>NC_088679.1:27500000-28750000 GCF_950023065.1 Planococcus citri | reverse complement strand
TTTTTGAAAATGTGCCTCGCGACTTATGAAAATGGGTTAAAATTGTGCGAAGAAATGGAATATTTTCAGGAACGTGTTTTTTGAGTATTTTTGTGGAATTTTAAGCCCATCTTGAGCCATTTCAGCGATTTTTAAAGTAGGTAGGTATCATGCGACCAATCAAAATAGATCTAAATTTTTGGCAGAAAATCAAAAATTTTAGTCAAAACATTTTTTGAGCGCTTTCAATGAGGAAATATTTCATCTTCTCGCCAAATATTAACCTATTTTGAAAGTTCATGAGACATTGTGTATTTTCAAGAATTCCAAAAATAATGACCTAAGTTTAAGCTGGAAATTCTTCAAAAGTGCCAAAAAGTTCTGACTGAATGAATATTTGATGTTCTCGTTAAATTTCAACCTATTTTGATAGGTCGCAAGCAAAGCACATTTTCAAAAATTCCAAAAATCACGATCCAATTTTGGGCTCAAATTTTTTTTGAATGCAAAAAAAAATGTTCGTGGAAATATTTTGATTTTTTCAAAAAATACTAATCTATTTTGATAGAACACGAGGCACATTTTCCGAAAAATTCCAAAAATCACGAACCAAGTTTGGGCTCAAAATTCTTCAGAAGCTCTCAAATAATGCTGATTGAAATATTTTGCTTTTTTTGTGAGATTTTAGCTCATTTTGATAGGACGTGAGGAACATTTTCAAAAATTCTAAATAAAATATAATGACCCAATTTGAGCTTAAAAGTCTACAAAAATTTGATCTAAAAAATATCTTCGTGAAAATATTTGATTATCTCTCGTCACGAGACACATTTTTAAAAATTCCAAAAATCATACGTATAAGTGAAGTTTAGATTCAAAATTCTACAAAATTGCTCAAAAAAAGGTTCTGACTGAAATTTTTGAATTTTTTCCAAAATTTAGACTCATTTAGATAGGTTGCATGGCACCTTTTTCAGAAATCTCAGAAACCACGACCCAATTTTGGACTTAAAATTTTTCAAAAATGTTCAAAAAACATGTTTGTGGCAGTATTGTATGTATTGTCTCGAAAAACTCTAACCTATTTCGATAGGTCACGAGGCACATTTTCAAAAATTTCAAAAATCGTTACCCAATTTTGGGCTTGTTCTTCTAAAATGTTCAAAACATATTTTCGTAAAAATTAAAAATTATTTGAATTTCTCGTGAAATTTTGATAAATTTGGGTTTTTAGGCTCTTTTTTACTCTGCGAAATAAATCTAGCATTTTAGACTCATATCTCTCAAAAGCACACTGAATTTAGTGGGTCGTAAAAATGCAAGCCAGCTTGACACTTTTTTCTAGTTGAAATGTGGATCTAGAGGGTCGTAGGATTAATGTTCATTGAGGTTCGAATGAATCAACGTTCATATTTTCAATTTTCAAAAGATACTGAGTTCATGAAGGAAATCCTCAAATTGAAATATTAATAATCTTTCAAAATAGTCCATACTGTAGAAAAATTTAACGAAAGAATTTTTCAGAATCGAAGTATGTAGGTATTACTAGATAGGTAAATACTAAGTACCTATACATTACAATAAGCTGATTCTCGAGTCGAATCACCGTTTTTTACTCGTGTAAAATTAATAATTCAAGTGTAGGTACATCTAATCCTCATTTCGAATTAATTATTAGGTAATGTTTCGAAATAATTTGTACAAAGATAAATTCAGAATTTTCGAGATAATGGTTGTCGTTGTTAACGTTTATTATTTCAGGTAAATAGGTACCTCTACGTACTCAAAATCATCCTATCAAAGAAATTAAAACATTCAAACGTGAAACGTTATACTTTTAATTGGTAACCATAAATCAAGTTATTTTTAGTAAAATCATGCACTAGTAACCGAAGGAGCAGGCACCTAATAAAATTAATGATGTTATCATCGCAGCAAAAGCTATTTTCGTACAGATCCCTCAATGAAATTTTTAGTCATTATAATCATGATAACGTCAGAATAAAAATATGATCAGTTCATATTTCTGATCGACTTTGCACGCTTATATCAGAATGACTGTAAGTCTAAGTCTATTCGTTTTCTTATTTGAAGAAAATATTCGAAGCTCGATTTTTGAAATTTGGTTATTAGTTATTACAGATACCTAGCTGTTGTAGATATATCCCTATTCATTTCTTATCTCAAGTAAAGCTAATCATGACACCTCATTACATCAAATCAGAGTAAGAGCTTCTTTGGAATATACACTCGAAGCGATCAAAACGCATTATCTATAATTCGTTCGTGTTAAAAATAAATTAACACGACATTTCACAAATTTTAGACAACTTTCGAGAACATGCTTTCTCCTTACCCAACTTATAACCCACCACGATCATAGTACCTACGTAAAATACAAAGCGAGATTCATGCATTATTATTCGAAGCATCAAAAATTTCATCCATATTACGATCGAAATAAATAACACTGGGTAAATATATTTTCGGCAATAAGATAATAGGCGATACAGCGTCTCATTCCAACACGCTGAAGTCAATTCATTACCTAGAATATTCGTCGACGTAGGTACAATAATTTGATCGACAGACACAGCACTCGAGTTATTTTCCGTAAATCCAGGACTTAGAATACCGGCCGATGACTGTAAAACAAACATAGGTATAACGTTATCGACGATGATATCATTGTTGTTTGAACAACGCAATAAGGTACGGTTAGGTTATTATAGGATTAAAACACCTACGGGTTTAGATTCTTTGGTCCAAGAGGGGAAAAAATAATAAAACGCTGGTTTCGACGGAATCGGTTTAAAATCCGAGGTTAAAATATTGGCGAATTTTTTCTTAATTAGTCTATGAATAAATCGCAGTTCGTTACAGGCACCGGAACATATCAAACTCGATATTGGTACGGTACATTTGGGTTTTTCGGTTTCTTCTTGAGAATGATTCGTTGGTATACAGTTCCGTAAATGTCGACAAACGGTCTATAAAACGAAATTCGAATAATTATTATAAATAGGTATAAGGTAATCCGATCCTAGTAGTGAAATTTTACAGAAAAATATCATACCTTGAGGTAATCGGTTATGTCAATAGTCAAAATAGACTTTTCACATTTACTAAATCCTTGTTCTACATCAGATAACGGTATCTCGTACCCGTGATGTAAGCTTTTAAACAACGAGAATACGAAAAACTTGGTGAATAAGTTATCTATACTGTTACATTGCTCTTCTAAATTATATTCGCCTAGAAAAACGCAATTTTTCGATTTAAAAACCTCAATTCGAAATTAATAGTTTAAAACGACGAAATGAAATATTGCAACTACCTAAAGTAGAATCCAAGTACTCTTTCTTAAGTTGAGACTTGGAATCATCCGGTTCTGCGCTACTTTCATCGATTGTCTCCGTTTGAGCGTCGAAATTAGCGTAATCGTCTTTATAGATCAAATAATTAATCACATCCGGCATGGTGCAATTGTAAATATAAACTGGTAAAATGATCGGTACAAATTTCATCGTTCTCATGGTACTCTCGGCGTAATATAGCTTATCCCTGGAATCGAAATCGAACGATCTTTTGGCTCTGAGTCGTGGCAAAGGTCGAACCTTCGCACCGACTGAATTCGTTCTCAGACGATCGTCAGCGTTCATATGACAATCCATGACTCGTCTAACCGGATCCCACGTACTGGCTCTCAATCTAAACGACGTATTGATATCGCAGTCTTTAGTCAACTCGGTAGATAAATCGGCGGTCTCGTCGTAAACGCTATCTTCGGCATTTAGATCTTTACTCGACAAACTACACGATGTGTAAACAGACCCGGTATCGTTTCTAATCTGACTACCGGCGACAGTAGGACGAGCAGTATCGTCCGATTCACCATGCGAGTCGACGTCGTAATAGGAGGCGGAAATTTCAGAAATTACGTGGCTTTGTTCGGTAACCTGCGAGTTACGATGTTCTTGATCCATCGCTATTCGTCTGATCACCTCGACATTGGCTGGTAAAACGGTAACGATGCATTGAGACCTAGATACGAATTTAACGTAACAACGCCATTTCAACCAGTCTACGTTTTCCAAATAGCTAATCGAACTCAGATCGAAATTCGACGAATGGTGACTTTCGTTCTGATCGGACATGAAACTACGCCTAAATCTCGATTCGCTCATTTCCTGTATCGGTGGAATGGTAGCTCGACCCGAACTCGTGCTCTCTTTCCTATCCTCGTTCCAGTTTGTGTTGCCTAACGCCCAATTTATCATTCTGTCCCAGTCTACAGCCGAAGGTAAATCTGGGATTATCGGCTCTTCTTCAGTTATCGTCGCACTTGTCGTACCTGTGTACCGAGAAAATATTCCAATTAAAAGCTTTTACGAACGCTATAATCTTATCGTCATAAGTGAATAACAAGAATGTCAATAAGCGACGCGCTGAATACATATACATACACAGATAAGACACTCCTATAAAAATTTTCCATCTTATCTAACTGTAAAGTGTACTACAGGTACCCGGCCACTGCAAACCGAAACCGAGCCGCGCCGTGCATTTTTTACGCGGAAATGTAATCAGCGACACGAAGGCGGTTTTCGAGTGGTATCTATTTTTTTTAATGTACAGGATACCTACTCATGTTTCGTTTCTCCGAACAACGACTACTTCTTCGGAAATTCTTTATTAAATATTGGGCATCTTGTCCGCAAATCAGCAGTTCTTTGCTGTGCATCGTTGATAAATGATTGAACATCGAATCTAGCAGCAGCTTGTTCGGTTCCACGCTGCTTTCTGATTTGTCCAGAACATCTAGAATGTGAATGAAAATAAGATGAGTAGGTGAAGTTATTCGATATACCATAGAGTAGGCTATCATTAAGTGTGGGAAAAAGTTGTGAATTTCAGATCCAGGAATTGAGCCTCCCCTTCACTCGACCCCTCATCTATCAAACGAGTCGAACAAACGTGAACATTTTAAGAATTCTTTTAAAAACTCATGCAAAGATGAATTTGGTCAGAATGCTAAATGCTTTTGACTTATAACAGAGCTACGATTTTCAAAAGAACATGAAAATTCCAAATTCCAAAAAGTTTTTAAAAATCCACTTGAAATGCTAATAAAGGATCTGTTTCAAGCAATCGAAATCATTGAAAGGAGACTTTGCACGTTTGCTTTTTTTTAAAAAAAATTCTGTTCAATGCATTTGATAATTAGAAAAGTATAGGAGAGCACTGGAATTTTAATGCCCCTGGAGTAATTCGGAGAATAGATTTAAAAATTTTTTGAGTGAAAATTTAGACTGAAAAATTAGGTTGTGATATTTGAAAAAAAAAATGAATTCAAGTCATCATACATTTTGGAAATGAAGGATTCCCATCGATTTCCTCAGAACGATTACGTAAGTTGATTTCCAAAATCAAATTCGAAGATGCAGACACAAACAAAAAGCTAAGTTAATGGGAATTTGGAGGTAAGTACATACCTATACATATAAAACTTTTTCAATTTTTTCCTAGGTGATTGAATTTTTATGGGACTCACAGAGGAAAAATTTCAACTCAACATTTCATTTTTTTTTTAATACATGTACTCTGGTTATCACAACTTGGACAGCTTCCAAGGAAACATTCTCACATAACACTAAAATTAAAATAAGATGAGTGTCAGAAATCGCGAGCTTTTGATTTCGAAAAATTTCATCCTGCAGTTTTGAAATTCAGAAAAAATTGAGGAAAAAACTAGTATTGTTCAGGAAATTTTCGACAATTTTTTTTATACTTTTGAATTAGGAAGCAGATCTATTTTATAAAGTAAAAATATGTTGAAATTTAATTATTGTAGAATTTAGAGGAAAAAATGAGAAGTAAAAAGATATCTCATGTTGACGTAAAAAAAAATTACCAAATTTTCCAATGAATTATTTTTTTCTGTTGGACAAATTTTAATGCTGCATAGAAACAGTACAAGTTTTTATGCTTTAATCGAAATTCCAAAAATTTCAAAATCAAAAACTCCTGTTCAAGATGTGAACATTTTTCCTTGAATAATTTTTAACAATTGCGCAAAAGAGTAGAAAAAGAATCGAACTCCTTAAAAAGAATCATTGATTCAGAATACGGTTCTATTTTTAAACGAGTTTTGAAAGATTTGAGCTGAAACTTTCATCAAAATGAGTTGAATCGACCTCCAGAGTTGATTCATTTTCAAAATAAGGTTACCCAACTCTGAATAGAATCACCAAAATATAAAAATTGTTTGAGGACGCAATCGTTTGAAGGGAAAAGGGAGAGAAAAAGTTGCAATGTCACAGGAATTTCAAAAAAAATCCTCAACTATTTTCCTTTGAATTTTTTAAAAATTTTTAAACGATATTTTTGGATGATGAGGAGTCAAGTTTTTACCCGAAATGTTCAGTACAGTCGTTTAACGTCATAAAGTAAATGATGAAAGCCCACTTCAGTAAACATTTATTTCGCAGAAAAAACTTTTCCACGTCATCTTATCAAGATTATACGTTTGCTTCAAGATATTTTAGCCTTGAGCACAACCACTCCCATTATCTCATTCAAAAATTTGCGATGGATTTTGTTTTTTAATAATAAATAAATAAAACGATTACGAAGAATACAAAATTCAAAACTCTACAACTAGGCAACATTTTATGGAAAATTAAATCTCTAAAAATTCGCTGGAAGCTCCAGGACTTCTCAGAAAACAGCTCGAAACCACTTTTAATAAACTTTAACAGCCAAAAATAGGGAACGCACTAAATTTCAGTTGCTTCTTTCACTGTAGGTAACATTTTGATATTTTCCTTCGCTTTGGCCCTTTGATTGGTTTTTTAAAATTCTACAAAATTTTAAAATCAAACTTGGAAACAGTAATTTTAGTCAGAGGAGTGATTTGGCACATTCTCTAATTAAAATACCTTTCTTGTGAACATATTAAGTAAGGCTTTTTTTTTTAATATTAAAAAAAATCCAGTCAATATTTTCTAAAAGCCATAAGAAAATTGTAAAAAAAAAAAAAAAAAACTAGCAAATTCCCTGACAGTCAAACGTCGATTGAGACAACACGTTTTTTCTACATTTTTACATAATACGAGTATGCCTCAGATCACATTCAGTGTTGCTAAAAATTCAAAAATCAAAAGAACGACATTTTCAAAAACTGTCAAAAATGCATTTTTTCAATATTATTGTTTTTAGCATAATTTTTTGACATGAACAAAAAAAGTTTTGTCACATAATAGGCACTTACATACTTCATCTTCAAAATTGAATTGTAGGAGTTATGCCAACAAAAATTTCAAAGTAAAAATACCCGATTTAGTAAAACTACATCTATAGTTTTTTCTCGTCATATTTTAATTTTTTTTTTGTCATTTTTGGGGCCAATTTTAATGTTGATAATCGAAAAAATATTTTTGATGTACTATTCATTTTTTTGTTAAATTGAAAAGTACGATTTTTTTCAAAAAATTATTTCAAAAATGTTCGTCCGGCCTCGAAAGTACAACTTTTGATACCCATAGGTACTGAAATTTAAAACTTGACCTCCCCTCCATTTTAAGCTCGTTTTTGATGTTGTAAAAAAAATCAAAAATTGGAATCAACGATCTTGAAAATGTAACTCCGAATACCCAGAATTTACATTTAAACCTCAATAATATTTTGAAATTTCAACTCCACTTTTGAGGCTCAATTCGAGGATAGAGCTACAGATTAGCAAGCTCAAAAATTCAAATTTTCAAAATTATGAATCAAGTCTTCCCTTTAGGGCCTCAGAATTTCAATTTTGTGCTAATAATAAATATGAAAACCAAAATTAGCTACCTTAAACTCAGTTTTACACTATTTCTCAAATTTCCCTTCTTCCTCATACCACCCAATAAATCCCAAAATTTTGTAAAAATAGTACGAAGCAAAATCTCAAATTTAAACGAGGAGAAGGTTCACGAGATAACTCTGCTAATTTTTTCATTCCATACCTCGAAAAACTCAATTTACACGAAAAAGAACTAGCCAGCAGAGGGAGAAGGGGAATTCAAAAATTCTATAAAAAATCAGAGCAACGTGAACTGATTAATCTTATTCATTCACTTAATAGATGGAATTAATCTCGAGATGATTATCTCTCAAAATTGAATTCGTATTATCACGATAAGAAATTGCAGTGGAAAGAAATACAACCCCCTCTCATTCCCGATCCTCCCAAAATAGACTTGAAAGAGGTTTTTTCCATCCATCAGATCAACTTATATGCAATAAAAAAGATCACCGAGACAGAATAGCCTCTCACAGGTCAAAAACTCGACGACTTGACAAGACGTAGAATGATTCATTGTCATACCTATGTACCAAAAAAAAAAAAAAAAAAACTCAAGACAAACAAACCTATAGAAAACACGTTGTAAAGTAAATTTTCTTGAACCGATTGGCATAGCAGATTAGGTACACTGTACGGAAACGGGATCTGACTAATACGCGGATCTTCGAACGGAGCCACATTAGGCCAATACCTGCAACAAATCAAAACCAATTTCCAATCCGGCCCTTCGAAAGAGCACATTTCACCAATGGTAGAATACTTACTGCGATGCTTTGGATTTCGACAACAGGTGTTGAATTGATTCGGGAGCTTCTACGCCGGGGGTTTGGCACATCAGGTGTAAATGTTCGAAGGTGCATAATGCAGATATGCATTTTGCATCTACTGACCATATCTACGAATACATTCATGTTACCATATTACAACAGGTAATTAAATTATACACATAGGTTATTTTAAAATAGGTATCTTCGACGAATGCGACGACGTTCGATGAAAATTTCCAGGGCAACGGTGGCTGAAATAAGTTGGAGGAGTTGAATCTCACTTCATACATTAGTGAGGAGACCACTTCTCCACTCATTTCATTTATACCACATATACAGCTTTTTGATAGCTCCTTTTCGTATAAATAGGTAGGTAACTCGAAGGATTTCATAATATTAAACATAGGTAAAGGAAATCGTAAATGTAGGTAATAACAAGAGAGCTAGTATCTTAAAATTCGAGGACTACAATAGTATGCACGCATTGGGTAAATGTAAATTACGTGACATGACAGTAATAAATACATTGTGACTAAACTAACATATAAAATGGTGCCTTTTTTTATCAGTACAGAGATAATTAAATAAACACCGAAAAAAAACCACCTGTATAAGTCAACTATACGCGGTACGATATTTCATCATTTCAAACTCGACTTAACAATTAAGATAAAAATACATATATTTTTCGTAGGTACATAGATAAAAGCCCTGCTATTAAGTAAACACTTGAAAAATGAAAATTACATATCTACATCGAGGTGCTCGAAAAACAGGCAAAAAGAAATCCTTGTTCACTCGACGACGTTAATGTCGCCAAAACAAAATTACACGATAACGAATTGGGAACACGGCGAATGAAAATGAAATTTTCTACCATAAAACACACAACCAGTATACTAATTTTCGACGCCAAGGTTGAATTTATTTTTATTTCAGATTTATACGAGTTCGCTGCCGCCGCCAAACTGTACCAAATTCTACGACCGTTAATTAAACGATCGAAGTTTTTTACTATTTTTTCATTAATATCGATGTACGTATTAGCCTACATTCGGCCTATCTCGAGATACGTACGATTAGGAATTTCAGAATTTAGATTGGATTTTTTTTAGACCAGATAAAAAATTCGGCCAGGTCGAAACGACGATGACGAAGAGTTTATCTTCGAAAAAATTTACGCATTTTGAAGATTAAAAAAATAATTCACGTAGGAAAGCTTCCGTTTTGCCAGATGGTGTTTTATAGACTTCGAAATACGATCGATGGAGAGATTTTTGGACAGGTTTTTTCTTGAATTTTTTATGGAAAAATGATGAAAAAAAAAATTTGGAGTTTTTTTTAGAAATAATGGAAAATGGATCAAAATGGTGGTTAACGAGTCAAACTTACAGATCGATCAATTTAATGTCCCTCCCCCCTCCCAAAATTAAGAAATTATGAAAGTATTTCGTAGTTCATCTGATAAAAAATTTCATTCGAACATGAGTTCGTATTGAAATTAAAATTTACTTAGTCATTTTTTCAACAGTCTAGAGTCACAATATACAAACAAATGACAGATTGAACGACTAAATGACAAAATGAGGAGGAAACGAGTTTTGAGAAATGGGAAGAGAACTGAAAAAATCAGAAATTACTCCATTTCAGTTTTTCTAGGATATGTTTTCTATTTTAAGAATAAGAAGGGATGAGAATATTACAAAAAATTTCTTCGCAGTACAATTTTTAGATGAATTCCTCAAACATTTCCAATTACAATTTAGCAAAAAAATATTGCAACTTTTACAAATAAAAAACATATAATTCTGAGCTAAAAATATGCAGGTAGGAGGGGGCAGGAAACTTCTGTCAAAACTGATTTTTCAAGTGGAAAAATGAGCTTTGGGAAAATCATTTCAAAATTATGATTTTCATTAAGAAAATTATGTTTCAAAACAGAAAAATAAAACTGAAACATTGAGAAAAAATGGTAAAAAATGGAATATTTTATAGATACTTAAAATTGTTTTAAAATAGGAAATTGAGAATTAAAATTTACAAAACTAGATATTTTTACAATTCTGTTCAGATAGAAGAAGGACAAATGCAAAGTTTCGTTGCAGGGAAACTTTTCAATTAAAGTAATTATTCATTTGATGGATTTGAGAACTTTAAAAAAAAAAACTGGGAAAACAAAACTAATTCTTAGTAAAAAGTAAAAAGAAAAAAAGAAAATTTTTCATTGAGATCTTTTTGCAATAATTTCTAAAAATGAACCATAAAAGATCACGACTATATTTTTCTTTGAAAATTAATTTTCTTAATTTTTTCTGGAGGTCTGATCAATTTTTTTTTGAAATCATATAATTTTTCCTAAGATAGGTAGCCCTACCTATCTGAATAATTAAAATGAAATTTTCATTACCCTGATCACTTTTACTTTTGTTTTAATTTTTTTCATAGAATAAAACATGTATAGATCTTTATTTACACTTTTTTTCAACATTAAAATTGTTTCGAATTTCGATTTAAATTTAATTTAAGAAAAATTTCATTTGAAACCAACAGAAAAAAAGAATTTTTAAATAATTTCGAGCTATTCTAAAGATAACTTCCAATGATTTCACCAGAAATGATAATAAAAAGTAACGGAATTGTTTTCTTATTTGAATATTTACCGAATTAAAAAATCGAAAATTGAAAAATATCAACCCAAAGATCAATGTTAGTTAAAATATCAGGTACCTATTTAAATTTTTTTCGAATACCCGAATCCAATTTTTATCCAACGTTTTTTTTTCTCTTTTTTGAAATCAACAAATGAAATTATTTAAAATTTTCAAAGCAATTTGTGTTGATTTTTTCGAAGTAAGAAAGACTTGCCCAAAAACAAGAGGCAACTATAACGACAATAATGACGACGATTGTCAAGAACCCACCAAAAAATTCGAAAAATTAATACCAACCAATAAAACAATAATTTCAATCAAAAACATTCGAAATTTTCAATTTTTAAAAAATGAAAGCCAAAAATCTCAAAAATGAAAATTTTAAATTTAAATTTATATAAATTTGATGATTTCAATTTGAAATCGTTCATTCCAATTTAAATTACGAAAATTAAAAATACTAAACAAGGAAAAGAGGTAAATTTTTAAAACACGAAAAAATTAAAGCCAAAAATCTCAAAAGTGAAATTTTAAAATTTAAATTCATACGAATTTGATAATTTTAATTCGAAATCGTTCATTCCAATTTAAATTACGAAAATAAAAAATACTAAACAAGGAAAGGAAATAAATTTTTAAAACACGAAGTAAAGCAGCTTAAATTTTGCCTCAAAAAGACTTGAAAAAATTCACCTAGTTTGTTTTGAAATCGAAAAAAAACAACAAAACAAATTAATTTTTGATCAAAAAAGATTACGAAATTTTGAAACACGACCTGCCTTTGATAAAAAACACGACGTTCGTTAATTTCAATAAAACCCCCCAAAAAATCTACCAAAAAAAGGGGGAAATCTCTAATCGAGAAAATTTCGAGCACACTTACTCATTAAACCATCACTAAAACTAACCTATAATCTAACCCTATTCTCTTCGTAACAACAAAACAGACAAAATACGTAAGTAACCAAACCAATTGAAAATACTCCTCATCTCAAACAACGTAGAAAAATCGCGTATCACCATGAGCTGGAAGAAATAGATCTGGCCATCAAACGCACCGCCTAGACCTCTACTTCCAGCTAAAGGGTACACGCATCCGCAAGACTGCCCAACATTTCATGACGACGACTACGACCATCATTACCATCGCACATCACAACGACGACCGCGATACAAAAACCACCACAAATCGACCACACGACAATGAAAATTTTCGGTAAAATTACGATTTATATAATTTCTAGCCACTTAACCCCCACCATGATCTTAGAGCTGGTCGCAGCGGTCGCATTATAGTCTTTTATTACAGTACTAGAAAATCCGGCGTAATCGTCGTCACACCTAACCTGATAAAGATAAGTAAATAAAACACCTCGATACTGTTTACTTTGTATACCATCGTCTATTTCGAACAAACATCACCGAAAAAAAATGAAAAAAACCTTCTCATCGTGAAATTCAGGTACTTTATTCCGAGCAAGAGAAATGCACTTGTTAGATATAGGTAGGATTGGGAAGGCGAATTTGAATTTTTCACAACGTTTAAAAAACAACTCATCGCGCGATAAATACGCCACCGAATGTTTGCACGGAACCAAAGATACGGGACTATACGTTTCCCCTTTCGATAAAAATTGCCCGACATTTTCTCAGTTCGGATAAACGGAAACGTAGCTTACGTGTATGCGAAACTGGAATCCCTTATCAATCTGTACATACACGTCGGTGAGAATAAATCAACATAAGACTGGAGAATATAAACATGTGATGAGATTTCTTCGAGTTTGAACTCGTAGGTACATTTTATAGTTCATCGTAGTTCGTTTGCCCTGAGAACGAACGCGGCGCGACGTGGCGTATTACCTACCTATTTATTTAAGGCACCATTTATGCAACCATATTAGGGATTTTTTCATTCGAACGTCGTACATTTAATAATAATTTTACGAGTTAATCTTTGTATGTACTAATGATGCGATAACGTCGTGGCTCACTTACCGCATCGAGTAGCTGATGGTATTGCAAACCAGACATATATTCTCTGGTAGCAGGGCAATTGGTAACAACTCCATGTTGAGGTTCGATCCAACATTCGGTGACTAGTTCGATAACTTTGACAAGATTCGATTCTGAATCTTCGTTTTCTCTGCATGAAAAAAAAATACATGAGATCGTGAACTACGATTTTGGATAATTCCTCGAGTATTTTTACCTTTTGGGGGCATCGAGAACACGAGGAGGGAACAGGACGTATTGAATTATGCAATTGTGTAATTCGGTGTCTGTATTTTCGGTTTCTTGATAAACATTATCCAAGTGATCGGTCTCCGTATTTGATCCCTAAGATGGGTAAATAAATTACAACGAGGATATTAGGTGCGTTCATTGATTCAAGTCTGAGAAAATGAGTCAAATTGGACAACTGGAGAGATCCAAATTCAACATACTTTCATCTGCACTTCTAAAACCATGTTGCAAATTCCGGAACTAAAATGAGCGAAATAAAAGCCTTCTTGGAGACGTTTCCTGAAACATAGACCCCGAACATTATTTCGCTTAGCGGATACTCGGACAATAAGTACATATTTCTGCAAGAAGTTGATTTCTTACTTGACTAAAGTAGATAAAATATTTTCAAGAGCGTTCACAGGCAGGAAAATTTTCTGATTGATATTCGCTTTCCAAATCCATCTGCGATGATGCAGGTATCTTGAAAGAGTGGTTATCAGGCCACGATTTAAAACCAGTGTATTATCACCTTTGGAAGAGGGCTGAGTGCCGTCAGGAAATACAACTGTACTGAATTCTGATGGCATTTGTTCGTATCTGAGAATGAGAAAAAAATTAGGATCTTTGTCGAGGAGCCGAAAAAAGATAAAAAATTATCATACTAACCGAATTAATATCTTTTCTAGGGCCTTTTCCAAAATTATGCAACAGTTTGAAGACGAATCGAAGCTCGAGTTGGGTGTCTCTTGTTGCAACGGACGACTTATTTTCAATACGCTGAGAGACTGTTTGAATTCTTTAATAATCTGAAACAGGTAAATAATTATTTGGCTTGAGTCAGTTTTTTTTTAAATCAATGAGCCAAATCACCTAAATTTTTACTCAAATTTGGAATTTTTTTTCACCTTAAAATCTGAACATTTTTATGGAAAATCTGGGGGGGGGATGAAACTAAAAAAAAAAAAATGTTTTCACTTTTAGAAAGTTGACCGAGTCTAATTCATATTCAATGAGCTAAACTGCTCCATAGTGCATTTTTTTGCAATCATTTTGTTCGATTTTATAGAAGCTCTATTTTCAAACTCAAAGTGCCTAACAATCGAGAAGTAGACTTTTTGACAATTTTGAAGAAAAAAACCAGACTTTAATGACAATATCGGCCAAAAAGGGACTTTTATGATACATTTGACCAAAAACCTACTTCTATGACAATTTTTTAAAAAACAGGACTTTTTGACAATTTTGACAATGTCAGGACATTTTTAAAAGTTTGACAAAAACCTGATATTTTTGACTTGGCAAAAAACAGGATTTTTTAAACATTTTGGCGAAAACTAGGAACTTTTTTACAATTTTTCGCAAAGAAAAAGTCGCTTTTCACAATTTTTGGGAAAAATGGCGCTTTTTTGAAAATGTTGTCAAATAACAGAACTTGACAATTTTGGCCAAAAACAGGACATTACTGAAAATTTTGGAGGAAAAATAGACGTTTCTAACAATTTAGTGAAAAGAAAAACAGAACCTTTTAGACAATTTTGGTAAAAGCAGGACTTTGACGTTTTACAAAAACTAGAAACTGTTGATAAATTTGGCAAAAGATAAGATTTTTCGAGAATTTGAACGAAAACAAGTTTTTGCAAAACCGGGGACTTTTTTTGAGAATTTTTGCAAAAAAAACAGCACTAACAATTTTTTAAAACAAATTATGGCAAAAAATATACTTTTTTGATAAATTATGAGACAAAACAGGACATTAATGAAAATTTTGGAGAAAAAATAGACTTTTCTAACAATTTAGTGAAAAGAAAAATAGAACCTGGTAAAAGCAGGACTTTTTTGACGTTTTACAAAAACTAGGAATTTTTGACAAATTTGGCAAAAGATAAGATTTTTTAAGAATTTAAACGAAAGCAAGTTTTTGCAAAACTGGGGACTTTTTTTTGAAAGTTTTTGCAAAAAAAAACAGGACTATCAATTTTTTAAAACAAAATATAATTATGGCAAAAAAATACTTTTTTTGACAAATTTTGAAACAGAACAGGACTTTTTTGACAATTTTGACAAAAACAGGACTTTTAAGACACATCTGACCAAAAAAAGAATTTGTGACAATTTTGAAAAAAATGACCTTTTTTGACAATTTTGACGAAGGAATGAATTTTTTTGTCAACTTGGACAAAAAGTAAGAGTGTTGACTTTGGCGAACAGGATTTTTTGAATGTTTTGACAAAATTATGAACTTTTTTGACAATTTTGGCAAAAAACACAACTTTTTCACAAGTTCAACGAAAACTGGTAATTTTTGACGAATTTGGCAAACAACAGGATTTTTTGAGAATTTGAACAAAAACAGTCTTAACATTTTAGAAAAAACAATACTTTTCTGACAATTCATGACAAAAAATATACGTTTTTGCCAAAAACATGATTTTAATTATACTTGATTAAACAAAAAAATAAAAATAAAATTAAAATTTTCAACAATTTTCAAAAAAAAAAAAACTTTTCTGACAATTTTGCCAAAAGGATTGAGAAAATGGAAGTAATTTGACTCATTAAATCCAAATATGGGAATGAAAACACATTTCGGCGAAATGAAGATGTCTCTATAGGACGGAAAATTCAATAAAAATACACTTTTTTGATTATTTAGGCAGGTTTAACCACTCGAAAAGCGCTGGAAAATGGCACAAAGGTGGAGAATACATTCAAAAATATTGGCAAAAAGTACAATTTTCGTTAGTGCATAACTGAAGCCACGGGGGCCACTTTCAAAATTTTTAAATGAATTTTAAAGGTCAAAAAAACAAAAACAAAAAAATTGGAGCATTTTGTACTAGAAATCTTCATGTACATACATGTCAAATCTCATACGCAGCTTTTCCAGGAATTTTAAATCCTTCGAAAAATTTTACAAAAATATTATAAGTTACCCTCCACTAGCTGTTTTCCAATCATCGCAAACTCACCTTGGATCTAACACTTCCCGGAATATTATACAAAAAGGCGATATGTATCACAGCATATGGCGGTTTACAAATACTACGTATCACATAAAACGAATATTTATTTGTTCCAGATTCGCTGAAAAAAAAAACATTAATTTCAACGTTAATTTCAATTAAGTAGGTACATAAAACTATACAATGCAAAAACTACTGCATCTACTTACGATGGTGACAAGAACCTAATATACGAATGATTCTCAATCAACACAAAAGAACTGATATTTTTCAAGAATGTGAACAACGTGTTGCTAGCAAGTCGACATTGAACACCGCTACTCTTTCTATTACGCTCCGAAAATAAATTAATGAATTCGTCGTGTTGAAATATCACACCAACTCGGTCAGCGTGAAACCATTTCTGCCATAAATTATTGTTCAGCAAGCAGGCTGGCCTCCAGATAGCTCCAAATTGAGTAAATCCAACATCGCTGGAAAATAAAACATATGTAAAAATACTCATCGGTTTAAAAATAGGTACCTATGGCAGCATTCATATTACATACTTGGATGTCAGTATCGGTTGAGCAGCTCCGGTCGACAAATAGTACAACGGCATGCCACTTTTTAATCCTTCCGGTAAATAATACGAACTCGTCGTGTTCATAAATGACTCCAAATGAGAAAGCAATAGATCACTTTGATAGAATGATTTTAAAGAACGCCAAAATCGAGCTATTAACGCTTGTCGGAATGGTGACTTGATGGGGATTTTCATTCGACATGATATATCGTGTAGAAATTCATAAGGAGCTGAAAATTAAAAGAAAATTATTAGAAAAAATATATGTTTTTTAAATTGTACTTAGAATTGGAGAGTTTTAGTCGCAATACCTTTGATATTTATCACATAGTGTGTAGTGGAGGACGGAGAAATAACCACAGGCCACTGACAAGAGCAGGTATATTCGATGTAAATATGATTCGTCCATGGTAAAATGAAATCGATTATTAATTCGTTATCTTTGATGTTAATATCCTACATTGAGTAAAAAAAATCATTTTAGAATTATTCGATCATTTTTACGAGTAACTGGTTATTAATTCATTTTGTGTATTATTTACATGAAGTATAAACCCTTCTCTGATACGACAGGCCAGAACACCATATAAGGTAACATTGATATCATTCTCTAAATACTTCTTCGTCAATAACTGAGATCCACGATTACCGTAAAAATGCGTATTTCTGAAAAAAAGATTCACATTTTATGGCCCATTCAGAGAAAAAAAAACAGATCTGCGCTAATTTTCAACAGCTTACGTTATCGACCAATCTCCATCTTTTCGATGCGGAGTACACATTTCCAACACAACAGACCTTCTTTTCAAACACCAGGTTAGAAAACTTTGTTGATAAATATTCATTTCATTTTGATGTTTCTGAAAGAAATATTCCAAATTGATATTGTTTCGAAGCGACCCTACTTCTACTCATAAAGCCACCCACTTGATTAGGGGAAAATTGCAAATAAGAGCCGTTGGTGGCTACCGAGATCAATTGCATTATTTCCGCATACGGTACGAATCCGAACCCGCAATGAGGATGGAACTGACTCCCGACGTGTATAAAATTACACGCTATGTCGTTATATCGCATATGATTCAGAACAGAATCCAACGTATCGCTATCGGGCATCGCTATCATACCATCCGTAATAACTACTAAATCTGCAACGACGAAATATTAAATTAATAAAACGTCGCCAAAATGTTTCCACGACCACGTAACGTTAGCTAGACTACTAACTAGAGAAATTAGAAACTGGTAACAATTTCAAGGCCAGCATTCCGAAACGTAATAAATTCAAGAAACCAGATCCAGGCGAAACCATTGCTATATTCGAATTCAAAGGAGAGAACTGCTTTAGTAAATCTTCACTGAACAATCCCTCGCTAATGTTTTCTAATTCGGTCTAATAAAAAAAATACAGAAATAATTATAAAAACGAAGGTGGAAATGGAAAATAAAAACCGTTCAAACGTACTGAATTTTTTCTATCTCTTTCCACTTGCTCGTGACATGAGCCAGATACACGAGCAACAGCATCTTCGATAAATTCTAATTGTCTTAAAACAGCTTCCAAAAATCCATTCAAGTTATCAACGGAAATTTTCCATCCTTGGACAAGAACCTGAATGAAAATTTAATCGATGAAGCATACGGTATATGGTACATCAACACTCGTGTCTAGAAATATCTACCAACCTGTTGAGCTGGTGATATGAAAAATGGAGTATGAGCGATAACCGTTATGAATATATCTGGTTTGAATAAATGACTAGAACCTGGTATCAAAATCTAAAGACCAAAGATGAATTAATCAAGTGATAAATTTTTTTGAGCATTTTTTCAGATGAAATTTACCGGTGTGATTAACGAAGTGATCGATTTTTGAAGCGATTCGATAATAACATCCAGTAAAACTTCTCCATATTGACTATCCTGTATTAAAATCAATCAAATATTAGTAAAATGTAAATCTTAATCGACGAAATGGTAGAATAACCACGTACTACTGTAGAAACAGATGGACTAATATCTAAACAATAGACAACACGATAAACTTCTCCTAAGAAAATCACGTTCGTCGATAAAGTGACCAGATATTCGTATAAATGACTATTTTCCTGCGACCAGTCTTTTGTCGGTTCTTCAGGTACGATGGAAACAACCACAGCTTCGTCGTCATTCTGAAAGATAAAAATCAAGATGTCAAAACCAGCACCTTTGGACGAATCACGATACCAATATACTAACATATTCTTCGCTCTCGGCGATTTTGATTTTGGTGTTTAAATGCTGCAAGTACCATTGAATTCGCAAGCTGCGAGGCACGTAGTGCGACTTTTTCAAAATTATGTAAACCGTAGCAGCTTTCAAACCGTCTGAGTCCTGAAATCAAAGTTGGATTAAGAAATGAACTCGAGTAATGAACGATTGCATCGGTATAATTACTTCGGAATTCTCGAAGCTCGAATGTTGTTCACTATCTGAAGTATTCGGCATTATGAAAATAATAATGCGGTATATTTTATTAACATTTAAAATTGAAAACACATAATCACAGCCACAGGAAGCACGAGTAAACAAGTAAAATAAAAGTTCTTCGTAACACAAATGAACACATAATTCGGTTTAAAATAATCGTCCAACTTCTGAGATCACATGATTTACTCAAAATATTTGCATTTTTAATAAAATAAAACGTAGTAATTTGTAAAACTAATTAACGGAGACACACGAGATGGAGATACCAAATTTAGTGATAACGTTTACTCCATTGTTTACAACAGCAAAAATCGATGACGTCCCCACTCCAAAATCACACGACATGTGGTTTTTATTAGCGGTTCGTATTTCTCGATCATTGAAAACCATATTATCGAATAAATCGAATAAAAACGCATTTTACGTAGAAAGAAGTAAAATAATAAAACCACCATTAACGGCATTCAATAATATATAATAAATTAAATATCACAGCTTTTGTCGAACGAGTACAAGTTCTTAAAGTAGAGTAGAGGTCGCTAGACGAATAAAAAATAACCTAGCAAAACTACCTACACAACGTTATATCGAAAATTCGTAAATACCTCGTAAATTACAGTAAAACGATAACACCGCCCCATAAATTTGCACGTACACGGGGAAATTTAAAATTATAAGCCGTAGTCAATAAATCTTACGTACTAAAGCGAAAAACGAATCGCGAAAAATAAAACAACTAAAAATAACAGGTAAATAAAAATAAACACAATTGAGTTGCAGTTACAGAGTACATCGAATACAGGTACAAAAGGTCAAACGAGTACATAAATAAACGAATAAATAAACATGATTATTATTACATTAAAATACCGGAGAAACACTCATTAATTTCACTACCATTCATACGTTTCGTAAACGCATCAGCGTAATTAAACTTTCCATCGACCTTCTTAATAGAAACCTCACCAGAATCCACCGCATTACGAGTATTATGAAAACACACATCAATGTGTCTAGTTTTTTTGGATTCGGTAGTATGAGCGATATGAATGGCTGACGAATTGTCAACATGAATGACCGTAGGATCAACAATAAACTTCAACGAATTGAGAAAATTTCGAAAACCTCGTACCTCTGTAACACACAAACTCAACGCAACATATTCGGCTTCTGCCGTCGAGGTGGCAACTCCGCGTTGCTTCTTCGATTTCCAATAAACGGGATTACCGTACATAAAAACAACACAACCAGACGTAGACTTTCGGTCACTAAGATCACCCGCGAAATCAGAGTCGCTATACGCAGTTAACAATGTGTCGTCTGGACACGAATAATTCAACCGTTTCTCACTTGAGCCTTTCAAATAACACAAGACTCGCTTGCACGCTCGTACTAATTCAACCGACGGTCTCGATTGATATCTGGCCAAAAAATTTACCGCAAATACAATGTCAGGACGAGTCCATTGAGCAATGTATTGCAAGCAACCTATCATCTCGCGACAGATTCCTTCGAACTTCATATCAACCGCAGCATCCATAAACGAAAAATCCTCTAACGGAGAGGCGACTGCGTTGGCTTCGGACAATTCAAAACGTGAAATAATATTCAAAATATATTCAGTCTGATCGAGAGTGACTGAAGCACCATTACGAGTAAAATGAACGCCAAGGTAATTTTCCACCGGACCAAGATCTTTCACTTCGAAGTTCAACATAAGTAGGCCAATCACCTCCTCAATCAACTCATTGTCATATCCGGTAATAAAAATGTCGTCTACGTAAACAGCCATAACGCACCTTAACGAATCATACTTGAATACAAAGACCGTAGCATCAAAAACAGTCGGCACCATGCCGATTTTAACCAAAATACGCCGTAATTCCTCGTACCACGTAGCAGGAGAAATTCGCAACCCATACAATGACCGTAATAACAACCACACAGGATTTCGAACGTTACCGCGATAACAATAGCCTTTCGGCATTTCAACGTATACTACATAAGGCATCTTGCCATACAAAAACGCGCCGGTTATATCGATATGTCGCATCTGCCAGCCAAAGCGAGCAGCTAAAGAGGCAAGTGCTTTTATTATTTCGGCACGAGCCACCGGTGCGTAGACATCGGCTTCGTCTAACACCAACGACTCCATGTAACCGAGTACCACTAAACGCGCTTTGAAAGTACCGTTAGGTTTACGTCGAAAAACCCATCTTACGCCAAGTACTTTGCAATTGCCCGGTCGCTCAACAATGCGATACGTCGACATGCGTTCGAGATTCAATAACTCCTCATACATCGCGGCACGCCACTTGGCGGAATGTTGACCAGAGATCGCGTCTTCGTACGTCATCTCACTTTCCTTTACAGCGGCGGCAGACATAGCCGATTCGGTAGGTATATTCGCACCTTCGTCCAACGGTACATCGACACTCGGCGGAGCATTAACGAAATCTCCGTACATGATAGACTCATCCACCTCAACGTGAGTAAAACACTCAACTTCATTCGTGTCGACGTCCATCAAACGACAGCCGGTCTCGGTCATACCAACGTACACATAACGTTTCGACTTTTCTTCCAACTTTGTACGACGTTCGTACGGTACTAACGCTCGCGCAGACGCCCCGAAAACTTTCACATACTTCAAAACGTTCGGCCTTCGATGCCACAATTCGAACGGAGTGCGCTTCGATAGCGCTCGCGTAGGGAGACGATTAATGAGATCACCGGCGTGCAAAACCGCTAATGTCCAATACGAGTTCGGCATTTTTCCCTCATACAACAACGCACGCGCTTTCTCCATCAGCGTGCGATTAAAGCGCTCTATCTTGCCATTGTGTTCGTGCACGTAAGGTTCCGATGGACGAACTTCAATACCTTTCTCATCACAAATGCGTCGCGTTTGTCCTCTCACATACTCGAGAGCGTTGTCACACCTCAGTTTCGCGATCTTAACACTCCAACGGGCAGTCGTAAATTTCTCAAAATTTTCAAAACAAGGTCCAACTTCGGCGCGATTATTTAAAACATAAACTACATTATAATGGGTATAATCGTCGAGTATCGTCATGACGTACTGTTTACCATCATACGACACCGACAACGGCCCAATCGTATCCGAGTGAATTAATTCTAACGCTCGTGATGCTGTATGACGTTCAGTGCAACATGGCTGGCGGCACATCTTAGCACGCGAGCACACGTCGCACGTAGTCGTAGTTAATGAAGGATCAACCGGTATGTCCTTCAACTTCGAGACAGTTTCAGCACACGTGTGGCCTAAACGACGATGCCACAATAAACGCTTATCTTCACCGGGCAGCACGTTTGCTGCTTCGATTTCGGTCTCATACTCGAACGTAAGAGCACGTAGGCCGCTTTCATCCATATACGCAACACCGATCAAATCTCCGTTAGGAGCATACACCGACACGTCATTCGCCATAGTAATTGTACACCCCTTTTCACGCAATCTCTCCGTCGACATCAAACAATACGAAAACTCAGAAGAATACTTAACACCGTCAAGCGTGTACAATCTTCCCATCTCATCATACAAACGAATAGTACCAACCTTTGTAATAGTAACACACTGACCCGTATACGCAGTGCGAACTTTCTCAGAAACTTCATACGATGAAACGAAATATTTATCATCGTTCACAAAATGATTAGACGCGCCGGAGTCCAAAATAAACGAAACTAAATTCCAATTCTCTCCGTTCTCACAACTTTCACTTTCCAAACAACGATCAACTGTAACCAAGGCCGTACCTTGCGCATTTGGCGGTCTCTGCTGAACGTGATCGCCGTAGGTAGGGCAATTCGCACCTAGGTGACCGTAATTACGACATCTAAAACACCTAGCTTTATTAATATCACCACCTCGATAATTTTGACTACTTGCCGGCGGACGGTTAGAACCGTTATTCGAATTAGAACGAAAATTTTGACCACTACCTGATGACTGATCTTGACTAACATTACGATTATCAGGCCTAGGACCTGCGCCACGACCGCGATACACAAAATTATTTCTACCATTATAACTACCATTACCATTACTAGAATTACCACGGCCGCCGCCGTTGCTACGAGAGGGTGGTGGAATGACCGCATAACAGGAACGTGCCATATGGCCGGGTCGCTGACATCGATGACAGGTAGGTCTCGTTTCAGTAGTAGACAATGCGGAGGAACGAATCGTAGATGGCTGCTCGATGGTTTTGAACGCCGAACAGATAACCTCACGTGCACCATCTGCGTTATCGTTGATCAAAAGCGCCGCCTGAATAGCATCACGAACTGAATCTCCTCTTGGCGTATTCGGAAGTCCATTCAAGAGCCACGTAGACTCATCGTCGTCTTTCAATTCGCGTGCCAATTTACGAATCGCGTCACAATAATCTTCTCCGCGTTTAAAGTCGGTCAGCTTAACGTTGGCGATTTTAGTTTTTAATGCGCACCGCTGCGCTCTCGTCTTTGATTCGTAACGTTTCTTCATGTTCTCAAGGAACGTAAACGGATTATCGCCCTCAATGATGTCGACAACGGTACCCACGATGTGCGTAAGTATAATGTCTAACGCTTGATCACGCCTTGGCTTGGTCGAGGCGTCTGCAGCGGTAAGCGTGTCGGATAAACCGCATGCGGCGATACGTAACTTAATTCGGCGATACCATGTCTGAAAATTCGAGCCGTCGAAGAGCATGGATTTGTCCGGTTGAATCGGTACATAGACAGGTTCTGGCGCAGCAGGTGCTGCGGGTGGGTTAGGTGTCATATTTACTTCGCTACTAGCTTCTTCAGCTAAAGATGTACGCAATTTCGCCGCCTTTTTTCGTTGTTTACGAGCTTTACTTTTGCTCTCAGGTAACGGAACGGAAGACTGAGACGGTACTGAAGACTGAGACGTAGATCTTGTTTTCATCGGCAGCTATAAGCTGAGTGAAGTACACGAGGTGTCGAGGACGGCGAACACCTTTCTAGCGGTCAGCGTAACGGCGCTGAATTTCTAAAACGCTTTAACGGTCGAGTAGACGAAACGGCGTCTATCGAATAAAGCAAATACAGTTTTTAAACGCAATAAACCATACCTTGAACAATGGTGTGCACGTGTGCAACACCTCTCCGTCGAGAAAACGAAAAAAGATCGTCACAATTCCGCGAATTTTAACCACGAACGGCTACCATATTAGCGGTTCGTATTTCTCGATCATTGAAAACCATATTATCGAATAAATCGAATAAAAACGCATTTTACGTAGAAAGAAGTAAAATAATAAAACCACCATTAACGGCATTCAATAATATATAATAAATTAAATATCACAGCTTTTGTCGAACGAGTACAAGTTCTTAAAGTAGAGTAGAGGTCGCTAGACGAATAAAAAATAACCTAGCAAAACTACCTACACAACGTTATATCGAAAATTCGTAAATACCTCGTAAATTACAGTAAAACGATAACAGTTTTACTAGTTCGATTTTGAAGATTTTCCCGCAAAAATACTTCATTGCCGACATAGATAATTCAAATCTTCTACTCATTTTTTTGGTCCGATTTTCAATCCAACGAAAAAGATTTCGTTCCTACGTTGCTCAGTTTTAATTGAAATAAATTTTTCGCTTACTGAACGCATTGTACTCGACGTTGCAGTAAATTTTGAATTAAACTCACAGCTAGAGCAGAAAGGAGAATCCTAAACGATTTATTACAGTCTTTAAATTTATCAAACTCAAAGTATACATCATTCCGGTGTGTGCTAAAAAAACTTAAAACCAAATAGGTACCTGATTACTTTCATGTTGCTTCGAGTACTTCAATCAATTTGTTAAATAAAATTGATAAGTTAAAAGTAAACATTTCTGAAATGAGTTTCATCGAAACAGAGCTTCTTTGTATATCACATTTGACAATTTGAGATTGACTACCTATACCTACACACTTATAAAATGAAAGAATCATTATCAGAAGAGATAACATTCAACAAACAAACAATTCAAATTGGATATGTATTTCTTTATAATATTTAAACAGGCTTCTCTCGTAATAGCTCGAAATTTCAGGCCACTGAAGTCTATGGCTAACCACACTTCCTAGTGCCTAACACTTATTCCTCGTCTTTCCAATTTCCATCATTATCAATAATTTTCCAAATAAATCCACTCAAATTTCAGAGAATTCAATTAATTTGTCCCTGATTTTATTTTAGAATATGTTACGACGACATTACTTGGAACGTCGACAGTTTATAAATAGGTATTTTGGCAATCACAAAATAGGCAACAAACATAATAAACATGTACAAGTTTTCATTTCCATTCTAAGATTTGAAAAATGTTTTCAAAAATTCAGCTTCTTTAATCATATCGGTTTCATTACGCCATTCAACGACGTTTTTATCGTGATTCTGAAGTTCTCTGTAGACATCGTCATTATCGCGAAAATCGTTAGGTTTCCTTGGCAAAATATGAGCATGGACGTGCTGTAAAATAAAATCCAGTAAATAAATTTGTCAACCGTTTGTAATAAATTAATGCCTTACCCAGATCGTTTGACCAGCATCAGGTCCGTCTTGAATTACGATAGTGGAAGATTTAGCTTCATGAACAGTTTCCATGACACGTTGAACTTTCTGAACAGTCTGAAATAGATCGGCTACTTCTGTGCTGGACAGATCAGAAAATCGTTTAGCCGGCCTAATGGGAATAATTAGAACATCTATAGCGCTAAGGAAATTATCGAAAGAAAAGATGTTTAGATTAATTTACAAAAAAATTAATGTTAGGTAGTAAAGGATACGACCAGGTACAACGCAACGTTTGTTTACAATGGCCAAAGTTAAACTCGTTATATAAAATACTGTTTTCGCGTTGGCCATAACTTGACCAAATTGGTATTGATCAACATTATCACAAGGAATAGGTTCTGCTATTTTGGGATACAGGTCGAACCTTTTTTGAGATAGCAGGGGCATCGCCAAACGCGTTTTTTCAAGTGAATCCTTATCTATAGCAGCAACAGCTATATTACTTCCTTCTGAACATTGAGCTGTGATGGTACCGGAAGGATCGATGATCTGTGAAAAAAATATCGGTACTGATGAAATAAAAGTTTTTGAAATAAATGCGTTTTAATAATGTCATTACCAACCATTGCATGACCCCATAATCGTCTTTTGGGTGTACTGAACCCAGTTTGAGCTGCAGCAATTACGTAACATTGATTCTCAATGGCTCTACTTCGTAATAAACTTTCCCAATGGACAGCGCCGGTTTCAAACATAAAAGCTGACGGATAGGTTAAAATATCAGCACCCATTTCACGCAAAGCGATTCCAATTTCGGGAAATCTCAAATCATAACACTGACTCAAATAGTTAAGAAAAATGTAGACTAAAAAATATCATTCAGCTCGAGGGTTTTTTTACTCGAAAATAGGTATTAAAGGATACTACAGCGAGACCAAGTTTTCCCACAGGTGTATCAACTGGTGGCACGATTGTATTTCCTTTTTCAACGTAAGATGACTCGCACATAGAACGATTGGATAATTCAACGTCAAAAGTATGTATTTTATTATACTCGCCGACAATATCTCCTTCGTTGTTGATCACTAAATGGGTATTGGTAACTTTTTCGTTTGTGTGCTGAAAAAAAAAACAAAAAAAAAGAACATTAAAATAACTTTTAATTTTTTTTACACAAGATGAGAAAAATAGATATTTAGAATTTTGCGACGTTTTCAAAACCTTTGGGTAATAATTTCTTAGCCTTTTCTAATTTCGTTTCTAAAAACACGTGCAAAACGTTGATTTTCAAAACATCGGGAAAAATTAGAAAATTCATTTCTTCGTAGGACATTTCGTCGACTTCTTTTAGTAATTTCAAAATGCATTCTATAACGAATAAAATGTCATCTTCATGTTTAGTATTCGATTCGACAGGGACACATTTCTCGGCACCGAAATACGATTCTAGATGAGGCCAAACGAGATCGATGAGTTGATTATTCGCATTAATGGGCGAATAATAATGGTACATGATGGCTTTCTTCACTTCGTAAGCCAACACAATGTAGCTAATATCCGCTTTCAAGACGAAAACAACGATTTCATGTTCTCTAGCTTCTTTACGATCGAGTAAATCAACTACAGATTGACAATCGGATAGGGTCAATTTTTGAAAAAATTTCGGCGCTATGAACAGCACGCTTGGGTGACATTTTTCCAAATATTTTAAATACTCGGAAAGCACGTCTTCGGTGAAACTATTTTGATTCGCGAAGTCGTCCAAATTGTTGACTATTTTCAAAAATTTTCCCAATCTTTTTTCGCATTCGTAGTCTAAATTAATATTCTCATTGGACGAGTAATCGAAATTTTCAAAGTATTCTTCAGATTCGTCGTAAATTCCGTCGCAGCTGTACTTGTTATTCCAGCACAGGCAGTTTTCAATTTCTTCGTTGAAATTCGGAGATATCGGTTCAACGCTGCAAATACCTTCGCGAGTATTCAGTGAAGGTGTTTCTTCACCAGGAGGTGTATCGAGGTTCATTTTCAACAATCGATTTGTAAAAAAGAAACCAAAAATTTCGCAGATTGTCTATACACTGGAGGGGATTAGAAATAAATGCTAGGCATTGAGTGATACAAACTTTTAAATGAATTCCTCCTAGGGATAGCCAAACGTCGTATTTTTGAGCTAGCTGTTTATACTTCGATACCAAAGGCCCATCTTTGGATTCGGCCATTTTCACGGTGTCGGTGGTATTATCACAGATATAATCACAAGCTTCCGGCAAGAAAACCATCTACGAATGAAACCAAATTCTGTATAATGTGAAAAATTGGCGATAATTCAAGTACTCGTGAGATACGTACGCTGGCATTTTGTTTTTTAGCGTTTTGCACTAAAGATTCGCAACATTTGAAATTTTCTTCTTTGTTATCCTTGCTAGTCATTTGGCAAACGGCTACGTAAGTTTCACTAGAATGGCTTGAAGTGCTCATTTTGGTGACGAGAAAGAACAACTTGTACAGAAGATTTTGTCCCCGAGGATGATAAGTTGATAGCTTCATTCAAATTCTGCAATATCAGAGCGAAAATTGAGATATTAAAATAATTAGAGGCTCATAATGAGAGAATAATGAATAACTTACTCCTTTACGAAGGTATTCGTTGAAGAAATAATTTTTCAACTGGCGCAGAAACAATGAATTTTGATTCAAGGTGGATTATTATCATTTATGTACCTAATGTACCTACTTTGGTTCAAGATAAAAATGTCATCGAAGTTGTTTGCGGATCAGTGAAGGATTACTAGGTTTTCAGAACAGGATTACAGTAAATTTTTCAAGCTTGGAATGTGATAAAAAATTCTTCAAATACGAAGGAATGTATCAAAAATTTAATAGAAATGGATTAGGCAAAAATTATATAAAATTTTTATCAGGAATCAGAATTTATTTTTACCGCTTTCTCCACCCATCAACAATCTTGCTCCGCCCATTTTTTTGATAACAAAAGTACTGAAAGTTACGTTCTTTTCATACCTACCGAAGCATTTGAAAATGCTTGCTGACTGAGCGAATCATTCGAAAATGGTAAAATGACCGTTAATTAATTTTGTTTGAATAATCAAATTTAAAAATTATTTTTTAAAACTCAAAATCAGTTTTTCGGGATAATTTGATATTGAATAATGAAACAAATATTGAAAATAAATAGGTTAAAAAATGAAAATTTCGACAGTCGTTTAGAATTTTTTTAAAAATGATATTCGCTCGAAATCATGCAAAAGCTGGTACCATGGTCCATGAAAGTTCCGCAAAAAATCAAAACGATCGATCACATCTTCGATTTTAACGAATCGATTGTCGTAAGCTCGCAATCAATCAATAATGATTGATTTCATTGTTTTGAATCGTTCTAGCCTGCCTGTCCAGTGTCCGGACTTATAACTTTGTTCCTGTTCAGTGTTCAAACTCCAGTTCATTGTGTCTCTTTGTCTTAGTACAGTCGTGATTTTTCATCGGTGTTGTAGAGTCATGAAGTCGTCCCGTGATTATCGTGATCGGTGCCAAATATTTTCGAAGTATAGAATGTTAATTTGATTCACCTCCTGCATATAGCTTACTTACCTACTCAATACAAGATCGAAACACAATTAAAATGGAAAGAGCAACAAAGGCTTTGAAACGGTGAGTGTTTTTTATATTTTTTAACAAGCCTATAGTTACTGATACTTTATTAATTTACGTAATTTAAAATTTTGTTCTTTTAGTGGAAGCATTAGGCTGAAATCGTACTCAGAAATCAATTTAATTCTATCCGATCTCGATGGTATGCGATCCCACGGAAAATCCGGTGTTAAGGCACATCAAATGTTTGTCGAGGATTTGATCAAATGGGCTCATCGTGAACCTCACGAAGGACTTAAAAATTTATTTGCTCTCTTTACTGAACTGAATTGTCTTTGGAATGACATACATAACGAATATTTTGGTAAAGTAATCGAGTTATTCAATATGTAGGCCTAAATTTGAACAACTTGTAGAAAACTTCAACCTTTTATATGTTACAGATAATTTGAAGAAATTCAAGAATCAATTCGAACTTATATTAGAAAGCGAACAAAATGTAGACAAAGCTAAGTCAAATTTACAAGAATGTGAACGAAATGAGGCTAAAATGAAGAAACGACTTTCCGAATCATATAGTGGTAGTGTGGAAGATCGATTAAATACAGAAGAAAAATTAAAAACTGCCAGACGAGCTCTAGATTTCGCTAAATTAGAAGGTAATTAATTTGGTGAAACAAAAACCCAAGTATTCGTACAATTTTCTGTATGCATTAATTTTTTTTTTTTTTTGCAGTTACAGAAAAAGTGAGCGAAAACGAAATCATCAAATTAATCCGCGTGAAAGAAGGCTTGAAAAAATTGACTGATTCTTATATCTCGCTGTCTCAAAAATGCAACGTTGTCTTACAAGCACAAAAAGCAATTGTAAACGAACTACCCGATGAAATCGGTGTCAATCACGAACTACAATTCGCCAGTAAGTTTTCAAAACCGCCTACTTGATTAAATTTCGACTTCTAGACGTATTTTTTCTCACAAAATGCAATTTTTTTACAGGTGATTGTAAAGCCAAACAAGCGCTAGCTCGAGCCAAAACTGTAATTCAAGCTTTAGGCTGTTCTTCCAACGTAGTAGAGCCATGTGCCCCTTCAGAATACGAAGCACCTCCACCATATTCTCCCTTTTTCAATCTACCAAATACTTCTAACAATAATAATCGACGCAGTTTGAGAAGCATGCCATCTACTAGTTCAGCTAGTAACGCTACAGATATTCCTAATTTGAGCTCTACCGGATGGGGACAAAATAATGGCATGTTGATATTTAACGGAGGCTGTAGCAGTGAGCCTAAAACTTACGTTTGTTGTAAATGCGCATCTCAAATGATATCTGATCACAGGTGCGTGTAATTCGATTACGAAATACGTCTATAAAAGTTGAAATTTTATACGATAACTGGGTCATTTGCCTTACAGATATGTTCCGGTTCATGACAATAATACAAATCTAGAAACGCAATTAGCTACAAGACTACAGAACACTACAGTCTAGAATCTCGCGACTGATTTTTATATTTTTTATTTTTTATTCCTAGTTTTGAATAAATCTCGTTGACGAGTTAAGCACAACACTATATAAGCTAGTCTGTTATTTTGTACTATTTTAGATTGAGACCAATTCCGTCATCACGGTTGATTTTTTTTTTTTTTTCATTTTTTATTTACCTATAGGAATAGTTATATACCCGTTTTAAATATGTTTTTATTTAGTCTTTCATTTTTAACTTTTTTTTATCTTATTGAATAAGACAATAACTTCCCAAATGTGTTTATAATAAATACCTACTTGTGATACGATTACAGGGTAATATGATCGAAAAACTTGATGTTTTGTGAGCAGAGTACATTGTTCCCCTTAAGTTAGGCCTATTTTTCTCCCATGTAATTAATCTTTTATTAAGGTGTTTGTATATGTATAGTTTACTCTCTACCAAGCAATGTGTAATTTTTCCGGTCCTCGTATCATTTTGATTAATTTTTTCTTATTTTATCGATAAAGCGGTGAACCTTATAACCGAATCCAAGTATAGTTGATTAAACATTTATGGATTTGTTCGATAAACGTTCGAATCATTTGTATGTATTTACGTGATAATTCGAACTCTGCGTGTTTATATATCTCAAGTACATAAACGTGGAGTTTATTCTAAATGTTCTTTTACTTTTTTATTGATAAATATCAACCCGCTTATCTGGAAAAATACCTACCTACGCAATAAGTCAAATTTATTCAGCCAAATTTTTGTATGCTTACTACTTACCTATTCTCGTATATAAGCTGTTTCTAGTCTAAAGTCATAAGTTTTAATTTTTTTTTTCATTTTTTTGCAATTCTTTCACTTAATAAGACCTACATTTCGCCAACGTTTCGTGCAACGTGACTTATCTAAGAATTACACGAATCATTGAATTAATTACAACGTAATTGTTGTAAATTGAATGTTATAATAAGATGAATTAACTGGTATACCAGGTCATGACGTTTATTAGGTTCATGTTCGAACATATACAATAGTTACAATTCAGAAATATTATTGCGTCGAGTCTCGAATAATATTCGAATCCGTCCTTATTTTCTTGAGTGATATGAATACAAATTTATTAAATAAAAATAGGGTTCCGGAATACGTATGTGAAAAGCATATAGTACACGATTTTGTAATTATGTACTTGTAGTTGTAGTTCGAATAGGTTTATTGTAAAGTAATAAAAAGAATTATTCGGTTTTTATTACAAATTGTTATTTGTTAATTCAGCGTAACTGAGTATTTAAGTGTGTTATGTGTGTTTTCAAATACTTACTTCTCAAAGTATGGTGGAAAAAATAACTCGAATAAAGGGCCAATTTTAGTACAAAAATACTTTCGATTTATTTGGAGAGATTACCCACCTCTAAAATTTACAAATGCATTTTCCATAAATTATCAAGAACCTGAAGTTTTTTTTTCAGAAGCGCAGAATTTTAACGCAAAAATTGTATTATTCGATGAAAATTATTTATTAGGATATACTTGGACGTCATTACACGTAAAATTATCGATTCGATAATCAATTCATAAAAACCACACAAAAGACTAGAATAAGTACATAAAGGAGTAAATTATGCAATACGCGAGTATTTGTTTGCCAAACAATATTTCAAACTTTAAACTCATAATTCAAGTTCAGCCTCGGTGTCGTATGAACATTTATTCATCGTAGCTTGCTTTGTTTCCTGTGCTATAATTATTTGATTAGTGACATAACGTTCTCGCTGAATTTTCTCTTTCAATTTGGCAGGTACGTCGGGAATACACCATCGAATCACGATAACCATCAACGTAACGAAATTCTGTAAAAAATTATCAACGAGAAGAAAATTAAATTGCGTTGAAATAAAATTCCAAAAAATTGGACATTGGAGTATCTAGTGGTGTCAGGATGATTTATAACGTAAAAAGATAAAATTTGCTGATTATTTCAGTACCTATAGTAGGATAATGTTAGAATTTCATGTTACAACGCATTTAATTGTTTGGAAAAAAAAAAAAACGTGTTCGGTTCAAATTTGAACAACGAAGAAAGTGTTTCAACTTCATTAGTCAATGTCATCCTATTGTCAGCGTAAGCATAGAAGCCAACCTTTCGTCCAGCGCAACCATTTGTGTGGTCTTTTGGTCTGTATTCATGCAAACCAGTTGCAACGTGCCCGACCATTCAGAGTTTAGAATGAGTAATGCAGATTACCTGTACCTATACGATACGTTTTCAGGAACAAAAGCTACCCACAATACCAATGTGAAGTAATAAAGCAAATGCGTCATGCATAGAAAGGTATAAACTACCACTTCATCCCTGCCTTCCATCGTAAGTTTAGTGTAACAATTCATTTCTACCTAACAAGAAAACTCCGATTGAGCTGAACTTTGGCCCACTGAAAGTGAAAGAGCATGCCACCCAGACCTCAGAGCTGAATTTTCAGCTGTCGAAATTGATTTTTTGATTTTTGGCGAATTTTTGAAAATGCTGGAAATAGTCTATTGGGATATTAATTTTACACAAAAAAAAGCAAACATGGAAATGAAAATCTGAAATTCTGTTTATAAGTATATGTACTATAGAGGACCTCCTGAATCGATTGCGACCTTTTTCCAACCGATCTGAAGCCGCCAGCAAAAGTTGATATTCCTCCAGCAATTTCAAATTGCTCCAGAAGGCGCTCGCTGTAATCAACTTTGGCAGCTGAAAATTTAATCCTGTCAAACTTCGATATTTCTAATCGATTGAGGCGAGTGAATCGCAACGAGTTAATGACTTGAAAAGTGCATTTTTTTTTATTTGAAAAAATCCCTAAAAAATTACAAAATCGCCAATTTTTGCAACATCTGAAGCCTCCAGCAAAAGTTGACTTTTCTCCAGCAACACGCAACAGGGATAAACCAAAGTGCTTTCTCAGAAGGGGCGGTGGAGCAGTATCGCTAAAAATTCCCAACCCTTCCAACTAAGATTTTTCAAGTGTTTTTTTTGTTTTGCTTCATGAGAATTTATGGACAAAGTGAAATACATTTAAATTTTGGATTTGGAAAAGAGAAACGAATTAATCAAAGTGAAGCAAGGACAAAAATTCTATTCTGAACAATAATAAAAAAAAAAAAAACTATTTTATGAGAGAAGTTTAGTATTAAGCTTATATTCATTTTTTTGGCTTCAAAATTTGAGAATATTTGAAATACATAGGTACCGGTTTTTTTTTTTTTTTAGAAATTTCAACTTTGAAACAGAAATGCGCAAAGCGAGGGCAAAAGCTTATGAAATTTGCTTTCAATTTTTTTTGAATTTGAATGACAATTTTATTTCTTAGAAATTTTAATTTGGCCTGAGAATTTTAAAAACTTCAAAATACTAAATTTTTCTATTTTTACATTTGACAAGTTTTTTGAATTCAGTCAATTTTTAAACTTCCTTGAAAACGTTTGTATAATTTTTCAAATTATTTTTTCAAAATCTTAAAATTTACCTACCTATTTTTAAAGTCAATTTTTCAATTTTTTTGAACAATTCCGCGTAAGCAACTCGTCAAAATCATAAAATTCGCTAATTTTTGTCGTCAATTTATTGAATTGTTAAAAAAAAAGTTCACTCAAGTCGTTACTCGTCCGTTGAAATTTTCAAGCAGTTCTAAACTGTTGAAAATTCTCATCAACTTTTAATGAATCATTGAATTGAATTTATCTAGTTGGTTTTCTTTTGCTATCTAGAAAATGGTGAAATGTCAACTTTACCAACTTCCCTAAAGGCTAAGACGTGGGCTAACTGCCCCCTGTCCACTTGAATTTCGTCTTTGTCCAGTAATTTTGAATCGTTTATAATACTGCTCCAAAAATGACAAAGCAACCATCCAGTAGACATTCATTTTTTTTGCGACTTTTAAAAGTAGAAGTTTTGAATTTTTGATTTTTTTTTTCAAATTATGAGATTTTTTAACTAGTAAAAAGTACACTTTTCAACTCGTCGCTTTGGATTTCTGATTCACCGACACTAATCGATTCGGAATGTCGATTTTATGGTAGGATTAAATGTTCAGCAGCCGAAGTTGATTACAACGTCTTCTGGAGCAATTTGAAATTGTTGGAGAAAAATCAAATTTTGCTAGAGACTCCAAATTGGCCCAAAAACGATCACAATCGACTCGAGAAATCAATTTCAGGAGGGGGGGGGGGGAGTAGACAAACTTTTGAATAATTTGTTGCAAACATTGAGGATATTGGAATTTTTTGAAAAATTTGAGACTTTTAAGCTCATCTGAAAATGGTGGCAAACGATTCTGGGAACCAAATTTAGTAGGCATATAAACCGAATTTCAGATTTTCACCTCCATATTTGCTCGTTTTCGAAAATTCGCCAAAAATTTAAAAAAATCAATTTTGGCAGCTGAAAATTTGGATCTGAGGTCTGGGTGGTATGCTCTTTCAGTGAGCCAAATTTCAGCTCAATCGGAGCTGACGAGTTGTAAAGGTGAATATTCCCTTTCAAAAAAATACGACCAAAATAAATAAATAAATAAATAAATAGGTACCTGAAAAATCACCATAAACAGCAGGCGACCAACCAGAACATGCCAAAACTTCACATTAAGCTTGTATCTATCTGCGACCCAAGGCGGATTTCGGAAATCTTTATACCTAGAAACAAATTTCATTAATTGGACTTCATTTTTGAAAAAATTTCCTCGAGAATATAAAAAATCTACACAAACCTGCAATACGTAATATTTCCAGGATTAGGTGGCAGTTCGTCTAGGTTTAATTCGCTAACATTCATATACGATAAAGAGTACTCCAAATATCCATTCATCGTGTAATTTTTACTTTCGGTAATCATGTAAACTATTTTAGGAATAAAATCCGACGTAAAAGCTATAATGAAGCTCTGAAGCCAACAAAAAAGAATACAGTTCAATAATTCGCTGATTAATCAAATTGATAATTATGCGATATAAAATAACCTACATTGGTGAAAATAGCTAATTTTCCAACAGAGTCCAAGATACGATACCATATGCCTATATTTTTCACACGTTGGGATACCGGTCTTCTATAATACGTGAGTAATTTCGTAGCATCTAATCGCATCTCTAATACATTATTTAATAAAGCGAACAACGGAGCTAGAGGAAAAGCTGACACGAAAATAGTGACGAAACCGTACTGCAAAACTTCAAAAAAAAAAAAAAAAACCATTTCGTAAATTTTACCAACTTAAATTTCCAGTCACAAAATGTAGATACGTGACTACGACTTTAACTTACCCATCTCTAAATATTCGGGGAATAATGCTTGAGGTCCCCAAGGAACCAATTTATAATCTTCGACCCATTGCCGCGCATCTGTCTTTTTAGGTTTGTCTTTTTTACCTATTACTTCTCTAGTGTACCACCATTTATAAACTAACGGTTCGATGATTTCAATTATTGTATTGAATGTTTGCTTTCCAACCATTATTATTCCTAGTTGGATACATAACTCCATCAGACAACCTCCTAAACCACACTGTAAATTTTAAAAAAGCAATTAGAGATCAGGGGTACATATTAAGAAATCATTTAAAAAAATGCTCATTTTAACTAACTTCTTCTTGTCTGTATCCAAATATTCGAGAGAATTCTTTCGGGTAACCGACGAATTTACCTTTGAAAAATGCGATGTAAAAAATGGACGCGTAATAGTTGACGAATTGAAATAAATACATTTTCAGGGTTAACGAATCATCGAATTCAGTTTGAGTACGATGAAGTTCGAGTTCGGTGAGATATTTCGCCAGCCACGAGTACAACTGCGAATTTTAAACAGAACATTATTATGATCTAGCAGACATAGGGGTTGAATTCTCTTCGAAGAATGAAGATAGTAAAATTATAATGACGGAAAGCTACAGCTTTAGTAATCAGCTATCATCGTAATAAACTTCTTCATTCAAATACGATGTAAATTAAACTATCAAAATTTCATTACTAACCACGTTCAAAATAACGATAAACAATAAATTAATCGAAGCCGCGGTAATATTCGTCAATATCAGAGCGTAATTCGTAATCAGTTTATTGGAACAAGCGTAAAATGCAGCTAAAATTGAGATCCTGTACAATACAACACCTATCACAGCAGCAAATGCAACAGCAACCTGAAAAAAAACAGAATTCTCAAAAACCACGAAATATCCCATTTCATATCTTCATCTAGTTCGACTTACTAAGAATATAACAATAGAAAAACTAAACATGGTCATTGGGACTCGCATAGTCCAAAATGGTACTTTGGGTTCAGCATCGTTGGTGATTAAATTTACAGTTTTACGAGTAACGTGTCTCAATCGAGCTAAGTATTCGGGTCTAGGGTACTCTTCTTGCTTATCGAATTCCGTCAAATCCCACCGATGAGTTATTTCAGCCGAATAACGTTTCCATAATTCTAAAAATAGTGTACCTAAAATATCGCAGAAAATTAAACCGAATCGTGATAAGATTGTTTATCCAACAGGCGAACAAAAATACACACCCCAAAAACACATAAAAATGGTGAAAAATACTGTGGTTATATTATCGAACAAATAAGTCACCCTGGAATGGCTACAGGTTTCTTGTATATCCCAATACGTGCAGTTGTAATCGCACAAAGGGCACATTTTCATCTTGGAGTTTTCGTCGCATATTTCGTTCCTTGAAAAATAATAATTTGAATACTTAAGACACCTAAATCTCTGAACGAGCTATGTATTTTCTTCTACCTACGTTATTTCGTCGCTGTAAGAAGTATTCCAAGAATACAAAAAGCAAATCAATCCGATAACAGAAGCCGGTATCAACATATACGTGTAGAACCCCAGCCAGGTAAAATATAAAGCTATCTTGACGCCAAAATATTCCTTGATCACATCAACAGGCTGATATTGGAAACATTTCTTCAGAGAAGCCCATTTGCGACACAGTAAATATCTAATGCTACCAGGCACGTCGCAAAATCCCTGTAAATGATTCAATAATTAAAGATTTAATCCGCCAATCTAGCAAATTAACCACAATACGATATTCCCAGCGCTTACATCGTGTAAAGGATACGCAGCACAATAGACACCATCGTTAATTAAGTGCTCGATGCCGAAATTATACGGATCTGATTCGTTCAACGAGAATAAATTCCTATCCAAAATGAACTGAACAATTCTAGCTCGAACAGTAGGAGTGAAGAAATTCGGCGAATTTATATCGAATCTGTGAACGAATGAGATTGGAAATAATAAATGATGAAAATCTAACCGACTAGAAGAAAATCACGTTAGTACAAATACAAAATCTACAAACACAGCGTTACGATGGCCAGGTGCGAAAAGACAAACACAGTGGTTTATACGACATCGTCGTTATAACATACAGATATTCTTTATCTCTACTATAAATAGCTGTGAAACTATGATCTATTTCGGGAAACAGAGATCTATCGATGTGGAATAATTTCTGTATCAACGAGTTCCATTTTGAAGTAAACAGATTCACTACTTTCGATGTTGTAGAAGGCATTCGTTGCAAGTTGTCAATCTGCGAATAAAATCAATCATCGAGTAAATGAATAGGTATTATGAATTGGAAATTTAGATCTCGAGCGATGTATACTTTTTTCATCGGCATTCTCAAACGAAGAATTTCGCAATATCTTCGACACAATTCTTTCGTAGCGTGGATCTTGATAAACTGTAAATTGGTACTTTCGCAAGAATCGTACTCTAGTTCTAGACCCTCTTTACGTAAATTTTCTTCAAATATCTGTTTACATAAAAATAAGATCATCAATATTGGTAAAAATCAACAATTGACCAAAGGAAATCCTATAAATAAGATAGTTCTACTTACATTTCGTTTTTCAGAATCTGGAATTTTTGGCAAAACTTCTTCTTTTTTGAACACAAGAACAAAATCGATAGATCTAATGTCATCGGAGAATTTCAAATTACTGATTTGTTTCACCTGTTGGAAAAAATAATCATGTATGAGTGTGAGTTTAAATCGAAGAGTTACGAATAGTCAGAATTTATCTTACCTCATACTTCAGTTTACTTTTTTTACTTCTGTTTATGGGTGGTTTGGGATTATTGGTTCGCCTCGGGGGAAGTGGAATAGGATATTTTAAATAGTAAGCTTCGTCTGACTCGTAATCATTGCAATATGCAGAAGAGCTACTCAATACAGAATGCATATCGTAAAATTATCAGATTTTTCAGACGCTGATCAGATTCTGAGATCAATTCAGATACACATGAAAATTATACGTTGAACAGAACCGGTGATTTTAATTTTAATGAAGTATTGATTCACAAGACACTACTAATTATATAGGACCAAAGAAAAGTTCATATTTTGAATAACCACGGTTCAAATCAAATTAAATCAAATTTTCTATTTTCTCAATTCCAAATTCTAATTCATATTTTGACATTTGATAGCGAGTGATAAGAATCAGAAGATAAGAATTTTCTAATTTTTGTAAACAGTGTGGTAAAAGAAGAAACGTAAATTTATTTCGAATTGAAAATAATTTTTCATTTTTTATTTCTTTGTAATTAATTACTAAACAATAAATATTACAATTTTTTTGCGAAATTTCGCTTAAAATTGTTTGTTGAAATCATTTTTTATGGTTCTATGTTCTATATGAAAAACATAAATCTTTTAGCATCATTTGAAATTTCTTCCTACAGCCAAAAAGATATGCAACTTGAAATGAATACATTCGTGAAAAAAAATCTTCTCAACGAAAAGATGACAGAAGCAGAAACATAGAAGCACAACATTAATGATTTTTAATCCTGATGTTCTTGTAATTTTCCCAACGATGATCAGAATTTCAAACGAAGTATACTTTTTGACGTGTCTAAAAACAAGTAACAACAGAACAATATTAGTAAAGTAATGGAAAAATTATTGCTATTTAGTTGCATTGCATAGCCTATAATACAACTACAACTATGTATACCTACTTCTGCAAACTAGCTATAATACTTGTTGGTATCATCTCATTGTATTACAATTTACAATTAATTTCTAATACTATTGTAATTTAATAAACCCAAAACCACTGCAATGATACATATGAATATGAATAATAGAATGTACATAAGTAGTACTCACGTTGGTAGTTGGGCTAGTGCTAGTCTGCGGAACCATGTTAGGATTAGTCAGGACGATCCTACGATTACGCATCATCCAATATCTAATGACTAAAAATATTATCAATAAACTTGTAAATACAATAAATATTATTATAATTGGTAAATCATTATTTGCAAGCAATGTGGGTACCGCACAAGTCATTTTTGCAAATAATTTCAAAGTTGAATCAATTTTATGCCATTATCACTCAATGTAAATAGCCAACTATGAGAGCAATATTATGCAAAACAAACTATATTGCATCCATTACCTACTTTATCTGAAATTCTTGGTAAGCTCGCTGGTTTCATATTATTTAGCGTCATTGATCTCAAGGTAGTCTGTTCACCAAAAGAAGGGACCGAGTTGAACAGAAAAGTTTCTGTTTGCGGCCAAATATTTGCGAGTGATCGAGACCATCATTGAGAATTCAAGGTACACTTACAATAAACAGCAAAGGAGTATTCAAATTTTCAATACTGAATTTCATTTTCACGTCCATGTTCCTATTTCATTTCAACCATATACCTCTAATCAATATTTCATTTCATTCCAGATCAGAATTTGTACTTCATTCTACATACTCATTCGATTTACGTAACATGTAATGTGTTTTGTACTTGAAAGTAAGCGCACCCTCAGTTTTCAGTGAAAATTGCGACGCAAATATTTGGCCGAAAATACAAAACTTTCCGTTTAGACTCGGTCCCTTCTTTTGGTGAACAGACTATAGACATTATTGGTATTACGTCACAATGAGGAAGAATGGTTCTTGCTGTGCGCTGATTGGCTGGTTGGTTTGTTATTAAATTATCAGTCAAGTTGGCGCAAAATTACGTCTAATTAATCAAATATCTCAGTAATTACTGAGAATAATTAAAAAGTAATTAGATATTTGAAATCTACGCATCTGAAAACATACATTAGAAGTTCAAAAATGAATAAAGTGGAAATTCTCGCGAAATAAATCGTTTATCAGTGTTAGGAATTCTGGTTTTTATCATTGTAAACATAGAGCACAATTCGCGACACTGATAAACGATTCATTTCGCGAGAATTTCCACTTTATTCATTTTTGAACTTCTCTTGTATGTTTTCAGATGCGTAGATTTCAAATATCTAATTACTTTTTAATTATTCTCAGTAATTACTGAGATATTTGATTAATTAGACGTAATTTTGCGCCACAAACCAACCAGCCAATCAGCGCTCAGCAAGAACCATTATGCCTCATTGTGACGTAATACCAATAATGTCTATAAAGTGATCACGACTGATTACGATTGTCATTGGTTCGTTCAAAATCGAAAATTTAGAAATTTTACAATTTTATAGGTGCTCTTTGCTTTGAAACGAAAATTTTTGTTCTGATAAAAATCATCGATAAATTATGAGATTTTATGAAAATTTTAGAAAATCTCGAAAAAATAGTTTGAGGATTCTCAAAACTTTTAATTTATGTACTTCTATTTACCTATCTATTTTGGGTATTCCTGCTGGAATCTCAACGTTGAATAAACAACTGGAAAAAGGTTCGACTTCACTCTTATTAGGTACTAAAGAAATCGTATCATATTATTTCACAGAAATCTACCAACTTCATTCTTCATTCAGATGAAAATAATGACTTTCAGTTTTTTAAATTTTTCATGAAAAGTTGAACTATGAACTTTCATCTCGAAAAATTAGTTTTCGGCTTCTCAAAGTCTTGATGATTGAATTCGAATCTCCTATTCATTTTCTTTATTAATACGTAGAAATAGATAAGTACCTTGCTTGCGAATAAAATAAATCAATTGTTCGCAATCCAACGATACTTGAGGTATGAGCCTTAGCTCCTTGGAGTGGAAAAATGCACAGATGTTGAATGAATTGCCTACTCGGTTTGCCGTAAATAAATAATAATGCGGTTGATCTCGTAATATATTTACGGCAAACCAAGTATGCAATTCTATTAACATCATCACAATGCTATAGAATATTAGTTATTCCACCAGAGTTGTATTCAAGTAAGGTGTTTTCGACAAAGGCTATTAGTCTGGTTCTGGTATATGACAATGGGGGATATATTCGCCCCGCCATCCTCCACTGATCCTTTGAAACACATTTTTTCTTATAGTGCACATCGTAAGGAATACCTTGATGCAAACTTTTAAAAAAGAAGTTATAAAAGAGGAATACAGTAATTTCAAACATGCAGATATCGATTTTAGAAAAATTATATAGCCCTTTCATCGTTAGTTATTATCAATCAAGTGGGTCGCTAACGAGCATCTTCCACGTTTACACTTGCTGAAATTAATTCAAACGGTTTCCTTGTCAATTTTTGAAAATCTGGAATTTCCAAAATATTTCTGCAGGCTTCAGAATGGCTGGAAACCACTTCCAATCAACTCAGAATGTTGAAATCATAGTTTGAAAGTAAAGTTTTGCTTTCCAACTTCATCGGGTAAAATTTTTCTGAAATTTCATATTTAAAAAATCTAAAGTAAGATTTTAATTTTTTTTACTATTTTTGGCCATTTTTTTTTTAATTCACCAAAAATCAAAAAATGCACTTCATTAGCACCTGAAATTGTGGCTAATCAAGTGCATGATGATGTATTATTGTATGATTTTTCGATTTAGCATTCCTTGTTTAGTTTAAGAATTTTTCAGCCAGTTGGAATACTTCTTAATAATCTACGAATTAGAATAGGTAAACATTTCTTGGTTGTTTTGATTTTTTATTGTACCTAATTCTCAAATTAACAATTGTGAGGTAGCTGAAGTGTTTTGTGATTCAGTAGATATGTGGCTCAGGTTGGACCACCTTTCATCGAAATTCTTCGGGGACTAATCATGAAGTTCCCATGGTAATACGAATCCTAACAAAAAATGTTCGCAGGTAAATTTTGTTGTTGAAGAGTCTCGATTTTATAGGAGTCAAGTGAATATTGCTGAATACAATTTATAAAAAATATGGATGGGTCATTTGGCCCTAAACTATCGACAATTTTTAGAAAATTCGAGACCACTGAAAGCGTTTTCACTAGATTGGAGTTCAGAAATATGTCTTAGTGCTTTGAGTGAATTCGTATTCGTACAATTCCTCTATCAGAATAGGGAGAGCTTTTGAAAATGTTCAATATATTATTGTGTTGGGTAGATTTTTTTGTCGTCTCAGTGGGCTATTATGGTTATTTCAATTTCTTTGATCAGTTACCTGACCATTAATTCTATTTATTCGGTTTTTAAAATATGTAATTCATTTGATTAAGTATTTGAATTTTTTTAAACATTTAATTTAGGAATAGAATTGACAATTATACATATATTCTATATCGTTTTAAAGGAAACAGGGTTTTCAGAAGTTCCCACGAATTATACGCGATATTCGACAAAGGACAAAATTAAAAAAAGCATCCATCATCCTATAATGTAACTAACTACATATATTATATTGAATTTTCAGCTCGAAATTTCTTTAGTACATTCATCTCCTATTTTGGTATAAGTAGTTGTCCACTCGAATACGTACTTACTACTTAGCATGGTTTCAACAAGGAACTTTCCAAACAATGTTTTATTGTCCACTACGAAAGTCAATTCCTGACTCATTACTACTTTCATTCTTAGAGTACCACCCCACCAACTTGAAAGAATGCATAAAAAATAATACGTTCAAGTATACTAAAATTATTGCCTCAAATTGACTCTTCGGTTTTACTTCTAGAATATCTCTTCCGAAAAAAAATGACTTCCGCAGATCAATGTTTGCATAAATTACTTCGTACGAACTCTTGTTCGATGAATTATTACAACGGTCAACTTTTTCAGCTGATTAACCAACAGCCAACACCCTAACCGGTAACATAGTGTAAATACGAGTTAGAAAAAGTTTGACGATAATTACGGTAAGCATCGGTATAATCACCGTTTAGTACAAAGAAATAATCACACGAGAAACATTGGTGAAAATATTTTAATATTTTTTAAACATGAATGAAAATATTTTTTCAATTTTTAAACACGAGTGAAACTATATTATTACTTCTTGAGCTTCTTCTTTGGACGTAAGTTATTGGTGTGTCCACACTTCTTTTTACGGCAATTCGTAGCACGCGGGTGAAGTCTGGCGTAACACTTGCGACAAATCATCTTCTCACAATTGTACTTTTCAGCTAACTGCCGAAGGGTAGGCTCGATAACACCACCACGTAAACGTAACACCAGATGTAGAGTTGATTCTATAGAACACAAAATCATACATTCGACAATAAAATTTACAGTACTTTGAAAACGAAGAATCAGGCACAATAACTACATAGAAATGAGCATACCTTTTTGAATATTGTAATCGGACAGAGTCCTGCCATCTTCCAATTGCTTTCCGGCGAAGATCAAACGTTGCTGGTCAGGAGGAATTCCTTCCTTATCTTGGATCTTTTGCTTCACATTTTCAATCGAATCCGAAGGCTCGACTTCGAGTGTGATCGTTTTACCGGTCAAGGTTTTCACGAAAATCTGCATCTGTAAAAGGAAATGTATTGATTATATGGGTGGCGTGATTAGATAATATCATATGTATAATTCAGCCTAAGGTTAGGGAAATATGGTGATTGACGGAATAATCGAATTATTTCAGTACTCTAAATCGAACTACGGTACATAACAATTACTTTTTTAAAACTTCAGATCAAGCATTAATTACTCTTGTACACGTGGGCAATAGGGCAATACGTAGTGTACATTAAAAACTTATTGATGGATCATCGCGAGTAATTCAATTACTCTGCATAGAATAATGATACGATTAGTTCGATAAATACTAAATTAAATCAACTTACCTTGATGTGAGACACCAATTTTTCTCAAGAATACGAAACCTCGTTTACAAATTATTCATTTCTTCTTCAAATTCAATTATTTTTTATCAATGTCTTTTCTTTAGCGTGTTTTTTTTTTACATGCCGGATGTGTCACATCGACCGACTGAACCACCTCTACACGGCAAAATTGACTCTTCTATTCAATGCGGCAACTGGCAGCACTGATTTTTAGGGTTCCCCCACCAAGGGGAACCCTATTAAAATCGCTTTCAATAATTCAGCCCTCCACGTTATTTAGAAAGGTATCTTATGTGTTGCGTAATACGCTATACATAAGACTCCTTTGTATCTGCCAAGTCACTTTCTTCAACTCTAAATAGTAAACATTGCTAAACTCTTTCTACTTTGTTTTTATCAGCCAACAGTTTTTGATGTTCCTCCAATCAAAATCAAAGACAACGAAAATTTCTTTTTATCACTTCATCATGAATCAACTAATCAAGTTAACCAATGACAAGTGTAAATCAACAGAGACGTAGTGACAGTTAGAATCGCCGATAACTAAGAAATCGCATTTTGTGAATGAGTTAATTTTGCCTGCGTTGAAAATTGAAAAATTTACGAGTTTAAAATCTGGTTTGTGTAATGTGAACATTATATGTAGGATTGCTTTTGATTTTTAGTTCTAGCTATCTTGTGTTTTGGTAATATGATAGCTCTTTTCTTTTAGCTAATGAGAGTAGCTCCGAGCAGAAGTTTTACTATGTGTATCTCCTTTATTTCTGCAGAATCGCTGATAACGAAGACACCGCATTCAGCGAACTCTCACTTACGATTTTGAATAAATATGTATATTTCATTCGTGTGTCTAGGATAAAATAGAATTTTAATATGAAAAAAAATAATTACTACATTTTTTTAAAATCAAATGTGGGGAACCCTTTTGCCAGGTCCAGTGGACCTCGCTTGTTATTTTTTAATTTAAATTATTATTTTCACCATTTCGGCATTTCGCCTATATTTCACCACATCTCCTCCTAAAGCTCAAAACTCTCAAAAGCTCTTTATTAAACATCTCCAAAAACTTTGAAAACTAAAAATAAAATAAAAAGCTCTTCGTCTTCTATAATAAAATAAGATCCGCAAAATGGCAAAAGTTCCAAACGTGCACCATTTGAAGTTTTCAAGATTTCAAGTCGATGTGATTGTGAAACGTGTTTGAACTTTGAACTTTACAATATCCCTGTTTTCTGATTCTGAGTGTTTTCCTCAAATCCTCATAACTTTGAGCGCTCTTATTTAGTTATTTCCCTTGCAATTGCACTTTGAGAACTGCGGCTTGCGCCATTCGTGACCTCTCATCGTCATCATAAACGTCTACATCCACATAATTATTTTAAAAATTTGCTGACTCCCAAGTGTAAAAAGCTCGGCGATTTGACATGGGAATCGGGAAGACTCTCCTTTTAATTCAAATTCAAAGAACTCATGTTTGTAGCTTGCGAATATACGCAACTTTTTCAAAATAATTTTTTAATTCAAATTTCTCCGCATCTATCTATATCAATTTAATTTTAGACCACCCATAGTTTACCTCGAATATCCCCAAAATTTTGAAAAAATAAGTACACGAACAACAGTAACTTACAAAAAGTATTTACTTATTTGTTAATATTAGTTCAAAAATAAACATCTACTTAATACTGATTTTATGTAAACTTAATAATGCGCATTACTATATGACTAGTTCATTCACAATGATGAAAATTACAAAAAAAATATATAAGGAAGAAACAAAACAAAGTATTTTAGTAAATTACAAAAAGGGAGAGGAAATGATAAGAGTTCAGCACTATTAGTAGGTAGGTACATAACGGAAATAACAATTATGAAAAAAAAAAATAGAACGTTAACAAAAAAAATGGCGCAAAATGTTAATACTGTCAATAATACCTAAATAGAAAAATAAACTCGCAAAATATTAAAACGACACCGATTAAAAATACTACACTGGATGACTTATGGTTTCTGATCGAATTTCTGTTGAACGATCGATACAAGAACATCGGAATATTGCTGAATCATCGAAACCATATTATCACTAGGTAACCTCATATCATCTGAATTGTTTGATTTGGGGGTATTATCGTTGTTGACCAGCTCATTTTGCATCATATCGCCTGGTTCGAATTTACTGCGAAGATTATTCTGTACTTGGCCGATTGTGTTACGTAGACTTAACAGAAGCATTTTCTTCTCGGCGTCGTTCATGTTCTCGACGGCGATACGGTCGTGAATACGGATTATGTTTTCGGCTGTTTTCTTGAATTGCTCGACTACTGTGTTTAGAAGATCTCTAGATACTGAAAAATTCAATACTGAGCGTTAAATACGCGTTACGTTAAAGAAGATGAACTTTAAAACTGAAAAAAAAGTGAAATGATTGACTTACGTGGTTGGTTATTGACATCGAGAAAAGTGCTACCGAGCAATTGAGCTTCTGATTTCGCTTCGTTCAACTGATGATTTCGTTTTTTATTCGCCAAGTAACTCAACGCTGATAAATCTCTTTCGCTGCAACTTCTCTCCAAAAATTTACTCGATCGTTTGTTCAGCCTAAATTAAAAAATTATTTTGAAAAATATAAATCATAAATTCGATATAAAAAAATATATTTTTCATTGAAAAACAGCCACGCTTACGTTTGTTTATCAGAAAATACTGCCGAATTTCTTGGTCTATCTGATTTATTATCTTCGGAGCTGGAATCTTCCATGTTGCTAACATCATTGAGAGCCACTACGATTTGAATAATCGATTAAAATTTGTTTCGTAACCGTAAAAAGGCAATTTAGTATTTGAATGAATTACTATAAGATAAAGATCCACTTTGTCTTCTACGAGCCAAATTCGAATTCGATTTCATCGATGAAGCATTTGATTTGATTTTATTCTGCGACGATATGGTTGGTCTCATGACACGTTGAGATGTCGAATTATTCTCACCTCGTGAAGGTCTTCGGTAATGAGACGGTGGTGGCTGCAACAATCAATTTAATCATTTACTCGGAAAATTCAGATAAAAGCTAAATTATAACGAAGGAAAAAAAATCAATTTTTACCATAAGTGCTATTTCAGAAGAACTTCTCGATATAGGAGAACTAAATGGCGTTGAGGAATGTAATCCGGAATCTTGATTTTTGTACGATGAATATTTATCTGAGAAAAATAAATAAATTAGTTAACAAAATCACAAACAAAAATTTTAATAAATTTTTGAACTAATGACAACACGATTGAAGTAAAGTTGAACTAAAATTAATGTATAAACGAAACATACCTCCGTATTTCTTTTGATTGTTTGGCGATACCAACATACTCGAGCCAGATAAATCACTCAATGAACAGCTTCTTCTCATGCCAACATCGCCGTTATCAGTCACTGAAATCACAACTCGAATTAGCATAAATTTTACAAGTAATTTTCTATAAGTTTACACTAAATTTGTAACAAAAACATGAAAAAGCTTGAATATAGGCCGATGAAATAATAAAACAGCAGTGAAAAGCTGAAACTGAACATATAAGCACTCATTGGTGGCGTAATTAGCATAAAAATTGGTTAAAATGTTTTTAGGTACAGTTCAAAAACAATTTTTCCTTCATGTTTCATTTTGTAATGAGGGAGGGGGGGGTGGAAGTTTCAATTGACAGGCTCGATAAACTGCCTTCTTTCGCAGCGAGCAACACGTGTTAATAAAATTGCATACTCAAAACGCCGTAAATAGCAAAGAGGTTTTTGTCCAGATTTATTCCACAATCTGCATAAACTCAAAACAGCTTTTATGGAATTAAAGGTGAAAAGAAGAAGATTCATAATTTTTACGATCAACGTTTTTTGAGAGATCTATTTCAAGACTGGATGAACTTGAAACGAATCTGTTTGTAGTATTTTAGTTTTTAAAGTGAATAAACAGCAGACTCAAAATCAGCAAATTAAAATTTGATAGCAATCATTTAAAAATTTGAAAAAATCAAAAATATGAGCCATGAATAAAAATTTTTAAAGGTTCAAAAAAATGATGAAGTTCTGTACTTTGCTCTAAAATATCCAATTACAAAAATGAGCCAGTGATGAGGCTATTCTTGTACAGAGGGGCGAAGGAGGGAGAAGGGAGAGTAATCACATAAGAGTTGTTTCAATTTAAATTATATTAAACATCAATCGCAGTGATATGTGCTGAGAATGATTATTTTGGCCATTTTTTTGGAAACCCTGAACTTCCAAAATTTTGCTGGAGGCTTCAGAACGGTTCAAAACTACCCCCGATTGATTAAGCACTTCGAAAATACAGTTATCAATATAATTTCAGCTTCCCACCTTGATTGGGTACAATTTCGTGGAAATTTCAACTTCCAAAAATCTCCTGGAGCCTCCAGAACTGCTCAGAACGGCTCGAAACAGTTTTCAATCGATTTGGAGGGTTGAAAATAGGGTACATACCAAATTTCAGCTTTCTACCTCAATTACGTAAAATTTTGATTTTTTTGCCTTTTTTGACCCTAATTTGATTTTTAAAAATTCACCAGAAATCGAAAAATGAACTTCGGCACCAAAATTTTTTTTCTGGGATGGTATTCTTACAAGCTCTAGACCTAGCTTCGTCCAGTTCAAAAAATCCTATGTCAGTTCCTCTAGGCTTCTTCTGCATGTTTTCAAACTCGAGGAATTTTCCTGATCAAAAAGAGAGGGAAAACAGACAAATGTAATCTGCTCTATGCTCTAGTCATCTTCCTAATTACGCCGCCAATTCCAATTCTCAATTAATACAATCACCCCGAAAGTTCATATTTCGAAGGTGATTATTAATACCCATCTATTACGTAAAAAACTACCTCGAATAATGAAGACCAACTAAAAATACGACTAATAAAAAAATAAAAATAAAATAATTGCACAAATTATAAAAAATATAAATAAATAAAATTAGCTTTCTTTCAAATACGCGGGGGGGGGGAGACTACTCGAATAGCTTTCGTATCAATATCTATGAGTGAATCCCATGCTAAGCTGTTCTTTGTTAAATAAAATATACTTCGATGAGTAAAACAAAGCGTTACAATAGCACGACAACGTTCACAAATGATAAATTCCGTACAATGATCTTCCATAATTCGACGATTTCTACGATCTCCGATCGATACAAATAAAAATTGAAAAAAAAATCAATCAAATTATACAGGTAAGCTTGAATATCTCAACATGCACATTGCACATTCACTACAGTTTCCAAGTCAATGATAGGTACATAAAAAACCCTTCGGTCAATTTCCACGTCTCAATTCCTATTCAGCTGCGAGTGAGTATTAGAATAGGAACAAGACGTTAGGTTTTTCATGCCGTTGCGTGAAACTAAAAAAAAAATAAAAACGAAAATAGAACGAAAAATTGGCGTAGCTTTGGGTGCAAGCGAGATGTTTTGGAAATTCTTCGATTAGATACCTGTTAGATTTTCTTTACTGATCGGAGAAAAGCAATCGGATAATTGGCTGAGTGATACGAAAGGTACAGGTAACGAATGTCTTTTAAATTTCCACAAATCCGAGCTGGTGTACTCGTTCGAGGCGAATTTGCTGGTTAAACTAGAGTTAATTAGATCAGCGTCGTATTTGGTAATGGTGATTGCTCTTTTCAACATTTCGTTCTTTGTATTCTTACTTAATACTTGGTAATCGGTAACTTCTTCGGTTTTGGTAATCGGTTGAGAGGTATTGTTTACCTTGGCAGTGTTACAGGTTTTAGTATTGATGGGATTTTTCAACAGGTTTTTGCCCAAGTTACATTTACTCTTGGTGAATGTGCCAAATTTCTCGTTGACTTTATCTTTCTCTCGAATATTTTCAATCATATTGGTTTGTTTGCTAGTGGTGAGCTTTTGATTCCTGAGCGATTTAGAAGTATTTTTCAACTTATCTTCTTTGGTGGATATTTTTTTTCTGTATGTTTTACTGTTTAACACAGCGTTGGGTTTATTTTGCGGTTTGGGTGGTTTATGGACGACGACCGGATGATCGAGTGCTTTCAAATCGCAGCTTTTAGATTCCGGTTTCTTTCTCGAGCTCATTTTCTTCATTATTATCTGCTTAATATCGTCTGGAGTACGAGCCGGTGTATTCGTTTCGACCGGAATGAAGAAAGATTCGGCTTGTTTTTTCGATTCGTGGTACCGGACGTCGTCGGTATCTAGTTTATCGAGCATCTCGCAGCTTCGATTTTGATTCTTTTCTTTCTGAGCTACGAAATACTTGGTTAGTTCACCGCCACCGTTGACGTTAGCGTCTTGTAAGCTTCTAGTCCTGAATACAGGTTGTTTGGTAACTTGAGACCAGGTGGTTTCTTCGGTTAAGTTCATATCATCCGATACAGAATTCAAATTCGAATCGCTGGCATCGGTTAGAATACTTTCGGTGCTACGGAAGACCTCTTTGTTCGAGAATAAAAACTGATACTCGCTTTCGTCGGTTAAAATACTCTCGGAGCTATTGAAAGCTTTACGTTTTCGAAGGAAGAAACTAGCGCTGCTGTGGCGATCACTGTTATCTTGCAACGAGTCTACGTCGTCGTTTAAAATATTCTCTTCGCTGTGCGATCGATTAATATCACTCAGAGACGAATTCCAATAATTTCTACGTTCTTCGTCGTCTCTCCGGTGATCGGATTCTTTCCACGATAGTTGGTATTCGCTGATACATCGACGACGACGCATTTTAGGCGAACTGTATTCTTCTTTTTCATCGTCCAACGAATCAGAGCTAAGGTCTAGGTCATCTTCGCTTCGATTTAATAACCGTTCGTTGGCCTCAGCCGCGGGTTGGATATTTTCCTCGTTGAAATCGATATAGAAACTGCACGAATATCGTTTCTTGTTTTTATCCGAACGAGACGAAGAGAATTCGCGTTCGCAGACCGGAGAATGAGGTAGAGATAGGTTCACGTTTTTTAATCGATTGTGTTTAACGTTAGAATAACCGGATGAGATATTTAATACGTTAGGCCTCTCGTTATTATTTAAATTATTGGTTTTTCTAGCGTAGTTTAAATTATTCACAACGTTAGTACCGTTGAAAGACTGATAAGGTGAGAAATTCTGTTGTTGGTTAGACAAATCGCGATTATAGACACATTTAGCATTATTATAAGAACTTCTAGTACCTTGGAAATCGTTATTCGGCTTATGGATGGACATCGGCACGAAGTAGGTTTCGTTACGTCGTAAGTCCATCGTACTTTGACTAGATTTCAACGATGAATGGCCGGCCTGCATTGAAAAAAAAAATCACATGAAAATTATATTCTTAAACAAAAAGGTGAAAATAAATTTAAAATGGTTAGGTAAATGATGAAATATACTTACGCATTCCAATTTTCCTCGAATATCTTCTAATCGAGACTGCAACTCTTGCCTTTTACGATTCGCCTCAAGATCATTTTTCGTCTGAATAGTGGCTTGAATAATCTTTTGATTTTTATAATCCGAATTAAAGCTGTGATGTTGAGATGAAATGGTGTGTTTTTTATCTGCCGAAAATACGAATAATGACTTTTACGGTAACTTATTTTCTATTTTGGGTAATACATATATCGAGTAGGAAAATGAACGTGGGGAAATTGTGACTCAAATAGAATAAAAAAGAAAGCGTCAAGATTACATGTAGAAAAGGTTCAACAAATAATGAATAAATATGCACGACGATGAACTCGACAATGGCGTAATTTCTCGTCCTTTCGTTTCGTTATAAGTAGTTTTTGATTGTTTTTAAAAAGTTTTCGCAAACGTTGGGTAATTGTTTACGATCACGAAGATACTGACCTTGGTATTCTGAATTGTGTTTCATATCCATTTCCATTCCACTCAATGATTCGTACGTTCCTTTTAGGTATTTTTCTCTTTGGATAAATGCATCGACGCTGAAAATAAAAATGAGAACGGATTACTAATTGAAAGATAAGTTTGTTAAAAATAGAAGAAAAAACGAAGGGGAAATGTATCAAAAAATAATTTGTATGAATTTTTACAAAAATAATACCTCAAGTGAGTCATGATCGAATTATCGAATTATTATTTTGAAATTTGAAATTGTCATTTTTAACTTCATTTTTGTAATAGGGAGTAATTTTTCTCTATTTTTCGAGCATAAAATTTAAAAAAAATAAAAATATGGGACATTTTCAACGGTTTTGTGAACTTCTAGGGTCGTTTTTTATATTTAAAAATTTCAAACAAAAAATATAAAAAAAGAGAACAAAATTAAATTTAAAAAAATATATATATAAACTAACGTAACTTCCAGCGGAAAATGAATTGAACGTGATCACTGATCAGATTCGCATATCAGATCCCATGCATCCGATTTGATCTGATCTGATCTGATATAACAGGAAAGACCTTTTTTTTTTTTTTTTTTTTTTATATATATATATTGCCCCCATTCCCCACAGAATTTATTGTGTAATATAAGACCTGATTGGATATAATCAAACCTGATCAGTTTTTACAATTTGACATGACCAGATCTGACCTGTTCAAAGTTTTGATCGAATGAATTAAATTAGAAATTATAGATCTGTTCAGACTTGATTGATCAGATAAGATAAGATCAAATCGCATCTCATTAATGAATAATCAGTTCGGATTGGATTCGCTCAGACCTAATAATTGATTAAACCAGATAAAATTTGATCAGCTCCGACTATTTTATGGATCTAATTGGCGTGATCAGATCTGACCTGATCAAACTCACTTCAAAGTTTTGATCGCATTAGATCTGCACAAGTGTTCAGAACTGATCGATCAGAGTAGACCACATCTGATCAGACTTAATTAATCAAGCCAGCTAGATATGATCAGTTCAGAGATTGCGCAGACCTGAATGATTAGATCAGCTTAAATTTGACCAGATCCGGACATTTCACGGATCCAATTGACCAGACCAGATCGACCGTAACAATGTTTTGATCGAATTTAACCCGTTCAGACCTAATTGATATGATTTGAATGGATCTGATCAAACTTGATTGATCAGACCAAATCATATCTGATTAGATTCGGACATTTCGTGGATCCAATTGACCAGACCAGATCTGATCTTATGAAAGTTTTGATCAAATTGAATCCGTTCAGACCCGATTGATCACACTGAATTGATCTGATCATATTTAATTGATCAGAACAAATCATATCTGATCAGATCCGGACATTTCATGGATCCAATTGACCTCAACAGATCAATCTTATCAAAGTATTGATCAAATTAAACCCATTTAGAATCCTAATTGATCTGATCAAACTTGATTGATCAAATCAAATCATATCCAATCAAATCCGGGCATTTCATGGATCCAATTGACTGGAACCGATTGATCTGATCAAACTGAATTGATGAGACCAAGTCATATCTGATCAGACCCGGACATTTCATGGATCCAATTGACCAGACCAGATCGACCATATCAAAGTTTTGATCGAATTAAACCCTTTCAGACCCAATTGATCTGATCTGAATTGATTTGATCAAACCAAATCATATCCGATCAAATCCGGACATTTCATGGATCCAATCGATCAGACCAGGTCTGATCAGTGATGATCTTATCAATGTTTTGATCAAATTGAATCCGTTCAGACCCAATTGATCTGATCTGAATTGATTTGATCAAAATTAATTCATCAGACCATGAGTCCAATTTAATTGTCACGCAAAAATTTGAACAAAATGAAAATGTAAAAGCTGACGTAAAAGACAGAATTTTGTCTAAATTTTGAAAAATTTTCTTAAATATCAAAAAAATGATCAAAAATGACAAAATATTGAAAAAATATGTATCACAAAAATGGAATGAAATCTGACGAAAATTACTTTTTTTTTTACTAAACAACCAACATAAAATCAGAGAAAGTTACCAAAAAAACGGATGAAATTCCTATAAAGTTGAATAGAGCATGTTTTGTAAAAACAAGTTAAATGACACAAAACAGTTGAAAGTGACCAAAAGTCGATGAAACTCGACTTTCAAAATTGCATTAATTACAGAAAACGATCAAAAATTAAATCAAACCAAATTTCATCAAAATTAGATTAAACTTTATAAACATTGCATAAAAAACCATAAAAATATTCAAACCGACATGCCAATAATTAGAAGTTCCAGAAATCAATAAAGAAAATAATGTAAAAAATGTTGCAAAAAATTCTCAAAAATTTGCTGAAATGACAAGAAAATTGATGCAAATGAACTGAACTTTTAACGTGTCGTCACGAAATTCGAACAAAATCTTTTTAAAACTGTCTGAAGTTTCAAAAATGAAAATTTTTTAAAAAATCGATTAATTGAATGAATTTTTTTCTAAGGTACAAATCTGTACAAAAAGACACTTGAAGCTAGCAAAAATCGTAGAATTTTCAATAAATAGAAGTTACATAAGATAAATTAAAATTGGATCTTGTAAAATCAAATTGGATCCATGGAATGTCCGGATCTGAACATGTTTCATGAGATCTAATCCTATTAACATTTTGATCTGATCAAATTTGATTAGATCTGGTTCAATCAAATTTGATTCAGAGAATGTCCGGATCTGGTCCGATCTCTGATCTAATCAGATGCAATCATTTTTTTTTGTCGAGATATCTTGAAATTTGAGCAAAGTCTTGCAAAACATCAATTAAATTATTGGAAACTGATTAATCAAGTATTATCAATGAAAAATCAACAAAATGACTCCTCGTATTCAAAGCTTGGCTAAACCGTCACAAAAACAATTGAAAATCAAAAAGAGAACTGAAAAAGGAACCAAAATATCAATATTTTTTTCATCCAAATAATTATATCTTCTGATAAGTCCAAAACGAAATTCGGAGCGCGGTTCAAAATTACCTCTCATTCGACTAAGCTCCCAACTCCTCAAGTACTGAAGACTATTTCGACTCGAATATCCCTAACGTCTAATTAAAATACCACGATGGTTATTTTTTTCAAGTTTTTTCTTCTTCAAAACTATCTCCGCTAATTAAAAAATAAAACTAACCTGCTCAAAGACAACGAATTGGCTTTCTCGGAGTTATCAGCACTGGGCGTAGAACCTCCTTCATCATCATCGTCGTCGCTTTCCTGACTACCAGACACCGAGTACGCAGCTATATCCAAAGTGGGATTCTTCTTAGCTAAAGCGTTCCTTTTCATCTTCCTTTGTGATTTTCTCAATTCATCGGCATCGATGGCATTCACCTTAAACTCACTACAATACCATTAAGGATTAAAAATCAAATCATTCTTTTTAAAAATCTGTTTTTATTTTTATCGGAAATAACAAATTAAAAAAAGATATGTGATTCCCGATATACAACGCTTCAACCATAGATTCTAATAAACCATCATTACCAACATGGTATATTCTCACCGCCATCGACATTATTGCGGCGATACTTATCGGCGAGGACCGAATTGTGAGGAGCAAAGTCGTTGACGTCGATTCTGACCTTATCGTGCTTTCCAACGCACGGGTTCCAATAGCGTTCGACGCGATCACGGTAGATCTTCTTGCCGTCTTTCATTTTGACGTGTTCGTCTTCGCACGGTCTAAGGCAGTCGTATCGTCGATAATATCCGGCACAAGCGGGCATAATGTACTCGTGTATATTGCACGGAGGTTCGGGGTTGATTTCCCTCGTAATGACCGTCTCTCCGCACAGCAACTGGCGGCCGAGCTCTCCGATGGTGGCTTGGTACATCGACAAAGGCGTCTGGCACCATCTAGGGTGGCTGTTCTTCAGACCGAATCGTTTCGGCACGATACCGGATCCACAATCGTCTCGTACGTATTCGCAATGCTGCCAGTTGGTTACCCGGGTACAGCTTCGTTTGGCTTTTGGTAGCTCGAAGTAGCATTTCGGTAACAAGAATGGTCGTTGGCGGTCTTCGATCGGCGGTTCTTTCGAGCATTTCCACGATTTTTTACCACTGTCGACCGATTTCGACGACGTGCACGAAGTTTTAGACACGGTGACCGAGCGTTTACTTTTATTATCGGTGTCTTTCGAAGCTCCGGTTTTGCTCTTTTGGTGGCTCGTTTCGAGATTCGATTTACTGGCTACGGCGTTTTTACGACTAGTATCGGCTCGATTGAACGATCGGTGCTTTTGGCTGCCAGTTTCTATCTTGTTGCCATTGACTTTGCTCTCGTTCGCCTTCTTGATATCGGTGGGATAGACCATGGTTTTGTTGTTATTATTATCGGGTTAATAAACCGATCGATAGTTTTTTGTCCAGGTTGTTATTAGAATTAAGGTTGAGATGGAACTGAATTCGAAACCGTTCCGCGTCTACATATCGACCGAATTTACTCCTTATGCTTAGCAATTACCCATTTCCAAGCAAAACACGCCGGTAAAACGAGGGAAAAAAGAGGGAAAATTACCTCAACGCGTCGTCGACCGTTTCGTAATACATGACTTTGTTATTAGGTTCGTTTTCGGCCGATTCCACTTCCGAGTAGTCTTCTATGTCGCCATCGTGTTCCGTACTTTCCAAGTCCTAAACAGATTTACAAATCAAATAGATTATTTTTCTCAATCAAGGACAAAGTAATGTTGTAATTTGTGGCCAAAAAAAAAGGGTACCCACCTCGTTCTTGAAACTTCCCAAAGAACTATCATCGGTGTGTTGCCTCATACGATGCATATCTTGTATATCGCTAATATTCTGAGTATTAGATCTTCGATACATCTGCATTAGGAAACATAAATAAACGAAAATTAATTCCTCGATGTTACCAATTTATACACAGGACAAATGAGATGACTCTAAATGAGAATTAGGATGATTTAAATGACGTTAGTCAAGCACCATACCCCTTTATCGGTGTTATTTAAGTCCATCCTATCTGTGCTATCATCAACGGTGATGAATTTCGGCGGTGACCTTATCATCTGGTTAAAAAAATACCGTGTTATGGAGTTTGTCGCGCGATTCGAAGCGGATGAGTTAAAATGAGTGAAATTTTCAAAATAGTGGCTGTAAATAATTCGGTACGTACCTTCTGAGGAACGATTAGTTTTTCGTGGCGGTCTTCCGGTCTGGAAGTTTCGGTTCCGCTGTCGACTGAACTGTCTTCTTTGGAGCCGTCTGATTCTCGACCTGGAAAAATACGAAAAATTAGAAACAGATGATTTTTACATAAGAGGAAGAGAAATATAAGAAAATTTGACGAGAGGGTAGGTTCATAACAGGAGGAAGTAGCTCAACTTTTTAGTTTTGATGAACAAAAAAGTTTGAAAAGATTGGAAGAAAATAAAAAACAGAAAAAAGTTTTATACAATTTTAAAAACAAAAAAAAAATGAAATTTTGATGCATGATGTGCCTTCTAAAAAATCATTAAAACACAAGTAAAAAAAAAATGAAAAAATCCAAAACAATCGCCAAAAAAAACTATTTTAATTTTTAAAAAAATTCAACAGCTTTCACGCTTTAAAAAAAATTATAATTCATTTTAAACAACTTTTCAACATTTCAAACAATTTTTAGGATGTTTTATTCGATTATTCATCGACAAGTATGACTGTAGGTGTATGGGCTTTCAAAAAACCTTAGGAAGGAGTTTTTATAATACGAGTAAATTCACAACTGTAACATTTAATTGAAGCAAATTGCTGCAATTTCAGCGATTTTTTTCTACAGGGCTCGAAGTTTTTCAAAACAAAAGTACCTAACTTTAGTGACCAATAAAACTCGAAAAAAAAGTAACTAAAAAAATGGAAAAACGTAAACAAAACATTTTAATGCTCTTTCCTTACTCAGAAAAAAATCACCAAAAAAAATCAGAGCATCACAAAAATTCAAATGTTCCAATGTTGAATTATTTTGAAACTTTTTGGTAAAAAATTTTTAGTAACAAAGTAAAAAAAAAAAAATTGGCAAAATAAAGCGAGATTTTGACAATTTTAACAAATACAATTAGAAGGGGTTTTTGACAATTTCTGGCCAAAAAAAGAAAAAAAAGGCAAAATGAAGCGACATTTTGACAGTTTTAACAAAAAGAATGGATTTTTGAATTTTTTTCAAAAGTAACACTTTGATAATTTCAACAAAAATCAAGACTTTTTGAGAATTACTCGCAAAAAAGTGATACCTTTTGGCAATTTGTGGCAAAAAGGCGAGAGTTTCAAACAATTTTTTAAAAAAGTAAGTCTTTAGCGATTTCGCCGAAAAGCGAAAACATTTTCAAAGAAGCAAAAATTAAAACAGTTTGAGCAAAAAGTAGCAATTTTCAGAAATTATTGGAGAAGCCATTTTTTCGAAAAGTGAGATTTCTTCACATTTTTTTAAGCAACAAAAACGCATGCAAAAACGACACATCATGGTAATTTTTGGCAATTTTAGATTCGAAAGCGAGACTTTTCAATTGCTAAAAAGCTAAAATTAGACTTCCGGACAATTTTTGAAAAATATCAACACTGACAATTTCAGCAAAAAGCAGGTTTTTCGGCAATTATTAGCAAAAAATGAGAGGCTTTTTTACAATTTTTCGGTGAAAAAAGCGAAAATTTTTGGCATTCTTTGGCAAAATAGGGAAACCTTTGAATTTTTGGAGAAAAATTAGACTTTTTTTGGGTAATTTTTTGCAGCAAAGGCGAGACTTTGACAATTTTAGCTCAACGGCGGCAGGGCTTCGTTAACAAGAATGAAAAAACGTATACTTTTGCAAATTATCAACTTATCGATTCTCTTGGCATTTTTTTTCTTCTTCAAGGTGTATTAAATTTTTTTTTTTGAAAATTTGTTTAAAAAAATAAAACGTAGGAAAAGCAACTGAGTGTAAATACACTCAACCCCTTTTTTATTTGGCAAATTTTTACGTTATTGCAAGGAAAATGTCAGCTAATTATTTTCAGATATTTTAATAATATTTTAATGTTTTCACGTTGCGTTGTAGGGCCTCACTATACAATTTTTTCCCCATTTTTCTCAATTTTTCATCATATTCAATGATTTTAAAACGTTTTTGAAAGATTCCAATCGAGTTAAAATTTATTATTTTTCACTAAATTTCTGTGGGTTTTTAGTACCTATTTTGGCACAACTGATAATTTTTAAAATTATTTTTCCAACACAAAAATGGAAAATTATGATGAAAAATTCTACAAATTTCAACAACTCCCTCCCCCTTCTCATTTCTCAAAAGAATTTTCCCCAAGTATTTTGACCTACATATTCGTTGATTTCTCAAATTTTACCCTCCCTCTTTTCATTACATATTCAAAAGTAATTCCAACCTGATGGTAAATGGAAGATGCCATCTTGAGGGAATGGCGTTATTCTCTGAGCCCATCTTCCTTTGGGCATCATTTTTCTCGTATTAGCATTCGATATCAAGGATGACTCTTCATTTTCTGTTTTCGTCACCCATAATGGTAACTGACCATCGTTAAATCTGCGAGAAAAAAAATCGGATAATTTTTTCACTCGAAATAAATCCATTTATAGCACCGATCTGATTTTTTTTTCAACACAAAAAAATTCGTTACCTCATATCACTATTTAAATCTCTACCGATATCTTGTTTTAAATGCGAAGAAATCATAATCTCGTTCATTTGATCTTCAGGGTTCTCGTACATTGATCTAAAAATAAGAAAAAAATCACGACTGTTAATTTGGTCGATTACTTCGCATATTATTTACAAACGAGATTTACTTGGGACTTGAGAACCTAGCACGTTGTTGAGCCATTCTAGTCTGCATTGTGACAACCATATCACGCGGTAATCTCCAAACGAATATACACCCGTCGCCGGAAGCCGAAACTAGACGTTCGCAATCGTTGCTGAATCTTAATCCGGTGACTAATTCGGAATGGCCACACATCGAAGCGATACATTCGCCGGAATAGTAATCAAATATGCAAAGCGTTTTATCGGTGCAACTGGTCGCCAGGTATCGTCCACTGCTGTCTAAAGCAACCTGTGGAAAACAAACCAGATTAATTTGCATTCTGAGTTAACGATGGATGAAGGGTTCGAACTTAGGGATATTGAGAGGATACCTTGATGACTGATCCATCTTCGCCAACCGATCCTTTGAAGTTTTTACATTGTTTACCATTATTCACATTATATACACGGATATATCTATCTTGGCACGCTGTTAATATGTATTTCTGCGAACAATCCACTGCCATATCGTACAAGGTGCTTTTACCAGCCAGTAATCTGTCTCTGACAAAATGACCGTTTTTACCCTGCTGTAAAATGATTACGTACAGATTAGAGATTTCATATTCGATGAGATTATTACTTGGGCAGGAGTGGATTTGTACTTACAAGTTGATATCTTCTGAAAATTATCGATTTATCGGCACTACACGAGACCAATTGCAACTGACCGTTCATATCGATAAATCTAATGGCTGTTATGGATGACGAATGATCGTCCAATGTTTCCACAAACTTATAATACTGCGTAGAAAAAACATCGATGAAAATTTACCAAAAAAAAAAGAAAAAAGAAATACTCTTACTTTATTTTGTCATTAGTATACTATGTACTTACATCACTAGCATCGAACACGTGTATTAATCTATCCCTAGAGGCGGACAATAACAAACGTTTATTGGAGTTGGGTATCACTGGGGCATATTCTAAACATAACACTTCGGCATCGTGAGCTTCGATTTTACAAACTTCTTCGACATTTTTCAATCCATAAACCCTGCAATAAAACAAACAATCGCGGTCAACTCGGAATGCACATCTTGACTTCAAATTAAACTTATTTAGGTACCTAATGTTTCCAGACCGGTCACCGGTAGCTAACTGTTGACCATCTGGACTAATCCCCATTGAACGAACACCATTTCGATCATCATAGGATACATTTTCGGTTTTATCGGTTAATCCTATGTCGGTATTTTTGATATATTGTAACTCCGGATCTATGTAAATCACTTTCATAAGCTCCTAAATAAACATACAAACAAATGAACCATCAAGGACTCAGAGTACACGTACAATATCCGCGTATCTTAATGTTTAACTAATACGACTACAAAGTACATATTATCTGCTAACGCGTTATAATTTCACAAATGTGTTAATTTTTTATTTTCTTTTCCATTCATGTACAGAAATGCAAACAACATTAAAAAAGTATCTTCAAAGAAATCAATATTATTTTGGCAAGTAGTTGCGAAAATACATATTCAATACTCGAGATAACCTAAGTACATAGGCTAGGTAGGTATTGAGCTTACATTTTTTTTTTCAAATTTAGAATTAGAAAATTATAATGTCAACTTACGTTACTATAAATATTTGACTGGTAAGCGCTATCTGCGCTGAAATTATTTTTATGCTTATCTAAGTTCCAAAAACGAATGGTGTCGTCGCTAGAACACGTGATGAAAGAACCTGGTGGAATGGCGCTGTTTTCGATATTCGGGTATGTTTCCACACCCCATATACAAGCACAATGGTAAAGGTATGAATTCGATTTACCAACCTGAAAATCATAAATATCACAATTATTATTTCAAATCATCAATACTTCAACTTGAATAAACAAATTTTTTCAATACTTCGCCACGCAAATATTTTGAAATTGAATTATTCTGTAGTTAGAATTGTGAAAATTTATATTAACCAACATTCCCTCTCCTCCCCCCCCCCACAAGAATCCTCAACTTTTCGCGTTTTCCAGCTATCCTGGAGCTTTCAGCGACATTCTAACAAACAAATTCAGCATTTCAACAAAATAATTTACCGTTTTGAAAATTTTATTTCGAAAATTCAAACATTTTTTCAAGTTCCAAACCAGCGTTTTACCTTTATCGACTGTTTTGGATAAATTTGAAATTCCATAAGGAGAATCAAACTTTTTCTCAAAGTTCCAGAACAGCTGGAAAACGTAAAACAGGAGTGGGAGTAACTCACATTTGCCAGGAATTTTAAAATTCTTCAATTTTTGCTATAACGCGAGGATTTGAATTCAAACTGATCCTTAAGTAAGGTTTCAATAAAAAAAAAAAAACTGTCCAATAAAATTAAGATTTTCAACTTTTTTGCTCAAAATGTTTCAAAAATAAAACCTTTTTTGAACTATTCAACTTTTGCTCAAAGCAATTCAAAAACAAGTCCCCTGAAAAAAAAAATAACCACACTTTATTGATAAAAAATTTCAAGCTTCACAATTTTGTTCTCTCCATTTTTTCGTAGGACCCTTAATTCTTTCCAAAAATCGATTCTACGTGATGGAAAGATGAAAAAAATCGAATTTTTCATCACAACCTATTTTAGTAGGTAAAATTTTCAAACTTCAGCTCAAAAAATATCAAAAACAAAATCTTCCTAGGAAAACTAACCGTCTTATTGCTGAAAAATTTCATGCTCTAAACATCTGTCTCTTTTCATTTATTTCCGAAATAGAACTCATTGTTGTTTTTTTTTTTAAATACAAAAATCAATTTTTATGATGATAAATTTGAAAATTTCATAATTTATAAAAATCGATTTTGGGGAGGAATCTGGAAAATAACATTGTATAGAGCACAAAATGTTCACAGAATAAGTGCAAGTGGTTTTTTTCCCCAAAAGGATGTACTAGAAATATTTTAAGCAAAAATAACATCTAAACAATAGAATTTTGTTGTTTTTTCCAAATAATGAAAAAATGCTCCTTCACAACAAAAAATTAAAAATTTATGGCAATCAAAGAGAGTGAAAAAGGAAACAATTCGAAAATTCCAGTTCTAAATTTAAAACGTGTCAATTTGGCAACAAGGCAGTTTCAGAGTTGAAATAAAAAATGTGCATGAATCAGTGCAAGATCACATTGATCACAATGTAATAAAATTTTAAAAATGTGCCCTTTTGAACGTGTGTATTCTACTCGTAATTTTTCAATTTAAATAATTTTTAAAAAATTTAGAAATACAGTACCTATTGAAGTATTTTAAAGTAGTTCGACTGGCAAGGAAGGATCTCCAACCAACAAAAAAATTTTTGAAACGGACAACGCTACCTCGGAAGAGCATTAAAAAATATGTACATCATCAGCCAAAATTTCAGGAGCAGAAGAGTACTTTTCAATTTTTAGCGAATTTATGAAAATCAAATTTCGCCAAAAATGAGAAAAACCCAAAATTTTACCTAATTGACCTAGAAAGCCAAAATTTGGTAAATGCCCTGTTTTCGATCTCTCAAATCGATTGGAAATGAGTTTGAACCACTTTGAGCACTTCTGGAGCCTCCAGCAGATTTTTGAAAGTTGAAATTTCAACAAAATTTTACCCAAGACATGTTGAGTCAATTGAAAATGGTTTCAAGACATTTTGGAGCCTCCAGAAACTTTTTAAAAATGCAACTTTTCGAGAGAAAAATACCAATAAATGCAATTTTTGCTCATTAATGATCCATTTAACCGATCGAATTTCAGCTTTCTACGTCAATGTGATACCTAAAATTTTTTCATTTTTCATGTCAAAAAATTTGGTTTTTCAAAATTTACCAAAAATTCAAAAAATAATGCACTTTATTCGTAGCTCCTGAAATTCTGTCTCGCCTTTCTTGTGCAAACCCCTGATTGTCAAAAATCTGTCAAAACCAAAAATGACTTCAACACATAAAATTTTTGCTTGTGAGATATTTTTGCACGCTCTTTAAATTTAGGTAGCTAAGTCCAGTGCAGAAATTTTTCTGCCATGGAGGATACTAGGATACTTCCCTCGTAAAAGAAAATTTAGCTGTCTTTTTTGTTTGTTTTTTTGTTTTCTATTTCAAATTTTAATAAGTACCTACATGAATTATTTTATTCACAGTCATGTCATTTTCTTCAAATTTTGGCACCCTTTTGTGCGAGTATAGCTTGTTTAGATTTCTACGAACGCAAATAACTACGAGTAAATAGCTTCAAAACGACGAAAATTTTTCGATTTGGATAAAATTTCATAAAAATTACCATCGTAGAGACAAAAAAGGGGAAACATAGCCTAGACTTGGAAGCATTTCAGGGCAAAATTTGACAGGTTTTTTCTCAATAAAAGATTAACGTAGAAACCAAGAATTCTCCTCCCCCTTCCAACTTAACGATATACAATATTAAAGTCAATCTTTTGACGAAACGAGTCATAAAAAGGGCGTATCCACCCATAAAACCTTTTCACCTTTGAAAACTCTTATTTTTTATTTCATCAGCTCGAAATCGTCAGTTCGTCACCAACTCATCAAATTTTCTATATCGATGCAGAAAGAAAACTCTTCTCCCTTCCCTTCCTCCACATTCACTCTTTCGCTTCATTTCTAAATTGAATACCTATCCTATATACTCGACACTATAGTCCAAGATAAGGCATGATTTCGATTTTTCTTTCAGACATTCAAAAGGGCAACCATCCAACCCCTTCCCATAACGATTAATATTTCCTCGGTATGAAAAGTTGGTTTCATATTGCGTGGGAAGTTTCGTAAATGGGACGATAATTTTTCCATATCGACAAAACTTAGTAGGTACTAACTTTTTTAATATCGTGTATATCCCAAATATATAAACTATGATCGTTATACACGCAAGCTAATTTCTTGTGCGTTTCATCGTACACGACAGCGATCGTATCCGGATACCTGGCATCTTTTGGATGAGTAGCTGTATGGCTATTGGAGGAGAGAAAAAAAAGCACAGAAATTAGTAAGATACTAAAATTCAGATAAACAATTCGCTATGCAGCGAGTTGCGAGTTCACCACAGTAAGTAAGTAAAGTGCATAGGCCTATAAAAAGTGAAGATAACTCACGCTATATTTAAAGCTCTGGAAACATCAACTCCCAGATAATGAGTTCTCGGTAGAGTAGTAACAAATGCTAAAGAAGAGAGGCTAAAACAACGTATAATGGACTCGGCGCAACCGATGAATAAATATTCCTCGCCGGCGGTAATACAAAATGCGCAGCTCGTCTGTATAAAGTGAAAATACGCGTGAAAAAAGTACATCTTGAAAATTACACGGCTGGTTGGCACGTACTTACTTTAACGTTAACCCATCTATCTAATAATCGTCTGCCGTTGAATTCGCATAATATGCCACTTCGTGTTATCACATAAGTCATATCTTGGAAATTGCCTTTGCCGCAGACCACGTCCACGAAATCATTGTTCTGTTGTTCGCCTAATATGGCAGCTCTACCGATGAGTCCGGGCTGGTCTTTATTCTGTCCAGTAACCAGAAGAAGAAGAACGAGAAAAAATCGTCATAATATTTCTGTCAGCGATACATACTTACATAGAATAGAAAATACACGACTATAGGTATCGTCGTCGTCATATTGACTCGAATACTAACCAGAGATTGCTTCGAATGTTGAATGTACCAAAATTTCACGTGACGGTTCCCAACTGTAACGAAATAATCGCCCGTTTCGCAAAAAGCGACCGCTTTTATTTTCGTCGATACTTTATTGGCGCCAATTTTAATACGCGATCTCCAATCCCAAACGTTGATTATCATATCATGTTGCGAGCCAACGGACACGAGGTACTTCTGATTCGGTGAAAAGACCTGCACAAATTAAACAATCGAAATCTTCGATAAGTATACCGCATTTGCCAAGGAAATTTCCCTACCGTAGTCACGATGTTCGAATTAATTAATGTACACAAGTACCTACGAAAAGTATAATTCTCAAACTACATAAGTAGGTACCTATGCGGCGTCAGTCATCACTCATCATTCATCAATGCTGTACTCTATCTACAACTTTCAACGCTATGCTCCGAAAATCGTACGCCTGTGAGAGAAGGTAGGACGTAGGAGTTGATTCTTCGCGAAATGTCAAGGAAGAATAGTAGAGGAAATGTTTAGAGGACGAGAAGTGTATTTTTAACATCATCTATCGCGAATATGCCGGCTAATTCTGCTTTGATCGAGGTTGATTGATTGAAATAAAGACAGAAGCGAGGCGAATCATGTTTCAATACAATAGGAAACATAATGTGATGGACAATAGAGCTAATCTGCAGGCATGAACTTGTTTTCTTTGCGGAGGGAGGGGAGCCGGAAGGGGGGTTTCGAGTAAAAATTTAGTTCGAGTTGATTGATTTGGTATTCAAAATGATGAGAAGTAATGCATATCAAACCAAATTTTTAAAAAAAGTACTTGATACGAAAAAAAAATGTTAGCCAAAACACACGAAAATTATGTCTATGCACCTTTAAATTAAATATGAACTCTAAAAGTCATTAAAAGTTGATTAAATTTTAGCAAAATTAAAGACAACTTAACGAAAATTGCTAAAAAGGTCATTCAAACTTCAATAAATCAAATTAAAACAATTAAAAATGACTACATAGAAAATGGAAATAATCTCAAAAAAAAAAAAAAAAAAAATACCTGAAATACTTATTAACAAAAATTATCGAGAGACTTTCTTTAGAAAACCAAAAATAAAAACAATTCCAACTCTAAAATTGAAATCAACTCAGAAATTGAAATTTTTTGGCGAATTTTTGAGATTTCAGCAAAATAAAATAAAAAAAGAAAAATTGTTGATCAAACCATCATAAAAAATTTTCATTTTCAAATTCAACGAGGAACTACTTTTTATTTCGACAGGGCGAAATGGTAACCTACCTAATGCTTTATACAAAAACGATTTCCGGTCCGAAATAAAAATCAATCTCATTTTCAGGTTCAGAGCAAAATTTTAATGAATTTTAATAAGTCACAAGGTCCAGATCGCAGAAATTTGTAAAAAAAATCCATTTTTGAAAATGAAAATTTCAGTTTTGAAGGCAACGTAAAAATCAACGCGATTTCTGAGTTTTACTTCAGTAGAAAATTTTAATCCATAATTTTTGTCCAGATCGCGGAAATTCGTGAAAAAAATCAATTTTTGAAGCTAAACATTTCATTTTTGGGACTTGAAATTACAGTTTAGGGACCAATGTTGAAATTATCGTTACTTTCGAATTCAGCGCTAAATTTTAACCCATTTTGATAGGTCACAAGGATATCTTATTTAAAATTGCTGAAACGTATTTTTTTTCAGCAGTCGTGAGTTTGTGCAGCTTGAAAATTATACACCGACCCCAATTGATTGAACAACTTTTTCGAAAAGGGCATATTTTGAGGTTAGGAAACCACTCTCTTCGTGATCCTACGTTAAGTGTTTTCTACCAGTAAAAAATTGAGAAAATTGGGCCTTTTCGACCCCTTCTATGTCTGTTTCAAGCTACATTGTTTATTTTTTTGGAATTTGGAAAATATTTGAAGAGTGATATTCCAAAACTCGCTTTGTCCATTTTCACAACTTTTCAGGAGAGAGGAAAAACAGTTTCCCTTTAAACGGGTAAATTGGCTTTTTAGGCAAGTTTAGCACTTTATTTGGGTGGATTTATGATGTAGGAGTGTAGGTATACATTTCATCCACTAAATACTGCTGAAAAAAATTTCAATAACAATGGACAAAGCGCGTTTTGGAACATTATTTTTTTTTTAATTTTTAGTGAATTGGCTATTTAGGTGAGTTTAACACCTCATTTTGGTAGGTTGATGATGTACATAGGAATGTGAGTTAATACTTCATCTACCAGGTACCGCTGAAAAACGCACTTCGATGAAAATGGACAAAGCGAGTTTTGGAATATCACTCTTCATTTGTTTCAATTTTTTAAAATGTCAAAAAAAGAAAAACTGAATCCTCACACCGAAAAAATTTCGCACCAATTTCTTGAATGATAACTTTTAGAAAGCTGTGGCCTTTGCTGGGCTGGAGCCAATTTACTTACTTCTTTTTCCAAAACTGAAATTTTCAGAAATTATTGGATCAATTTTGAAAAATTAATTTTTCACACCAAAAATGATGTTCTATCATTTTTTTCAGTTCAATATTTTTCAAATCATAAATTTTTCAATGCTTTTGTCTCTAGTTTGCTCGGATCAAGTAATGTACCTAAGAAAGTAGGCTCAAATTTTCAAAAAACAATTTAGCAAATAGAAAAATTAATCTGAAAAACTCCCAAAATTTTCTGCAAATTTTCGTAAGATTATTTCATATGTACAATATTGTTCATTTTTTGTGTAACACATAATTTACAAATCTTTCGTGATAATTCGTCTTTTTTTCATTATTTTTCAACGATTTTTGAATAAATTTATTCAATTTTTCGCTAATTTAAATTGTTTTAAAAAAAATTAATGTTGTTTTTTTTTTATTATCATTAATGGATTATTATGCCAATTTTACAATACAAAGTTTCCGATCTTCCAGGAATTTTTCAATTTGTTACGCGATGATGAGGATATTTTGTAAACTTTTTTTTTTGATTTTCCATCATTTTACTAATTTTCTGACAGTTTTCATCCAATTTAATCTAGATTTTGTGTATTATTTTTTTTCTTTTCGATTTTTGTCGAATTATTGAAAATTTAACTTAGGTCTTGATAAAAATTCTATCAAAGGGGTAAAAAACAAAAACACTTGATTTCTTATCCAATTTTCAAGCTGCCAAATCTGCTGATAGTGGTTTCAAACAATTTTTTCATTTTCCAATTTTCAATAATTAAACTCAAAAAAAAAATCAAAATCAAATTTAACAATTTAGCACCTGGAAAAACTCGAATTAGCCATTCTCGCAATCCATTTATTCAATTTAAGTACAAACAAAAAAAAATGCGATATTTCACAAGGAGGAAAACGTTCGAAAATTCAACTAAAGTATACGATATTAAACTTGATTTAAACAATCCTTCAATTCAATTAATTTTCAACGCGTTTAATGTTTACTGTTTAGGTGCACAGGTTATTTCAAACCGAAAAATACCTACTCAAGAACATTTAAAGACGTTGAAAATCGCGTGTTTTCAACTATTAGCTCACTTCACGCGATCTGCTGCTATTTTAATAAATCAAACTAGATCGAAAAGAGGTTTAAGGTATTCAGAACGGCTTAACGATTTGTGTACGTAATAATATAATCATTTGATAGCCTGTAATTGAACATCGGTCAATCCTTTCCTTCCGTTTGCATTTTTTCAAAATTAAGACTACAACACGAAGGAATAAATTACTATTTTACACGAGTAGATTTTGACTTCAGCTGATTTTCTACGAGTTCTCTTGCTTTCCTCATTGCAGCATATCTAGCTTGTGAAATTTATCTAAACATTTTTGAGCAGGAATTTTACCAAAATTATTTAACGAAATTAAAATATTTCAATAATATTTGAAATCTACGAAATTTTGAAGAATTTATCAAATTTTAAACCATTAAAATATTTTACTTTAATTGAACAATTTTTAACATTTGAAATAATTTCTCTGCAAATCCCCCTCTAACCCCTTCATCATCCACTAAGCTAAGCATAGGCAATCTACTACAACTATAAATGATTTATAGTATCCTCCACCTCCTATAGAGACGCAACTTCAAAGTCAATCCTACACCATTACTCAGCTTATTTACTATTTAGAGCCACCTCCTTCTAATACAGACACAGAAGCACACAACAATATCATACTTGGGTGAATTTCCTCAATTAAAAATTTCCATACAAGCCGTTCTTAAACGGTATAACGACTAACGAGAGAGAATCAATTGATTACGAGTGTGGCAAAAAGAGACTTGCTTTCAAACGACATGATGCGACGCCGACAGACGTTATGTTTCAGTACTTTCTTCTAAATCACTTATACTTGCTCTATTTTTTTCCAGTCGATAAATTTTTATGTGTTTTGAAACGGCTAATGAATCATAATTGCGTAAACTTTTCCGGTAATTGTTAATAATGTATTGAAATTTTATTATATCGTACGCCCGCAACATATGTACACAGACTTAGGTACATACGTGTGTATAATTCATGAGAAAAATTGTGCAGTTCGTCAGACACTCCTTTTATCATTGTTTATGGTACGACCTTGCCGGGGTATTAAAATGTATACGTGTATGATAACATACGAATGATACGAAATGACAAATTAATAGAAGCCTCCGTCTACGTCTCCGACTCCTTCTCACGTGTACCCGTCAATCTAATTTTTTTCTCGTACTGCCGATGCCGTCGCTCGTATACAACCTGCGGGAAAATTATTAAAACAAAATTCGTTCTGTATTCTATGCCAAAATCGAATCACCTTTTTCTGCTAATCACACCCATGACCTTGAAAGTAAACAAGACATCGAAATACTTGGAATACTAATACATTCTCAGTCAGTTTATTCATCTCGCCTACATCTTGAATTAAAAAAGCAAATACATGAATAAGTCGATCGTTGCAACTTATACGGTACACTATACTTTCGTGTATCTGTCCCAGAAGACCCATCTTTTTTTAAAAATTAATGCACCCTTTTCGCAATAAAAACGTCAGCTATGAAGGAAACATTGGGAAACACAACGTGAGCTTTCAAGCTAATTAAAAATATCTAATATCGTATTCGTACACACGCAAATTAAGAATAACTTATTAACGCGGATTAATTAAGCAAAAAAAAAGGAGATGGCTTTGCAAATTGCTGAGTAGGAAAGCTGACTGACTCATACCTACATATAGGATGCCCTAAATTGAGTATTTTAACACCTAAAAATAAATTTTAAATTTTACCCAAAAAAAATGCAGACAAAAAAACAAAGCAATTCTTTGAATTTTTCATCCACAGAAGATGCTGAATTCGTTTATTTGCAACAAAAACAAACAAACTTGAAATTCCAGCTCAAACTAATAATATCAAAAAATGCACGACGCTTTGACTTTTCTGCAAGATTTTTTAACGCAAGAATCAATAAAGTAAACGAAGAGAGAAAGGAAGGGACAGCAAAATAATTTTTCCAAGTTTTGAAAAATATACTTGGAACTTCAAGTTTTTATCCGAAAATTCAAGACTTCACCTCATTTTACTGCTGGAATCTGCTTCTTCTTCTTCTTTTTTTTTCATTTTTTTTATATTTAGGCCTACCTACTTACTGGGCGTATATAATTGCCAGGATTTTCACGCCCAGTTTCGAGGGGTTAGTCTAGATTTGGTTCGAAAGATTGATTTCTTTGATGAATTTAAGCATGTTTTCCAATCTGTTTGATGTTGTCAGGAATTGTAGGGTCAAGGTCTGAAATGTTTGAGGATTGGCGTTTTGTATTGAGGGGGGGGGGATTTGTTCAATTTTTTTATGATTGAAGAAACACGATGGCCTCCCTCCTACTACTATAAAATGGACCAGGGAAAAAAATTGCAAGAGCTTTCAAAAAATTTACAAGTGCAGAAATTTCAATTGTTGGTAAATTTTTGAAAATTCGAGAGCACAGGAAAAAAATTGAAAGAAATATTTAATCAAAGTAGAGAGTTGAAATTTGATTTTCACTCAATTTTTGACCTCCCAAATCGACTAGTTTTGAACAGTTCTCTCTAGTTTCCAAAAAATTTCAGAAAAATGTACCTCAAATGAAACAAGTGGGTAAGCATCTTATTTTTCTGATCCTTTAGAACCCTTATTTTTATAGATGTATTGTTTTTGATCACATAAAAATTACTTTTATCCAGTACCATATATTCAAGAAAATTTTCGAGTTCGTAGCAATGCAAGACTTGCTCTTTCACGAATTTTGCACAGCTTTTGACGATAATTTTTGTTCCCGTGTTCTTACAAAAATTAAATCCTACGATTGAAAAAAAGAATGCTTTTGACGTTTTACATCCTAAAACCTCAAAGGGTTGATTTTATAATTTTTTCGAATGAAGGGAAGGAAAGAAGAGGAGAGGGAAGGTTGATTTGGTAAAAGACCTTTCAGTATTTTTTCAGTTTTTAGAGACACTGAGTCGAATTCAGGACCCAGTCAACACCTCCATTACTTGCAGGACCTTGAAGACCGTTTGTATTTGGACTTCACAGCTTTTCTCAATCCTTATTGAAATATTTTTCTTGGCTTTTTACAAACTTTTACACGATCAGAGACAACAATTCAAATTTTTACATTGATCTGAAACTTGGGATGTTTCATTAGGGACCACTACTAGATAAAATTGGTCAAAAAGTATTGATTTATTTTCAATGTAAAATAATTACTCGTACTTGTGTGTTTCTGTGTAGGTCGAATTTTGAAAGATAAATTGAAATTCTTTTGACGATACGACACCCATAAAAATAAAAATCATTCTTTCCCATTTCAATTTTTTTCCAAATTTTTTCCTGTACTTATCTTTACACGAAATAATTGAAATCTCAAGCCATGAAAAAAGAAAAATTCTAAATTGAAATGAGTAAAATCAAATTTTTTAATCATTTACCTACTCGAGTAAGAGACTCCTTTTTCCATTTTTATAAAAAAGGTTTTAAAACGAAAAATAGTTTTATACACTTAATCAGTTTTTTTTTCTTTTTTTTTTTGTTGGAAGCTTCTCTCAACATCTGTTTTTAAACTAACGCGAGCATTCTAAGAAACAATCTTGGCAACTAATTGCAAAATCGCTGAACCGGTTTAAAAAATGTTTGGCTCGAGAGAACGAACCATTTCAGTTTGAATCGTTTAAAAATAAACCTGAAATGGCGTATTTTAAATTCGTATTTATCAAAAAAATCATTTTTGTGATTTGTTCTGGACACACTGTACGTATGCAGAATATCGCAACTTTTATACCCACATTGAAAAAAAAATCAACATTTTTTTGAATATTTTTGCCAAGTTCAACTGGTAAAATATGGTGTTTTCCCAACAAACATTTTTTTACAGCACTTTATTCACCACTCCACCCTTCCCCCCTCACAAAAAATGAAAGACAAGGGAAGTATCCCATAAACCAGACAAAAGCGAATCGAAAATGGGCTCCAAAATACATCACCAGCAAAAATTTCAGCCATAGAAATTCATTTTTTAATTTTTGGTGAAATTTAAAAAAATTCAAACATGGCTCATTTCTTTGAAAAAAATCAAAAATTGATCAAATTGACACGAAAAGCTGAAATTTGGTTCATGCCTAATTTTCGACTTCTCAAGTCGATCGATGCTGGTTTCGAACCGCTCTGGAGCCTCCAGCGGATTTTCGGGTTTTCCTGTACCAAGATGACATTATTAACTTTGTGGGTAATTTGTGGGTCTTTCGATTAATTCAAGTAGGTACAAACCCACAATTTTTTTCAGCGACTATCATAAGAAGAAAAAAGTTGAGAATCCGAAAATTTTGGATTTGAACCAGCAGAATTGATTGAAAAGATCATAAAGATGGTGAATCCAAGTTTATAGGTGCTGAATTTCATTTTCACCTTATTTACAGCATTTTCCCCAGAAACTCGAGAAACCGAAAATTCGCCAGAGGCTCTAGAAAGGTTCGAAACCATCGTCAATCGATTTAGGAGGTCGAAAACAGAGTACAAACCAAATTTCAGTCTTTCATGTCCATTTGATAAAATTATTGATTTTTTTTCACGACGAGAAATAGAGCGAATTTGAATTTTTTTAAATTCGTCAAAAATGAATTTTAGCTGGTGGTTGACCCTAAAACAATACATAACTTTTCTAAAATTTGATCTCGATTGCCCTGGGGTAAAAATTGACCAAGACCATTACCATTACACCTCAAAACGTGCAGAAATTACAGCCTACTCTCAACTCCCACTAATCAATACAGAATATTTATATTTTAGCTTCTCTCAATTTGCAAAGCAGAATGTGCAGCTGCACTTTACCGAACTTCAAATTGTAGTTAATATGTACTTACCAAACAATTGATGCCGCATTTATGATCACTAAATTCGCAACATTTGGTGTTATCGGACAAATCCCAAATTCTAATACTCGGCTGGTGTCCATATTCCCCGGTAGCCAAAAACCGACCATCGGGCGAATACGTCAGACAGGTGACCGATTTACGAGAATCATTTAATAGGTGTGACTGCTTCTCGCGGTATGGGCTTAAAAATACTATGGTACATCTGAAACAAAACAACATCCACCATCAACATCAACATCTACATCGAATACATATGTACAAGGCATAGATGATATAGGTATTTAATCTCATTTATGTAATACGCGACATTACATTCCATTTCCTTTCTTGTATACGAATACGAGTACTTGTACCAATGTATACGTACGTCTCTCTCTACATCGTGTTAAGGTAAGTGACCTGTAACGATTATAAACATCCGTCATAAGTCATAATCTCGAGCACCTCGCCTCCTCTGACGCCACACAAACTAGACTCTTAATTATCGCTACAATGTAATAGACATTTCATGCCGAATGGTTTCGAAGCCATCACGCTAAAACGATGCATATTCGACGATGTACTCGTACTCGTCTCGTATACTCGTATATTTTATTTCTGCACAGTACATCGCATTTACTAGGTTATACAGACAGACAAAAAATAAAAAGAACGCAGCAACGGCGGGTTAGAAGGTTAAATTTTGGCATATACTTTCACTCGACAAGCATTCACACTTAAGGCCACTATACTAAGGAAAATAAAAAATAAACACACCGGTATAGGTCGTTACGCAGACCTATACCTACAATGAAATTAATGACACGGTAAAACCATAAAATGAAATTTAAAAAAATTGTTATTTTAATAAGCCTGCAGTCTCATGGCAATATACGATACGAGTAACTAGGTACATACAAAATATAAAACTTTTTTTTGTTTATTTGAAAAAAAAAGTCGTCATTCGTCGGCACAAGTAAAATTATTTAATGGTCGCCTTGCAGAATTTCTACGCAATTTGTTGCACACGCACGTGTATGAGAAAGTATAAATTTACGATGTACGCAACAGAAATGGTTTTAGTGAGAGTCATTTTTTTCAATTTTTTTTTCAACATGTTTGAAGTTTTAGAGAAATTACTAAAACCATAAAAATAATATCTCGAGGAGAGTGTTTCATTTTAAAAAATGGGGTTCGGGTTCACATTTCGCATCTTTCACTCATAAGAAAGAAATTCAATTCACAACAAAATGTACCCAAGTTTTGAAATCTAACATAAAAATTTAAAAAGTTTTCGCCGCTCGTTTTCGAATTACATATACATTCGGGCAATGCAATTGTAAAAACGTCAAGCAGAATAATTCTCAAGAAAGTAAGGAGAAGCTAATTTCGATCGAAATTGCTGTTTTAAATTTGGACAGTGGGGAAATCGCTCCGAGAATGTAATGTATGATGCCTTTCAAAAACTAGTGCTCAAAATTTGAAAAACAAATTTCAGATTAATCTGGCTAAATCATCAATGAAACAAAACAGATTTTCCAACGCATACAAAATTCTCAAAAAAACATGGTAGGGTGCCAAACAAGAGCCATTTTACACAATTTTCTTTCTTTCGTTACGGTAAATACCGTATTTTCTCACGCAATCATATCCTCTCAAATCTAAACGCTTGCCAAAACATCATGTAAAAAAATGAAGATCTGAATCTTGGAGTTCATTATTGATCAGAAATTCAGACATTCTCAGGCAGTCAGGGGAGGGGGAGGAGGAACTCGAATTAAATAATTTTTTTCCTAATTTTACGACTAAAATTTCATTGATTGTAAATTCTAAACCGAATTCTGGAATTGAAAAATTACACAAAATTTCACGCGAATGTGCTAGTTAATTTATTCAAAAAAAGTGAAATCCCTCTTTTCACTGAAAACGTAAGTATCTATTGAAAATGAATGAAATAGTAACCCCGGCCAAGCAAGACAAAAAATGATTGAAAAATTTGCAGGATTTTTATCGTGTTTTTTGAACGAATTCATCCTTAAAGATGCAAATTTTTTTTAGATAACATGCAAGTATTTGTCTAAACGAAGTAAGGACATTTTATGGCTTTTTGACAAGGATTTTTTTAGAAAATATTTGCTGGAAAGAAGAAGAAACTCGAGTGATGAGACACTAAAAATCTCGATTGTTTTTTTTCTGCAGCAGACCCGAAAAGAAAATTCAAAAGAGTGAGGACGCTGTTCTTGTGACATTTCAACATATTTTTGAGCAATTTTTGCGTACGTAATTTTGTTCAATTCTGTTATTTTTTTGCCCATTTTATGATGAAAATTCAATGATTCAAATTTCAATATTTTATCATTTTTATGATTTTTCATGTAATCTTTACAAGATTACATTACATTTTGATAATGCTGATCGATTGTTCGTGATTTATAGCAATTTTTGTTCATTGTAGGCATTTTGTCGATTTTTTTTTTTCAATTTGGCATGTACAGAGGTGGGCAAAAATCAGCTTGCAAATTTGCAAAAATTGAAAAATAAAATTTTTTAATTTCAAAAAGTTTTAGTTTTTTGTCAAAAAATCAAAAACTAAGTATCCTAGAAAAAAACTAATGATATTAAAACGATTGGAAATTTAATCCTCACACAGTTTTGACTCGTTTGCAAATTTTTCAAAACTTCATTTCAAAAAGTTATAGTTTTTTGACAAAAATCAAAAACTAAGCATCCCAGAAAAATATTAATGAAATGGGTCGGTTGAAAATTTAATTCTCTACAATTTTGGTTTGTAGGGCGCTTCTTTTCGCCTCCAAGCTGACTTTTGCCCTCCCCTGTATGTATATTTCACCATCCTTTCAATCATTTTAAACCTTCTAAATGATATTTTGGAGATTTTCAAACAAGTTTTGCAAAGTTTCACTCAATCGTATATTTACAATTTTTATATGTAAATAATACTTACCCTACTTCATTCAATTCTTACAAAATTACGTTTTATTTTTATAATATGTTTGTATTTGATTAATTTTTTACAATTATTTCAAGTTTAGTTTGTTTTTTAATTTTAGGAATTTCAGTAGGTTTTTTTTTAATGCGAGATTTTGTCAGTTTTTAGTCAGTTTCCACTGTTTTCAAGATATTTCTAGAAATTTTCAAACTTTTTTTTCCAAGTTTAAAGTTTTGCTTAATTTTGTTATTTTTTCACATAATTATTTAATGGAAAGTTTCAGTGGTTTTGGTTTCAATTTTACAGTTTTCACGATATTTGATGATAATTCTTACAAGATTACATTTCATTTTGATGATAATCTGATCAATTTTTCGTAATTTTGAGCAAATTTCTTTCAATTTTCAACTATGAGATTTTTTTTTGAATTTTGTGGGATTTTGTCAATTTTTTTAGTCACTTTCAACTACATTATTTTCATGACATTTCAAAAAGTTTTAAGCAATTTCTGCAAAGTATCAGGTTTTATTCAATTTTGGTATTTTGTCACTGATTTTATGGAAAGTTTCAGCGATTTTAGATTATATTTCATTCTGATAAATGATAATAATTAATATCTGATCAATTTTTCGTATTTTTTAGCATTTCTGGGAATTTTTGAATTGAATTTTGCAATATTTAATCAATAATCAACCTTCAGTCATTTTCAACTGCTTTCATGAAATTTCAACATTTTCGAACAATTTTTGCAACGCTTCACCCACTTAGGTTTTTTTTTTGTGAAATTCTGCAACTTTTTGTTGTTCTGAAGACTTTTTTAGCTGACAACTTTTGGCCATCTTCAACTATTTACATGATACATATAAAGGGAATGTTACAAGCTTTTGAACAATTTTGTAAGTATCTTTTAAAAACCTCTCAGGCTACACCAACGTTTACTCCGAGCGTCAAAACATTCCCACGAGCTACCGTGGCAATCTCACCGTATCTCTCGAGATTCTCAAAATCAGTTTCTCCGAGCATCAGAACATTGTCTCGAGCCATCGTGGAAATTTTTCAATATAAATTAGTAATGTATCTTACACCCAAACTAAAAGCCAAATATGTTTACAAAGAACCTACAAAATTGATTCATTTTCGATTCCTTCAGATACTTCTCAAATCTACGGATCAGAAGACCAAAAAATCCATCACTTATCAAATTAGACCACATCTTCGAAATTTTTTTCAAAAATCTTACTCCCTTTCCAAAACCAAATACTGGAAAAATTCATCGCAATTCTTATACCAAAAAGAAAACAATACATTCAAAAATAATAATCCACATTTTCTCAACACGAACATTCAAACACCTCACACACCTACTTTTCTGCCTATATAATTCAACGTATTCCTCGTATTAATTTCACAAACTCGTCAAATTACTCGTATATCGCACACCTCAACCTAATTTCGGTTTTGAGCCCATTCATTATAAAATTATCATACAGCGATAAGAATCACACCGAAACCATAACCAAAATTACAGCTTCAAATACGAGAATTCCGACAACTGTACGCGACGAGTAGTCTACGCTTCGATTGAATAATTTTCGCGACCAATGACTCGATTTTCCTGCATAATAATGCAACTGCCCACCATCAACGAGTGGTTAGCCTTATTTCTTGTTTGCCAACAAACAAAGAGTCACCGTTTCGGTGAACAACATTAATAATACACGATAGGCGGAAAATTATCGTTCGATTCGCAATTTTTTCTATCTTGATTTATACATTGATTCGACCAAGGTCACCTGTGAAATTTTCCGACAAAGCTCGTCAATTTGTCTTTGATGAAATGAGAAGGGAGGATGAGGGGAGACTGGGTTACGTATACATGCATGCATACACAACACACGGTAATTAGTGCACACAAATTAGTATAAATACATACAATAACACGAGTCACACGTAGGTATACAACACTCATGCGTTACCGTGATTATACGTAAATAGTTTATATACGTTTGTGATTTCGTAATTATGCCGTCGTAAGTCGTCGCTAGGTACATAAAAATCTAAAAAGAAAAAAAAATGAACTATATTACCGCACATCGGTGGTTTAAAGAGGAATTTCGAAAATAGTACTTCGAGACATTCCACATTGCTTAGACGCCGCCAGAACGCTCTTTAACGAGCTTAAAAGTACACCCTGTCTGATCCCTTATTTACCCATTTTATCTTATTAAAAAATTCCTCTAGAGCTTGAGAAATTGCTGCGTTATTTTTTTTTAATCGCTGTATATACTTTATGAAAGAGGAGAAAAATTCCTCGGTTTTTTATGCGGCTTCTTATATGTATAGGTAGGTACGATAATTTTCAAACTAGACAATAACATAGGTAACAAGTTGGTACGGTGTATAAGGATAATACGTAATTATACAAACTTACCCAGCGGGATACGCTATAATTCCAGTCTTACTATCACAGTCTAAGGCAGCATTGCTAGTCACAGTCAAACCGAGCACGTGCTCTAATTTCACCTGCAAAATAAACAAACTCAATTAACGAATCGAATAATAATCAAATATACGAGCAGGTACCAATAAGTATGCACGAAACAAAAATACTCGTTTATGCAGATAAATTTTTTCATAAACAATATTTTTCTCTCGAAATCATAAACTCTCAATGACATCTAATTAACGGTAAATCGACGTGTACTCGTATTATACAGGGTATACTTTTCCAGTCTTAATTGGACAATATTTCGCGTGTATATTTTTTGATGTTCATTACGATGACGTGACGCATATGGCGACAAATTGAACAAAAATTACCTCTGGTTCGTCCTCGTCACCGTAGGAGAGCTCACGAGCAAGTGAACCCGTATGTATGTGATGTAATTGAGAGTTGAATTTTTAAATACTCTTTTCCTTCGTTGTATTGATCTTTTCGTGGCCAGTTTCTCGTATGGGTACGTACGTACTTTACGTGCATATTAAATTGGTATTTTTTCTATCTAATGGAATTGCTCGTTGCTCACCCTCGAAGATTAAGTTCGCGTTAGTAATAATGAATGATTTCGGTATGAGAAAAATTACCCCTGATCGGTGAAAAATACAAGGTTTTTTCCCTTAGTTTCCTTTTATGGTTCATCGTTATTCGTTTAGGTACTTATTTCACTCCTTAAATAAAGCCTGAGAATCTAAACAAGATTTTGAATTTTCTAAAATAGCTCAAAAATTTTATAAATGGATGAAAAAAAAACGTTTCGAGGTCCAATTTCAACATCGGTAGGAAAAATAGTACATTTTTGATAAAATTCTGAAAAATAGAATAAGTTAAAGATTCTACAAGATTAAGAATCTTCTATTCAACATATAAGTATTAATTCATTTTCAAGCACATATTCGCATTTTTAAGGTTTGAAAAAATAATTTTGAGCTGTAAATTTTTTTCACTCATGTCGAAAGAAGGCTTTAAAATACCTATGACGATTGATAAAATAGTGAGCGTAAAATTCCTACAATGGGACACGTTTAGCAATACATATCATAAAATGTTGAAGGCTCAAGATCAAACAAATAAAATCTAGAATGAAAAATTCCCAGTGCTGAAGCTGCCCCAATTACATTTTTCAAAATTTTACATGGTTCTTCAAAAAAATGCGGGCATCAAAAAACGCAATTTTCTCCGCTGGTGTCAAAAGTGGGCTTCAAAACGCTACTGAAGTCGAAATAAAAACAAAAACGACGTTTTTTGGAATAATTTCGACGAATTCAAATTTTAAACTGAAAAAATTGTACCTACTCTGGGAAGAGAAGAAAAAAAAATGAAGAATAAGTTGGAAAATTGCAAATTTGAGATTCATTTTTGATTTCACTAAGTTATATGAAATCTAAAATCTCTAACCTTTTCATTTTCAAAAATAACTATATTATTCTCAATCGTTTTCCATCACATTTTTACAAAATTTTCAGAGTCCTTTGGTTTTGGAAATCTCATCTCCCACCCAACAATAAATTCAGAACTCAAATCTTAGAAAAATCTTCTCACATAGAAAAACTACAAAAGCAAAATCTGTGGACCAAAGGAATGATTTATCTATTATACCTATGGTCTTAAGGGAAGACGGAGTAACTCTGATGAGCGTTGATCCAAAATAAGTATAAAAACTCGATTTGACTTTCGAACAAAAATTTTAAAAAAAGGACATTTTATTTAATCACGATATCCAACGGATTTTTTTTTATTGTAAAACTACTATGTACTTTTCCTCAAAATTTTCGAAAACGTCTCAAGTGATCCCCCATTTAGAAAAAATGAATAAAAATGACCACGTTCCACAAGGTCAAATTTATTACAGAAAAAAATTTCAATCAGAAAAAAATCTGTCACCAAAAATTTCCAGGTCTTTTTCAGAAAACTGTGGTAAACAATTTAAAATCATGGATATGTAAAATTTGATAAAATATTATTGAAAAGTCATTTTTGAAAGTTCAACATAATCTTAGAAATTCAATATTTTTTTCCAAGTTCTTAAAAGTCAGATATTTTTTAAAAGTTTGTTTCAAAAGCCAGCGTCGAATGGTTTTGGTCTTGAAAATTATGAACAGACCCACCCCCCCCCCCCCCCGGAGCAAAAAACAAATCCATGTCAAAATAATATTGCAATTTTTTTCAAAAGTATTTCGTATTTTTGTAAAATCATGAAATTCAACTGTAAGACTAATATCGAAATCATACATTATTAAATATCACAATTTTCAAGCGATTTCAAAGATTTTCACATTCTAAGTATCTACTCATTTCAAGGCTGCATTCATTTGTATTCTTTTTTGGGATCGTATTTCAACAACATTCAAAGAAATATCACACACAATTTTTTCGTTTTTTGAACAATTTCATAATTTTGCCACTTTTAGCATACGTGCTTATTTACAAACTTTCTACATTTTGTACAATTTTCAATAGGTACTCGTATGTACTTGAAACTACGATATTTTTCGAGACTTTCCAACCATTTTTCAAACATTTTTGTCAATTTTTCATTTCGGTACTTTAACTTTTTTAAAACATCATTTTGCTATTTTGAAATTTTATTTTTGGTAATCGACATTAAACTTTTTAAACAATTTTATAAAACTTTGTAACTTTTCAAGACAAGAGATATTTTCACAATTTTTCTCATCAATTTTGTACCTATTGATTAATATTTCAAGTATTTCTTCATCTTATTATTTTTCAGAGATTTTGATAAATAGTACATTTTTTCGATATATTTATAAATTTCTCATCACACTTTCAATGATTTGAGCAACTTTTCAAATAATTTTCACAAAATTACTACTAATTTTGTCGTACCTTCTTTAGAGACTGTCTATATTTTTGTATTTATTTCTCTAACATTTTTTTGAAATTTTTCTTTCAAAATTCAACAATTTTGACTTTGTAAATTGAATTCATAATTTTTTTCGACTCTGACATTTAAAAAGTTTTTGCAACACCCCCCCCCCCCATCTTCTTCTTCTTCTTCTAACCCACATAAACTGTTTGATATTCCGAAGTATTTAATTTCATTCTTTTACAAATTGCCAAGTTTTATCGTTCGATATGAAAACATTTCTTTAAGTTTTTTTTACCTAAGTGGGTAATAATTCTAATCAGTTCATTTTCTACGAATTGCGATTTTTTTGTAGTTGTTATTTTTTCAAGACAATTGAAAATACAGTACATTAACATGTACCTTACTCTCTCTTTCACTCCTTATACCAGTTGTGATTTCACTTGAAACACACTATAGGTTATTTTTTCTCGTACTTATATTCGTATAACATAGCACAGCGTCAATTTGAGGACAAAAATCGCATTACAATCGGCCGGGCCGCTACAAATAGACTCATGATCAGATACTATCTATCGACTTATAACCTCACGACCATTCTTCTTGGGCAACAACGGAATAAGAATATAAATTCTTTGCGCAATGGTAATTTAATCATTACACCGGATCTAATGACTGCGCATTTGTTGACATTGGGAAAACGTCTCGTGGCTCGAGCTCGAGTCTCGATGCTTTTCTTATTAATACATACAAGTACCTACTCGTACATTTGTTTTGAGAGAGTACGCGACGTCAACTTTAGATACATATTGTCGATTGTCGAGCCCATTTTCATAAAAATTCAGACGAACCTTCTCCGTGTATAGTATAAACTGGTTCTTTAATTACAATATACTTAAGAACGAGTAGGTACACGTATAGATGTACCAGTACTTATACACGCTGGTGTAATTAACGAATTAATCTTTAATGACACATAAACGTAGAAATCGACTCGATTGTACCAATTTGTCCGTTGATTGTTGGGTGAAAATGTTAAATACACGTAGGTGTTTATACAGCACCGCAATGCAACTTCTGCGCACGTAATACTTGTATTTAAAAAACTACGCAATCGTACGTATAATATGCAGCATACGATGAGAAAAAAAGAACACGATACCACGTGCTCGGGTGGGCCTCACAACGTACAATGATAAAGAGAAGAAACTACAATACTTTTTTTTTTCACTAGTATAATATTTAAATTAAAACAAGGTCGTATAATAATATTACGTCGTAATACGATAATCCATCTTTCGTGATGGTGTAAAATACACAGGTAGGTACATATTTCCCTACGCACTAGATCACGCTTTTCAAGTGTCACTTATGGTCATCGTGAGTTTAAAAATTGCCCAAGCTACTGCCATCGCCATGCAGCCAGCCTCAATGCAGCAGAAAACCGGATCAGTTGTACCGGTAACCTTATAGTTACATACCTTATCACATATTTTTACTTACTAGGTAAGGAATTGCTAAATTGTTCATTTATTTGCTCACATGTTTTGAGAAGAGATTCCAGAAAAATTGTTAGCCAAGTCAGGAGAGTGTTCAATTTGCACATGTTTCAGGTTGAGTACTGGAGGTCTTTCTAGAATAGAAAGCTGGAGGAAAATATAAAATCACAATACTTTTTGGAATTCCACATTCCACCTCAACTCAACCAACGTTTTTAAGTAGATTTTTGATTGGACTTCAATTTGTGTTAGAAGCCGTGGATGGAGTCCAATTAAAAATCTGACGTCATATTCGTGTTCAGCGTCACCAAAAACATACTATTTCATGTGTCGCACGAACAAAACACTTTTTCGAACTTTTACCCCATTTGGGGAGGTGCTAGGGGCCGTGGATGAGACCCAATCGAAAATCTGACGGCATATTCGTGTTCAGCGTCACCAAAAACATACAATTTGATATATCACATGCCACAGATTTTTTTGAAAATTTTATCCAAATTTGGGGGAGGGGGTGCTCCCCTTCATTAAAAGATCCCATTTCAAAAATTACATAAGTATTTCGAAAAAGCAATTTTTTTCAGAATTTTAAATGGTAGCTTCCACTTACAGCGGCGTTTCTAAATTAGAACTTTCAATTTGTAAGTTCAACTTTCAACTTTTGAAAATTTCAAAATATGTACTTACAAAGTTCAAAAATGCAATGCCCTTTCGAACTGTGAAATCAGCTTTGATCAAAGTATGTATCACAGCTTTGCAGGTATGCGCTGCTGAAGTTGAGTACCTCGAGGTAATATAAAAATAATTGAAGCCCCCCTCCAACCCCCTGAGGGGGCTGGGACCAAACTGATTGCGGGTTTCTTACTTATTGTGTGGGTAAACATTGTAAAAAAAATTCGTCTCTTCCAAAAATTGGATCCACTTCGCCCCTGTTGGGATTGATTTCCTCTCTCTCATTCATTCCAGGAATTATGTTCAAAAACTATCAAAAAATCCTTCTACCCGAATCTCTGCCCTGCCTTCCTAGACGTTTACCTTTCCTCTTTACGTTTCCGAGAACCAAAATCCTGGGTACGTGTCTGTCCATTGCCTACGCACGGAAATATGAGACTGATTACGGTCAAATTTCAAGTGCTGTGACTGACTCTATTAGACAGATAGGGTTTTCTTGGCTTGGTTAATCACCTCGAACATTAACTAATTGATTTTTAAAACGACGCGATGACCGAAGCGAGATTATCGTTTTGGGAATCATTAAAGCGATTCATTCGACGCATTACCACCGACAACACTTCTCATGCTCAGCTCACTTTTACTTTCGCGCTGCGGTTTTGTATTTTATAAATCGATAGATTATGAAATTAATTACGACTAATGCGAGGCTTACTTGGTGTGAAAGTATGGTGGATTTTTTTTTACGTATATTTTTCAAGATATACCTACCTATCTACTCGTAAATAATATATTTTCGGTACACGCGTGTACCTATGTACTCGTATCAACGTCCTTGTCATTAGCAGCACACGCTGCATTGAAGAATTTTGAGAAAAATGTATAAATTCAGCCGGCTTGGGCCGTGCAATGTGCACTTATTTGGTATAGGCTGCGTATGAGTGTGTTTCATGTGTACGAGAGGCGTTAATTAATTATTAATTCAAGCAGTAGGTCACCTAATTATCATCATCGTCGTCGTCGCGCCGAAGCTGAGGCCGATACAGATGCATTGTATCAAGTGCGGCGCCATTGTACCAGTGTTGTATACCCGTATACGCCTTTTATTACCCGTACCTTTTAAAACTTTTATTTTCCACCTTCAAGCTTCGATTCTACAACGAGTACATTACAAGTTTGAATTAACATCTATTATAAGCGTAAAGGTGTTAAGATACATACATACGAGTACAGTGTGTTCGAAAAGTTTTAATTTCATAAGTAGGTATGTTTTGATTTTCACTGATAACCGATAAAGAAAAGGAAAAATAATGGATCAAAACGAAAAAAAAAAAAAAAAAATTGAAAAATATTCGCTTATGCAAAACATTAGGGGAAAATTTTCATTTTTCAAATTTTTGGAAATTTTTTTGAGAGTTTGAAAATAAGTAGGTAAAAAATTTTATAATTTAACTTGATTGTGGTAGAAACTTCAAATTTGGATCAAGCCACATTAAAGATCTCCCAAATTGATTCGTGAATATTTCCAGCAAAGTATTCAATTCAATCTCTGGAAAATCTGAAAACGTCAAGGAATTTCGCCCTACTAGAAAAATAATGTAAACAAGTGCCAGGCTCAGGCATGATGACTTTCACTCCAAAATTATCAATTTTCAGATGCTGAAGTTCATTTTTTGATTTTTGACGATTTTTTGAACTTTTTGTTACAAGATCGTTGAATTTAAAAAATGCCATTTACAATCTTTCCATTCCATCATATGAGTTTCAGCAACTGAAATTTTGATCAAGGAGTACCAGTATTTTACACTTGATTGGCGGATACCATCATCGACCAGATCCGGGATTTCAGTCAGAAAATGTAGATCATGTGTCAAACACATACTGTTTGGCCCAAAATTTCAGCTGCTGAAATTCACCTATGTGGTGCAAGAATAATTTTAGAAATTTTTTATGGAAAATTGTTTTAGAATCTTATTGCTCCCAATTGCTAATGCTAAGTGGGTTCATTTTAACTAAAAATTTAGATTTTTGTGCTTTCGAGCATGGAACATTGAATAAAAATTTGCTTCACTCAAAAATCTCTATCAATTGAAGTGAATACTCTAATTTGGGACATGAGAGACTCCAAATGGGGTAGAGGATAAGGGGTTGAGTTTCGAATGCTTCTAATTTTTTCAACATTTTTAGGGCAGCACACCATTCCGCAGCTGAAAAGGTCAATGAGGAGACAAAATTTTGAAAATGAACGACAAAAGCACTGATTTTTCAAAATTTGAGATATCTCGATTCTCCCCCTCCCTCCCTCAATTAACGGAGGATCACAAAGTTCAAGAATTTTGGGACATAAATCCCCTTAAATAAGCCTCGTGAAATCAAACTTATACCCTGAGGTTCCCTTTACATGTTTTGTTTCTCTACTTGTTGGGTCAAAGAAGTTGGTGTGAGTGAAAACATGTTTACAAAAAATCACCGAAATGGTTGATTTGAGAATTTTTCGTGACATTAACCCCTCCCCCTTTCCTCAATCACAGTTCATCTCAAGATTCAGATAGCCCAATAAATAATTGAAATGCTACTTCACTTTTTTAATCAAAAAATGTTTGCAACCAAAAACTTCACCCCGATGTGAAATAAGAAAATGAGGTTTAGATGGGGAAATGACTTTTCCAAAAAATTACTCGTAAGTTCAAAGTTTGAGTATTTTTTTCAAGACACAATTGAATGATTTTACATTGCTTCATATTTTTTGCTCAAAATTAGTGAACACAGGGGGGCTCAATATCAGCCTGCTTAAGGTCGTGAGAAGTTTTCTCTCGAAAAGGAGATTATTTAAACGGATTTTGGCCAGAAATGACAATTATTTTACAGACTTCAATTTTTATTACATTTTTCAGAATTTTTTCCCACTGTTGAGGGGTGAGGGGTGTGGGGAAGGTCTATACAAAGAGACTGAAATAGTTTGAGGAATCGAGGGACGTTTTTTATCACAGAAAAGAGGGCTATTCAAAAGAATTCTGACAAAAAATCAAAAATTGATAACAAATTTTTACATCATTTCAATCTTTATTATTTTTGGTTTTTATGTTGTTGAGCTCATCATCCCAAAATAGGTTGACTCGCGACATAAATTACCACTTTTTTCTAATTGAAAGATGATGCACGTCTAGTAGGGGCCTGAAACTGCTTCCAATCGTTTTTTCACACTCGAAAATACCCTAAACTATGAATAACTCAAAATCGATTTAACGTCATTTTTTTTTCACATCACTTAGAAGACGGTAAAATTTGCTTCTTAAAATAAGAACCACTCCTCCCTCATCCTCTTTAAATACTTTCATGAACACTGGGCCAAAGTTTATAGATTAATTAATAAAATTCGCAGGTAACAGCGTTAGAAAAAATTCGACACTTCTTCCCTTCACTTTTCTACTTGGTACCTATTATGCGTGTAGTTAATCTTTGAAATTCCAAGTCTGCAGATGGTTAATTTCACTGCAACCCTTTTTTTATTAAATTTTTCCATAACTTGAGACTTAAAAATCCTCCAAAAATCCCAAAACAATTCAAAACTTCTGAAATGTCTTGAAAAAGAACCTGTAAAATATTATGCCTTTTTTTCAGCATCGATCTCCCCTTCGACTAAAAGACAGAAGCACCTCACAAAAGTAGTACAAAAAGTCAGTAATTCAATATACCAAGTCATGTAACTGAAGGGATAATATCATCTATAGAAAAAAGTGATTTATTTTTTTGCACATCGATGCAGATTGACAGGATATCGAATTCCACATGATGATTTATTTTTCTATATACCTATACAGTTCCGTATTATTATTTTTTATACGTTTATAAATGGGATTGTTTATTGCGGTTGACGTTGTTGTATCAATTTAACTTACCTACCTACCACCAAGTTTCCCGTATTACAATTTAATTTCTTTAATGGAACCGACCATAGGAGAAAGATTGTCGTAGGTATACGTAAAACCGCGCACTATAGATTGAAATTGTATCCGTTATAGGTGCGATTTTGTGGTCAATTCGAGGTGGTTTTTGTGGTGTTGTTGAGATAGTATATGTTCAGAGCGCACGAGTACATATGTAGGATACAGAATTGGAGATGTGTAAAAAATAAATGATAAAAGGGATCGATTTGCGAGGTGTTCCGGATGAGCACAGTTTTAAATTTCTTTATCGAGCTCATATTTTTTTTTCTTGGTTTTGCTCTTCTAAATTCTGATCAGTCGCATATGTGACGAGAAAAATTTCTCGATTTTTGGAAAAACCAAATAAATGTAAATCAGGGTCATTTTATATCGATGCGTATTTAAAACTTGATTTTCGAAAAATATCTCACTCGAAAACCAACATTTTTCTTTCTTGCTCTATCCTAGCACACAACTGATTGTAAGATGTAAGGTATTTTCTTCGATAAACTATGATTATGCGATACAAAAAAGAATAGCTCAACGAGATACCCAAACCCCAAAAATCGATCAAATTTCATACCAAAATACACGTCAACTTTATCGGTTTACCACACACGAGACGCATCGTCACCACCATTACCAAGCATCATCTCAGCAGGAAGAACGATGAGTCGACGAGTATGACATTTCATAAAACCAGATTTCGTAACATCCCATCGTATATAAAATCCACTTCAAAGTCACCACAGTCAAACATCCAACTACGGCGACGAACAAGTCGGCGAGGTTGCATCTCGCAGAAATTCGATCTATTCGACAATCCATAGAGAGAATCTGCAACCACCTTTGCCTTCCATCGCGGTGTCTTCTTCGTACTCGTAACTCACATGAGCATATACATAGATACAAATACCAACATCCGCCAACCACCGTCTTTGGTCGTCGTCGTTGTTGTCGTCCATGGCAGAAAACTTCGCGAGAAGATAATTTCACCGATACAATAATTCACCTGGTCAGTTGAGAGAAAAATTACGCGACGACACCAGCAGTGGGATAAATTTCAATAACAATGTTAATTCGAGTGGAGTTCGCGGGTTCGTGGATGCGGAGCTGGAGCTATCGTAGGCAGTACGTATGCAACAACTCCTTCGATTTCGATAATCGACCTCGCCCGTTTAAACCGTGCAAGGCTAAGCAGTACCTACAAATACATATCTACCTATTCAACCACATCTCAGACACCATACGCCCATTAACAGAGCACATACTTAAGCCGAATCCTACACGTTCGCGAGCCATATCCCATTCATTCATTCCTCGTGAACGTAGAGATATATCTCGTACATATATAAAATATATATTGTAAATCGTTATACACGCCGCCAATAATTGCGCGCACCTATATCGTTCCATTATTGTGTACAGATTTAGTAATATATATAGTTTATTAATGGTCAACCGAAAAGGAAACATCGATCGCATTTTATAACCGGTAGTAAATAATCGATAGCTTAGCCCACTAATCGTTTAGTATGTCGCAGATCTTCATCGACATTTTCTCAGTACATACGCATACATAGTACGCCTATATCGCCCATCGTTTTCGAGTCTTAATCGACGCACGTAAACGTACTTATAGGCATATTACGAGTACAGCATTATACAAATTAACCAACGTATTATGACGAACCGATCGTAAAATCGAATATGGGTTCCCATAATGTAATACTTTCTAAAAAAAAGAAGAAAAATTTCCTCTTTAAAATACGTCGTCGTCGTGTACTCTTCTCGTCATATGAGCAGTATACCTACACAACCGTGAAACTCGAATCTTTAAAATTAATTATTGCGAGGAAATTTAATCGTTGTCATTAATGTTTTAAGTCTCATTCGGATATTATTTTTCAAGTTTTTCATTTCTATCGGACGTGTTCTTTATACGCTCCGTAAGGATACAACATGTTGCATAAATAAAATACCTATACGTAATGGACGATTTCCATGTTCGTTTTTCAGTCGTGTGAAACTCGCTCAATGGATCACTAATATTCTTTACCTTCAAATTTTGCACGAGTCTAGGGTACACATTACATAAGTACATAGGTACCTAAATAAACGATAGCAGGAACCGGAAGTCTGCTCAATTTTTCAAAAAAAAAAAAATGGCGGTAGTTTAGAAATTTTTTAAGAAGATTTTTGAAAGTTTATATCATGAATGGAACAAGTTGCAATAAATAAAATAAGATGGAAAATGTTATCGTTTTGATTCGAGAAGGCGGGGGGAGCAGAATGAGAGTTTTGGAAGGAGTACCCAAATTTTGAGAAATTGACCGCCAGAATTTTTGAAATATTTTAGGAAGCTTCAGAATGACTTGAACCCGTTTTCAATGATCTTCGACACTGGACGTGAGAAGAAAATTGCAATCTCCAAAAATTGAATGGGGTCTCAGAACTTCTCAAACTGCGGTTCATAATTGTACTCAATTGAGATTGAGACTGAGAGGAAGGTCGAGTATGTCAAAAATAGGGTGTTCACCAAATTTCAGCATTTCGACTTAATTAGATATACTAATATTTTTATTATTATTTCTCCTTCAACTCAAATTCAATTTTTATAAATTTCTCAAAGCACGAATATTGAACTTCATTCATTTAAAATTTTCTCTAGTGGATCGGAGTATTTTTGCATGATTTTTTGATGCATGTTTTGTGTACCTAAATCCGAAATTTCTCCACCGCGGTTCAGTACCTCTTTCGTTAGAGCCAAGATCATCTCAAGAGGAAGTGGATTAGCAACTTTTTCCAAGAAACACGAAGAAATACGAGAATTCATAACATTTTAACCAATAGAATTCAAAACCCTTTTCAACTTATTTTTTGAAATTCTGAGATTTTGAGCTTTTGCAACGGAAAAAATGTGATAAAAAAATTGAATTTTTAAAGCAAGAATTATATTTTTGCCATACCTGTCTATAGAAAGCCAGATAATGGTGTTTTGCCAATCTGAATGTGAGTTGAATTTTCAGGGTGTCTCATAAAACTCTCAGACAAAAAAATCATTAATTTTTCATGACTTTTTCATGAGCTATTTTTCACATTTTTACCCAGTAAATAGGTATAATAGCCTATTCACTTGTCGAACAAGGATGCCATTTTTTACAGGATCAAAAATTAGGTGTTTCAATTCTTTCATTTTTCTGATTTTTTGAACAATTTTTTTCATGTTTGAGGATGTTTAGAGCAAAATTCATGACCTTTTCATGACTTCTCATGACTTTTATGACCGTTAGATACCCACCCTCATTTCAATAAAAATGAAAAAAGAAATCGGTTCGACATTTGGGTTTTTAACAAAACAAAAAAGTTCGAAAAAGTAGCCCAAAAACAAAAAAAGTAACCATAAAAACATATAAAACGTGTGCAAAACATTTTAATGCAGAAAAAAAATCACCAAAAAAAGAAAAAATTTTCAGTTGAATCTCAAGTACATATGTAAAAAAAATTCCTAAACAAAACATTTTGATTAAAATCTTATTATAAAACTTGATCAAGATTTTGGAAATTTCTGCAAAAAGCAAAACTTTTTGACAAATATTCGCGGAAAATTGAAATATTTTTACCATTTTCATCAAAAAAGTGAGATAATTTCACAATTTTCTGGCAAAAAAGCGACTTTTTATGGACATTTTTGGATGAAATGTTGAATTTTTTGAAATTTTTTTCTGAAAAGTAAACAACAAGATTTTATGGCAAATTGTGATAGGTAAATGGTGGAACTTTTTGCTATTTTTGGCTGAATAACGCGAGACTGATAATTTTAGCAAAAAGCAAGCCTGTTTAAGTGTTTAACAAGTTTTGGCAAAATAACGAAACTTTTTAGCAAAGAAGTGAAACATTGGCAATTTATGGAAGAAAATGAAAATTTTTCGCAATTATGCTTTTTGGCAATTTTTGTCGAAAAAGCTAGATTTTTTCACAACATTTTGTACACAAACGAGATTTTTTGGTAGTTTTTGGTAAAAAACAAAATTTTTGGCAGAAAGTAAGACTTTGACAACTTAAATTTTTGAACATTTTTTTTTTCAAAAAAGATTAAAATAAAATAAAATAACTTTAGTAACGAAAATTTCAAAAAGGTAACCAAAAATTACTGTAATTTGGTTACTTAAAAGAGTAACCGAGTACGAGCCCTGGATTTTCGAGTTGTGGCAAAAAATTAAGCATTTCACACTAAAGTAATCAAAAGGTAACCAACTGACCACTAACGCATCAAAATAAAATTCCAAGAGAGATAGAAGGAAGCAATTTAACTCAAAATACTCATAATTTTTCCTAACAAAAAGAAGAAAATTTCAGAAAAAGGTCATCGATTTAAAAAATTGCTCCACTACTCGAATTTTCCCATTCCACCAAGTTGAAATTAAAACTCCTGGGTTTACTCTTGACTCTCGAGACACCCTGTACAATTTTCTACCCATCGTTTTGGTCGCTGATGTGGAAAATTAATATTATTTTATGTACTGAATGGAATTTTACCAATAATGTCTTCGTATAATAGGTTAATATTATTTTAGTAGACATAGAAAATTTATGTACCTAGTTCGTAAATCATGGAATGTATTTTTGTGTAATTATTATGCACGAGGACCTTGTATCTAGCTGGCAAGTGCATACCTATTGTGCCTTGCCTGATGCCTACGTAAATATGAACTTTATGAATGTGCACACTTTCTCCTTAATTTTGAAAAGTTTACTCATAATTTCGATCATACATTTTGAAAATGAATTATTTTCTCAACATTATACGTCCATTTGAATAACTTATTTCCATAATCTTCAAAAAAATGGGTAATTCATTATAGTTTGAAATATGCTTCCCCTCAACTTTTTACCTGCAAATAAAATATTTCTATCTAAGTAAGTACATATCTGTGGCTATCCAAAATTGAAAAGGCACATTTACCTCTTCAAAAAGTTAGTGATGTTTATTGCATCACCGTTAATTTTTTCAGTACCAATTTTTCTAGAATAATTAATTACCGTCTGAACTCCAGTCATCTTCGCCCCTCTCCCTACCCCTCTATTTGGTTAATTTCACATCTCATTCCACTAAAAATCTACACCAAACCTTCACACATTTCCGTCTCCATTTCAGAACACACAATACCAAAAAAAAAATCACTGCACCACACACAAAAATCCACCAACCCATTTAAAATCAGCCAATAAATCTCCTTAAATTAAACACCAATCGAATCACTATAGCACGATAGATGAATATGCATCTCTCACGAACACATTCTGCAAATCCCAACCATACTTCGAAAACCACCAAATCGCCATCAAGTTGACCTCGTCGGTGTAAACAAATTACTCGAGTGTGCGACATTCATACACACTACACAGCCCTATGGACATGAAAAATATACTAATCCTCCGGAGTTTATCATCGTTTCCAAATCGAGCCAAGAATCTTAATCAATTTCATACGACAAATTTATCGAGCCCGCCATCGGAACCGTTTTATCGCCTACATTCTGCCCTTAATTCTGCAAATCGACGCGTGTTTTCATACTACATACTCGTACCTTCCTCTTACAAACAAGCTTCGTTAATTTTCACGAATCGCGAAAAAAAAACACACGTCGTAAATTATTTTTCAGACACAATTCACGTAAAATAATATACGCAATTGATGAATCGACGACGATCGATTGGCTGTCTGGTTGGTGAAATATCTTTATTTACAATTCGATAACTAAGTTGCTGATGAGTGGTATTTATTTTAACGTCGATAGGCACGATTTTCATCCGAATCGTTCGGTTATGAAGTTTCCTTCAAATATGACGAATTAATCATATAAATAAGTGTATACTGGGAAAATATAAATAGCTCTAATAGATTTAGGACCTCGACTACAATAACCGATAATTTAATTTATTATATAGCTAGAAAAAACGTTCGAGTGAAATGTGAATGATGATGAACGAGACGAAGACGTAAGAAAATTGCATCGAATAAGAAATCTTTCACTATAAATATCGCCATCATCTGTATCTGTACCTATACTCGTACTCGTACAGTTGAAAATTTCCAATAAATTAAAGCCCACTGTTATGGTATTAAAATAATATACTCGAAGAATTCGTATTATTATCTGGCCGGCTGATATATAGGCTGTTATACTCGTTACTTGGGCACATAATAAAGAGACTACTGTTCATACAGGTACATGGTGTACTTGTCACGCTTCTCAGATAAATAATCGCTTCGGGGCTTATGAAACAAAATTTCATCGACCCCGGCTATTAATTTTAAAGAAGAGTATTTCGATCGAGCCAAATGGGTTTACTAATTTCCAAAATATCACGAACACGACGATGGATAGGACTTAGGTAGACAAGGCATCGAGAATACGTATAGCCTATCTTTGTAATATATTTACATATTGTTTAGAATGTTGCATCTCACCACGTAGGTACATTGTACTACCGAACTGTCTAGATACCGCCTTAGGGTAATAAATACGTACAAAAATATAGGCAGATAATGTTATAGTGGTTCGTATACATTTTATATGGTTATACTCGCATTAGATTTCTCTTCGAGTACAGACGGCTGAGCCTATAAATGTTTCAAGTTTTTTACTTATTCGAAAGGTATAACTTTGGTAATGTTTGCAGAACAAACAATGCGAATAGAATTGATCGCTGTAGCCAAGCATACTGTAGACTTTAGAAAAGGTTTCTATATTTTTTTTCCTTCCAAATATCAACAAAATATGGGGTAAAATGGATTTATTTGTACTTGAAAGAGGTACTCGTATATAGGACTCGTAAAAAAATAAACAGAGGTCGTCGAATGCTCCTTACTCGGGATGATTACTTTATTCAGTATACGATAACAGGTTGAAATCGCCTATGTCTTTGCGTTGGTAAATTTACGAGTATCTTTTGCTATTCGCTACCTTGCCTTCGATCAGGTAATTACGCGTTTCGTAATAAACTGCAGAGAGATGATGGTAAGAGTTTGTATGGGCGATGAGCATACCGTATTATTTATTTGTTTAGCTAATTTTCAAGCTACTATAATATTTCTAGAATGTTTACGAATCTGATTTTCAATACGTAGGCTGTGCATGAGTATATTTTATCGCAGCGGAATGACATGTTAATATAGTTGAATTTGAGATAAGCTGGACTGAAAATACTTATTTGAAATTGGAATCTGGTAGTCAAGAAGCACTGTATAATCAGCTGCAAACAGAAAGCTCAATGCAGAATTAAATTGAACGATTAGTTTGCTTTTTTGGCTACGAAGTTAGAGAGAAGAGTTACTCAAAAATTGGCAATAGATACAATGAGGAATTTTTCCAATAAGATTTTTATTCATGTATGGATTTTAATTTCTATTTTTGGTAATAATTGATTAGTTAACTGTATTAAAGAAAACTCGGCTTCCAAAAAAGGACGGGAAATACAATTTTTCACTTCATTTTGGAATTACGAAATCCAGACCACATTATAATGAACAGGCACAGATTATGATGAATAAAATCAAATCGAATATGCGAAACAGAATGAGAAAATATTTCAAGCGTTATCAGGATGAATTCAAAATTTACTTTAAAATTTCACTTCCTCGAACATGAAGAAGAAAATTGGAACAAATTGAAGAATTACTGCGCCAGAAATTTAAAATGAAAATTTGTCAGCGTTTCATTTTCCAGCGTTCAAGATGTATGCAGGAGTTGAAAATTTGACATTCGTAAAATACAAAGAGCAAAACGTGCACATAGGGTGAGAAAAAAATTCGACAACACATTTTGACCCAAGACTAATTTTTTTGGGAAAGGAGGCAAAAAGATGTTTTTAAGGCCAGTTTTTTCAATTTTCATCAAATCTGAATGAAAAAGTGAGGACGTATTTTTTGTAATGTGTTTTAGTTTAGGTGGTAAGAGGAATTCGAGGATTTTTTTAAAAATTACTCGTAATTTTAATGACTCATGAAGATCTGAACATTTTGAGCGGCCATTTTGAAAATAAAGATACATCAAATATTCATTACCCCATAAAAATTTAGATTTTTTGTTGTCCAAGAAAATATAAAAATTGACGATGCCAACGATCTGACCGCCCGCGAGTGCAAAATTTCCCACGACAGTACGTAGTGAAACACAGCTGAGCACCACGGTATTACATAAATTAACATGACAATAATTTTGAAAAAACTGCAATAAATTATTGTTCTTCTGCGGTAACGACTTCCTTTGAATCAATGGATGAATTGAAGTGAAAAGATCGGGGGCCAAAATTGAAAATTCTGTTAATGAAGTTGATTTTTTACGAGTTTCGTCGAAATCTTAAAATTTTGGAAGTTCCTAAGTCTAGCTCCACACTTACGATTTGAAGAATTGAAAAACTATTTTCAATGATTCCCAATCCGACCTCCTTCCAGAATCTCAAAATTTTCGACCTGATGAAAAATCAACATCCCGATTTCCTCAACTCAATTCGTTTTTCAGCAAAGTTTCTCGTCAAAACTGATCTCAGAAATTTTCAGAAAATCAAAACTTCCTCCTTCCCCTACTCCGAAAAAAGCTTCAACATTTTTCACCTGTATTGCTTCAAAAATGAAAATGCAAAATTGATTAAGTACTAAAAATATTAACACGTCCCTCCCCTATGGAAAAATTGAGCACAATCGCGAAATTTTCAAGATGATCATTTGATGCATTTTGGTAGGAAGGTAAATGTCAAAATACTGGGATTATTTCAATTTTTTTGCTCACTTTTGATTCATTTTCCATATTTTTTGGGGGGAAAAAAATGCAAAATGCAACAATGTTAATTTTTTTTAGGAAATTATTTGACTCATCAACGAATACAAGGCGCGGCGTAGCCCCAAGTTCTTAAAAAAAAAACAACAACAACATTTGATAAGTTGTTTCGTACTTGGAAGATTTAAATTATTACAGAATTTTTGAGCTAAAAACATTATAATCAAGATTTTTCCCAATTTTCTCATAATTTATTCAAATTCCTACACTTACGAAAACTAATTTTTCTTTTCCATTTTCAAAATGGGTATTTTGATCGTCATTATTTTGACCTGTAGCAAAAAAATAATGAAGGCGAGCGAGGCCGGCAGAAAAAAAATGTCAGAAATAAACCCAAATTTCTCTACTTATTCCTGAATTTCTGAATTTTCCAATCAAAATAGGTACCTTAAGATTGCAATTCTTGCAGAAATTTTCTTTTGAAAATCCCAAATTTTCAGCACAAAATAATGCTAAGTCAGGGTGTCTAACAAAATTTCTCCGAAGAAATGCAGTACTTTTACAGTACCTTTTGCATTACCTTATTTTTTTATCCAGCTTACATCCGACCCCCCCCCCCCCCAAGAAAAAAAAATATTTTTGAACCCGTTGGAATTTGTCGATCTAATAAAAATTTTACAAGTATTAATTTAACAAGTGTTGCCATCTTTTGAGGTACAAAATGAACTTTTTTTTTCAATTTTCACCAATTAATTCATTTTGAGGTTTTTAAAAAATTTTAAATCAATGATTGTGAGAAAAAATACAGTACTTTTCAGGCAAAATGCAGTACTTCGCAGTACTTGCAGTACCGAGGATTTCAATGCAGTACTTTTACAGTACTTGCAGTACCTGCAATACCTGTTAGACACCCTGTAAGTGAGAAGTCTTCATCTGGAGTATTAAGTTACTATTAATCACCCAGTCAATTGTTCCATGTGATATTAGAGGTCAATGAACAATGCAGAGGCTGATCAACATTTGGAACCCCTGATCAAAATTTTTGACTTTGCCCCATTGTACCACTCAACAAAAGTAAGGTTCGATGTGCAAATGTCTACTGCAGTTTTACACATCAAGAGATCAAGGCAACTCAAAATTTCCGTTGTTCAGGTAAAATTGATAAATTTTGAGTCAATACGAACGTAGAGAATTCTCCTTGCTAAAATAAAATTCAAAAAAGTATAATAGTCAATCTTTCGAATCTTGACCCAGCAAAAATTATAGGTACTTATACCTAGGTTTTTTCAAAAAAAAAAAAAAAGTTCCTCAACAATACAAATTTTTTAAGAATTAGGCAGTAAATTGATGACAAATAGATCTCAAAGTAAGCATATAAATGTACATTTTCATTGATTGAAAAAATGTCCATAAAATTCGTCAAGCTTTCGAGCTTTGATTTTATTCAATCATTTCTCAAAAGACATAACAAAGCAAAACATTTCTTCAGCATAAAAAATACCTAATTTCAAATCGAAAAAAAAGAAAACTCGCATTAAAATGTTGTTTTAATCAACTTTTTAAATGATTTTCTTAACCAAATTACGAGAATCTTAACATAACTTGACCAAAGGAAGGAGCCATAAAAAAAGCAATACTGCTGTAATTAATTATTGCGGTTCCAACACTTCATATAGGTACCATCAATTATCTGTTTTTAGTTCTCGTTACCTATTTCACCTCAGGTACATCGTATAATTTCACATTACATCCTTCCTTTAGAGCTAGGCAGAGTTTCGAGTTAAATCTCGCGGTTAGAAGAAAAACATGCAAACGTTGGTTTAATTTTAACTCTTCAAATTATATATCCAATCAAACCACTAATCTGTTCGATTAGGGTACTACTTAAAAAATTCATCGAAAGGAACACAAGACGATAATCGAATGATAACGATCGAGTCGACCTTGCCAAATCAAAGAGAAGTACATTGTTTACACGAGTAAATGTTGAAAAAAAATTGGCCGCATCTTGCATTGACAATTTTTTCACATGTGTGGTACATACATAAATTCCACTTGTTGAATGCATGAAAAAAATTGGGTATCTAAAAGCTCGAACGAGTCTCTTACCTCGTTAAATGATTTCACATCCTTGTGTACTTTGGCGTAACTCCAATTACTAGCACGGTCCCGGTTAATAACCATATTCCTTTAATCGATTCACCAACACATTATAACACAGTGAAAAAAATTTCACACGCGAGAGTAAAATTTCAGTTTTTTTTGATCAAATTGAACGCTTAGAAACGCGACAATATAACACCACAGATCAGTCACAACTACGCGTTTAAAATACGCCGAATGTACTTGAAAGATTAATGAAAAACATGGTACGTTGGCGTAATTCCGAACCGACGTTCGTGTGCGGCGGCGTATCCTTAAATTTGTTTGTTTTCTACGGAGTGTTTTTTACCATCGACGATATACAACTTCTTTCTAGACGAAAAAATGAAAAAAAAGTTTGATAGAAAGTAAACGTCATCGTGCTGCAGACAAGCGAGTGAAACCGGTTCGTCGACGAATCACCTCTTTGGAGATGAAAAAAAAATAATAATAAAAAAGTATGAAAACCTTCGACACATGCGGAGCTCATCATTTAAGTATAACCGAGTAGATAGATACTATTACGTAAGTGCACGTAGAATTTTTCCAATGTATCGAGGAAAAATGCACTTCTTTAGAGAGTGGACGAACGAGTTATATAATTCCAGATTGACCTATCAAAATATAATATTGCAGCTACTCTCGTGTGCACGATTACCACACAAAAAACGAGAATAAAAATCACCTTCCATAATTGGCGACACATGACCAATCCTTCGGCGTAATTTCTTCACACGTTTTAGTATCTAAACCCATCTATACCTTGAGAGTATTCGAGTGAAAATCAATTAAGCACTTTACGACCGACCGACGTACCCAAATAGTTTTAGACGCCTCTGTATGAAAAAAAAAATATCGTCCATTGAAGTTTGTTGGAACGACAAAAGTCATTCTTTTGAATATGACATAACTGCATAAATATTCAAATTGGTTGGCTCGACCTTCCTAATTGTTGTATTGTTTTCACATTCGAACCGAATAAAAATCACAAAAATACAAATATGCCACCAATTTTATTAGATAATGTGGGTGGATGGAATTTTTGAGATTTTTTCGATAAAAAAATAATAAAGCGCAGAAGATAGGTGTGTTTTGAATCACCACCCTCAAATTGTTGCCATCTAAAAAAAAATAATTGTACGAAATATTTTTTGCGTTTAGGAGTAATTTAACAGACGAATTTTGAATTACTCTAGGACGTCAAAGGGTTAAAAATAACAATTTGTTACACCACAATATATTCTTTGAAGAACCAGAATTTCATTTTTTTTGTGCTTTCATTTTCGTACATTTTACCCTTATTAAATCAGGCCCTCAAAAAATCGAAAAAATGCCACTTTGACTTTCACTCTTTATAGTTGCAGTAAAAGAGTTACCAACTCATCTAATCCAATTTAATACAAACACAAGATGTTTTACCATTTTCAAAAACTTTACCACTAAAATAACGGTACACGAATTCTACAGCAAGAAAAATATCCATCCCATTGAAGAAGTTGGATTTCCTCGCGGCTAAATATTGTACACGTATATACGACCTTGTCGTGTTTTATTATAATTCTTCAAACACGAAATAGCATATGTCACTCCCTCGTACGAGTACGCATCAAAGTACATACTACGAGTATGCCTCGGACATAAGGAGAAAAAAATTTTCGCACCTGCTCTATTAATCAATTTTTTAAACGGAAAATACTCGTATAAAAGAGGACGTTGTGCAGTATTTCGACACAAGTTGAATGATTTTTTAAAAGTCCATTATCGATGTGTACTTTAATGGCTCTCGTTTATTGAATAAATTATGTAGGAGTAATATTGTTAGGTAAATTTGTACGCCGTCGTCGCTGCATTTGGCCGATTTAATTACAGACAGGCAGATCCATCTGGACTAGAAAGTATATCCGAAAGGATTTATTATTTGTAAAAAGACTCGATCTCTAAATAATGGTTCGCCTAAGTATGTAAGTACATTGTGATTATGGACGTAAATTATCACCTCCACCTGTCAGCATTTCCAACATGGTAAATTTAATTAAACGCTGATTGAGGAAGTGGTCCTACTCAAAAATTTGGTTAGGCTAAAACAAATCACGAAGGACGTTCACCAACGCCTACACTTTTGCGAATCACTCGTATACGAGTATTATAAAAGTCTATAAGTACTATTTTGTTTCGTACATACCTTTAGTTGATATTTTAAAATCATTCGTTGAGATGAAATGAAAATTTTCCAGATACTTCGATGGAGTCTACAGCAAAAATTAATCCATTAAGGGTACATACGAGTACATGTACATTACAATAAACAATCCAAACACAAAATTCAATTTCATAGTTTGAAATTTTGTTTCAAAACGATGAAATCGTGAGTAGGTATTTTTTAACTGGGTGCCTAAACAAGACAAACATGCTGAAAGACGACAAAAGCAGGACTTTTGACAGGCCTTTTTTTAAAAATGTTTCAATTTGAAGGAGAGTCTGGTTTAAATTTATTTAGCTAGAATTCGTTTAAGACAAAAATTTTCCATTTTCAAAGAGAACTAGTAAAATGAAGAAAGAAAAATCAAAATTAGAAAATCACATTCGAAAAAAAGTAAGATTTTTTTAAAAATTTGGGTATACAAAAACAGGACCTTTTTTTGCCAATTTTACAAAAAAACGGGACATTTTTTAGAATTTTGGCAAAACTGAGACCCTCATGGACAATTATGACAAAAAATAGGCCCTTCCTGACAATTTTTACAAACAACTGGTCTTTTTTGACAATTTTGGGAAAAGAGGGGACTTGCAGATACTTTTTGGCGAAAACAGACTTTTTTTTCAACAATTTAAAAAAAAAACAGACTTTTTTGATACTTAGGTAGGTACTTACTTTGACAAAAAAGACAGGACTATTAAGTATGAAAAATTTGACAAAAAAACAAGACTTTTTTTGACATGGCTGACAAAAGTTGACAGGTGACGAAAGTTATGACTTTTAGACGATTTCGATGAAAAACGAGACTTATCGAAAAATTTGGCGTGCAAGCAGGACTTTTCTCAAAATTTTAGAATAAAACGAGCATTTCGACAAAAAAGGACTTTTTTTTGCTAATCTTGTAAAAACGGGATTTTTGAAAATTTTAGCAAAAGCAGAACTTTTTTTGCCAATTTTGCAAAAACAGATTTTTTCAACAATTTTGGCAAAAAACTCCAAGTAACTTTTTTGAAAATTTTAATCAAAAACCAGTTGAATTCGGCAACTTTGGAGAAAAAAAGAGCTTTATTCAACAACAATTTTGGCATAAAACAGTGCTTTTCTGAAAATTTTGCTAAAAAGCGAGATTTTTTGGCAATTTCAACACAAGTTGACCTTTTTAACAATTTTGGCAAAAAACATAAATTTTTGAGAATTTTGGCGGCAAGCACTTTTTTTGACAAATTTTACAAAAAAACATGTTCTTTTGACGATATACGTAAAAAACTAGACTTTTACGACAATTTTGCCAAAACACGTTTTTTTTGACAACTTTGACGAAAAAATGGCACTTTTTTTCAACTACATACTTTGGCCTAAAGCAGAACTTTATGCACAATTTTGGCAGAGAGTGGGATTTTTTCAACAATTTTGACAAGATTTAAGACTTCTAGACAAAGTTGCCAAAAAAATATGACTTTTTTGAGCATTTTGGTAAAAATAGAACTTTTTTGAAAGTTTTGGCAAAAAAACAGGACTTTTACAACAATTTTGACATAAAATAAGATTTTTTTTGCAATTTTGACAAAACGCAGAACATTGCTACGAGTATTAATTTTTACCAAAACACAAAATATTTTGACGATTTTGGAAAAAAATATATAACTTTTCTGAGGGTTTCGGCAGGAGCAGGATTATAAGACAATTCTCGCAAAAAACAGCACTTCATTGACAACTTTGACAAAAAAGCAGAAAAAAACATTTTTTTAAATCTTAAAATGGGGAAAAACGAAACTAATTTTTCAAAAGTTCAAAAACATTCAAATCTTCATGCTTGAATTCATCATTCTTACGCTCTCAGGTAAATCAGTCAAAATCGATGTTTTCAATATTTTTTCAACCTCTGATTTTCGTTAGTAAGTTCCGCCCTAGAAACCTCTTTCTAGCCAAAATTTCAAAAAATTCACCAAAATAATAGGAATAATACCCAGTGCATTTTAGGGCAGTTCAGTTCGCTGCAAATTTTTTTTACGTATGAGTTCAATTTTAGAAGTCGATTTCGAGCTAAATTCACAACACTTCAAAATGTTTACAACCACTCTCCAGAAATCATAACTTTTCCACGATTCTTCCCTTTTCATGACTCATTAGACACCCTCTTTCATAATCTACCATTTCTTCTCTTCCTCGAGAAAAAACATACGAACAGAAAGCTCAACTTACCTCCTCAAAGGACTCCTCCACATTCGCAAAAATTAGGTCAACAGTCCGAATTTGAGGCAGATCCGACCTTCTTAAATACCAATTCACTCGATATCTTGTCACATTTCGTACTTTCATTTATCATCACCCAGCTCGTCCTTTTTTTAAAACCATCGAGCTCGTGCACATTCACTTCGTTATCTCATCCGAACATCTCTTTTCTCACGATCGCGATTCGCGAATACCTTTTACAAAATTCATTCGTCTTCGGTCTTGGTCTTCGAACACTGGCAAAATTATCTGACAAAATCTCATCGCGATTGGTAACTCGATCAGAAAATTTACGACCAGCACACGCTAAAGTGTAACAGCTGACCTCTACATAGGTATACTACGAGCGTGTATTGTAGAGGCAACCGGTTCTTTTCATTCATTTCGAACGATAGAATAGAAATACGAGTAACGCCGCAACTTTAATTTATACCTTGTTTTTAAGTGGCATTAAACATCGAATTAGAATACATATACACACCTCGTCATGTTTATGAGAGTACGTACTACGTATACTATACGTATAAATGCCATACGCCGAAGATATACATAACATGTACCAGCTCCTATACATGGAAATCAACGCAATAAGCTGTACAGCTTCGGTGAGACGAGTAGGAGGTTGAAAAATTAATATCATCTAAACTCAAATATGTACTATAATAATAGTCCAAGTTTACGTAATAAACATCCGTTTATAAGTTGTGTCTCAGTCTCGAAACAGGTGAAAATCCTAAAAACATCTCCATTACATTTTGAATAAAACTTGGAATTGAATTCACATGACGATGACGAGTGCAAACAGTTTATTCTATGTACCATCAAGTATAGAAAATTTTCGCAAACATAAAACAATGACAAGAGGAGCACGCGAAACAATTGAGATTATGATTAATTTCTTTCTCTAGATTTCAGCAGTTGAGCAGATTTCCCAAAGATAAAGATACATTTGTATGTAAGGTACACAAACACATGGGTTATTCGCCGACTGCCCAGCTTATTGATAAATTATTCAACGAAACGAACTCGACTCGAGCCAAAGCAAAGTAAGTAAATTAAAATACAAAGCGGTACACGTTGCTAATTGAGTTAAGATTTTTCAAAATCGTGAACAAGTTATTTACGAGGATGGCTCGGGCTCGGGCTCGACCCAGCTTATCCATCGCGCAGACAGCCGGAAAACTCCAAAGAGCTTCCCACGTGATCGAATACTACACTTTTATGCGAGCTGGCGTATGAAAAGAAAAAGAAGACGAGGACGACGCGACTCGAATGAGAAAAAAGGTAAATTATCGGCTTTCTTTATGGCTCATTCTCAACACACAGATGTAAAATTATCCTTTATTAGTCCATCATCTTCGTGTAAGTATATGTAGGTACATACAAAAAAAAATGATACTAAAAAGTGCTCTAACAGTGTAGTTTCACTGCGGCAAACAGTAAGACACAATTCAACGGTACTATGACCGCAGTACGTATTTTGATGCGTTCTCTTTATTGACAGCATCTCGGTTATCGGACTTTATTACATTTTACGCGAAATTACGCCTGATTTACGAGCAAGGTAAAAAGTATTACACCGAGAAATCGCGTGTAATATAAGAATGAGGTAATTTATCATCGAATCAGGAACGTAAGAGTATAATATACAAAAAGCAGCCGAAACCAGAGAGCACAAAATTCGTCTTGAAAATAACACCAGTCCGCAAAATTACGCCAAAAATTATGAAAAAATTATCACATTTCCAAAAAAACAAACAGAAAAACGAACAAACAAACAAATTCGAGGAAACGCCAAAACACATCGATAAATCTAAAATCTAAGCAGGCACCTTCGAAAAAAACACACAAAACACCGCGAACACGATACGATTTTGATCGAGCCGGTTCGACGAAAACTACAGCCACGCAGAAAGAAAGAAAAAAGATGAAACTTATACACACATACTACACATACTACACACAATTCGATCGTTCGAACTCGAGATGCCAGTAGTGAAGGTGTCAGAAAAAGTAGATCGTTAATGTACCAAGGAAAGGAGGTGTATTTGGTGGATAGGTATAGGTAAACTCGTCACTTACACAGCACACACTGCACAAGTACTTATTACATTCTCTCTCATACCATCACCATCACCATCACCACTTACTTACCAGGCGTCTTCGATGAACCAGCATGGCTCGATCGACAGCCTTTATCATCGCGTTCGTGCATTATATTTAAACGAGAAAGAAGTTTATTTCTTTATGAGCCATAAAATCATACATTATAGGTGTGAATTTTTGTCACTGAAAATAAACTGTCTCAATGACTTGAAGATCAGAGCACAATATGGAATATGCCAAAACGTTTTTAGACAAGAAACAACTGATTTTTGCATAAATGTCAGCAAAAGATTACATCAATAAGTAGTAATAATAACAATACGTGAACTTACGTCTGACATCGTAGGCTATTCAAGGGGATAAAAATTTGAACTCACCTGAAACAGAAAAGGGGAAAAAATAGTTAGTGGATTGCATAAATTAAATTTCAACTAACAGAATGAAATGAATTAGTGCATAGTTCTTCAAAAACCATTGGTAAAGGAAAAAGGATTAGAAATGAAAAACATCGAGCTTAGGAGAAGGTTTTCCACTCATCAAAGATTACAGAATTATGACGTTACTACGTGAACTGTGTCACAATTGATTAATGTTGCATTAATTTCGATTAATCAGAATTCAGTATTTTGAAATTATACAATAAAATTGATATGAAAAAGAGACTCCAAACTGAATAAAATTGATAAAATTCAAAAATTTATCAAAAAAATGTTGAAAATGAAAAAAAATTAATTGAATATTAAGTAAGAAAAGTTTTATAAAATAAAACGGAAATAAAAAAAAAATTAATTACACCAAATTATTTTTCAAAAATGCAAAAACTGGCTGATAAAAAATGGTTTAAAATTGAGAAAAATTTGATAAAATGCCAAAATTAATACAAAAAAATCAGGAAACTTGGTCAAGTGGACGAAAAAAGGAAAAATTCCCTAAAATCTATGAAAAATTACTTAATGATTGAAAATATTAAAAAAACTTTTGCGAAAATTTCAGAAAACTGCAACAAAAGGCTATGAAAAATTACAGAAAACCTGCAGAGTAGCACCAAAGTTTACCGAACACTGGGAAAAATCATACAGATGTATTTAATTGCACTACTTAACTATAAAAAATAAATTGTGATCAAGCATCATACACTTTCTGAACCGGAAAGAACACAAAATTTTTAAAAAGTTGATAAAAATTTTCAAAATTGGGTGAAATACATATACAACGTAATACCAAATAAATTTTTTCCGAACGTTTTTTCTCGACTACTGAATTCTTGAATCCGACTCTCCGAATTCATATTCTACAAACAACTATTCACCTGAATGAATTTTTTCCCAAAATTCAATTTCAACGTATGTAATAAGAATTTCTTGCAAAGTAACAGAATTAAAACTTTTAGGAAATTTGACAGAAAAATGAGTCTTCTCTGTAATTTTGATACAAAAGTGGGATTACTTTTCAATTTTGGCAAACAAAAAGAGACTAAACAAGCGTTTTGGAAATTTTGATAAATTGTAAGCTCGTTTTTCTTACAATTTTTACGAAAAATACATTTTTTTCACAATTTTGGCAACAAAAAAACTGAATTTTTTGGTATTTTTTATAAAAAAAACTGTTTTTTTTTTTCAATTTTTACAAAAAGTGCAAGACAGATATTTATTCAAAGGATGAACTTTCGAAATTAACACTGGATGAGTCATATTTTTTATGCAATGCATAACAAAAGTTCGGAGAAATATTCACCCAGCTTATATCGTGAGGAAACAGGGAAAAACCTCCCACTACAAAATGTTGGTCAAAAAAGTTTTTTTTCTGCAATTTTGGCAAAAGAACAGTACTTTTTTCTGAAAAGCTTGGCCGAAATCAAAAACCAGGTCTTTTCTGCAAATTCGACACAAAACTTGGCTTCTGCCCACGTTTGTGCATTCGGGGAATTGGTCATTTGGAAAAAGGCAATTCGGGATTTTTCCAACAATTTTCAGTCCACCTAAGGGCGTGCAAATGCAAAATCCGCCTCTGCTGAATTTTCACAAAAAAAAAATTAAATCCAGAATTTTTACCGACAATTTTTATTTTTTACCTACAAAGTATAATTTAAAAAGGTCATTAATGCCTAAATTTGATCGGTTTACAATGTTTTTTAAATGTTTTATATTACTTTGAGCACTACCAAAAGACGATTGTGAGTTAAGTACCTCTCTATTGAAAAAATCTATCTGTGTAATTTCAAGAGTGATATATTTTTTCCTTATACCTAACAAGAAATTTAGCTAAAAAAAATATTATCAATTTCATCGTCGAAGTACAAGTCGTCGTGGTAAAATACATATTTCTGATTGCCTAAAGGCCTGGCTTACCGCAAAACGTACCTACTGGTATCCGCAGAAATTCACCAGTAGGTGTAAAAATTCAGATCAATTTAAAGATAAGTTTTTTTCAATCACCCTTGGAATCCTGGCGTAATATGCAAATCAATAACACATTCTCATTTCTCGAATCGACCAATCCTCGAGCAAAAAACGAGTAAATTTTTTTTGTCGAAGTCGTTCAAAATAAATCTGCTGTGTGGAGAAAATTACACCAATATTTCACCCTTTACATCCCACTAATCCGGACAAAGCGTAGTTTGAATTTGATTTTTCATTCGTGTAGGTTATTTACGAGTGCGACGAGACGTCATCTTAGGACCATTTCCATTTAAGACCACCTCCTCTCTCGAACACAATATTAAGAAGGTATTATTAATTTAATATACACGCGTAAAATATTCAAATTCGAACAAACGTTACCGATTCGAAACACGAAGTCGAATACGTCGATCGATCACATAGATAAGAGAAGAAAATTTTCAACAGATCATCTCGCGAGTTTAATTTGAACAGGCGATGATGACGGTGGGGCTGGTAGTGTAACCCACCTTCGATATATCGGTTCCAGTCTGTTCTCATGCTACTATTGTATATGCACTATATTGTACAGCTATGCTCTTATATAGTCGTAGATTTTAACGAGTAAATTTTTACATCATTTTTGATGCGTATTGAAACTCCTCCTACGCCAAGATTGCATATAACGCTGTTTTAGAGATAGTTCACGCTATGTAGTATGTACCATGAGAAAAAAACTAGATCAGCGTATCAAAAAGGTTATTCACGTCTGATGCATGATTTCAATACCATGGTTCAGACATAATACCGCCGAATACCGATCGTAATAGCTCCTCGTATGTTATGAATACATTTCTGGATTGGATAGTTTGGGTACGGTGATGCAGAACATCTTGCTTTCTTGCTACTGTAGCATTTGAGTTCTGCAGATTCGAGAAACATACTACCTAATGCATTAGAATAAAGCTCCATTTACAAAAATCGTGCCCACTCCTTATGGTACGACTGCTGCGTGCAGCAGATCAAATGACATACCGAAATGTATAAAAGTAAAAGTATAAACTGCCGGCTATATGCATATTATACCTTATCACTTACTACACACTTTCCATTTATACTCGAAAATGAGCTTGCTTGACTGCAAGATTACATTTCGTTATTAGCATTGCATATTGTACTACACTAAACTGAAACACCACACAGCAGTCGTTTGATAAACATCAGTCAAAGGTACTCGTCGTCGTAAATTTACCTACCATTGGCAGGGTCTGCAGTGCGGTGTCATTTGGCATAGCATACAGTGCTCGTATACTCGTACATACACGCTTCTCGCGAGTATCATAAACCGGATGAACGGACCAAAGTTAGAGACAGACAGAGACGTATACTTACTGTACTGAGAAAAACACTAGAGGAAAAATACATAAATTTAAACATTATACATACGTGAACGTACTCGACAATAAACATCACTTATTAGCATATCGACGACGAATGGCAGGAAGCAATTCTCTCTATATACAGAGTAGCGAACGTAAAACCAAAGGATATGCAGATACGAGTATCTCTGCGGCATACTTATTACCTTATGACCCTATACCTATGCAGATGTAATAAGTAGGTGACAATTAACATCGTCAATTTTTTCTGCAATGAATTGACTTGGTAAGTTGCTGTAATTTTGAAAATTTTAACGCCTTTTGATTAATAGAGTGCTACTTGTTTTATAGGGCATACTTGTCGTATGTACCTTGTGGCTATTGCTTTGATATAGTAGGTACATATGTACCTATAGGTATTGCTTTATGAGAATATTAGCTGATATGCTAAAGCTACGCGTCTCAAAGTGCTCAATTCTTGTGCTCTATCAAATTTTTAAAAGTATTAAAAGTGTGTATTTTTCAATTTTATTGATAGGAAATATGTATGTACGAGTTTAGCAATGATGTTTTTTTTTTTTTGCGAGAAAGGTGATCCGAGAATTAATTTCAGTGAAGGAAAAAAATGAGAAGTCAGTCAACTAGCATCACTTTTGTGGTTGAAAGTTGTAAGTTTATTCTGTAAAAATGATTTTATAGCCAGTTCTGAGAGTAAAGTCATTTAATGTCTTTTTCCACTCGTCAAAGCAGAAAGCACCATAACAGGTAGGGTTTCACCAAAATCCGAATCAGTGATTCATTCTTTTGCGAACGAATTTTTTCACGTCATCACGTCTGACGGTCTGAGTAAATCATTTACAAACAATTCATCTTCAATTCTTAGGTATTGATGGATTGGAAGAAGTCAGATTTTGCCACGTCCTCTTCAACATGGACGTGATTTAGTCGTGATTCAATGCTTTCGAAATTTTCGAATGATTTGTCGATTTTGAGCAAATCGTTCGCGAACGAATTGAATCTATTGTTTGATGATGGTAAAAAAATTTATCAAGTGATTTTTCAGTGATTCGGTCGTGAACTATTTTCTCAAATGAGCGAATCGTTCGCGAACGAATCATCTATGACTTTTATTGATAGATTAAAGATTAATTGTTCCGTTTTTGGTCTTCTTAATTGTCGTGTATTGTAAGATGTGATGTCCAAGTGATTCGATTGATCGATATTCGATTCAGTCGTTCTCGAATGATTCGTCGTTTCTGAACGAATCGTTCGCGAACGAATTGAACCAACTTTTGGTGATACGATTAAAACTGTCAAATTTCCTCTTGTCATAAAATACCATGTACCTGCCTGATTTGGTTTTTCAGTGATTCATTTGTTCGTGAACGATTTTTCTTCGATGAGCAAATCGTTCGCGAACGAATAATTCACAGTTTAATTGATAGATTAAAAAATGCTCCGTTTTGTATTGCCAATAATTGTCATGTTGTATTGTGAGATTTGATATCCAATGAAGTGATTCGGTCGTTCTCGAAAGATTCGTCGTTTTTGAGTGAATCGTTCTCAAACAAATCAACTCCAATTTCTGTTGATAGATTCATAATGTCTGGTTTTATGATAAGTGGACCTAATCTTTTGTTTGGTCTGATTTATTTGTTATTTATTCATTCGTGATCGATTTTTTTGCCACTGATGAAATCGTTCGCGAAGGAATCATTTTCCAGTGTCGATGATGAATTTGAAAATGTATGTATAATATATGTCATGAAACAAAAAAAAAAATCATGAAAAGGTCATCAGTGTCATCACTAAAATGACTCAGAATATCAATAAAAAATTTAATGGAGTTGTTCAGAAAATTTAATTCAACTATAGCTAAAAAAATTAATAGACTAATACCTGTCAACGTTCTGTTAAACCTTGCAATAATAATATAAAATATGAACAAATTTTCTTGAAATTATACTAAAAAATCCGGTAAAATTGACGGAAGAATGGTTGCAAATTAGTAAAATATTGGTAAAACATGTGAAAAGTGAGTAAAATACAGCAAAAATTACAGAAAATTTATCGAAAATGAGCTAAATTGACAGAAAAATTGTGTTGATAATGAAATAAAAATTGAAAAAATATCGTAAACGTTTCTCAAAATGAAGAGAAAATATTCAAAAATGAACAAAAAATTGATGAAAAATGAGTAGAATTTTAGGAAATCTTGGCGAAATGATCATTCGGAATGATTAAAGTCAAAAATAATGGATTAAGGAGATTGTATTGTCCCAGATCGTCATTTCAACAAGAACGATCATTAGAAGTGATTTTTCCCCATCGCTTTCTCAATTTTGAATAATTTTAATACATGCAAAATTTTGAAAAAATGATTTGGAGAAAATTTTTGAGCATCTGAAAACAATTTTCGACAAATTTTTCTGCAAAATAATACTTACCTAAAAATGTAGGTATTTTTTAAATTTTGGTGAATTTTGAAAATTTTAATTTGACTTATGGATCATATCAAAATCTGCTCCAATGGAGCCGATTGAGGTGAAAAGCTGATGTTCGAATTAGCATCCTATTTTTAACCCTTTGAGCCGAATTGGGAGCAGGTTTCAAACCACCATGGAACACTTCAGCGGATTTTTGAATTCACTGATTTGAAAAAAATTCTTCAAAAAATCCCAAATTAAATTTGAGCCATTATGAACACAAATATCCAAATTTTCATCCTCATTTCATTTTCATGTTTTTTTTTTTTTTTTTTTTTTTTTTTTTTGTTGGATAAAACATGAATATTTTCTCTCTAAAATTGAGCTCAAAAATTGTACATTTTACAAATAAAGTAGTTCATAAGTAAAATCCATAGAAACCAAGCATCTGTTACGAATGATTTTAGGTACCATCATTTCGATTAATAATACATTACATTACACGGTGCCAGCTACAAGCGTATTTATGCAGGCAGTATGGCAGTAGGTACATCAAAATCCAAAACGCGTAATTCGACTACCTAATTCCATTAAAAGCCAAATTCTCGCGTAACAGCGGATTAATAAAAATACCTAATTCTAGAATTACCTGTCGCGAATTACCAACGCAGGTGAAAACTTACACGTATAAAAAGATAGTAAATATAAAAGTATTTTAAACTTATACACTACGAAGCAACATATGAATCACGAATACTTTATGTGTCATTTATTCATTTTCTTTCTTTATTTTACAACGTACCTAGCGCGATTACTACAACGATAAATTTTACATATATGCACCGAGTAAATTACCCGCATTAGTAATACGAGGGGCGTTTCAGAAGTCATAGCCACGCTCTGGGAGAGACAGTTAAAATTAAGCTACGAAAAAAATTAAAAAAGATTTGAAATCGTGAGGAAATTCTCTATTTTTTGACATAATCACCTTCTATATTTACCCATTTGTCGTATCTAGAGACTAGCTTTTCTATGCCGGCGCGGTAGGTCTCGCCGTCCAAATTCTGTAGCCAGGACGTTACGCTTCGTTGCAGTTTCGCGTTGTTCTTGAACTTTTGAGTCCCTGAGACGCCTTTCAGCTTGGGGAAAAGATGAAAGTCAGAAGGAGCATGATCAGGAGAATACGGAGGATGTGGAAAAATTTTCCATTTGAATTTTTTAAGGTGGGAAAGGGGGCGCGGGAGCAGTGGGGGCGAGCGTTATCATGAAAAAGGAGCGGTTTTCGAGTCAAAAGTTCACACAAACCTTCGTTAGGCCACATTCATTCATCACACATGAAAGAGTAGCAGTGGAAAACATCGATAAGAAACTCGTCCGTTCAATTCAACCAGTGTATAGCGTCTGTCTCGATCCAAAAGTGCCAAAACAGCTCGCCTCGTCTCGTCCTCATTTGCGTCGCTCGGCCGGCCGTTTCTGTCTTCGTCGTGCACCCTCTCTCTACCCTCTCTAAACCGTTCAACCCATGCTCTAACTGTTCGCGATGGCATGGCACATGGTCCATAAACATTTTCCAACCGTTTTGCGATGTTTTTACCAACATTTTTTTCCGCAAAGAGGAAACGAACGACCGCACGTTGCTCACAAAATCTGGACGAACAGTGGCAATTCCATTTCAAATTGCCGTAAAACATACAAAAATGAACGAAACAACACGAAACTTGGTATATCAACGCAGTTTATCCTGCTGAATCCAACGAGCGGTCGTACGTTTCGGTAGCTCGTACTGGAGCGAAATGGTGGAGATTGGTTATGACTTATGAAACGCCCCTCGTACCAACACAATGAAATTTCACTATGCTCGGACATGTGCATAAATATTAACGGAACGCTTTGTTTATGTTTACTTACGCAGTAATTGTATAGTAATTTTTCAATTTAAAAGTTTTTATAGAGTACCAACGCGGTGGACAATGGCTTATTAATCGACTACAGAATTCAGATTATTCAGATAATTCTTCGGAGTAGTGTACTCATAATATTATATTGAATAATGAATTGATTTAATGAGATGTAAATATGTACTAAAAGTAAGAGAATGGTACAGCATTTCTTGGACGAGTACGAGAGGAGAAAAAAGAATTTATTTTTTATGGCGGGTTTCGTGGTCAATTGACTCTTTGGGATTAAAATTTAAAAAAAAAATTGTAAATCCTTTAAAATAAAATCGTTGATGATTTTAAAAATTTTCAATCCTATGCAAAAATATTATCAAAATGAAATCTGTCAAGATTTCAAAAATGGTACCAATCAATATCGGTCATAATCCGAAATTCGTAAAAAAAAAAATCATTTCCTTCGTTAAATTTTTTAATTTATGGTTCACTTGGCAAACATTAAATTCGTATTTTATACGAAAAATTTCAAGACATAAAACATACACAATTCAGCTCGTTACCGCAAAAATTACATCTCATTAGGTAAATGTTACCCATTAAATTTTCTATTTATTTCATGAAATATATTTTTGAAATTCTTCAATGTCGCGAATATCGCTTAATAACATTTTAGTTTAATAAGTAAAGTTTAAATGAACTCTACAGCTATTATTTTGTACGATAACGAACTTGTATGTAGATAGATCTAGGTCTAGGTATCCTTATACACACAATACCTACGTGTAAATGTATAATATGTATATAGTACTTTATATATCTACGTTTTGATTCGTCATTTCAATCCAACACGGTCCATTACAAAGCAAATAAAAAAATAAATTACGCGGTTAAAAAGTGTACACGATTATAGTGGTTTTTCATCTTTCGCTGTACGAGAAATTTTTCCACGATAAATAATTTTTAAAACGGTATAAGCCGGTAATGTACGAGAACGTACGCCTAGTTGAACGTGCGAAGTTGTTTTTTTCCTTCAAATGCAATTTATTTTACTAGTAAATTAACTTTAGTCTCGCATATTACGTGCATGTCATCGAATCGTTACCGTATACGTTATCAAAACGACGAATTTTTTTCTATCTTCCTTTAAAGGGGATGAGCTTTTCTACGTTTCATTTGTGTAGGTATTCTACAATATTGAATGATATGAAGTTAATACGTATCATAAGGATAAATTATCCGCTATAAGGATTACTATGTTGGTAACCTTGTTAGTATGGTACTACCATCGCGCTTTTTTTACCTATTCGGTATTGCGTGCGAATATTGAAATTTATGAGATGTGATTTTTCCCTTTTGGTTTTTTTTTTGTTTTATTTTTTTTTCGGGTAACAATACATACGTGTAATTTGATATGGTTTTTTTGACTGGTGTAGCGGATTATCTATTATGTGTACGAAGTTTGGGTCCTAAATGGGCTATTTAGACACATGTTGTGTAGGTAGTGATTTCATAAGTTGCGAAATTTATGGGTACGGGGTACGACTACGACGTATGGAAGCTTTTACAGCGAGCATTGTTTTTCGCCAAATCGTACCTGAGCAGAATGGCACTGAAGGGATAAAAAAAGTTTATTATTTCATTGTTTGAGAGTGTTTTTCTTTTTTATATCAAATTGGTAGGTATTTTTTGAGTTGGCTTTAGAGAAATTTTCGTAACTCATCGGAATTGTCCATGAATCCTTTTCACGAAAAGTTGTAAGCCCAAAGACAGGCCCGGTGCGAAGGGGTTGATCGAAGGGAGTGATCCAGATGAAAAATTTAGCAGCACAAACCCACAGTTCTGTACATAAAAAATCGTGAAATTTTGGTTGCAGGAGGTTCTTAAGTGCACTTATTCAATTTTGATGACTATTTGACACCCAAATCCAAATGAATCTAAAAGGTAGATGGGTATCGAAATCTAGGGGTTTCGAGGACACAGAATTCATTTTTGAAGACTATTTGATCGTCAAACTCAAAAATGGGCTTCAAAGGGGAGGTTTAAAATTGGAAATTTAAAAAAAATGCAATATGGATATCAATATCTGAATTTTTAAAGCTACAAAATTCGTTTTTGAAAACCATTTGATCCCAAACCATAAAATATGTCCTACAGCTCTCAGTCTGGACGTTGGAGTAGCCCTCTTTTCCACCCCCTCCTCTTCTTTTTTGAAAACATCTTTAGTAAAGCTAATGAAACGATACCTTACCTATGGACCCCCAACCCCCTCCCCCCGACAAACCTGACTAGCCTCCCAAAGTCGTCAGTCCCCCTGTCAGATCTCTCACGGTCATTGACCCCACTGTTCGATCTCTCAAGGCCATTAACTTGTCTCTGTGCCCTCTCAAGGTCATTTGTCTGCCTGTCTAGCCTCAAGGTATCATAGTCTATCTGCCTGACTAGCCGCTCAAGAGCATTGACATCTCTGGCTGGCTTCACAAGGTCGTCTGTCCCCGTATCAGGCCTCTCACGGTCATTGACCCCACTATTCGATCTCTCAAGGTCATTTGTCTGCCTGTCTAGCCTCTCAAGGTATCATAGTCTATCTGATTGACTAACCACTCAAGGTCATTGACCTCTCCGGCTGGTTTCATAAGATCTCGCCTGTCTGTCGGGCTTCTCAAGGCCATTGATTCCAATACCAGCACAATTTTAAGTTTAGGGCGAGGGCGATGTAAATTCTAATACCAAATGACAAACTTAATACTAAAATTTAGCTATAAAACTATGCACAACTTCAGCTAAGCCGAGATTGTGAGTGTTTCAATTTTGCTTAAAACTATGAGGGGGAGGGGACGCTTTAGCCACACAGTGGTCCTGGCACCGGGGTGAGTGGAGGGCCCAGTTTGGGTTAAGACTCTTGATGATAATTGGTATCTCCCTGAATTCTCTCACGATGATTGACCATACCCAGCCCCAGTCAAGCTGGTCCAGCCCACATCCAATCCGTGGGATAGAGTTTTTTTAATTTTTCTACTAGTACAACATTTCCAAGGTATAATTTTGGATGCCAAGGGAGAAGTTCTTTTGTGTTGGTTTGTTTGTCGTAGTAGTGGATTTTTGTGATGATGCAGAATATTATGTAGTGACCCTGGCTCACTCTTCCTTCGATTTTACGCTTTAGAGACTAGAATTGCCATTTCTCCCACATTGTGTGGTTGGGTCAGCAGCATCTCTCTACCTCCAAAGTGGCGGATGAAGTCCCTCGCTATCCCAGTAGACATTCTGAGGTCTTGGCTGACACAGTGTGCCAGTGCAAACGAAGGGCCTTGTAAAAATATGTTTTCATTGGCTTCCTCCAGCGTGAGTTGGCCGTTGGACTTGACCCCTGTAAAAGCCATATTTCCCAAGCTTCTAATGAGGAGAAGAAGCTTGGGAAATATGGCTTTAACAGTGGTTGAGCTCCAGGTTGTCTATGTACGGTGTGCATGTCTAGCTGTAACCCAAGGTCATCTGCCTGCCTGTCTAGCCTCTCAAGGTCATTGTCCCATAAGTATGGCTTCCCGAGGTCGTTTTCTGGAAGTTTGACCTCATATAAGGTCATTGACCCGTCTGTCTGCCATGTCGGATGTCTCCAGGTAACTGATCTACCTTTCTAGCCTCTTTATCAAGGCTGTCATTGATAATGAGAACTTTTTTTTTTAGAAAGAGAAAGGGATGGGTCTTTTTTATTTTTAAAAAACAGTAAAATGCCAGAGAAAAAATTCGGAATCTACAACTCTGGAAATTTTTTATTTTAGTCATATTTGAACTGGCATTAGTCATTCCATTACATTTTGAAACCCACATTTGACATTAGTAGAAGACATAAATGGTTGAAAGTGAGCTTCACAACAAAGTTTAAGTCAGAATTTATAGGCCTCCATGCTTCAGTAAAAAAAATGAGTAAAATTGACCACTGAGCAGCCGAAGGGTTCCTTTGTAAGAACTTTTTCCATTTTTCATTTTTAAGACGAATAAAAATGATTATTCTTAGTTTTCATGTGTTTGGCGTATTCGTTCTTTCGTTTGTTCTTCTATGTAGTTATTTTGTTTTGTTTTCTTAACTCTGTTCAGTATGAGTTAAGCTTTACACTAGAATGATTCTCAAAGCTATATTTGATTTGAATAAAATATGTACTTTAAAAATAAACTCAAGGTCAATTTATTTTGAAACTAAAATCTTATTTCATGTTTTTTACATTCATTTGAATTTATTTAAGCATTTCATTTTTAATTTATTATTTTCATCGCAATTCTACTCTTCATTAGCCAAAAAACTACCAACATTCACAAATGATGAATTTCACATAGACAAATACAACGATTAAAAAAATAAAGATAAGCTCCCATAACCAAATGTAGCACAATAGCTTCTAATTTACGACTCCTATTTTGGTCTCAACATTCGCCAACTTGCCGGAAATCTTACTCCAATCTACGCAAACATTTATACTCGTAGCTTCAGTCGTGAAAAACCAAATCTCATTCATATTTGAGAACAAACTTCAACACGAGAGAGGGAAAAAACTACATCTAGTATCTAGACAACCTACTCAAAACTCTACTCAGTAATCAATCGAAATGACACTATTATCGAAAGACGATGCACGTATCAATCAATCAAATCACTTGATACATCGCAATCATGTACGATAAAAACAAACGAACGACGACGTCGAACAATTTAACGCTTTAAGGTAAACGCGGTAGTTGCGCTAAGACCGGTTAATTCTTTTCCAGTTATGGATACAGTAACGTTACAAAATACCAATGTCGAATTTTCAATGTCATTTAACAAGCTGTTTCCGGTTTTCATGGGAAAATGAAACGTTTCGTATAGGTATATTTAAGACTTAATTCCAAATGTGTAATTAAAGTATTTGCATACACCTTATTTTCTTGTCATCGCAGCGAGCTATATACACACGAAGAATAGACATTAGACAATGTGTGCCTTCTACACAGTATACCTACATACTTTTTTTCGACAAGTTCATTGTTAGGAACGTTGATCGAGATTACGTCAACAATTAGCACAGTTCTATTTTCCATTATCACAGTTCAGAGAAAAGGAAAGAGAGAGAAAAATAAAGAGGAAACGAATTATCAATAACATGAAAAAAAATGTATTTTTCCAACCAGTATGGTTTTCATTGATAAAACAGAAAACACATGAAATTTCACTGTCTTGAGGTATAGGAGTGAGAATGAGGGGCGAACGATATGTGCTTCGACGACACAATACACACATTACACGAAAACATCATAATATGTGTACGATATGTATACGTAATGTACGTATGCCATTTACAACAAAAAAGAAAACCAGGCGAATACTCCGTTTTGTTTTAATTTCCGCTCATTTTGAACGAGTTTATACGAATACGCATTACAGGATGTTAAAAAATAATTGGCACAATTAATTGCTCGTGTCGTAGGTACATTATCGGACCCCCTTGACAATATGTAAATAAACTTCTATATTGATATGATCCCTTGGCAACAAGCTCGAATTCATCGCGCTTCGATGATTTTTTTTGTCCACACAGGGAGGAAGTTCTTTTGAAAAAATGAGGCTATTTTCAAACGTGAAACTGGTTTACGTGTACTTTTGTATGAAAAAATTTCTCTTCTCTGCGGTTTGGAATGAGGTATTTTTTTCTTACTTTTACGATTACGAGTGTGAGTATTTTGGGTCGCGACCTCAACATATCAACAACAACGATGTAGCAAACGAAACGTTTCATTAAAAATGGGAAAAACACGTTAAAAATCTATATCTGTGTAATGATTAGTTTGTATCGAGTCTGGATATAAGAATGATTTCGAGAAAATACGCGCATTGTGGCCGCAAGGTTACGCATTTTTACGCAGATGATTAGTTATTCGACTCGCATCTTTGGAACACGAATCCCAAGTCGGGAACTCGGATGCTTATCGTAGGTACCTATAGGTGCTAAGAAGAAGGTATATTTTTGAGAGGAAATTGATTTTCGAAATGATACTAACCTTGACTTTATTTTGATTTTTGTCATCCCATTTGCTCTGTTTCCGTTTCGGGCAGACAATGAGACGTTCTTGTTTGGAAGACATCGAATTCCGAGAATCGTTGATATCCATTTTGGTGACATTCGCAATGTATCTGAAATCAAAAATTAATAGTTTATTAAATTTTCTTCAAAAAAATATACTTATTTATATGTAGTTATTACAATATTAATCGGTGATTAAAATATTACAAAGAGATAGACTAAAATCCGTTTTATGATCTTACAAACACTCAAATTCAATCTTTCTTACAATCAGATTTGAGCTTTTTCACAGATAACATTGAACTTTACTAAACGAGCTGAAATTCAAGTTCCACGAATGATAAGCCCGCACATTAATACCTTAAAATTTTCAAAAGGGGTAGTAAAAGTCTAATAATTAAGTGACGCTTTTAAATTTATGTACATATTTGAAAGCAATTCAACATCAGTGATGCTTGTAGCCCTCTAAAGAGGCTTTATCAACAGACTAAATGACTTGTTCCACACATCTCAATATCAAGTCCCCTAATTCATCTTCAATAATTTTCACGTTTTAGAATTTATCTGACATTCAAGACATTTCATGTAGGGTACTGAGGTTTTTTGAAAACTCTTGACTCTTAAAAAAACTCAGAGTTTTCAAAAAGAGTCTGAAAGAATCAGAGAATTCGAACTTTCTCAGAAAAGTGTTCTGAAGAGTTCAAATACACTTCTAAAATATCTTTTCGAGGTGAATTTCAAAAATATTTTGGAAAATTCTCAAGTTCTGATATTGTGATGTTGGTAAGTAGGATTTGATCTTGAATTTTTTTCACTCAAAAAAGCGTTTAAATTTGGAAAAATTGAAAAAAGAGTTGAAAGGAGTTCCACACTCTTTCAGATGAGTTCAAAAGAATCTCTTGTGATGGAAAAGGAGTTTTGTTTTGTTTTTTTGAAAAAGAGTTAAACTTGGAAGTTTTGCTATTCTGATAAAGAAGTTTAAGAGAAACGGGCTCAACTCCATTTCTTTCTTTTGGGAGCTTTTGGTTGCGGTCGAAATGTTTTTGATTTAGCATAATTTTTGGAGTCCTTTTAGGTATTTTTAAGGCTAAATATATGAACACAGAATTAATGAGTGACCCACCACTGCTCCAGGTTTATGAGAATTTCAACGGCGTTTAACCTATTTTCATGATTTTTTTACTTCTCAAAAAGAGAATTTGTTGAAGGTTTCCAACTACAGATTTGTATCCTTTAAAAACACTCTTGCTGCAAAGTTGATATTTAGATAGAAAATAGGCCAAAGATGGACACTCTCTTCAAAAAAAAAAAAAAAAAAAAAGAGATGACTCTTTTTTTCCAAGTTTAACTCGACTCTTTTCAAATCTTTCATCAGAAGAGTGAAATTATGAGTTTATCTCTTCTTCAAAAAGAGTAAAAACTCTTATGTAATTCTTCTCTATCAAAAAAAATTCTTTGGAAATCATTTGAAAAAGATCAAAACTTTTTTCGACTCTTTTTCATCTATCAAAAAATTTCTGAGAGGAATGTTTCGGAATGCAGGCTCCCTGATCTCTTGATTGGTTAGATATTTTCCTATTTCTACAATTTAAAATAAAAAATTTCTGTCAGCTCATGAGAGTGGATTTTTTCAAATTTTTTGGTATACTGTTGAGCACTTTTGGGGGACATCCCCAACAAAATTTGTGCCTCTCCCCTAATTTTCTTTTCATAATGACATTTTTAAAACTCATTTGCCTTTAGGATTATCAACAATAGGGCTCACACTCAATTTTTTCCAAAAAAAGCAACTATGATAACCAAAAAAATTTTTAAAAGTAACTAAAAGAGTTGCAAGACACAAGCAAATCATTTTAATGTTGAAAAAAAATCACAAAAAAGCCAGAACATTTCAATTAAAAATGTAAGAAAAAATACAACACAGTAAAGACTAAAGACGTTCGAATCAAAATCTAATAAAATAATGTAAGTAATGGAACTCGATTGAAACTAGAAAAATCCAACAAATTTAAGTAAAAAGTACGATTTTTTAGCGACCACTGACAAAAAAATGTACCTTCTTTTTCCAAATTTTTACCAGAAAAGTGACGGCTGTTTTGCAACTTTTTGGAAATGAAGCAAAACTTTTTGACGACTTTTGACATAAAAGTGAGAATTTTTGGCCATTTCAGGCGAAAAAGCAAAATTTTGACAATTTTAATCAAATACAGCTTTTTTGGAAAATTTTGACAAAAGTGAGGCATTTTGGTAATTTTTGAAAAAAATTGAGCCATTTTGAATTTTTGTTAAAGAAGCAACAATTTTCACTTTGGAGTATAATTTTTGGCAAAATAGTTCTACTTTTTTGGAATTTTTGTCCAAAAAAAAGTCAGTCTTTCTAACAACTTTTTAGTAAAAAATGAATTTTTTGAGGAGAATTTTGGCAAAAAGCGAGACTTTTGGAAATTTCTGGGGAAAACACGTTTTTAGGATTTATTTTCGACTCTTGAAGTCCGAATTCTTATTCGGACGCGTCATGATAAAAAAAATTGAAAAAACGTGTCGTATGAGCCACGAGGAGAAGGGGATGGAGTAGGATAAATTTTCTATTATACTCATCCAGCCCTTTCTTTCCCAGAGTCTCAGCTCTTACTGTAATTTGTATCATTTAATATACAATTTTTTCGTAAATACTGGTGATGAATATCCAAGAGAAGATATACATGGTTGGAAGATGAAATATTTCATCTCCAATCCATAAATTTCCCTCGATTCGTTTTCGACTCAAAGATTCGTTTTAAGATGAAGAAAACAGTTCGAATTTCCAAATCTAAGCCCACAAAATTCAAGTAAACTGGAAGAACACTGATTCAGAACTGGTGAGGAATTTTTCGAAGCCTTAGAACCATAAATAGAATCCTTCATTTCCAAAAATTTGACGAAACAATTCAAAAATTTACGCTCTGATACTTAAAATTGAAGCTTGCCGAAATCGACTGCTTCGTCCATCTTTCTAACCAGAACAAAACCTTGAACGATTCGGTAAGGACCTTCGACGTCTTGAACTTGAATTTACTCGCAGCTACTGTGTTGTTCTATTTCATTTTGCAAAAACCGAACCTTACTAAAATTTCCTTCGATATTGCTACAATAAACGAGAAAATTTGAAATATGTGCCTATGCAACGCGGAATTCCAGTAGAATATGCAATATTATTATACTCGACGATTCTATAACAGAGACAGAACTATACGTATTTTTCCGCAAACGCAATCATACAATGCAATAATTACGTTACACTTGATTTTCGTTCAAATTAAACTTGTTACGCGTCCGAAGACGAGGTTATTTCTTGCATTACTATTACTATATGCCTCTGAGAACTTGTGGCTATTGTGGTACAATGAGAACACGAATGAGTGATAAGTCGTCGCGTATACGATGAGCGCAATTTTTTTCATCCCATAGATTCCACGATTAAAAAATTAGATTACACGAACAATTTTACTAAAAGGGACAGAGCAGGACATCAAAAGATTGAAGATTTGATAATATTTCGGCAGTAGTTTCGTTCTTGTGAAAGGTTAGCTTCATTAATCATCATAAAAGAGCCTCGATTTACATCAATTAATTTTTATAATTCGTAATTTCTTCTTTTTCAATCGTTGGGTTGCCATAACAGATTATCAATTCAAATCACGATTTTGCAATTTTACATACATCAGATGAATGATAGTAATTGAAATAATTACGAGGTATTTAAGCAACGTGCAATTTTCTGTCTAGTTGAAATTTTCAATTATGCAATTTTCTTCTTCACAATGGGCAAAATTTATCCTTGATGGTAAAAAATTTAGTATACGACAAAATATAGTACAGTTATCCAGCAAAGAATAGGCTTTTGAAAGGTATAATAATTTAAAAAATATAAAACTTTGGCAGCATCATCATCTTCGTACGACGATCAACACCTATGATTGAATTTGAGATAGTATAACGAGAATAAAATTAGTTTTATTGTCATCGTAAAACGGTTTTTTTGAATGGGGCCATCAACCTTGGCTACAGGCAATATATTGTAGCCTATGTTATTATTATTACACATAATAATAATAGTATTAATCACGGACATAGTTCGTCGTGGTAATCTAACAAATTACACGCACGCCAGTTGCTTTTATTTGTTATGTCTTTTTTTTTCTTCATTGTGATTCTTTCATAATACATGCTCAAAATTGACCATCAGGTTCCCTTTGCTTCGATACGTTCGTACGAAGAGTATTTCTCTTCTTTTTTTTTTAAATTAAAAACTAACGAAATAATGGATTTTTTGGCTACAATAACCATAACGCATCAGTGGTACTCAAATATGGACAAGGTGTAGGAGATAGGAGTTTGAGTACGTGCTTGTAAATGTCTAACGAGTGTAAAGAAAGAGGATCGTATTATAGTTTAGAGAAATAATAAGTGAGTCATGGAAATATATACGATGGGCTAATTTTTACCTGAATTGGATGTGGCGTTAGGACATCAGATTTTCGACCATTGAATCATAGCTTATCAGTGAATGAACAATAGGAAACTAAATAGCAAGCGAAGTACACGAAAAATTGACGAAATACACATAAAATTTACACGCAAAAAACACTATCACAAATATGAAAAATTTTCTAAAGCTGATAAAATTTAAGACACTGAATACTCGAATTTAACACATCACTTGTATTCTCACTGAAAATGTATACGTACATGGGAGAAAATTATACTACAATTATACAACAGAGAAGCATTTCTTTCAAAATTATAAAATTAATTCAACCGAAAACACTCGCACGAAAATTACGAATTTTTCATCAAAGCAATTTAAATCGGTTGAAACTGAAAATCAAAATCAAACTTCAACAATTTTTTCCACGATTTGTTGATAAAAGATAAAACTTGATCAACGAAAACATCGAAAACGCCATCGTTCGTTCGTCAAACGTTACTAAAAAACGATCTTGGAAATAACTCTTTAAGATGTATTGAAATCCTATATCAAAACGTTCTATTTGCCAGATTCAAATTCAAGTTCTCATAAAAAACAAAAGTTTGGCCAAAAATCAAATCCAAGCAGTTTTTTCGTAAGTTTTTACTTTTTTTTTTTTTTAATAATTAAAATTAACCAAATTAATCTAGTCTAGTAGGTATGTGATTTATTTCTTAAAATCTAAATCTTAATTAAGTAAGTTTAATTTATTGTAAAAAAAATTCGTTGAAAAATTTGTACCTAGTAGATAATAATTCACAATCACAACTTTTATATTTGCCAGCAAAAATGTTTCACTGAAATACGAATGAATGCTCAATGTTCAGTATGAAATGAATTGATGCATTCGTCTCAAATTTATTTTGTATTACCTATGAACGAATTAATTAATGTTTGTAGCTGATTACTCGAAGGTCTCGAAGTCAAAAGTTGTCAATGTACATTGTACATCGATTTTAAGACTTTTTGTTTCATTACAACCTTTTTCTCACAAATAAATGAGTTAATTCTCGTGATCTTTATTTTTAATTAAATTTTCGATCATACAATTCGTATCCATTTAAAACAAAAGTAAGCGAAAATTGAAGTAAAATCTGATCTAGCTATGCTATCAAATGCCAGATTCAAAATCAATACCCACCACTTTTGATACTAATTATTAACTTTATGCATCATTTTGCTCAGTAAATTCAAGTAGGAATACGAAGTTCTGGCGATTGAAGCAAAAATTGGAATTGATGCTGGAAATATTTTGAATCCTCGTAGTTTTCTTTGTTGTTGTAATTCGTTGAGAAATAATTGCACACACTTTTTTACTTTAGGTGTTTGTTCGTACCATGCAATATTGTATAGTTCATCTATAATTGTTTCTTCCTAATGAAAATAAATATTGATCAGAGATTAGAGTGAGGTAAGATGAAAGAAAGAAATTAATTGTGTACAGAAACGGTTCACTTACAATAGTGAATATTATTTCCCCTGCGACACATTGATAACAAAGTTGCCCCCCGAATAAGCCTAATAAGCAAACGTATTTTCCATCTGTTGCAGTGTTACCGGTTCCCTGGAAGAAGGTTTCACGAAAATAAGTAGGTAGCTAGGTACCTATTTATTATTTGTAGGTAATTGCAAAAAAGAAAAATTAATGAGTCGTATTTTAATAAATAAATTTACTAACTGTTATCATGACATATCCGATTAATGCAAAACTCACGAATCCGTAGGTCAATTCGCAAGAAAATATCAAATTGAACCATTCACTGAAGTAATCCAAGCATCTGAAATGTCCAATGATTAAATTATTAATCTCCGTCGATTATTCAACTCGAAGTGGCATAGTTTGGCAAATGGCAACTGGTTGTGGATTGAGAGATAACCGAAATGTAATTTGAAAACTAATTCAATTAATTTTTTGGGACCATAGAAGCTTTATTAAATATAGATATTTCTACTTCAAATTACTTTTGCAATTGTCTGTAGTGTTTCACGCATTCGGAAAACTTTCGCAAGAATTCATCTTCATCGCAAAACACAAATTTTGAACCATTAGCAGAGTAAGCGTTTGCATTACTGATCGTATCACTCATTTCAAATTTATTTGAAACTCTCTGGCAAATCGTCCTCAAGGCGTATTTCAGCTTTTCACATTGGTATTCGAATTCTATGCTGATGTTATTAGTGAACAGTATTTTACTGCAGAATGATGTGTACAAAGGAATAGTGCTGATGAATTGTAAAATGTAGCTGAAAAAGAACTGCTGTCCGGTTTCAATTCCAAATGGTACCCAGGCAACGTATAGTAAGTCGAAAACTGAATTTTCGTGATCTTCGAGCAGCAAAGTGACCACTAGAGGAGTTAAGGTCATACCGATGTATGTGACCCAGACGAATGCACATACCATGAATTCCTTGAAGAGTAAATCTTTCGCTGAGTATTCTGATGTCTAAATAAAGGATAGATTAAAATGTAAACTAGGTTCCTAAATAATTATCTGCCTATCTATTTAGAAACTTGAAAAATATTGTTTCAAAATTGCCTACCTGGAATATATCCTCATCTGAATAGGTGTAAAATCCCGTATCAATCAGTTTAATTAACTTGATCAACTTCTTCCTACTGTAAAGTGATATGATCGGAGCGATGTAACATACACAAGATGTCAGTACATTTAAAACAATCGTTATGTTTATTAAAAACCCATAATTTTTCAAGAAAGCTTCAACTATGCTTAATCCACTCATATAAAAACATTCTATCGTCGCAAAAATCACCCATACATATCGAATAAGTACATGAGCTTGAGCATGTATCGGGAAACAACCATTTAAATTAATCGAATAAAGAGTCAAATAAGTTATTTCTCGATTAAACGTTAATTTTCTTATCATAGTCATTCTTACAATATTCTAGCCAGACTGAGAAAACACACAATGATTCGTGTTGGTGCCTACTTGGCTCAACTGAAAACAAATTATTTTTCTGATTTTTAATTTAAAAGAACCTATAATTTTTTTTCGGCGAAGGGTAGGTACTTATTCATTGCAAAAAAGTTTTATTTTTTCCCTTAAAACTTGAAGGTACCCTTTTGATGATGGTTACTTGGATGAGGTAGGTAAATGTATGTGTGGATGGTTTGCACACAATTCGTGTATAGGTACCTAATTGTATTGCGACATTTGTATAAAAGAAATGTTTTGTATTGTGAACGCCCTTATTTTTTTCTTTTAGTAGGTATTGATTTGGTATTTCGGCCTAATAGTAATCAAAGTTTTTTAAAAATAAAATTGCACAATAATCAAAATATATCCCTTTTTAATGTTAAACTCTTTCACCTATTTGACCCTTTCAAGGGAAAACGTATAATTTCGGCGTAGTAAATATCCATCTACCTAATGTCATAATTCCAAGGATTTTGTTTATTTTTTAGCAAAATTTAAATTGCAAAAAAATCAGTGATTTTTCTGTACCTGTAAAGTCATTGGTTTCATTTTAAATGAAAACTTACGTAAATTAAATTACCAAACCCTGATTTTAAAAATAGGTAGGTCCATTTCAAAACTTTTCAAAAATGCTGGAAAATTTCAAAATTAGAATTGAAATGCTATAAGAATGACAGAAATTGATGTGAATTTTAGCTGAAAATTTGAACGGATCTACTTTCTTTCAGAACTTTTAATCTCAACCAAATTTTTGTAGCATTTCTATCATGTTTCTATTTTTTTCTATAAACATTTGACCATTTTGAAAACCGACCAAGATTTTCATTCCATTTATGATGACTTTTGTAAACTCTTGATCCTTAAAATATTTAAATATTTTGATAGATTTTATCATGGTTTATGGTCTCGTCACCTTAGGTACGAGTAAATTACATTTATCAAATCCAAAATTAAAAAAAAAAAAAAAAGTTTGTGCAGCTAGGTATTTATTCTTATTAGGAACTTACATTTTTGTTTTTTCATAATATTTTTTTCAAACTGTAACAGATTTTTGAACACTTTTTTAAAAACGTTGGTATCATTTAAAAAATATTTTTATTTTATTTTTTGGTTATTTGAAGAATGATGCCATTATATCTATGGTTGAATTTTTAGATCATGTAGATATACATTTTTGACATATTGAAACTTTTCAGTGATCTCTGATCAGTGCCTTTTTTTATTTTTGCAAAAAAAATCTTTAAATATTGGCTTATGTTTTGGTAGTTATAATTTTGGGTGCAGGTTATGCGTGAGTATGTACCTCTGTAAGTTTTCCCAGATTGAGCAATCAGGGTCAGAAAACATAAGTTCGTGTACAACTACTCAAATAAAATAATGAGACATCGAATCAATGAATTTTTGGAAAAGATAAACAACAATGGCAAATAAACCAACGAATTTGAGTAAACAAAGCGAGGACCTACCTGCAATTACTCTTGTGCAATTACGTAACGAAAATACGTTCAATTTGAATTATTTATAACCTTTTATGATGCTTTACAATAAACAATTAAAATATTGCACAATGTACCAAGTTCATTACCTCTGTGTGAATCCTTCCATAGGTACTTATACCTACCTAAAAACTGCATTTGTCGCGAATACTTCGAATTCGACTCATCTGTTTTGTGAGATTCATACAAAATGTAATTTTATGTAGGTACCAAGTCGTGATTTTTTTCCTGTTCAAAAAATATGGCGAATCCAGTATCAACCGACGCTTTGGAAGGCCTTGTGATCGCCAAAGTAGATAAAATACAAAATGAGAATGAAAAAATCGTAGAAAGATTTTTGAAATTTTTCGTCAGCAGTGTGGGAATTCCTCAAGAATACCAGAATAAATTCATACGTGAATTCTGGTTCAAAATTTTGATAACGTTTTTTATAACGTCGGTTTCTAGTCAATTTTTGCATTGTTTTTTTCTCAATTCGATCGGTGATATTATACAAGCGTTGGTATTCATACTTCATTCGGTGTTTTTGAATTTCGCTACATTTTTCATCTTCGTGCGTCAGAAATATATCGTCGAGATGGTTAAAATAAAGGACGATTATTTTTCCGGCTTTTACGAGAAGAGTTTAGTGATGAGGAATTACATGACGGCTGATGATAAGTTCAAGAATTTTTTTGTCAAGTTTGGTACTACGACTTGTTTGGTGCATTTTTCCAGTACGGTCATATCGCCTTTACTGCATTTTATATTTTCAGGTATGTTTTTTTCACCTAGTCCATTACGTGATGCTTTTACATATTTGCTTCATAAATATTCGAGTTTTTTTTTTTTTTTTTTTTTTTTTTCAATAGACGCTGAAGCTGGTAGTGATGAAACTCTTATCTTACCTAGTTGGTATCCTTGGCAAATAAGCAACGTTGTTTCGTATTCTTTAACATTTGGATTACAATTTATTCAAGTCACTTCGTTAATGGTACCGATCTTGGGAAATTTCATTTTTGTCGTATACTTCGTGATAGAAATTCGTATACAGAAAACAAATTTGTGCACTTCGTTGAGTAATATCGTCGTTTACGCCTACTGGGAAAGTATGAGCAACGAATCGCCAATATTTCAAATGCTGTCAGCCAACAGCGGAGGGAACAAGTCGTATGATGAATTACTGTTGGAGTATTTGCAGGATTGCATTAAGCATCATATTTTGATCAATTTGTAAGATTATTGTCTCAAGTTGTTTTTGAGATATTTTAAGCCTGAGTTGGAAAGTTTAACATTAATCAATATGGATATTAAAATTGGGTTTCTACAAATTCCATGTTTTTATATGTGCAATGAATTTTCTAGGTTCATACGAAACTTTATTAAATGCTACAATTTGGTATTTATCGGATGTTTAGCTTACAGCGTTAGTAATTTATCATTGATTGCTTACGTTGTGGTGTTACTCCAGGTAAATGTGTAATTTTATTTATTTTGAAATTTATTATATCGCCTATTTTTTTTGATGATCTAGGGTACCCTAAAGCTAGACTGCATATTATTCATTTTGTGATCATTTTAGAAAGAAAACGCGAGCTGGACAAGTTACATTACTGCATTGGAAGGTCTTGCTGTAGTCATTGCATTCATATTACTGTATTGTTATCTTGGAGAAGTGATTACCTCGATTGTAAGTATCAACTTGAGTACTGAGTAAATTCAAAGAACAAGTTATAGGTACTAATTTATTCGATAATTTCAGAATATTGCCGTTAGAAATGAACTATACGATATCAAATGGTACGAGCAATCAGCCAAGTATCGGAGCACCATGCTCACATTCATGTGCTTAACGCAAAAAGATATCGTTATGAAGGCAGGAGTACAGCATATAGCGTCTTACCAATTATTTGCATCTGTTTTAAAAACGTCTTATTCGTTTTTCAATATCTTATACACGTCTGTCTAAAAGTTACTTTGTTGCCCAAATTTATGGATTCTTTTTACCTAGAGTTACTAATTACTCTTAATAAAATATTCAAGCACTGAAAAGCAAACAAACATGCGAAGGCAAAAAATATATATGTACAAATTAAAAATTGAATATTTTATCAAGCCTGTTGTCAATTTCCTTTGTAATACTGATCGACATGAGGCGACGTGTTATACCTACCTACATTATTATTATATGTACTAAGAACGATCTGTCGGACGATAGGGCAATTAAATGATTCTGAAATGAAATATTTCTTGAGATGAATTTCTTTGTATAATAATTCACAGAAAGGTAAGCAGACCTATTATAATTTTCACTAAAATATCTATTTCAATTTTGGTTCCTGTAAAAATGGCTGATGATGAAAAAAATCGTCTAGAATTTTAAATCCTTACCTACCTACCTACTCGTAGTAAAGTAATTTTGAGATGTATGGCTATCGTGAAAATTGATCGAGAGGTGAACATTTTTCATAAATATTGGATTTCTGTTTTGTTTTTTGTTTTTTTAAAAATTATTTTCGTCGGTCTCGGTGCGAGTGCTATTTCTGTGCTGTTGACTGCTGAAAATACTTTACTGCTGAAGCAGTAGGTGGTGTGTCAGCTCAAACGTCAGCATTTTGATATTTATGATCTGATCAGAAATCGTACGTATTTTGAATTAGATTCAGAAACGCGTTGTGGTAGGTATCTACGAATCTACGCCTTGAAAACGCGACGTTATGCGTTCACTTGTAGGTGTTAATAAAATTGCATACTCAAAACGCCGTAAATATGCGATTAAATTGAACTTGAAGAAATGTTTTTTTTCCTACCGCAGCGCAGCCTGAACTCAAACTAAAAATGAAATCGAGTTCTTCGATTTTGCTCATTTTTTATTTTCGAAATCGTTTCGATGGTCTAGTAAAATCACTTCTACCTAAACTCCAAATCCTTCAATAAGCTGAGAGTTAAGTCGCTCCCCTATATAATTGGTGACTGGAGAGCCTGCATAAGGATCTATTGCACCCCCCCTCGATCCTCCGGGACAACTTTTTTCGAATCCTAAGGAACATTTCTAGCCCTTATACTCAAAAAAAAAAAAGGTGGCCCTACTTACAAAATGGCGGCCATTTTGATTGACAGGTCAGCTGATTTTTTAAACCGTGCAAGAGTAGATCGAAAGATCTGGTAAAAATTCATCACCTGTCAAAATTTCAAGTGCTAAAGTGCCTTTTTCGATTTTTGGCGAATTTTTGAAAATCAAATTTAGGCCAAAAATGGGGGAAAAATCAAAATTTTACCAAACTGACCCAGAAAGCTGATATTTGGGATATACCCTATTTCCGACATGAAAAATCGATTGGAAACAGTTTCAACCCGTTTTGAGCAGTTCTGGAGCCTCCAGCAGATTTTTGAAACTCGAAATTCCCACAAAATTTCATCAAACGGAGATACTCCAATTTTAACACCCTTTGAAGACGACTTCAGGTGGGCTTAAGTCATTTTGGAGCCTCCAGTGACTTTTTGCAAATTACTGGAGCCTCCAGTAGATTTTTGAAACTTGAAATTTTCCAAAATTTCATCAATTAAGATGGATGGAAAGCCGAAATTCATTCTGCAAAGTGCAAACTAATTTCAAAACGACTACCTTGAACTTGTTAAATTTCAATTTTCCAAAAAACGCCATACAATCTCTCAAAAAGTCGCCGGAGGCTCTAAAACGACGAAATCCACCAGCAGTCGACTTCGAAGCGCATTGAAATTAGTTTGCAGAGTAAATTTCGGCTTTCTAACTCCATTTCATAAAATGTTGTGGGAATTTCAAGTTTCAAAAATCTGGCGGAGAATCCAGTAATTTTCAAAAAGTCGCTGGAGGCTCCAAAATGACTTGAAATCCACCTGCAGTCGACTTCGTAGCGTATGGAAATTAGTTTGCAGAATGAATTTCCGGATGTAATTTTGGGAAATTTCAAGTTTCAAAAATCTACTTGGAGGCTCTAGTAATTTTCAAAAAGTCACTGGAGGCTCCAAAATGACTTAAACCCACCTGAAGTCGTCTTTAGAGGGTGTTAAAATTGGAGTGCAGAGTGAATTTCGGCTTTCCATCTCCTTTTGATGAAATTTTGTGGAAATTTAGAGTTTTAAAAATCTGCTGGAGGCTCCAGAACTGCTCAAAACGGGTTGAAACTGTTTCCAATCGATTTGGCATGTCGGAAATAGGGTATATCCCAAAGTTCAGCTTTCTATTGATCAATTTGGTAAACTTTTGATTTTCCCCCCCATTTTTGGCCTAAATTTGATTTTCAAAAATTCACCAAAAATCGAAAAAGGCACTTTAGCACTTGAAATTTTGACAGGTAATAAATTTTTACCTGATCTTTCGATCTACATTTGTACGGTTTAAAAAATGTCGTTAAGTCCTATGTTGGAACGCAAAATCTGCGATTTCGACTGACCTGTCAATCAAAATGGCCGCAATTTTGTAAGTAGGACCACCTTTTTTTTGAGTACAAGGGCTAGAAATGTTCCTTAGGACTCCTCCTGTAAGAAAAAAATGGTCCCGGAGGATTGACCGGGGGGGTGCAATAGATAATAGATCCTTATGCGGGTTCTCCGACTAACTTCAACCCTAGAAATATATCCATAAGTGTTCAAAATTCAGTTCTCGTTGCCTGGGGGGGAGATAGGTCCACAAAATTTGAAACCTTCACCACTAGGTAGGTGCGTGTTTATTGTTTTTTTCAATTTTTTTTTCATATTTAGATTGGGGGGGCGTTTAAAAATAATTTGTAGATAAAAACAAGAGGGGTGCCGTGTCGGTGAAATTTTTTCAGGAATTTAGTTACGTCTTTACGTCTATAGAATTAATTGCGGAAATTGCAAAATGCAAATACAGAAACGGGCTCATTTTTACCTGAAATGATAGCTTAATCAGCGAATGAAAAATTGACGTAATAATTACAGAATTTACGCAAATAGTTGATGTAGGCCTACATCGGTTGAAACACTAAAAAGTGAAAATCAAACAATTTTGTTCCCGCGATTTGTTGATTGTTGATATAAGATAAAATTTGATAAGAGGCAAAAGGCCATACAGGAAAGCGTATTTTTTTTCTACCCAGGATACGTCACATCAAGCTCCAAACACGGCTAGAGTGACTCTTGACTTCTGACACGAACACTGCGCCAGTCACTTTGGCTGGCAAACGCGAAGGACCTAAGGAGAAGGAACGACCAAATGACCAAAAGACTCACGTGACGCATCCTGCGTGAGGAAAAAAATTGAATTACGCCACGTGAATTTTCATTTGTTTTTGTTTTCAACGATGATTTTTAATAATCAACTACGAGATAATAAATATTCATCTTTGATGTGTGATTATTTATAAATGGGAAAGTTGAACTTGAAAGAATCATCGAATTTCCAAATTCGTTCTTCCTTACATGCCCTTCCACCATGAGCTCGAAGAGTAAGTTATTTCATATTTTTCATATTCTTTAATTTTTTTTGTTTCATTACCAACCATCTACCTATGTACTTTTAACTCCATAGACATTTTATTCTTTCATATCAGAGGACTGGATTCGATTTTTTCGCAATGCTGGTGTTTATCCAGCTTCGGATGTAGCGAAGTACGCGAAAACATTCGTCAAACACAGAATTAAAAACGACATGTTGGGAGAATTAAACGAATTCCACTTAAATGAAATGGGGATCACAATTATGGGTGATGTTATTCGTATACTTCGTCATTCAAAACATGTCCACGAAGAGGTACGTAATAAGTACCTATATAGGTACTTTCGTTTTGCCAAATTGAAACTTCAGATTTCTTTATACTAAATTCACAAAATGTTTGGTTTCAGATCATCAAGACTAAAATTTCCGTACCAAACGGTTCTAAAAAAATTCAAGAAAATAAAGGTACGTGTAAGTGTACAATTTGAAAACGCTTTAATTGAAATTTTACTGTAGTACCTAACTAATTAATTCGAACTTATTTTTCGTAGCCGGACTAGCCACTGGATATTCTAAACTGAAAGAGATGTGCAGGGAAATAATACTCGATGACGATAGCCGTAAGAAAAAGTCTTCATTATGCATTTATAAATATTTGAAAGCTTTTGGTCTCGCTTCGTTCGGACAAACTGGCTCTTTTTTTGGAACTAAAATAACTTTTAGAATGACAAAAGTTGGCAAATGTTCTCATATTTTTTTTTGAAAAAATAATCAATTTAAAAAAACGACGCTGAAAAATACTTGATGATTTTTTTATGCACGCGTGTGTGCGCAGGAGGAGGGGTAAAATTAATTTTTACTTTTTACATTCCTTCTAATTATTATTGTATTGGATGAATACTAACATCGACAAAAGAAGTGTAATCAGTGTTGGAAAGTATACAAATCTGAGCAACATTCACAATATAAATCTTCCAAAAATAAGTCTATACAATAATATTCTACATTGAATATTTCCATTTTTCGTACGAGCATTTCCAAACTTTTCTGAAAAATTCGCTCAAGTTGATTTAATTGATTTTTCTTGCTACTCGTAATTTTTTTGTGTATTGTGGTACGTTTGTGGAACATACATATTTTTTACAACTCGCCAATTTTTGAGATTGGCAATGTTGACAAAAAATAAAATGTGAATATTTTTGATAAAAAAAATCAGCGTTTAGATAGAAAATTTCAACTTTTTTATTTTTATTTTTTTTTTAATCAATCACTATTTTTGATAAAATTAACTTTTTTGGGAATTAAATCAACATGTTTTATTTGAAAAAATGAACAAAATATTGCATAAATTTATTGTTTTTGGAGAGATAAGTATGACAAAAAAAATTTTCGTCAAAAAAACTCAGCATTTTTTTGAAAAATATGAATATTTTTGAAAACAATGAACATTTTTGACTAAAAAAGTAAACAACGTGATTTACGAAATTATTGTTTCTGAAAATAAGTGTCAATAAAATAAATGACATTTATTACAGTAAAAAAAAACTTGAAAAAAATTTGAAAAAATGTTTTAAAAAATCTATTATTCTTTATGAAGCCATTTTATTTTTCGAATTGTAAATTTTTCAAAGCTTTTGCCCTCGTTCCGCTCGGACTATATAACATGCTCTTTCAAAACTTCGAAAAATATAATAATTGAACCAAACAATTACAAAAATAGTTGATCTTCATTTTCCAACACCTGATTAAGTGATAATATTTTTTTTTCACTTTTTTCCAAAATGGAAGAAAATTCAATATTTTCATTTTACTTCCATAAAATAATATATATTTACATACTTACATTACGATACACGTCATAAATTCATAATTAATGTAGATTAATAATTATATTCTTATAATAATCTGATTCCTTGTTTTGATATTTTGATTGTTTAGGCGAATTTCTGCTATTCTTAGTGGAAGTGTTGATCATGGTGGTATGTTTTAAAGTAGTTCACGTGTTATACCTATTATACCATGGTGAAACAGAAGAATTCTATTCCTACTTCAGTAAAATTAAAAAAATGTTATGTTTGGATTGGTTTTTTTTTAGCTGATAATGTGTAAATACGATATTGTAAAAAAAAAATGTCCAATTATTGATTCATAGAAAGTGATTTTCCCTACTCTTATAATCTATGTACTTGTTTAATCCTAATTGTTCGTATTAAGTTTTTGTTACCCAGGTTACATATTTATTGTCTAATGTTTAACAATGTATAATACTGTATTTGAGGAAACGTTTCTTTTTGATAATGTATAAGTACGATATGTATACTTACAAAGAAAATTTTTCCAACTATTTATTCGTAGGTAAAACGTGATTTTCATTTTTCTTAATCTATGTACTTGTTTGATTATAATTATAAAGTTTTCGTTACGTTATTTATTGTCTAATGTTTACGTGCTGATTGTTATTGAGAGTGAAATCCTTTAAATCATTATTACTATAAAGCTACAATAACCAAAAAAGTCCAGCATGCTCTCTCATTCAGTCCCTATTTATACTTAGGAAGCCATTTTTTTTTTTTAATAGAAAGCCCTTGACCACCAGTACTTGATGCATGATGCGTAAGAGGACCAAATTTGGGAGAGAGGTTCTAAAATCTAAAATCAATACAAAAAAGTATGAAGTATTCTACATCTCATTTTGAACCAAATTCCAAAATTTAAACTGATTTAGATTCTTGGCATTTTTGAGCCCCCTTCCCCAAATTTTTGAAAACAGAAAAAAACAATCACAACATTTTTTAGCATAATACATAAATTATGTTTTTATTGTCTGTTCGAGAAGGAGAGGTACTTTGCAAAAACCAAAATTGGCTATTTTGAGTTAGTGTGAATCGATTTCAAATTTTGAAAAAATGCAGGGGTGTACCTATCTTCATAATAGAAATTTTGCATACGAATTTCGAGAAAATCATTCCATAAACACTGCCGCAATGACGAATTATATTTTTCCAAATAATTGCAGAAAGAGACCTTTTTTGATCAAACTTTGCACAAAGTTTCATTTTTTGCCAAAATTGCAAAAAAACCTACTTTTTAAAAAATCAAAATTTCTGAGAAGTCTCGTTTTTTGCTAAAATTTCAAAAAAATTTGAGGTCAAAATTTCCAGAAATTCTGTTTTTTTTGGTAAAAATTGCAAAATAATCTCTGTTTATCAAAATTACCAAACAGTCTATTATTTTGTCAATATTGCAAAAAAAACTTCTTTTTGGCCAAAATTTCTGGAAATTTTTGATTTTTTGTCGGAATTGCAGTTTTTTATCAAAATTACCAAAATATTACTTTTTTTTGCCAAAAATGCCAAAATCGCTAAAATTTTCAGAATCCTAAACGATACCTTCTTTCTTATAAAAATAAAATTTCAAGAGAGTGGAGACTCTATAACTTCGTTGCCCAAATTTTTAGCTTTCTTTTTACCTAGAGTTACTTTATTATTCTTAATAAAATATTCAAGCACCGAAAAGCAAACAACATGTAGGCGAAAATGTACAAATTAAAAATTGAATATTTCATCAAGTCTGCTGTTGTTTTAGTTAATAAAGTCATCGAGGTTTTTACTCGTATGTATTTTATTATTTATAATAATATGAACGAGCTGCCGAGGTGATGGTAATTAACGTTATGGCAATTAAATGATTCTAAAATGAAATATTTTTCGAGTTGAGTTGCTTCGTATGATTACTCACAGAAAGATAAGCAGATCTATTATAATTTTCACTTAAATATCCACCATTCTACCTATTTCAATTTTGGGTTCCTGTAAAAATGGCTAATGGTGAAAAAAATCGTCGAGAATTTCTAATCCTTATTAAAGTATTATTGAAATGTATGGCTATCGTGGAAATTGATCGAAAGGTGAACATTTTTCATAAATATTGGTTTTCTGTTTTGTTTTTTTTATTATTTTCGTCGATCGGTGCGAGTGCTATTTCTGTTTTGTTAACTGCTGAAAGTACTTTTCAAGTGTTCTTAGCTGCTGAAACAGCTGGTGCAATGTTTAGTGTGATTTCTATTCTATTCGTGTGTCAGCTCAAACGTCAGAATCTGATTGATATTTATGATATGATCAGAAAAGGTACGTATTGTAGATTCTGGAAAGATGTTGTGATAAGAAGTAAGAACGCCTTGAAAACGCGACGTAATAATGCGTTCATATTTTGTTGGTGTTAATAAAATTGCATACTCAAAACGCCGTAAATATGCGGTGAAGATTGAAGAAAATGTTTTTCAGTCAAATCACTACCCGCAATGCTCTGAAGGCTCTTGTCTTGAAACACGTGATTTTTTTTTTGATTTTTTTATCATTCTTATAAAGAAATATCTCAAACTTCCATCAAATTTTATTATTCTTCAACTTCAAAGAAAAACTGCGAGAATTTGAAAATTAAAATAGATTTTATTCTAATTCAGAATTCAGTGCAAAAAAAATTATCTACCTACTGTAAAATGAAAAATTTCTGTCAACTCTAAAGTAGGTGCTTATGGTCGTACATAAGTTATTCATTCTAAGCTATCGATTCCAACAGGAATTAATAAGGAAACTATCCCACATCGTTTAACATCAAAGAACATCGACTTATACACCAAATTCATTTCATGGAACCATCAATTCAGCGGATTTCTCGCTCTTTTTGCCGGATCGTCGATATTTTTAACTCTATTGCAGGCCACTATTTATAAAGATTACGATAATGCAGATGGAAATACGCTTCTTTACCCAAGTAGATATCCTTGGAGTTTTAATACAGTTTGGAGATACAGCATGACTTATGTTTGGCAGCTGGTGACAACTTTACCAATATTCTCAATAATTTGGGGTAAGTATGTGAGTGTCTTTTTAAATGAGTTTATATTGTTTTTGTTATGTTAAATTAATCCAATTTCCTTTCTTCTATACTTCTTACCTACACTTACCTACAGCAAATGTCACATTCACGATGGTAATAGTGTTGGTATTTCAATCATATACCAACGAACTTGTATTTAGAGTAAACAGGCAGATTTGTTTGAATGATAATGAAGCCCAGGTTCTTTTTAATGATGACGAATATTATGAACATTTAAAAGGATGTATTCAATTGCATCAACAATTGAAGAGGTAAATTTAGTTTAGTGATAAGGATACTTAACTGTCTACCTAGTACCTACATCTAAGATAGTTTTTTTTTTTTTTTTTTTTTTTTTAATTTTAAATACAAAATTAACCATTTCAATTGAGTGGGTACATTTTTTGTTTGTTTTTTAATTTAAATATTCATTTTGAGAGATTTGTAATTGAAGTTTAATAATGATCGAACGATTTTACACCTTTACCTATCATCCTGAAAATTAAATTAGGTATATTTTTTCAAATTTTCCATTACAGACACTTCATCAAATTTAGATCATGGTTTAATTTACTATTCAATACTGAGATAGCTTATGTAACAGTGGAAATCAGCATTTTGTCGTATTCAGGATTGAAGGTACATGCACCATTTACTATTTAAAGTAGGTAATTGTACAAATGCAGTCTCCTAAATGAATATTTTGCAGGGAGCACTATCGTATGGAAATTCGGTAAAACTATTATTTTTTATGACAGTTCTATTAGTTCAACTATACTTCCATTGTAACGTTGGAGAGACATTTTATGAGATGGTAAGTAGGTATAGAAATGTTACTCGAGCACCTTCAGCCAACTTTCACTTCGTTGTGCTAATACATGGATTTTTTTTTTTTACAGAATGACCCTCTTACTAAAACTCTTTTCGATGTGGTGTTCGATATCGAAAGTAGTAGAACACAAAAACTAGTAATTATGTTCATTCAGCAAACTCAAATGCCATATGCTCTAACGGGATTCAAAACGTTTAGAGTATCACTTTCAACAATGACGAAAACTATACGATTGTCGTATAATTTTTTCAACTTGTTTCTTGCCACTGATGGGAAGATCGTGAGAAGATGAATTTATTATTCTTTGTGAATTTTCAAACTGGACAACGGTTTCAGTTGTTGCTATTAATCTTAGGTACCTATGTGAAAAGTTTTGACGTTTTTAAGCTGATGATATATGATGGAAATTTCAAAAATAGTCCGATAATTAGGTAGAAACTACCAGGTACCTAATTAAAAAGTTCATATATCTAGCATACCTACTGAGTATAACGACATTTATTCTTTGAAGTTATTGATAAGGTACACATTAATACTTACCTACCTACCTACCTATCTATCTATAACAACAACGAACGTTGATACATTTTAATAAATAAATGCCTGTATCGTTTTCCTTTCATCATCGCGAGTAAAACGTAGAATAAAAAATGAAAAAACTCGAACAAAAATAATTGGTCAAAAAAATTAACATAGCAGATAATAACCAAAATATTCTAATCCATTTTCCACGAAGATATTTTCAGTTTTCATTTTTATTCAAGTTGCTGACACGTAAACAAAATAATATGACCAATAAGCTTAGTTTCGAGAAATCTCGAGAAAAATTGATTTTCATTATTGAAATGTCATTAAAATGCATGACAGTTTTCAAAATCGGGGAAAAAATACATTTTTTTCATAAATACTGGTATCTTGTGTTCACTTTTGCCACCTCAGCATCAATTGTTTTGAGTGAAGTAACTGTCATACTAAATGCTAACAGTGCATACGAAATATTTATGGCTGTTCAAAGCACTGGGGCTATTTTCAGCTCGAATTCTATTTTCTTAGCTTCGCAATTCCAGAGCGAATGCTTGATTGGTATTTACTTCATGATTAAAAATGGTAGGTACCACCTTATTAATTGTAGGTAACAGTTTTTTTTTTTGGAAATAGATATAATACCTACCTAGGATCTAGATTAAATAGTTGTGTTAACTTTTAAACCAGGAATTCAAAAAAATGCTCTACGTTGTCATTTAGAAGTGATCAATGAAGACGTATTCAAAATATGTATATCTTGGAGCCATCGATTCGGACGATTAATTGCAGTGTTTGCTTTTAATACAATACTATCAACGATATTATTCGCCATTATAACTAAAAATTATGAAAGCAACGATGGAACGACGCTAATATACGCTTCAAAGTATCCCTGGAATTACGGAACGCCTTTTTCATACAGCTTAACTTACATTCTTCAGACGATTTCAGTGTTTCCTGTGTTTGCCTTATTTTGGGGTACCTATACCTATAAAAAATGATACCCACGAATGGGTATTTATTATGAAACAATAATTAAAAATTCATCGAGGTTTTTAAAAGCAACCCATTTTAATTTCAGGAAACATGACTTTTATCACAATGGTGGTAATATTTTTCCAATCTTACACAGAAAGATTAGCTCACTTGATACGCAATCCAGTGTTTTCTGAATCTGATGAATCGATGAACTCGTCCAAACGTGAAGAAAATCGTGTAAAGCATTTAAAAGAATGTATTCAGCTCCACCAAGAAATAAGGAGGTTTGCTACATACCTACCTGTAAATATTAATTACACGTCGTCGTTGGCGATTTTGATAAGTAGGTACCTCTATATACCTACATCGTACGTGCAAAATACGAATAGGAGGCTTTGGTAGTAAGGAATCTACCTATGCTTTTCACTGAGACGACTTCAATGACATTATAATGTCGATCATTTTAGAAAAAAGTGTCACATTACGAGGTATCAAGGTCGCCAAATACGATGTAGAAAAATCCTCAATGTACTCATCCAAGAGCTCATCTTGTGAATATTTTTATCTTTTATAGTAATTTCATGAAATTTAAATCTTGGTTCGACATTATATTCAGTGCCGAAACAACTTACGTAACCATTGAAGTAGGGGTGCTATCGTTCTTAGTTTTAAAGGTAGGTGTATCTAAGCATGTGAGCAATGATTCATCATACTCGTATGTTGATAATACCTATTTACCCTTTAAACTTAGGTACCTATAAGTCCAAAATGATCTTTAACCCATTCAATATTGTAGATGGAGAAACAAACGTTCGCAATTTCAATGAAATTATTTTTCTACATGGTTGTGATATTGGCTCAGCTTTACTTTCACTGTAATGTAGGCGAGAAATTTTATGAAATGGTAAGCTCCTTCGATAATACACAATGTACATATAACTTATTAAGTAAGTACAGGGTGCCCAGAAATATCGAGTACCCCTAAGAAAGTTTTTCATTAAAAATATAGGTTGGCAACGTGAAATAGATGCATATGATTGGTGGAATGTTATCTCTCCAGTCCAACAACCAATCATGTGCTATCATTATTATCATTCACTGTGACCAACCGAAGTATTTTAGTAGAAAACTTTTTTAGGGGTACTCGATATTTCTGGGCACCCTGTACCTATACAGGCTACATAGTTTCTCAAAGCAACGCTCGTTGTTCGATTTACAGAATGATATACCTCACCAAAACCCTTTACGATCTGATTTTTGAATCGAACGATAAAGAAGTAAAGAGAATCACAATGATGTTTATTCAACAAACTCAAATTCCGTATACGTTAACTGGTTTCAATGCATTCAGAACTTCGCTTCAAATTTTCACCAAACTTATTCGCACTTCGTACAGTTTCTTGAATGTATTACGAGCTTCGGTGAAATAAATTTTGGAAATTCAACGTGATATGTTCCTTCTTACTCAATTTTCATAAATGCCATGTAGTATTCAACATAAAAAATTCGCTTTCGTAAGAAAATGGTGGACCAGCAGCATACCCATATGTTATATGTTAATGTATAGTGCCCTAGGTTGGAGGAATTTATTGTTTGTCCTGAGTAACTTGAATGATGTAAAATTTTAGAATTCCTACGGTGTTTCTAAAAATGGAAGATGCTATAGAGGGTGTCCGGGGAATGCTGGTACAAACTTCAGATTTGGATTTAACAGGGTACGAGTAAAAAAAAACCGTAAGATAAACAAGTTGCCTATTTTGAAAATTGAAGGGGCAAAATACGTTTTCAAAATCCAAGAACCAAAATCCAATATTGACCATAGGGGTTGGTAGTACTTTGAAAAATGAACAAAATTTCCTATTATGACTTTTTACCAAACTTGCAAATTGAAGGGACTACAAATAATTTTTAATTTCAAAAATCGCGATGAAAAATAAATGCGGGAATGAATACTACACCACTACGTCAAAAAATAAACAAATTTTTTTAATGATCATTTTTTTTACTCTAAAATTTAAACAGTTTTTGAAGCTCAACAATTTTTGATTTGCTGAAAATTTCATTAAATTTACTATTTTTGAGCTTCAAAAATATATTTTCATGTGCAGCACTGCAGCACTAGCATGTAAATAAATTTTGACGGGCGTACCTATTTATCGTTAATTACTTTTCAACGTCAAACGTTGAATTTAAAAAAATGACCCAACTATAATTAAAAAACATTGGTTTGAAAAATTAATATGGTGCAGCAGTAATCGATGACTATATTCTTGATTAACTTATCCCTATGGCTGCAACAGTAAGTATACGCGAAAGCAAATAATAATTTTCATAAATATAATATTTCATAAACGTTTGAAAGAAATCTTTCATTTAAAAAATTCATATAAAATCCAACTTGACGTCCGTCATACTATATTTAACCAGTTTCATCATCCAAAAATAATTATTTCATAATTTTCATTTTTTATAATTAATTGACAGGTAAGGTAACTTAGATTATAAATATAGATAGGTACTACATATGTACGTATAACCGTAGTAAGTATACATTTATCATCAAAGCTCCTACGTGATTTGTAAGCTGATGACAAAATGATCAGCAATCTTAGTTATGAAAAATCTCGAGAAAAATTAATGTTCATTGTTGAAATTTCATTAAAATGCATGACTGTTTTTGAAATCAACGAAAAAAAAAGTTTTTTTCATAAATATTGGTATCTTTTATTTACTTTGGCCGGCTTAGTGTCCGTTTTATCCAGTGAAACAGATCTTTTGTTAAGTGCAAATAGTGCTTACGAAAGGTTTTTGGCTTTTCAAAGTATCGCAGGTATTTTTGGCTCGAGTTCGATTATTTTAGCATCGCAATTTCATAGTAAATACTTGAATGGTATCTACTTTATGATTAAAAATGGTAGGTACGAGTATTTATACGTTAAATCACTACCTTGCAAACTTGCTTAGATACTTGCTCAAAATCCATGCGGAGCATACATTAAAAATATAACTTATGGAGTGAGATAGCTACATAAATCTGCTAAAAGTGAATATTTCTTTTGATTATAGGGATCCGGAGAAAAACTGTACATTATCATTTAGAGGTGGCCAATGAAGAAGTATACAATCGATGCATATCTTGGAGTCATCGATTCAGCCGATTAATTATAACACTAGATAACCCGTTTTTCGCGCATACTGCGCTCCTCTTCTAGACGTGAATTGTTCATTTTGAAAATTTTGAAAGTATCTTTTTTCGCCTATAATTCCCAAAAAGTCTTGCTTTTTGCTAACATTGTTATTGTTGCTTTTTGCCGGAAATTGTGAAAGTTTATGGCTGTTTTAATAATTGACAGAAAAAAAATTGTTTCAAAGCAAAAATTCCAATAATTGTTACTTTTTCATCAAAAATAACCCAAAGCGTAAATTGTTCTCTAAAATATCCTGAAAAGCATCACTCTGTCATCGCTTTATCATTCATTAAAATAATGTCCTACTTTTCTACAAAAATTGAAAAAAAGTATCAGCTTTCTTATAACAATTGCCTGAAAAGTCATGGTTTCATTTAAAGTTGGCAAAAATTTCAAGTTTTCGGCAAAATTGCGAATTAGGCTACCTACTTATCACTTTTTTAGCAGAAGTTGCTGAAAAATTCCAAAAATACTTGTTTTTTTTCCTACAGTTGAAATGAAACTAACACATCGGATTGGATCTAATACCACATAACTGAAAATTTCAAAGTTTCACTTAACTTTGACCTGGAACTTTTTTAAGCTTTCTTCAAAACTGCGAATGTGTCAAAATGTATTTTATGGCAAGCTTTTTCTAAGCAGACTATGAGTACTCTAAATATTGGTTCGGTACTGGAGAATACTTCAATAAAATACTTACTTGACACAATTTTAGAAATATTCCAAGATTTCCGAGTCAAAAATGCAATTAGGAATTTCCTTTAAACGTGATTCTAATTTTGTCAAGGACTCACAAAAAAAATTCAACCCCTCAGTTGAAAAATCTGAACTCCTACATATATAACAGTAGAGATTTCCCCAAATAGTCCGAAACTTGCATAAGTTGATGAAAAAGTGAGATGCTAGATATAACCACTCCAGAACTCAAAAAAATGAAACCATGGTTCCAGAATTAATTTTGATACCCAATGTGCTAAAAACAGCACTTTTTCATGTGTACATCAACACCGTTGTTTTTCTGTTTTGAGCTATTTAAAAACTTTTTAAAGCTCCCTTCAGAAACTTTTCAACTTTTGATAAAAACCATCACAACTAAAGTTTAAAAGCTATTTTCAAATTAAAATATTATGGAGTAGTAGAGAATACTGATTGTATGAAGCTTTTTCATGTTTTTTAAGCTTTAGGATTTCATTTAAGCTTTCTTCAAAACTGCGAATGTGTCAAAATGTATTTTATGGCAAGCTTTTTCTAAGTAGACTATGAGTACTCTAAATTGGTTCGGTACTGGAGAATACTAATTTTTTATGTCATATCTGAAGCTTTCTAAAAAATTTTTAGCTTTAAGCTTTCTTTAAAATTTCACGAATATAGTCAAAAAGTATTTTTTGGCAAGCTCGATATAGGTAGACTATACATACTTTAAAATATTCATTGGGCACTGGAGTATTCTAATTTTTACATCATATCTGAACCTTTTTGAACTTTTTTCAGCTTTAAGCTTCCTTCAGAATTTTGCGAATATGGTCAAAAAGTATTTTTTGGGGATCTCTTTTTAGGGAGACTATACATACTTAAAATATTCATTGGACACTGGAGAATTTTAATTGTTCTTATGAAGTATGACGCTTTTTGAACTTTTTAAAGCTTTAAGCTCCTCTATGACTCACCCCACAACCTCACCAAAAAAATAACTCCAGATTCGAACTCTACGACCTCGAAAACATATCAATCGACATATCACACAATAATATAAGAAACATTTGACATTTGAGCTTTTTTGAACTTTAAGCTTTTTTCAAAACTTTACAAATATGGTTAAAAAGTATTTTTGGCAAGCACATTCTAGGTAGGCCATACATACATTAAAATAGTTATTGGGTACTGAAAAATTCCAATTGTTTATGTCATGTATAACGTTTTTTGAACTTTTTCGAGCTTTGAACTTTTTCCAAAATTCTACAAATATGGTCAAAAAACATTTTTTGGCAAGCTCTTTCTAGGTACACTATACGTACTTGCGCGTATACATCGACACAGTCATTTATACTGCCTTGAACTTTTTGAGCTTTTTGAAGCTTTTCAAAGCTTTAATCAGAACTTTCTAAAGTTTTGATACCACAACCCCACCAAAAAACTGACTCTAGATTCGAACTCTACGACCTCGAAAACATATCAATAGACATATTACACAATATAATATAAGGAAAATTTGACATTTGAGCTTTTTTGAGCTTTATGGCGCAACTTTTTTATGAACTTTTTTCTTCGACATTTGACTTCTTTTGATGCTCTTTCAAGGTATAATATACATACTTCTCTGTATACCTCAAGTTGGCTACGTATAGACAAAAATCAATTATTGAGCTTTTTTGAGCTTTAAGGCACAACTTTTTTGTGAACTTTTTTCTTCAACATTTGACTTTTTTAGATGCTCTTTCAAGGTATAATATACGTACTACTGTGTATACGTCGAATGCGCTATGTATGGACAAAAATCAATTATTGAGCTTTTTTGAGCTTTACGGCGCAACTTTTTGAACTTTTGATTAAAACCTGCACATCTACGGGTCAAAAGCTTTTTTTTGAGACTTCGTCGATCAAAATCGGTTCAGCCGTTCCTGAGATCTCGCTGTCACAAGAATCCGGTCATAATTTTAATATATAGATTTGCTTTCAACACAATATTATCAACCATATTATCCGCAATCATCACCAAAAAATATGAAAGCGTGGATGGAACAACGCTAATTTATGCTTCAAGATATCCCTGGAATTACGACTCGCCTCTTTCGTACGGTCTAACTTATACTCTTCAGATCACTTCAGCGACTCATTTATTTTTGGCATATTGGGGTACCTACCTACCTACCTACCTATAATCTACATACATAAAAATAGAACGAATATTAATGCTTTTAAAATTATTTCATCATTCAAAGAGTACAAACAATGTATCTATGAATTATTACAGGAAACATGACTTTCACCACAATAATGCTAATAATTTTTCAATCTTACACTGAAGAATTAGCTCACTTGATACAAAATCCAAGGTACTCCGAATTTGAAAAAACATCAAAATGTGATCAGAATTACGTACAGCATTTAAAAGAATGCATTCAGCTTCACCAAGAAATGAGAAGGTAAACTAAAATAGGTTGCATATGTATTAATTACTTAAATATCAAAATATTTCCAATTTGTTATAAAAATACTTATTCTGTATCTAATTATTCTTCAGCAATTTCATTCAATTTAAAAATTGGTTCGACGTTATATTCAGTGCTGAAATAGCTTACGTAACCGCTCAAGTTAGCGTACTATCATTTATAGTGCTGAAGGTAGGTGATAAATGATGCATCAATCAATATCAAAATAGCTGAATGTAGGTATTTTTAATTCGCAAGTGATCTGTAACACACTTTCAAAAACACAGGAGGAACAAACGTTTGCAATTTCAATGAAGTTTTTTTTCTTTACGGCTGTGATACTAGCCCAGCTTTGTTTTCACTGTAATGTAGGCGAGAAATTTTACGAAATGGTAAGCTTCTTCAACGACAAGTATACATAATTATGAACCTTGAAGCATAGGTATGCTGTATCCATTTTTTGAATTGCAGTGGAGTGGGTAGAAATTCTATTTTGAAATTTTCATACCCAATACCCATAAACTTTGATATTGTTGAATGTTGATAGTATATTATTTCTACCAATATGAGAGAAATCTTTGGTGTTTCTGTGTTTTGTTCAAATGGAACGAAATGTTCGTCGTATGTTCATGCTCCCGATTCTGGAATATAAATTAGGATTACTCGTTTTTTTTTTCAAAACAGAGAACTTGGCATACCTTTGGTTTAAGGTATTGATATGTACAGTACATGTACATTAGGTACTTGGGCTGTAGATGACAATAGTACTCGTTAATTGTTGTTTATTTTGCAGAATGATGTCCTCACCGAAACCCTCTACGGTTTAATTTTTGAAACGAACGATAAAGAGGTAAAAAGAATCACGATGATGTTTATTCAACAAACTCAAATCCCATACACTTTAGCTGGCTTCAATACATTCAGAACTTCGCTTGAAATATTCTCAAAACTAATCCGTGCATCGTATAGTTTTTTAAATGTGTTACGAGCGTCTGTGAAATAAACGGTATAAATTCAACACGATATATTAACTATATTACATGACACTTACAGTAAAATAAAACAATCACTACGGTTATTTCGATTTATTTGATGGTTGTGGTAGTCTGAATTTCAACATTTCCAATTCTGCATCGAAGTACGATGTTTCGTGGTATGAAAAATATTCTGGATTTTTATATTTCGCACTTTTTGAAGCTCCAGGGCCTACTTCTGTAACATGACGATAACGTTTATTAGATACAGAGCCATATTTTTGGAAACTAAGGTTGATTATACAGCATAGTATGAACGTACCTGCAGAAGGCACTTTCAACACTTTGGAACTTAACCCTGGTACATCACGACTCACTGACGTTGATGGTGATGAAGAACCTGCTTCAGAGCTGAAGAAACGATACGACTTGGTTGTTAGCTGCGAATAAACATCGAAATTTCAAATCAAACTTGTCATTGTTAGGAAGTTCAAAGACATTTAGTCAGACGAAACACATGCATTAAATTAGATATTTACCTCACATCTCGGAATACGAGTCAGTTGTTTAATCATCGACATCTTGAGGCAATATTTCAGTTCAAAAATTTTGTAATATTGTACAACTTAGATCGCTGAAAATAGAAGTTTTTTAAACTAAACTGGGTATCCAAATTATCAAAAATTCATTTTTCAATTTTGTTATCAATGCATCAATGTTGCCACTTTTAAAAACATAATAGTACTTGCGTCGAAAATGAAAACAAAATGTCGACAAGTTCTCAGTTTAAAAATCCTGTCCAAATCGCTAGAAATTCAAAAATTTGAAAATTGAAATGACTGATCATCGTAGCATACCGATATCTAAATGAAAAAAGAACTCTTTCAATGATGTTTAATAGAATTTTATTGGGTATCTACCTAGCTTCTTTGAAGTTTGAAGTTCGAACTTGAATAATGAAAAATGGAATTGGATTCATTATTTAAAATAAATATTCCACTATTCAGTAACAGTAATTTCGAAGAAATTTAACAACTGGAATTATATTCTTAATATCACTAACGACGCTAACATCAGTATTCAGAATCTACATATTTCCATCGATCTTCACAAAACTGGCTGCTGACCTATAGACTTTTGATGAACATCATGATCGACCCACCAACGACCTTTGCTCATTGATGCATTATTTCCCTTTCAAATACTTATTCGTTATTCAAAAGATCAGAAAAATAATTTCTTACAAATAATTTACTGAATAAAATTATTTAAAAAATACAAGATACACATTACAAAAAATGTCATGGGTAATAAAATGCATAAACAGAAGCAATGATGAAAGCAGTTTTATATTCTTTCTTCACTACAACACATCGATCGCGCTCGGAATCACACAAAAATCTTGCCACAGAATTAATGCTTTGATTTTTCCTTTCAAAAATTTGAACTAAACAAATTAGTTTATACCTGCGAAAAAAATTCCATCACATAAGTCTCAAGTCTACAAATACGTATAAAGATGACTTAAAGCAAAAAAAAAAAAAATGGTCATAGATTGCTTGTAAAGAATCCTTACCGTTTAAAATCGAGGTCTTTAACAATTCTTCTTACTTCCTCAGATAAAGTGATGCACAGCTTTGGGCATTCGTCTGCTTTATACACGTAGGGCTCTTCAAAATGAGTATCCAAAATTTCATTCACCACGTTCTCAACTCGGTCTGCGTTGAAGAGCTTGTCAGGCTCAACTGGGAATATATCCGAAAGGTTTCGAGCCATATTTGGCTTTGGAAATTTATACCGATCATGTTTGTGAAATAACTGTAATAATTTATCTGACATAATAAGAAAGCAATTTATATATATTGGGTTGTATTTAACGATCCCATTTATTGTAATATACAATCAAATTTTATTGAATCTTTGCATGGTACAAGGTGGTACGCAGCAAACCACTGGCTTGAACGTAACCAAGGAATTCGATATTTTTCTGTAAAGGTTCAATGATAAAACTACCCTTGAATTATTGCGTTTCTGGTGACGTTTAAGAATGATTAATTATGAAATTGAAATTCTAGCTCGTTAGTACCCACTTTATATGTACGTTTCAAAAGGTAATCTCACTACCATATTCTTATTCCATTTGTTGAATTGAGAATGAGCTCTGATATGTGTGTTTTTTATCAACATAAAATTATTGTATTCGATAGAAAACTTATATATTTCGCGAAAGTTGACAAAAATTTACGTATTAAAAAAGACTGAATAAACACTCATGTTCAAACATAAACGTAATCGAGTAAATAAAAATATCGAAAGGAAAATCCAAACAAGGGTAACTTAAATTAATCCTTAGATAGTGAATTTCAAAGGTTTTTCTAATTAATAATTGAAAAAGAGAATAATTTTGATACACAGTGACAAAAAAACAGATTTACAGTACGTCGTTTGAGATCATTAAAAAATATATACAGTATGAAAATCCAGGTCGTAAAAATCAACTCGTAATAGCCCATAAATAATACTGTAAATTGGAATGATACGGCACCAAAGAACTCAAAACGATCAATTTGAAATTTACAAACTAACAGGTGGTCGAGTAGGTAAACTATAGGTAATCTATCTACTTTCGCGAGAAGAATTGGACTTCGAATTTCTTGCGTTTCTGCGAGGGCTACCAGACAACGATCGTCGATGAACAGGAGATTGAGAAGGACTTCTACGGTTTGATTTCTTTCTATCTCCAGAACGTGATCGTTGTTGAACAGGAGAACGAGAAGGACTTCTGCGGTTCGATTTCTTTCCATCTCTGGAACGTGATCGTCGTTGCACAGGTGACGGCGAGTTAGACGAAGCTCTACGAGTAGATTTCTTTCTATCATCAGATCGCGATAGCTGCCGAACTGGAGAATGAGATGGACTTTTACGAGTCGATCGCTGAACTGGAGAATGCGATGGACTTTTACGAGTCGATCGCTGAACTGGAGAATGCGATGGGCTTTTGCGAGTCGATCTTTTTCTATCTCCAGAACGTGATCGTCTTTTTAGAGGAGAACGAGAATGAGACGAGTTTCTGCGATTTGATTTCCTCTTGTAGTCGGAATTCGATTGTTGTTGATTAACGGAGTTGGACCTACTTCTACGACTTGATTTTTTTCCATTTTCAGTATTCGATGGTTGCTGACCAGGAGAATTAGACGGGGTTCTACGACTCGGGTTTCTTTCATCTCTAGAATTTGGTCGTTGATGAACTGGCGAATTAGATGGACTTCTACGCTTTGAGTTTCTTGCATCTCTGGAACCAGACCGCTGTCGAACTGGAGATTCAGACATTCTGTCACGAGTTGACTTTTTTCTATCTCTAGAATTCGATCGATGGGGATTGGGGGATTTAGAAGCACTTCTGTGATTAGATCGCTTCTCATCTCTAGAATAGGATCGTCGTTGAGCAGGTGAATTCGATGAGGCTTGGCGATTTGACTTCTTTCTATATCTAGAGCTGCTGGAATCACTGCTTTTGCTTCGGCTTCGATCATACTTTCTTCCCTCGCGTCGGTAGTACGGACTAGGGCTGCGTCTTGTGCGTGAACGAGATCGGTATCTGGGATTTGGTCTAATTATGCACGTAAAAAAAAACTCAAAATCAAAATATGTACTTCTAAAAGATTAATGTCACGTGTATTTGTAACAACATACCTGCGATAAGGTCGTTTTCTACGACAATCCCTTGAAAGATGACCTCTCTCATCGCATGTATAGCAACGATTACTGGAAGATGATCCCCTGCCTCCCCTATAAGTTTTGTTTGACAATTCTATTCTTACGCTTTGACCGCATACTTTCCTTCTACAATATTGTCTTCTGAAATGTAACAATCAACATGGCGGCGTTTTGAAAGTCATACCTTCAATAGAGAAAATTAGGGTATAATTAAAAGATAGTTACCTTCCTTCCGTATCTTTAACCGCATCTTCAGCATCCCTAGCATCCTCAAACTCAATAAAAGCGAATCCTGGAGGATTTCTTGCTATCCACGCGCTACGTATAGGACCGTAATAAGAAAAAGTATCATCCAAATCTTGCTTTGTAACGTGAGGACCTACGGACGATTTACAATTAACATATGACAGTTAACATCAATGAAATGTGACAATTATTCATACTTAAATCTCCAACGTATATTTTAGCTTCTTCATTGCTATTCAAACGATCGCGGTCTCCTGAAGATCGTCCAGAGCTGTATCTCGACATGACCGCGACTGCGTAAGAAGATTATTTTATGCTGAAATCATTGGTAATTAGAATTGAACGAGTTTGAATAAATAAAAATGAATGGAATATTACCTTTCAAACTGCAAATGAATTCTCCAATTGACCGATACAAATGAAAAATTTCGCGTCGAGTTCTAGCGACATTCCGACTTCGAAAATGATAAGAAAGAAAAATAACGAACGATTTTGAAATTTTGATATTGCATGTGATGAAATTCAAGTGCAAAATCAATTTTTCAATGTACTACGATTCTCGTTCAGAATGTTACAAATAACATGCAAGAAGTGAACGATTCATACTTATGAGCGAATCATTCAGTGATCGTGCAGCATTATTGCGAAAGAAAGAACCGTCATCCAATATTTTTGTAAACAAAACAACAAGAATAAAAAATGATATTGTAATTTTTTGCGTATTTTTCATTTTAATTCTGTTCAGAATATTATTATTTCTTTAAGAATGAATAGAAACAGGAAAAAATTTACTAAAAACGCTCCTAAACAAGACTCTAAAAGTTCTGTTCCGACTTCGGAGTATAATGCTTCTAATTCTCAAGTTATTCGATGGTTTCAACAGTACTCTCAGGAATTGGATGGAAAACACGACAGATACGAAAGAGTTTTTAAAATCAGCAGAGATATTACGATTGAAAGCAAAAGACTGATTTTTTTTCTGCATACGTTTCAAGAGTCAGTAAATTTATTCAGTTCTTTCTCTGTCTATTTCAGTGTCAGTCAATTAACACGAACGTGTTTCTTATTTACAGACAGAGTACCGATGGTGAGAAGATACTGCAGGAAGCAGAACTGAGATTCATCAATTTGGTCAAGAATAATTTCTCTGACATTATAAAAGAACTGAACAATCTCGATATATATCAGTACCTCAGAGCATACACTTTTGGTTTGTATATTATGCAAAATATTGGTACTTGAAGCACCAGACGTTCAGAGTTCATACTTTCATGTAAAATTATTTCTCTAGGTGTTCAAGAATTCGTTGAAGCATTTTCCTTCTACCACTACCTGAAGCGCGGACAACTTGTAACTTTTAAAGAAGTCGTCGAGTTTATAGTTCGCCATTTCAATGTCGATTCTTCTGAGTCCGGCCAAAACACGAAACAAGATAGTTCCAAAGACTCCGAAAGTCAGTGTTTGGAAAAAATGATAACAGATGAAGAAAATCTGACTGGTGACGCGAAGATGGAAATTAGCGATCAAGAGTGCAGTAAAACTGATACTTATAACCGTAAAATCATCACGATGGTCGATTACGTGTTGGGCTTGAACGATTTAAGCGGAGAATTGATGCGTTATTGTATTAATAAAATCTCCAGCGGATGTGTAGAAGCAGCTTTTGATATTTGTCAGTTTCTAAGTCACTTGTACGTTGGAATGCTGAGTGTTGGATTCGTTAGTCGTGAATATAACAGAAAAATGATAACTGTTAAACAATGCTTGAATAAAGTAGAATTTGCTTGTTATACCGTTCGTGTGAGAGGTTCGGAGATTCCTAAGCACATGATTGCCAGTGTTCTGGAAAATGTTAAAGATGAAACAGAAGATGATACTCATTTTTAATTAAGATATCGCGTTGAACGAAGTTAATGTTGTTATTATTTTATTTGTACGGTTTTTCAATAAAGTTTGATTTCATTTAAATAACATCTTACTGTTCATTTTTACGGAGTGTTTTTTATTGATGATAGTAATTAACGTTAGCAAAAGATTACATTAATCGAAATATCTTTTGAAAAAAAAACTTCCCGAATACACATCTCCGCATGAATTATTCAATAAGTTAGCAAATCCGAATGAGATTAAATGGGAAAAACATCACAAAATCAATAACATTACCCTCAAACTTGCTTTATAAATAAATTAACCGGGATAGTAAAGGTACCTAATAAAAAAACAAGGAAACAGTAAACAATATAACAAAAATTGCACTTAATAATAAACAAATCCTTAATATCAATTAAGTACATACGTATAGTGAACAAAATAACGACATGGACCGAATAGAAAACTAATAATATTAGGCAAAGTCAAATTCTTCTTCATCTTCCTCATCGGAACAATCCTCCCACTCTTCGTCATCTCCCTCAAGTTCAGTTTCATCCAGCTCTTTCTTGACTATCTCATTACGTCTTACTTCATCATACGTTTTCTTACGATTATCTTTACCCGTTCGAGAAGTAGTTATTTTCTTCACATTTTCACGAATATTCTTTTTTGGAAGTTCTTTAACGAGCTTGATATTTTCACTTCTTATAGTTCTGACGATTTTTACATCTGGGGAAGTGCTTGTATTATGGATAATATCTCCGAAGTCCGGCGTACTCGGTGGAGCAGAAAATTGAAAAACCGTTGTCGTAGGAAAGCTGCTAAGAGCTTCAGGTTTATAACTATCGGCGAAGATAGGAAACGTACTTGACTTTGAATTAGCATCGTTAGGGACTGGACTGTTGTGGTTAATTTTAGAATTGGAAAACAACTGAGTAGCTATAGATGACGATGGTGAAGAATCAAACGAGAACTGAGGAGTTATTTTTTGTCTTAGATCAGAACGTTCGAAAGTCATGCTACCGTAACTAGGTGAAATCACAGGATCTGTTTCTCGACTAGTATTCGTATTACATAAAAAGTTTGGAACACCGGAATTATTTTTTGAATCATTCAGTACTTTAACTTGTCGGTTATCGCATGAAATTCCAATATTTCTCACTTGTACGACGATATTTGCCAAGTCTTTTGGAATTTCCTCGCTCGTATCAATATCATTTTCTTCTATGTTTACAGAATCCTTTCCGGGAGATACAGATTTCCAAAAATTATTCGAAGAAAATGACTTACTATGCGCAGGATTATCAACGCTGAACGAAGACTTTATTCTGCTTTGAGTGACCGACGATCGGTCTTTTTCTAGAACTTTGACTTGAGGTTGGGCATCTCCGCCAGGCAACCGTTCGTTTGATTTTGGATTAATAGACTGTGCTACATTGGAAGATTTGAAAGCCCGTTTTTCCTCCTTGAACTGATCATTTTTCGTAGCAAAAGGATTGCTTTGGATACCACTTTTTGCATTGTTTTTCGAAAATGGTTTCGTATTATCCCGATTTTCTCCTTTGAACGAATCATTTTTCGTAACACAGGATGTATTCTGGGCATCACTATGGGTACGGTTCTTTGAATATGGTTTTGTAGTATCCCAACTTTCTTCCTGATGCTGATTGTTTCTCGTGCCATGAGGAGTGCTCTGAATACCACTTCTTAAGCTGTTTCTCGAAAATGACTTCGCAGTATCCTGATTTTCTCTTTTAAACGAATCATTTTTCGTAGCAGAAGATGTATTCCGGACATCACTATTGCTATAGTTCCTTGAATGTGTCACTAAAGTATCCCAACATTCTTCCTGACACTGATCGTTTCTCGTAGTAATACGTGTATTTTGAATGCCATTCCGTGGACTGGTTTTCGAATTTGACTCGATGGGATCCCAACATTCTACTTTATGTTGGTCATTTTTCGCAATAAAAGACGTATTTTGATTAGCGCTTCTTGCGTTATTTTTCGAAAATGACTTAGTTGCGTTATTATTGTATCTATCAGTTTCCGATACATTGGTTTTCCAGTTGTCAGTTCTGACCGGCTTTCGATTGTCATAACTGTCTGTAGTACGTCGTTCAGAATACGTTCTCTGAAATGAACTGTCGGTTTTCCAACGACTTTGAGTGTTACCTTCTTCATTCGTACTGTGTTGACTGAAGCTTCCTTTAGATTCGTTGTAGGCTCCACCTGAGAATATAACAATATAGTTACTTTTGGAAATAAATACCACTTAAAAAAAATAATGAACTCACGATTTTCAGATCTTTCAGCGGTCGAATTGCCACGGTTAAATCTATTCCCAGTGTCCCTGGATATTCTGTCGTCCTGCTCGTTACTGAAAATAATACATTCTATGACGAAGCTGCTCGAGTATTTGAAAATAATAACGCGAACTAATCAAAATTTACCTAGACGCAATTTTATCAGCATCCCATTCCCTCTTCCAAGAGCCTGAATTCGCCTTTTGTCTCTGAATCCGTTCATCATCTATGCGTTTTCGTTCTTCGCGCCATGCTTCATCCATATTGTTGATTTGAGCAGCACATCTTCTCTGCCTAGGCTTCACATTCTGAAATTAAAAATTCGAGTAGGTAAAATTTTATGAAATGAAAATTACTTAGTCAGACGTGAAAAAAAACGGCACCCCGTACCCACAGATCATCCTCGGGAGGTTTGACAACTTTTTTTTCCACTTCCAGTTGGTCTGAATATAGAGTAGCACCGAATTTTTCATCTTCTTTTGACTCAATCGCGTTATTCTTCAACTTCACCATAGCGTTATTTCTTTCCGCATCTTTTTTTTCTTCGTCTATCATCTGAAGAAAAATTGATTAAAATTTATCTGATTCAATGCGATAATTTGAAAGTAAGAACTACCTTTTTCCGTCGTTCAATTTCCGCATTTTGTCTGCGTATGCGAGCGATTTTCTCCTCTAAACTTTCCTTCTGCTCATTCTGGAAAATGATGTTTCGAATAAGTCAATGAAAAAATTCAAGTTTATACGAGTTTAATTTAATCTCAGGAAGCTTTACTTACCATGGCAAATGATGAAATTAACGATTGCGATTGCTGTCTGTTGCCGTCCGACGTTGGGGATAGAAAAATTCAAATTCAAATTCAATCTGTCGGTGTCGGTTTCAGTTTCATGTTTGATGTTGATTATGATTGTGTTATCATTATCAAATTTTTATTTTGTCGGGAATGGTGTAGTGTTGTCTTTCTTTCTTCGTCAAATAATAAAGCAATAAAATTTATACGATAAAAACAAAATACAGAGAATATTTTTGTTTTAAATTTTTAAAAATTATTTTAAATAAAAATTTCATGAAAAACATTTTTAACGCACCATTTTTTGCCCCAATTTCCAAAAAATTTGAAAATTCATTTTTTAGATTATGGATCAAAACATTAATTTACTTTTTCAAATACAACACTGACTCAAAGAATGAAATTTTTATTCGTGGCATCATATCACTGCGGTATCCTTTTCATCAAAAAGAACATCGATTGAGAAAATTTCCTTGAAAAATCCAAGAACTTCGAAAAAAGTTGAATGAAATTCGATTTGCGTTCTGTCGGCATCGTTTTTAATTGATTGTGTTACTACAATAAACCATTAGGTTGTTGATAATTGTAGAAAATATAATAGTTAAAATGATATATGTGATTCATTAGTGTAATCTTTGGTTTACTGTTATAAGTGTTTGTATTATTTTATTACTTATTCGCTATGGGAAATGTCCATGCATCAGCTCCAAAATTGGAGCCTGATCTCCCACCTAGTCCTCCTATGGGTTTAAACTTACCACCTTTACAAACGGACATTTCATCAAGTGATTCCAGCAGTTCGAAAGGTATCGAGAATCCTGGAACTATCGAAGAACTTCATAAGAAATGCAAAGGTAAGATTGGCTTGCAATTGGCATCCATTGACACTCGATGCTATTCTATACTTTCGTATTTTGTTCACAGATGTATTTCCATCACCATTCGAAGGTGCTCGACTTATGGTAAATAAAGGCTTAAGTAATCATTTTCAAATTTCACATACACTGCACCTGTCCTCGGGTCCTTCATCCGGGTACAGATTTGGTGCTACTTATGTGGGTACCAATCAAATATCACAAACGGAAGCCTATCCTGTACTTCTCGGTGATATCGATCCTAGTGGTAATTTGAACGCCAATATTTTACTTCAGCCAACCGATAAGTGTCGATTTAAATTTCAAGCTCAGGTACTGGATAGATTTTGTAAACGAGTATCGCACAAATTGCATCATACTAATTGCATCTTGGTTTTTCTTTCAGTCGCAGAATACTAAATTTCAGCTGACGCAGTATGCTTTAGATTTTCGAGGAAAAGATTATACAAGCACAGTGATGTGTGCAAATCCTAATGTGTTAACTGGAACTGGTAAATTTCGTGTTTTTTGTTTGTTATAATTACTTTATCTCTGTTGAATCTGCGAATCTTATGTTATTTGAATGTTTATTTCGTCATGTTACAGGAGTAATTGTGGCTCATTATTTGCAGTCTGTTACGAAGAATTTAGCTTTAGGAGCTGAGCTCGTTTATCAACGTATGGGACCTCAGCATGGTGGCCAATCAGCATTTACTTCGCTGGCTGCGAGATATGCAGGTGAATTGAATTTTTCAATCTTTGTTTTCTCCTTGTTATTCTCATAATTTACCGAAATTAAATTTATAGGAAGCGATTACACTTGTAGTGGTACTTTGGGCATGACTGGAGTACATTTATGCTATTATCAAAAAGCTAGTGAACAATTACAACTTGGTGTTGAGTTCGAGACAAGTGTACGGTTAATGGAAGCTCAAGCCTCTTTGGGTTACCAAGTTGATATTCCAAAGGCTGATCTCGTTTTTAGAGGTAACGTGTGTTGTTTTTTCTATCAATTCGTCAAAAATAAATTTCGACTAGATAGTAATTATTATCAATTCGGTTTTACAGGTAGTGTCGATACCAATTGGACAGTATCAGCCGTACTAGAAAAAAGATTAAATCCAATGCCGTTTACCCTCGGTATCGGTGGAATGCTGAACCATAAAAAGAATGATTTTAGGATGGGTCTTAGTTTCATTATTGGTTAAGGACGTCTTTAAGCGACAGGAATGCTTCGAGTCATCGAATGCGTCAAACATAACACTTCGTAGTCTGTTTAATAACGCTATTGGATTAATAGTTTTTATCTTTTTTTTTTCATGTTTTTATTTTGTTTCTGTTTTTTCTTTTTGTTATTCCCTTGTACACGTCTTGATGTAACACGCAGGCCTTATTGATCAGAATTTCCTGTGTTATCTCTCGAGATTCATGATTCCGATGCGTATGCCATATCTTGGTGCATGTTTTATTCAACTCCTGTACAATTGCTTATTGTACTGATGTAATGATCGTCGCTGAATGTATAGTAGAATGTTCCTTCGTATTAGGAAACAAAAGAGGGTTTTTAAAATTGTAATTTGATTTTCAAATGGAAGTTATGTAATAAAGATGTCGTGATTTTTATCAATTTGTTTTATTCGCTAGTTCTCAACATTCGTTTTGAGAGAGTAATCGTATTTCTCGGCTTATTTCATCATCTGTGTTGAAATTAGGCTTTTTCTAACGGTTTTAGTACAATGGAACCCTTTCAACCGTTAAATGGTTGTCGTGAAATTACTGAAGGGTAAGTTCCGAAATGAATTCTTGGCCAATTTAATCAAATTCTCGAACTTCGGAATCCTTATTTGAAAACTTGATTTTTTCACGTTTTCTGAAATAATTTACGAATTGGTCAAAAATTCATTTCAGAGCTGGCGTTCCCGAAATTTCACTGTTACCACCTTTGAAAGGGTGCCAATGCCAAATGAGCCAAGACTACGGTGTCAGTGTAATTTAAAGTTGATTTTTGGTTTTTCCAAAGTGATTTCAAATTGAAAAATCGCTAGATTCTCATTTTGTTTCCAAAATAGCGAATACCTACCTAGGTGTCTTTTTTTTACCCAAAAGTTTCAAAGTACCTAGTCCAATTTTTCAAAATTTGAAATGTGCTATTTTTTGTTGCAATTTTTCTATGAATGTTTACTCACGTTTTGTCACTTTTTTAGTTACTTTATGATGAGTTTTTCGAGCTTCTTTAGTTACTATTATTCTCCCCTTTCTTCTTTGACAACTTGTCAGCTGATGAAGAAAAAAAATCACACCGCACAAAATTGGAATAAAACAATACCAGATTTGTCGTTGAATTGATTTTATATTCATCTTGAGAAATTCAGTACGAGCTGCGAGCCCGCCCCTGGTACAACAAATAAGTATACTTTTATGCCTACAGATTTTATGGAGTAAGCAGAATGCTGCCCTGTCATTCTAGTTGCCTATGTATTCGCTTCAAGGAAGTATTACGATAGTTCACTTTGAATTTGTGCAAAGTTATTGGAAATGATTAGCAATAAATTTGGTGATTTAAAGTCATCTATTTGATGCCCAGACGTTGAAAAAATAACTAAGGAATTCAAGTACTTCGAAAAATACTACATGACTTTGGTACTCGAACTCGTTGTTTACAAAAATGCATAATTTATTACATATTCTAGTACTATTAATCACAAGGTATTTTCGAAAAAGTAAACAGATTATTCTCTATTCCCACGTTTGTTTTCAACTAGAAATAGTTAGAAAGGAAAAATATATACGTATGTAATCAACAATTGCCAATTTATTTATCCAGAAGTACAGTTTCGTATTTTTTGAACCAAGACTTTTTTATTACACCTTAATCATATGATCGAACTTAATTAGAAATTTTCATTTCAAAATGAATTTTAATGCTGGATTTTCTTTGAATGAATATATTAAAACCGGAAAAATTAGTTTTTTTTTTTTTTGTAAAAGATAGTAACCATGGTTTTATGAATAAAATATGACCCGATGAGAAAAATTACGGTAAATAAAAAAAATGCATGACTTTAATTTAATTTTGCGAATAATTCGTTATAGAATGCCCGAAGGCGTAAGTAGATTTTATCCACTGATTCTATATCAATGAATTGATCAAAACAAACCAATAGAATAGATTTTTTTCTCACTTCTGCGTATATTTTTCTCTTGCTCAGTTGCACAATATTTGCGTTCAAAAGAAATTCAATATATGAATATGATGAAGAAAAAACTCGATGCGATAATTTTTTAATTCGTCGTATAAATTACTAGTTTTGAGGTCTTGCTATATTACCTGGTATACCTACTATTTCCCGTGTCATAGTGTCATTAGTGAGGTATTTAATCCGTTGTAAATTTTCGATGAGACTGCTTGTCGCCAGTATAATCTTTCCGATACTTGTTCTGTTGGCGTTCGGTCGCATATACGTATTAGATTTACTTGGAATATACAATTAGCTTATGACGTTATCTTTCATTTATGTGTGTGTATCTTCTATTGGAACAATGTCGAATATGAAACTGATACCTTACCTACCTAGCTTACTGACAAGAAAATTTTTACCTAATTCATTTTACAATCAAACGAACAGCATTTTTTTTTTTAGGAAACATGAGACTACCTGCGTAGTAAGTATAGTGATGAAGATACCAGTAAAAAATACCGGTATTTCATTTACGTTTGGTGGTTTATTTTCTACGAGCATTTTCATTACAATTTAATGATTTGTAAACTGTTACGTTGAGAATGGCATTATACTTATGTATAGGCCTGTTTCTTTTCAGTTCAGTGGATTGCACTAAAAATTACTAATGTTTGACTCACGCTTTGCTGTTATTCGCAAATATTTAGTTTAATATCTATATTATTCCGGTATTCCACCAGTTCTTTCGTTTAATATATTTCAAAAAACCAGTTCTGACCTTTACGAAACCTTTCGTAACATACAAACATGTTTATTTGTCGTACAGTTAATATTTTTACCATTGATAAATTATAATTTAATAATCTATTCGATAAAGATCATTTTATATGTGTCATTTTGTGATAAAGTATTGAGGGGAAAAAAATTAATGACGTAGCCGAAAGAAAAAAAATCTCCATTACGAAGATGATTTCGATTTTGTTTCATAGAAATTGAAAATTTCATGTCACGAAGTCGATTATGAACGCAACAAAATGCCAATAAATGATTGAACATTTAGATTGATGATTTTTCATTACGGTACAAGATTTTGAAATTTGGATACACTCGCGCGTTCTTATGTATTTTAAGACAAATGACCAGACTATAAGCATACCTTTATAATCTGCTTCGGTCGCTAAGTACTTTAAAATTTTTTTAAAAAAGGTGATAAACTGAATCGTAATGAATCTTAACCTGTTTTATATTTTTATAAGCGTAAAGTATTGCAAAGTTGGATTAATGTGAACATTTCGATGAAGAAAAAAATGGTTGCTTGGGCAGATATTTTATTTCCATTATTTAGGCTTTTCTTGGAAATATCACTGTACAGCTGTAAGTATAGGAAAGATGATTTGAATATTTTAAAGGATTTACTCGGATATTTTTCAAATTTCTTTCACAAAATATCAAATTTAAATGCCGTAAAATATTTACAAAGTTATTTAGCGCTGTAAATTTCCTGTATATAGCCTTCCAAAACTAAAAAAAGCAGTGGCGGTATTCGTACATCAAAGTTTTTTCTTCCCAGTTACATATAAGCGAGCAATTAATCAAACATACTTTGATATTTCACCGCTTCTGAAGCGTATAATATTGAAATTGTTAGGTAAATTAACAGTTAGGTAAGTACTTAGGTACCTATTGAATACCTACATATTTTTCGAAGGTGTACATATAAGTCCGCAGATTATTTGTTGTAAACATTTTCGATTTTTGTAAAAATTAATATCAGGTACTTCAGTAATAAAGTAACTACCTATACCTACCTAAAATTCCGTTACTGAATTAAATCGTGAATGATGAGTTTAAATAGGTAAACTAGGAAAATAAAATTTAAAAAAAAAAACGTAAAAAAAATTCCGTATAGTCGAGTTTTTCTCGTAAATATGTTCAGAAAGACCACTCGAACGAGCACAAAAAAGTTTACATCTCTAATCCAGTAATCCATATACTACCCCCTTAGAAGTTGTGAGGGGGAGGGAGGGTCAGTACTGAACCTAAAGTTATTGGATTTGCTTTAGATATGCAATGGTATTAAGTTGCAAGGAATTTGATGGAGAATACACAGGTTCTGTGCTCTTACCTCGTGAATACCTATCATCATTTTCATGTACCTAACTAGCAAAAAATTGAGTTTGTGGACACGTTTGACCCTCTCCCCATCCTTCTATGAGAAAAAATTCGATGAGTCAATTTTTTTTAAACCCGTTACGTTACATATGTGCCTAATATCTCAGCTTAGCCTAAAATTTAAAGCTTAAGACCTGCAAATGGTGTTGTTTTTATTATACTATTTTTTGTACGTGCAGAGGACTTGAGCATTAGGTAAAACAACGAGAGTAATAATAATTTATTCGTATAGGGAGGTCTTTCGATATTACGTCTACTGGCGGTCGTTAAAAGAAGCACATTCTCCGTACATATCTTTGTTAAAGCTCATATATCAACGTACAATAAATTGAAATGTAATATGATTCATTAGAGGGGAAAAAAAGTAAATAAAATAATTTCTTTTCGAGTGTCACATTTTCTTCTTATTTTAAAACGGTACTACATAATAAAGTCGGTAACTAAAAACAAAAGCAGCCGTGATAGACTTTATAAAAGAGGAAAAGGTTCTGCGGGAGAGAAGAAGTGGAATGGTGCAGGGACGAAGATGGCACAGTAGGTTTTCTGATGGCAGTTGGGAATGTCTTATTAGCGCGGCATGGGAACGTAAAAGCACACCTGTGCTTCGGCTTACCTGCACTTATGAAGGCCTCGCGTACCCTTAGGCATTTCACATAACTTCTTCAAGAATCTGCCCATTTATGTTGGCCTATGATGAGTGATTACCTTTTTGATGCTGGTTTTTCTCAACGTATAGTTCTTTCGAGTAATTGCGAGCAACCACGTTACAATGCTTCGTTTTTACATAACAACGTATATATCTTTAATAAATAAATATAATTTTATTTGTTTCGTTCTTAATTGTCGTAAATTTATACTTGATAGTATTGCAGAAACTCCCAGTTGTGTTGAATTGCGGTTTGTAATATGATTGTTTTATTTCAATAGTGTATTTAGAAGTGTTTTATTTTTGTTTTTGTTTTTTTTTTCTTTAATTGATGCGAACCTTGGTTAGCCTTTTTTTCAATTTTAGTTTTATAGGTGCGAAGTTTGTGGCCCAATGTTGGATTTTTAAAATAATTACCAACGTAACAAAAGTTTTTTTTTTTAAATCGATTCTTTTAGATGCAATTTGAGTGTTTGGTAATTGGTTATTGCATCTCAAGTTTTTTTTTTTTTTTAATTATTATTATTATTATTATTCTTTCTTTGAAAAGATCAACGAAATTATCCGATCATTTTATTTTATTGATAAATTACTTTCAGTGGATAAATCTTTATTAAAAAAAAAAAAAAAAAAAAAAAAAAAGTGGGTACTTTTAGTGAACGTAGAATTAAAACAATCTCATATTATGGGTAATTTTTATTATTTGTTTTGTTATTTTAGATTGTAATACTTAGAAAGGTAAACCTATGAAAATGATCTTGTATAGTGTACGAAGATCCCTCTTGTTTTACAACTTGTCTCCATTATCAAGTTCAACATTCTTAAATTATCGCTTCTTTAAAAATGAGTACGTTTTTACGACTTTTTCGTAATACGTCTGTATATAGTGTGTACCTGGTAAATTAGTGTAAACGAGTGGAAACACGAGTACCTATAGATACATTTTGATTTAATGCGTTGTTCGTTTATTTTTCTTCGATAAAAATACAGCACAGATGTTAGATGTTGAATTTGTCGATGCTCGATGCCTATATTTCGAGCATTGGAGATACTTGACTGTAGTACCTATACATGGAAAGATTTCTTAATTTTTATGCAGTGACATGGTTGATAAGATTTGAAAATTTTGTTCGATAAAAAATTACTGTGAGGAAAATCAGCATGAACGTGCTTTTGATATGGTGAACGAGTAAGTACAATTTAATGTAAATTTGAAAAATAAATCTGCATACATTAACGCTTCAACATTTAACATGACAAATCCGACTTAATTTGTCACGTTTAACAGTGGAAATAGGATTGCATAATGATTAATATAATTTGAACGATTAGATTATCCAATTTGAGAACATTTTTACAAAAGTATATTCGCGTATATATAGTGACTATAAAATGGCAAACGGTCGAAAGTAAAATTTGTCTCATAAAATTTTAATTTCAGGTAGGTAATTATTTATTCAAATTTGAAAAGTAGTTTATATGTATGTACATATAAAATTGCACGCGTTATGATTCTATTTATTTGAAAAAGTATCATACGGTTACCTACCTGTATAAGTACTCCGTATATAACCAATGCCAAAATAAAAATTTTCCCAGCTTATGAAACATTTCCAAAGTAAAAGTTTTTCGGCGAAATGTGACATTTGTAAAAATTACCTAATATCACTATCAGCATAATTTTCATCGGAATTACTTTCATCAAATAAGTTAAAATGTCAGGTGAACCAGGTGTATTGAATGTCACGTGTTGGAACATCTTACAACTATGAAAGAGAGAAGATAGGTACAACAACTGTTGACAAAATACACGTTGACAAGTTGTAATGTTTATTGTGTGTCGCTTTACTCATGGCTTCCTACATTTTACTTAACGTTTATATTTTAATGAATTATTCATGATACATTTACCTGTTCACCTCATTTATTATTCAGAATTGATGTAAGCGTTTTAATATACGCCGTTTTTTTATGGTTCTAGATCTACAGAGGTACTTGCAGTTTCTATGGGAGATTTTTTTTAATGAAATAAGCCCTTTAATAATCTATTGTATTAACTTTTTCAAACTGATTGTGTGCTTTGAATTATTAGGTGCGAGGTTTCCTATGCGTATAGAGAAATTACGAGTCGAGTGAGGATTCCGATTACCTAGTCTGCAGAAATTTCTTCAACCTTGAAAATGAGGATTGATTTTCTTACCTATGGGTAATAAGATGGATTCTCGTTTCGAGTCTAAAACTACGTAATTTTATTACCGCAGATTTATATTCAACGTGTAATTGCTACGTTTACATTTGTAATTTGAATTCGTTATGCAATGCTGGCACATTTATGAAAATGGTAGATATCTGCCACGAATCTTACCAGTAGTAGAAGCTGAAGCTCTGAAAAGACATCTTTGCACGACCATCTATAGGTACGAAATGAAAATAAGAATTATTACGTACATGAGTCTTGGATTTTTTTTCAATTTCGGGCAATGCTTTGCTCGATTATTTCTATATTTTCATTACTTTGAAACGCAATTCTTTCTATAGGTGAACCTAATAAAGTTATTTTTGGACATACCTACCTATGTTAGCCTTAGGATACTAAAATTAAAAAGTAATAATAGATATGATAACATTGAAATCATTAAATGAAATGCAACGTACGTACGCTAAAATATATTTTTTGCATCATGTTTTACAAAAGGTGTCTTTAATTTAATAATAAAGAACACATTTTATCAGATCAATAAGAAGGCAAGGGTGCAACTGCAACTGGTTTAAGATAGTAGATACTTAGGTACTTAAACTTACTTATTTAAACGTGATAGATTAAAATCTGTTAATGATTATGATTGTACAATAATAGTAATATTATTTAATATTCATAGTTGAAAATGAACAGCTTCATCATTACTTATTATATTTAACCTCCATTTTTTTTCTTCTCGAATAATTTAGCAACCAGAGTGAAAAAACCAATGCATTAATTGCGAAAATTTGCACATTAATTTACTCTTAAATTATTATGAAAATACAATTAAGGACGTAGGTAGTAGGTACCTACTTAAAATGACGCACGATCTTGTCTCTTGAGAGCATTTTTTACAATAGCGCAAGCATAACGTTCAAGTCGCATAAGTTGCCTATATGTTTATTTTCAACAAAATTAATTCAATATCCAATTCATCTTTCGGCGCTCCATTGAGGGGTTATCTTATTTTATGAAGTAGGAATTTTTCCATCTCCCAGCCTCTTAAGTTGTTACCTCGAGTAAAGAAATAATTCCCCATTCTTTATTTTTCCTTGCGTGCAGAAAAGTGGTGCCGGTTGCCCCCTTCCCTTTGAAAAAAATTTTTTAATTAAAAAACGACAAAAATGCAATCTATCCAAAATTATTTTTGTTTCTGCATCAGCATTTTCTAAGTAATCCCCTTTTCAAAAAAAAAACTTCCCCAGCCCTCCAAGCAATATTGGCTCCCTTGGGAGCTTCCATAGTTTTTCTAAAAAATGCAATCGTTTTTGAAAAATTCTCATTCTCACGCTTGGAATTAAAAAAAAAAAAAAATTAAAGATGGAAATCTGTACAAATTCTTTGAAAATGTTTCATTTCTAGACAGAGTCTTTTCAAATGACCACCTTTTCAAAAAAAATAAAATAAAATAACTCCCATGGTATCTGAAATGATGTTGGTCCCCTTGTATGAAGTCCCCAAAACTCATAATGGTAATATATTGGAAAAAAAAATCAAAAATTGATATTTTTACATGTAAAAATTATTTGAACATTTTTTCCCAGAAAAGTCCTTCAGTTCCCCCAACAATGTTGGCTCCCTATATAGAGACTCCAAAGTTGAAAAAAATGGACGAATTGGTCATTTAATCTCCGTGTACTTCCACAGATTTTCAGAAAGACAATTGGCAACTAACGCCAAAAGTAAAATTATTGAAATCAATCCCTTTGCCTGAGCAATAATTTTGGCTAGTTAAACTCATCAAGAGTGATGATTATACTTGAAAAATCAAAGTATGACTATTGACTATAAAAATTAATCTTTCAGCAAATCCAATTATTTTTCAGTAATTTAAACAGGGGGTAATTTCCATGTTTTCATCGTGAGGGTGGATGGGGGGGGGGGTAAAAACATTAAATAATTCTTTTCTGATGAACATGGATCAAATTCAAGGACAACAATTAGAGAACGTAAAGTTCCACTTTTTCGTCATGTATGTAGAGGGGTTAAAAATATTGAATAGGTAGGTAGTATTTTTTTTTAAAAATGAAAATGGATCAAATCTAAAAATTATATTTTACGCATTGGTACAATTAATTTGATGAAGGATATCCGAACTACCTAGATGTTGAGTGCTGTAAACTAACACGATTGACAGGTTTTGGAGGAATAGAACTGTTTCCTCGATCATTTGGCGAAGAGAGAGAAAGAGACTTGACTACTATTTTACAGTAATCATTCCGCAGGTGGACATTGCATTATAAAGTATCAACCAAACCAAAAAAGAAGGTAGCCCGCACGTATTAGAGTGAAAATTTCTCAGAGGTCAAGTCAAGGTATTATTGGAGTTAGGAAGATCGCAAAATTAGAGCTATTATTTTACTTCATTGTACATGTAAGTTTGGGCAAAAATGTCTTCATGCCTCATTCAGGGTGTACTTTTTTGCAGATGAAGTTTGTTGTTGTTGTTTTTACAAGAATACATTACCCATCTTCTTGGTTTAAAAAAAAAAAAAAAAAAAATGAATAAGGTACAATGGTACATACTTGAAATTTACTCATGAGTTGATGAATAGATTTAGCTAGGTTCATTACATTCCGGATGTAAAACGTCCAATTCGAATTGGACGTTTTGTGACATAATTAAAACAACGTTATACTTAATAAAGAATTGATAAAATTAAGAAACTTATTAATAAAACAAAACTGGTAGGTCAGTGTTTCTGTTCGTGTATTGTCGGTCATCAAGTGGCGCAATGTTAAAATGAACCCATTAGGAACTTTTTTTCGTACGTAAGCAATAATTTACATTGTCGATACTCGATATAGCAGCCGAGACCGTAACACAGATAAATATGAATTTGATTAAGATACGATTTGACATTACTAATGAAATTTAGGTCACTATTGCACAAAGGGTAGGTAATTTATCAACATTATCAGTAGATAAGATTCGATAGCTGTTCATGTGTGTATTGTGTACTACCGTTCGTAATTATACCCAACTAAAATAGGTACACAATCATTTATAGCCTATATCGTCATTATATCACGTTCTTGCAGCGAATGACTTGTATGGGTGGAGGGGTTCTGTCACATGTTCAAAGCCGTGGACAGAATCAGTCTGGAGTCAGCAAATTCTTGAAACATATGTTTTTTGAGATTAAGTCGATATTTAGTATTTACTGATGAATTGTACAGCATCAAATCATCCTTGAAAATCATGAATTCTTTTTGTCGGAAATGTTTGACTCGTCAGCTCCTCAAGACACGTCTTGTAGGTATTAGTTGTATTTTGTATTCGAACCGCCGGAAACGAAGTTACGACTTACGGATCTGGCAACAGCAAAAATTATAATTAATGCTGTTATTGCTGTTTTTCATATTTTCAGCAGATATGAATTATTTATAATAGCACATTTATTTGTTGAGCGACCAGCAGGTAGCAGCAATCAGCAAAAGCAAATAATCATGATCCATTAAGTTTGTTTTTTTTACACGGATTATGGCAGATTTTCGAGAATCTGGATTTTGGCAGATTTAAAATCCACCAGAATCTGTTAGGATAGTAGCTTTTGAAAATGGATTATGGATTTTACTTAAAGAGAGAAGACTTTTGGTGTTTTGAAAGTTTGTGGTGACGATCTAAAAGTGTTTAAAAAAGAGATTCAAAAAACGTCCAAAAACCAGATTTTCGAGAATCCGTGTAAAAAAAACATACTTATTGAAAATTTGCATCTAATAATCAATAATTTTAGTAATCAGAATAGTGATTGGCTCTGACTGATCACTCTGACCGTTGACAACAAGAATGAAAACGCATGCGGATTTATTAAATTTTAATAAAAATTAAAATTAAATTAAAAATTGAAATAATTTAAAAAACCTGAAAAAAATAAAATAATAAGCACGAAAGCACGATGCTCATTGCTCAAGCTCAAGTGGTAAATCAATCAATCAAAAGTTGTTATATTATCAATTAGAGCGCTCATTGGTTAAAAATATGGACAGTTCGTGATTGGGCAAAAATTGATCTAGTTTTGTTTGGATTTTAGTTCGCTGCACGTGTTTTGTTTATTTCAGTACTTTACTATTTTTTTTTGTGGTTCGTGGATTTTCTTGGTGTTCGCTGTTCTTGTACATTAGAATTACATATATTCTGCGAGAGGGTGAAATATGTGTTGTGTGGTTACTAAAATGTTGTAAATCCAAAGTGAAGTGATACCTTGATCGTTTCTACGATTCAATTTAGAGTACATTTGCATGTAATCGCGCAGGTCCAGGTACTGTAGTGATTCATTACTAATATAGACATGATCGATGAACTAACGTTCGTATTACAGCTTACAGTAACAGAAACACACTACTAGACGTGATTAAGATGAAAGACAGCAGCATCAGCATCCTCACTATAGGCATCTAACACGAAAGAGCATTTGTTAAACATGGCCAAAACACCCCAAAGTCGACAACTTGGTGAAAAATGTACGCGTTGCCATTTTTCGGCGATATGTGTTACAGGAGTTGAGAACACGACTTTCGCATCATCGCCGACAGAGACAGAGATATTGGTGAGTGTGTATATAATTTACTAGTTATTTATTAGGGTCCAAATTTCGTAACTGAAGTGACATAAGTTACGAAGGTTATTATACTTTCATTAAGTGAACTAATAATAAATAATAAGAACTAGATGGAGTTGGTTATTATTGTTTGTTGGAAGCCGCGATAGATTCGATGCTGGTTATCGTTTACCAGTGTGTAGACCATTTTTACAATTGTGTGGCCGAAGCTCACCGCGGTATTCCATGAGCGGTTCGACCACCCAGTTTACATTAAAACAAACACACCTGATTGAAATCGACCACACACGTTCTTCAGAAACGCCTACCGATTCTTTTTTCCTCTATATCGTTCAAAGTTGGTAGAACTTTTCCTTTGGTCGTTCATATTTTCTGTACAAACGTAAGTAAATTTCATAACTGGTTCGAGTTGTAAAAATCAGCTCTCGTTGGGGTTTTTGGACCAACTCCGTTTCAGTTCTGTGAACTCAGTCTGCTATTCGTTGGCCGCTGCTGCGCTGTATTGAATCGTCGTCGTCGGTTTGAAAACTCTTCAATGGGGTTGTGCAGACTTCCACATGCCGGAAATTTCGCTGATACGTTCACCTTTTCCGGCTGGCGATAGGTTTCCATTTGTGATTTAGAAACCACTTCTTGAGACTTATTTAAAATGTAACTATGAGCATAAGTTACCGAATAGACATGATGGAATGTGCTCGAACCAGAGAAAGACCACCTGTTTAATAAACAGCTTAGGTCACGAGTCTAAAAATGGTTTTTGTTTTTTTATGTATGTCTTGATTTTTAATTTATAAACAATCCGTCTCAGAAAAAAAATACAATTTTTCCAGTGCGCTTTGCAGGTGTTTGCACGTTTGTTATACAATGTCTCCACTAACACATTTTGCTCTGTTATCAGTAACGACTTTGCGACGAACCTTTGAGACGGAATTCTGCAAACAGTAACAGCTGCTTGTCTGCTTATTGGATGGATTTCATTTTGAGGATACCAGCTATTGAAAGTGACTGTGTAAGTTGAGATATTTTTGACTTTTGTCATTCAAGGCTTCAAAGTTGCCGAAGCAAACATTAGAATTGACGAATAACTCGCAGACATTTTTGAATTTAAATTATTAGCGATCTTACAACAACAATGAAGATTGAAGAATGCTCTCGAGTTGAATTTAGAGGTACTTTCAATTAGGAACCCAATACAGAATACGTACTTTTGTTTTGAGTAACGGTAATTCTGCTGAAATTGGTCGGTCAACTTTACACTAATGCATTAGGTAGGTACCTAGGTATAATTTTTCTATTTTATAATGTTCCGAATTATTAATTGATGATTCACTGACAAAAGTCGTTTATGATTTATGGCATTATTAGTATGCTTTGAATTGTAAATTATTATACGTAGTTAACAGCGTATACTTTATTTGTACGGAGGATACTTAAGGATTTATGTCTTTGCGAATTAAAAGAGTATTTGCCTGCGGCTATGGATTCTTGCCTAAATGATACTTGCATATGCGTTTATTGCTTGCATTCTTATAAAGTTGAAGGTGTACCGGGCATCATCGAGTTTATCTTACCTCTACCTTTGAATTAATATTCAAATAGTAAGATACAGCTAGTTAGAACTACTCGTGTTTTGCAAAATACCTACCTGTTAAATTTTATACACAAATTTGAAACGTAAACTTGCAACTGTTGTTGACGTTGTGACGTCAATGATTCAAAAACATTGGTATTAGTACCTATGAATAAAAAACTAATTGCATGAGTTTTCGCTGACCGACGTTTCTAATTGAATAATAATCTAATTGAAATCGCTTCAGCTTCAGGTTAATTAGTCACTTATCAATTATCGCGAAGTTATCAGTTAGGGTAACCTAGTCAGAGAATACAGTTACGGAGAATAGTGTCCCGTCGAGAATTGTTTTTCGAAGAAAATTTAGCGCTTTCTTTTCGCATTATAAACAATACCTAATAAACATTAAACAACCGTTTAGCCGCGCCAACAATCACTTGGAGTATTAATGAAAGAGATTAAGTATAAGAACAGTAGCTGAATTGCTTCGTAATCTATAATTACATGATTTAAACATGATCATTCGTAACACCAGGAGCTGAAAAAGTCAGAATAAAAAATAGTCTTTAGCGTTTAACGTTTATAATTAAACAAAGATTTTTAGAAGGCGTGTAATTAAGTATTTAGCTGGTCAGATAGACTGGCTATAATTTAAGTCTTGCGTTTTACGTTCATTAATTATAATATTTAAATGAGCTCGTTCGGTGGGAGGGGAGACTGTATTTATATGAAATTTATGTTTTGTATTGGTCGCGATTAGGTGATGAGGAATGAAGATGACCCGTATTTTTGTTTTGATGAGTCTTTAAAAATGGGTGATGATTAAGAGTGAGCTTTCGATCAGGTTGGTGCTATTACATGTTTTGGGAATTCAAATGTTCAAATCTTTAAAAAATGTAAGAAGGCATCTATCTGTATTGATGACAGGAAATTTCCAGTGAAGCAATATTTTGTATTTGTAATCATAACGGAATTATACATAAGATATACCCTTACCTACCCATACTCAAATTGTGAATTCCACCTTCCATCGTATTTAATACGTGCTCATTTAATGGAGTTTTAATTCAATTTCTACTTGTAAGGTTGTAAACTTGTAACAACTCCATGCTCGTGTTACATTGCGATAAAGTTTACCTACCTGTTCCTGTTATGACTTATAATGTTATAAGATTATATTCAAGCCATTTTGTAATTATATAGAAATAGAATGAATGGAGAGATAAAGAGATGTCGATGAACGATGAATTGAAGAAGTCTTTCGTGAATGAACATTCACTGCAATTGCAATACGAATTTGCTATGTGAGAAAGGTTGATTTATCAGGTTCATTCGCCAGTTGACTTTAATTACCTACACTTGGGTATCGGAGTGGTGAATGATGAATTTCGATCTGTTTTGTTGGCTAAAACGTCGTAGTTCAACAACTGATCAATTGAGGGTGAAGAGGAGGAAGAGGTCGACGAGTCAAAGAGGATTCGATGTTTGATGTTTTTTTTTTTTCAAATAATCAGTGTAGAATTGATATTATTAAAAATATTCAAATTTTCAACTTCAATAATTCAAACGAAGAAAGATGATTAATTGATTATAATTGAATAAAAGAAAATTTTTTCATCGGAACGTAATTAAATAGCCTAGGTACCTACGAGTACATTGATGGTTTTTGAAAATGAAGTTATCATAGAGGTTTTCAAAATGCGTCGAAAACTGTTATATCGACGTAAAAAAATTGGGAAAATATTTTTTGCACGACGAAAAAGGGCGTCATCACGACAAGCATTTTTTCGTTCATAAAAGATGAATGAACGACGAAAAATGATGAAGTTCTACGCCAGATGACGCCCGACAATAAAGTATTTATGAACGACTACAATTTAATAACGACATAAGCAATATTCACGACAAAAAAATTTCATACACGACAGATCATTATCAGTTCAAATACAATTATATTTTGTACAATTTTTGCCAAATAATCAACTAAGGGTTTCTTTAAAAAAAAATTTGAGTGAAATTGTGACTCAGTAGAAGAGAACCAAATTGGCCTAAACGAAGCGAGGGCAAAAACTTGGGGAAAAAATGACAATTCTGAGGATAGATCGGCGATTTTGTCGGCAAATGAACGATAATTAAATACATGATTGTAAAAAATTTGAATTTTTGAAAACGGAAACTAAAATATTGTTGGAATTTTTGTATTTTCTCAACTTTCTTGAATTTCTCACAATTTCCCAAGTTTTTCCTACTTTCGCGGAACCGGAGGGGGGCAAACTGTTGCCCCTTAGCCCCTTTACGCTTCGTCCCTGAGGTGAAAAGAAGAAGAGGGGTCGCCCATCAGAGTCCACAAAACATTACTTCTATAAACAGCAATTTTTTACATACCTAGGTACTTCGTTTTTTTGGTATTATTTTAATATTTTTTAAACGTCTATTTCTGTCGGTGAAATGCCTGTTTTCGATAAAAAAAAATTTGTCGTGAATTGCCTTATATACCTAGCAGTTGAAAGTAATAAAATGTCGTGAATTTTTTAATTCGTCGTTTGATACATTATTTTGTCGTTGGAGTACCTTTCATGTCGGGGTAAGCTCTTTATTGTCGGGAATTTCCTATTTAGTCGTGGTAATGATTTTTCTGGCGTGAAAGTGCCTATGCTTGTCGTGCTGACGCCCTTTTTTGTCGTGGTATTATCATCCAGAATTTTTCAATATTCAATGAACTTTTTTTCAAAACGTGTTCTATTCCATCCAAGAAACATTAGGGTGGTCCTTGTTTTGAAGTTCCGGTTTTTCATGTTCCTATTGCCTCTATCGCCTCCTCAAACATTTCTTGAGTTTCTGTGAAGAAAACTCATTTAAAAATTTTTTTGAGGTACACAGAGCTACACTCCCTTCTCAAAATTGAAAAAAATATAAAATATTTCCATTTAAAATTCTCAATTTCTGCTATCAAAATTTTTTATGGGTGATGCTTTTTTCTAGAAAGAACTGTGTTCCCTCCCTCACGCAAAGTTGGTCCCTCTAAACAGAGCCCCAAACTTGAAAAATCAACTAGAGTCGGTGAAAATTAAATTTATTGAAAAGTACTTATGCAATTATTGACATGTAAACTGTAGAGATTGTTGCATCTTTTTGAAGAAAAAACTTTTTTTTTAAAATGCAAACTTCATTTTTAGAAAAAAAGTGCAATCGTAATTTTTGAAAAAAAAATGAAAACTTCATTTTGAAAAGAAAATACAACCTTCATTTTTGAAGAAGTACTGGAAACTTAATTTTTAAAGGTAGAAGAGAAACTCATGGAACAAAAGCTATTCAACTTGACTTTAAAAAAAGTCTCTTGTGAAGAACTTTCGAAAAAAAAACTTCTGTACTGGATAAAAAACCTCTCTCCAAAAATTGTTTGTTGCGAAACAAAATTTATTCTTCACCTGAACTTTTAAAAAGGAAACTTCCTTTTTGTGAAAATTTCTTCTTTAAGGAAACTTCTTTTTGAAGAAACGTCTCCAATAAAATAATTGTTTGAGAAAACGGAAATTTACATTTGGAGGGGGAGGAGGGGCGTGTGACTTCTTCATAGACGATAAATTAAATCGTGAAAAAACACTGGTTTGTGAACATTTCAATTTCAATATAAATTTTTGAAGAAAAAACATTCTTGCTTCAGAGTTTCCAGTAGGAGGAAGGGGGGGGGGGGTAGGGAAATTTTCAGGAAATCCCACCCCTCCCGGGCCATACATTCGTTTTCGGTAGCACTGCTGCTGATCTTATTTTCCCTACCGGCTACTTAAGTAGTGTGTACTGTTTTTTGCTTATCATTTCCTACCATACCTACCTACTGCTTTTGTCCTATCTTTTTTGTCAAAGTTGTGGGGGAAAAGTCCTGGCATCCTGGTTTGTTGACAAACTTTCGAAAAATTTTGTTTTTTTGTCAAAATTTCAAAATATTCCTGTTTTTTTTTTTGTCAAAATTGAGAAAAATTCCTTTTTCATTTAATTTTTTTCAATCTAAATTTCAAATTTTCCATTCATTTGTTTTTTCTTTCAGGATTTTGATTTTTTTGTTCATTTTGTTTCTAGTTTTGTTTGAAAATTGAAAAGTAATGAACACATTTGGGAAAAATTTTTGGTTGAAAGTCCTGTTTTTTTTTAAATTTTTCAATGAAACTATTTTAATCATTTATTCTTTCCTCTCAATTTTTTTTAGTCTTGTTTGAAAATTATAATATTTTGACCCGAAAAAGTTTTGAACTAATTTTTGACCGGATCCATTTCTTTGTCTAAAATGAAACATTAACGTGAAAAATTCTCCTCCAATAGTCCCGTTTTTGTCCAACTTTTGCATCTTCAATTGTTTAATTTGATAACGTCCAATTTTCAAACGTGGAATTTACTTCTTTTACAAAATTTATTTTCTCCAAAACTGTATAGGAGTGATTTTAAGCAATAATTACATCTTGAAAAAAGTGATTTTTTTTCAAAGGTCCCTTGAAATAATGTTATCGAATTTTGAAATTTTGGTAATTTTAAACTTGAATTCTTGAGTAACTTCTCCAGACAAGTAAAACATGTAGGTACCTAATTTTGGGAAATTGCTCATCTTTGAAATTGAAGAAACTGGGGTCAATGTAATGTGTTGACATTTTTAAGGTGCCCTAAAAAAATTATTTGCCCATAGTACCTTTACCTTTAATTTTTGCGATGGGCTATTTTATAGAATAATAAATTATGTTCAGAAATTCGGTTTTGAAAATTAAGATGCCCTTGCACTTTCAATTTTCAGATTAGGCATGTTTCAGAAATCCTCCACAGTGATTATTCTAAGAATTTTTTGGAGCTACACAACACAAGCAGGATAATTTTCAGTATCAAGATTCCCCCTTATTTTTCCAACTCTCCCTGATTTTCTTACCAGCCCCCCCAAGCCAGATAAAGTTTGTTGAAAACTATCTATTCTGTTTTTCTGATTTCAACATTTTTTAAATTCAATCATGGGTTTTTTGAAATGGAAACTGTATAGAAAATGACAAAATTGGCCCGAGCGAAGCGAGGGCGAAAAATTGGAAAAATTTGTAGTTTGAAAAGCAGAACAATATCAATTTTAATGTACGAATTCAGTTTTTCTGATCTCAACTTTTAAAAAATTTCATCCATAGTTTCTTGAAATTTGAAGCGGGAAGAAGAGAATCAAATTGGCCGAGCGAAGCGAGAGTAAAATCTTTCTGAAATTCGCAGTTTCAAGAAGCAAAACAGCAATAATTTTGATGTGAAAAGTCAGTTTTTCCACCACTGATATTTTCAACAGTTTGAACAAAAATATTTTTCAAGCATGAGATTAGCTCTTTTTTCAACTTTTTTTTCATTAAAAAACTCATAAGCAAATTGGTATAATTATGTGATGCGTTTTGCGATTAGGGACCTTGTGGTGAAAATTTTATGTTTTCAGGAGAGCCAAAACATCAAATTATCGAAAATTTTATCGAAAAAAATTGACTTTGCATTTTCTGGCTGGTTGAAGTCTTCTGAACCACCGGTATTGGCTGTTTTGGCGTGAGACCACTTTCCATTGAGGAGATACTACTGGTAACGCTCAGGGACCTTGTGGTGAAACAATAGAAAAGAAAAGGTACCTTGTGGTGAAAGATGAAAAAACCTGCCGATAACTCAAATTTTAGTGCTTCCAACAAATTTTTCCGTTATCACTAAAGAATAATTTGAAATTATTGAACTTTTTTAAACGTAATTTTGATGAAAATAAATGATGAAAAATGTATGAAGTTGATAATTTAATTGTTTCGAGAATTTCTTGGGTCTGTTTGCTATTCTTTTTAATTGGACTTTTCAAGAAAAGTCATCATTTCAAATTTCATTGTTTTATGCCTTTTGGAACACTTATCAAGAGCTTTTGCTTTTCAATTTCAAATTTTTCAGAAAAAAATCGCGTTTTTTAAAAAAAAATCACCACAAGGTCCCTTATTATTTTTCAAAAACTACCCCAAGATGCCTTACTATTTTTCATCAGTTTGGTATCAAGAACATTAAAAAAAACAACAACAACAACAGTATCGGATTCAGCATTAAATTTCATACCAGAATCCATACTCCCACAGTTGAAATTTTTTTTTTTAATTTTTGATTAAAAGTTCTAACTTTAGAGGCGTTTTTCTCAAAAATTCACTAAAGCTGTTACTCACATTTGCATAGGTAACTTTAGAGCGGTGTACAGGCGTTATTTGACCACTTAGGTGAAAACTGATTGCACCACTGGATTCTCTTTGCAAAAATAACCCAAAATGCAAATATAAAAAAAAAACATCGAATCCCACAAGGTCCCTAATCCCAAAACGCATCAAATTATAAATATCTATTTTTGGTACTACACAAATATGTTGGTACTACACAACAAATTTTTGGAACTACACAAAATGTGCGGAGCTACACGTTAGAATAATCACTGATCCTCCAAGTACAGAACGTTAGTAAACTTTTGTTCTGATCGGTGATCACTGATTATCACTTCTGACCATTTCCTAATAATTCAAAGGATGAAAGAAAGTGGTGGTAACTCCCCCAAATTTGGGTTAAAATTTAAAAAAAAAATGGGAGCATGTGATACATCGATTCACATGTTTTTGAAAGCGCTGATCTCGAATGTGACTTTAGTTTTTTGATTAAGACCACTCCAGGGCCTCTAGAAAGTCTCTTTTCTTTTAAATAGTCATAATTTATAAACAATGCAGTGCCATGGTCCCATATAGGAGCGTGACACGGTGCTGGTTATGCTTTCGAATTCGAGAACACTGAACAAGAATATTCCATTGTGTGCGTTTTTTTCACTGCATTTTTGAAGGGTGTAGAAGATACCCCCTTCCCCCCTCCAAAGGAATTGAAATTTCTGAAGAAAAATTGAGAAACATGATAAATATTGATTGACTTGTACTCGTATTTGGAGGTGCTGTACACAAACATGGCCTTACCTTTTAATCGGACTTCATCTTTACCTCTAGCAACCCACACACCCCCCCCCCAAGTGATTTGATAAAAATTCTCGAATCAAGTGCTATTTGTGAAATAATTATTTCGATAAACTAAGTATATCAAATCCACAGGTTTTTGTTTCCAATGATTCCATAACTATACTACGTTGAAAAAGTAAGGTCTTTTTAGACACCTTTATCTTGCAAGTAAGAACCTTGTGTATAATAATCATTATAGCTGGCAAATCAGCGAGCTATTACAGACGTCTGGGCAAAATGAAATAATTCGATGCGTGATATCGGCCACCACGCCACCACCCACTTACATAAAAACTGATCGATATTAGTGGTTTAATAAAGAAGAGGAAAAAAATTATGGAAAGAGAGATCACACACGAGCCGCTTCGCCGCCTCATCATCACACGCACACAAACATGGGTAAATTTCTAATGGTTTATAATTAGCTTACCTGGCTGTATTTTTTGCTATTTTGCTCGCGATCTGATCCGATCCGTACGCCGTACCTATACATGTTGCATAGGACCTATATGGGTGGAGGTACCTCCGATTCATATTCGAATAGTCGAAAGCGTTGCTGTTGTTGAACGGAGAGGACAAAGTATTCCGATTAGGATGCTCGTATAGTAGGATAAATAGATATAATGGTTTTGTTTCGTGCAAAAGCACTAAATCTTTCGAACCATGTCATTGACTAAGGGAGCTATATTTTTTGTAATTGCAGGTTACCTACCCTTCTTCTGACTGCCTATCTTTTTTTTCTGATTTTGCTGAAAATGCGTCCGGATCTGAAGCTCTCTCTCTGTATCTGTATTGTATGGTCGTACGTTCACAATATTTTTGGTAATTAGGGACACTCTTCTGCAGCCGGTTATTTCATGTCTCTGTTACGTAGGTACACTCAATACTGCTCCGGCAAGATTTAATTACACGTTGTAAGCCTCGGTGTGTCTGTTTGTTTGGATCTTTCTGTGTGTATGGCTATTGCCATTGCCCATTTATCGTCGTGTGTAATGCATATAATATACGCATGCAAGATGAATAGAATGTTAATCATGACAATTACAATACGCACGTTCGGTGTACTATTTTAGATTTGAACGTTCGTACAGTACACATACAACAAACGCGTTTATCGACTATTTTCGTAATTTTTTTTTCTTAGGCCTTCGGTGTACTGTATACTCGTAGTAGTACCTTACCTATAGGATATACGAATGGTTGGAATACAAGATAACCTCGGGCGGCCCAGAGCTCGTTTCTAAATGCAACATAGGTATATAGGTTTTTTCCTTCTCTTTCTTCATTTAAATGTAATATAGTGGACGCTTTGTTTAGAGCTATAGGTACTATCTTTTTGCAATTATTCAACTGTGGGGCTTGAAATTTACCTTGATCTGAAGGATCGTTAAAAAAAATCCTAACCGGAAAGAAAGGCTGTAGTAAAAAGTCGCCTGGTAATTGTTCTCTCTCTCTCTCTTCTCTCGTAGACGTAATTCGTTTGCAAAGTAAACATCGGTAGGTACTCGCAAGCGGAGAGGTACCACTCTCTGTATACGTAAACAGGTCAACAAAAATGACTTGCGTTCGATTTACTTAACGTCGTAGTCGTATAGCAGAATATACAGCGTCGTTATCAGTTCTCCTGCGCCAGTGTGCGAGGTGTTTTTCCAGACTACTTGACTAAAACCAAACGCCAAACGCGTCTTGGGATCGAGAGATGATAATTTTTCAAATGATTTTTTTCTCTCTCTCTCTCTCTCTCTTAATTTTTAACGACACTATAGCACTGGCACTGGCAGGTGTACCTGTCCTGTACCTAGTCTTACTATATATACGCGATTGTATGTATAGTAATTCAAATACGCGATTTCGATTTGTTCGACCCATTATCCGAGCATTAGATGTGGTTATCGTCTTGTATCGCGCTATCGGTATTATTATAATTTGATAGTTGATATTCGCAAAAGCGGTCCTGGTGTACAGTAGCAATCGAGCAGGACGATTTGACGAATAATTAACGACAACATAGCTTAGGAAGTAGTTGATATGCGGGTATAAGTGGTTAGCTGGTTACTAAGGCCTTTATCCTCTCGATGAAATTAATTCGTTGGAAAAGATGTAGTAATTTTTTTTTCTGCTTCGTATACTTATTTTTCGTCGAAAGCGTGAACGTAAAATATTGCTGGAATGTTGGAATACCTATACTTATGTACATTAGACTCGTATCTGCGAATTTCAACTACCTATACTCGAAAACCCGGCTATAAAAAAATCGAAAATTTTCCTCCGCTGGTTTTATTTATTTTTGGAAATTAAATCGATGTACGTAGAGGTTTTGGTGGTGTTGATTTGTTGACTGAGATGTGAGCGTAAATTTAGGAAAATTTATCGACGGCGTGAGAGAAGTTGAGAGAATGAAATGATGGATGTTGATGTTGAAAGTTGCCAAACTCAAACTTGGTGAAGCTTTTCTAAAGAGAAACTGGTCGAAAGCATATTGTAGTACTTACTATCCTATTATGCGATTTTCAGTAATTTTTCAATTGAAAATTGAATGAGCCACTACGTATTTCAAAGTACTCAGGAATGAAAATATTGAATATGCGCAATTTAGTCATTAAAATAGGTTCAACTTGGAAATTCAAGCCTGCTGTCCCTTCATCTTTCATCTTTCAAGATAGGTAGTTAAGAATATACGTATTACTTCATTGTAAATTTTTTTTGTTTTTTTACCATCAAAAGTTAGAAGTATCAAAATCCATGATTCAGTTGTTTCATATTGAAAATTGTTGAAGAATTTCCGAGAATGAGTGTCTCAAAAGTTCTGCTATCTTGCTTTTATGCTGATTTTTTTTTGTCAAAATTGTGAAGAAAATCCCGCTTTTTTCCAAAATTATTTTAAAAGTCCAGTTTTAGACCAAAATTTTCAAAAAGGTGCTGTTTTTTTCGTAAAAATTGTCAAAAAAGTTCCGCTTATGTCAAAATGCTTAAAAATGCCTTGTTTTTTCGAAATGGTCAGAAAGTTTAGTTTTTTTTTTTTCATCAACATTGTCAAATACGTTCTATTTTCGGCAGAAATCATCGAAAAAGTCAAGTCCGAAGTTTTGCTAAAAAAATCCTGTTTTTACCAAAATTTGCAAAAAAGCCAAATTTTTTGTCAAAAAGTCATAATTTTGTTTGGCCAAAATCCAATCCACGTCAATTCAACCAAGAAAGTGGTGAGGGGGTCGGAGATTTTTTTGAAATTTTTCCTGCAGAAAGACCTTATGGAGAGATGACCAATGGTGCAAATCGCAGCCTTCTAGCTCTTTTTTAAAGGCTGCTAGGGGGTGTCAAGTTTTCAGTGAATTTGAAATATCGTCCATTTCAGCAGTGGATTACTCGATATCCGCGATACCTACCAAAGTGGAACTTTTTCCAATAGTTAGGGGGTTTGAAAGGCTTTTTAGTGATATTATAAAAATCAGTGTTTCCACTTTTTTTCGTACAAAAAATTAGCTCGAAAAGTTCCGACTCTAAAAAATGCTGAAAAAAATAAATTATGGACAACTTTTCATGTTGAACATTGAACAACATATTGAAAAATTGAATGGCATTCTTTCGTAAAGTTGATTTTGAAAAATTGAAAGTTTGCAAAAAAAAATACGATTTTTTGATTTAAAACATGAAAAAAAGTTTTTGCATGGTGAAATTGACCCATTTGGAAATGAACTCATCACAAAAAAAATCAAAATTCGAAAAATCAACGAATCTTAATTTTTTTGCTATGAGTGTGATTTTTATCAATTTTTTCATGAAATAAGTCAGAAAGAGGTTAAATTCAATTTTCAATTCCAAACATCAAAAAAAGTTTAAATTTATTCAGTTGTCTTGTTTTGACCTCTTTTTGACGTATTTCCTGAAAAAGTTTATAAAAATCTGACACCCTTTTAGCAGCTTTTTAAAAAGGGCTGAAGGGCTGCGATTTGCACCATTGATTGTCCCTTCAGAAGGTCTTTCCACTGGAAAAATTTTTAAAAAATCTCCAACCCTCCTCCTCTCTTATCACTTCTAGGTCGAATTGACGTGCAATGACCCTTTTTTACTTGCAAAATCGTTCTATTCTGCTTTTTGCCAAAATCGTCAGAAAAGTCCTATTGTTTTTCTAAAATTGTCTTAAAAGTCCAGTTTGTTGCCAAAAAAGTTTTGTTTTAACCAAAATTTTAAAAAAATGTTTGCTCTTGTCAAAATTGTTGATAAAGTTTTGTTTTTTTATTTGTTTTTTTTTTACTAAAATTCTTAAAAAATCTTATATTTTGACATTTGACAAAATTGTCAAAAAAGCTCATCTTTTATGCCAAAATTATTGTAAAAAAATCATTTTTTTGCTGTAATTGCCAAAAGAAGCTCGTTTTCTTCTATAATGACCAAAAAGTACTTGAAAAAAAATGGTCAAGAAAATCATATTTTTATGTCAAAAAAGCCCTGATTTTCCCAAAATTTTCGAAAACGTTCGGTTGTCTGCGAGCCAAAGTTATCAGAGAAGTCCTGCTTCCTGTAGAAATTGTCAAAAAGTCTTGTTTTATGACAGAATAGTCAAGAAAGTCTTGTGTTTTGTCCAAATTGTCAAAAAAGTCCATGGTTTTGCAGAAATTTTTAAGAATGTCTCGTTTTATGTCCAAATTGTAAAGAAAGTTCTGTTTTTGGCCAAAATCGTCAAAAAAGCTTGCAGTTTTTTCAGTGAAATTACAAGAAAGTTTCATGGAAGGGAAACTACGGATGGGTTTGAGGGGGGGGGGGGGTAAAATATTAATTATTAAGACTAAAACTTACTTTCGAGAAAACTTTCCTGTGCAGGAAATAATTTTTTTTCGAATTTATTTTTTAAAAATTTTCAAGAGGAAAGCTTGATTTTTCAAAAATATGTCCCTCAATTTTGAGTAACATTTTTTCAACAAAATTTTCCTATACTTATTGAATTTCCAGCGTTTTTAAAATGGAGTCTGTGGTTACGGAAATGATAACAATTTTGATGTATTGTTCTGAAAACTAAACACAACATTTTATTTTCTCCCCCTCTCTCTCTGTCTCTCTACCATCAATACAAATTTTTCCAAAAAATTGTTTGAAACTTGATCATTCAAGTAATTTTTTGTCAGTCAGATGATTGTCATGAAAAAAAGGATGTGAATTTTCTTAATGAGAATGTTCTAGTTACCGGTTGGCGCGATTGCCTCTTATATATAAATAAGATAATACTTACCTGAGGTTTCTGAAAACCTATCCTTACTCACCTGCTGACGTCAGATTTTGTTTCTTGAGAGTTTCGTATTGAAAATGAAGGTACACTATTTAATCCCTCCTCCTCAATTTTTCTTTGCAATGATTTCTTAAACTGATAATCTGAGACAATTTTTCTCCACTAATTTCCCTTCAGATTCTTTCCACTGATCGTGCATAAATTTTTTTAAAAATCATTTTGCATAAAATTCAAAACTTAATATTCCTTTTATTCCTGGTAAATTTTTTTTCTAATCACGAATGTTGAAGAAAAATTTGCCAATACCTTGTATCCATATTCAAAAAAAAAAAAAGTCACCTCATCTACCACGTTCTGTGACTGAACGACTCGCGACAGAAATGTAAAAATAAAAAAAAATTACAAAATATTTAAATTACTTTATAGTATGCAAATGTACTTCCATTCGCTCGTAAATAAGATCAGTGTTACCAGATGTTTATGACTGTAATAAATGATGACAAAACCGGCGGGCGATTACTTCATTAGAAAATCTCTTCAAGCATCTACCTCTGAATAGGTACTGGTACATACAACTGCACGATTTTTCATTTTCACGTGCAAAAAATTAGCCCCTTGTCCTACCCTCCTTTCACCATGTGAGCATACTAACCTTCAAAATCATACAATATCTGGCTATGTAATCAGAATCACAGCACTTATTATGTGAAAGAGAGAAAGGAAAGTGTGTAAATGAAATTCACAGCTATAAATTGCTTCTCCTCCAGATGCTCTCTGTACTCGAATGATCTTTTTTTTTTTTTTAGAAAAGAAGACACTCTTTCGAGTAAAGGAAAAAAAAAGTCATCTCTTATGTGAAAATACACATCACGTAGAAATAAAAACGAGTTTGCTTTTTTTTTTTATATAAGAAATTTAAACAAGTCTTTATTGAAAATGATTATATAACACGAGTATACAGCATTAATTACACATAATTTTTTACACTTGAACTTAGAAAGAGAGAGAGAAAAATAAAAAAGAGAACAATTTTATGAACAATTTTTTTTTACGCGTATAACGACATTTATATACGTACGAAATGAAAGAGAGGATAGTTTTCATCTATAGAACTAAATTTTATTACATATAATTTAATAGGCAACGTGGTAATTGACTTGACACTTGTTACACCAGCTCTAGAATCACTATATGCTCGATACACACATAAACATAAATAATTTGGTATATAAAATTTATCTATATATAAATTGTAGTACATACTTCTCTCTCGCGTAATGACAAAAAAAAAATAAATACCTTTTTTTCTTAAATAAAACAAATGAAAAATAAATAAAACAATAACAAAACAAAACAACGTCAGCGTAATGCTGATTAGGCGAGTTTTCCTTTTGCATTGAAAATAATAGGTATCTATCCGTGTGTTTTATACGGAAAAACATCGCCTTTGAAATGCCGCTGGTGTTTGATTTACAAAAAAAGAAAAAAAATAATAAATCTATTATACAAATATACACGGCCAAAATTTTGGTAAGAAGAGAAAAAAAAATTGCTAAACATTAAAACAAACGTATAAAAATGTACATTATGATACATTGAAGTCGCTTAATACATAGAGGTTTTTCAATTTAAAAATAAGGACTAGAGGCATTAAAAATTAAATGGTTTAAATTTTTGTTTCGAGATGTTTGATGAAATTTTCTACTATTTAGTGTTTTTTGATTACTATAATGGTTTCTTGATTTGTGTTTTTTTTTTTTTTGTTCCAAGTCGTCCCAGAAAAATGAAAGAATTTTCGTAATGTCGATAAATTTAATGTCATGGTAGGATATATGTAATAAGTATTTCACTGGTCAACGTACGTACGTATAGTCCGACATTTTGGCAAATTTATGTACATTTACCTAGATATATTATATACGAGTAAAGGTCGAGTAAATATATATATGAAGAAAAAGAGGACAATTCGATACTAAATATAAATAATTGGTAACATTAGCATCGTTGATGGCCAAAAAATACAGTCAGATATTGAAGTACATATAGGTACGAGAAGGTGGAAAGTAAAGAGTATGAAGAGGGAATTTCGCTTTCTTATATCGATGAGATAATAAGTCGAGTAAATAGCATAAAACTCAAGGTCATCGTCGTACTACCAGTTCAATAAGAAATTCAAATAGTAAATTTCTTCTCGCGAAGCAAAGTTTCGTTTATGTATTTCGCTTGGAAATATGTGCTAAAAATTAATTTAAAATTAAAAAACGAATTTTTTCTCAGTATTTGTAAAAAAAATATACGCGACGATAAAATTGAACGATAAAAAAAAACTAAAAAAAAAAATTAAAATACGTTTACGTACTTTTTTTTAAAAAATAGATAAAAAAGTATTCGATTTTCGACGATCAAATTAATAAAAATAAGAACAAAAATAACAAGTAGTGGAAGACGGAGTTGAGGGAATAAAATTGAGACGATTTAAAATTTTTATAAAAATAATAAAAATTGGGGAGGGGATATAAGAAGAGCGATTTCTCTCGCCATAAAGTTCGAGGGGGGGGGGGATAAGTTTAGTAAAAACGCTACCAACCGTAAATGAAATTGAATTCTTAGGACGTTGCTAAGGTTATCCAGGAATAGTAGGAAGAAGAAACGTAAAGACGAAGAAGGAAACATATAATACGATGGGTTGGAAATTACGACGAGTACACGAGAAGAACAAAAATTGGGTAAAAACTAGGAAAAGTAAAACAAACTATATAAGTATGGTTTTATATACATCGTAAAATTGTTTTGTTGACGGGATCACAGCGTTTAAAATTGATAATCACGATGCAAAGACTAGCTGAATAAGAAAAACTTTTTTTTTTTGAAGAAGCCGCACTGTGGCGTCTGCGTTATCGCTTTTACCGACATCCGCAACCTTCGACGACCATATCTTGATAGACTTTCAATACGGTTTTGCTGTTGTCATCTAAATACAGCATCGAAATAGGAGTTAGAGATGTGGGTACACAACACGGCTTTGGTATGGTGGTCGGATGAACGCTATGGACCAAAGTTTGCACGATGGCGTGATTGGTCGTATTCATATGATCGGCGAACTGCGAAGGGCACTCGCCGGCGCAGAAGAAAGCATCGTATCCGGGAGGCGCTACGATCCAATCGTTCCATCCGACTTTTTCGAATTCCACCCATAACTGATGTCTTTTACATTCGTCTCGACCTTTCCTCCTCTTGAGCGGAGCACCATTATTACTATTACTCCGCTTCTTCCTTCTGGTATCCGTCCAGTTGGTTGGTTTTCTCGGTTTTCCATCGTCCGAGTACACGAACAGCAACGGTTGCATCGGCTGCCAACTGTCTTCGTCGTCGGTCTCGGTGTTACGTTTTAATCTGACGTGTGACGCAATTTTGTCGCCTTTGGGTGACTTCACGTCGATCAGCACGCCGTAATTGGTTTCGTGATTCGATAGCCATCGTTCGATTATTGGTAACACGTCTAAGCTTACGGTTGAATGGTCTGACTCTGACTCGGAAGCTGACGCTGACGTATTTACAATTCGAGTATCGACTATTCGCAGTATTGGTCTAGTTTTACCTTTGATACCGGGTTGTACTATATCGTAAACGGATATACGTTGTAGGATGCAGTCTGTTATGTGATTTTTTTTAGGAACTATGGTTAACTTCAGTTCGGCCGAAGTAACGATTTCGTTGGCGGGAAAGTCTTTCAGGTCGAAGCTCAATCGAAATCGATGATCGTGTACGAACCTTTCGTCTATCGAGCTTTCTGCAAACAAACAAATCATACAAGTTCGACGTTAGTAATCGCATAACAAGTCAAAAAAAAAACAAAATGTGAATTTTAGTCTTCATATCGTAAAACGAAACACGTGGTAAATGGGGGGGGGGGGGGGGGGTTGAGGAGAAAATTTGAAGGCGTCATTCCGAAAGAAAAGTATCCCAACTGTCACTTGTCAGAAAAAATTTTGAACTGAAATACAAGAGCCATGTTTTGGGTTAAAATTGTCAAAGTTTTGCTTTTTTGCCAAAAATTATCAAAAAGTTGCGAAATAGTCCAACTTTTTTGACAAAAATTGCGAAAAATCTCAATTTTTTGCTAAATTAGGTAATTGAAGGGTTCCTTTCCAAGTCGGCCTAAGTCCATTTTTATCATTTTTGAGTTAGCAGCGCCATCTGCTGGTACAGGTCGGTTAACACCTTTATCACCTTGTCCCAACACCTGGCGTTACTTTTTTCGCCCAGGAGCGCTGTTTTGCCGGCTCGAAAAAACAGCTGATTATTCCAAAGTGGCCTAAATCATACATTTTTTAAGAATTTGTATACAAGTGCGGTTGTGCCGGTTTTTTTTTCAAGTTTTTCAACGATTTTCGAGAGACGAAATTTGAAGGTGCTTCGAATGAAATTGTTTCAGAAATGTATTAAATTAATGATTCGTGAATTTTTTTTTGAAAAAACGCGTTTTTCAGCTCTTTTTCGAAATTTTTAACATCAGATAATTCCAAATGGGCCTAAGTCCACTTTTTCTGACTGTTTGACGCGCTCTGGAGCTGAAAATACGCAAAATTAAAAAAATACCAATACGGTACTTTAAAGCAGAAAGATCAAGCTTCACAACCATATAATCACATCATTTATTATTGAAGCGGAAGGGCGAGAAAAACACTTATTTGTGTTTTTCTCGAAACGAAAAAAATGGACTTAGGCCGACTTGGAAAGGAACCCTTCAATTGTTAAAAAGTTGTGCTTTTTGCTAAAAATGTCAAATTGTCAATGTTTCGATCGAATTTCATCGTCAGATTTTAACTGGTCTAAAACTTTTGTTTTTTTGTTTTTTTTTGCATTTTTGCATAATAATTATGGTAGGTAATTGAAATGTTCTGGTTTTTTTTTGTAATTTTTTCTACATCAAGCTTTGTCACTTTTTTGCTTAGTTTTTGGTTACTTTTTGGTGGGCAAAATTAGATCGGAAAGAGCATGCAAAAATGTATCACCTACCAAAATTTCATATTTCCGGTGCTAAATTGCATTTTTCGATGTTTGGTGAATAATTTTTGAAGTGAAAAAATTGAAAAATCTAAAAATAGGCAAAACTTTAGATTCCGAATTTCATTTTTTCGGTGAACTTTTGTAAACTCACATGAGCTAGAATGAAATTCACTTTATACGAGTACATAATCGAATTTCCACCTCCCAGATCGGTTGATTTCTGAAGCCTGCATAATTTTCGAATCTTTTAGAGTAAATTATTCAAAAAACAAAAGATTTTGCAAAATTGTTCTTTAATCGATCGAATAAGAGCCCAAAAAGGTTAAACAAACCGGTTGAAAATATGGGGGAAAAGGCTTGACCAATGACCATATTTCAGCTGATTCCAATCTCAATTTGATTAAATTTTGGATTCTACTTTAGGATGAAGTGAGCCAAACAAATTTCTTAGAATTCGTCAAATAATAGTAAAATTGAAAGTCAGCATCCGATGACGTACCTATTTTTACAGTCTTTTCGAATTTCACATCGCCTCAGTCTAAACATTTTTCTGTGAATTGGGATGTCTTCATTGTAGGGAAATAAATGTATGTGCAATTGTGCATGGTGGGAGTCATCATGTGAGGAGGGGGGAGAGCTAGCCCAAGATTCGATGAGATGGTTCCGATAGTGAATATGTATCATTAAATTAATCGTGCAGGTCTAAAATTCTTTTTAAAAATTTCAATTTTTGTTTTTTAAAAACAAAATAAATATGTAATAGGATAAAATTTGTTTTTCGTGGTTCAATTTTAAATAAATTCAGATTTAGAAATTGCGAACTGAAACAGTGAAACTGTATTGAAGATACTTTGGTTCAGTTGAGCGATTTTTCATTTTTTTTGTGTGTGTGTGTTGAAAGGTGGGCAAAATTTATTTGATTTCCAAGTAGGAAAAGTTAGTTGTGGGGATATTTTCCACGTTTGTTATTATAATTCTCGGTTTTTATCAAAAACAGGTGAACATATGGTTGCATACTCATAATTTTAAGGAGAACCACGAATGTTAACGAAAAAATTGAAATTTTGAAAATCCACTGAGTTGAGGAGGGGAAAGTTTTTAATGATGAAAGGAGTGATGAGAGGAGGGCAGGAAACTCGAAACTTGAATCAAAAGAAAATTTAATTTTAGAACCCCCCCACACCCCTTTCATGAAAGGTGACTCGCAGAAAATTAATTTTTTGGTCAATTATTTATTTTAAAATTTTGTATATTTTTTTTGAATAAGTTGCATGTTTTTTTAGTAAATTTTGAAAGCTTTTCATATTTTGGATCTTCCAAGAAAGCTGGATTGCAACGAACTGCCCCATTATCTCTCTCCTCTCTACAGCCATATCCAAGTGTAAGCATATGACAGGCCCGAAAAATTTTATTTACATTTATAAGGACTCAGTGTAAAGAAAAATTAAACATCTCAATCGCAAAATTGAGGGTTTAGCGTGTGATTTGAGTTGTTTAAGAAAAAAAAAGGCGTAGAAAAAATATTTTAAAAATCACAAGGTCGATCTTTATTCCCTTCACGGTTCAATAGGTAGTTGATTTCAAGTGAGTCGAAAGCACTTAGAGCCTTTTTATTTATTGAAGTTCTTACGAATAAACAATTATTGTAGAAAAAATGAGTGTGAAGTCGCCTCTGAAGGGAAAATTTGAAAGCATGGTTATATTTTTTGCTTGAAAAAAACTTTAGGTATAAAATGTCAATTTTGAGACCTGATCAATAACGCCATCAGGAAGCTACAATTTTTTTTGAGTTTTTAAAAGTCTGATGTAATGTCAAAAATTCATCAATTTTATCCCAGCTATTTGCAATTTCAGTATTTTTTTCTAATTTTTAAAAGGCAGACTTGATAATTATCTAGAAGCAGCCGTGTCTAACGATCATGGAAGTCATGAAAGTCGTGAATTTTCGCGGGTGGTCATGAAAGTCTTAAAAAGTCATGAATTTTGCTCGAAACAAACTTAAAAAATGTTTAAAAAGCCCATAAAATGAAAAAAAATAAAAACTTTGTCCAAAAAATCAGGAAAATGAAAAAACTGAGAAGTACCTAATTTTTGATCCTGTAAAAAATGGCAACCCTGTTCGATTTCCTTAGAACTTCAAGTTTTCTATTTTATTTATTTTTTGATGGGGATGTATTTTCACGCGGTAAAAATGTGAAAAATAGGACCTGGTAATGATGAGAAAGTCACGATTTTTTGTCTGGGAGTTTTGTTAGACACTCTGAGAAGGCAGTTATTGGTGAAACTAGAAATTTTGTAAATGATCAATTTTTTTCAAAAGTTTTCATGTCTGAATATTCGACACGAGAAAAAAATTTAATTTTGTAAAATTTCAGCGAAAGACCATCAAAATACGAATTTTTCTCCCACACGGAGAAAAAGGAATAGTATAAGTCACCACAGGTGTAGTTAAATTTACTATTCTTGTAGTAAAAATCAACATTTAATTGTAATTTCTTCAAATTACCAATCAACTGTTGTATTATATACTATTTCAAATAGTAAAAAGTACAAACACTCAAATCAACTACTAAAAAGTAGTGAAATAAACATTGACATAGTAAATTTTATTATGTACAATTAGTACATTTTACTATTTGCTGATAGTACTTTTCACCTACTATTGCAAATAGTAAAATATACTATTCCATTTGGTCTATAACACCAAACGGAATAGTTAGTAAATTCTTACTATTTCGAAATAGTAAATAGTATTATATGCAATTGTACATTTTACTAACAGCAATAGTAATTTGTACTACAACGATTGGTATGTGTCTGTGTAACGGACCTAACAGTTTTTATCATCTCAGTGCTCGCGATTTCTCAAAGTGTATCTATTAAAAGTTGTAATTTTTAAAACACTCAAATTTAAAGTGTTTTTTGTGTTCCCAATTTGAGCTAGTCAGCATCATCACATGCAGTTATGTACAAGACAGAAACCTACTCTGTAGAAGGATATCAATCTACAGTTCAACATGTATACAGAATTCCTATGGTGGCCATATTGAAAATCGCTTCAATTCCATACTGAAGAAGTTTCGTAATGTTAAGTTGATTATTTTATAAATTTATTTTGTATACCTACAACTACCTGCATACTTATTTTGTGATTCATGTTTGATATTATTGATTTTAAATACATTACATATCACAAATTTAGTGATAGTCATAATTTGTAATTTTGTATTTTCATTTGTCACTCGAATCATTTTGTGAACAGGGTAAATTTATCTGTTGTATATCATAGGCATAGGCCTATTGCTTACTTAAATTATTTTTAATAGTAATTTCTGCAATGTTGTTTCTTTTGTATTCAAATATATTGATGATATCACTAAACTTGTGAGAAAAATGAGGAAGAGTTCCACTTCTGATTTTTTCTTACAAAGTATGATGAAATTATCAGTACATTTGGCTAAGAAGAAACACTGTAGAAATTACTATTCGGAATAGTGCAAAGTAGTGAAAAATACAACTGAAGAATAGTGAAATAAAACAACATGAAATTGGGTAAAACACTATTAGGAGTAGTATAAAGTACTATGCTGAATAGTGCATTTTTACTATTCTGAACTAGTAAAAATTACTATTCTTCATAGTGACTTGTGCTACTTCTAATAGTTTGAAAAATCACTATTTTTTGTAGTGAATTATACTATTTTTCGACCTGTTCCGCACTTACTATTTTCAAAATAGTATTTAATACTATTTTTTTTCTCTCCGTGCAAGCTCCATGATCACATTGTACCCCTCTCTCTCACCCCATAGACCAATCAAGTTCAGAAGTGAACCGGTATAGTAGATGGAAATCCGTGCAAATGGTGTTTTATTGCTTATCAGTTATCAATAAGACTTTTTTTTTAAAGGGAACTTGGAAACACACGATAAAGAATAATATTCTGGCGTAATTGCTTTACACTCTTAACGAAATAGTTCAAATGGAAAATAAAACGAATCACACTTGTTAAGAGATAGGTCATTGACCTTTTGCAGCAGCCCAAGTTTATGCGGTTGCACAATTCACTCGCAAAATAAATTTAAACAAGAATTTAAGAGAATTGACATCTCAAAATCTTTGGTACAAATTTTTGTTTAAAAAATTTGTTTAAATTACTAAAAAAAGTTTTGATTTTTTTTTTGTAAATAAATCATGGATGAGCAGAAGTTTGGATCTTTTCTATCATTTAGTCTATGCAGGATTTTAGCCAAAGTGATGGGGAAGAGGCACTTTTTCAAAATTTAAAAAAGTCACATTTTCGATTCGGATAAGTTTAGCTGAAAAGGCATCTTAAACTGAAACTTTTCCCCGTAGTCTTAAAAGTATGTACCTACACCTACCTACGTAAGTACTCAAATTTTGTTTAAAAAATTAGTGAGGAATTATTATATTCGCGCGAAAAAAATGAAAATACTCACGATTATCGTATCGTATCAGTTATGACTTTATCACTCATTTGCTTTTTACGAGCTCAAGTTATAAAACGATTTGTTTGAGAAAAAAAAAACAATCAAACGCACCAAAACACTGATCCATTCTTTAAAAAAAAAAAAAAAAAACAACTCAGCAATTAATGCAACACGAATCGCCAACTTGGCAATGCAGCCCGATGCGGGTCTCAAATTTATATAGAAGGATTTAAAACGCGAAAATTTCCCCCTCTATCCCTATAATACTCGTACGTAGTATACATACATAAAGTTCACATATAGGTATGTAGAGGAATCGGAACATATTATGTAAAAAAAATTGCGTATGTGCTATACAAAGTCACGATAAAGTACCGTTAGACTCATTTCACGATACGTAATGCATAGAGTGTTTCAAAATAGCCGCGCGATTGCTCATTTCATTTACCATTGACTTTGGGTACAGGTACCTACACCGTACACGCTTCATCTCCGCGAATAAATAGCATTGACTTGGCGACGCGACGGATGAGATTTGTCACTTTTCTATTTTCAATTATCATACGCGGATCACGCTTATCACCTTTTCGTATCTTAGATGCTTAACATAATGGAGAAATGTTTATTAAGCAGGTGAAAAGGCGCGCAATACGAGAATGACTCATGCTAAATATGTACTCGTATGTATTCGTAATGATGAAATTCTCGAAAAATTGATGGCATTTAGTCAATTAGCTTCTCGTGAATCATTTGTTTTGATACGGATGATGCATAAGATAAAGAAAGAGGTAATTTATTAAGAATTTTATAATTTCATATTGAGATATACCGATTGTAGGTAGGTTTGTATTTTCTAAGTATAGGTTCGATGAGATGGAAATGTCGAGGTCGGATAACCCTTTGATGGCTTCGTATTGTGCTGGGTATTTTTAGGTCTGTACGAGTTACTAGGTGGTATTGATATGATGGTAATTCATTCCAATTCTCAGAGGGTTGATTGTCTGACTCGGAAATCATCGGTATGTGATTTAAACGAGACCGAAGAGAGGTATTAATCGAGATGTTTGGTTGGATTTGATTTTTTTTTTTTGTAGAGCTGGGTGCTGGGTTGTCTTTTCTGTGAAGGATTAAAGTAGGTACAGGTTCTTATATTTGGATTCTTGGACGGATGTAAAATTTTGGATGGAAGAAAATAGTAGAGAAAGAATTCAATTTGTGGAAATTGTGGATCGTTCATTCGTTCTTCCTCATTTAAAAAATTCAAGCATGAAATATCTCATTATCCAGTTCGCCTGAGCAAGCCATCAATATTGATACGAATCAGATCAATACTCGTATTTTATCTTCAGCAGGGCAATAATTAGAGTAGATAAAATTTGATAAACTCGAAGTTGTTTCTATGCAACAATCATTAGCAACAACAGATATGAGCACAATTATGACTCATTATTGCGATTATGGAATTGAAATACTTAACGTTTGAATACTGATTTGTATCTGTATTTTTCTCACAAGGGATTTCTTTCAAAAGATCCGAACTCGTAATCGAAATTCGTAGTTTGATTTTTTTTTGTATGTACCAAGACGAGATAAGAATGCTATGTACATGTACATACATATGTAATGTATCTTGCCCATGATTCTCATATTGGTCTGTGTATTATGAGTTTGATTTAGATATTTAGGGATTGGGATCGAAACTAGGACAACAAATGCATGAGTTATTCTACCTCATTGTAAAAAAAATCTCGTAACATTTCAATTTCAGAAACGATCTTTGTAATTTTACCTTCGTTGAATCGCACAATTATTCACACGTATCGAAACCTTACGAAAGAATTTTTTTTCGCCTGACTTTTTGACCTTATTGAACAACTTTTGCACAACTGATTACCTGTTACACGCTTCAATACCGAATCCCTGAATGTTGAGAAATATTACGACCTTTGCATTGACCCTGAACTGATCAAATATATTGCCATTATAATGATCTTCATATTTTCAAGCTTATGAAGAAGGAATTTTTTTCTCTTGATAAATTGATAAATAACCTCATATGAAAGGAATACTGTACCTAACTGACTATTTTCATTTTTTTTTTTCATTGTGTAGCATTGTTTGCAGTTGAAGAAATACGAATTTGGATTATTATGAGGACCAATTTTGATTTTGCAGTTTTTCGAAACCTTGTGAACTTTTACGTTAGATTTTGAATTCAAGTCGTATAAATTGATCGATTTAGTATTTTGATCTGAATTGAAAAATGTTGATTGATTTACGTATAATTTGATTGAAAATACTGCTGTATTTTGAAAGCCATTTTAAGTAATTTTTTTCAGAAAAATGTAAGTTTTGATAAAAAATGTGGGAACTTGATTCTGCAATTTCATCAATTGAAACTGAAAGGAATGGGACCTTTCAATGTTGCCTTTGGATTTTCAAATGAGTTCCTGTCGGTAATCTGGCAAAGGTCCGAAGATCGAGAGAAGGTGACCGAGTGAGCCTATGATTTTTGCGAATTTGTGTTTTCCTGCCAAACAATAAACATCCAAATTTTGAAATCCCATCTTGTTCTCGGAATTTTTGAGAAGAATCATAGAAAATAGAAATACAAAATCATTCATTAAAATTTGAAAAGTTCAAAATGGAAATTCCAAATTGAAAGCTCAGCTTTTCAACGTAAGTCCAAAAGTTTAAAACCTTCAATTCGAAAATTGAAACAAATTACAATGACGTCTTTTTTTACCCTTTTCTCAGCAAATTCTCAACATCCTGTGATGGATTAAGGAGGACACAAACGCCTTTATTTTGACCAAAATTTGAGGAAAAAATGAAAATGAAGCATCATATTAGTTGATACTAATCTTAGGGAGCTAAATAATAGTTTTATTTTTTGATTTGACCCTTTGAGCCTCCCTACCAATGTCTCTAAAGATGGCCAAAATAGCAGAAAATCGAAAATTACGTGTGACGCATCGTCCATTGGGCTTTCGAGGGTGCTCAGTTCAAATAAGCCCTTATTCCTTGATAACTTTTCAGTTCCTCCCCCTCTCTGATTTTCTGAATTACCTAGATTTACTGGGCTGAGTTTGAATGTAGATTTATTTTTTTTATTTTACCCCTTTGAACCACCCCTTTCCCTCAGCATCCTGAAAACGTGACCAAAAATATCAGAAAACCGAGTTTTTTCTCACTGATTAAAATGGGAAGCCCAATACCATTCGAAGGTTGCAAGAGAATAATACACTTCACATGAGGATTCGTAATGAGGGGGGAAGGTTGAAGGGTGATTTCTGATTTTTTCAATGAGATTACGAGTAATTTGATGAAGAAGTTGTTCAATTAAAAAATCCCATCGAACGTCATAATTTTGAAAAAAAAATAATGAAATCAGCACGATTCTTTCATATCGAATAAGATTCAATTTCAGTACGAATCACGACCTTGACCTTAACATTTACACCCCTCCTTTCCTCCCTGTTTACTTCAATCGCTCCTGAAAGGCTGTTCACACTTTCTACAGACGTTCAAAAAGAATAAGTAGGCTGATGAAGATATTTATCATTGAAGAATTATAATTTTTAATTTCAACTTTGGCATTGATCTTGAAGTGATTTAGAATTTCATTCGTGAATTGTCACGTTGACCTTAAATTCCATGCAAATGAGAATTCAAGGTCAAGCTTATCTTGAACAAAAATTTTTTAAATGTGATTCTTATAATTATTAAACGAGTATAACATACGATTTGGAATCAATATAAAACGTGTTACATTGACCTTACAGTATCGATTCTCAAGGGGTAGGAAAATTTTACTGATCGATTCTGGAGCTATTTTTGAGTAAATAAACATCGATTATATTATGCAAAATTATCTCGAAGTTTGAGATATTTACGATTCAATTTGATTAAAATTTGAGCTCTTCGTACACAGCGATTCATAAACAGGCTGACTGATTGTGAGAAAAAACAGTATGGTGGGATGATGGTGAGGTGTGAGGGGGGATGGAAGATCCAAATCAGTAGTTGCCATGCAAAGGCTTATAAATTGGTTGAAATATAGCTAGAACAGGGACACGGTTTGGTGGTGAGGTGTGGGGGGAGGATCTAAATTACCGGTAATATCTTTCCGAACACTTAGGAACTTATCCGCGATAATTTGCGGTATGTTTACAAATAAACACCTTGTAATAGGCGATAGATTGTTTGGCAATGCAATGCAAAAAAAAAAGTGAAAGAGAGGGGAAAAAAATTATCGAAAATAAAACTCTCGAAAAGACGACTTACCTTGATGAGTATAGCTTCGCACAACGTTCGCAGACCTTGTTAAACTACCAGGAAGCGGGAAAGATGTAGTATCATATTCATGATTTGCTTTTTGTTCATAAAGATCTATCATGGCTTGCGGTATATGAGCTTTTTTTCTATCCACTATAGGTCTTCTTTTTAATCCTAGCACAGACAGTAAACTTTTTTCTACTTTTTGTATATCAGTAGAGCTGGTCGTATCCATTTGTAATGAAGCGCGTACAAATATCATAGCAAACACCACCAATAACTTTTTTGTTCTAGTGATCTTTAATTCCATCATACTCCTGTAAACATAAGAAAAAAAAACAAAACACAAACATCGTGTTAGTCGTAGGTAGTCATCGTACACATAATCGTACTACATATCGTTGCTTTATTAGGAAAAGGTCGTAACTACATGAAAGTTGATTTCTCAGAAAACGCATTTTAATTTTTAAAGAGCATTCTATCAAGTACACTTGATAGTTTTAGATGAGGTAAGAGAACATTTGGTTATCACAATCATTTTCTTACTAATTTTCAAAATAAACATCCTGGTAGCACTCATTTTTCATTTTTTTATTTGAGGAACTCTGAACTGAAAAAAGTAAAATTCAACAAAGGAACTTTCACCTTAAGTCAAGCTTTTTTCATCAAAAGCCCATAAGAAATACACAGGAACGATATCCTTAAGGTGATGAGGTTGATTTTCTGCAATTTATCAGTGAAATTACGTGAAATTATGTGTTTATAATGACTTTTCTTACCAATAAATTACAAAAATGAAAAGAAATAGGTTCAATCCGAGAAACAATATCATTTAGAACCTTTTCATTGTAACGGTTTTGAAAACGTGTATTTAAAACCATTTGTTTTCGGCTATTACGAGAACAAAAAACGTCGAAATTCAATTTCAAGTGTTGCATCATGTAGAGGACAAAATTCTCTTTCCAATGATACCACTATCTCATTTTTTATAAAAATTGTAGTTACGACCTTTTCCTAATAAAGCAACGATATATTTTCTATCTAGTTATAAACGTATGTATGAGTACTATAGATAGGTAGGTAGTGTTGTAGACAAATTCGATACGTGAATAGAATTCACAGTTGGTTAGAGTGAGAGACGAAGAGAAGGCGAAAAAAAAGCGCGAGAAAATCAATTTTAACGGAATTGAAAAAGAAAAAAAAATGATAATAGAGAACGAATAAGTTAATGGAACTGGTATATAAAGAGCGAACGAATATAGAGGGTATAATTATTTGCGTATTTTGAAATCTGTATCGAGATGAGCAGCCAAATTGTTTGCATATCTGAATATACAATGCCGCAAAATAAACTATGCAGTAAAACTGGTTTGTTTGGTCGTATACACGATGCAGTTGAACGATCAACCGCGCGCGATTCTCTCCTATATACATTTAGAAGTGCTACAACTTATAACAAATAAATTTTTTAGTATTGTAAATTGGTCTACGGTTTCGTATTCGTGAGTAGTGTTGTACTCTCGTGTGCCTGTGTGCCCTTTTTACGCCCCGAGGCAACTTCATCGAATACTTACTACACGTCGATTCGACGAGCAGCAGGAGCGAGGAGTTGAAGTTTAGGGAAGAGATTTCAGTCTGAAAGTTCATCCTGATGAACTTCTGGTGCCTGTTTTTGGACAGATGAGCTTATTTTTCTCGTTGTGAATTGGATGTGGTATAGTAGGCAATACGTGAGGTAATCGATTTGACTCGTACGCGTGGAAATGTTTAGGCAAACAAATCTTTTATTAGGTTACATTGATTCGACAAGTGTTATCGTGACATCAGTTCAATTTTTATCATGTTGGTCTTTATTTAATGAAAAAGTTCATCGTGATAAGTTCACTGTGAAAGATTCTAGAAATGTACATATACGTGAACGTAGTCGTCGTCGTACGTACGTCTATGTACGTACGTATTCATAAGCTTAAGTTTTAAACCAACTGTACAAAAACAACACACGCGTCCTCAGTGGTTGGTAAAATTGAACGAATACATATTCCCTAAGACAGGACCCTACATTACATCTATCTATAGGCCATACCTAGCCCATCTTGTTAAAGGTAGCTGGTAATTTTTATCGACGGTTTTTCATATGTACGAAAGCCTTTCTTGACTTGTGTACACATCGAGTACGTGCCATTGTGCTGCGGCTTATCAGGTACATGTGTTAAGTGGGTGTTTGTTTACTGGTTTTTCTTACTGATATGCCAGAGTATTAAGCCAAACAACTGAGATTTCTATGAAAACATGCAGCAGCAGGCGCAATTAATTAAAAATTTACAACGGTGCAATTAAAATGCGAACAATGAATCGAGATATTTCTCTTTGTCGTTGTAGGTATACTACTAGGTAGAGGTTCGTTGGTAAATGTTGCTGCAAATCTCGCTCTATCGAAAGGTACTTATACCTACCTAGGTATTCTCTTTGGCAGAGGATTGAGTAACATTGCTATCTCATTATCGATGTGTACGATTTACCTACGCGAACCTTTGAGCTGAAGAGGTGATTACTGATTAGTGATTACAGTTAGGAATGGCTATGTTTCATGTTTGAATTGAAATTTTAATACAGAGTTGTGTAATTTATTCGAGGGTGACGGCTCGAGATGGTACTGAAGAGAGCGAAGAGTTGAAAAATTGAAGTATTTTATGCGTTGGTTCTGTGCAGTGAAAATGAAAAATTAAAAAAAATGATGAAGGTGATGAAAGTTGAAAAAATTTGAGAGATATTTCTGGTTATAAGTTGGAAGTTTGACCTTTTCCTTAATTTATTGGTCATGAAGTAACAACTACCTATTGCAGTCTCAGAAAACTGAAAATTTCCAATCTTGAACCCTAATAATTAAAAAAAAACAACAATTTTTTCAGTTCTTTCTCCCCAGCTTTCTAAAAAAGTCTTCATTTTGAAAATTTTTCTACAGATTTCAAATTTTTTCTACTTCAAGATAAATTTTCCCCATTTCAGAAAAACAAATTATACTACTTTTAATTTCCTCCTTTCTTTACTGGAAAATCTCGTTGCTGAATTTCAAGCAGTGGCATAAAAAATGGAAACAGCGAGAAATCTTCTCCCTAGAAACTTAAATTTTGCAGCGCAGGGTATAGAATGACCCACATGTGAACCATAATTTGAATTTTCCAATTTAGGTACGATAATATTCAAAATATTTTAATAATCAAACCTCTCAGAAAAAAACTGATCCCACGCTGAAGGAGAGATATTTTATTCTCAATTAATTTTGTTTTCCTTAATTTTTTTCATAGAATCCTGAGTTCTTTCCAAAAAAGTTTTTTTTGTGATGGGAAACCCGAGAAAAATCGAATTTTTTATCACAGACGATCGATTCGAGTTGAATTTTTCAATTTCAGCTCGAAAATTCCCACCAAAAAACATGAATGCTGCTTTATTGGTGGAAAATTGTTTGCTTCATAATTTTGTATCTCGTCTTCATTTTTTTTCTGTGAAGTAAAATTCGTAATTCTCAAGAGCAATTTTCCAGTCCGTACTCCTTTTGAAAAAGGTGATTTAAAAAATGCTGAAGGAAACAGGAGTGCAAATTTTAGCTCTTCCAGGTCCAGCTGCACGATTTCTTTGTACCCTGGGATTGATGGAATTTTGCAATGAAAAAAAGTTCAAAATGTCATAAAAATTGTAGAAGTAGATTGCTCGAAGCCTGACTCAATTTCAGTGTGAATTGCAACGTAAAACGAATATATGAAATCTAATTTAAAAAAACAGTAAAATGCTCAAAATTATGGGGAAAATTTCAAGAAAAAAAATTGAAAACATTTTTTTCAATGATTTGTATGGATATTTTTTAATTTAAAAACAATCAGTTGAGGAGTGATCATTTTCAACTCTTGTTCCCTATAGTGATTTTTTTGAAATCAAGCAGTACTGATTTTCATTAAATCCCTTGGATTTTCATATGATTTTGGTCTCTAATTTTTCGATGTGCAGCAATTTTAATAAATCAAATAAAGTGAGTCGATAGATTCAAAATTCACAGTGAGAGGAAGAGAGATTTTAAATTACCTACTCAATTTTTCATGATTGACGAAATGAGAAAAATCGAGTCATTTCCAAATCAATGTATGTACTTAGTTTCATTTTTTATTGATGAACTAGGTAGTTCAAAAAATGGAATGGTTTTTCACTGACCTTAAATTGAAAAAAAAAGTCGAGATGAGACATCAAAACAACATGTTTTTAGGTAGTGAAGTGGTTTTCCAACTGATTCACAATGATTAATTTTGATATTTTTTCTACAAAATCGCAAAAATTCTGTGATTTCTTCTAAATTTAGCAATGAATTTCTGATCACTAGGGCTCGGCATTATATGTGAGCAAAAAGGCCGAAATATGCATTAAATATGCGACCTTTTTTACCCCAAATATGGCCAAAATATGCGTTTTTGTTAAAAATATGTAAAGAATATGTGACTTTGATATGGATGTCATTTTGTAGCTGTTCGAAAACCATGTTCAAAATTGTTGCCCAAATTTTACTCCGAGCTGAAACACCAAAGAAAAATGAAAAAAACAACAAAAATTCAAATTCGTAGAGAAAACATTTTCAATTTTTTTTTTTTTATCATTTTTAATTTTTTTTCAATACGATTTTTTGCAAGATTAAAAACGTAAAATGACTGTTTTTGAGCAATTTTTCTCAATTTGGCAAAATATGTGAAAATATGTGTGAAAAATGTGTGAAAAATGCGCGAAATATGTAAAAACGTGCGTTTTCCCCCAAAATATGTAAAATATGTAAAATGAAGTTGGGCTCAAAATGCAGGGATTTTCCTGAAACGTAAAATGCTTTCATCACTTTTAGAATCCGAGATCACCTGCAAAATATGCATATGCATATTATTATGCCGAGCCCTACTGATCACTATCCCCTGAATCTGAATCGGTGAATTCGATAATAATTTTGGATAATACATAGTAATTTACAAAATATATTTTGAAACAAAAATGATAGTCAAGGCTGAAATTTTGGTGGATTTTATTTATTTCTAAATAAAAGTTGACAAAAATTTCGTCAATGAAAGACTAATATTTTGAACAAGCATTTCCACTGATTCAAAATTAAACGAGAAATTTAGGAGTGCCCTATAAAAATTGTATTTCTGCGGGTGGATTCTTGCACCTTTCACATATTTTTTCTTTTACTGATTTGGTAGTGAATTTGATTGGTTCGTCAATGTCTAAATGTTGTGTTTTTTGGGCAACAACATTGTAAAAATTCGTTGAATTTTTTTTTAAAGGAGCCATTTTTTTCTTTTGCACTTTGAAACAGAATTAGTAGAATTTGACGCACTTTTGCTGAAGTGTGATTTGTAAAATGCTACTTAAAAAAAAAAAAAATGCAAAAGTTGAGGAAAAAATTGAAAAAATGATCGAATAGAATACGTTGAAAAATTTGTAACAGAAAATTGCAAAATTTACTCCAGCTTGAAAAAAATGAAAGTGTTGGTAAGTGATATATTTTTTTCGATGTTTTGATAGAAATTAAAAGAAGAATGATAAGCGAGGTCAATGTACCTCGTAAACTAAAAAAAAAGGTCTTTGAAATCAGAGTTAGAATGTCGAAACCTCCCCTCCTCTCAGAAAATCTAGCTTTAATTATTTTGAAAATGTGCACAAAATCATTACATGAAAAAAAATGAAATAAATTTTTTTGAGGGTGTTTCTATTTTTTTAATAAATTAACTATAGATACTTTCAAAAACCTACACAAAATATCTTAATTGAAAAATTTCAAATCAAAGACACCGTATTATTTTAAGTGCATTTAGTTTTTAAATAAACGAACATCAGTTTCAAATGCTGAAACAACCTCGAATGTTTAATTTCAAAACATAGCTTCTGTGTTTGTTTCACTTTTTCAGGTGTAATACTTAATCGGAAACCATTACACTTGCACCAGTTTTTCCAAAAAAATGAGTTACTTAACGATATTTTTGGTTCAAATTCAATTAATTTTTTCAGGAAAATGTACATCAGATTTTTGCCTCTCTTTATCTCTTTATATGCAGTCAAATTGACCTTTCAGTCTTTTCTAAGATGAAAAATTCAATTAGTACGAAAAATTATTCAAATTCCAATTCTCATATCTTCAAACATCTTAATTAGTTTTCTGTGTAAAAGAAATTCCAAAAAATTCGAGATGACGGTTTTTTCCACCAATCTGGTGTAGGTATTAGCTACTTTCTTCATATTGGATATTGTTACATAGGTATATATTGTAGGTACACTGATTGATTTAAGCAGAAAAACAATAATTACGGATTCCACTATCCCAAGAACTAATTATACGACGAACACTTCCACTTGAAAATTAGTCGTAACGTTTAACGTGTTAATGGATTTCGCATCATTTTGGTCAAGTTCTAAATCACTGCGGAGGTACTGTAAACCATACGTGTAGATACTATAGTTTTACATCTCTAGCAATCATTCGAGTGAATTGTTCGCAGATAGTACATAAAACACAAGTAAGCTGTAAGCCCGTGATCATGTAACAATTTAATTACTTTCCCGAATACACGAATAGGGTAATAAAACGTAAGGGAGTTCGAGTCGAGTATACGTGAAAATTCAACGAAAACCGGATCGAAGATTGACCACACTCTACAACTTGAAATGATGAGAAAATTCTCAAACTATGGCAAAAGACTAGGATACACGATTTAAACACTAAGATAAGGTAATACCTCTATGACGAAGAAAGTAAAAAATTGATGAAAAAAAAGTTGAACATTACGTACCTTGGAAATTTAATCTAGTTATCATGATTGTTTTCACAGCATAAATATCGAATTCAAAACATCAATATAACGCACTATATCGTTAATAGTAAAAAGAGTAAGTGAAAAAAAAAACAACAGAGGAGGCCAATTCAATTTCACTAGTGAAAAAAAAACCAATGTCGAAAAAGTAGTAACAAAGTGAACACACACACGAAACACGGCAGAAAAAAAAACACTAAAAAGACACGAGTTGAAATGAAAACCAATACTCCGAAGATTTTTAGAGAGTTGAAAAATTTACACCGTACACATACTGGAACGATTTTTTCGGAGTATGTACTCTTCTTTTTTTCCCAATGAAACAAAATCAACTTAAAACCGGTTGAGCGAATCCGAACAGGACGACGGTTCTGGCATATAATGATCCCAGATGCGTAAGGCTAGACAGTATGGCAACTAAAGACACGTGCTGTATAGCATGTTGTTTCGGTGTACGTTGCCATAGGTGGGGAGTCCGAAGAGAACCATCGCCGTAGAACCAATCACGAAAAGGTCATATTACTTTTTTTTCCTATTTTTCTGACTTTTATTGTTCATAGAATGGAATATTCGCTCTTTTATACCTGCGCTCGTGATACGTACGAGAGCTACACATCGAACGAATAGCGAATCTTTAAGGAGCCTTGTAACATCTGGTTTAAGAGCGTGTGTATATTATATTATATAGGAAGAAGGTAGTAGTAATAGGTAGTACGAGATTTTGTGTGTTTTTAAATGTCATGTACACGTCTTCTCGACGAGAGAGTGCTGCCCGTTTCAAAAGTGATTTTTCGAGTGCCCTGTGGCCCGATAGGTCGTCGTTTTGTTCCGTCGATTATATAGCATAGATAGCCGAAGATGGCACGTTGGAATTTCGGCAGGTGAAGTCAAATTAACTGGAAGATTTTACCTTTATTCTTCTCACATATATGCCCATTGCTCACTATATAAGCATATACTCTTCATCGCGGTGTGTATGAAAAAAATGCTTAGTAGGTTCGAACGAGTCGAGTCCTCAAGTGTACAATAAGGGTTTATGTACCACCGTGGATTATTTTTATCCGACTGACCAACGTTATTGTAGATTTTATAAGGATATTTTTTGAGAAAATATCGCCCAGGTAAAATGATCCTTACTTGTGTAAGCTTATTTTGAAGAGCATCTTGAGATTTGTCCATTGTTGGATTGCAAGGATTGAACAGGCAAAAGAAGGGGTGAATTGGAAGCATATACTCTTTTAAACTATGATTAGGTATTCATTATTGTGATGTCGACTGATATCTGAAAAATATTCCAACGTTAGCTCAATCAGAGTCTAGTCTGATTTGAATATTTGAGTCGTTTTTTAAATTGTCATTGAATGCAGAAAAATGTCGAATTTGTCAGAGGCATTTTCCAGAGGAAAAAAATGATCATTTTTTTTTTAATTCAATAAAATACAATTAAAGTCCGTCCTTTTGACTTTCTAACTTTATTACAATCCGGAAAAGAACTTCATTCATCAGTAAAAGAATTGAGGAATAATGAGGTAGAAATGAGAAAATGGAAACACAGACGAGACGTAGAAAATCCCCAAAAACCTGATATTTGGGAAAATCCAAGTACCTTGTGAAAAGAATATAGAGAGAAACAAAATTACAGAGCATGAAATTTTTTCATCAGTCGAGTGTGATTCTCTTTTCTCCAGAGAAGGCTTCGTTTTTGAGAGATTTTGAGCAGAAGTCAGATCAGTCAATGTAAATTGGTTGTTTGTGGAGAACTGGGTTAAAAAAAATTCCATCACGTAATTTGTTATTCGAAGAAAATTGAAAGGTCTCAAGAAATAAAATGAAGAGGAATTAAATTTCTCACCTTGCAACAAGATCATAGTTTTTTTTTCAGAAGATTTTGTTTTTGAGATATTTTGGTCAATAATGAGTTCAATATCATTGAGCAGTACAATTGATTAAGGGGGGGTGGAAAGTCCTCCCCTTCCTCGAATTTTGAAACTACCGAGTGGAAAGTGGTCTATATGAATTTCCAGGGTGTCTAACAGGTATTGCAGGTACTGCAAGTATTGTAAAAGTACTGCATTGAAATCCTCGGTACTGCAAGTACTGCAAAGTACTGCATTTTGCCTGAAAAGTACTGTATTTTTTCTCAGAATCATTGATTTAAAATTTTTTTAAAACCTCAAAATGAATTAATTGGTGAAAATTAAAAAAAAAATGTTCATTTTGTACCTCAAAAGGTGGCAACACTTGTTAAATTAATACTTAAAAATTTTATTAGATCGACAAATTCCAACGGGTTCAAAAATATTTTTTTTCTTGGGGGGGGGGGGGTCGGATGTAAGCTGGATAAAAAAAATAAGGTAATGCAAAAGGTACTGTAAAAGTACTGCATTTCTTCGGAGAAATTTTGTTAGACACCCTGATTTCTGTCACCCTTGACCCTTGCAAAAAAGGAAAATAAAGTTGGTATACAAGGTACAAGCTATTTACAGCAATTTGGGCGAAATAACAATTTTGCCCATTTTTTTCAATTTGTTTCATCAGATGTAATATTTCTCATTGTGAAAAATTGTCAATTTCAGATAAAGTCGCAGCACATAAATAACAAATTATAACTGAATTCAGTTGATACTTGTCTATACATACATTTTAGCCAAGTAAATTATCTAAAAGGAAGGTCAGGGGTTCCCAAATTGCATTGCGAAATTTTCTGAAACAATATCAGGTGTTCAAAGATGAAAATTTGTTCTCTGATTAAGTGATTAGGATTGATCTGGAAACTTCAATTTCAAATATTTCCAGCCCATTCGTAGTCTCCAGCGAAATATTAATATTTTCAACACATTTTCAAACCTCTATCGAAGCCACACGAATTGAATACCTTCACTTTAAATGGCTGAAAATTTGTTTTTTCGCTTGCTTTCGAATTGTCTACCCTTAAATTTGATAGTTCCAGTAAGTTCCAGCGGGACACTTTGAATGTGATTTCTGGACCAAATTTTAAATTTCGAGGTGATTTATAATATTGAAAACGAGGGGACACTCGGACCATTTTTAATGTTTTTGTGAGGAGGAGGAGGAGGAAAGGGGGGGGGGTGAAATTGAGTTTTCAGCTGTCCATCGACCATCAACTGTCTATACGTATTTTCATAATATTTTGACAAATTCACGATGAAAATCTAAATTATTCTGGAGACTCCAGATTGGCTGAAAATTAAAAGTTGGGTGAGCAGTTGATAGATAACAAACTTTTTGAAACGTCGCAGCAAAAATACTGAGTTACTTCGAAAACACTACATTTTCATTGAAAAAAAAGAGACGAAATTTTTTTAATCAAAAAAGTTTAGCAGTTAAAATTTTTTTGTAAATTTCTCGACAATCGAAAAATGAATTTGGGCTGTTGAAATGCTTGTCATGTCAAATTTTAGAAGGTGTTCTTCCTAAAAATCCAATTTTGGTCAAAATTAAACTCGGGTCCTTCAAGTTGACCTCTTGGCAGAATTTTTGAAAAAATATTTTCAATTTCTCAGTCAACACAACGAAACAATTGAAAATCAAAGAGGCCATGTCCTCATGACCTGAGTATGGGTTTTGAGACAGGGTTTTTCCAAAAATTCAATCCACCATTCACAGATTTAATTCAATAAAAATTGAGTAACTTTTGAAAACTACATTTTAAAATCTCTTCTTCATCAACTAAAAATATCTGAAACAACTATATATGTCAACATAAAAATTACGATCTTGAATTCCGATGGTTTTAATCGAATTTGACCTAATTAAATTTTTTGTTATTATTTTGAACATTTCTTCTTGAAATCTTTATGTGACGTGGTAACTAGGAGCAAACCCCCAAAAAGCTAAATTCAGAATTATTGCCCACAATAAAATTTTCTTTAGCCATCTTGAAGCAGAAAATACGGATTTAATGATCAAAGCTTAAAATGAGTATATGGTTGTCTAGATACTTCGAAAAAATAATATAAAAATTAAAAAATATCGAAACATATTTAAAAGATAAGCAGATCAAGCTCACCAAAGCCAGAATAGTGAAAAAAGTGTTCGCACCACACTATAATTATCACTCGATCTTAAATCTATAGGGACGTGATTCGACACATTGAAATAATGTTACTATTCTTACCTTGTATAATGAAAAATCTTGAGCACAAACGTTTAAAATTATCATGTACTCGAACTACTCTTAGGTATATATTTACAATTTTGATATCCCTCGATAGGTAGGAACCGAAAACAAACACACACATGTGGAAAGGAAAATACACAAGACAAACTTACAAAACGGTTGTCACACACGCAGTACTCTCCGGCGCGTAGTATAAGACGAGACAGCTTGGCGACTAGAGACACGTGCTGTGGCATATTGTTTTGATATCCGCAAGGGAAAGGAGGGATACGAGGAGAGCACCCTAGCCAATCACAAAAAACAGGTTACTTTTTTCAATACTGGTAGCCAAAGAATAAAGACTAACAAAGGCACTGGCACAAGTCTTTCTGCTTTCGAATGACTGATGATGTTGAAAACTACAACTGCTCGTATGTATGTACCTACAATATACGAATTCGAATCGAAGATGCGAAGGCGAACACCGAACAGAAAATGAAAGTCGTAGGTGAAACCTTTTTAACCTCTTTTCAAGCTTAAACATATCGAACTTTAAGAATTTCCTTCCATCAGTCTACGTAAGAATTTAATTTTACGAAATACCTAACCAGCGGAATGCAAAAGTTATTCGCTGACGTCATAATTTTCATTTAATCATAATGATTCGCTATTGTTTGAAAAATCTGCATACTATATGGTTACGCTGAATTGCTGAATGCAACTATCGAGTAAACTGAAATCATACTCGTATGTAGATATACGATTGCAACAGTTTGAAGGAAATTATCAGTATCCTGCCATGAAACGGAAGTCAGAAGTGCAAACGATGGATGCTGCGACGAAAACCTAGCCTGTGAAAAGATTTCGTCGAAACTGGATAAAAATTTCTAAAGGGGAACTGGAAAGCAGGCAGTTTGGAAACAATATGACCTTAATGCAGGTTATTAGGACTTAAGGTTCGGTTATATACCTGAACATGTGTTTTTTTCTCTCTTTTTCTAATATACCAGTCAAAACGCTCGTTAGACAGCTTGACGCCTAATGGCTTAATGCGCTGGGCATAGGCAGAGGCAGAAGCAGAATATTGTCAAACACATAAACGTGTGACTGGGATTCCTCAGCTACCTGTTGGCTGTTTGTTAGTCTACGTTACCGTAACGCACCTCGTTATATTCTCGCCTCTGTTGCATGGTTCAAGAGTTATAAGTTATTACATTGACAGCTCCAATGATCCGTTTCATCGTCGTTTAACTGCTTCCTAAACGTCATAATTATTTCGTTCACAAAATGTACCTACACTTACTCTCGAGTCGAACGTGCGTAATGTCGCGTGTGATTTTAGAAAAACCAAATAGCTCATCTATGAGTCACCGAGTCGAGTTTGGTATTTCAAAACGACATCTGTAATAGTAACTCGAATCATTTATCGTAAAACGACGTCTTTCCTAGGAAGTGGGAAGGAAGTTGTAAAAATTGTCAATTTAATCGTATCTCGAGCTGGATTTTATTGTGAAAGCTGCATGGGTATTTACGAATAATAACTGTACCAAAGTTTCATGCCAATATACTCGGAAATAAGTGGAAGTGGCGAAAGTGATTTGACAAATTTGCTGTTTAGAGGCCATTGTCAGACCTCATATTGTATCGGAATTTTTTTTTCTTCGACTTGTTGAATTTTTTATGCAAGAATGTGGATAATGAGCAGCATCCAGCAGCGGATTCGTATATCATATCGTATTACCATCTTAGAAATGGGACAATGGGTCACTAGATTTTGTTCAGCTTAACCTACCAGGGTTACCAAGCAGTATATTACGTATTGGTCATTGCTGACGACATAATTGACATTTATAAAAACAATGTTGCCAACTGAAATGTGTTCTAGTTTGGCTGAGAAATTTTATGATGAAAATTTCGCTGAATTTTCTTTGATTTTTGATAATTTTATAATTCGAATATTCAGTGTGTAGAAATAGGGTGCTATATTTTAGCAGTTTTGTATAAAATAGTGCCCCCCTCGCCCCTTCCAAAACTAATAGAGCAGGAATTATTCGTCGAGGGTTTTATTTAAATTTTGTTGTCAATACGGTGCAAAAGTTCATTTCAGACCCTTCCAGAGTGATTTGAAATTTCTGGAGAAAATTAAAAAATCGTTGAAAGCTTCAGAATGGCACAAAACAAAACTGGAAAAATTATTCAATTTGGTTCACTTTGCTCAAAAAAATTTATATTCTGTGAAAAAGTTTAAAAATCGACCTAAAAAAAGTTTTTTTGAATTTTTTAAATTTTAAAAAATTCGCCAAAAATCCAAAATTGAACTTTAGCCTCTGAAATTTTGCTTACGGGGGTTTTTAGGACGTGCATTTTCGATCTAGCTTGGTTTATTTCAAATCGAAAAGTGTAAGTTCAAAAGGTTCCCCTGTAAAAAAACCCTCAAAATTGCAACTTTTTTTCTTTCAACTGTATTAGCATATTTCTTAAATTGACTTAAATAATCATAACTTTGTAAGTTGTGACCTTCCTGTTTGGACACAATCTTCATTTTTTTAAAAAATGGAGCCTTTGAACCATATTTTGAAAGATTTTGAGAAAAATAATTTCAATTTATCGTTCAGCTTGTTCAAGAAAAGAACAAAAAACTAAAAAGTAACGATAATTTTTTTTGTTTTTCATTTTATTACTTCATATTTTGTGAGCCTTCTTGAGCAGAACATTCAACTCAGGAATATGAGACTTTAAAATAAGGAAAGGTCAAAAAAGACTTGGGATGCCAAATGTATGGTTCAAAAAAGTACCTATAGAATTTTTCTTGGAGTAGGTTATGAGGAACTGGTGCTCAATTGTATTGTGGAGACGTCTCCTGAGATCAGTATTAGCTCGGGTGGGGGGAGAGGGTGCAACTGACCTCATAACTCTTCAATTTAGTTATTCTTTTGTTCCTGAGGTGACCTCTTGAGGTGTCTGCCTTCGATTTGAACAAGACCGTGATTTTTAGAAAGAGCATGGTTTGAAAAATTTCAGCTACCAAAATTGATTTGACGATTTTTGGCGAATTTTTAAAAATTCAAAACTACATTTTTTGACAATTTTTGCTCTTTAAAAAAATACATACTCATTCAGAAAAAAATGATGCAAAGTCATCCCTAAACCGATATCAACAACTCCGAATCAAAATTTCCAGTCATTCTGAAGCCTCTAGAGCGATTTTCAATTCCTCCAGAATTTTCAACACGTCTCCAGGAGGCGTGGAAATTTATTTGGGCTAATAAAATCGAGTTATGGTCTATTCTCGACCTGTTCAAATGGTTCATTCACATTTGAGCCGATTTTCAGGAGGACATCTCGAGTGTGTTTTTTGACCTGCATTAAGGGAAAAATTTCAAAAAATCAAAAATTTTCCTTCGAACAATTTTTTTTTTTTTTGAAATTTGTATGAATGGCTGTATCTTGTTTGAAATCAACTCCCCAAATTCAAATCTCATCATTTAGAGTGACTGAACCATTCTGGAGCCTTCAACATGATATTTTACTTCTACAGAGGGTCTAGAAGGCGTTTTTAATCAATTTCGAGCCCCTGAAAATGGAGTGGGGCTTACTCTAAGTTCATCTAGTTTTAACCAGAGATAGTTAGAAGATAAAATTTCCACTTCACATTCATTCTATGTAATTGCATTGAGGACAAATAAAAGTATCTGTAGACTTGAAATTTGGTGCATCGGTTCAAAAATGCCTTTTCTTTCCTATGAGCTAAAAATTAGCTTCATTAGAATCTGATCTCGAGGCTGGTTCTCAGAATTTGATTTCCACACTTCATAATTGCATTTTTGAGTAAACTGGTGAAAAAAAATGTTGTTTGATTTCAATTTTGAATACTCGCGCTCATTTTTTTGAACTCACAGACCTCAATTCATAGTCGATTACAATCACAGAAACTTTCATTTTAACCCTCCGAAGTCCAAAGCTTCAGTTTTCCTTTCTCAGTTTTGATCTCTTCAGATGTCAACCTCTATAGGGTGAAAAAAAAACTGCATTTGTGGTTCAAATGCAACAAATCTTCACATTTTTGGGGGATGACCAATTAATTTTGATTTTTGCATCATCGTTTCTGTTGAATTTTGCCCTACACAATGAAATGACATCGAGAGGAAGCGAATCGTGCAGTAGACAATGCAACGTTATTAGGAACAACTCATCAGTTCAAACTGGTATGCTCTGTGTACTACGAATTAAAACAGTGGACATGTGAGAAACAATGCCGAGTACATAATAAGCTTTCACACCGCGCACAGGCACACGGACGAGATAGACGCAAGCAGGATAGAAGAAAACATATTATTACCTCAGCTAACTCAAGAGAAGACGGAGGCTGTGAAGAAGATACATAGAAGATACAGAAGGCCTGTATGGATGTGGTAAAGAGAAGAAGAAACACACACTAACACATGCGCACGATATGTGTCGTTCTTCTTCATCCAGCATCAGCAGTAAGCAAGCAAGGAGCAAGTGGCAGCACGGCGGCCGCGGCCTGGCCGGAGCACAGCACACGGAGGAGATGGAAAATGAAACAAACATTTAGCGATGGTAGATAATCGTGGTGGAAGATTGTCTCATCTCTTGATCGGTGACAAATGGCCGGTGGGCAAAACGTCAGATTAGATTTTAAATGTTGTGTTGGTTTGGCTTCGTTTCAAGGCCTGTACTGGTACTGCGCTGGCTTTTTCTAGCTTGTTAGATTGAACACCTGGCATTAAAAATACAGCGGACAACGATATACAACTCGGAGTAGCCTACTGGCAAGTTGTTGAAAATATCAGAGGTCACACCCGATTATTATACCATATGTTTAAAGAGCGTTTTATACTGTTTGGTGTTACCTAGTCTTTATTTGATTATCACCGGATTACACTCTGGGCTCTTCGAGAAATTTACTCACTCTCTCGTATATACACTCGTAGCCAGTGCCATGCCACGTTTACTTACCCCTCGATTCTTCGATACTTAACTCAGTCGAGAATTGTTTTAGGTTGTAAATTTTGCTCTCTCCGTTATAGGTATTTCCGTTTCGAGAAAATCGCACGTTTCAGATGGCAGTTTTATTGTAAAAAATCGTGAAAAGAATGGCCTTTTTTCTCCACCATTTCAACAGGTTACTAACCTCGTTTCGCTAAACGTTTAGGATTTCTTTTTCTCGACTTATGCGATGTGTATTTCAAAGTCTTCAAAATGGTACGTGACTTTTTTACCCGCAGATGTTTATTGGTATACATCAGGTAAAGACTGCTGCTAATTTTGCCATTTCACTGGCAAATAAAAGTGACAACTTTGATGAATTTACGATTTCTTTAATTATTTCAATGAATGTGTAACTATGTTGTTTATGAATTCGGCTAATTTAAATTTGTTAAGATTCTCGTTGCTTAGCTCGATCTTTTTGAAAAGTGATACCGTTTTTTTTTCTTTTTCCTTCTTCGTGTTTTACGATATGGTCGCGAGCTTCGAAAAATAATAATTTATACGGCGGTATAATATGCCACATTCGCACAGTTGTGAAACCGCAAACGCGCATAGTATCGAATTGTTATGTACTCAAATCGTAACCTTGACATACAATCGTCAAAATTAACGCTAAATTGCTGTTAGTGTTAGACAATTTGACGGAAACGCGATCAATTTCATCAACGATGGCGGAGATCTCTCTGTCTCTCTCTGGACGTTTTTCGTGCGAAATGTAAACTTTTATTCATTTCCTAGACCAGTGGTTTGTAAACTTTCACATCGATGCGCGTCTTCAAATTCAAATGCACCGCAATCCGCATCTCTAAAGTCTAATGTAAGCGTAAGCGTACCATAAATTGCAAATAACCAAACAGTGTTACCCTAGTGGGAAATACTATTTGACCAGCTCAGAACGCGTTTTATCTGTCAAATGTTTATTGATTGTAACCGGTTTACGCGCTATGACGTCATTAAATATCAATAAAATTCGTATCGACGAGATAGTAATCGAAAATTCATCCTTTTTTCTGACACAACATTAATTTAGGTTTGTTTTTTACCTGCGTAATTTGCATTTTTGTAGTATACGTATTCGAGATGCATTTTACGTATGTGGATACCAAGATACCGTATAATGACTATTGCCTGCTGCAGTCTTGGTCATCTAAATGCAATGCAACTGTATCGCATACCTGGTTTCATTTTGTACTGTTTCGTCTTCTCGATCCCTATATGAATTTGAGCATTTTCCTTTATTGTATCTGAAAATTGATGAAGGTAGGGGGTGGGAAACTGATCGAGTTCGTGGGTCGAATTTTCTGATCGAGAGATGCTCCGTGGAATTTGATTTGTTTGTGTTTTGCTCGGAGTCTTCTCGCAATTTGATCTCGGTTTGATGTATAAATGATGTGATTTAGAATTAAGGGGTACCTAAATTAATAATTTCACTTCACCTGAACTGATTTTAAATGTGATTTCTTTTTTGTTTATTCAGGATTTAGCAGCTTCAGACAACTAAATAATGGACTGCATGGTGGCAACCGATCAGTTTCACGAGGGTAAGTGTCAGTATTCAAATATTGATAGATTACCTTCGAAGAAATCTAATAGTCTTAACCCCCTCTACTTTCAATTTTTCATATTAGTTTATAGTTTAGAGACGATTTGAGGTCTCTTCTCCCATATTTCCATTCTCTATTCCCACCAAATAAGCCTATAAATAAATATCAGTTTTTATATCGTTTGCTAATTTTTTAAACAAAATTTGAAAAAGTGATTTAAAATGATACCTAACTGATTTTTGAATAAGTATTTCTCAAAACAGTGGAAAACCATAGCGTAGGATTAGAAAGTTAGGAGGGGAGTTTTCTCTTCCGGTAATTATTTAAAAAATGAAAACCTTTTAGAAAAAACGGGTCACTCCGCATGTTAAGGAATTTAATGCTTAGTGAAATTGGTTTTTTTTTTTCATTTTTCTCGCAGGATTTGTTGTTTTTTTCTCAAAAATCTATGTCAAATTTCGTTTTAAAAAATTGAAAGCATTTCAAATTTATTTCAGAATATTAATTCAAGTTGAACTTTTCAAATTTCGCTCAAAATATCTCAAAGAAATCCTACTAAAAAAATTAAATTAATAGAACATGAAATTTCTCACTTGTATACGCTGCGAATAGTTCTTCTCTGGGAGGCTTTGTTTTTTGAGATCATTGTGTCGAAATTGGAAAATTCAATTCTACTGAATTCAAAGACAGGAAAAAGATTACCCCCTACTCCCCCCGACGTTTTTAGAGTTGATGAAAGTAAAATTTTGAGTGTCAATGTCAGTAAATATGAGCAATTTTGAGTGTTCATTGATGTTGTAATGATGAAAACTTTTCAATCTCTTTATCATTTTTGTTTAAAGAACCATAAATTTAATAGAGTATTAGATAGGTAATTGAAAATTTTAAATCTGCTTTAAAAATGTCAAATCCAAATTCGTTGGACCCTTGATATAGACTAATAATTGAGTTGAAATTGGAGGGGGAGGAGGTTAATCTGGATTATTTACATTAAAATTATTCAAGATTATTGGTTAAAGACGAATATTGAATTTTTGATTTTTCAACTTGTAAAAAAATACGAATGAGAAATTAAATTCGAGAAAAGTAATTTTCAAGCTATTCAATTTTTTGAAAATTTCAGATGAATGAGAAGTATGTAGAACAATGTGGGTATTACAAGGGAGCCGCTTCGGGTGTCCGGCCCGATTTTAGTGAAAGTTATGTTTGTGAAAAAAGCATTTTCCAAAACCATAGTAACCTAAATTTTGATTTCTCTTATTCATTTTCAAATTTGAAAAAAATCGCCATTTTGAACAAAAATTTCCTGCTTTTGAAAAAGGCATAGGTATCTCCCAGAAAAATACTTACTCAACAACTTGACTTCTTACAAGAAACCCTCTCGGAATGCCCGCTTCAATTTGAACTAGAATGTGATTTTAGGATAGAGCTTGGTCTAAAAACCCCATAACCGAAAAATTGGCTTTTTGGGCGATTTTCTGAAATTTATAATTTTCCCTTTTTTTTAATGTACCTACCTATACCTACTTTTTCAGTAAAAACAAAAAAAAATGATCAAAACTAAGTTTGATGCCAATATTAACTTCTTGAAATCGAATTGCGAGGTTTTCAAACTTTCTGGATCTCCCAGCTCAATTTTGAAATTTCTTTAAATTTTTCGAGATTTTTCAGGAATTAACTTGGGTTACTGAAAGTGGAGTTCGGGGGTATTCTCCAAATAAAATGGCAAAATCAATTGAACTGACATCCTTCGATTTGAGTAACTCCCATAACCAAAATTTCAGCTGCTAAAGTTTATTTTTGGATTTTTGGCGAATTTTTGGAAATTTGGAAAATCTAAAAAAGCTGTTTTATAGTACATTTTTAAACATTTTCATGAAATGAAAATTTTTTGGGCTGAGTCAAACAATGTGAATAATTTTTCAATTCAACTCCCTCAACTTCTAGTTTTGAGCCATTCTGGATTCTCCAGTGATTTTTCAATATCTCCAGAAACTTCAATTCACTCTGGGAAGGCCAAAAATAAACGTGGGGCGATTTGCAAATTTCTGGAGGTATTAAAAAAATCGCTGGAGGCTCCAAAAAGGCCAAGCTAAGAATGTTTTCGAGTCAGGTACCAGAAGATATCTTTCCAAAAAAAAAAAAAAAAAAAAAAAAAAAAACGCTCATCAATTCATTATACTTAGACTTACACTTTCATTTGAAATTTAATTTTTTCACTTTTGTCCTGAAATCTAAATCTACAAATTGGTCAAAAATTTACTTTGGTTGTTCAATAAATTTTTTTTGGTCTTTCCAGAGTGATTTGAAGTTTTTGGAAAAAATTGAAAAACAACCGGAGGCTCCGGAATAGCTCAAAACTAGTAGTTGTTGATGTTTCAGGTTTCAAATTGAAAGAATATTATTCATATGGCTTGATTTTGTTCAACAAAAATTTCATTTCTTGAAAAGGTTTAAAAATTGTCGTTAAAACAGCTGCTTTTTTAAATTTTCAAAATTTTCGAAAATCTTAAAAAATGAGCTTGACTGACATCTGAAATCGGAGAGTGTCAGTTCAAAGATTCCCTTGTAACCACTGTTACTTTTGTTCAAATTACTTCTTCATCTGACGACTTGAGAATTTCGTTTTTCCTTATTTTTGAGATATTGAACAATGCCAATTGATGAAGTTGAGTTTGGTGAGTTAATCGTGAGTAAAAAAACATTTACCTATTAGATGACTCGATGATTACTTGATTAGACCTATTTCAACGTATGTTGGTTTAGAGACGTGCCTAACTGCCTATCCAATGAATTATTTCAAATATTAAAAAAAAAATCGTGTTATGATTTATGGTTTTCAAAAAAAGCAACAAATTGGCCCTTTATCAGGTACCTTTTTAATTTTTGCGATAGCGTTAATCTTTGGCCCAATGTGACTAATTTTAATCTTCTATTCCACTATCTTGCCTATACTACTAATGAAGATTTAAGTATACAAAAACACAGCTCAAAATTCCTCGCTATAATTTTTTTTATCAAGTAAGGAGAAGGTATACCTAGAATCCTAGATATACCTACTCGTACACTTTTTTTTTCAAAACTGGAAATCCGTTTACGAATATGCGAGGTTCATAAGGTGAATTAGCTCTACGTAGTAAATTGTCGGTCGTTGAAATACACGCGTATTATAATTTATCGTCGACTCTTGTCGCCGTTAAAATTCTAGGTTGATTTTCAAATTTTTGAATTTGGAATTTAAATGTATAGTATATGTTGATGTAACTCGAATCCACTACTACGAAAGTTGAACAAACTGGTTCATTATATTATCGAGTGAAAAAAAAATTACGTCATCGAAAGATTCTTGAAATTCTATTCGTCGTTTAATGCCTGGACGGAATACATATTTAACGTACTATATTTCAAACGTTCATAAAGTCAATAATTTATCAGTGGTAATCTTTGTATTAATGACAGCGAAAATTCTTTTACTACTTAAGGCATCATAGTCGTTTTCACTATGGTAACTTCTCTTTCTTTCTTTTCATCTCGTTTGTAATTTCTTCGATTCTTCGTGAAAATAATGATTCGTAAAATATGGCGATTTGTTGTTTTTTTTTCTTTTCGAGAATAGTAATCTTCTATATAGGCCTACCTTTTATTTTCTGCATTGTGCATATTGTTATCATAGGATACTTTTGTTGATGAGTAATGCGAGTGCATTCAAAACACCTCGAACTTGATTTTTTTTTCAAAGGTTATCGCACTCGGTTGTAGGCTAACGTGAATCGAATATTCCACGTAAAAGAGAGAATGATAGATCCTTTTCAAGTTGACATTTTAAATCTAAGTACAATCGACAACTGACGAGCTCTGAAAAAAAGTCTTTGGTGAATGCAAAGAGCAACCTTGTCAAGTGATTTATTATCTTGTAAAATTGTTGCCAAAGCGTTGAACTTTACTTTTCCTGAAGACCGCTCGACGTATTCACGCGGTCGGTATTGTTTGCTTTTGGTGATTTTTTTATTGCTCCCATATTTGCCGTTTTAGTAGCCTCACAATTTAAGGTTTCCGATTCCTGGAAAGGTTACTATAGGTTGAACGTGCTGTGCAGAGGTAAAGATGGCATTACTAAACAATAAAAAACGAGTCCGTTGGTTTTTCTTCTCTTTTTGTTTGTTTTCTCCCGTTTATAATTTCTTTTTTAATAAATTCATTTGTATTTTTTTTCACAACTTTGGCATGTTTAACAATTCAATTGTCAGATCTTCTACACTGGATAATTAGTGAATGTGATTCCGCGAAAAATGATTTTAAAAAGGGAGATATTGTACGTGTATATTGAGGGTGGTTTCAACGGATGATTTCAGTTCCGAGTATTTTATTGTTTTATTTTTCGGTATCTCAATATGTAGGATTGTAGGTGTTCGCATACTTGCCAAGATAATAACTGGAGTAAGAATGCGAATGGTAGATGTATCTTTTCAAGAGTTCGAAGAACAAGTTTTTTTTTTGGTTTTATTCACAAGTGAAATTCTTACACGTATTGCTGTTGAACGAACGTTGAAAGAGCATTCATTATACCTGCACCTAAGGATTGAATTTTGAGTTTTTTGCTTTTAACAAATTTCCAAAAAGGACCGGAATGATTCATAGGTACGTCGATTCATTTATTTTTTATAAAAATGATGAGTACATTAGATTATGAAAAAATCTGAAAATTGGGGTACCTACCTATCTATTAAATTGGCCGACCCCCTCCCCCCTCCGCCTCAATTTTGACTATTTTTGAGACAATCAGCAGTCTACATCAACAGTTGACCTTTCTCCAATGCATTGGGATTACTCCAGCAAGTACTTTAATCAATTTTGAAAGCTGAAAGTTTGATTATATTCGTGAGTTCGATGTCCCAAATGGAACACTGAAAGCAAATCGCATCACAGGTGACTCAGTCAAATTGATTTAAACTGATCTCGGCCTATTAGTAGATGAGGTGATGTGATTTTTATGCTATGTGCACTGATTTTTAGAAATTTCAATGGAAAAATCAATGTATCGATAGGCTATTTTCAAAAATTCGCCGAAAATTGAAAAATTATTTTAGGCAGCACAAAATTTGTTTCTGAGGCGGAGGCAACACCTTCCATTGATTCATATAAATGTAGGGGAAAAAATACTTTTTTTTTCTCTTTCACAGAATATGTATGTAGTTCCTTTTCGACCCAGAAAACAGTACGAAATCCGCAATATTTTTGTCAAAAAAGCTTTTTTTTTCAAAAATACCAAAAAAGTTTACATTTTTTGCAATAATTTGAAAAAAGTTCTAATTTTTGCCAAAATTGTCAAAAGAGATTAATTTTAAGCCTAAATTATAAAAAAGTCTTAATTTTTCGCGAAAATTGACAAAAAGTCTTCATTTTTCTAAAAAAGTTGTCAAAAGTCCTCATTTTTGTCAAAAAATTCATTCTTTCTAAAATTTTCAAAAATTTTCCTTTTTTTTGTCAAAATTGTCAAAAGTCTTGACCTTTGCTAAAATTGTCAGAAAATTTCTAATTTTTTTGGCAAAATTATAAATAAGGTCCAAAATTGTCGAATAATCTCACTTTTTGTCAAAGTTGTAAAAAGATTTCATTTTTGTCAATTTTTTTTTTTTCAGAATTACTGAAAAAGATTACCTAAGTACATTGTTCGTAATAATTTTCAAAAAGTTCTAATTTTCGACAAAATTGTCAAAAAAAAAGTTTTAAATTTTTCCAAAAATGTCAACAAAAAATTGTATAAAAAACCCATAAACCTATAAATGTTGATTTAATAAATCACGCTTGTTTACTTTAATTGCTATTTACTACAGTATAATATGTTTTTCATGATAACGGGTTTCCCTCTATAATGGAAAATTGACGAATTTAAAATTTCCAAAGTTTTGCATAATTGGAAAAAAAGGAAACACCTTTCAAAACATTTTACGTAATTCACTAGACAAAAAAATTAATGAATGAAAATTGTGCAACAAGTCTTATAAATTTTACTAGGTAATCTTTGCGCTTGTAATGTATGCCAATTTCTGTCACCTCTACCTACCTACTTGTACTTGTACCTACGTACTTATAAATTGCAATCCTGAAAGAAAATCTATTTAGCTAGCAGGGTGATGTATGGAGTCGCCTTTAATAGATTCGTATGCTAGTTTTCTTACACAAATGTTGAACATTTTGTCGTGGTCGAGGATCAAGGCTGTGTGCATTGTTGGGAAGCGTTTGGTGTTATTTCAAGTAAGATGTAGGGGGTCTTTCATCTCACCACACGTTTGCCATAATACGAGCCACGAGGATGCCTATCTTGACATTTGAAGGAATGTTGGTCTTTAAAGTGAATTAATGTTATTTTAGTGTGCATTCGTTACTGGGTTATTCAAAATTGTAAAGGCTGCAAAAAATTGAATGTATCATTTTTTTTTTAAATCAGAGAACCTTTTTTGTAAGAGATTCAATTCTCCACATAAATGGTCTTTTGCATAATATTTTCAAAACTGCAGGAGCTGCAACTGTTTTAAAGCAAAAAAGGAGAAAAAGTGTGTTTTTTTTCTGTTTTTTAAAAGTTATTTTAGCTTCTTCAATTGTGAAAATATCTCGAATGTGCCAACTGCTGAGTTCTTTTTCTATAAAATTAAATTTTGTATAAAACATGTCCTTTTGGACAAACTATAGCTATATCTTCAAAACTGAAGGTGATGAACAAGCTTGAAAAAAAAATAATAATAAAGAAATTCACCCTACTACTTATTTTGTCATTTTTTTGAATATCGTCCACCCTATTGAAGATTGGCAAAACGTGATAATTCACTTTTTTTGCTAGAAATTAAATTTCCCACGAGATGATGGTTTCATTTTTTCAATTATCTCAAAATTTTAGCCTGTAATAATAATTTGAAAAAATAGAGATTTTTGATGAGGTGTGTCAGTACTTTTTGTGCCCACTGTAAGTGTTTTTTCATGCAATTTAGAACAAATTACGATTTCATGAAAAAAATTTTTTTTGCAATGTTGCCAAAAGCTTTTGTTATTTGCAAAGAATTATTTTTAGATCGTGTTCGTCAAGTTTAAAAGGGGAAAGCGAGTTCTAAAAAAAACATCAAAAGAGAAAATTAAACATTTGGAGAATATTGATGCTCAAAAATCTGGGAAATTGTATACTTGAACAATAATATACCTATTTGTAGCATTTTACTGGAAATGTTTTTTTTACACTCGTAAAATTCAACGAATAATAAATTTTCAATTATGAATATTTTCTCTCTTTGGACACGAATCAAAAAATTAACGAAAAAAATCGAGCCAGCCTTTGAATCAGAACATCTTTTACTTACGCATAAGACATTACCAAGAAGGAGACAACATTTCCACCAGTTTAGATATCTTCCTTCAAAATGTGAGCAGCTAAGCATCATTCAGGCTAGAAAAATCACGCCTCAGCTCACAGCCGGAGTGTTTTTCGAATCAAGATACCTTTGTTTACATTTCCGCAAACTACTGTATGGTATGGAGATGAATGGTGACGAGAAAGTGCATCCAATCTGGCTTCGTACTGGCAGAGTGCAGTGTGCCTGTGCAGTGTGCACCGTGCACGCGTGAGAATGATAATTTGTTTTTTCTACTTCTTTTTCGTTCCTTTTTTTTGTTTCAATATTGTTGAAAGAAGGTTTGCACTTGAAAACCACAATGAGATCTCAACGACATAACGTCGCCAAGTCAGATAAAAAACTTTTGTTGGATTCAAATTGAATGTCACTTTGGTCCGGGCCGCATACTCGAATCTTTTGTCCGTTGTATACGTAAATTCCTGTTTTCTACGGTTATATTGTAGGTACTGATTGAAAAACAGGTAGAAATGCGTGTTGGGTGTAATTTCTAATAGTTTTTTCCTATAGGTATACCTACGAGTAGAGGTAGTTTGGGTTCGATGTGTCCTCTATACGAGCGTTTTTGGGTTTATTGGTGCATGTACCTAGGATTTCTACGTAGTTGAGAAGGAAGAAAAAGTGGGACAGAAATAGAGCGAATAATATAGAAAATGTTCTGGGCTTTTCATGTACTCGTAATACAATGCTGTAATGATCTGTGTGCATGTCTGACTCTTCCGATTTGAACGGGACCGCCATTTTTGGAAAGAGCATGATCTAACCCCCCCCCCCCCCAATCAAATTTTCCTAAAACTAATTCAACTCGCCCGAACCAAGGCGAATTTCACCACTTTCGGTAATTCTGGAGCCTCCAGCACAATTTTCGATTTCTCCAGAAGCCTTGGAAATCAATTTGAGCTGCTGTAAATTGAATTAAGGCGTATTCCAGACCTGTTTAAATGGGTTATCCACGTTTGAGCCAATTTCTAGGTGGACACCTCAAGTGGATTTTATAAGTAGAATTTTTATTACCTGCAAAAAAAAATCTAAAGTTTTCAGTTCGTGGAGAAATTTTTGAAATTTGTTCGAATGATTGCATCTCGTCTAAAACCATCCCTTCCCATCTGAACGTCACCATTTTGAGTCATTCTTCTGAGCTTACAGCGTGATTTTAGATTCCTCCAGAATTTCAAATTTTCTTCCAGAAGCCGTAAAAATTAATTTGGGCTGCTAAAAATCGAGCTATGGCTTATTCTGGACCTATTTAACGAATTTACCTTCTTTAAGCACGATTTCCTGGCCCACAATAGGAGTGTTTTTTTGAAAGCAGGTGCACGAATGCCACAAAAATATAAAGGGTGTCCAGTCTCAAAATAACCCCCTTCCATTCGTAAAATAGGCAACCCATTTTGAATCCTTGCATACTTGTTTGTATAGTCTTGAAATTGATAGAGCTGACGTCAGTCATACAGAAAACTTTTTTTCTGTACTGATCAACAAATTTCATCCCAACTACTTACAAACTATGATGACTTGAGTGTTGCTCTTGCGACCCATAGATCATCATTCTTCAACTTTCAATAAAAATTTAGCTTTCAACTTTTAGTGTACAGATAGAAGCACATTAACACCTCGCATCGTCGTCAATTCAATCGTTTGATATCTCGAGGCAACAAAGGTGGTTGCATCCTTTGCCGAAAATTCCCATACGTCTACACACGACGTTAGAACGGCCTTCGATATTCATTCTTAGTATACGACATAGTCATCATCAAACAACGTGCCGATGAAGCTGAACCATCATTCATATTAGAATCCGAATGAATTCTTTGAAACTTGATTACAACGCGCGGCGCACTTGTACATACAACAAAAAGACGAAGGAGAAGAAAAAAACGATATTTGGTAATTTATCGAAGAATTTTTCGCCTTTCAAATTCATAGTTATAGAAAAGGGATCAATCGAAGCTTATTAATTTATACCGTGCATTTTCTACGCTTCTTCTTGAATGGTAAAATGACCGATTATTATGAGAACCAGTTCAGATGATTCTTTTGTTTCTGATATCCCTCGACAATACTACTGTTACCGAGTCATTTGTTTTCGAATGCAAACAATGCTACATTATTGAAGAATTGCCTTCAGATTCGAATATACTAAATTAGACAATAGCTCTTCAAATATGAATATATTATAGTCAACTTTTTAATTTTCAATTACAAACCCGAGCAGCGAGACATGTTCACATAGTATCGGAATTTCTTAACCCAAAGCTATATACATTCAGATCTCAAAACGAACAATAAACAACGCTCCAAAGCGTTTTTTTCTCTCCTACAAAATACATATCGAAAGAATACGGACTTTTTCCTCGGCCTTTATTCGTTAAATTACAAAATCGACCTAATATGCCGAAATTCGCACCCTTAGGCGATGCCATTTAAACACCTATGACTATGAATCATCGAAAGTTAGTACCAATACACCGATATATGCAACAATTTTACACCTGTCGTGTCTATAGACGAAAGTCACCTTACCTTTTTTATTTCATTTTTTTTGTCCCGGTAAATTATTTTCGTTTCGCGAGAAAGTTATACACTGTATTAACGTTGATGAAAAGGTCGAAATTCACAGTGAGAGTGTACAGCTCGTTATACATATGAGAAAGTTGACAAATAATGGTATCGTTGATTGGATTATAAATGGCCCAATTAGCCTTTTTCAATTTTTTGCTTCCTGTATATGACATGGTGCATTCGCCATGCACAGAAAAAAATCCAGTAAGACGGTTTTGTTTTTTTCAAACGTTATGTAGTTCAAATTATTCTTGATTATAATTAGATATTTTTATTCGTTTTCAATTTCAATGAACCAACGAACGAAGCTGACTCAAAAAAATAAATCAAAACACATACAGGGCAATTTTTGGATTTTTTTTTTTTAGTAAATCGTCCAAGAAGCAATTATTTAAAAAGTGTTCCTGTCTGACGTCAAATGAAAAGCCTTATCATATCATTCACCATTGGCCAATTTTTAATCACATAATATCATGTTGCTGATTTACAAATAGTTGGAAAAAAAAATCAATATACTTAATGCAATTCTTTAAAGAATTATTAAAGATTATGCTTCAATAACGAAGGAGTTGTGAGAACAGTTATAGGAGCTGCTGAAGTCTGAATCCTTTTTTTGGCATTTTTTTGAAAACTGGAAAATTCAAAAATCTACTGAAAGCTCCTGAAGTGACTCAAAATCACCAGTTTTTTCTTGAAAAGTCGAAATGAGGTAAGTATTTATGTAATTTGAATTTCAGGTTTCCAACCAAGGATCAGATTTTGATTTTTCATGGAAAATGAGTCTAGCTCAGCTCGAATTTTGAAAACACTGTAAAGCAATTTTTAATTGACCAATCAGAAAAAAATTTGAAACTGAAATAATTTTATAGCATCTCCTTCCCTTCACCTCTTATTCGAAAAATCGTGATTTTTTAATAAAAAAATTCATAATCACCAATTTGACTAAAATTTTTAGAATTTTTGTTATGCTTATGGAAAATGAACAGAGGCAACAGGTCATAAAATTTTTTCAAGTTTTTTACGTCATATTTCTGCCAAAAAGCCCTTCGAAATATTAAAATTGCTGCAACTGTGGAGTTGAAAGCGCCACAGGCGAATTCTTGGATAAAATGTAGGTCTCAAGCCTCACTACATTTATGTACTTTCATTTCTTGAATTTTTTTTTTTGTTTTCCGTTTTTTTCAATTGAGAATAGGTATGACCCAAAAGACTTATTTTTTGAGGAATTTATCATTCATCTTCAAGCTCATAATACAGATACATATTGGTAAGAAAAATTTTTAAAAACTGATTTCCATAGTTTTCAATTAGTTCTCCTCTCCCAACCTTCAATGTCCCTCTCGGCCCACCATTTTTCTCTTCATTTTCTATTCAACAACGTACAATTTAGCTATTTTGCATAAGTGACCAACGATTTATTTATTCGTGAATTGAATTATGAGATTTATAATCAATGAAATTTGTGAAAAATTTGATTAAAAAATACATCAAAATGTTAAATTTAAAAAAAAATTTCACAACTTGATGTATTTTTTTACATCAACGCTAGAAAAAAGAATTTCTACAGTATCGTAGTTGTGATGTAGTTTTTTACATCATGTTGTGGAAAATTTTTTCTTTCCAGCGTGATGTAAAAAATTACATCAAGTTGTCGTTTAGGACATTGTCTTTACAGGGTTAATCAAGGAAAGAATCCCAACCGATAGGAAATTTTTGAACCGGACGAACAGAATTTGAAAGAGGATCCCAAACCTACAACACTAGCAAAAATTTCAAGTGCTGAAATTCAGTATTATTAATTTTTGAAGAGTTTTTTAAAATTCTTTGGCTTATTTCTCATTTTGAAAAATCAAAATTTTGTATCAAATCAACGCAAAAGACTGAAATTTACTTTGCACCATATTTTCAACCCTCAGAGTTGCGATTGGTAATGATTTTGAACAGTTTTGAAGCTTCCAGCGGATTTTTGAATTTTCCAATATTTTTTTTTTCAAGCTATAACGTCATTAAGTAAGGTGCAAAGAATGAAATTCAGCCCTTATAAACTTGAATTCTCCATCTTTGTGACCTTTTCGATCGATTAATGCACATATTTTCAAAATCTTTTTGTATCCGTTCAAATCCAAAATTTTCTTCAGCGATTGATTAGGTACCTATTTTTAAAAAAATAATATGAGTAAAATGAAAGATTCTGAGTTTGCAAATACATTGACGAAAAAATCTGAAATTTGGTTTATACCCTATTTTAGATCGACTGAGTCGATTGGTGATAGTTTCGAACCGTTCTGGAGCCTCCAGCGGTTTTTTTTGGATTCTCCTGTTTTCGAGAAAATGTTTGCCTATATATAATGGTGACGATGAAGTTCAACACAAACTCGGATTTAACAACCCCCCCCCCCCCCCCCCCGGTTCACATCCAAAATTTCCTCCAGCGTTTATTTTGAAAAAATTAAACATTCCTTGTTCGTGTCCATTATAAAGGGGGAAAAAAACTGAAATGCGATTCGTATCCTATTCTCTACTTATCAGGTCCATTGGTGATATGTAGTTTCGAACCGTTCAGGAGCCCCTAGCTGATTTTTCATTTTTTTCTGAGGGAGCGGATGAAAAATATGTATAGTTCTCAAAAACTGTAATTTTATTCAGGTTTAACTCCTTTAGGATTCAAAAAAGAAAATATCTCATGATCTTGATATTGATATTCATCAGTGTTAGTAGATATGAAGAAGAAAAAGTGGAATAAAGGGCTTCTATTTTTTTTAAGTGAGAGGGAAATGAAATTCGAGCCGAAAGTCGATTCATTTACTTTAATCACTGATGAGGGAATTTTTCTTCAAAAATTGGTCAAAAATTGGAAAATGAAATTGTGGTCATCCAGAAGAAAGCTTCAAGTCGACTAAAATTAGCATACTGCTGGAAGAAGTCTTCAATCATGGGGACCAATAGGCGATACAGATCCATTAGAATACCCATCACTCATGAGGAAACTGTCACAATTCAGTCTAAAATCAGTATCTAAGGAGCAAACTTCTACGGTTCGACCAAAAAAACACGAAGAAAAATCGTAAAGAATTCCACTGTGTATTCTATAGTCCGATGATGACGTCCACGTCTAGCAAAAGCCTATACCAGTACGTGGAAGCCGGAGCAAATAACCAATTCTCTGTACTGGTAATAGCGCGCAATCTCCGAAACCCACGACTCCATTACAGTACAAGAGATCGTAAATAACCTCACATAACGGAACAGCGTGCAGGCTACATAGATGATTTAGAAAGGAGGAGGGGAAAAAAACAAAACCAAGAACAACAGGAAAAAAAAGGAAGAAGAGAAAAGAATCTACAAAAGCCTCTCTCACACACACACGTACACACTGACACTCAGATTGTATGAACGAGTGTTGTCTGCAAAGTGGCGTGTCGCGACACGACAGGTAAAGGACAATCGTGATGACGCATAGATTTTATGTGGCATCTTTGGCTCTGGTTTAAGGGTGCGCCTGCAGTCAATCCACTAGACACGATAACCGACAAAATATTACCGGAATGTGGACGCGGTATGCTTATTATCGCACATGCGAACGCATAAATCGATCTTGGAACCATTAATTTTTCACGGCTTTCATTATTTAATCATTTTACCGTATACACGCGATTAATATACGAGTATAAACGAACGAGGCGGTTCCGAGGAGGTTTTTATCTTTCCTACTTGGGATTATTTTAAACGATTCATCGGCTAATTTGATGAAATTTCTCAATGACTTGGAAAAGAAGGTGATAAAAATAGTACATACGCGTCTGCGGCGGCGTGCGGGTATGACAAGAAGAGTGGTTGTAATTTTGCTCACTAAACGATGTGCATCATCGGTCAGTAGTTCGTTTTGTTGTTGCATAGATACATACTTAGGTAGGTATTTATATAATGTGTAAAATATACGATGCCTTCCAGCATGTGCTAACAATTTTTTCGACCATACAGGAAAGAGCTAATAAGTATTTCCTCAATGAAATCGAAATTCTTGCTGCGAATTTTTCGCCACATTTTCACGGTTTTTTTTTTGCGATGATGGTTTTCGACGCCGGTTATGCCGATATGCCGGTGTGGTCCGGTTCGAGATGCTGAAGCAAGGAGGTTGAATGGGATGCTGCGTGTAATGTGAATTTTATAATTTCCTTTTCAAAATAATTATCGTTCGTTTTTGTTTGATTTTTTATGTCCTGGTACGTTACTCTGATTATGCGTGTTGTCGGAAATGATAATAGAATATCGTTAATTTTCCCATCTACACATATCTAAATACTTTGAATGGTATCAGCTTGAAATTAATGTGCATTGCTTTAGAGGAAAATTGAAATTGACAAGTGTTTGGAAATGCCTCAATTACTGAATCAGTGATTTTGTTTGAAATTAGACTACTCATTTGGTGATCGTTATTACAATTACCGATTCTTTCAATGGTCAAGATCCAATCACATCACCGATTTAGCAATAATTGAAAATTACCAATTTAGAAAAGTGATTTGCTGATTTCATTCCTCTGTTTTGCAGTAAAATTTCAATAATTTGTTACAGACTCAATTTTTTTATAATTTTTTCTGATCGAATTGACAAATGAATCATATTTATTGATTCGATCGGTGATTAATGATTCAATCATTGATTTTGTATTTTAAAATAATTGTGAATTATTATGAATTTATCTTGAAGACTTGATTAGGTAATGATTGAACCAGATGATGCGATGGAGTTGGTGATTCAATCAGACAAATTGAAGAAGTATTGGATTTTTTTGGTTCAATCAGAAATAATGCAATGCAGTTGTCGATTCAATTAGAGGAAATTACCAAAAAATTTGAGTCACGAACCAATCAACAAAATTTTACGGTCAAACTACTGAAAGAAATCAGAGAATCTATCGATCATTCTTATTCATCAAATCAAACACATAAAATGCAATTGTTGATTGAATAATTGAAACAAATTTCAAAAAAAAAATTGAATCACATACTCATCATGAATCAATGAATTTTTACTACCAAACCAGTAGGTAAAAAAAATTACAGAGAAGGTAATTTTAAAATGATTGATTGAAAAATTTTTTTTTACTAGGTTTTTGATGTTTTCAGCCCCCATATTTGCAGTGGTAAAAGGTAATTTTAGAGCTCATCGTTGCAAACTTTCCCAAACTTTAGCTCCTTGTGGGCATTTGTAATCAAAGGAGCAAAATATGCCAGGCATACAGTAAAGGTTCCCAGCTCAAATGTCATCATTTTTTTTGATTTTTTTTTTTTAGCTTTTTTCACCTTGAATTAGTTTTGAAATTGACCCCCCTCCCCCTCTGTGTTGGTTACTTTTTCTACAATTTTTGTTACTTTAGTTACTTTTTAAAAGAAAATTTCAAATCAATTTTTTCATACGTCTTGCAGAAAAAATCAAATGATATTTCCTAAAAATTACCCAAAAAGCAAAAAAAAGTCTCATTTTAAGCAAAGATTGTAAATAAGTAGGTACTATTTTTTGCAAATAATTGCCACAAATTTATGCTTCTTGCAAAATCTTTGCTTTGTTACAAAATTTCTGCAAAAAAGTCATTTTTTTGTTGGAAAAATTTCAAAATCTAACTCATTTTTTTCAAAAACGTCCTAAAGTTTTGCTTTTCTGCCAGAAATTGCTAAAAACCATTATTTTTATTAAAATTATTAGTCTCGTTTTATTTTGCTAAAAATTAGCTTTTTCGTCAGAAATTGAAAAAATCCTTTCTTTGTTGCCAAAAATTATCCAAAAGTCTCGATTTGTCATTTAAGAAAAGCTTAATAATAGTTCAAATTTCCAAAACTAAAAACCAGAGCATTTCAATTCGTAATGTTCTGTCTTGTGTTTAGTTTTTTTTTTTTTTTTTGAAAAAAATTGGTATATTTAAGGATTTAAGTAAAAATAGATTTTTTTTGGATGAAACGATGAGTTTTAAAAAGATTCATTTTTGGAGTCGTACTCTTAGAATTTCACAGCAACTGCCTAAAATGGCCAAGAGGGTGCCCTATAAGCTCCGACCAAATTTATAAATTGTCAAGTTCATTTTTGATATTTCCAGAATGATTTGAAGTTGCTGGGAGAAAATTAAAAAATCGCTGGAGGTTCCAGAATGACTCAAAACTAGAAGTTATTGATATGTAAGAATTGAAAAAATTATTCATATTGGATCACTTTGCTCAAAAAATTATATATTTTGTGAAAACGTTCAAAAATCGTCTTTAAAACAGTTTTTTTGAATTTTTAAAATTTTCAAAAATTGCAAAATGTATTTCAGCACTTGAAATTTTTGGTGGGGAGGGGGGGGGGTTAGGACATACTATGTTTCCTTGTTTGGAATGACTTGGCTATGTAATGAATTTTGAAATCATTTTTCAGGATGAAATTTAAGTTTTGCAGATGAATCTATTGCTTATTTACGAGAGTGAACTCTCAAATGTTGATTTTAATGTTATATGAAATTTTCATGCGTTTATTTTTTTAAAATGAGGGGAAATCCACTGCTTAGCCATAGCTGAAACCGGACTCACGATTCGAAGTAAAGTTTATGAATACTGTATTTATGACCCTTTATTGTGGAATTCCTCGATTTCTTCAAAAAAACTGCACTTACAATTCTAGGATTCGTATTCATAGAGTCAAACTACAGGATGTCTAAAAACTTCATACTGCTCAAAAGAATATTACTGTAGGTATTTTTGATAATATAATATGTTGTTTTATAGGCCTCAGTTTACCATTTTCAGAAATAAATATCGATTCAGCGAATTAAAAAAAATAGGTATGAGTGTAACAAAATTGGAAGACGTTTTCATTCTGATCAGCCAAAAACGTTTTGATCGTGTTGCTTTTTTTAAAAATTGTTGTTAGGTATTTGGTACTTGTATGTTCTTTTGACGCATATTTCAAATAAATTAATCGGTTCCCCTTTAAAATAAATATTTCCTTTAGGTGCTTGAGAATTTCAAAAAAAAAATCAATTTCAGTTCTTATCAGGTAAAATCCCATTCATCGAACACGTGTACAATGTACATTTCATATCAAACAAAATCACAACAGTAAAAGTATGTAGGAAAGAAATTGAAAACATTTCATCGAAATCAATCTCGTTATAGGGAACTGATTCTACTAGTACAAGTTATATCATGCAGTAGGTTTCATTTAATTGATATTCTCGCCATTCTTATCACCTCGTCGATTAATTATCGCATTGTTTATGTGACTAACGTACAACGTAACTCGTATTACACTTTTTATCAACGTATGAGAAAACCTTTCTTTTAGCCGAATAATTATCCAAGTTTTCAAATTCGGATGGTAAACATGGCATTTAAATAGGTCAATCGTTCTTGTGCTATAGGCATTCAAGAACGAATGGAAGTTAGAACTTGTTTTTACGTTTCGTATTAAATACGATTTGCACTTATGACGCGGCAAAATCCAGAAATTTCGATTTATAAATTTTATTTACGTAAGTTGTATTGCACTTGTCGATACGACTCGAACGGGAAATGCATTTTTCAAAAAATCACCATGCTCGTGTTTCAAAATAAAAGTATCTGCGATGCTTATAGAAGCCTAGATATAATATACTTAATTAATAAATAATATTGGAATTCGAACTTACTGCTTTCTGCTTGCTGTCTTTCCTTTGGCTAAATTTTTTCCTTTCTTTCTTCATTTAAGCTAGATTTCTGCTTTACATGTTCGTAAAATCGGTATATTGTATGACGTCCGGTTCGCACTTTGCACATAAATAACAAATTCAATAACGTCATATCAACCATTAAACGACATTTTTATCGAGACATAAATAAACCGATTATTTGAAAACAAAAATATTATATAGATTTAAGAAAAAACACACTGTACAAACGCGCGTACTCGGCGTGAAAAAAAAATACTCGCGTAACACACTAAAATAAAAGGAGAGTGAGAGAGAGAGCACAAAAAAATGTGCAATACTCGAAACAAACTTACGCGTATAAATTACGTTAACACGTTTCGAATAATGACGAAATAACTGATTCGATGTTCCAAAATAATGAAATGTTTTGGAGGAACAGTCGCGAAATACCTAATTTCTTTTTTTACCTGCGAATGATAAACGAGGAGAAAGAAGACTAAAAGAATGATCCAGCACGGTAGACTCTCAGGAGACTAGTTTCGGTTGATTTGATACACGAATTGGAGAGGGGATGTAGGTATGGAATGTCATCTATTTTAAAATATTAACCTCAAAATTATTTGTTTTTTTCTTTTTCGAAATGGGTTAACGTCTTGTAGAAAATTGTAAGCTATTTGATTTTTATGTAAAATTTTCCCCCTCCTTGTTACAACCAGGTGAGAAGAAAGTGGAGGGAAAGTGCGCCTAAAGGTAGCATCATTTACATTTAAGCGCCATGCTACGGTACCTTGGTCTTGGTGTTGAAAGGTTTTTTCTCTTTTTTTTGTACGGTATTGTTGATTTTTTTTTTACGTGCTCGTGGGGTAGTATTGTTAAAGTGATTTTTCAACCAGGTTCACCTGAAGGATATGGGCGATGAATGAAACAGGTATAGATCGATTCTCGGAAATGACGTCTTTTTTCTTCATTTGGTCGAGAAAGCGTGTAAGGAACTGTTTTATGTTGAAATTTTTCGGTTTGGAGTGGTTTTTTTTTGTCTGTGCAATGAAGGTTTTATAGTGTATTTGTATGGTTTTCGTTATGGTATGGTGAAATTTCAAAGTGAGTGTAGGATAGTAGCTGAGAATTGGGAATGTAATTCATTCAAGAGATTTTTTCAATTGTTTTTGAGTGATTTTTTGCAAAATAGTTACATTGAAGAAAAAAATTAAAAGCGGAGTGAAAAAAAGTATTGATCAGAACTTCAGAACATCAAATATAACAATTACGTATTTGAAATTTCTGCCAGGTATCAGCTAAATTTCATGTTTTAATGAATTATACCTAACTTACTTTTTTTCTAATAAACTTCTTTTAGAATGACTTGTCAAAAAATGCAATAGGCTTTGGATTTTTATTCGTATAAAAATGAATTAGCATTGCCATTGCATTGATTAAGTACTTATTATGAGCTCAAATCAATTGATTTGTCAATGAGACATTTTTGATCGTGAAATTGGGGGCGATTAATACTACTGCTTTTTCAATGAAAATACATTATTCTATGAATTGAATGAATTCAAATGCTTAGTAAAATGAATCAAAATTGAATAGGTTCACTCATTACCTAATCATCGTTTCACAGAATGATTTTAAAACTTGTTTTTTTTTTTTTTAAATTGCAAAAGGTGTCGTAAATCTACCTACTGTTGATTGGTCTACGTTCACTCGCAGCTTTTTTCAATGAGAAAAAAAAGCACCTGATTCCTCAAAATACTTATATTATATTTTACTCTCAAATAATTTTTTTTGTAAGCCAATCAGACCGTTAATAAGAAGAAGGGGTGAGAGGGTTTTGAAAAATAGTGAGGTTTTCAACCTACGAGTTGGGAAAAAAATTAAAAAACTAAAGCAAGTTTTTTTTTTAATGTCACTTCGTTGAAGTATTAGAATAAATTCGAATGGTATAAATTACTTTTCTTTCAGACGTCTTTAATTTGGCCTTTGAATATGAAAAGTAAGGGTACCCCCCGATAAGATAGGCAAAATGCCCTTAACCTCGGATTTCGATGAAACTCACAGGGTATGTTTAGTACCCCCAAAAAATGATTTTGGGCCCATAACCCGCTCCCCACCCCACCCCCCTCAGGCAGGGGGGCCAAAAAACGCGTTTTTCGGGGGAAAAATTCTGAATCAGCGAGTAATTCAGATGAATTTATTCTGTAAACGAATATAGTTAGAGGATACATGGGGGTACCTCCATGAATTTTTTCAGAATTTTTCATCGCATGGGGGGAGAAGGAGGGACAAAAGAAAACTTTAAATCGACATTACTCCGAAACAAAAAAACATACCAAAACGATTTTTTCGTCAAATATGTATTTTTAGGTCTATACTTTCTATAGAAATCATCACCCGGCCATTTGGAGTGGTGGGTCAAGCTCAAAAGCTCAAAAAACTCTCAAAAAACCACGTTTTTTACGGTTTTCTCCAAAAATATGAACAAATGGCCGAAATTGAAGAGAACCAAGTTGTTCAGCGTGAAATTTTACCTCAGAATGTGTAATTGAAAATTCATTTATACCGCGCGATCGTACGGTAAAACTATACACGCGCAGAAGTATTTTTGTTTAAATGTATGTATCAAGATAGCTGAATGGGTATTCCTGAGTAAAATAGGTGAAATGCCCCTGTCCTCAGATTTCTGAAACTTTGATGAAACATCGTTGGGTACCTTTAAAAAAAATGTTGGAGCCAAAAAAAATTCCTACACCCCACCTCCCTTGCTCACAATAGCGAAAAAACCTTTTTTTTGGGGGAGGGATCATGCTTCAACGAGTTTTGAAAAAAAGGTGTTTTAAATTCACTCAAAATATGTAGATACTTGATGAAGATATGATTCTAGCAACGTAAATTTTTTCAAAAATTGTTGACTCCCCAGGGGGAAGATATTGACAAAAGAAAATTTGAAACTGCCGTATATTCAAACCTAATTCAAGCACATGAATTTTTTTTCAAAAATATATCAGCATGACTATAATTGGTATTTTTTTTTTTCAAATTTTCTCTCCAGGTGGGCCATCTTCAAAAACTCAAAAAACACCCAAAATTGTGTTTTTTGGGTCACGGCACCACCAAAAAAATGCGGTCTGTAATTTTGCATTCTGGCCTCCAAAAACAATAGAAAACCAACTAACTTCTTGAAACTCCAATTTTGGGGCCATAGACACCCCCTCTCACAAATTTTGGGGCGAAAGTAGATTGACAATATGGGTATCGTTATCACATGAATCGAACTCGCTAAACACGAATATGAAGTTTTATTTGCAGTTGGATCCTCCTAACGGTCACATTGTGGAGAGGGGTTGCCCAAAAATTAGTTTTTTTGTGAAAAATGCTTCATTATAGCGCAATTAACGCCATGCAAGTTCTTAATCAAGATTTTCTTGAATTACGTATTTTTCAAGTACATAGTATCTAACTCAAAACTATCAGAAAGGTTTCTTTTTGGTGTCGACCATTAAATTTTTATGTGAGTTACCTACCAAGTACATTGAAAACACAATAAGACGTATACCTACCTAGTAGATTGGGTGGATCGCGAAGTAATGGGGAAAAAACTGTGAATTTTTATCAATTACAGCAAAAACCGTCATTTTGAGTTGAAAGTTGCACAGAAAAATTCTAGCTCTAGAAGTGCCCCTAAAAGGAAAACATGGGCCCTCAAAGTTGGGAGTATTTTCGAAAAAACCGTGTTTTTTCACTGAAGCCCCTGTACCCAATTTGTTTTGAGAAAAATGACGACCCAGTCCCAAATGAAATTATTTGAGATTCTGCGTCCATTCTATGCTATTATTTTTAATTGTTGTTGCCAAGTTCGAAAAATTACCCACAATTTAGGAATTTTTTGCAATTTTTCTCGATTTTTTGAAACCTAAAATATTGGCGTCACTGCGTGCCAAAATGTTTCCTCAGTTTCAGAAATATATCTTTCAATGTTTCTTCTTCATTATAGCGAAACATTTGCGAAGAAAATATTTTCAAAACACCATCTACTAATACCCCCCTCCCCAAAAAAAAGATTTGAAAATTTTCAATCCCTCAGTAGAACTCTAAAAGTGCACTTGGATTTTGACGGCAATAGCATAGATCGACTCAGAATCTCCAATATGTATGTATGTACTTTCATCTATATATTTTGAGTGAATTTGAAACATCTTTTTTTTTCAAAACTCGTTGAAGCATGATCCCTCCCCCAAAAAAAAGGTTTTTTCGCTATTGTGAGCAAGGGAGGTGGGGTGTAGGAATTTTTTTTGGCTCCAACATTTTTTTTAAAGGTACCCAACGATGTTTCATCAAAGTTTCAGAAATCTGAGGACAGGGGCATTTCACCTATTTTACTCAGGAATACCCATTCAGCTATCTTGATACATACATTTAAACAAAAATACTTCTGCGCGTGTATAGTTTTACCGTACGATCGCGCGGTATAAATGAATTTTCAATTACACATTCTGAGGTAAAATTTCACGCTGAACAACTTGGTTCTCTTCAATTTCGGCCATTTGTTCATATTTTTGGAGAAAACCGTAAAAAACGTGGTTTTTTGAGAGTTTTTTGAGCTTTTGAGCTTGACCCACCACTCCAAATGGCCGGGTGATGATTTCTATAGAAAGTATAGACCTAAAAATACATATTTGACGAAAAAATCGTTTTGGTATGTTTTTTTGTTTCGGAGTAATGTCGATTTAAAGTTTTCTTTTGTCCCTCCTTCTCCCCCCATGCGATGAAAAATTCTGAAAAAATTCATGGAGGTACCCCCATGTATCCTCTAACTATATTCGTTTACAGAATAAATTCATCTGAATTACTCGCTGATTCAGAATTTTTCCCCCGAAAAACGCGTTTTTTGGCCCCCCTGCCTGAGGGGGGTGGGGTGGGGAGCGGGTTATGGGCCCAAAATCATTTTTTGGGGGTACTAAACATACCCTGTGAGTTTCATCGAAATCCGAGGTTAAGGGCATTTTGCCTATCTTATCGGGGGGTACCCTTTCTTTTACTTTTGGAGTTATAAATTTTTGAAAGATTTTTCCCGTTCTGTGTTCTTCTTTCTGAATTTGGTAGGTAGAGGTACCTACCTATTGTACAATTCAAAATTTGAAAAAAATAATATCTAGTGTAGAAAAATTGACTTCCCTTGTCAAAAATAATATTTTGCTTCTTGAATTATGAATTTTTGAAAGTTTTTGCCTTCTCTGCGCTTGGACCAACCAAGCTGAAAAAAAATTTTGAAGATTGAAAAATCTACTTGAGAAATTTTAGAAATGGAATTAAAATCAGTTGAAAAATGCAGATTCTTCGTACCGAATGATCTACAATAATTCTTTCCAATTCAGAATTATTCTGCAGAAGTTTTATTCAGCATTTTTGTTCTTAACCTCTCTCCCCTCCAAAAAAAAAAATGGTTCTTCAATTTTGAGTGGAGGAGAGATGAAGACGCGAATTAAATGTCTGAAATATTTAAATAGTACGACGACTAATAGGTACCTATATATTCAAACATTATTGAAAATTTTAATTAGAATTAGTTAACTACAATTTTTTAATAAGGCATTGTATGCAGCATAAACGAACTGAGAGAAATTTTTTTTCACTTTTAATATAAAAACAATTTTTAATGGTATTTTTTTGGTATTTTTATTTTGAAAAACGCGAATTTCTAATCAAAGAAAAAAAAGAAACTTGTGGAAGGCGTCTAATAAAGAAAGGAAAAATTAATTTGAGTTATTAACATGGACTACTGAAACGATCCAAGTTAGCTGAGACGACTGAGACGATTAAATTTTTTATCCGGGGGGGGCGATGTAATTTTTCCATCATCCTTTCTCTAGTTGCGTAAATGTTGGATGATCTTTAAATGTCAAAAATTTGAATGAACTTTTTGACGTTTTTAAAGAGGCTTCTGAACAAGAGATATTTCATCTCCCCTCCCCCCCAAAAAAAATCAACTCGAAAAAATTACGTAGGTACGAGTAAATTGAGAAATGAGACAGTTTGAATTTTTTAATTGAAATAGGACAACTGTTTGTAATGTATACGCAGAAACCCAAGCTGGAAGCAAACTGTACTCTTTACTTACCTTCTTTACCACTTCTTGTGTTTTAGCTGAAAAAAAAAGTTTCGTTCTTGACTTTTTTTGATCAATTTTTTTTCCAACTCTCGAGGTAGCAATTGAGTACATTTGTATGAAATTGGAAAACGTTCATTTTCATTCTTTTTTATCCCCCTTTGGACCTGATTGTCTCTAGAAATTGACATTCAAGAGGGTAGAGGCTGAATTGTAAGAATGTGGGGTCATTTTGTACTTAGTAACATTTTCAAATAAAATTTTAGAAATTCAACTCGAGTGATTGACTATTGCAAGATCTTCATTTCTGAGAAATGAAAGTTTGATTTTTAATTTTATTTATGAAATTAAGTACCTATTGCTGATTATTTTTTATAACTGCAGGTCATTCTTGGGAAAAAGACATAATTATGTAATGCCCTTTAAGATATTTTTCAGAGTGTTTGAATAAACCATTAAAAAACTTCATTGAAAGCTCAGTAGTGCTCTTTCAAGTTAACATAAGTGACCTTCTTAATGTTTAGTTTTCGCATATCTGATGAAGTGATGACACCGTACATAAGGAAATTGAATTCTTTGCAACTTTTGTTCTATGTGATTTTGTGCTAAAATGCTTCGTTTTCGAGCTGAACTGTTTAGTATTTGGAGTAGTTTTTTTTTCGAACGTGGTTCCAAACAAGCAAATGAGTTTTTGAGGAAAATGGCACCTCCCTATACAAGATTTACTTCTCCATATCCAGAGAATATCGAATTTGAGAAAAGATTCTGCAAAAAATATTGCGGATGGATTTTTGAGGTGATTTGATTGACTTTATTCCAAGAATAATTCGAAGCAGGGGGAATTTCAAGGTATTTTCAACTTGTACTGCAAAATGGATGTTATTATGACCAAATCTGTAAAACTGTGGTGCTCATGAGGATCTCCATTTAAAAACTTATTACAAATAAGGGCCAAAAAAACATCATTCATTTGTCTTATTTAGCTTATTTGGTGGATGATTTGAAAAAATGGATTTCGAATGCAATTTTTTGAAACTGGTGTTTAACAGAGGCTATGAAATTTTTGTATCGATTATAATAATGTAGTTACGGAAAGAGGACTTGAAGAAAGTTCTCCCACTGCATTCTCCTTAATTAACCAATTGGGAAATGCCTTTGAAATTTTTGAAACGTTCGGGTTATATGAGTTCATTTGGTCTGCTGAGTTGATAGTTTTCATTTTTCACATTCTGTCTCCCCCCCCCCCGTATTCTCTCAATAATTTACATAAACGGTTTTCAAAGTGGTTAGTAGGTATACAGAAAATGATTTTCAAATTTGCTACCGGATTGGGAAGGAAGATCTGGAGTATAAGTATATTTTTGAATTCTGTGTGATTGTTTTTTTGGGAAGAAAGTTATTGAAGTTGAAAACTAGATAAGTACATATGTATTATTTTTTGTCTTCTGAAAATCTCAAATTGAATATGGTATCTAGGTATCTCCTTTTATGAACTCAGGAAAAATACTCGTAAAATACGATACTACGGTGGGTACAAAGTGTACAATAAATCACTCCCCATAAAACAAACAAGTCGGAAAATTTACCTAATTTACGTGACCAGTCGAAAGAAAAAAAATTCTCGTACAAAGTATACTACATACAACCAAATACATGCAGACGGATTGTATAAAAAAAGAGCTGAAAATTAGATTTTGTTGGTTCATTGCTTTGTCGGTGTGTTTTTTTTTCTTTTATATTTTACTTTTATTTTTTAAGTGATTGTTGGTTTGTCATTATCTAGGAAACCGACTCGAATCCGTATAATTACCTGAATAGTCACATCCTCATCTCTTGGTTTTTATAGCGTACAGAATATCCAACAATATAGGTACCGATCAGAGCTCGGTGAAGTTAAGATGGAAGGTTCTTAAAGAGCAAGAATGTGGGTAAACACTCCTTCGGGCAATTTTATCATCGGGATGTCATTTACAAAAAAGCCGTTCACCGACTATTGGATAAAAATAGAGGATGTGGGCGTGTCCTTTTATGACTGTTCGCCGATGGAAATACGAGGATTCTTTTTCAATCAAACCATCGTCATCCGATGAGAGCAAGGTCATTTCGAATAAAGAATCAAACACAAAATCTTTCTTTTTTTTACCATCATCGACAGATTATTATAGAAAAAATATGTGATCGAATTGATTTCATTTGGAAACATCCAAATTTCTGAGACTGGAAAAAAAATGGAGGATTTATTGTCTCTAAGTGGAGCTGTTGAGACATAAGACAGCGATGAAGTGTTGAGCGACTAGTTAGAATGTTTTGGGCGTATTTACGGGTATTAGTTATGCAATTTTATTGACGTGGAAATTGCTACGTTGTGCAGACGCGAATATCGGTGTCGATTGACTAGGTGATTTGCTGTTGTGCAAAATTGGAGTGTAATTTTCAAATGAAATTTTTAATTTTGTCGGGTGAACGGTTGAGATGGAAAAACTGATTTTTTTTCATTATTATTCCGGAGCAGTATTTAGAGGTTTATAAATTCGTCGTCGTCCTACGAGTCTCTTGAAATCTCGAGTATACCTAATCCACGATAGCTCGAACTGAAGCATTCTGATACATATTTATAATTTATAACTTGTTCTCTTTAATTTGATCCAAGTTGAGATTTATTATTAGTATACGATTCATGAAATCATGATAGGAGATTTTTTTTCTTCATATACACCATACATAATGTTCTATTTAAACGTTATTATTACGAACAATACGCGTTCACTAATGATACTAATATAGCGAAGAATTTCAATACGACGTTAAATTCTCAAATACCTTTTCCAGTTTTACTTTGCGGTAGGTTTTTTTTTCTCAAACAGATTTTACTAAAAATAAAAATATCTTCGGAAGAAAAAAAAATGAATTATTATGAAACCGGTTCTAAAATTTACTAGTTTCATAAAATACGTTACAAAAGTATGGAGTTAATGGGTAGCTTTTCTATATATTTTTAAAATTGTTAGTATCCGATAGTTAAACAAAACTCCTCAATCAGCGACCGCCACTTATCATGAAATATTGTCCATGTCGACTCCACCTACTCATCATCGTCGTTCTTTATTACATTGTTGGGGCTTTTCAATTTTCAATTTTACTTTCTACGCGGCGCTTCAAAACTGTTATTTGCACTATTAAAAATATGCAGTTATCGTTTGTGCAATAGCCGCGTTGAATTTTTTCTTGGCTGCTAGGAAAGGAATTGGCGATGGCTCGTGGTTTTAAAAAGGTGCATCTTTTTATTTGGTCAAATGTTTGTTTATAGCTTGCGAGGTGTTCGTATACTGTTTAAAGTTGGTTTTTATTTTTTCGTGGAAGGTATATGAGAAGTGAGAAAACGAAAAGGAAATTGACTTGAATTTTTTTTTATTTTTCTTTTTTAATTTTCCGAGAACTTTTTCGTCATTGTACATATTTTTCATTTTTTTCTTAATTGATTTTCGAAATGAACTTGAGCATCTAAAACTTGGATTGATGCTCATGAGGAAATTTGGGCCATTGAATTGAAATTCCAGGTTTCAGGTGTTTCAGTTCAAATGCAAATTTCCTGCGAGTTCAAAGACATTGAAGTGCAGGATTGTAAAATGTAATTCAAAAAATTTAGTTTCGAATTGATATGTTTCAAATTTGGCAACAATGGCTCAAAGTTGTCGAACCACCATTAAATTCCGATCAAAGATACTGGTGCTGAGGTTTAGTTTTGGTCCCTCCTCATTAATTTGAAAATCCTGAAGAAATTGATGACTTGCTGGAGGCTCCAGAATTGCTCAAAAATTATTGTTTTCGTATTAAGAGGGTTGATGCAAAGCCTAATTATTCCCATTTCCCACCGTTTCATTAAAAAAATATATATACTTATTTCAAAAAAAGTTGCATCGTGATAATAGCAGATATTTTTTATTTTTTACAATTCATCAAAAATCCAAAAATGAACTTCTGTCCCTGAAATATTGGTCTCAAAAGGGTTTTTAAGGCGAGCTCTTTAAATACGTACAGCTTAGTTTGGTTGAAATCAGATTCAAAAAAATGAAGTGCAAGTGGTTCCTTTAGGTTACCTATAGGGTAGGTACAGAATTTGGACCCGCCTCCACATAGTGATTTGAAAGCTTAAAAGTGAATTTAAAAGTGGTTGTTGGAGTCAAAAAATTTGAAGAATTCAGTGTCATTGACCTCTAGTATCTGATTTGAACGAAACCAAACTAGATTGAAAAAAACATGTCCTGAAATTATCGTCTACAAAATTTCAGATTCAGAGTAAAATTTTGATTTTCCCCCATTTTAGTGATTTTAAAAATAGGCAGTGAAAGTAGTGAAAAAGTAGTCAATTTAGTCAAAAAAATGATGAAAAAATTAAAAAGTTCAAACAAGCAGCAAAAACCTTCAAATCATTAAAGAAAAAAGTTTATTTTTGATGAAATTGGCAACAGTGTTGCATGACGTCAGTTTTGCAGGTAAATTTTCTTCCCTTCTCAATTTGTTTGAAGATTTTCCTGTGAAAAATTTGACTTTGTTAATTTTTTTGTATGTGAAGAGGGGGGGGGGGGTCGAGTGAAGAAATTTCTGAAAATTTAGTTGAAAAGGGGTGTAGTGAAAAAGAAGTGATTTTTTCAACAAAAAAAATCCGTTAGATACCATGAAATTTGATTTTTTTAAAAAATCATCTAAAATCGAAAAAGGTCCCTTGGCATTTGGAATTTTTGCTGCAGAGTGCAGTTATATTTTTGCGTGTTCTTTATTAGGTCCAAAAAATTTTCTGCGAGTAGGGAAACCTCTCTTGTCAAAAAATTCCCCTCCTGGAGGTGCCTCCTGAGGGAATATAATATTATGGGTTTTCAAAGTAGGCACATTTTCAAATCAATCGTGGTTTTTTCGATCTAGCCTTGTTTTTAGATATACTAAAATGGCCCAATTCCAAAATAAGATGGTATTTGAGATTCATTTGCGTCGACCAAGACTAATTGTTATCAAAATCCAAGACCACTTTCAGGGCTTGAAGTTCCACTAAGCGGTTGAAAATTTGCAAATCGCCAGTTTCTGGGCAAATTTGTTTATTGAAACTGGTAACATTTTTTGAGGCAGTGGTGTCAATTTTCTTGTATGAAGTAGGTACCTACCTATTTCCCAATAACAAAAAAATGAAAAAGTAGCCAAAAACCTGAGGTAAAGTGGGGTAATTTCAAAGCAAAATTTGATTAGTGACACTTTGAGAGGGCACTGTAAGAAGACTATTGAACAGATGAAGCTGAAATTTATATTACTTAAGAGTTTCAGGGAGTTCGCTGTCAATGGTAAAATTTCAGTACAATTTGATCCACAAATTTTTGAGAAAATTGCTGCATTTACCTCGCGTTGGGCTAAATGGAAAAGTGAGAGTCATTTTTTTTATTTTTGCATTTTCAACACACTCGCTGTATTCTACGAGTACGCGCCATTTGCCAATTTTTCATGTATTTGTGGTCTTGATTTGGTTAAAAATTTGATAATTTATCCACTTCTCAAAAAATTCTTTTGAGTGAAAAAATGTTGAAAAATTATTTTTTTTCAAACTTGCTAAAATGGACAAAAAATCAACTATTGATCATTTCTGATATCTTTTATGTAAAAAACTCGTCATAAAGATACATTTTTTTTTGTTAAATATAATTAGTAAAACTTTGAAAAGGGGCAATGATTTTTAAATTCAGTAAAACTGCTAACCACTTCTTTAACGTGCGATTTATCATGTGATTGTGGAGGCTTCTTTTTTTTGTGATTTCGAACCAATTTCAAACTTTTCAAAGCAAAAAAAAAATATTTAGGGTCAAGTAATGCAAAAATGAAAAAAGAAAAATCGTTTTTGCAACTACCCCAAGTTGATTTTTTCTAAGAAAGGGTTTAGGGTATTCTCAGGTAAGATAGGTGAAATGGCCCTGTTCCCAGATTTGGAAAATCATGATGGATTATTGTTGGGTATCTCCAATTAAAATTTTTGAGCGGATTTTCCACCCCCCCCCCCCACCATCCTCGATATCTTACCTTAAACTTCAATCCTTTGTGACCCTAAATCGTAAGAAAACACCTCTCACTTTACTTATGAGTGATTTTAACGTACTTTGATAAAAGTGTTTGCTACAAAGCTACAAGGTGAACCCTGCGGGTTGTGACCAGGTGAATATGTCGGTAAAGGATGTTGCTTCGACACCCCCTGTTGGCAGAACTAAAAAATTAATATTTTTAAAAATAATTTTGCAACTAGGTACCCACTTTACCTACCAATTTTTTTTTTGGTTTCTTAGAGTTGGCAGGATATTTTTTCAGTTTCACAAACGGTATTTTTCGATGTTTTGGCATGATTAGACGCATACTTATAAGTACCTACTCAATATTTCAGAAGAAAATGAATGCTTAGATTATCTGTAGCTAAACTTTTTTGTTCGCTTATGGTTTTAGATAGATATGTTTTTCATTTCTCAAAAAATCATGCTTGTTTTATGATTAATTGCAAAATTTTTTCAAAAACTCGAACCTCTCCCTTGTCGTATTGTCTGTCGCATAAGTACCTATGTAGTTAGGCATATAATCAGTGGCGTAGCCAGGATTTTCTCAAGGAGGGGGCAAAACCAGATTTTTTGGCATAAAAAATCGAATTGAGGAGTAATTTTCTGGAAATCTATCGTGATGTGTGATGATATCATGAAAATGAAGGCAAAATTACTGCTCAAGCGAAGCGAGAGCGAAAATTTTTAGAAAAAATGTGTCCAAACTACAACAAAAACGTTCATTTTTGCATGTTATCTTTCAAATTTTCGCTCGCAAGGGGGGGCCATGGCCCCCTTCGCCCCCCCTTGGCTACGCCACTGGGCATATTCAACAGGTGCATTAATACACTACAGCGTGAAACAATGATTTGTATTTTCAGTTCACCTTTGACCTTAACATTAATCGTGTGCAATAAAATTTAATTAAAAGAAAAAAATTACAAAACGATAAAGCCACCGAACCACATTACCGCAAATTGCGATATTCAAATGAAATCAATAATCATTAAAGCTCGACAAGAAAACTGATCCATTGGATGGTGTAGAGTTTCTTTATAATGGTAGGTAGGTAGGTAGATAGTGTGATGCCATGAGATGAGATTGTAATTCGAAGACGAGTGACGAGTTATTGAATTAATATTGGGTTCCATTTTCATTTTTCATTATTTATAAATGTTGGAATATTCTCTTAAGAGATCTAGGTACACCCTATCTTCAACATTTATGTTTGAGAATAGAAGTGTTTTAGGTGTGAAGATGTCAAAATATGAATCAGGAAAATAGAATTCGTCAAACCTCGACAGATTTCGTTCAGCTCGAAAATGGAAAAAATTGGTAAAATTTCTTCGATGAATTCCATTTTAAAAAATTTAGTTTCCAGTGCAAATTACGTCTCCGAGATTGGCTAACGATAATTTTTCCATTTTTATTCCGTGATTTAAAAAATACCCAAAATGAAAATCAAACGACTCGCCGAATCAGCGAGAATAAATTTCTGTACATCCACGCGCGTTAATTGGCGTTACTCTATCGAGCCAATTGATATGTCTACGGCAAATGACAGAATTGTGAAGGGGAACGTTAGACATGCAGTAATGCAGCTACTTTAGTAATCCTCGGTCGACGACGGATAATTGTAATGCATCCAAGTCGGCATCTCATGATTGCCATACAAAGTCAGCATGCACTCGAAACAACTATTCGAACGTGTCGAGCTCGAGATCAGAAGTCGACATTTAGTTTTATAAACAAGACGAGGAATTTTTCTCGAAATATTGGAAAAATTCGGACAGTCGAACCTGACGTTTCTCGAGGACGTGAATTCGACTGATGGCTGCTTACAAAAAAAAAAAAGAAAAAAAAGTCGATTAGTTTTATGATTGATCGCAACGTGCAAGCTCCAAGCATATAAGTAGATTTTTTCGCGACAGTAGGAATATCTGAAATAAGGGATTTTCAGAATTACCGGTTTTTTTAGTGTACATGGAAATGATTGAATTCGTGGAATGTTTTTTTTGCATGCATTTGTAGCCCGAAGCAAGTATCGTATGGTAGGCGTTTGGCGTGTGCCGCTGCCGACTCGAGCTTCGTGTACATGTCGACGTCGGTATTTAATTCTTGTCACGCGTTCAATTGATCTTTCCTTCGTAAATTTCAACTTCATTCATAATTATACCACGTTCTGTGTCTCATCATTCAACTGACCGATTAGTTGCTCGGTAAATCTTATTGCGAATTGAAATCATATATAGATGCTTCGAGATTGTCTTTATATTCTTTTTCTTTTTTTTTCACTCAACTTTTAGTGTACGATATTCGACCAAATATACCAGCAGAAAGGCTTACTATAGTTTAAATAATGTTTCCGGGTAGTACAGTGTAGAATTTTTACTACTAAGTACCTACATATGTAGATATACCCGTCGTCGTATGTGTAGGTACACGAAAAACTCGGTGGCATTCTTTGAAAATGTACACTAATTACGAGCTGTGCAGTGTTGGTTCTAATCAATTGGTTTAAGATAGCGTCATGCAGTCTTCTATTATTATTTCCACAACCCACGTACATCCAAAGCGGTGTTAATTTGCGGTGAATATTCAGATATGGCTCTAGTATTCTTTTAATTGTGTAAATTGCACCATCCGGCATTAATTTCATGACTTTTTTACAAATTCCTCCGCTGGTCATAACCTTATACTAGACGCTTACCTCGAGAAGATTTTTTTAAATTTAGCGCCTGACCAACGGCTGCAGATTTATTGTCAACGAAAGTAAAATCTTTTTAATCTACCGCGTGGGATTTTTTTTTCGAACGCGAAGAATTCGCGAACCACGCATAGTCTCAGCTCTTACGTCATTTTCACTTTGATTAACGTGTGCGACTGTGCGTCTGTGTACGGAGTATACGAGGAAGGAAAACCTCTTTCACGATATCGTCTTCCTGGATGCAATAGGTGCACTACTGTAAAAATTCGCGCTTGAAATTTGAAGAAAAATTTTTCTCAATTCGTGATGCCAATTTTGTATTAATTATTATGTACCTACGTGCGTATACTTTTCTGTAAGGATTTATATCCGCGACCGGAAGAGACGATAGTCATATGACCAAGCAATGGTAATTTAGGAAGTACTGCGTAATTGTAATGATAAATTGACATATTTATGAATTTTTTTCCTACCATTTGACCTAAAGCTTCTCAGAAGTATGTGCATGAGGTAAGTTCAAACGGTTTTATAATTGTTTTTCTACTTTCCTTGATATTTCTCGTTGATTTTATTCATTCTAGGAATATTATCGCTATAAATCATGCAAATGTGAGCGTAAGACTAGGTACCTATGAAATTCATCGGAAACTGCAGAATGCATTATACCAATGGAAATCCATTCGAATGGTCAAATACTGCAGTAGTCGTAGAATACTGGTGGGACAGTAATCTAAAAAAGTACCTAAGGGAGGAAAATTGGATGCTGTAGAGGAAACTTTGTAATAACATGAAGTAATTCAGGAATTATTCATTCAACATTCACGAACCTCTTTAAATGCACGACTTCGAATTCAACGAAAGTTGGATTTTCAGGGTGTCCAATTGTACAAGGTGTTCCGGAAATCGTCTGCTAAAATTCAACTGGAGGTAGTACTCGAAGAGATGAACAAAAAACATCATTATGATTGGTGCCCATCTTGTGAATTGAAGGAGCTTCGTGCTTCGCAAAACTCGAAATATACTGGGTAATTTTGAAAGAAATCATTAGAAATAGGAATATGTTTGAATCATTTAAATGATGCCCATGACCAATTGCCTATCTTCAAAATTGAAGGGACTAACTTGATTCAAAATTTCCAAATTTGGGATCCTTCAAATTTTGAGGGTTTCAAAATTTTAAATTGTGTTTGCGTCTTCAATTTTAAAGATAGGCATTTTGTCATATGTTCGTCCATTTGAGCACCATGGGTTATTGAAAACATTTTTTTACTATCTGTAAATTGAGAAAATTACACCATTTTTGGTCAAAAATTTTCCAATTTTGAAAAATTTGTCAAAAATGAGAAAATGTTTGGATCATCATTCAAGTGGCTTCACCAACTCATAGCATGTGAGTGGTCGAACAAAAAAATTATTATGACAAATTGCTTATCTTCAAAATTGAAAAAGCAGACTCAGTTTGAAAATTCAAGATTTTCAAAATCTAGGGCACTGAAAATTTATGAATTTTGATTCAAGTTTGTCCCTTCAATTTTGAAGATAAGGCAATTTGTTATAATACCATTTTAAATTCGTGCACTCGAGTAGTATTGTTTACGGGCATCATTTAAATAATTCAAACATTTTCTTTTTTTTGTTGATTTTTTCAAAATTAGTCAATTTTGAGTTTTGTAAACGCATGTGACTCTTTCAAATCATAATACCGTTTTTTTTGTTTTTTTTTGGCAGACGATTTCCAGAACACCTTGTATAGAGTCAGTTTTAGAGGTTCTCTCTGTTATACAAAAATACATTTTCGAAATGTTCTACTTTTTTTCACAAATATCTTTTGAAAAAATTAGAAAAATCATCTTATAAAAAAAGTAATGGTTTAGGTGTAGCAGAAAGAAAATTTTATGACGAACTATTTTAGTTCTGACTTCTGAGCTTGTTCTGAGCATTTTTCTCCTATAATGATTGTTGAGTGTTTTTTTTTTCTTTTTTTTTTTTTTTATAAAATTAATGTTTATTTCAAAAAGTATAATAATGAAAAACAAGTCCTAAAGGTTTTTCACGAATATCTTTCGAAGGAAACATTCTACAAAGGAAAACAAGAAAATTTTGTGTTCTGCCTATTTTTGGTTCTCGCCATTTTTCTTCCGGAATGCGTACTTTTTTCATAAAATTAATTTCAATGTTGAAAAACGCAAAAAAATGTGATAATTTGATGTTGTTTCTGTAAAATAATTTCCATAGTAGGCATCCCGCAGAATTAAATCCTGTAATGAAGCTCTTAATAAATGGGAAATTTTAAGCACGACAGCTTCAGTTCTTTGTGGGATGCTTACTTTTACCGAAATTTCAAGTTTTATGTCGAAAAAAATGAGAGCAAAGTTTCAAAACTTTGAAGCTATTTTTCTCAAAAGTGCTTTTTTCAAAATTGAACCGTAAAAGTTCATAAAACGAAGAAAAGCGAATAAAATAGTTTTCCGCAAAGTCTTAATCGATCTGAAAATTTTGACAAAAATTGCTGGTGATCTTTTCCTACTTTGAGTGGGAGACGACCCAGAAAATTTTTGAGCCCCCCCCCCCCCCCCGTTGTTCATGGTGCTGAGCCATGGGTCCTCAAGGTAGAGTAATTTTCGACAAAATCGTGGTTTTTGCCACTTTTGGGTAGTAATAACCTGTGCAATCCCTTATTACATTTTCCCATAATTTTTACAGCATATTTCCAAAAATTATTTAAAAACCAACGCTGAATTTGCGTTTAGTGGGTCAAAATACCCCGGTATTTTAGTGGGTGCCCAAAAAAAATCTAGTAAAAAAAGTGAATTCTGGCAGTTTGAAGAAAATGGTCGTGAAAAGTGTGGCAATCGAGGGGGGAGTTCAAAATTTTTCTGGGGAGTCTCTCATTCATATGTATTTGGTAAACTTCTCCACCAATTTTCGTCAACATCCGGGATGTATTTTTTTCGATCCACCCTCGTACACTCTTGTATCCCCTCACTGGACTGATCTGTACCACACAAATCAAGAGCTACATCTATCATGCACACATACACATACGCTACGGGTATGCAATGCAGTGAGGCTATTAAACTCATCGAAAAACGCATCTATTTTACACCCTCTTCTTAATTCATATCTATACCATTTCACCAAACAAAAATAAACCCTATAATTATCTTACTACCAAAGTTCTCATTATATCGAATAAATTATACAGTACGCAGGGAAATTAGGATACGAAACTGGTATTTTGTTGGCGCGTTCGCGTTTCTTACGCAAAAACGCTGCATCGCATCGGTTGCAAAGAAGCGACGATTTTTCATTTTTCATCTTCGATTTGGTGTATTACACGCTAGGCGAACTCCTAGTGCGGATTTCCATTCGAAAGAACAATAAATAGGTACATAAGAAGAACGCGATAGAGAGGAAGGAAGGAAAAAAACAAGTCTCACGCTGATCTACGAAAATCCCTACAACACGGTTACAAAATCACACCTTATGTAGTAGGTACTATAGGTACAATATAGGCTGTATCCACTATGCAAGTGGCGCTAACTCATTCCCGCCTCTTTTTCATTCACAAAATACCAACATCACGCAGTTTACCTGGCGCAAAAAAATGCCTTTATTCACGCACAAGTCGGCCTTTTTATCCGATCTGTGGAATTCATACTGATAAAGATCAGTTCATTCATGAGGTAAGGCGCATATCCGGTCCCTTGGTATTTTCAATTACACTTTTACAACCTCTCGAACAGATAAAACTACTTAGGAGTAGATGCGCGACGAAAAAATAGCCAAATATCCATCCAATTCCATTATTTTTACTTTAATATCGCGCACGACGGTGGGTACTACTAAACACACCGAGCAGAGCGTATCTACGACGTATTTAAAACCGCGGTCAGCTTATTTCGCAGGAGGGCTGGATCACATTTGGTTCGACGGAGTCATTGAGTAGCTTTTTTTTTCCATAACCGATGGATAGTTTCAGGTGTATCAGCTTGATGTACCTATTCTTTTTGAAGAGCACACGAGTGCGTTTTACATGGAAATTTACACAACGCAACAGTTGGAAACTTATAATGTACTTTGTCGCACAAAAGGTAGTGCATTTTCTTCTATGTGTTAAAACTGATGTTAAATAGTGTCATTATCGATCCAAAAATCTAACCACTTTTTTGTTTGTATTTATCTAGATCATTTCAATTCCAAGTATAGATGCACTTTCTTTACCAAGGTTTTTTACCCTCTGTAGCATTGAAATAACATTTGGTTTTGGTATGAACGAAGCAGGGAAGGGAGGTTCTTTGATAAGAATACTATCCGAGACTAATTTGGCTGTTAGGTAGGTACTAAAAAAATGTTGATGATCTTTGACTGATACGGTTATTCTGTGTAGTAAGACTGAACAATTGTAGGTTTACTCATTTGAAACTGACAAAGGAACCTCTTGAGGTGTCACAATCCAATTTGAACGCGAATGCGATTTTTGGAAAGAGCATAGTCTAAAAACCCCAAAACCAAATTTTCAGCTGCCCAAGTTCATTTTTCGATTTTTGGCGAATTTTTGAAAATTCAAAATTGACTGTTTTTGACGATTTATGGTTTTTTAAAAAAAGTACGTACTTGATCAGTAAAAATGGTCAAAATAAATCCCAAATATAATATTAATTACCCAACTCCAAATTTCACAATTTCCAGCCATTCTGGAGCCTCCAGCGCGATTTTTCAATTTCTCCAGAATTTTAAATTTACTCCAGAAGGCGTGAATATGCAGTTGGGCAGCTAAAAATCGAGTTGTGTATTATACTCGACCTGTTTAACGAGTTCATCTACATTTGAGCCAATTTTGAGGGCCATATCACAGAACGTTACTTATGCTTACTTTCGGACTTACATGGCTGCTTAAGCAAATGCTTGTATCATAGATGGATTTTTTCCAACTTGAAAACTATTTTGTAAACAAAAAATTTGAGAGGTCAAATTTGACGTCTTAAGCTCAGCTTGAGCAAAATGTTTACAATAAAAATACGTTTTGTAGTTATCTATGTACTTTATTATTTTTCAGGGGTATTTCTTTTTTTTTTTTTTTAAATAAATTAACCGTATGTAGTGAACTAATTAGGTGAAATGTTACGCTAAATTGTTTTCTACAGGGATGAAAAGCCTTAAAATGAAACTTCAGCTTTTGGCTTTTAGCTTGAAATTTCAAAATTGAAACTTTTGGCTTTAGCTTTCGGCTATCTTGATTTTTACAGCTTGCTTTAGCCAAACTTTTGGCTTCCAATAGCTTTCCCTCGTGTTTTCAATTTAACAACTTTCAGCAATATTTCATTAGACTTTTAGCTTTAAACTTTTGGCTTTAAGCTTTTGACTTTAAACTTTTAGCTGATACGACCATCAATTTACAAAAAAAGGGAATTAAAAATTAGATCAGGTACATTGATTTCATAATTAATGATAGTGGAGAACATTCATTTCCAGAATTATTATTTTTTTTTCATTTCATTAAATCGCATTAAAATGAAAAAAAGTGAAACTTTTGGCTAGCTTTTGGCTTGCAAAAAATGAAACTTCCAAACTTTTAGTTTTTGGCTTAGTGCAAAAATCTGCTCGGCTTTCAGCTTTCGGCTTCAAGCTTTTGGCTAGCTTTTCATCCCTGGTTTTCTTTTCTATGCATTGTTTGAAAAAATTTTCACTACAATTTTCATCGGATATCGGAACTAAACTGACCAATTTGATGATAATAGATGATACAATCGTATGGTAGAAATATATCTCGAGATAATCCAGTGTAAATATGTACAAAACAAATACATTATTCAACATTTATTTTTATTTTTTGAGTAGGTATTTTTCATTCATCTTAGTTTGCCCATTTTTCATGATTCGTAATTTCATTACTTACTTATCATTCATCAGCTTGGGTATCAGGGCAACATTTCTAAATTATTTTTCACTCTTTCATACTCTCTCATTGAGTACAAACCAAACAAGTAACAACGTTTTTGCATTGATTTGAAATTTGAATCTCTTGTGTAAAATCACTAATCAGAAAAGGAGAAGAAGAAAACATTGTCAAAAATGCTTATAATTCGACAGACCCATGACAGCTACGTGAGCTACAAGTTGATTACTCGTGTAAACAAAAACAAACGATTTCATTTTTTTGGAATTGCCTACCGATTAAACAATTTTTTTTCATTTATTAGCAATTTGATTGGTTCTTACAGGATCTTGCAGTTTTATTGTTACTCGTATTTGGCAACATAGCATGATATGGAAAGCTTACATTTGTTTTATGATACCAGTAAAAGAAAATTCTCAACCTATCTTTTGTTTACTTTTGTTCTATGATAGTAAATGTTACACTTATGACTTGAGAAAATCTCATAGTTGAGTCAAGCGTAAGTTGTGTTCTGTGATATGGTCCTTAGAGTGGCACCTCAAGAGTGGTTTTTTGACCAGCTTTTTTCAAAATTAAGAAATCCAAAAAGTCAAAAGTTTCCGTTTGTGAGAAAATTTTCGAGTATAATACACAACTTGATTTTTAGCTGCCCAACTGCATATTCACGCCTTCTGGAGCAAATTTAAAATTCTGGAGAAATTGAAAAATCGCGCTGGAGGCTCCAGAATGGCTGGAAATTGTGAAATTTGGATTTGGGGGGTTAGTTTTGGACAAATACAGCGATTCGCGTGAATTTTAAAAATTTTCACATAAACGGGGAACTTTTAATTTTTTTGATTTTTCAATTTTGAAAAAAGCTGGTCAAAAAACCACTCTTGAGGTGTCACTCTCAAAATCGGCTCAAATGTAGATAAACTCGTTAAACAGGTCGAGTATAATACACAACTCGATTTTTAGCTGCCCAACTGCATATTCACGCCTTCTGGAGTAAATTTAAAATTCTGGAGAAATTGAAAAATCGCGCTGGAGGCTCCAGAATGGCTGGAAATTGTGAAATTTGGATTTGGGTAATTAATATTAGTTTTGGGACTTATTTTATTTACTGATCATGTACGTACTTTTTTTTAAAAAAAAAAAAGCATGAATCGCTAAAAAGAGTGAATTTTGAATTTTCAAAAATTCGCCAAAAATCGAAAAATGAACTTGGGCAGCTGAAAATTTGGTTTTGGGGGGTTTAGACTATGCTCTTTCCAAAAATCGCAGTCCCGTTCAAATCGGAGTGTGACACCTCAAGAGGTTCCCTGTGAGCCATTTTCCCAAAACAGGCTGTGTCTGAGCTTAGGCGAAAATTTCGTCCATTTTGAGGATCCATATCTCTCTTCCAGGGGAACCTCCAGAGCTGAAAATTTTTCTGAATGACTTCCAACTAGAGGCACGCTGTCTTAAAAACTCAAGTCCATCGTAAGACGTTATTTATCTGCTATACCGCAGTAATCAATCATATCCGTACTAAATGATTTTATTGAGAGACCATTCATCAATCGAGTTTGTCATGATTATTAATACACTTCTGATATTACAGTTTTATAACGAGAAAAGACTTTTTTTCTGCTTATTGTGCAACGCATCGCATCGGCATCGCGTACCTCAGCTTCCGCCACCCCTCACATTGGTACACCGCCCCAAACGTACCTACCTATATACGATACGAGTCGAGAGAGAAGAACTGAATACCTCATCTCAATGAATCGTGAGAATAATAATTTTCAGTTAATGATTTTTTTTATCTCTTCTTCTTCCTTATAAACATTGAATTAAGTATGAAATAATTGCACTTGGCGCGAAGAACTTTTTAATTTTAGTTATTATGTGGAATACCTACTTGAAGCGATCTGTTTTAATGGAATTTTAAATAGCAACGTATACGTACGTACGTCTTGGTATTGGTACATACATCATACTACATACAGTGCAGACGGCATGGGACTGACTTGTGAGAAAGGTATTTCCTCAAAGCCGCATCTCGCAATTGGCAAAACGATCGAACTATTTGCGTATACCGTATATTCGCTCTATTGTCTCAAGTTGAACAATTCCGTTTAATTAGAATTGTAACAGCGAATCTAATTATTTCTAGATAATGAAATTTTTCTCTAGTAACCGTTATTTTTTTTTTACAAATATGTGCCAGATTGTTGTTGTACATATGTACTGGCGGCTGGAAGCTTTCGGCTAGAATTATGAACTTGGTTAGTATAATAAATGAATAGTTGAACTTGCGTATTGCGTTGGAACTGATAACATACATTTCGATGTTTTCAACTGTGTACCAGGTTCCTGGATGCACTTTGTTTGGAAGTACATACATACGATGATTGCAAACGTGAGATTGCATTTAGTCTATTGGATAGTTATAATTCTTGAAGAGTTGCGATACTCAGGTATCAATTTCTTAATCCTGTATTTTTTCGTAGATGCCTTTCATTGACGAAAGTCATAGATTTCAGTGAAAAGTGATCGTTTTGAAATCTTTCACATTACTTAATTGAATTTCATCCCCCTCGCCACTCAAAAAGCCGATTGAAAAATAAAATTTAAAAATACCAGTTGAAAAACTAATAATAGTTGGAGCATCCGACTATATTTTGGAAATTCCACATTTTCCAAAAGTGCTGTAAAAACTGTGCGATTGGCGCTTGTTAATGAACATTTGACCGATTTCACCCCATTTTTCCAAAATATGTTTCTATTGGTTCAAAACTGGTGATTTCATCTGCTGGAATCTCCATAGAACTGCTCAAGACGGTTTAAAGCCATTTCCAATCAATTCGGGGGTATTGAAAATAGAGCACATAGAAACTAATTTCTGCTTTATTAGGTCAATTGGGTCAACTTTTGATTTTTACAAATTTTTAGCCCAAATTTGATTTTCAAAACTTCAACTCATCAAAAAATGCATTTAAACACCTGAAATATTGGCTAATGATATGGGTATTTTTGCATTCTCTTTCAATTTAGCTCTTATCCAAGTTATAAAAATTTTCTTGTACCTAGGTACCTCTCTGGTAAGACAGCATACCTACTTAATGTTCAAATTCCATGCAAAAATGTGCTTCGTGAATTGGTTTTCCAGAAATTTTGGAGGGTTAAAAAAACGAAGGTTTGTTATCATATTTCAGTTTTTCTGGTAGATGCATTTTTGAGCAAACTTTTCTGATAATTTGAAAAATACTTATGAATATTTTCGATAACAAGCTTGATCAGTGTCAAATTCACCCTTTAAAATTCATAAAAATTGTAGGTTACCTATCCTTCAATTTTAAAAAAAAATTTTCAACTGTTAAAAGAGAAATTTTTGGAGAAAATTTTGATTGAAAAGGTCATATTTTTATAAATCTAATATTTTCAGGAAAAGTCGTTTGAAAATTTTTGAAAGGTTTTTATCTCAAAATTGGATAACGATTTTTGGGATTTTTGAAAAAGTGTATCCAATAAAGCAACCTATCGAAATGGGTTAAAGTTCTGTAAAAAATTCAAATTTTTCAAAGGAAAAAATTAATTCAGGAATCCCAATTAGATTATTCTTTACTCTGGGTTACTTTTGGGGTACTATTTTCATCAAAAGGTTACTTTGGTTGAATATTTTCAACAGAAGGTCAAGTACTTTTTTTTTCGAATTTCTACTGTAAATTAGGGGGGGGGAATGCAAAAATTAGGGTGAGTAGGAAACAAAAATGTTGAATAGTTTTAAACGTTCAAATAACGATAAAATAATATTTTCAGGAATAGGAATAAATGTCCGAGCCCAGCGAAGGCAAAAGCCTTCGAAAATTAATAATTTTTCAGAAGTAAAACAACATTATTTTCGATTGTAAGAAGTCAAACGTAAAACAACATCATTCTTAAATTTTTGATAATCCAAAAATTTGGTTTTCATGGCTTTAGCATTTTCATTTTTCCGTTTTCAGGAAATTATATTTTGAAAAATATGATTGGGAACCGAGCGCGAGCGAGGCGAGAGCAAAAGCTCTTGAAAAGTCACAATTCTTCATTTTTTTCATGACATAATTTTTATATAATCAAAAACAACCAATTTGGGCAAAAGATTAGAAATTTTTGTCTCCGAATTTTCGGCAAAAAATAGGACATTTTTTGATATTTCAGTTTAAGTTGGGACTCTCTGGCAATGTTGACTGGAATGCATTGGAGAGATCTTTTTTGTTGGAAAATTTCAAGTAAAGTAACATTATTTTTGTAGTGAGAAGTCAATTTTTCTACTCTCCATGGTCGGCGGAGAAAGGAAAGGCATAATGATCTGCCTTGAGGGAAGCGAGGGGGAAAATTTTAAAAATTATAATCCAAGAAGTAAAAATCCATGTTTTTTTTGATAATTCTTTGATTTTCCCTGCTTACCAATCCCCAAAAATTCACAACTTTTTGCCTAAATTTTTCGGTCCGGGGGGGGGGGGGCTTCTGTTCGAAACGCCTCTGGCTTTAATTTTTTGATTGCTTTATTGACTCTTTCTCGTATTATAAAAATTTCTACCCCCCCCCCGTTGGTTTTTTGCTTTCAATTTTCGCGAATGAATATTTATAAAAATTAAAAATATCCGCAAAACTGAAAATTTTTGGTTATTTTTTTGGTGAAAAAAAGGTTACTAAAGTTACTCTTTTTTTGAAAAGTATCGTTGAGATGCCTGGGAAATGGTTTTTGAGTATTATTGAAAAATGTTAAGCCTAAAATTGGTTTCAGATTTTCAGGATTTATGGAAAAAGTGCCATGCGACCTCAGAGATGCATCAAATTGAAGAATTTTGAGTTTAAAATTGAGTCATGACTTTTGGGATTTTTTGAGAAAGGTCGATGCAACCTATCAAAATGGGTCAATATTTTGTGAGAGATTCAAATATTTTCTACAGAAATGTTTTTTTTTTTTTTTTATTGAAGAATTTTATGCTTAAAAGTGGGTCTTGATTTTCGAGATTGAAAGAAAAGTGCGATGCGACTTATCAAAATGGGTTATAACTTTTGCTCCCTCCTATTGTGAAACTGCTAAAATCTAAAATATGCCTTTTCTGACATAACTGAACAATGTTGCCGGTTCTGGTTCCTTTACTTACTCGGTTGAATTGAATTCCCAATTTGACAACTTAACTTGCAAGCGACTCGTCTAAATCACTGTTTCAATCAACTTGATAAATTACACCTCGATCCCCCACTTGGAAATTTGACTCGATCTAAAGCTACTGTGAGGATACTTGTTGCGCGGTATTTCACATACACATTGGTACGTTTATATAGGTTCAATATACGTACTATCTATGTATCTATGTATCTATCTATCTAAATCTAATAGTATAACGTGGTGAAAAATCCAAACGCGGTTAGAAGATATCTCGCAGAGAATTAAATGGATGGCGCTAACACGACATGTTTTCAAAAAGGAAGGAATTCAAAGAATCTCTTTTGTGACATATTACCGTCTTCTAGTTAGAAAAAAAGAAGAAGAAAAAACAATTCCATTCAAACGATTCCAGAAACAATGGAATACCTTCACTGTGGTCAACCGTCTTTTCGAATCGCCGTCTTGGTTTTCATCAAAACCCGGTCCCAAAAATGCGGAGAAATATGAAGGAAAAAAATCAATTTTTCAGAAATTCATAAAAACTCGGCTTTCTGGATCTTACGCGATGACATTTTTTAAAATGCGAAATTAATTACCCGTGGTGAGTAGTCGGAACTTGGAGTTGGAGTACGGTGCAGACGAGCAGGGGTCTATTCGATTACCGTACGAGATAGACTGAAGAGATACTTTGAAGAGGTTTTTAACCGAGAGATTTTCATCGTTAGGAACCATCCTGTGTGGTAGATGATTTATTCGTGTGTTTGATAAGTGTGTGGTAAAAGGAAATAAAACATGAGCGGGATTTTAGTATAGTCGGTGGCGAGTTTTGAAAAAATTAGTGAAATTATAGTTCAACTGTTCAAGATTGAACAACTTTTGAGATACCCAGTTTATTTTATTTTAGTTACTTTATGATACATACATGTGTTTTTTATCAAAAGTTTCACAAAATTATAGCATTTGGCAAAAATTGATGAATGATCTGTAATAAAAAAATTACCTATGTCATAATAAATTTTGAAAATTTGTTTTAATATATGTAAAATTTTATTCAAGATGTTTAAAAATTCCTCAAAAATTATTTCAAAGATTCCTAATGGTTAAATAATGATAAATCGTTCAAAATTTTTTAAAAATTGTTGAAAATTACTTTTAAATTAGTTGATAATAATACTCCATTCTGTTCAAAGTAGTGAAAATTGTTGTAAAAAAAAATATCGAGGCATGAACCTGGATTAAAACATTATAAAAGTTTTTTATGTACAAAAATGAATTTTGAAAGACTTGAATGAGAGTGGAACAAATTCTTTTATCTATACCTAATATTTTCGTTGAATTTTTTGAAATTGATATTTTTGAGATATTATTGAGAAATTTTCCTAGTTTTTACGATTAGGTAGGTATTTTTTTACGAAATATTTGACATGCTATTGCTTTGTTTTATTAAGTCAAATCAATTTGACAGAACCAGAAATTTATTTTTAAGTATAGAAGAAAAATTGCAGATTTGCGACAGAGTGGGTTGTTTTATTTATTCAAAAACATTTCAGATTGTTCAAATGGACTTTCCAAAAAAAAAAATTAAAAATCCGTATTTCTGCTTTTTGAATCAGAAAATTTCCAAAGTAGATAAGTATGTTCCTACGAGAAATTATGTTTTATGTTTTTGAACCTGGGTTTGAAAAATCGAGAGAACATTTCACCTCACCTTGCAAAATTTTAATGGCTGGATTTCATTTTCTGATTCTTGGAGAATTTTTGAACTTTCCTCATTTTTCATTTAAAAAAAAACAATTTTAAAATTAAAACTGAAAGCTGAAGTGGTTTTGATTCGAGCATGTATTTGTATTTTGGAGTCTCTAAAATTTATGCAAACTTGGGCCTCCTGCTTTGTTGACGCTGGCCCCTTCGGTCAATTTAAACCCCAATTTTCAAATTCTTTTCTACAATCAATTACTTAATAGGGTAAGTAGATTATTAATTTTTGATCTCATAGAAAAAATTTAAAAATCTAAAATGGCTCAAAACTGTAATTTGGTAGATTGAATATGAAACATGAACCAAGTTTCACCTCATTTTTTCAATTTAATCAAATTTTGACCCTTTTTCGCCAAAAATTATACGTGGCTGAATTTTGAATTTTTAAAATGTCGTCCAAAGTTGAGAAATTAAATTCAGCATCTGAAATTTTTCTTTGCTTTTTTAGACTGTTTTTTTAATTTTTTGCCGAATCCTAAAATTTTTTGGGCTGCTCGGGATACCTTCTCCTTTGTAGGAATAATTCCTGATGCTGGGGTCCATTTCTTAACTAACAAAAATTTCAGGTGCTAAAATACATTTTCGACTTTTGGTGAATTCCTAAAAATCAAATTAGGGTCTAAAATGAGAAAAAAATCAAAATTTTACCAAATTAACCTAGAATTCGATATATCTATCTAAGACCCGCCAAATCGATTGGAAGCTGTTTCCAGCCATTCTGAGCTATTCTGGAGCCGCCAACAGATTTTCGAAACTCGAAATTTCCACTTAGTTTCACAAAATGAAGATGAAAAGCTGAAATTCACACTGTGCCCTACCTAATGGCAACTTGCTGAGTCGACTGAAAAGTAGTTTCGAATCGTTGTGGATGCTCCAGTGACATTTTAGAAATTCCAGCTTTCCAAAAAAAAACAAAAAAACATGAAATCTGTTCAAATCAACTTTAACACGTATGCTCGTGGTTGGTGCTTGTTATAGTGGCCCACTTGACTGATTACATTCCATTCTAAATCGTCGTCTGCCAGTTCGAAACCATATATTTTTTGTCCAGAGATTTATTATTAAAAATTTGAAAAATTCGCATTTCCTTGCCTGTTTTTTTGGAAAATCTAGAATTTCTAAAATTGGGATTTGTGTAGTTGATTCAGTTGATTGGCAAAAAATCAAATATTTCAACGAAAATATGTTTGAGCATTTTTGAAGAATCTTTAAAGCCAAAATTGGCTCATAATTTTCAAAATTTTTGAAAAAGTATTTTGCAACTTATCCACGTGGGTTAGAATTTGCGAAAAAATCAAATTTTTCAAACGAAAATGTTTTCTGAGCATTATTATAAATATGCATTCTGAAAGTTGGTTTATTTTTAAAAATTACGTATTAATCAATAATCACCCTAAAAAATTCACTCAATTTTCGGCTCAAAATTCTTCAAAATAAAGTTTTCAAAAATTTTTTTTTTAATTTTCATTTTCTGCCGAAATTTTAAACCATTTTGATAGGTAGGTTGAATGACACCTTTGAAAAATCTCGAGAATCATGATCCAATTTTAGGCTCGAAATTCTTCAAAAATCCCCAAAATGCATTTTGTCGAAATATTTGAATTTTTTTTACGAAATTTTAACCCATTTTGATCAGTTTTAGATACTTTTTCAAAAATCGACGTGAAAATCATATGCCCAAATTTTGGGCTCAAAATGCTTCAAAATGTGCTCAAAAAATATTTTTTGTCGAAACATTTGAATTTCTTGCAAAATTTCAACACATTTTGATAGGTTGCAAGGCCACTTTTGGATATTGTATGTACAGCAGTTCATTTTTGTTTGAAATTAGGGGAGGGGGGAGAATTACTAAAATTTCACTGTACTCTATTGTGCCAGCCGTTTTTCGCAACGTGGAATGAACTCGTCCTCTATGCTATGGATGTTGTACTCGTATATGGACTTTTTGTGTCCGTATGAATCTCAAATTACTTTTAGTTTAGGTATATAAATAATTGTTGTTAACCATGTTGACTGAATATTATTTTTATGCCCTGTAGCATCAAAATTTGTGGAAATTTCATTTGATTATGTTGGAAATTATTTTGATTTTTCTCCGGTCAGATAAGTGATCATTTGTGTTTGCATTTCTGGTCGCTATTGATTTGATTTTTGAAAAATAAAATTGGTTAACAAGTTTGAAATAGTCGGAAAAAAATGTATCGAGATACGATCACATGATCACATTTCAACATTCCCTACTTCATTCTTAGTCCTTACCTTTTTTCACAATCCCAAAAATCCTGACATTATCCTTAAGTTTACCTATACCACTCGCGAATCGCGATAAATCTCCGAAATTAATTTTCAATGTACTCGCCGACTAATCCCATATACTTTAATCCAATGGCATGGCGAGCTAGGAAAACAAACGAGGTAAAATTCACAGTGTTACACGTGATTATAAATATCGATACTGGGCAAGATTTCCTGACAGATAAGATTCATTGTTAAAAGTATATATGGCATTTTCGTTAAGGAAACAAAAGTTGTAAATTTATTACTTCCTAGGAGTACCTATTATGCGAAAGGATACGATTGACGTGAAAGTGAACGCGCATTGATTGGTCCGAAGGTATTTTTCCAGTCGAGAGCTCGATTTCGAAAATTACAAACGCTATAAAATAATCAGTCACAATAGTGGTATTTACCGAACTTCCAGGCGCACCTATTTGGCACACCTACTGTTAGTACCTATAGTTAGAACAGTAGAAAGATTGACATCGGTGATAAGGAGTTTTGGTTTTTGGTATTCAGTAGTACCAAAAGAAAGACCTCTGTTTAGATGGTGGTTATTCTCCAGCATATTTTCCAATCGAACAAAGCGGTGGAATTTCCCAACGTGGAATTGATCCGGATGTGATTTAGAGATAAAGATGAAGAGAGATTTGGCGAAAAATTATCGGTGAAATGAAAATTACGCGGATGTTTTGGGAACCCTGGCATAGCAGATCTATTTCCTAAGCATATTATACTCGAGCAGCGTTGATAGTTTCTAATACATTATCGGTATATTAATATACTCACCGCTACGGTGGTCCGCATCAAAAACCTCTAAGACCTTTCCAAAACCTTGTCTTTTTTTCCCTTCTACTTACGAGTAAGATAGCATCCGAAAGTATGTATTATAAAAGGTTGTGAGAAATCAATTTGCCCTATTAGTACCTGCTCTTATTAGACAGAGAGACATCTTTTTTTACGACCCCGTCGTCGATAAATAAACATTAAAATGTCGTACAGCGCTATTAAATACGGGTGAGAATATTTTAAAACAACGTAATAAGTGAGCCATTAGATGTTGATACCTGGTTAAGGTATTCTCCTCAAAGCTACATTCAGCAGTTAACAAACTTACGATGTTTTATCGTCGTTTCGCCTGCCATGCTGCGTTCCTCTGCTTCATTGAAACTGAAACTGTTGACTTCTGGTATCACTATAGGTATATCTATGCGTTTGTGTATGTTTTTTTGTTTCCTTATTCCTGCTGCTCGAAACGTTGGTATCCCAGGTACCTAAATTCTGGTCTGGGACTAATTATTATCGCGTTCCGAGTGATTTTTGTTACTCCATTATAATTAGCTGATTAGTGACGAGAAGTCGATGTCGATCTGAGATAAACCTATAAAGACACTGACTACGTGATCGTAGCAGTTCGATGGTTGTCGCGTGTAACCATCCAAATACACATCCTACCTCCGGAATTGTTATCTTTTTTGGAAAATTTTTCAACATGAGTCATGATCTGTAACTCTTACCTACCACAATACCGAATGGTCGTCTGGGGTGGCGCTAGCAGTGGTGGCGGCGGCGACGGCGGCGGCGTTTAGCCAAACGGTAAATCTCACCGGGGTTTGGCGTTATACTGGTCACACTTTGGCGGCAGTATCGGCAGCCAGAACCAATAATACACGATTAATCAGACCACCTTAGTGATCGGTATATGTTTAATTATACAAAGTCAATTTTTCTAGTGAGAAATATACGAGTAGATACATATAGGTAGGTAGGTAGGTACTTATGACCGTTTCGTTTTCGTGGAATACATTTTACTCGCAGACAGACGTACCAAGGTGACTGCCGAGTGCCTATATTGGTACTTTAAGTAGACCGCTTCAACCTCGTAATGCGATTTTGTTGTATTTTCTCGTATTGAAATATCCGACTGATTGTTCAGAGATGTACATAGGTACGCAGACGATGCGGTGGTTCATCGGATGGCAGAGAGAGACAGAGATGTTTACTGGAGAAATATTCGTCGATATGGGATACACCATTGTGGAGGCAGGGAGGAGAGGTTTTTAGCCGGTTTAGTGCCACGTGTTGTACGTATGTTGCGTTTTTACTCGTCGTACTTATACGTATGTGGAAAAATTCGTCTCGATACGAGTTTTCCTGATTCAGGGACACGAGAGAAGTTTTCGTGGAAAAATAACTCTTTAAATTATAAGTACCTTGGGATGTTTTCTTCGATGTGATGCACGTTTTTGAAGAATTTCGAGTTTTCGTAGAGATTAGCGGCGGGAAAATTTAAGCGATTTTGTACGTACAAGTTTGGGCTAAGCTTGTTTTTATTAGGTTTACTGTGTTTTGAGTGCTTCTTGAGAGTTTTTATGTTGGAAGTTGTTCTGGTATATACTTAAGGAAGCGGGAAAAAAAGAAAATTTACAAAAATACATCTGTGTCGAAGTACAGTAAAAATAATGTCGAATAGATTAGCCATGGTTAGTGCTCTCGCTGAAGCAAAATTTATGGAACTTTCCTTCCTCGGTTTTGAAATAAAATGAATTAATGGCTCCGAAAGTCTCTTCACCAACATTTTCAGGCGCTTTGATCAATTTTTTAATTTCGGAGGTACTCATCAAATAACTATACGGGTCGAGAAATGTATGTAAAATGTGAAACTTGCAAAGATAATCGAGAAGTAATAGGTAGGTGCCTAAAAAACTTAGAAATTTTATCAAAAACTATAGAAAAGTTCCTCAGCATATTTTATTTGAAAAAATTCCAAAAAAAACAAAATTATTATTAAATTTTTTGTAGTATAATGTTTTTGAAAGTTGACATTTTCCAATTTTTCTCTCGTTTTTTTTGGTGGGGGGGGGGGGGGAGGAAAGCATGATGCTTTGCTAAATTTTCAGGTGTCAGTAAAAAATTTTAAAAATGTGAAAAATCCCGATTTTTTTTTTGTTACTTAATTGAAATTTGAAAGGGGTGTGAGCGTGAAGAGTAGACGATGTTTGTATTAAATGCTATATTTTTATTGAAAGTCAGAGAAGCATAAATTTTTATTTCTACCATTTATGAAACTCCCACTTAAATATTGCACTATTTCCTGTGAAATTGATGACCGATTATTTCGTTTCTACTTGATATTAATCTTCCTAGATCACATTTCCCCAACATTTCCCCATTTCCAGCCGATCGGAAATCTCCAATTAAGATTTAAATTATTTTTTCTCTCATTTTTAAATCACCATTACCGATGAGTGTTTTTATTGAGAATGTCGTCTGATTTCGCGATAGTCAGTTTGAGATTGTGTTTTTGATGCTGAATCGATTCTAAAATATCCATCTAGAAGTATCAATATTTTTCTGATACTTGAGGTTAAAGTAACTTGAGGTATTGATACTAAATGACATTGATTCATTGGCGCATGGCTATTTTTTTACTGCACTTGATTACTTACACAAATTCAGTATTTAAAATTTTTTTTTGCAAAACCGATGAATTTCTTTTTTTATATTTCAAGTTTGAATATTGGAACGTTGATCGTTTGATTTTGTGTTATTCGTGGTTTTTAAATCATCATTTTTAAGGAATGTTTCAAAATCTCAGCGTTTTTTTTTTTTTTTTTTTTTTGGAAGGGGATTTTTCCAAATTAGATAAGTTGATTTATGGAATTTTTTTTGGTGTTTTTAATCAATAGATTATTACACCTTCGTGAGGAGGTTTAAAATAAATAGAATTCGCTAAGTTGTGTTTTTTCATTAAGATGATGAATTTTTCTATTTCGGAGGAATTAAAACTAAAAAAATTAATTATTGTTTTTTCAGCTTCTGATGATTTTTAAAAAAATTTTGATGTATTAAAACATCCTACTTTTTTTGATCAATATTTTTGATGTGCGAAATAAATATTTTTTTCAGTGTGGATTTCCATATATCGATAATTTAATATTTGAGGTACCCACTGTACCCAGATCAAAAACTCTAGTTCAAAAATCTCCCACTTCAGCGCTGATTCCAACCACTCGCATGTGATTTTTCAAATGTTATTTTGAATTAAAATGAAAATGTGAACCTAATTTGTTGTCAGCTTTGCTGGTAAAACAATAGTTGACTTCATCATTTCATAATTTTCTGTAAGTATTTGAAAAAAAAATTATAATCGGGTAAAAGGAGTATTTTTTTCAGGTTAAAATGAAACTTGGAAATAGATGGAAAATTTCATGGCTTTGGGAAAATGTTTGAATAAGGTAACGAAGAAAAATAAGAATTTTGTTGGGGGATTCCCATTGAGTTGCAAATGATGAAATTTGTTTTTAAAATGTCAATATGTTGGGAAAGTTAATTTTCTTCAATTTTGTTTTTTTTTTGAAAAGCAAGTACTCAATCAAGTATTCTATTTTTAGCAAATAAGATTTTCCTTAAATGTGTCAATTTTTTCAATATAAAACAGGGTGTCCACAAGCCTAGAAAACCTGCAAAAGTCAGAGAATTTGGTCGGTTGGAAAAGTCATAGAAAAGTAGGGGAATTTTGGAATTTTCAGCATTTTTTACTCAAGAGTTGGGGAAGTTTGTGAAAGATTACTTCAAAAAGTTAATAATTTTTACTTCTTGAAAATTCACCAAAAAATAATCGCATTTGATTGTGATTTTTTTGAAATTTTGATTTCAAATCACGAACCACTTTTAGGTACTCGTATTTTTATTTTATTGGAAATTATCGACCTGAATTGGAGGATCAGAAAAGTAACGAAATGTTCCAACTTTGGAAACCCATAAATTAATTCAGCACTTCAAATTTATTCAAGTACATTAAAAATGAATTTTACTTATTTTGAATTTGATATTTAAATAATTAAAAAAAAAAAGATGAAAATCTCTGTAAGGCAAATCCAAGACACCTCTTGAATGTTCATTCCAAATTTCAGCCTCCAAAGGTCTATAAAACTCTTTATTTCTTCCCTCCATATTGCTAACAGCGTGCTGATTTTTGAATATGTGGTACAACTTTGGATTATTTTTTCGATTGATTCGTTGTATTTTGGATTTTTTGATCATTTTCACTCCTCTCTGTCCCTTTCTAAAAATTTAGATGCACGCAGATTTCGGATCAAGGTCATCAGCGCTCAAAACTCACAAATTCTACGCCAAACTTGAGCTCAAATACCAAATTTTAGCGATTTTTGTTGAAATGATTTTAACAGCGATGTTCTCAAAGTTCAGGACTGAAAGATAATCTATCATGCATCAAATTTATGAAAGAAGAGACTCGTAAGACCCGATCGTTAGTTCAATTTATTTAAAAAACGAACAAAGTAGCATCTTGAAAATAACATTTCTTTCTCCTGAAAAACGGATTTATGCAACCAAACCAATTGATGAAGCAGCTGTGTCAAAAGAATAGAATATGTACCCCTCTTTTGAACTGGTTCATCGAGTTATTTAATTTGCCTAGCGTTGAGTCGCAGGCGAACTCGATTCATATTTTCGAAATTGTCCTCCTTTCTTCCACGTTACGACTCACCTGTATGGACACGTTTATAATTTCGAATCGAATTGCATACTTACTACATGTACATCTATTATTTTCTCCAAGCTTGTTTGTAATTCTGAAATGCTTATGCATAAGTTATAAGTTATGACTGTTTTTCCTCGATTATGTTTTAATGAATGAATCATCGCTCGATAAAAATCTTATCGCAATGGTTTGGAATTTTTTCGAAATAATTGTCATTCATACAGGAAGCTGAAATCATCAATCGCATAAGTAGTATTCTCGCGTGACTGTTTTCTTTTCGTTTATCGTTCTGAAAAAATATTTAACGAATGAATAGGCAGACTAATGGTCTTTGAAAGGCATGGAATTATTTACATTTTACCCTACCTTTATCTACCTCTTATAAAATTGATTTGAAATTGACCTTCGAAAGTTGCAGGTTCTCTACTCAAATGTTCTGTCTGCGAAATTGAAGGAGCTGTGGCCACCCGAATTTTCAAATTATGTGGTTACAAATTTCCATCAATAGGTAGCTTTTTCAATTTTGAAGATGGATCATTTTGTTCTTGAACTTTTCTTGTTTGATTTTTTTTGTGATGAGTTCATTTCTTCCAGTGAAAAGGTTTTTTTCAATTTTCTCAACGGATACGTAAAAGTATGGGTCAAATAGGTCAATTTCACCAATCAAAACTTTTTTTCATGTTTTATATCAAAAAATTGTTTTTTCCCGCAAACTTTCAATTTTTTAAAATCGACTTCACGAAATAATGCCATCCCAATTTTTTAATATGTTGTTCAGTATGAAAAGTTGTCCATAATATATTTTTTTCAGAATTTTTGAGAGTCGAAACGATATGAAAACTATGTTTTGAAACTTTTCGAGCTAATTTTTCGCACGAAAAAAAGTGGTAACACTGATTTTTATGATATCATCAAGCCTTTCAAAATCTCTAATAATTGGAAAAAGTTCCATTTTGGTAGGTATCGCGGTTATCGAGTAATCCACTGCTGAAATGGATGATATTTTCAGTTTCTTTGAAAAAGCCAAAAAGGGCTAGAGGGCTGCGATTTGCGCCGTTGGTCTTCCGTTCGGAAGGTCTATTCACAGGAAAAATTTCAAAAAAAATCGTCGACCCCCCCCTTTCCCTTACCATTTCTTGGTCGAATTAACGTGGAATGACCCACCTGTTCTCATCGATTCGTCAAATCCAATCAGCAATTTGGTAATTATTGCCTATCAACATTTTTGTAATGACGTAATTTCCGAAATTTTCTCGGGAAATCCCTAATACGATTCAAACTTCTCGTTGAGTAATTTTCTTATTAAATTCGCAATTGGTTTCACTAAAAATTAAATTTCGTTAATAGCGTCCTATTAACGAAGAAACCCCAAAATCTAATCATGGTGCGATAAATACACCTACACAGAATTGTTTTGTCGGGCAAATTTTCATATTTTTATTTTGATATTTCCGAATAACTTCCTTCGATTAGTAAAATTACCCCCACTCACATCCGTCGTTGAAATATTCTTTATTTTTTGCAGTAAAAAATGAAAAAAAAAGCAGGAAAAGAATCCCTTTCGTTTACATTGATTAACAATCGCTGTGTTTTGTTTCATGCTTCATAAACATTTTTCTCACGATTACACAGCAGATGTTTACGATAGCGATGTCTCGCATGAAATTAACATCGACTTATTGCTCCTTGGTATAAAAAAAAAATGCATGTCTGGTGAATTCTTCATCATTTATGATATGAACTATGTAGTCTCTCTAGTTTAATTAAACAGCCGAGACAGCAATAATAATATTGTATGTATTATCTGGCTTCAAGTTCGCAGCAATAAATTGGAAAATTTTTCATTTGTCTTTGATCTTGCTCGTATTTGGCTAATAATTTTTCATTCGTGTCTCGTATGTACAAAATAAGCATCTGTTTTGTGTTGAAAGTGTCTTTTTGAAACTAAACCGGAATAATAATGACGATACAATAAAAAACAATACGACTTTTATTATTAAAAAATAATAAACATACGTGAAATCTTATACGACGATAAATAATCGATTACTATTTAATTCCTATATGAGACAGTGATGATGTTGATATGTCGATATCTGCGAATTCTCACAAATTAAAAGCACGGACAGATTAACTTAAAAATGAAAAAAATAGGTACCCATAAATAATGTAATTTATAGTATCATCAATCATGCGAATTGGTTCACAGATAGACCTTCGTCAGCCGATATAAATATAATTATATGTACAAAATTAACTGGCGAATGTTATCTGCATTATCACATATTGCATAGGCATTAATAAAACGTTGGAAAAATTCGTATAGGTTTATAGCAATCTTATCGTAGTATAAATAGGTAGAGATATATTAAAATCTTAATCGAATATACGAATTAAAAAAAAAAGTCGAAAAAAAACGAAAAAAAAAACAAACGAAAACGTATTTATAACAAAAGAAGAAAAATACAAAATACTTAAAATTTATAACTCATTGGCTGGACGTTCGGTATTGGGTAATACCGAGAGTAAAGTTTGCATCGAGAAATACCTAGATTTATCATTTAAATCGACGCTAGTAACATGTTGAAAGCAGCAAGGCTGCGAAATGGTGGATTTTTCGGGTAATCTTGGATAGGAAATTTTCTTGACTTTTTTAGCCTTAGCTCCTGGTACCGAAAGGCTAATATTTTCCGGATTTGATGTCAGTCTTTCGATATGTAACCACAGCTCGTGAGCCGCTTCTGGACAATCGAAGCTGAGCCCGATGATTTTTCGATGGTCGGATGATAAGAACATGGTGTGAAATGCGTGTCCGGCTACCTTATACGCCGATAGATTATCGATGGTGTCTTGCCACAATGTGAAACAAGTGCCGCGTTCGGCTAGCAGAATTTTTATCCTACGTTTATTTCTGGAACGTGTTTCTCCGGAGTCTAAAAGTACTACTGGTATTCCGGTGTAACGCAGTTCCCAGGAACCTTCGTTTGACGTCTCGCTGAAGTACAGATTGGCCAATGAATTGCAAACGAATACCTGAAAATATGCAAATTGATTAGCCGGACGATGCCATACGTAGCTATTTGTATTTTATTGATAGCGATAAGTAAATATTTAAAATAGCACGCGTGTTGATTGAGCATAAATATCGTAAGTTGGAGGAATTTCAGTGATTTAGGTTCGGTCTGTGGCGAGTTGATTAACTTAGCTTCGAGATGTAGGTACCTACCTACTATATAATGTATTAAGTATGTTTTCTTTGCGATGAAGATTTTAGAACAGAAAGGAATAAGATTGTTGATATGATCCCTCCTCTTTCCCTCCCTGTCAAGCAAGTTTTGTTTACATGAGTAAGCAGCTTCAATTTTTCGTACTCATAATATTCAAACTAATTATCACGTGGGTACTTGGATATTCCTCCGAATACGTAGATATGTTTCCGAATTTCCATTTTCTCCTGAATCCAATTTTGCCAAACTTCATCATCTCAAATGCACAAAAGTGGGCAAACGCTGAAAAACCTTTTTTTTTTAAAACAAAATTTCCAAAAAGTCTTGTATTTTTTGGTCACAAGAAATCAACTTTTTAAAATTAAAATCACAGAAATATATTTTTTTATTCATTAGAATTGCGAGAAAAATCTTGTCTTTTTTTTGCCAAAATTGCAAAAAATCCAATTTTTTTGTTGTAAACACTTTTAAAATGCCTTTTTTTGGTCAAAATTGTCAGAAAAACATGTTTTTATCAAAATTGCCAAGTCTTGTTTTTTTTGTCAAAATTTTTGAAAAAAACTTTCTTTGGCCAACAATTTTAAAAAGTTTTTCTTTTTTTGATCTTCAAAAAATATGTCTTTTTGGTCATATTTTGCAACCAAAAAAACTTACTTTTTTCTGCCAAAATTGCAAAAAACCCTAGTTTTTTGTAAAAATTGTAAAAAAAAGTTTTTTTTTCTGGTTAAAATTTCTGATAACAGTTTATTTTTATTGTTGACTAAATTCATATTTTTCTAGTCCAAATTTCCAAAAAAAAACTTACTTTTTCTTTTATAAATTGTCAGGTTTTTTTTTGGAAAAATTCCCCAAAAGAACTGTTTTTGCCATAATTTGTCTAAAAGTATAATTATTTTCATTTGCTAAAATTGCAAAAAAATCCTACAAAGTTGCAGGAAAGATTCGGGTTTTCCCCGAAAATTTCCAAAAAGTCTTGCATTTTTTGGTAGCAAGAAAACAACCTTTTAAAATTAAAATCACAGAAATATATTTTTTCTTGTTTATCAGAATTGCAAAAAAAATCTTACCTACTTTTTTTTGCTAAAATTGCAAAAAATCCTATTTTTTGTAAATACCTTACTGTAAAAAGACCATTTTTTTGTCAAAATTGTCCGAAAAACATGTTTTTATCAAAATTGCCAAGTCTTATTTTTTTTTGTCAAAATTTTTGAAAAAAACTTTCTTTGGTCAACAATTTTAAAAAGTTTTTCTTTTTTAATTGCAAAAAAATGGTTTTATCAAAATTACGAAGAAAACAGCTTAATTTTTTCTGCTAAAATTGCAAAAAAATTCTACTTTTTTTTGTAAAAATTGTAAAAAAATGTTTTTTTTTGAAAACAGGTTGACAAAATTCATTTTTTTTCTAGTCCGAATTTCCAAAAAAAAACTTATATTTTTTCTTTTGAAAATTTCCATTTTTTTTGGCTAAATTCCCCAAAAAACTTTCCTTTTGCCATAATTCAAAATCTTACAAAGTTGAAGGAAAGATTCGTTTTTTTTTGTCAAAATTGCCTAAAAGTTTTGTTTATTATGAAATGTGTACTTCTGGAAATTGAGTTTTTGGGGAAAATTCATGCTGAGGAATGGTCACTTGGAGTGATGAGAGATTTTCTCAAAATCAAACTTTCATTTTATTTAAAACTGTTTCAAATTGTAGTTTGATATTGTAAAAAATGAATTGTAGTTTCACTTTTCAACGGTATATAGAGCAAATGTCAACAATATGGAAATATTAACGTTGCATCCTTCAAATTCAAGACTCTCCTCCCCCTACCCCACCATCAGTGTAAATAAACTAGTCATTCGAATGGTCAATTTCTCAAAATAATGTTTTTTCTATTTTTTCAGAGCCAAAATAAATGCATTTTGAAACGTGAAAGAAGAAGATGAAGAAGGCAACACCACTTGTTTTGTTATTCAGATACCTACTGGAGGTGAGTCGTGAATTTCGATTCTTTTGAAACAACTTAAATTTGTAGTTTTTATTGAGAATGTTGAGAAAACGGAAACTCATGGGTAGCTTAAAAAGAAGATAAATTTTTTTATGCTGACAATTTTTTATTAGTTTTACGACTATTTCATTCTTCGCACTGTAAAATAGAAAATTGTGACCCAGTTGTGGCTCAATTAAAAAAAAAACAAGAAAATTGTGTCACAAACACTTGGAATTACACTTCTTAAAAATTGAGTTAGATCTCTGTACTTATTTATTTTTCCAAGGAACATTCAATCTGATTCTGAAAATCTTGAAAATAATATTCTGAATTTTGATTAAAAAGGGTTGCAGCTTGTAAATAATCTCAAGTTTTTTTCAATTGAAACACGTAAGGGAGCATTTTTGAATCATTGGAAATTTTATGTAATATTGTATGATAATTTCCCTATGAGGAACTTTGAATAAGGATCATTTTCCAGCCTGATTCACACATCTGAATTGATTTCTGAGTGAATCCTTCCTCTTCCCTTCTTTACCTCACCTACTTTTCAAATTAAAATTTTTATCTCAGTTGAAAAAATTTTAGAACTAAGGGACTTTTTTTGTATACGAATAGAAACAGTTGCATATCTGATGGAAAAATTGTCACTGAAATTGATTTTTTTTTGTCACATTGCCATATGAAAGTTTTACCTCTGATAATTTTCTTTAGTTTATTTCAACTTTTATCCTCTCTTTTCTCAAATCTATTTCAAAATCAACATTTCTAGAAACTTCTAAAATCAGCATCAAGATCGAAAAAATCTCACTCGAACAACGCAAAAGATGCACCTTGTAGGCACTCTGTGTCAGAATAGGTCACTCGATCAATTTTTTACGAATAGACGTTGCTAAGTGGGAAGTACGTATGCGATAGTTATTAGTTTTATTAATGACGAACCACAACCACATGCTCACCAGTCAGTTGAGAACAAAGGTGTGCCTTACCAACGGATCGTAAATCATCGATTCGGTTATAAATTAACTAAAATTACCCCAGCCGGGTGAATTTTTCACCTCTCGTAAAATTTCTGCTGCTTATTCAATAAAGGAGTCATAAATTAGCGTAAAAATTGACCGGTAAATTATCGATTCGAATCCCAGACCAGATTTCTAGTTTCTACCTTTACAATATACGCCTAAATATACGAGACATACACGTATAGGTACGCGAAAAGAATGAAAAAAAAAAATGTTTTACAAATCGAAAGTAAAATTTTTTCATGTGGTCCCGCATAACTGCTTGTAATTGTAACACAACAACGCTCGAAGCTATTAACTGGATAAAAGCGAAATCATCGCGGGTTAAGATCGAGTTAATATCGTCTATATCGCTACTATATTATAGTTGTATACTAGTTTCGCCTTATTCAATCTCCACATCGCCGTTGTCTATACAGACATTATACTATGTTGTGTATTACAGATGGCTGAAATGTTACTTTTCGAAAGTTTTAGCCGGCAACTTGTCATAAAACATTTGACTAATGTTAGGTGCGTATCTCTTACTACTTGGTTAGACTAACCAGAGCCAGAGCCACACAAAAAACGCCGCAGCAACCGGCTTCTACGTATATTTCTACATGTGTATGGTGTAAACTGGTTTGCAGCGATTCTTTTTCGAGGCGAAATACAGCAATGTGCCCGAGTGACAATTCATTGATTTTTGAAACCAGAACGTCTCATTGAAATTTGGACTTGGTATTATTTTAGAACAGAGATCACAGGCTGCTGAGATATGTAGGTAAGCTCAAGTCCATGAGTATCTGTTGTCTAGGTAGAGGTAGAGGTACTACCTAATTGTCTTATCTATAGCATGGGATAAAATTTATACACCGTAGAATGGTACATGGTGATCTATATAATGCAAAAAACACGTTCCTGGTGCGTCGATATCTATGGAAAAAAATTACTATCTTCGATATTTGGCCGTTATAAACGTTCTGTCGTTAGTCACGGTTCCATATCATAAAATGCATTCTGTTGTATACTCTCTGGTAATATTCACCTATCCTACACATGTATACATACGTAGAGTACGTATGACATACATTACATACTGTAAACATATTATGAACGAGCTCTGCATCCACCTAACTAGTCACCGGTCCAGTGTTCTGTTATAAAGAAAAAAAAAAATATCTACGATACCTATACCTTTCCTACGTCTTTCATATACAGGTACGTCAGTCTTTATGATGACTCATAATCATCTGAATGGTTTGCGTATGTAGGTATATCTGAACATGTACACAGCAGGCCCCTTAGGGTTTTTATTCGCCTGATTTTTCCATTCCATCAAGTAATCGAGTAGTTGATGGTAAACATCCATCCATATTTAGAGGTTAGCCAGTTAGACGCGATTTAATATCGAAAATTTACTCGTTTAACGAATTAAAAAAATGGTGATACGACCATGTACTACGCGAGTAGCTCTCTTCGTCATTAGTCACCACATGGTGCTGCGCGAACGCCAACGACCAGCGATACGATGTACGAGCTAATGTGTCATTGATTGATAGAAGAATGGACTTTATTAATTTCACATTCTGCTCATCGATGAGTTTTATTGGAAAGAATGCGACATATTGACCGCAGACCGTGGAGTCGGTTCACGAGTGTGATAAGCTGTTCTATGGGTATAGGAATAGGAAACGAGATGAAAGAGTAGAGGAAGTAGAGATTTTTTAATTTTTTTTTGACAGAATGTTGAATAATGAGGAGTTTTGAGTTTTCCTTTATTGACAAGTATCAAGATGAAGACGGTGAGCAGACGCGGACTGGTCTATGATGTTACCTGGCAATTTCCATGGGCCCCGAGCGACCTGAAAGCCCCCGCCGGGGCCCCATGTTTGAACCAAAAATATACTACTCGTATTTTCGGTTTATTTTCGTTTTCTCTGATCATGAATTTTCGCAAATTTTTGCCCTCGTTTCGCTTGAGTCTGTTTGCTTGCATTTTATTCAATAATTGAAATTTTTAATTACTTATTATTCAAATTCTAAAATTTTGGAGTCAAAAAAAAATAGTGACTCATCACAAAAAAAACAGAATTTTCACTCTCGAAATACGAATTTTTGAAAGCTTTTGCCCTCGTTTCGCTTGGGCTATTGTATGTGTTTTTTAAAAAATTTAAACGTTGAAAAAATCCATCATTCAAATTTTTAAAAATATTTAAACCAAACAAAACACACTTTTCACGTGAAAAAACGTATTTTTACTTCTCGAAACAAACTTTTGCCCTCGTTTCATTCGGGTCTGTTTGTAACTTATTTTCAAAATTGAAATTTTAAAAAACTCATAATTCAAATTCCAAAATTTTTGAGCCAAAGAAATTAAAAAATGAAAAAAAACATTGTTTTTTATCTCTCAAAACTCAAATTTTTGCAAGCTTCTCCCTCGCTTCTCGAGGGCCAATTTCTATCTCTTTCGTAAATTGAAAAATTCTATTTTGAAACTTCCATAAATTCAAAAAGGGGGTAGAAAAATTTTTCAATGTGCCGTAATGCAAATATTATAAGAATTGGTAAAATTGTAATTTCATCATGTATTTCATTTTAAAAACTCACTTTTTACGTACTTGGCGAAATTGGTATTTCAGCTCCCCCCCCCCCTCCCATACTCCAAAAAACACCTATGTGTTCCTGTCAGGTTGACTAGTTTTTGTGAAATTGAATAAAAGAGCAAAAGCAAAAATTAATTGCACAACTCACATTCAAGTAGGTTATCCGAAGCTGAAAAAAAAACAGGATGAAGGATGAAGAAGATTCTGAAAGGGAAGAGGTAGAATTTTCAGGGTCCCTGTTCGGTGCATCCGCCAGGAGCCGACTCAGTCCACACCTGACGGTGAGGGAGGAAAACTACAGTGATCGTCAGGAAGTTGATTGATTTTCCAGAGTGATTACCATATTCGAAAAGTTTAATTATAGCCAAACTAGATCAAAAGAGCATTCAAATTTATTCTTATTTCTTGGTGAATTTTTAAGAATTTATTTTTTTTAAAACTAATGAAGTATGACGGATTTTCAACTCTGATCAAAAATATTTTTCTATCAACGAAACGAACCTAGGTAAATGATTATTTATTCAATTTCACAACTTGCAACTTAAGATGAAGAAGTATCACTTTCGACTTTCGAGCGATTCTGAAGCTTCCAGCAAGTTTTCAATTTTCTAAAAAAATTTCTAACAACTCTTGAAGGGCCAAAAAGCCAAAAATGAACTTGAGAACTTTTTGACTAGGTACCTAAATCTCATTGGTGACTCTTGAATCTTGAACCAATTAATAATTGTTCATCTAGAAAAAATACAAATACATAATTGAAATTTTGAAAACGACATCAACGTGTGGCTCATTTCTCGTTTAGATAAGCGTCTGTTGAGTCAATAGAATCACCTGACTCGAAAACTATAATTTTTGGGCCCTTCTGGAACCTTCTAGCAAATTTACAGTTTTATTCGGATGTTTCAAATTGCTCTGGAAAGAGCAAAAATGACTTTCATTGCATATTACATTAGTTGGTGCTTATTTGATTAGGGAGCAGGGACCCTTTTGATTCATCTGAATTATTAGCAAGAAATTCCAAGGCCAGGAATGTCAGATCAAATAGAAACTCCCAAAATGGTTTAGATGAGGCTCTTCAATTAGCCCCAATCATTGTTTAGATCCTAAAACTCATTTTTGGCCCTTCTAGAGTGCCTAGTTTGAGACTCGTGTAAAAAATTGAAAACTTGTTGGAGGTTACAGAATTGGCCAAAAGTTGTTGCATCCGAATTGGTGGAAGGAGACGGTTGAAATGAAATGACTGTTCGTGCTGATTCGTTTCATTTAAAAAAATTTTAAAAAAACTGAAAATTTTCCAATTTTTGAAACTTTGCTAGAAATCCAAAAATGAACTTCAATACCTATGAAATTTTGGTTTTTTGGAATTTCAGGACATGAACCTAAATGTTAAAGAATCCAAAACTCAGTCATTTTTCTTCTCTATTGTAATCTGTAGCCAACGAAGATATTTCGTGGTAAACCAAGTAGCAGTATTTTTCGTATACCTACCTGTTTTCAATAGACACTCTGACTCATCGAAATGTAAAATTAACCAAGTAGAAGAATGAGGAGACAAACAGACATTCAGGAACCTCGCGATGAAAAGACCACTGAACCAAAGAATGGAAATTAACATCGCGACGTATAATACCTATCTGATTTATACAAACGACAAGCCATTAAAAAAGATCATTGTTGCCAAGTTTCGCATCACTAATGTTGAATAGGAGACTGAACAAGAGAAAAAAAGGTCTTTAAAAATCAGAGTCAATTTTTTTAGGCAAGCTATTGACTATTTTACATACTTGTATTCTCGTAACCAACACTAGCCTCCCGTTGTTTTGGGAACAAAGTCTCGAAAACGTACAATTAAGCACTAAAAACTCATTGAAGGATTTTAAAACTCAAAATATCTTCCTATTTTATGAACCAAAAAAAAAAAGTAAATAGTCGTTGAAATGAGATTTGTCGAATGATAAATTACTTTTTGAAAATCGAAATATCAGAAATTAATGGTTTTCAAAAAAAAATCTCTTCGATAAAATTCATGTTCGCATTATCAGTTTATTGATTATCTATGATTATTATTAAAATTATTAAATTTAAAGCTTCATTCATTTTAAGAATAAAAACTGTATTATTTCTGTTGATTAAAATTTTTGGTAAGCTGTGCAGCAATAAAACTGCATTCCCACCTTGACAAGCGAATGAGTACTTTTTTTCCAGTAATTATTTTTGTATATCAGGTAACTTACTACGTGTTCTCGTAATTAACATAGAGATAAAAAATATGAGCAATTTTTCTGTTTATTGTGCGTCAATTTAACGGAAAAATTGTGAAGCAAAGTATGATTTGATTACTCGATACTCGTAAGTTTATCTATACTTAAATGGCATGATACATAAATATTGCATAGAAACGTATCATGGAACCAACAGTGAAAGTGATAGCTGGCCCTTTGGAATACGGAAGCGCGCCCTTTTGGTACCATAAAACTCAAACGTTATATTTCGTGAACGTCTTTCAATCAGAAATTCATCAATACGATCCAAAAACCAATAAACACACATGTGCTAAAGTTGGTCAGCATGAATTCTTATTTGCAATAAGGTGAGCTCTCTGATGGTTGTAAAAGAGTACTCTTTGTTTCGCAGGTGACCAACCAGTCGGCTTTATAATTCCATTAGGAGATTTCGACGATAAGTATCTGCTCGGATATGGTTGTGATTTAGTAGCTGTGACGTGGGATGGGCATAGTAATCAGATTTCAAAATTGGTCAAAGTTGAAGTGGTCGAAACGAACGAGAATCGAATAAGCGATGGAAAAATAAGCCCTTCGGGCGTTCTTTTTGTTGGTAGAAGTTTGCATTTTTTAAATCGGATATACTCGTATTAAATTGTGGACTAATTTTTGGTCACTCGCAGGAACTTCTGGACCGGGGCATTTAATTTCTGGAAATTTAAGCATGAATCAAGGTTCGTTATACAGCTTTAAAAATTGCTCGTCGAAAAAATTGTTGTGTGATATTAGTATTTCGGCTGGAATGGCGTGGGATCACAATGAGAGGACTTTTTTTTACACAGATTCTCCGGAATATCGTGTAGAAAGGTTTTGTTATAATGATGAAACGTGTGAATTGGGTATGTAAGCATTTTAGTGAGATTTTTTCAAAAAAACATTCAAACTTTTTGTAATTTTCAATTTGATTAATTGATCAGAGCAAGGATGCATTTTGTACCAATTTAAAGACGATAACCTGTGCGGTTTTCCATGTGGAATAACCATAGATTACGACGAACATTTATGGGTTAGCTGTTTTAATGACGGTCAGGTACGAAATTACCTATACTCCTTGCATAAAATTAGATTGGAATGGATTTTTAAAAATTTCAATGCTTTAAAGGTTTTGAAAATCGATCCTAAAATTGGAAGAGCGACAACCAAAATTGAAATACCGCATTGTCCACAAATCACCTCCGTCGCATTCGGTGGACCAAATTTAGATGTTTTATATGTAACGAGTGCTGATATCAACATAAAAGGTAAATACAAAAACGCCGGTTCAGTATTTCAAGTTTCTGGTTTAGGTGTAAGAGGAAACTTGAGCTTGCCTTTGTATTTGATGAATAAATAACTTCCAAGTCAATTCTATGAAGTTCTTTTTTTAAAAAATATTTTCTAGTGATACTCATCATCGTTGTATGTGTGAAAAAACCAGAGTAGTTAGTTTCAAACAGATCGTTTCACATGAGGCCAAAATCGACCATCAATTTTATTCAAGCCCCTCTCCTCTTTTAGATTTGTATTTTCATACTTTTTAAAATTACGGATATCAAGTATTATGTACTCGAAGTTATAGGAAGCGGTTGGTTTTTCTAAATGTGACAGGAAAGCAAATTGTTGCTGTTGCTGATAGAAAAGGAGAAACAAAAATGTTGACCTATACTCAAATAATAGGACAAAATTGAAAACCGTTGAAAAATCAACCCAATTTTCAACAAATCTGCACTTTCGCAGAAAAATGCATAATTATCTTTTTGAAAATTGACCGAATTAAAACATTTTTGGTCATTCTGGAGCCTTCAGCGCAATTTTTTATTTCTTCAAAATTTTAAAATTTCTCCAGATGGCGAATTTCACAATTTCTGGCCATTCTGGAGTCTCCAGCGCGATTTTTAAGTTGTCCAAAATTTTAAAATTTTTCCAGAAGACGAATTTCACCACTTCCGAGGCATTCTGGAGTCTTCAGCGTGGTTTTCTATTTTTACAGAAGTTTAAAATGTCTCCAGAAGGCGAATTTCATCATTTCTGGTTATGCTGGAGGCTCCAGCTGGATTTTTAATTGTTCCAAAATTTCAAAATTTCTTCATAAGGCGAATTTCACCACTTCTAAAGAAATTCTGGAGTCTCCGGTGCGATTTTTAAATTCTCCAAAATTTGAAAATGTCTCCAGAATGCGAATTTCACCACTCTCGAAAAGTTCCAAAGCCTCCAGTGCAATTTTTATTTTTTCCAACATTTTAAAATTTCTTCAGAAGGCAATTTTCGCTATTTCTGGTCTTGCTAGAGTTTCCAGCGGGATTTTTAATTTCTCCAAAATTTTGAAATTTCTCCAGAATGCGAGTTTTATCACTATCAAGGCATTCTGAAGCTCAGCGTGATTTTTAATTTCTCCAAAATTTTAAAATTTCTCCAGAAGGCGAATTTCACCACTCCCAAAGAGTTCTGGAGCCTCCAGCGCGATTTTTAATTTCTCTAAAATTTTAAAATTTCTCCAGAAAGCGAATTTCACCATTTCTGGTTATTCTGGAGTCTCTAGTGCGATTTTTGATTTCTCCAAAATTTTGAAATTTCTCCAGAAGACTAATTTCACCACCTACGAGGCGTTCTGGAGCCTCCAGCGCGATTTTTAATTTCTCTAAAATTTTAAAATTTCTCCAGAAAGCGAATTTCACCATTTCTGGTCATTCTGGAGTCTCCAGCGCGATTTTTGATTTCTCCAAAATTTTGAAATTTCTCCAGAAGACGAATTTCACCACCTACGAGGCGTTCTGGAACCTCCAGCGTGATTATCAATTTCTCCTTAATTTCAAAATTTTTGCACAAGTTGTGGAAATCAATTTTAGCTGCTGAAAAACGAGCTGTGGTTTATTCTCTATCTGTTTGGAGGGTTTGTTATCCACATTTAAGCTGATTTCCAGTTTGGTCATATCGAGTGCGTTTTTTTGACCAAATAAAGAACAAAATTCAAAGAATCAAAAACTTTCTACTCGCGGGAAATGTTTGAAATTTGCACGAATGGTACATTTTGCACAAAACTAAAGCCTCGAGCTCAAATGTCAGTCATTTAGGAGCCTTCAGTGCAATTTTTAATTTCTCCACAGTTTTGAAATTCGATCAGAAGGAATGACATGGTGAGCTAAAAGATCCACCTGTTACTCATCCTAGATCTGTTTGATGAGTTTATCCACATTTGGCTCGATTTCCAGACGGATAGCTCGAGTATAGGTATTTATAAGAAAAATATTCAATATTTTCCGTTCGTAGGGAAAATTTTGACATTTGCATGATTGACTGTATCTTATCTAAAATCACACTCCCTCCTCCTGAATCTAAATTTCAGCGTGTCGAGTTATTCTAAAACCTCCAAGGCGATTTTGAATTTTTAGAAATTTACCAAAAATATAAAAATATCAATTTAGGCAGGATTTTATTTAGTTAATTCATTTTTTCCATTATCAATTTTTGTTGAAAATTAGTTCTATATACCTATGTATACAAACGCAAGAAAAATCGCTAAAAATTATGAACTCTGCGGGAAAATGCACTCAGTCTTCAAAAATGTAAAGAATCCTCTATATAGTTGAGAACTCATGACTTCAAAATCTACGTACTAAATTGCGATTTTCTTGGTCAATTTAATGGGAGGAGGGGGTGGGGGGCTAGCTGCAAATCATTTCAAGGTTTGTCCCTAAATTATGGCTCTAAATGAGATGTTTATGAAAGGTGGGAAGAGAGATAAAATGAAATAAAATACTCCGGAGTGTAATAGCCTGCATTTTTTTGTTGGAAAATCAGTCTATAAAAAGAGTAAAAAAAAAAAAAAAAAACGGAACACACACTACCACACTGCGAAAAAAACCTACATCTAACGAAAAGTAAATTAATCGAAATTGTGACCGATGGAGAGAGAGGGAGGAATGGAGGAAGACACCTAGCGTAAATCACTAGGTATAGCAAAACGACAAATGGCAAATTGCTGCAGATTTATCTTCGCGAACTACGACGACGGACGGACCCAACACGGATGCTAATTTTCCACTTGATTTAATGTCACCTTTAAAAAGAAGAGGGAAAACGCTCTAAGGTCGATTCGGCTGATTAGGTAGGCTGAGTGACGAAGATGACGAAAAGTGATACAATTTGGTAAGACTTACTTGCGTTTTAAGGCCTCTAAAACAAATATCGATTTTGAGTCTTTCTTCTTCTGTGATTTCGGAGGTATCGACGCTACTGCTGCCAGACATGGAATCTGAACCAGCTATCGAGCCGCTGTTATATCTGTAATTATCGTATTTATCATTGATTCGCCTAACAGCTTCATCGGGCCAGTTTCGGTTTTTCGGTTTGACGATTTCGCAAGACGCATAAGGCTTCTCTTCCAGATTACCGGGAGGCATTTTCTTTATATATCTGTAATACATAAGAAAGAATAACATCGCGTTTAGATTTTTGTTCTCGGAACAGGAAAAACCGTAGCACATATTATTATTATTGTACTGTATTCTTAGCTGTACTTCTAGCGCACTCGTACCTACATACGCATACGCAATTACAGGATGAAGAACGTGGAATGTGGAAGTGTTATTTTATTATTGTATGTGAGAACTTGCACGTCTCCCTGATGACCGACCCACCTGTGACAGTAGACGTTTTAAATACACTTTTTTTTTCACCAACAAACCGCGCGTTGTGTTTTCTCGCGGTATGAGAAACTTGCCTTAAATGTGTCTACCTATCTACACCTTCTGTTGTAGCAGACCTGTAATATTTTACAGTGTTTTCCAAAATCGTCGGCGATTATTGTTGCAACATGCACCGGAAAATGGCGATACAAATGTGGGAAAATTTCAAGTACTACGTACGCGAGTGCATTATTGCATTATTCGACCTGTATACGATTCCCTAACTTGAAGGCTTCGTTTAGTTTGCTTAATCCTCGTAATTCGTGTATATCGAGTACCTGTATACTTCCAATCTTGTATTTAAATTGAACCGTATCGAGGTGAACTCGGCTTATCGCGCCTTAATATGTAAATATCCTCTCAACTCTCGACGATTTACTTCAGAAAATAACAATCGAGTAAAACCAACTAGACCGATTACTAAAGTTTACTATACGATTGTGTAATAGGCATAAATGTGTTAAAATTTAACTAACTTTGAATCGAGCCAATTAAACTAATTACGCGAATGGAGAAGTTTGCTGTAAAATCGTACCGATTCTTCTAAAAATTTAATTAGCTGCGTAATTTCAATAGGTGAGCTGGTGAGGTGTTGATAAACATGTCTCAAATTTCAACACATTGAGATCGTTCCAAATACAGCGTTGATTTGCAAAGGTGTTTTTATTGTTTTGTTTTTGCTAACGAATGAGAGGGAAATTGGAGAAATAAATTGAAAATGAGGTCGAAACGTGCTTGGAAAAAATTTTCCATTGATGAAAATAGGTATCGGGAAACATTAGATCGATGTTGAATTAAAAGTGATGAATGAAGGAGCTGTGTTGAGTGGAGTTTGTATTTTTTTTTTCTATTTATTAGGTATGATTTGAATAGTGCGGTTGAAGTGATCGACTTGAGAAAAGAAAATGTGCAGGCAAATAGTTTTAATCTAAAATTAATGACTTGATGAGATTGAGTCGAGAAGTAGGTCTTCTTTAGGGTTCCATGTCATCGTTTGATGACTGTGTTTTCCACCAAATACCCTGCTGTCATAAATCCTGTCTTCCTTCTTATTAAGTATTAATCCTTTGAATCATCCCGAGCAGTTTCACTTTCACATCCCTTGATATTGTGATGGTACATATAAGAGTAAGTAAACAGTATACCTCCGATCTAATTTTGCAAAGTCGCCGAAAATTTTTCGTTTATTACTGGTAGTCTTTCTTAAATTACCAGATTTTTTTAAAAGTGACTTATAGGTAAGATAATCTGTCGAAAATTATTGTTTTTGTTTTGCTTGTAAATTACAGGTAATTTTTTGGTAAATTACAGGTAATTTTTTGGTAAATTACAGGTAATTTTTTGGTAAATTACAGGTAATTTTTTGGTAAATTACAGGTAATTTTTTGGTAAATTACAGGTAATTTTTTGGTAAAATACAGGTAATTTCAGGGACTGAAAGCTAGCCGAAAGCTGAAAGCCAAAAGCCTTAAAAAGCCGAAAGTTTCATATTTTTCACCAAATTTTGGAAGTTACAAGCTAGCCAAGTTTCATTTTGAAAAAGTCAAAAGCCAGCTAGAAGTTTCATTTCATACGGCTTTTTACTAAGCTTTTTTTCATGGTTTTCGTTACTGTTTTATTTCTACTAACTGAATTTTTTGAAATTTTCCAAGTAAATAGATTGAGAAATTGGGCTTCGATGCTCCGAAGTATCAATTTAACATTCTAAAAATATGAAATTTTTATTCGTTTACGAGAAAACTTGAATCAAAATTCAACACTTTTATTTTTCATTCTAGAATTTAATACTTTTCATTCAAAATTTCAGCTTTTAGAAAAGCCGAAAGCTAGCCAAAAGCTAGCCGAATTAATTTCAAAAGCCAAAAGCTAAAGCCAAAAGTTTCAGTTTTTTCTTTTGGAAGTTAGAAGCTGAAAGTCAAGTTTCATTTTGAAGCTTTCAGTCCCTGGGTAATTTTTTGGTAAATTACTGGTAATTTTTTGGTAAATTTTTTGGCATATTACCGGTAATTTTTTGGCAATTACTGGTTATTTTTTGGTAAATTTTTGGTAAATTTTTGGTAAATTTTTGGAAAATTACTGGTAAATTTTTGAGATAATTACTGGAAATTTTTTGGTAAATTACAGGTACATTTTTGGTAAATGACAGGTAATTTTTTGGTGAATTACTGGTTAATTTTTTGGTAAATTACTGAGAATTTTTTTGTAAAATTAAAAATACTAGTATTTTTTTGGTAAGTAAAATACTAGTAGGTATTTTTTTTTGGTAAATCACCGGCAATTTTTTTTTGCAAATTACCGGTATGTAATTTTATTTCTTGGTAAATTACTGGTAATTTCTGGGTCCAATACTGGTAATTTCTGGGTAAAATACTGGTAATTTCTGGTTAAATTACTAGTAATTTCTGGTTAAATTACTAGTAATTTCTGGTTAAATTACTGGTAATTTTTTTTGGTAAATTACTGGTAATTTTTTGGTAAATACTGATAATGTTTTGGTAAATTACTGGTAATTTTCTGGCATATTACTGGTAATTTTTTGGCAATTACTGGTTATTTTTTTGGTAAATTACTGGTAAATTTTTGAGATAATTACTGGAAATTTTTTGGTAAATTACAGGTACATTTTTGGTAAATGACAGGTAATTTTTTGGTGAATTATGGTAAATTGTTTGGTAAATTACTGGCAATTTTTTTGTAAAATACTAGTATTGTTTTGGTAAATTACTGTTAATTTCTTGGTAAATTACCGGTGTGTAATTTATTGGTAAATTACTGGTAATTTCTGGGTAAAATACTGGTAATTTCTAGTTAAATTACTGGTAATTTCTGGTTAAATTACTGGTAATATCTAGGTAAATTACTGGTAATTTTTGAGTAAATTACTGGTAAGTTTATCAACTACTCGTAATTTTTGGTAGTTACTTGTCATTGGTCGGTGTGACGCTCTCATTTAGAAGTATTTGAATTTTTTATTTGCATTATGAACATATTTTTTTTTAAAAACTTGAAAAAAAAAATAGGAACAGACTCAGACTGAAGATTGTCTGCCAAAATTGAATTAGTTGCATACAAAAATCGAAATCTGCTAATTTTTAAAAATTTGCAAGCCAAAAATTAATTAGATGTTTATACCATTTCAATAGTGATAGTAATCTATTGTACTAGAGTATTCCTGCTAAAAATGTTTGCGTGACTAATTACATATCTTCAAAATTGAAGAAGGAAATTTGATTCAAGTTTTCCAAATTTGGGGTAAAATTTGGGGTGCCCTGAATTATGAAAATTCCAAATTTTCAAATTGTGTTTGTCGCTTCAATTTTGTAAATAGGCACTTTGACCTCCCCCCTTCTCCCCCGAAAAAAAAAAAAACAAATAAGCCTGTAGGACTAGGGTGAATTTATGAATTAATAATTACACCTTCAAGTTCAACTTCCAATATTTGAGTAGGTAGATAAAATAGTTTAGTAACCTTATGAAAAATATATCAACATCTGACATTTGGCCAATTTCACCGTTATCCCTGCTCATCTTGAAAAATGAGCGAAAAAAGTGCCATAATTGTTTGATTGTTGACACATTTCGTCGGAGTAAAAAATTAAAAAAAAAGATATAGGTAGCATAAAAGACGCGACATTTCAAAGCATCCGACACGACAGAATAGGTAGTCAAAGATACAATACACCTATTGCTTATACACGCCAAATACGAGTATCTGGAACAATTTTCATACTACATTGTCCAGTGGTCAATGTGCATAGATGAGTCTATGTGGCCTAATTTATGGTACTCGTACTCGTTGGTGTAATACGTATTTTGGTGACAAACTCATAGTGGGTTATCAATTTCAGTCTTTTATACGATGTAGCGAATTGATAAGTGCTTTGTTTACACTGATGGTTTTTTCCTTAGCATAATGGGCCTACTTTTATGGGTTCTTCACGCAGCAGAGGTGACGGTGAAATTACCCGAAAAAGATAACTACTCGGACTACTTTCAGTTGAAGATAATTTTTGTCAATGGTGATCCTAGTAAATCATACGTTTTAGATGAGAAATGTATAGGTGTAGGTATAGGTTACCTTTCAACGTAGCCATCGGCTGAAATACCAAGGCTGCCGGCAGGAGGCCCCTGAAGAAGTTTCTCTCTTGCAGACTGAGGAAAAAAATTACATGCATAGTGGTCGGCTATCTCGTACGAGTAACCTCGTCGAATAAGAGACAAAAAATTACGACCAAGTCTGTATAAGACAAGATAAGCAGATACTTACAGATGCCGAAATCATAACTGACTGTAAACATACATGGAAACTTTTCCATTTTTCGAGTAGGTTCCTATCATTCAATTGCACCGAATGTATACCTATACTTAATGATGCATCTGACACATAGTCCATCAAATCATCAGAATATTTTGCATAAATACAGATGCGAATTTCATTCGACCAACTTGAGAAGCTGGTTGAAAAAAAAATCATATCTGCGGGCGTAAACGCGATACATAGCCTTCTTTTCAAGACCACAACAACCTGATGAATGGGAATCGCCAATAGCCGACGCGTCGTTTCGGTGATGTATGATAATTCGTGTTTATGATTTATAACAACATTTCATTTCGCATTTTGACCAACCAGTCGCCATTCCCGCGCAGGTGAATAGGGTTATTTTAATTAGGAATTTCGCACACGTTAGAAGAAGAATACTTACAAAAAAAAAACACTTCGTTCAAGGTGAAATATTCTTCTCGTGTAGCGTTGATTGGAATTCGTATTGCAGATTTTCTAATACGTAGTATTGGGCGATGGATTTTCATCTCTGTAGATCAGACCAGCAGACATCATACTTGAGACTTGAGACTTTTACTTTTTATATAAACAAGATTTATCCATCCGATTATCGCGAAACCAGAACGAGTTTATGATAGAGGAATTTTTAAGCGTCGAGCAGTTGATGAAAATCTACTTGATTTGATTTGTGTTATTGATCTTTGATTGTATGATCGTGTTTGTTTGAATGTGTGGCTTGAATTATTAATAGGTGTTGTTTTTTTTTGTGGAGGAGTTATGATAAGTTTATTTACTCGAATATCCGGATTTTTTCTCGAGTTTTCAAAAGCTTGACAGAATGGTACTCTCTAAATTTGAAACAGTCAAATTTCACTAATTAGCGGTCACGACATTTCGCCTTTTTAAAAGCAGTAGTTTTTGATTGCAAAACAGTAGAAAATCTACTAAATTGGTCAGTCAAAATGATTTTTTTATTGACCAATTCAGTAGACTTTTCACTGTTTTTCAGTAAAAAACTACTGCTTTTAAAAAGGCAAAATGTCGTGACTGCTAAGCAGTGAAATTTGACTGTTTCAAATTTAGAGAGTAGAAAGTCATTTTCGAAAGTTTGGTGTAATTTCAGCAATTCGTTGTTATTTTTTCAAGTTTTCAAATTCACTTCTTAGATTTGATATTGTTTTCAGAATTTTGGTTACTAAAGTACCTAGCTGTTTTGAAAAATTTCAAATACTCAATTTTTTCAAATCTGAGATCTACCTACTTCTTGAAGAATAAAAGAAGAAATATTTATAGGTACTTAATCAAATATCAACTAGTGAATGATTTTCGAAAGCATACCCTTTTTCATTATTTTCTTCGTGGGTGCATTACTTTTGCAGTGTTGGAGTTGGAAAGCCTTGTCTTTTTGGCTAAAATTCAGCAAAAAATAGCAAAAAGTATCGCATTTTGTCAAAATTCCCAACACGTCTCGTTTCTTGCCAAAAATTGTTTAACATGGTCGCTTTTTTGTCATAAATCCTCAAAAAGCCCTACTTTTTGCTGAAATTGAATTGCTGTCGTTAAAATCGTCGACGTGTTGTTTTTTTTATAAAATTTGGCAAAAATGTTCACTTTTTACTAAAATTGTTAAAAAGTCTCTCTTCGGACCTAAAATTACCGAAAATGTCAATTTTTTCCAAAAATGCCAAAAAACTCCATTTTTTTTGCTAAAACGAGCTGAATTTCCAAATGTCTCACTTTTCCCAAAAATTCCCCAAAAGCCATGCTTATTGCTAAATTAATTGTTGAAATTTCACTTTTTACCAAAAATTCCAGTCCTTTTTTTTGCCAAAAATGTTCACTTTTTTGATTTGACAAAAATGTTTTTTTACTGAAATTGTTAAAAAGTCTCTCTTTTGGACCTAAAATTACAAAAAATGTTAAATTTTTCCAAAAATTTCCCAAGAACCCTGCTTTTTGCTAAAATAATTGTTAAAATTTTGCTTTTTACCAAAAATTCCAAAAAGTCCTTTTTTCTGCCAAAAATGTCTGCTTTTTACTAAAATTGTTAAAAAGTCTCTCTTTGGACCTTAAATTACCAAAAATGTTAATTTTTTCCAAAAATCCCAAAAGACTCCATTTTTTTGCTAAAACGAGCTGAATTTCCAAATGTCTCACTTTTTCCAAAAATTCCCCAAAAGCCCATGCTTACCTATTGCTAAAATAATTGTTAAAATTTCGCTTTTTACCAAAAATTCCAAAAAGTCTTTTTTTTGCCAAGAATGTTCACTTTTTTGAATTTTTGGTTTGACAAAAATGTTCGCTTTTTACTAAAATTGTTACAAAGTCTGCTAAAAGGGGCTAAATTCCCAAATGTCTCAGTTTTTTCCAAAAATTTTCCAAAAGCCATGCTTATTGCTGAAATAATTGTTAAAATTTCGCTTTTTACCAAAAATTCCAAAAAGTCTTTTTTTTTTGCCAAAAATGTTCACTTTTTTGACAATAATTGTGCAAAATTATCACTTTGTTTGCCCAATTACCATAAGGCTCAACTTTTTGCTAAAATGTCAAGAGTCTCAGTCAAGTTTCATTGTCGCCCAGGCTTTAATTGGAATGGTTTTTTTTTTGTTGATTTTTTTTTACATTCAATTTAGGTAATTCAAATGATTTGTTTTTGTGATTTTTTTTACTTTGAAATAAAAAAAAGAGAACCAGATCCAGAGCTTTGAATTTTTTTAGTAACCTGCTACCTATTATACCAATGTCATTTCATGACATTTCTAGCATTATGATCGAGTCTCGTTTCTATGAGACTGACAAAATAACACCACACAACTCGTCTAGAGGCATCTCTATTCTTGAGTCGTTAGCCATGAAGACATTTTTCACTTTCTCTCGAGCTTTGGTATGTACATTTTACGACTTTATGGAATCGATTAATAGGTCTGATTAAATATCCAACTTGCATAAAGGCGGTTCGGTTTTTTCATAAATAAAGAAACGAATCCACCTTGTTTTTGGAATCGGTTGATAGTGTTCTTTAAATACACGAGCCCGCATTTCTTTAGACACTCCGACGTTGTCATTATCAATTAGAAAAACACGGAATTGCTGACCAAAGCGCAGCACTGTAGGTACTACCGGTGAAAGAATTTTTTACGAGGATATTAACGATTTATGAAAAAATTTAAGTTAGTTATGTAGGTAAACGATTACTATGTTGATTATAGCTAATGTTGTGTAATTAAAGAAGAAAAAACGCGTTAAAGGTAATAAAAAAATAATTTTTATTCGCGCCGATCGTGTCGATACAAAATTAATTAACTTATACCTCCGTTACACTCTGATAATGCTATTATCAAATACATACATAAATATACGAGTAATTGATACAACTTTAATTTTTCCACCAATAAGGGGGTAATAATTAGGTACCTAGTTTTTCCTTATTGTTTTTTAAAGTAACTTTCTCCGGGCGAGATTCCAAATTGAAAAAACTTTTTGGGAAAATTATTTTACTGTTGGTGTAGGTACTGTAGGTAATTTTATACTGTTCTCGAATCGAATTGAAATCACACGAATGAACCAGCGCTGGTAGGACTTGGAAGCGTGTATAGAATCGATACGATCTTCGCAATAAATAAACGCCCACACGTGAACCTGGTTATTTGACTGGTACTTTTGCTTTCTGAAAACCTCTACTTATTGCCAATGGTGATAATTAAATTAATTAAACGCTTCATCGAGATCATGAATTTTGCAATAACTGGCCTGATAGCGAATACTGGATATAGTGGATGGTGCAGTTGTATACTCGTACGAGTATATGTCGGTGGACTTCTTAAATAGTGAAAATTGTCGAATTAGAAAAATTTCATTAGAAACTGGTTTGGTTTGGTCGTCATAGGTAAGGTATAGGCTATATAAGTAGTAATTACATACGCTGAGAGGAAAAGAAAATAATTGCGAAAACTTTAGGCTTATTTACAAATAATCTCGACAAAGCTGCGACGACGACGACGATTGATTCGAAGAAATTTGTACGCAATTTAAATCGTATGGTACTCGCAATGTATAAAACGTGACGAATTTTTAATTTTTTTTTGCTATAGCTCGTTTTGTTAAACGATATGTGTATTTTTGGTGAAGTACTATACACGCCATGTGGATTGTGGGTGTATGACGTCATCTGTACATTATAATGTACCTATTCGCGGTTAGTCATGAACGATGATTTTTTATTCATTGCCGTTATTGCCACGCCGCCGAGTCGTGTGTAATTAATTTGGTTTATGAGGTTTTCCCGTTTTCCTCTTCGATGTGGCGAAGAGAATACCACTCGAAATGCGAAGAAAGAGGAAGACGAAGAGGTACCTCTACGTTGAGCTGCTTATACCTGTTTACACATGTGTCAGGATGGGGTGGGGGGTGAGAATATACGATAAGCTAATTATGGTGTTGCGTATTGAAGGGTTATTGTAGGGTGTGATATTATTGGTCGTGGTATTTTCTGTGTGGTTAATTTTAGAGTGTTGGATGATTTTTATCGATGTGGAAGCGATTTGGATTTTTTTAGAGATTAATTTGTACGTTTGTATGGAAATCACGTTTAAAGACGTGCTGGGTAATTCTAGCTAGACGAATAGTTGTAGTTGATTTTTAAAAATTGAAGAGTGTACTTGAATTTTTTTACAACTTGGGTTTATCCAAAAACCAAAAAAAAAAAAATCAGAATCGTGAGAGATGAAAAAGATTTAAGAAGTACAATTTGATCAATTGAGTATTTAAAATCATAAATAAAATTAAACTAGACGAAATCATGCATCATCAATTTTCATCTCATAACCTGAAAAGCTTTTCGATATTTGAAAAATTATGTGGAAATTTGCTTAAAATCGAAATAAAATTTTTTCTAAATTTTCAACAAACCTATTGAAAGATTGGAAGTCACTTAGAAGCTGTGAAAAATCCTCTAAAGCTGGAAGAAATTATTCAAAAATTCATACGATTTTATTTGAAGAAGTTGAAAATTTGAGTGAAAATGCTTCCAAAATCACGAAGAAATGTATTGAAAGAATGTGCCAAGGATTTGGATCCAAATTCTTAATGGTTCTTCTGTTCCAAGTGGATTTTATGGAGATTTAGAGGTGAAGGAGGGCGGGGGTACGGAATTATTAACGACAATTTTGTTATTTTGTTATTTTTTCAGGTTAGGAACAAAAATAAATGGATTAAAAAAATTATTTTAAAAGGATTTTTTGCCATTGAATTTTCCAACACTATTTTTAATGTTTTTTTGTTTTTTAAAGTTATTTTTTTAAATATAATTTAACTGAGATTTCTGAAAGATAATTTGAATGAAGTTCCATACTTTTTAAGAAGGTTCATTTTATTTTAAACGAACTTCGTCACGAGATCCAAAAAATTGTAGGATACTTTTTCATTTTGGAGAGATAATATTCAAACGATTTTTTTGGCAAAATTTCCAATTCGAAATGTAATGTCCATGTCTGTTCCATAATTTCAACTTTTCTCCAATTTTCCATGAGATTTTTCGGAATGTGTGCTCGAAAATTCTTCTCAAAATCTCAACAATACATATTTACCAGAAGCCAAAAAACTTCTTCAGAAAATTATTTAACACAGAATAAGCTTCGAAAATTGTCTTAAAATCTATTGAACTTGAAAAATTCCTCAGAAATTGAACGAAATAATCACAAAATGGCAAACTCGTCTCGAAGTCGAGCTATATATACTCGAAACCATCCCAATATTGCCTAAAATTCACCTTGAATGCGATTCAGAAATGATGCAAAACTCAAAATCTTTCTGCAAAGCTCCCAAAGCTGTTCAAAAATACTTTCAAGATCAGAAGTCACTTCAAAATTTTTTAAAAAATCTATTCAAGTCAGAAAGTTTTTAAGAGATCTCTTGAAATCGCTTGAAATGGGAAATTTATCCAAAAATCATTTGAAAATTAATCTGAAATTAATTTCTCGTAGAAATCGATTCAAAAATTTAAAACTCATACCTATTATAAGTTGCCAAATGACCCTTAGAAAATCCATTAAAAAATTGTACGTGATGACTTCTTCGGCTCGTGAAATTTGTTTGCAATTTTACTTAAAATTGTGTAAAAAATGGATCCAAAAATTTTGACCAAGTCCGCAAAAGTCCATTTAGAAAGAAAATCCTCAGAAAATGTGTAGGTAAGTATTCCAAATCAATGATCTATTTCGAAATTTTCTGGAAAGTGTCTCGATGCAAGAATCAGTTCAAAAATTGAGAAATCTTTCAAAAGTTATTTCAAAATTCATCAAATGTAGAAAAATTGACCAGAAAATACTTCAAAATCAGAAAAGCGTTTCGAAATTGGGATAAAATTGACTGAAAATTGAGAAAACATCTTTAAATGATGCAAAAATCCATTTTTATAGAGAATGGGAGAAAACAACCACTGATTGAAACAGTGTCTGTCCCAAACACAGGTGATCCTTACCTGTGTCTGAAAACACACACACATTCTGAGACAGTGTCTGTCCCAAACACAGGTCTTTACTTGTGTTTGAAAACAACCACTGATTGAAACAGTGTCTGTCCCAAACACAGGTCCTTACCATGGGCCTGAAAACACCCACTGACTGAAACAGTAAGTCCTTACTTGGGTTTGAAAACATCCACTGACTGTGGGTGTTTTCAGACCCAGGTAAGGACCTGTCAGACACTGTTTCTGAATGAAACAGTGTCTGTCCCAAACACACGTCCTTACTTGGGTCTGAAAACACCCACTGATTGAAACAGTGTCTGTCTCAACCAGAGGTTCTTACCTGGGTTTGAAAACACCCACTGATTGAAACAGTACCTGTCCCAAACACAGGTCCTCATCTGGGTCTGAAAACACCCACTGATTGAAACAGTGTCTTTCCCAAATGGTGAGGATTACTGTACGAAAACGGTAGTCGATTTGAAGACGAAATAATTACATGAGAAATCTCCTCCCCTCTCCTCGCCCTCTGATTTGTCAAAATGGCATCACTAATTTTATGACATGATTTTGAGATAAACACTTGATTTTTTCTGTACCTTTGGATCATTCATTCTGTCTGTACACATTTAGATTTACCAACAATTTTATCATAATTTAGCTTCCCATCTTCTCCTCGCAGAAAGTTCTTTCATATGTAATGATTCCTTTTATCGAACTGGTAATTATTACCCATGTTCATCTCCCTAAAACAACACCGCTCTAATCGATTCCTCAGTTATTCATTTGTATAAACAAATTATACCGTCATAAAATCGAATCAATTCACGATACACGAGCCCCATTGCGGAAGTTACATTAGATACGTCTAATGTGCAAATTTACATCCTGTATTCATTATGATAATTCCACGAATTACTCGAATATGCAGCTGGAGATCACCTTGTAATTATAAACGTGCTTCGGTGTACCATGACATTGATTCATAGACCATAGGATCGCGACGCTGAACAATGAAAAAATTCGGCATAGTGATGGTGTTCCGTTATGTACACGGGTACAATACATACGGTATCTATTACAATAAAGGTGCCCTAGCTCATCTTCATTTATGAGGAAATACTCGCCCAGGTTCATGTTACTCGTAGTCTTGGTCTTCTCGACCAACGAATAGAGGTGAAAAAACCGAAGAAATATGCATATTTGTGCGCTTCGTGCATGAACTTGAATTTTCTCACTAAGTATTTTATAATTACTCGAGTTTTTCAGTCAAGATTCAGTTTATTTTTAAACAGTCCGTAGGTACCTATACCTAGGTTAGGTTAATCTGTAGGCACATAAAATATATACATGCAGCGGGCGACGACGACGATGTACATTATAAGTGCATCGTTTCCATTTTCATTTTCTATTTTATTAATTACAAGTTTTAAAATACGAATAAGAAGAGTTTTGAGAGTACAGAAGAGTGTTGAAGTTGAGAGTAGGTAGGTAGGTATACCTATATGAGAGAAAGTTAGAACGTCGAAAATTGTATCATGCTCGCATGTCTGAATATTGGCTACGTTGGTCGGTGTAATTGGTATATCTGGACTAATACCTGCATTAATTATTAGTTAATCGTTATAGGCATTAGATACGAATTAGAAGAAGGCGAGTATCTTATATAGTATTCAATTTACATAATACTACGTTCTTTTTCAATTGGTACAAAATTTTAATACCTTATCACGAACATTCTTCGATGGTGATATGTTCGAGGTGTGTTTGAGCCCCTGTTATTTTTTCTTTTCATTTTATCGAATTTGATTAAAATTATTACCTTGGTGGAATTCTATAACCGTTGAATTTATAGCTCTATTGTTGAACTTTATTACAGAGTGCAGTTGCATGCGGCGCGGTGGTGCGGTGCGTGTTTAACAAGATTCAGTGAGGAACTACTTTAACAGGTAGTTTTTTTTTCTTACCTCCCTGGCCTGCTCTCACACAAACTAACCAAAACACGATTAGGTACCTGTATACGAGAAATTATTATCATTTGATCATCGTATCGGGTATAGACGATTACATAAAAATATTTATGTGCTGTGGCGACCGACGGTGGTTAAGCCCATCGGTATTACAGTAATTTATAAACTAACCCTTTTGTGGTGTTGCCATGTACTGTATTTCAATATCGTATGATTTTGATACCGAGTTTGTATATTTGACTAACTATAGTCGTGACTAATGAGGTGACAAATTCAACGGATTCTCAAGCTTGGGCTCGGTTGATGGTAATTTGTGAATGATCGAATGTCGAATAAATAAGACGTTAGAGGAGCATGGAGAGTCGGTATTGACGTTGGTAAATGTCGTGTAAATACGTATTTGCCAGTTCGAGAATATATATATATTATATAGGACATTCGATACATTTTGTGTTTGTGCAAGTTGGATGAATATATGTGAAGTAGTTTTTGGGTATAGATTTCTGACTTCATAAAAGTATAGGTAATAGAAAATTGAATGAAATTCAGATCTCAGAAGAGAGAAAAGATTAGCAAATGAGTCAAAAAATCAACTTTTTCAGAAGTACATACGTCAAAATTTGAAGCAATTTTTTAAAAATTCTGCATATTAATTTATGTGACCAAAGCTTGCGTGATTGGAGGAGGGGTGAGGTTGGGTTGGATTAGAGGATTAGAGAGGCACTAGAAGATCTTATCCAAAAAATAAGCGAATTTTCGAACTTAGCACCTTCAGATATATATTTCAACTTAACCCAAACAAATGTGAATCTAAAATCTTTTCTCTTCGTAAAATTGATACCAATAATTATGAACATTCAAATTGATAATACCTATTTACCTTGGAAAAGAGAGTCAAATTTTTAACGAATTCTTAAAAATTTGAATGGTATATTTTTTATTAAAAAAGTTGAAAGTTGATAAAATTGAGGTGAAAAACTGAAATTTGGTTTAACAGTTGGAATGCCTTATTTTTCAACTCTCAAATTGATTAGTGGAGATTTTGTGTATCTTTGAAGGCTTCTTTTTTCCTGTTGATTTCTAGATTTCCCATTTTTGAGAAAATTTTCATATTTTTTTGTTGGAAAAATAACTAATTTTTCACTACTTTTTTCACCACCTTTTTCTCTACTCGACCCCCCCCCCCGCTCCGATCCATACACAACAAAATCAAGTGTTTCACGGGAAAATTTAAAAAAAAATTGAAATTGGAAGAAAATTTGTATACAAAGTACATACACATTTTTCAATTTCAATCAATTTTTTCAATAATTTGAAGGTTTTTGTTAACGCCTTTGAACAGGCCACTTTTTAGAAAATCTAAAATTTCTAAAATATATCCGAAGGCTCCAGTACAGCCTGAAACCACCTCCAAAAACGACTCAGCATATTAAAAGTGGGGTACTAAGTAAATCTCATTTCAACAACTCAATTAGGTAAAATGTTGTGGAAATTCCAATTTTCAAAAATCTGTTAAGGTACTCCAGAACTACCACTCAAAACCGTTTCCAATCGATTTAGAGGGTCGAAAACTGGGCATACACCAAATTTCAGCTTTTTCAGTCTATTTGGTAAAACTTTGATTTTTTTTCCATTTTTGATCCGTTTGATTTTTGTAAAAATCCATTAAAATCAAAATCGTTTGTAAACTCGAAAATTTGATCTGTTGTTTCCAAATTCGTATTCGGAAAAAGATCACGTCAATTCAAACCTGCTGGATAATTATTTCAGTTGATTTTCAAATTCCGCGATTTTAGATTTTTCTTTCTAATTTGCTATTGAAAATGAAAGGACGCAAGTGTAGAAGTGACTTACCTACGTAACTGTTCTCGTAAGGATTATAAAATAATATTCTTATTCTCATACGCCAGGCGAGTTCATATTCTAATCATTTTTGGAAGGAAATTTGTACTCACCTGAAACAAAGAAAAATTAAGGTGGATTAGTTAGTTATAAAATTATTGATCAATCAACAGATATACACAAATTATGAAATAATAATGGTCGAAGGCAGAAGTGAAAATTCTGACGATATGGACGTTCAATAAAGAGCCAGAAATGAATAAATAAAGTGCCGTAAAAATTGTAAAATTGGTTGTTAAAATCACTCAAAAATATCAAAAATTGATGGACCATCACAAAACGTCCTAAATTTGAGAAAATGTTTCATTCGGGTAAAATTTACACAGACTGCTAAGATTATTGAAAAACATCAAGAATAAATCGGAAATTCTCAAAATTGAGTGATGATTTGACAAAACTGCAGAAAGTGCCATAAAATTTGTCAAATTGACCCCTCCCCCCAATAATAATTGAAAATTACAAGAAGTTGAATTCATGGTATCTAACGACATTTTTTTTTTTGGTTGAAAAATCATTGATTTTTTTCATTATGTACATATATTTTTTTAGCCAAATTATCAGAAAGCTCTCCACTCGCTCCCCCCCCCCCCCCCCACAGGCCCACACACCAAAAAAATGAACGAAGTCAAATTTTTTATAGGAAAATTTTCAAGAAAATTGAAATTGGAAGAAAATTTGTATAAATAAAGTATTTTTTAATTTCAATCAAAATTATAAAAAGAATATACAAATACAAGCATTAATGAATTTTTCAGTTTTTTCACTACCTCTTTTGACTAAATTTACTACGTTTTCACTACTTTCACTACCCATTTTCAAAATCACTACTTTTTCACTACAATCACTACCCCTGATTTGACTACCTAGTCTAAAATTGGACCTGCACCAACCTAACATGATTTCTAAATCAATTACGTAATATCAGATTTTGATTTTTTTTCATAAATTTGAGTTTCTAAAAATGTACCAAAAGTTAAGAATTGAATCTACCATTTGAAATTTGCTGAGCTGTAGTGTATTTTTGGAGGTACCTACTTAAAGTTATGCTGTTTTGATTTTTTTTTTATTGGGTCAAAAAATTTTGTGCTATTTTTTCTGTTGGATGGAAGGAGGAGAGAGGAGGAATTATGAAAAAATGTATGCCTAGAGGAAAACACTAAAACACGGTCGTGAGCTGAGTTTATAATTGAATTCTTTGAAAATCTCCTGCGACTGATCATTTTAATAATAAGTATTGAGTTGCATTATTGTTGGACTCTGAAATCGGAGAGACAGCAATGAATGATCAAAGGGAGGTGAGCTGAAAATATACCTATAAATATGTTCTCCAGTGATAATTTTAAAATTACAAAATTCCTGAAGAAATCCATTTTTTTTTTCAGTTGTTATTTATTACATTTAGTTTTTTGTTTGTTTTCAAAAATTGAGTCAAAATCTTCGATTGGATTGAAAACAAAGGGGAATCACTGCTCCTTAAAAAAAAAAAAAATGTAAAGAATTTATTGTTTCTCGGTAATATTTTTCTCTTATTGAAAATTCGATCCAATTATACCTATCTGAGCATAACTTGTGGTAGTTGTGGTGAATTTTAGTCTACTTCCTTCCTCTTTTTGGTAACTTCTCCTCCCCCTCCCCAACCTTCCATCGTTGGAAAGCTTATTCTTAGCAAACGATGGGACTACTACGATGTGGAAAACTCGATCAGTAGGTTTCAAAATCGACCGAGCATCTTGTACAAGGTACCTTATGATCTGCCGATGCAATTTTCCCATATTAGGGGAATGTTCACGATGTACATATCACGCGAGGTGACAAATTACCCTGGTAAATTCTTATAAACACGCGTGTTTTTTATACGCGAATGCCGTTTGAATTTAAATTAATGAGTCATACTACACTATCCGTACCTCATACACCTATATCTACCTATAAGCTTACGCGATATTAGTGACTTATAATATGAATAACAAGGTAGCCGCTACACCGCGCCGCCGCCTCTTCGCCACGCACGCTAACCATTGTTCAATATTTTCTTTTATATTTTAAGTAAAGCGTATAAGAAACCTATACCTAGAAGAATAGAATGAAGGAAGAAAATAAAGGTGTTAACAGAGAATATTTCCAGTGTTACTAATACGATTAATACGTTATTTTGTTGGCAGATGACGATGAGTGTGGTTACCCTGATACATGGCAATCCTTCAACGGCTTCAACTAAACCCTGACATTGGATGATGAGATGCTGGCGAATGACCGTTCAAGTCAACCAACGAAAAACAACGAAGAAGAGAAAAATCAGCTGACCTAGTGCCCCGTGCTGTGATTAATTATCTGCGAAGTACACATCTAGGTGGATATATCGCATCAGTTGTTATCCTTTGTACTCTTCAGTGTACGTAGACCTATATCTATACCATAAAATAATGAACTAATTGATCTCGAATTATAAAAAAATTTTCACCTAGGATGAAACGATCGAACGCGAACGTGAAACCTCAAGAACCATAGAACAACCATTAATAGTATGTAGCTGAAGTAGGTACTTTTGACGAAGGGCAAAAAAAAGTGGCATCTTGCAACCTGCCGAGCTGTGTACGTAGGTACGCGAATATACCGCATACCGTTTTATTAAAAATGTTGCGGTTACTTAAATTAATGAGGTTAGAGAGCACTTGACTTTCAAATGATCGGTCACTTGTATCGTAGGTAAGTAATATGTAGCTTCACTCGAGCGAACAAACTCGACCATAAGCGAAATCAATTTCAAATCGAGGTTTCATTTTCTATACGGAATTTCATCTTGAACTTGAACTATTGTCGAGTGGTGGACAAATTCTATTAAGGGATGTGGCACAGGTGTGTGTGTGGGTGGTTTAGGTAGGTACTATAAACATAGTGGCCCAGTTTACGCGAACGTGCGATAATTAAAAACGACTTAACGCGTATTACGCAAAGTTCGATATGGTCGTTAATTTCGTTAGGAAGAAGAGCATGACCGTTAAGAAGGCAGGTAATTGCCCGATAAATACTTGGAAGATGTAAATTATCCAAATTTTGATAACGGATGTACAGGTGTAAATGCCTATAAGAGTGTAAAACCGAGTGATATATCGTAATTATATCACCTATACTTGTCTTAGCTAGGTATAGCCTATCCAATGATATGAATTTTCTTAAATCTGAGATTACCCAAGTGCTGTAGAATAATAACGTTATTATTACGAAACATTACCTAGATTAATCTGGTTTTGAATAAATTTAAAATTAATACGGTACGATGATGCTAGATTTTAGATCATTTAATTGTGCCTGTCTTATAACCTAGCTGTAGAATTATTGTTAGTACGTCTAATACGACGATCCTCGCTCTAAACTATAACTACACCATTTTGCCCTTAAGTTTCAGAGGAATGCGGTAGTCGAACTGATAGTTGTACGAGTATAATAAAACGAAGAAGTCCACACCGAACTACGATGTCGAATAAATTTCAAAAATGAGCCGCGCTTATCTTTCAATAAATACGTAATTTAGTGATGTGCACCTCGAGACCGCGTCAAGATACAGTTATATCCTACCTTTCATCCATTCCACTACACCATGATGATGAACATGTGAGGAGCGAAGCTAGTCCAGCTACGTATAACAGAAAAAGCATCGATACTCTTCTTTTCTACTCGCTGCCTCCTACAGCTACTCGTACTTTGGTAGAGAGTAAAAAAAAACTACATACGTAACATAGGTGCGTTCTTTTTAGTATGCATAAGTAGTAGTACCTATATAGTCGACGACGGGTTATTTTAGGGGGTTAAGGTAGTCTCAGGTACTGCATTAACGATCGAATAATAAGTACGAACCCTAAAGGTAATAATGTCTTCTTAGAATACATTCCACATCAACTTGCCAGTTCACCGAACTCGTCTCTATGTACGTAGGTACTTCGTCTCTTTAAAGCACACGCTTCACCCAAGGCGTAGGTATCTGCATATGCCTCAAGAGTCAAAAGTATCAGCGTACGGTCACAGATATCTCGACAGACATTCTTCTCAAAAAAAACACCGTTTTACTTTGTAAATAAGAAACCCATATCGTTCAGCTCTCAATTGTTTGTGGTACGCGAGTATTTTGTCATTTAAATATAGGTATACAAAGTTGCGAATACGTTCGTACAGTTTCATGGAGCGAATAAATCTTCATTTATTAAACGTCCATTGAGGACGAGTTAGCCGTTTGAAAAAATTCGGTTTATGCGTAATATTTCAAACGTAGGTACCGTTATTTTCGACATTTAATCGCTGAGCCGTTATTTGATGGGTACTTATGAGATTTCCAGATGACACGAGAGAAGCAGAAGATTCTGTTTTCGAATACGTGTATACTTAATATATGCCTAATTATTCAACTTCGACGTAATTTTATCATTCGGTACGATAATCATTTCTCGTGTATTGGATTTATTCTCCTTTTTGCAGATGCTGTGCAGTGTTCAACGTCTCAAGGCTGTGAAAAATGCTAATCAGCTGGTCATTGTTGACGTAATCTGATTTTCATACCGGATCGAATCCCTTGTACACTCGAATAGGCGAGAAATCGTTGCACGAATTGGATTTGTTTTTTTGGCTGCTAATTTCCACCGTCGCGTCGATGTCGATGTTATTACGGGAAAAACACTTGGAAAACATCTACTCATGTTGTTGCTGCGAGATGAAGAATTAGCATATTTCTTTATTATCGCGATACAAACGTATCACTAGATAGGTAAAAACACCCAGCATCGGGTTAGACTATAGCTCGTAAAAATTTCAAACATCATCGTCGAACAATTTATTCGTGAATTTTGTGCGTTTGTTTGTGTAGCGAGGAAAACTGCCTGCCTGTGTCCACAATATCACCACGTTTTTAGTTAATGGTGCCTACGAAATACGAATACGCTTTCCACGGATCCAACAACAGCGGATAATTGCGTCGTATTATTGAACGTATAAATAATGTTGGACCATAAAAACGCGTTCATTTCAAGGTATATAAGTAAGTATACGAAATGATTCTTTGATAAAAATATATTACTTACGTAAACACACGTTCGACTTCGAATTCGAAATGTTTAATATGAAAAATCATCGCTCCGTGATATCTATTTTTATAATATTTCGTTCAGTTGGCAAATGAAAGCCCAGAGTACCTACTTTTATAGTATAAGAATACCAATTATCTGTATAGGTATCTTGAGTGAAGATTTCCATTGACGAATCATCTATAGCCTGATATATTATAAATTCATGTACGGAATTAGTTCCGAATAATTATTGCAACTGCAGATACGGAAAAAGGAGATGAAAAAAATCATGTGCAGAATAATTTCAACCATTAGCACCGGAACAAATATCTCGAGACTGGCAGAAAAACCTTGGACAAATAACCCGACGACGACGTGTATTAAGGTACAAGGTTTATTTAAGTTTTATATTCATGGGCAACGTAGAGCTTACGAAGGCCGCATTTCTTATTAAAACGAATGTTAAAAGGTGAATCCTTCTTTAGAAAATTTCGTCGTGTATTGTGTACGGTTCTATGTAGAGTATATAGTGTTGCAGATGGGAAATGGGTGTGAGATGTAGTATAATAATTGTCGTACGTACAGTTTACTAATTTCCTACCATAAAGGTTACTATTAACTAATGTCGATGAAACGAATGACCTCTATTCGGATGTTTTTGTTTTTTTGATACATCTGGTATTCAGACACCTTTGCATATGTTTTTTAAAGTTTTCATTGAACAGGGAAAAAATGGTCGTCTTTAAGAGTAGGTACCTATACTTTTACTACAGTCAAGAGATGAACTTGCAACGACCAGACGTGCCTGTAATTTAAATCGCATTACGTGTTGTATAAAATTTCAACTCAACTTTGATTTCTAAAGTTCATTTTTCAATCTCTCTACATGACTATATATTAATTAACTCGTTACATTCTACCTTCTCTCTTTCCAATCGCTTAGAATCCGATCGCGGCCATGTACATAATTGCACACGATTCGTCGTTGGTATAGGTACTATATAGATACTATAAGCGAAAATACGCCCGAAGTATGGATTAAAGAATGTAACTAATTGAGTAGAAAGAAAAGTAAAATGAATTTCTATTGTTAGCAAATAACCAAGTTATAATGTCTGTGCGGATACGTCAGCGCCCAAAACTCCTGTTATTCGAGAAAATGATAATTTTAAATGGTAGCGATATTGAATCAAGATTCTCCTTACTTTTGATGACGATAGGTACGTACATAAATTCGGAAGTACCTACCTCCGATGGTGGATACAGAGTAGAGAGTATGTACCTACATATAATGATAAGAAGATTCATTAGCATTAAGTATTTCATCGAGTTAAATAAATTGACCTATAATATTTTCACAAGATTAGTGATTACCTACACGACAAGCGGAAATACCGCCCACATGTCGAACAATCGCAATTATCAATTAAAACGGAAAGTATTTTATTAAATGTGAGAAATATCTCGTGATAAAAACTGGCATTATAATATGTGCTAAAATTCCATTCCTTACACGGATATTATTATAGATGGTTTTTTTCTTCTAAAATGAAGCTATATACTTAAGCTGGTGCATTTTGTGTACCAATTTGCAGGTTTAACCAATTAAGTGGTTGAGAAACAATGCAAAGTGAATGCCAACGTAAGATTCAGAACCCCCATTGTAATGTACTCGTATAGTTAAAATTAAATTATATTATACCGCTGAGATGCTGACATTTTTAAACGATCGAATGGGATCGCGAACGGTATTCTATTCTTAATTCTTATGCAATCGTAATATCTACGGCTGCTGTTCCTGCTGTAATTTCTATAACTACCTATTTGGATGCTTGTTACTGTTTGTTAGGTAGGTACATAAGCAACTTGCAAGTGAGCAAGTTATTGGTAAGATTTTTCAGAATGCTCTAATTACTAGAGTGCAGGCGAATGGCGATGAATTGTAATTATTTTCGTTTAGTTTTCAAGGTGCCATTTTGATGTTTGGGTTGAAAAAAAAATGATTCGTAATGATGATACAAGAGTTGTAATAACAACCAGTTTGGCAGATTGTTTAATTATATAGTCTATAGAAAGCATAGAATTTTATATTTTGTTTAATTTTTCAATGGGATGGAATAATTCAAATTATTTTACAGCTAATGCCTTGCTCAAAAGTACAGGGCTCTTACTCAGTTACTTTTCAAGTTACTAAGTTACTAATGGTTATACTTTTTTCAAATTTTAGTCACTCAAGTTACTTTTTTCAAAAATGTTGAAAAATTTAATTTTTTCAGATCTTGGGTTAACTTTTTGAGAGAGAAAAAAAGATTGATTATACCTCGTTTTGTTTTAAAAATTACTAGAAGTTGTCGCTTTTTTACAAAAAAGTCCAAAATGTCTCATTTTTTTTGTGTAAAATGGCCCAAAAGTCAAAAAAGTATCACTTTTTTGACAAAATAATTTCCAAAAAGACCTGCTTCTTGTCATAAATTTTCACTTCTGACCAAATTTTCAATAAGCCTTTTATTTTTGCAGAAAAAGGCTAAAGAGCTCTGCCTTCACCTAAGTAAAATTGATGCAATTAGAGATATTTTCCGCCAAAAATAGCAAAAAGTTTTTTCAGTCAAAATTACCGGAAAATCACGGGTCTTTCAAAAAGTCATTTAAAAAAAATTGCTCAAACGTCTTGCTTTTTTTCCAGAAATTATTGAAAAAAAGCTCCGTCTTTTTCTGAAATTTTCAAAGTCTTACTTCTTGCTAAAAATTGATAAAAAGTGTCGTTTTTCACCAAAAAATTGCAAAAAGGGGTCTGTCTTCGAAATTTAAAAAAAAAGTCTCACTTTTTCAATTAATTTGGTTCAAAGACCTAGTTTTTGCTAAAACTTTCAAAGTCTTCATTTTCGCCCAAAACTGCTGAGAAGTTCCTCTTTTGTCTTTTTACCGAAAATTTCCAGCAATAAAATTATCAAATGATTTCACTTTTCCCAAAAATCAGCCAGAAGTCTCGTTTTTACTTTTTTGTCAGAAGTAAGGAATAAAATTCAAATTGTCAAACTCTTACATTTTTTCAAAAACTGCTAAAAATTCTCCATTGTTTCTCAAAAACTTTTGTTTTTTACTTACTGCATTTCCAAAGTTTTTTTTTTTTTTTTTTTTTTTTACCTAAAATTACTCCGAGCATTTGCAAAAAAATCTCGCTTATTTCTAAAAATTCCAAAAAAGTTTCACTTTCTTTCCAAAAATTCCTAATAGCTACATGCTCCAAGTCTTTAGCAGATGAAAAAAATACAAAAATTTTCATTAAATTGTCCGCCCTTGCTTCGATTTGGCGGAAACACATTCGTTTACTTTCTTTCCTCTGTTGTAATTTTTAAAAAACAAAAATGTAGATAAGTATTTTTTTTTCAAAAAAAAAAATAAAAACTCGTTTTTTTTCTTAAATATTTGAAGACGAAAATTTTCCAAAAATGTTATGCCTTGCTTTCCTGATTTTCAACAGTAAATTGAAAAAGCCTTTACAAAAACCTGGGTATGAATTTTTCATGGAAAAAGTGACCTGGGAGAAGAATTGGCTTTGGCGGGAAAAATTGCTCACGAGGAATTATGGTATTGTCCACAACTCCTAAAAACCATGGCTTTTGCTAGAATATTGTCAACGTTATGCTTTATGCCAAAAATCAAAAAATCTCACTGTTTTTCCAAAATTTCCCCAATCTCGCTATTTTGCCAGAAATAAAAAAAAACCCTCCCTTATTTACTCTAAAGTTGTCACTTGTCCTAAAATTCTCACAATTTTTTTTTTTGCTGAAAACAGGCATACGTAAATGAGAGAGTCCCCCTTTTTTCGCCTAAAAATTTCGAATTAATGTAATTTTTTTTTGCAAAAATTGCCACCAAGTGTTACTTTTTTTTTATCTGTCAATAGTTTCCAAAAGTCCAGCTTTTTGCGAAGATTGATGAGGTCTGGAATCTCGATTCTCGATCAAGTTTTTTTTTGTAATTTTTCCTGCGTTGAAAATTAAAATATTTTACTCACGTTTCGTAATTTTTTTGATTACTTTTCAAGTTTTTAGTTACTTCTTCGAGAGCTTTCGTTTTTAAAGAAAAAATTGAGTAAGGATTTCAAAGTTGTAACCTCCTGTTCTTCTCTTTGTTTTTACTGTTTCAGAAATAAGAAACTTTCCAATGAAAGAAAAAAAGCTATAATGTCAGTCTGTCAGCAAGTTTTTCACCATCAATCTACAATCCATCGATCACAATAATGATTCGATTGCTGAGTGATATGCAACTGCGTCTGCGCAAGCTTTTGAGGAAAAAAGTAAGTAATTCGTGTTTTGCAATCAGGTGTTGTACGTATATTGCTCAGCACCTCCTTTGTTTAGGTACCTATCAAAGAGTACCACGTGATTTTTAATTGATAAGACCAAGAGATTCTATCGAAATTTTTAATTTATTTATTAGAGAAAACATAATTTACCTTCGTTTGTAATGTATAATTAATTATTTTTCAATTCGAGTAATTTGTAAACATGTAATGTAAGTACAATGTTGCAGATTGTAATCAAAGTCAGACCATCTATAGATGAACAGTTCGCGATACCTATTCAAATCAGGTAATTCACCATCTACATAAAACTGTGTTAGTTTATCAACTACTAACGAGATCTTGTTCTTGTAAGGTAGGTACATATTTTCATGCTGTATACCTACCTACCTACTTGATTTTATTCAATCTGTAATACTGATTCGCCCATCGTATTAATTATACGAAATTGAATACATAAGTAAACGTAGACCGCGACCGTAATAAATACTCTAGTCCAATATAGTGAACTTTCATCTATCACTCAACGTTGAAAAAACAACAATCAAACCATCTACATTTGTCGAGTGCTCAAAAAACTACCATATCGTGTCGAAAATTGGTATATCAGCATCGTAGTTTGATTTACCCATTAAATAAGTAACTATGGATGGTGAACACATGCATCCATCCATGTGATCACACACTTCGGACACGTTTTACTTTCATTTGCGAGCGCCGAGCACCATTAAAGGATTGTGAATTGTGTTGTGATTTCAAATGATATACATTAGAAGAAGTGTAGAAAAAAAAACGTGCTGGTAATTTCGTTTTCCTTTGAATGACAATAGTACGACTATACGATGAATCATGAATCATGATTACTGGGCCTGAGTTATATACTCTATTTTTTGGCATTGATGTCATAATTTTAGGTGTATTTTTCACCTTGAAATGCACTGCTATATCAAGTGCTAGGTACGTGTGTAATGTGTCGGTGAAATTTATTATTAAGCAGATTCTCCTTTATATAATAATGATAAAGATGTATATTTATGTTTCAGATCGCCTTATTTACAAAGTAGTTGTTGTTGATCGAATGGAGTGGATTTTCTTTCGTTGGATATGATTTATTGTAGGAAACACGAGACTAAGTTCAAGTAATTATTCTCTTCCAACACATTGGCTTTTGCTTTGCGGTGTATTTCGACTTGTAAAACACTTGTTGTGTATTGCAGAGGTATGGTATGGTACAAGTTGACAATCGGATAAAACACATTTTTATGTTCGAGATTTAGCAATGTAGGTACTGTAAAAACGTCGTCATAATACGTGTAGGTACGTTTAAACAACAGTGATGTCACGCGATTACGACATACCACTTAGTGACATATTTCTAAATATTTTACTTCTTACAACTTTTTCTACTACGATTGTTCGGGTTTTCTCAAGTATACTCCCATAAATGGCGCCATAAATATGACAAAGACGAACTTAACTAATCAGTTTCTTCGGTTTTAAGCCTTATATTACGAGTAGAATTTAGAATTTGTCAAACTATCGTCTTCGACCGCGACCATAACACACGAGTAGGTAAATATTATTTACTTATTCGCGCAAACCATCTTCAAGGGTATCTTCATTTCATTGTCCGCAAGTATTTTAGGTTACAATTTGAGGTACTTTTTTTATTACGCAGTTTTACACTTTTTTCTCACGATTTGCAGTTTCGTCAATTTTTTAATTACTTCCTTCTGTGTATTTGTGGAGGTCACGGAGGTGGGGATGTGTATTATTTATAATGTTCGTATTGTTTCAGTTATAAATACTCGTACATCGATTTTATATGCTAATTTTCATTCGACGATTTATTACAATCGCGCAGAGGTCGGCGTACAAAAGTGAAATTGAAAATGAATTTTTCTATAAATTTTTCATTAGACGATTCGTTATTCTCGGGTAAACGAATATATGCAACGCACACACGGTATAGGTGAATTTTGCAGCGTGTACATCTGCCTAATACGTTTCGTGTACTGTATGTACAATAATATGTTTATATACACGACTCGACGATAGATTATTCGTAGTGAAAGTTCAATACTTTCGGTTTCAATGACATCGTCCATAAACGCATCGTTTATGACCCTTATGTGTTTGTACTTTTGTACGTGTCTCTTCGAAATATACCCAGTGGTACTTTCCAATATACACCCAAGGTATGAAAAAAAGCTAAACACTGTGTACAGATGGTGGAATATCGATTTCGTAGATTAATTATTATCGCGTTATGAATTGCATCTGACGAAGATACCCGAAGGCTGTCATCAATCACACATCGTCTCCAAAAAAAATACCAACCATTTGGCCGAATATTTGTTCTACTTCCCGAAGTACGAATAACGATACCAATACGTCGAGAAAAACCTACTTCATGCAAATACGACGATGAGATACGATGGTTCGCTGATAATCGCGTACGAGACGGCGAATTTTATGCTCCGATATAGTCTCTTCTGGTATATACGGACGATGGACGAAGAAATCGCGTATTATGGTCATGGTACAATTCATTAATGACCGTGTACAAATGATAAATTACCCACTGCCGGTGCGAAAATTAGGTAATGGGATACGGACGCTCCTTGGTTTTAACTCGTCTTCGCCGAAGTATATTATAAGAACTTCACCTAACCCAAAGTTATCACTTTCACTGGACTATGTTGTGTTTTTGGATGCTGATGTGTGCAGCTTTGAAACTCGCTACTCTGTTGAGTTTAATCAACTTCTGCGAGCAGAGAATTATGACCGAGTGTAATCGATTACATTGTTCAAATGAATCGTTTTATATATTTTGCAATGTAGTCGTCGTGTTCACGTACACGGTTTAGCTTTTTCAGGTATCGCAGAATGTTGGTGCAGTGATTGCGGTATGTGTTTTACGAGATGTGTATGTTACATGGTTCATCTATTTCGTAAGCCGATCGTTCCTTTATGAATATGTACGCCTTATCGAACTACCTTTCAGTCGACATGCATCATAATTTATTCTAGAATTTACCTATATTATGCAGATGTGTATTGAATTGGAAAAAAGCGTCGCGTCGTCGTATATCCTTTTAGTTTTGTTTTTTTTTTAGAAAAAATCCTCTCCAGGGCATTACCCTTCTTCCTGCTTTGATTATTTATGCATTAATCCTCGGCAGAGTTGTAAAAATACGTCTACCCTCGCACAAGTATTGTTTATGCTCTTTTTACTCTACGTTGGTATTACAATGTATACGATACCTATCTACGAGGTGTAGATAGAGATACCTTTGCTCTATATACGTACCTAGCTACCTCTTGTGTTCCGAAAGATAATCGTGTAATTTGTTTTGCTTCTCTACTTTGTCCATTTATCTTCACCGACATCTCTCTTTATATTATACGGGTTATCTCGGCAAAATAAAGCCTTATATTCGGTACCTACCTACATAAATTGAACCGAATTCCATTTGCACTCCACGCTGACGTGTTGGTATTGGTTTTTGGCGCTTATTTACATGTAATCTTATTTGATTCGTTTCATATGTATGTCGAATCATGACGTAATGACGCGTCCTGCGCAGTCACGTGGAAATTAGGCATATGGCACGCGAATGTACGAGTACGAGTATCAATTTATTTTTGTTTTCAAATTAACTGTTGGTCGTCGCGCTACGAGATTTATTATCGAAAATGTAACCCATTTCGTAATTTTTCCACCATTTATGAACGATTTGAGTTTGACGATGGAACTGGAAGTGCATAATTATTGAAGGTGCGAAGTGCGAACTTTTAGAAGACGTGTATAATGTGTGGTTGAGGAGTTGATTTATGTATGTAGTATGTACGATGTTCGTATGTGAAATAATCTCCAATTAGCGATGATGATTATTGACACGGTTATTGCTTATCGATTCTCATGTTAGGTATGGTGTAGCCTTCAATTTCGATCATCAGATTATCGAATGGGTGCTATTACATGGTATGTGCTAAAAGGAAGGGGCAGAGCCGACAGTGAAATTGATATATTTGCCTTATGATCGTAGAGGTAGGTACTTATATGTGTAGGTATACGTAGACGACAGACGTACCTACAAGGTATTTTAAAATGACCCTTTCAATGTGTTTGAACTTTCAGGTCGTTTGGTTCAATTTTGATTACTTAATAGGTAGATATGTTGTTGTGAAACTGGACCAGATCCATTTTCGGTATCGTGGTTGAAATAAAAGATCAAAAGTGTTCTTTGGTTCGAAGCTGAGATACAATTTAACAAAATGACATAGTTTTTGCAGAAAGAGTAGCAAAACTGAAATCTAGTAATGGTTAATATGTTTGTTTTTTTTTTAAAAAAATAATGCTCATCTCTTTGACAAATTGTGCTGCGTTTAGTAGAAATTTCAATTTGGATGTATTTATGAAGATGAGTGCTCTTGGTTTCAGAAAAATGGAAGAGCAATAAGAAGAGGGAAGGATTGATTTTTAGCTGCACCATTTCTCAATCATTCACAGAACATTTGAAATTTTCTCAAATTGCTTGATCCTTTTGTGAGAATCTTGAAAATATTTTTATTATTCAAGTTGAATTTACATTTTATTAATTTTAATTAAGTACCTACCTATTTCTTTTGTAATCTTTTTATGTGATATATTGAATCTTTTTCAACAGTGAAGTTGAGGGGGGGGGGGGTTTCAACACTATTTTTCTCACAAAAGTATGAAAATATTTGAATAAAATTGTAAATTGAAGGTTTGAAAGAAAGTATTTTTTTTAAGTGAAAGGAGGGAGACTCTTGTATGGTGATGATGAATTATGAGAAATTCCATCGCCTTCCTTATGTACTTACGGGGACATTCGAGTCATTTTTTGATCCCTTTATTTCATCTTCCCTCACTCTGCCTTCCTGACTGAACACATTGTGAATTTTTTAAGACTATTAGAAGTAATTTTTATGATTTTTACTACCAATTAATTAACATGTGTGAATTCTTGTTTCAGGGAGGAAAATCCACCCCTCAGCGCCTCCAATCTACGTAGCATAAATCGACTTGGCGTTGGATTATTGTGTGCCGATTTGCGATCAGATGAATGGAATAGAGTGAGTCAATCTTAATTTTTTAGAAATTAAAAAGCTAAAAAAATTTGCGAAGGAATGAAAACTCTGGTTTCAAAAATTGTGCTGTATTTCAAAAATATTCAAAAATTGAAAAAGTTGAAAAAAACTATCTGCAATGTTTCAGCAGGTCATAATAAAATTTTTTTGTTCATTTTTATAAAAAAAAGCTTAGAACGAAACCATTTACTAAGATTAAGAATAATTCTGTGGCCCTTCTACCTTCCGCCTCTCTCTTCTCCTGTCTTGCATTCGAAGAAACTGTCTCAAATCCAACGATGCAAATTGAAGGGGTGTGAATTAATTTACAAAAATATACACAAACCTCAAAAATTGACTTTTCTTAATTTAGTACAATTTTATTGTGTTGTGCAAAAAATTCGAAATTGATTTTTTTCGTTCAATTAAAAAATCATTTTTAAAATTTTTACTTCAATTTCTTCTTTTTTGATTAATTTTTTAGCAAATGCACCTACATGATGAAAAGTTTACTGCTAATATGCTGAACAATTTTTGAACCTTTTAATCTGAAAGAGCAGATTTTCTACAAAAATCCAAAAATGAGACCGAGTGGAGCTATCTGACTCAATTTGAGGCCGATATTTTGTTCAAAATGTGAACGCATTTTTCTGTGTCAACTCTTAGCAAAGCCCCTTTCCAGTTTTTTGACAAGAGCTCCACATTTGAAATAAGAAAGCAGAAAAATCGTATTTTTTTGGTATTCAACGCGATAAATTTTGATTTTTTTCTACTTCCTCCTGAAGCTCTTTCCAGGTTTCAAGTCGAAATACGAGAAAAAAATCAACTGTCCAATGCAAAAAAACTTCATTCCATGACTGAAAGAAAATGTTTATTTAAAAAAAAAAAATTGAAATTCGTTCTTGATCAATTTACTTCTCGCAAATTTACGACTCCACACTTTAAAGAGCATTCGTGTACGACTGTACCCCCAAATAGAATTTTAACACCCCCCCCCTTCCAATACATTCACACAAATACAATTTCACTTGTTATTTCAACCTCTTGTAAGATTTAATTTCTGATATTTTTTTTTGAACTTAGTCTAATCTTTTTCAATTTTTTTTCATAGGTACTTAATTTTACTTAATTTTGTTCAATGTGATTGGAAAGAAGGATGCGTATGCTAAAAAGTCTTTTTTGGTGTTTTTTTTTTCGAAGTTCTAATGGACATTTTTTTCTTTACCTGTTCCTGTGACTTCGTTTTTGGTTAGTGGGCTGCATAAATAATGAATTCGAGAAATCGGAGAATTCGCTAGACACCTCTGCAAATTGAATAGCTACCTATTTTTAAAATTCGATTTTTCTTGAATAGACGATTTCGATTGAATTGAAGCTTTTTCTTATTTCTGCGTAATTTCTAATTCAAGAAAGAAATGAAACTCGCGCATAAATTTTTCAGAAAAAAATGAGTATAGGTATTCCAGATTGAGACATCATATACTTATATATTTTTTTTAAATGACGAATTTCTTTTTGTTGAAAATCGGGTATTTAATTTTTAATCGTCATTGATTTCAAATTTATCAAATTATAACTCATCCTCTTCCAAATTGAAAAAAAATTATATGAGTAATTTTTGGATGTTTTTATCGTTGTGTTTTTCTCTCCGAATCAGTTTTTTTCAAGTTTGCCTCCTCCCTTCACTCTCCTCCTTCTTCGGTTTGAAAAATGAGCAAAATAATGATTGAATATTTCTTGAACATGTTTATCATCATTTTTCTCTTGGTTAAATTTGTTTTAAAATTTTTCGCTTACTTGGCTACCTCTCTTCAGCTCTTTCCATTGTTCGATTCAAAAATCGAGAAAAATACTATTTGAATGATTTTTCCAACTCTCAGAGTGTAAAGTGTAGTGTAACCTATACCGTTGGTTTCTTTATTACGTAAAATGAACTTACGATAGATGAATTTCATAATGAGGCGATCCGTTGTTTCAAGTATTAGCATTACGAGTCTGAAGAATAACACAATGAACCATCGATGATTAGGTGCTTTGACACGTAATTGCAAAACAAAGACGTATATGCTCTGAAGGAGAGAAAGAAAAAGAAGAGAAAAACAGTATTTTTGTTCTCTCCTTTCAAGAGTATAAAAAAGACAGAGCGAGAAAGAACGAGAAAAAAAAATGAATTTTACGTTTGTATAAGTCGTAATATTCTTTTAAATACTAATGCCATATATGCTTATTTACACGTACGATATTTGTTCATTTACGCGACGATTACTACTTACTTTATTTGAATAATGAGAAAAACAACATTGACTTGGCATTATGGATAATTGGTAATGGGCATTGGACACTCATCTAAGTAACTAAGTACCTACCTACCTACGGATAAATCTGCAATACGAAACCAGTTTCTTAACCCTTTGAAATAAGAAAACTCGGGTTAGCTGGATGGATGGATAATTTTCATAATATTCGTACCTGCGTCTGCTGTATCTTATACAGTACGATGCCGACGATGGTACATATTAAAAAACTCACACGTCGAGTGAAAGTCTCTCTCTCTGCTTCTGGTGCAGACGCACGATTAACATAATTAAAAATGTATATATTATTATTATTTTTTCTTTTTAAATGAAAAATGCGCACATTTAGCAATTAAATTACGTTCATGAGGTAAAAATTGACCATTGTAATTTGTCGTCTTTGTCGATTGCTTGCTCTGATGTATGAGCGTAATAATTTCTCCGCGTCCGCGGCATCGCTCGGCATGTGTGTATGTCGGATCTTTAAGGTATCTGAAACATGTCTCGTGATGTGTGCTTCCTGTATACAAATAAATACAGATGTACTTGTGCATCCATACTATGTCCATAAATGTAGACCAGAATGGTGGTTTTTTTTCTTCTTCGTCGTGTATACTGTGAAACAATGGTAAAACGTCGACTTTCGCGAATTGTTCTAATTTTATTGGTCATTTGGAATAACAATCACCCCGTACATGGTGAAATAGGTTTGTAATATGACAGTGTCTGTCTAGTATATGTACTTATGCAGTTGTAAACTTTGTGTAATTTCATTTTAAATTTCATTTCCGTTCTTATAGATTAATATTAGCGAGATGTATTATCCGCATCGCGAGATGAGTATTATAGAAATCGTGATGATGGATATGGATTGAATGAGATTGTTTCCTACTGCGAAGTTTCTTCGATGAGTCTTGAAAAGGGAAAAGTATCTGTATAACGTGTGTGTGGCGCTGGAATGATTTTTTGCGAGCGAATTGCATAATTGCACGACTTTTTGGGTTCTAGAGCTAAATGAAAATTGCTTCCCCTGTTCCTCGTCCTCTGTGCAATTTGCAAGGTAGGTATCCATTAAAAATTGATAGGTTTTATGAATTACCTTTTGTGAATTTGGATTTTTCCATTGGAAGTGAGTGCATAATTTTTTCAATTTTCCTGCATAAAAACTTATCAATTTGGTAATTTTCCCACTGTTATCATCTTGCTCGGTTTGGTCCTGAATAAATTTCCTGTGGTCTTCTTCGATCGATCAATAGATTTTTGGATTTCCAAAATTTGAACAATTTTTTTCAAATTTTCGAGGAAAAGGTCATTTTTTCTTCTTTTCTGAATTTCCCGAAATATTTATGAAAATTGCTTCCCCTGTTCCTCCTCTGTGCAATTGGCAAGGTATTCACCAAAAAATGATTGGATTATGAATTACCTTTTGTGAACTTGAATTTTTCCACTGGAAATGAAAATTTTCAGTTTTTTTTTTGGTCTCTAGTGCACAATTTTTTCAAATTTTCCTGCATAAGAACTTATCAATTTGGTAATTTTCCTACTGTTATCGTCTTGCTCGGTTTGGTCCTGAATAAATTTCCTGTGGTCTTCTTCGATCGATCAATAAATTCTTGGATTTCCAGAATTTGAACAAATTTTAATTTGGTAATTTTCCTACTGTTATCGTCTTGCTCGGTTTGGTCCTGAATAAATTTCCTGCGGTCTTCTTCGATCGATCAATAAATTCTTGGATTTCCAGAATTTGAACAAATTTTTTCAAATTTTCGAGGAAAAGGTCATTTTTCCTTCTTCTGAATTTCCTAAAATTTTAGTGTCAAGCCAAAAATGTATTTTTTGATGATTTTTCTGCCGTTTTATGTTGTTATGAAACAAAAACTTGTCAATTGAGAGGAGTGCGTTTTTAAAAAGGAGGCAGAGTTATATACTAGAAGGAATAAGTCTTTTGCATTCGTATTGAAGCTGTTCTTTGAAAAAACTAACGACATTGCTGTAGATTGTAAACTTTTCCACAAACTATTCGCAGCCTCATGAAAACCAAAAAAATTGAAAATTCAAGGAAAATTGTTCCGATGGGAGTAATTTTTTTTACTCGGATGAGGTCGTATTTTGCCATCATTGAAAAATTGCAGATGAGATTCGGATAATTGCTCGTGCCTTTACTAAAATTCCAGCCCCTCTCCAACCGGCTACACCCAAATGAAGTTTGTACGATTTTTTGCTGAACATCAATCTGAATTGAAACAACAATTTTTCATTTTTTTCAATTTTTCATTTTTGAGACACATAAAAATGTCAATGTTTTCAAATCTCTTGAAAAATATTCGGAAAATTGACATCAAATTGGTGATCAATTATTGATTTTTTGCTTCTTTGAATATTATTATTTCAAACTTTTTATGCGTTATTGCCCCCCCCCCCCTGAAGAGATGGAAAGAGGGAGAGGCTGTAGAGATTTAAAAAACCCTAATTTCATTGTTGAAAATATGTACGTATCTTGAGGTGTTCATTAAAAATTTATCATAAATATATTTTTTTTTTTTGTTATTTTTTGAAAGATTTCAACAAGGATGTTACAACGACCTTGGGTTTGGAAAAAATCATATTTTTGTTCATCGCTGAAAAAAGATTACAATCTTTGATGATTTTCAAATCTGATCGAATTCTCATGGTCAAACATTTTTATAAAAATCTTCAAGTTTTCACAAATGAAGTGGACCGAGAAAAAAACTTGTAAGATTTTGACTAAATTCAGTGGAAAATTTTACTCATTTTGAGTTGAAAGTCACTCATAAATTTTTTCAGCTCTGGAGGTGTCTTAGGGGGGGGGGAGGTGGAAGATATGGATCCTCAGAGGGGGCATTTTCGAAAAAAATGTGATTTTGCTCTGACTCTTTCCCAACTTGTTTTAGGAAGAATGGCCCAGTCCCAAATAAAAGTATTCGAGATTCAGCCACGATTTACGCTATTGACCTCAAAATCCAACACTACTTTTAGGGTTTTGCTGAACGGTTGAAAATTTGCAAATCTCTTATTTCATGGTAAATTCATAGGCTATTTTGACAATCATTATTGCCCATTCCAAAACAATTGAAAATTACTCGTAATAAGCAAAAAATTTGTCAAGTTTTGGTGGTTTTTTGAAATTTGCTATGATGGCTAAAAAATTGGCACCAGTGCTTTACAAAATATTTCCTCAGTTTCAGAAATGACATCTTTAAAGTGAAATAAGTATTTGAGAAGAAAAAATTTTCAAAATACGAATTTATTCAGATGAGAAATAAGCGACTTGTAAATTTTCAACCGCTCAGTAGAACCCCAAAAGTGGTCTTGAATTTTTATGGCAACGACCTAGGTCGACGTAGAATCTCAAATACTATGTTTTTGGATTGGGCCATTTTTCCCAAAACAGACTAGGTAGAGGCTAAATCGAAGAAAATCATGATTTTTTTCGAAAATGCCCCCTCTTTAAGGACCCCTATCTCATCTCCAGGCCCTTTAGGGTCACCTCTAGAGCCAACAATTTTTTCTGATTGACATTTAACTCAGACAAAATTGAAGGAAAAATCTGTAAAAATGTTCTTTTCTTCCTCAAAGAACCAAATTGACTTACCCTCCTAAATTTTGAAAGTTTCAAAACCACATCTAATCGTGAAATACTGAAATTTTCGTCAGATTTTTTAAATTTTTTATGATGGTTTTGTCTCCTTATCCCCTCTCTCAGTCCCACACAAAAGAGACTCAATCCGCCCCCGAATGTGAAACGTCAAATATAAATGATTAATTATTTTTGGAAAATTACACTCTCAGGAAACATCATTTTTAATTTCGTTTACGTTGTTCCATGTTGGAAATTCATTTCTATGAACTTGATTATAAAATTATGAATCATCACACGTACCTATCTGAGTAAATCATTTTTTAACGGTTAGAAATTTTCACTGAAGTCGAAATGTTTTCGATTACGTATCATCAATTGTAATTTGAGTCACAATTTATTCAAATTCCCTGCAATTTTACCGTTGATTATATTGCCGGAAAGATGATTAACGTCATGTCCGTTTAAAAAACATTCTAAATCAATTTCAATTTTCATATGTATTTAAAATTTTAGTAATACATACATGCATACCGAGTTCATTTAACAATTACAAGTCAAATATTTAGTCCGAAGGCCAACGTTTTTAGTACCTACTAAAAATTTAATTTTTTTATTGAAAAAAAAAATTCTTTTGAAAGTGGAGGAGGAAAAATGTGGTTCTGGAGCTGTTCGAGTTGAAAATTTTACTCTCGGTATTAGTGCTGAATCCAAGAGTTTCTAATAAAGTTTCAAAGTTGACTTTTGTTCGAAAAGTTCTTTCTAAAAAAAAAAAAAAATAGAGTTTTTAGAAAGCGTTCTAATAATATGGCGTTAGCTTCATTTTTTCAAAAAATTATCTCAATTCTTCATCTGCTTAGCTTATTAGTACGATCTGTCGGGTATTTCGCTTCGAGACTATCGATTCAGTAAAATGGCACTTATCATCATTCATCTATAGACTGATTAAAAAAATGATTTTCTCGTCACGGACCATCGAACAGCGCTGCTCGATAAAAATCTGGTATTTATCAAATCCACGATATCGTGATCCTTACTGCGATTCTACAACATCGAGAGGGTATCATCGTCGAGTCATTGTAACAATTAAAACTAAAAAAAAAAAAAAGTAAAAGAAAAATTCCAAAGGACATTCCCAAGCAATTACATCGATCGTAATCGAATTGCATAAGCATAACGAACAAGGTACCTAGAAAAAAAAGCGGTAAAAATAATGGTCGCGCGACGCTTTTCATCCGCCCAAGCGTAGTAATTGCGAATTTATTATTTTCACGGGAAATGCTCATAAAGTACCTTGTATACCTACCTGTCTGTGCCTACCAATATATACCTACCTACGCATTAACGGTATCGTTAAAAAAAAAAGAACGGAAATTACCATTTTTAATTATTTTCCAATCACGAAAATGAATTAGTGGAAAAAAATTCGCCAATCGTTTCCCTTATATTTCCGAGTGCACGCGAACGTGTCGATTAGAAAATTTTACCCAAGCTGGGTTGAAATTGAAAATTTTCGGAATATTGTGTCACCAGGCTTCGCGCTTCGCCGAAATATTATTTTGCCGATTCGGCTCCGCTCACAATCAGTCAAATGATGCGTTTTAATTGTACGCTACGCTCTGTGTGGTTTGTTTACGTATTAATCACACGCACGCGATGATATTTAAGAGATTTTTTCTCTTTATTAATTACCTATACGTATACGTATATACGAAAAATCCTAATTAAACGAAACGGTGGCGCGTGTTAATTAGTTAATCTCGATGGTAATTTTCGATTCGTGCATGTAACGTTATGTCGTTCGTCCTGTCTACCAAAATAATATGCATTGAAAAATCTTACTCGGAGGCAATTTATAGCTGTTTTAAGCCCGATTAATTTGCATTCTGGGTGCAGTTTTTTTTTTGCATTTTGCAGATTTGTTCTAGATTATAATACATTATCATGTACATGCGGTTGTAGAGTTTTTTGTTAACATCTGTTTTTTTTTCTGTTGGCAGGATTGATTATAAATGGTGGGAAATCACATTTCTCAATTTTGAAGAAATTTCGAGCTGAATTTTAGATTATCGAGTTCATTTTTCGAGTTGGAGTTCAGAAGATAATTTTGTTTCAATATTTTGAGTTGTTCTTAGTCTTAGGTAAATTGAAGAGAAAATTTCCTTTTATTTTTTCCAGTATTTTCCAGCCATTTTTTTGGAAAAGAGTTCCCTCTCATTTCCTGGAATTTTCTACAATTCTAGTAATTCTTCAAACTGAATTTGGAAATATTTGCTTGATTTTTTATTTAAGAAATCATTTGATTTTAATAGGCTCATAAACTGTTTATTTGAAGTAGATTTTATGTGTGAAGTTTCCATTCAAGTTGAGAGTTTTTTTCAACTGAATTTTGGAAAATGAGATTTCAATTATTTTGAGAAATTTTCTCATCAAATTATGGAAGAACTTCCTCTTGAGCTTTTGAGCTTAATTTTGAAAAAAAAAACTTTTTTCATCATCAGATTGACTATAATAAATTTTTAATGATTTTTCATACCTAAATTTTTTAAGGATTTTGAAGCTATGTATTTGTCTGGTGAAAAACCTCTTTTAATTTTAAAAAAAATCAAATTGAGTTTTTAAAAGAGATAAAATTTATAAGATATTCTTTACCATGATCTAGAATAATGAGCTCTATCTTGTTATTGAATAGTTGAAATCTGAAAAAATCTTGAAATTTTCCGAGATTACTTGAAAATGATTGAATTAAAAAATTTTTGGAAACACTTCCATGATATTTCTGAATCAAAATGAGGAGGGAGGATAAAACTGTTGAATGAGTTTCAATTTTTATAAACGAATAAAGTTCGAATTTTTTTTCAAATTCAATCTTCTAAATGCGTTTGGGAAATATTTCTCAATGAAATTTTTCGATTCTGAATTCCATAAAAGACGAGATTCCTCTTTCTTGGGGAATTTTGGGTGAAAAATTATCAAAATGGCAAATACAAGGGGTTTCGAAAACATTTACGTATTTTTTTTTACTGTTTAGGTACCTATTTATTTTTTTATAAAAATTTAAATTAAAATTTTTCAGTGAATTATATTTTTTTTTTCAGTTTCCGGATCGTGTACATTAATGTCGGGGTGGTATTGGCCTTTCAAATGGCCTAAGGCAGAAGAAAAGCCGAAGGAAGATGAAAAAAATCGTTGATGAATGATTGATTATTTATCTCAGGCTCTTCATTTCTCATCTTCAGCCCTCCAGGAAATTGATCTCTTGGACAATAATTATTCCCTCCACCCTCCTCTCCCCTCCACCACCAATAGTCCTATAAAAACAAGACCACGGTGCGGTTTTCTTAAAACGAAGTGTGAATCAGGGGTTCTCAATTCTGCAATACTTATGAAAAAATTAATTATTGATAATCTAAAACCATAAGTAATCAACTACTGCAAATTTCTATCTAACTTTAGATTGTTTATGCAGCGTTTTGAGTAATTTTTACGCAAATTTATCAATATTCATGAAGTTTTGAACAATATTTGTAAATTTTTAATAATTTTGAGTCGACTTCGGTCCACTTTTACAGCACTTTCCGCATAACTGATGTCAGTTCAGCTGTTTTCAAAGCATTTTACCCGAATTTTCAAGCGTATTTCAGGAGTAATTTTTTGTATAGGCAATTTTTAGCAATTTTGGCGCAAATTTGACAATTTTCGAGTCATTTTAAATATCTTTAATCAATTTTTTTCTAATTTCGAAGTATTTTTAGAAGATTTTCATTAATTTGAGCTCAAAATTCATTTTATGTAAAGTGCTTCAAAACAGCTTCTCCCAAATTCAGTTCAATTTTTTTGTTCAATCAATTAAACGGTTCGAGTGGGAAGGAGGAGGAGATGAAAAATGTGTTTTTTCCTATTTATCATCTTTCATTTCTGTTTTTTTTTATTATTTTTTAGTAATTTCCCTTCATTTTGATGGATTTTTAATTGAATTTTGAATTGGGAACCTTTCATTTTGAGGAATTTCCCTTTGGGAAATTCTTAATCAGATTCAATAAATAATATTTCTTCTTATTACGGTTATTATTGTTCAATTTTAGCACCTATCTAATGAAATGTACATTTTTTTTTCGATTGCAGAAACAGAAAATGGAATTGTATTTATACCGAAGGCCAACTGTATCTCGCAGAAATTCACTCAAAACAATGGTAAATATTTTTAATCAACCGTTTACTCGGTGTTTAGCAGTTAGCTCAAATACCTTAGAAAAATCCTATAGATATGGTAGAGCTGAAACAATCGAAACGGTCACTGGTATTGACCCCAACGACGTCGGAATTTCATAACACAGCTCGTATGCCTGACGATTAAATATTCGCGAACTGAACAATATTATACAAGTACAATTGAACATGGTACTCGAGAACTCGAACTCGAACCCCGAATGAGTCTGAGTCTACATAAGTTCAATCAATTATAAATATCGCCATTAGCTAAACCCAGGCGACTGCCGGTTTCCGAATAATACAATTACAATTATTAATACGCTCGTAGATATCATGAAAATCGTGCCCTAACGCCTGGAAATTTAATTCGAGTGCTAAAATTCACACACGGTGTAATAAAAATGTAATCGAATAAAAGAACGAACCTTCCTGAACGCGAAGGTGGAGGTGGTGTAAATATTTTGAGCATTTTCACGCGCGCCGAGATGTAAATACGAGAAAAGGTACAGATGTAAACGACCTAGTAGGAGTAAATTTACGAGTAGAATGAACCGGGAACTGGAGAAGAAAATCGATAACGAGAAAAAGGCCTGGAAAAGCACAGTTTCCCGGAACGAAAGATGCCCAAAAAGGGATGAAACGCGGCTCGAGTTAACCTCGTTTGTGACGTGCGTATAATATTTGCTGTAAGGTACATGTCGTCAACTTTCGATTTCTTTTGATGTGTTTGGTGGATGGAAGCTTGGAATTTTGCAGTGTGGGAAGATTAAGAGATTTTCTTCGAGTTGGGGGTTGATGAGTAAAGAAATGAAAAAGGCTCGTGTGGGAGTAATAAGTATACTGTAAAAATAGAAAATGAAATGAAATATTAATCGATTCGTCGTAAATGTTCGAGCTTTTGTTTGTTTAATAATTTTATATTTTTCTTATTTCTTTTGATTGGGCGAAACTCGTGTAAATATGAGAAATTACATCGAAAGATTATTTTTACGAATCGATTCATCATCTTTATTGGCAGTCGACGAGCTCTTGATTTTTAATTTTTAACCTTTGCAAATCTCCCACTATAACTAAGTATTCTACGTGTTATCAAATATGTAAAATATTATTTAAAATAAACAAATAATCACTCACGTTTGCTAAACGTTGGAGAAAATCTTGGAATCAAATTAAATCATACACACAATCACTACACCAACATACTAATTAATTCGTTCGGCACAAACACTGCTTCGAAGTACTTCGTCGTCGTAAAATAAAAAATTGCAAAAAACTAAACAATAAAATCGCGAAAAATAATCAACGAAAATCGTTTTAAAATGAGAGAAAAAAAGTAATAAAATATAAAATTCACCGATTAACAGAGACCGAGTTATGGCGCGAAATGATATCCACGCGAGGTTAACATTGAAAAGAAACTGTTATCATAGTTTGTATGATCTGACTCACCGCGATATTGTGTTCTACGTACTTGCGAGTAATGACAGCAGAGAGCGTGCATACCGTAGCCGGCAAAAACCTGCGTAATCAAGTTCATCGGAGACAAATTATGCTGAAACAGCTGATACGTGAGAAAATGGAAAGTGCTCGACAGCTCGAGTAGCTTTGGATGGACTTGGAAAGTAACGTTATTTTGTTCGTTTCCTCGACCGTTTGGCTGATTGGTTTGTGGATGAGGTGGGGTAAAGTTGCGTTTTGGGAAATTTTGAATTTTATTTTTCGAATTTTGGACTTATTTTCATTTCAATTAATTAATTTAGGTTTAAATATTTGTTTTATAATTTTTTTGCGATTGTCAACTGATTCTAACTGGTTCCAATAACGTTTTCTTGTCTTCTGCCAGGTCTCTTTTGGGGAAAATACTTCAAATTACAGTCGTGTTTTTGGGAGCTGAATTCTCTCTTGATGAAAAATTAAACGTAAATTTTGAAAAATTGTGCTTTATACGTATTATGTACAACTTTTTTTCTCACCTGTGAAAACTCGAATTTCATCTGTTGGTTAGTTTTCTTGGTAGAGTAAATACAGTTTTTCAAACTGGAAGATCGGTTTTGTAAAAGGAGAGGGGCAAGTAATCAATTTTCAATAATATTTGATTATTATCTGTTTACCTATATGTAATTTAATTCCAAAAATTGACATCATCATTTTGTAGAAATTCATTTTCATAGGTTCGAAAAAAATTGAATAAGTACGTACAGGTTTTCGATTACAAAAAAATGTTCATTTCAAGATTTTTAAGACTTTCAAAAAACTGCAGTTGAAAAACTTTATTTTTTGAAAATCTGACAATTTTTCATTTTTTCCTGTTTTGAATTTGAGAAAAAAAATTCAAAATTAAGAAATTTTGATCAAAATTTTAAAAAATGTTTTAGAAAAGCGCTGAATACGAATATCAAGTTATTTGTTTGAATCAACCTTTCCAACGCTCTTCCCATTGGTCCCTCAAATTTTCTGAAAATGGAAAAAACATGGGCGATGCAGCTTTTTGCACTTTGAATTGAATTTCTGACAGCAAAAGTCTATACTGGTCGATAAAATCGAGGAATAAAAATTGTAAGTCGATACCTAAGTTGTAAAAAATTCCACAAATCTGGTTGAAAATCATCGAAAGTAGGTAGTGAAATGGTCCCATAATATTTAAAAAGCATAACCACCTATTTCGAATTCAGTATGTTTTTCAAAAACTCCAAATGAGAAATGTCGAACATTTTCCAACAATTTTTACTCAAGTAGAAACATATTTTTCTGAATGGGGTAGTTGGCCGGGGGGGGGGTATTCGTCCGTTCCCCTGCTGATGAAAATTTGCTTCAATTAAGATTTTATTCAAGATTAATTTACATAGCATATTTTGTATGTGTCACAATATTGAACTGTTACGTTATTTTTATAGAATTTGAGAAATACTTTGACCACAGGCTCATCAGAAGAAAATGGTCATAATCCAATTATTGAGAACGATATAGAAGTACATGTTGATCGTGTAAATGGAGTGGAATGGTACCTAATTTTTGTAAGGAATGTGTGTTTTTCACCTTTTGAACCAATTTGTTCAAAAATATTCGCTCTCGCTTCGTTTCAATTTTCAGCATGATTTTTTCTCCATTTTCATAAAATAATTGCATAAGACGAAAGATTTTTAAAAAATGATTTCAAATTTCAGGGTTTTCTTAGTTAATTATTTTTTTTTAAATCTCGGCTGTTTACATTAGTGTGTTCTGTTTCTTTTTAAAAAATTATTTTCAAGGAGTAAGTTAGAATCTATCAAGTAACATTGCGTAGATATGCAATTTTTTTTACCCCAGAAGAAAATTCGATTGATTTTTGGGATCGAGAAGGGTATTTTAACTCTGAAAGAGGGAAAGGAAACGGTGGAAAAAAGGTTGATAAGTACCTGCGAGTAGGTACAATTTTTTGAAAAGAAAAATCTGAACAATTCCAAAAAATGAAAGCCTTCATTCCTCCATTCAAAGTTCAACTTATTCACTTCATTCGAAAATTTTCAAAATTTACTCTTTACCTATTCAAAAAAAAAAAAAAAAAAAAAAAAAAAATAGTGTGTTTAGGTAATCTAAATAAATTGTTCCTTTTTGGAGACTTTGAGTGATTGGATAGAATAGGAATTGAACGAATATTCGGGGGTGAGATTTCGTGTTAAGAATTCATATCAACTTTGCTCTCAAATTTGAACTGCATTTTAAAATTCATCTTTGGAAACAGGGGCGTAGCCAAGGGGGGCGAAGGGGGCCATGGCTCCCCCTTGCGAGCGAAAATTTGAAAGAAAACATGCAAAAATGGATGTTTTTTTGTTGTTCGGACCAATTTTTTCTAAAAATTTTCGCTCTCGCTTCGCTCAAGCAGTAATTTTGCCTTCATTTTCATAAAATCACCGCACATTACGATAGGTTTCCAGAAAATTACCCCTCATTTCGATTTTTCATGCCTAAAAATCTGGTTTCGCTCCCTCCTTGAGAAAATCCTGGCTACGCCACTGTTTGGAAATTCACATTACTTCGAGGTGCTTATTCTTAAATGTCTCAAAATTTCCATTCACGTATTTGTTCACGTACTTACATTGCTTGAAATTTCATTTTTTCCGAAAATTTTGACCTTGAACGTTCAAACCCGCCAAAAAATGAGAAAAAAACAGGTTTTTCCCAATATTTTTATTTTTTTGAACATGTTGCAACGATTTTTCAGCTCCACAAAAAATATATGTTTTACTTTAGGATGCAATTAAATTTTTGGAAAACTTTTCAACCTTTCTACTCCCCCCCCCCTTCAAAAAGACCAAATATGAAAATTGGTTATGGAAAAAAATTTCACACACGCACCTAACTGGTGACTATTTCCTGTGAAAGTTTCAAAATTTCTGAACCACACCCCCTCCGAAAAACGAGGATTTTGAATTTTGAACATGTACGGAATATTTCTGAGGTTAGGGTGGGGAGGGGGTTCGACTCAAAAATTTTTTTGGATGGTGTTACATCAAAACTAACATTTTGGGCGAGTTTTGTCAAAATCGGAGAGAAGGAGTGTGCGGATTTCACTATCTCATCTTGAAAGGCTCTTTAAGTTATCTGTTGACTAGTGTTGAACTGTATTTCCAGACATGAAAGGAGTAGTTGAGATGTAAAAATGTCATTGAAAATTTCAAAATATGTTTCAACAAATAAATTTTTAAATGCTGAATTATTCTTATGAGCACATCAGTGGAAAGTTCAAGTAATCGTTGTCAACATTTTTAGAAAGAAAAATTTTTAAATAAACGTGAAAATCGCTTAAAATGCCAATTTCTACAAAAGCTTTATTAAATGATTATTTAAAAGTTGCAATCTCAATTTTTTAATGAAATTTTAGTAAGTACATACATTTAAAACAAAATTTCAAGGTTCAATGTTCATCAGTTCTCTTGCTATTTCTGATTTTTTGTAATTTTTTCTATTCTTTCGTAATTTTAGGCAATTTTTATCATACAAATCAATGTAGGTAATCCATATTTTTTGATGTTTTGGTACTGTACAGTCCTTTAGCCTTCTCAATGTCATCCTTTTTAAAATTAGGTACCTACTTGCTTCATTAATTTTAGTTGAATTTTGATGTTTTGAATGACGAATTCATTATTTTAAAATATTGATTTGTGTTACTACTGCAGTGACTTTAAAATTCAAAAAATTAGCATAAAACTCTTTATAGTTTTGAGAACTGAATTTCTCCATTTTTGTCACGTGATTTCCAAATACGAGTAGGTAGGAAATTATCTCTAAAAACTAATGAGAAACGTGACCAAATCTAATCCTCCTTTTGTCGCTTTTCAAAAAAAAAAAAACAAGCCTACAAATTGATAATTTATTATAATATTTTCCGTTAATTCAAAGCGAAATTAATGAAAAAGAAAGACAGAAAAAAAGGAAACAGAAAAATAGTTCGTACATGTCGTATTTAATGAAAATTTTTAACGAATTTTTCTCCCACATCTATTCGACGACTTGGGCACCTCTCGCATTCGCGCTAATGATGGGCCAGTTAAAGACCAGTGGACGAACGAAGCAATATATTCAGAATAATGGGAAATTTCAACCTACTTCATCGATGTAAAAGTTAATTCAATTTACTTTTACATGCCGATGACCTACTTATTAAATTTTATTTGTTGTAAACTAAGTAAACGTTGTGTGCATATGTGGATACTAAAAGTAATTTATATTCATATAAATGTTATAGGTATACTACACATAATGGTGCTTTCGAAGAAGAAGACCGAGTGAGAGAGAGAGAGAGAGAAAACATATGTGCGAACACAAAAGACACGTTTATATACAAGATTTTCTGCAGGTTGCCACACACAATGCTCATTCTTCTAAATTGATCTGTCCAACGACCAAATAACGAGCTACCAGGCATAAATGTCCCTAAACAGAACTGAGATGTGTTGGTTGTTTGATTGATTTTGCGAAAAAATTTTCTAATCATAAAGCACGATTAACAAGTACTACCTACGCTAATAAAGAGACTTCTGCTGACTGCAGAGTCTGGATAATCACTAATCACCAGTGATACATTTTCGTTGATGAAAGAATCGACTATCGAGCGAGATGTACCTAGCTACCTACGTTTATCGGAAAATTACTTCGAGGAATAGGTGCGATAAAGAGCTTAATGCGTAAAGAGGTCATTTTCACGCTCGAAAACGTACGGCGATTTTTTTTCTCTCGACATTTTTCTTTTATTCTTTTTATTGATATTTGACATATTTAACTTTCTCCGTGGTATTCTGTTTTAGCAAAAAGAATTCACTCGCAGCGTTTAACTGTCGCATGACGAGATCATACCGATTGACCAGATTCGCCGATATGCCGAAGCCGATGCATCGGTACCAAGACCTACCTATCTGCAGACTGAATACAGATACATGTACGATGGAATTTTTAATGTCGTCTCGATTGCTTCTATACGTAGTATAAGCTACACAGCCGAGTATTCGCGTATGTGTATCAGGAAATGTAGGCGTGCATGAAGAAACCGTCTTGTTTGATGGATTTGCAAGTAGGTGAGTATTTTTGTTACGTTGCTTAACATATGGGAGCTGTCAGATGGATAATTGAAGTGATACATTTCGTCGTTTTATTTTTTTTTGTTACAGACATGAGAAGAGGAAAGCGTTGCATGTTGCCTGAGGTCAGTTCAGAAAGAACAGTGAACTTTGTTGGCATTTTGGAGTCTTGTCGGAATCGTCCTACGTTACGAGTATGGTGAGTGGAATCTTTCTCTATATTTTCGTATGGAAGGGGTCGTCGGACTTGATTTGTGTTTTGATGAATTAATTAGGTACTCGAAATATATCATGTTTGTATTATGAAAGGTGATCTACCTGCATGAAAATGTTGCCAAATTCAGAGTCACAAATTTTACAAAAGTGAATTAATTTGAACCTCGAGGTGGTCAAATGATCCCAATTTTGATCAAGCTTCGTGAAAAATGATTCAAAATTCAAAGGAAAACTATTTCTACATTTTCAAAAAAAATTGAAAAATGTTGAAATTTTATCAAACCAGTAATGGCGATTTTTTGATCAAAATCCAAAAAGTCTTTGATTTGAAACATTTCGACTGCGATATTACTCCTGATTTATTTCAAGTTCATGAATTTTTTTGATGCTTCATTTTGCGATCCAACATAGGACTTTCACGAAGTTTTTTAAAGTGTACAAACATAGATCAAAAGAGCCGGGCAAAAATTTATGAACTGTCAAAATTTCAAGTGCTAAAGTGCCTTTTTCGTTTTTGGTGAATTTTGAAAATTAAATTTAGGCCAAAAATGAGGGGGAAAATCAAAATTTTACCAAAAATTGACCTAGAAAGCTGAAATTTGGGATAAACCATGTTCTCGACTTGCAAAATCGATTGGAAACTGTTTTAACCCGTTTTGAGCAGTTCTGGAGCTTCCAGCAGATTTTTGAAACTCGAAATTCCCACAAAATTTCATTAAGTAAATAGAGTCGGAAAGCCGAAATTCATTCTGCAAACTAATTTCAGTTCGCTACGAAGTCCACTACTGGATTTCAAGTCGCTTTGAAGCCTTCAGCGACTTTTTGAAAATTACTGGAGCCTCCAGTAGATTTTTAAAACTTGAAATTTCCCCAAAATTTCATCAACAAATTTTATGAAGTTTTTTGGAAAATTGGAATTTTTAAATAGTAGCTGAAAACTTCAACACCTTTTGAAACCACCATGCAGTCGACTTTATATCGTATTGAAATTAGTTTTCGGAGTAAATTTTGGGCTCTTTAACTCTATTTTGATTGAATATTGTGAAAATTTCAACTTTCAAAAATCTGCTGGAGATTCCAGTAATTTTCAAAAAGTCGCTGGAGGCTACAAAATGACTTTAACCCACCCGAAGTCGTCTTCAGATGGTGTTAAAATTGGAGTGCAGAGTAAATTTTGGCTTTACATCTCCATTTGATGAAATTTTCCTTCGAGTTTCAAAAAAATGCTGGAGGCTCCAGAACGGCTCAAAACGATTTGAAACAGTTTCCAATCGATTTGGCAGGTCGAAAATAGGGCATATCCCAAATTTCAGATTTCTAGGTCAATTTGGTGAAATTTTGATTTTTTTTTCTCTCATTTTTGGCTTAAATTTTATTTTCAAAAATTCACCAAAAATCGAATAAGACACTTTAGCACTTGAAATTTATTTTGACAGTTGATAAAGTTTTGCCTGCTCTTTCGATATATGTACTTTGTATACAGTTTAAAAATGCAAGACCCTTGACAATTGAAATAGGTATAAATGACCAAATTGAAAATGTTCTTGGAGCTGCAAAACAATTTCTATTTATTTTAATTATTTTTGAAAAGTCAAAAATTTTTAATGGAATTCTAATGAATTTTCATGGTATTTTAAAAAGATTCACCTTCATTAATTTCAACTAATTTGCTGATATTTTGAACAATTTTTTATCAACTTTTGACCAATTTTTTTGGACTTGAACAATTTCTCAAACTATTTCAATGATTCCTTGAAAATTTTCCAATACTTATACCGATTTCAAGTACTTTTTCAATATTTTTTTCATTTTCAGATAATTCACTGTCAAATTTTTTCCTACAAATTTTCCTACATTTGATCAATAATTCAATCTTTTTTTCAAGATTTTGATAATTTTTATGTAGGTATCTCTGCCTTATTTTAATTAATTTGATGCATTCCAAAAAGTGATGAATTACAAATTTTGCAGGAATTTTTTGAAATTTCCAACGTTATTGAATAATTTTTGCGAATTTTTTGGTAACTTTGACGTATTTTAACAAATTTTTATAATAGATACCTACTCGTACATATTTTATGTACCCAATGATTGTACTTTCATGCAATTCAAACAATTTCGAGAGAATTTTCTAAAAAAACAAATTTTGCATTTTGCAAACTCTATCTCATAATAACACTGTAATAAAGGCTTTCTGCGCATCTATTTTCGTTAAAGGGTATTCGTACATGACATTCATTTCAATTGCAGCTGTCAGACTATCCTCGCATCTCGTTCAGAACATTTTGGAAATCCAAAGTATTTTTCGGAAAAATTAACGTTTCTCAGTTTCTGAGATTCATTTAATTACGTGCCTTTCTCAGTGAGTTTCTCTACTTCATCGCGCAAATAAATCCGTTTGTAAGTACCTACCTGGAATATCTAATATGATCTGTTTCCTCGCACCTCCTACGAAACACCTCGTCTTCTTCATCTTCATTTCGCTGGGAAACTTTTATCTTTATAGTATTTTTTCTACGAAAATATATCAACTTCCGTGTCTCGTTCGTTGTTCCATTGTTTACTAATTTAGCCATTACACTAATGGTACCGATAATCTGAATAGGTAAATGACAAAACGAGTAACGAGTAGTCGACTCGTATTTCAAATTTTAAAATAGTGTATTTCGAGTGATAATCTCTTATAGAGAATTGGTCTGCCTGAAACATGGTCTTTGGTCTTTGGTCAAATAAAGAAGATGAGCGTCGTTGGTGTATAAAAACCTTGGCAAATGATGGATGGTGAATGACCCGTAGGTTAATGAATGAAATGAAATGAATGATGGGAACGTAATAGTATACGGTATACGAAGCTATCGTGATAGTGTTTCGTTGATGATGCGGAGACACTTGGCGTATTTTTCACCGACAAAGTACGCATCTTCGTGTAGATTTTTGAACTAAAATCATGTACTTACTTTTTTTTTCGCCACTACGGTGACGGGAAGTGAAAAATTAGGCAGTGAGAAATAATAGAAGATTTTTAGAAGTTGTTTTTTTTTTCAAGATTTGTCGTGATAATTACGTAGTGTAGGTACCTACTCGTAAGAATTGGGATTTCTCTCTCTTGTAAATTTGAGAGCATGAGATGAAACAAAGGGGAATTGTTGAATTTGTAGAGGAAGATGAGGGAAGAGAAGGGATATGAGGGAAGAATGTTGAGAAGTGATGATTGTCAGTAATACATACAGTATATTTGTCTCTAATTTTAAAACACTCACTTGAGCCATCTCTTTTGATCATATGAGGAGGTGGATAGCAAAACGCAATAACTCCATTTTTGGTTTTTTTGGGAAATTAGGAAAAATTGTCAGGAGGGGAAGGGTGGGGGTCGAGTTCCGAAATTGGTGTCAAATGAAAGGGGAAGGTGCCACAAATAAAATTTCCACTCAATTTCAAAATTTCGGTCACCTGGGTAAGCACAGTGAGGAAAAGAAAAAAAAGTTATTGCGTTTTGAACGCAAAATATTTTTTTTGGTGTTTTTCTGCAAAAAAAAACGTATTTTTTATTTGAAAAAATTGATGTTTAATCGAGAATTTTCGATAAAAAACAATTAAAAAACTGGAATGTGAAATTCAAACAATTCCTGTGTGTGATATGGCATTCAGAGAGTGGCAACGAAAGCACCATTTTTTTAAGTAACTCTTACCCAACGATTTTCAGTACCCACCCGATGAAAAAAAACAGTGTTACCACATCTGCGCAACTGAAATGTATAAAAAGTAGTGGAGTTATTGCGTTTTGCAAACAAAATCTCATTTTTCAGTGCATTTAGCTCTAAAATCAGACTTGTTTTCCTCGATTGCGCTATGATATTCAACTGATGGACAAAATCTGACACCGGGAATGGATTCACCGTTGAATTTTACATAAGGATAGATATCAAACTCAATTTTCGTAATTTTGGAGTTATTGCGTTTTGCTATCCACCTCCTCATATTATGGTCAGATGATGTGATCATTTTTTTCTGAATTGGAACTGCTCTTGCTCCTGAGCTTTCCACAGCTTTGACATAAGATACTCCTATCTATGTAGGTGTTTTTCGCACTAAATGAAGGCGTCTCCCCCATCAAAATCAGCAAATTCTTGTGCTAATACACCTGAGCAATACACAAGCGAATAGTGAAATTCTCAGTTTCATTTCACTCATGTTAGGTACCTACTACCTACCTATTGGTCTACTGGTGTAAGAAACTGAAACACATTTCAATGAAGTCACAAGCATCACTATCAGAATCAACTTTTTCATTTTAATCCTTGCATTTCACGTGATTATATGTCGATTAGTTTTTCAAGTACCTTACAGTTTTTACGAAGGTGACGTTTTTAGCTTTTATCTCTACTTTCCGAGTTATAAATTTCATGTGGTTTTTTTGTGTTGATTCGCTTAATGCGTATTTCATGTGCAATGTCGATAAATATTCGAAAGGTATTTCTGTTTTCTAAAAATAATCGAACTTTATTTAATCCAATATCAACTGCTTGCGAAGATTAGGTTGTACCATGATTTACGATTTAAAGGATTTTACTCTCAATTTTTTAACGAGTCTTTATCAAAACTAAAAAAAAAGAGATAATGTAGGTCCTAAAATTTGAAAAGTAGGTATCGTAGTTTTTTTTTTGAAAATAAAGGAAAAATATTTTTATTGAAGTTGTCTACTAATTTAAAAATTTATATGAGCTTTAATAAACAATTAAAAATTGAAATTTTCTTAGTTTTTACCAGATTCAGATTGTTTCTTCGAAGTTTTCACTAACGAATTCTTGTGTTTTTCCAAATCAAAGCCGAACAATTTACTCAAAAACATATATTTGAACAAAAACTGAGTATTCTTCTTGATAACGGGGCTTGTAGTTATAAATAAGAGCATTTCTTTCATCTTCATGAGTTGCAAATTTATTGCTATTCAATTTAGAAAGCTTCACTAACACATCGTAGAAGTATCGATTTGCTTGAATTGCCGCTTCACTGTGAGGTAAATTTAATTCTTCTTTCCATTCGAAAATCGCTTTTTCTGGATGGAATTGAACTCCAATAAAAGGATGCTCCTTGTGCTCAATGGTTGCTATGAATTTCAATCCTCTTGAGCTGACGCCGGTTGATGTGATTTTCCAGTTTTTTGATAATTTACGCGATTTGGTGAAATTTTTTTGAGTTGTACACCAACTAAAAATTGTTTAAAATAATATGAGATGAGGTACATGTTTGTCAGATGAATATGGAAAATGGTAAGATAAGAATTGGTGGTCGAATTACTTACAAGTGGTTATTGATAGTTACTGGGAAATATTTCAAATTGATGTAGGTTTGATGATCCATGTTAGCGAATAATAAACTTTCAGTGAATTTAGGTTCGAATTTGAGCGGATAATTTTCCTGATGAATCTTGCAAGTTGTTTGAGGATCTTTATGGCCATTGTACAACACTACGAACGCTTCAAATCCCAAACAAACGGCTAGTATTGGAAAGTAGATTCCTTTTTTGTTCATCTGCAGAATGAAATTTGATGTTTATTTCTTGATTAATTAAAAAGTGATGTTTTTTTTCTGAATTGTCAAAAAAGTCCTATTTTTTCAAAAATTGTTTTTAAAAAATCTTATCTATTTTTTTTCAGTCCTTATTTTTGTCAAAAAAAGAATACTTTTAAAATGTTGATCCATTCAAATAAAAACTCAATTTTTCAAAATTTTAAATTGATATTTTTTTTGAAATTCGAATATGGGAAAAATCTTCAAAACTTCGTCTTTTTCCCCTTTCCTACTCGATTCGTGATTTTTCGCTTAAATGAGGTTTAAAAAAAATTATGCACTCGCGTGATAAAACCTGAAGTAATTTGTGAGGTTGAAATTCCACCATCTTGGCTAAAGCTTATATGTACTATAGTTGAACTTTGTTTCAAAAAACATCCATCGTCTCGGCGTACCCCTCCCCCTCCCATCACAAAATAGATTTTTCTCAATTTTATTCGGATTGGTTTTTTCACTTATCAATTTTACAGTTGTGAAAAAATCTTAGATAAGCATAATTAAAGGATGTAATGATTACACTGACCTCTTCTGATATTTCGATGATGGTTGTAAATGCATCGTAATACGGATATCCAGGTTTTAACTGTGAATCTCCACCAGGAATTACTACTCCATTTATCGAGTACAGTATACGTCTAATGAATTCAAATTTAGGTAAATTCAAATCTCTGAGAGCGTACGTCTCGTAAGAATGGCGAAAATAATGTTAAATTGTCCAACATACTCGTAATAATTGCGATTCCGATTGACAAATATTGGTATTGTTCTGGCTCCTGAGCTTTCCACCGCTTTGATGTAAGATGCAGCTATGTAACTAGATTTACCTGTTCTCCCTTTGACGGCTTCTGTTCCATTAATTACGGAAAATTCTTGAGCCAGTACACCTGCGCAATATGCAATCGAAGAGTGAAATTCTCATTCGTCTCATTTGTTTGCACTGTTTGCAGTGAAAAAAAATGTAAATGAATGAATGTATAAACCTATTATTGGTCTACGGGTACAAGAAACCGAAACACTTTTTAATAACGTCACTAACACCGCTATCAGGATTATCCGTTGGATTTTAATTTCTGACGTCATGTTGTACATTGTAGGTACGTGTTCGAATCACCAGCCACCAATTCGATCCAATATTTTGAAAACTGAAATATTTTCAACTTTTACAGCTACTTATATATTCTACATTTTTCACGCCACGTGATAAGATTAATTGTATAATTCTTATATTCTACATTTTTCACGTGATGAGATTGTTATATACCTACATATAATACATATGTATTTCAAGTACAACGGATTTATAGCATTTATCTTCAGAAACAATGTACTTCTGTATCTTAAAAACAATCGTAAATGTATTTTTAACGCAGTATAAACTTTCAATGAGGGTTTAGATGGTGATCTACTGCATTTCACTCGATGTCTTCGACTTAAGTCCTTAATATCGAAACGCGTGGCTTTGACATTCAAATGGTACTGCGCTTTTTTTGGTTAGTGTTACTATACAAAAGGGCTTCTGAAAATTTTTTACAGATCAAAGTCACACACACTATCATTGAAAGTAACATAAAAGATAAATTGAATCGGTGGGAACGGAAAGGGGCTAAGTCCATTTTCGCACTTTTCAGGAATAACAAAAAACTGATTTATTTGAAAATCAAAAATTTTTGGTAAACATGCTTAAGGTCATTGAAAGAGGACCCCAAGACACAATTTTTAGCTCTGTTTAGAAAAAAAAATATTCACGTGCGCCGGCGCTGTTGCTGCCTAAACAAATGGGACTTAGACCCTTTCTGCACCCAATCGACAAAATTTCTTTTGAAATTGCTCGGGCACGAATGGGGCTTGATTCTACATCTAAGTACATCATTTAGACTGCTATCTCGTTTAAATTGACCAAAAACCCCGTGAGTTCTAAGACTTTTTGCCGAAGTTGTTAATTTTTTCATCATTTTTCAGTTCAGAGATTAACTTAAATTTCAAAAAATGGTCTTCTCAAAAATGTTAGTTATTTTTCAAGGAATCAAAAAAATTTTACAAAAAAGTCATAAATGTGGATCCGCCCTTTTTCTGCGCCCAAATACCACTTTCCCGGCAGTTTTGCGGAAATCTGACATCACCAGTCGATCCGCCGTACTTTGAAACCCCTATATCCGTGAAAAAAATTTTTTCCAAAAATGTGACTTGTTACTTTTCCGTTCCCACCGATTCAATTATAAAAACTATATTCAGACCTTCCGGTAATGGATACCATGAGAATTTTTTTTAATAGCGCCATGATGGCATTAAATTTGGATTAAAAAAAAAATTACCTGCATGGAATTTTGTACGTCTAATTACAGGATGTCTAACGGTCCTGAAAGTCCTGCAGTTGTCCTGCTTTTTATCTTTTTTGACCAAAAAGTCCGGCTTTATTTCAATTAGACTTCTAATTTTCAATTAATTTCTTCTTTTTTTGGAATTTTGAAAAAATTTTGTTGAAAAGGTCTCATTTGCCCACTTTTTTAAAAGTTGAATTACACATTTTTGAGAGCTTTTGCCCTCGTTTCGCTCGGGCTATTTGCTTTTATTTTTCGAAATAACAAACTTATGGTTCAAATTCATGACATGTTCAAAGTTTGAATCAGAAAAATAAACTCCTCCCTTCATTAAGAAACTTTTTTTTAAACTTTTCAAAACACGAATTTTTAAAAGCTTTTGGTCTCGCTTCACTTGGACTCGTTCATTTTTTTTCAAGTTTGTATTTTTAAAAAAAAATACAATTCAAAGGAGGAGTCTTGATAAGAGCCATTTTTTTTGGCACCATATAGTTTTCGACTCGGCCACTCTTAAAATGTTGTAAGTTGTAATAAATGTCTCAAATACGAATCCGTAGTTAGTTAACCCAAAATGACCGTTCTTTTGAGCTCCAGGGGTTCCCAAAGTTGTGAAATTAAAAAAAAATGTTAGTAATCACTGACTATTATTTTCAAAAACTTTTTGAGCGTGAAGTATCTGTTTAAACCGAGCTATTTTCGACCCTCGGGGGGCAGAAATGGTGGAGGGGGGGTTAATTTTTGGGAAATTTTGGAACCATCATTTTGAACTTACCCTTTTGAACTTCGCTAATAAACTTTTTACAATTGATTAGTACTCGTATCTAAAAGACCTCCATCCTACCAAATTTTGAGCTCAATAAAATTTTCCGCTGGTATATTTAAAAATCCAATTTTCCATCATTTTGATATTTTAGGAACCCCTGGAAAACTAGAAACCTGCGATTTGAGCCAAACGCAACGTTTCGAGGCATATACGTATTTAATCATCTAGATGAAAAAAATTTAAGTAAGCTCCCTGTATACGTATTAGTAATTTTGAACCCTTTTTTTAGAGCCCCCCCCCCATTTTAAGCCCCCCTAAAAAAGACGTTTATGCATATTTTTTCAAATAAATCGGATAATTTAAATGTAAAACACTCTAGCGAGTGCTCGATAATTTTTCTTTTGATTTTTATTGTAACTTTCATAATTGAGCTTTTTTGGGTCAAATTCGGAGATTTTACTTTTTGAAATAATGTTAAAATCACGTTTTTACAATTTCAATGAAGTAGCCTCCTTACAAAATTTCGAAGCGAAATGTAATAAACTTCTCAAGTGACTCATCGCACAAAAAAAAACATTGTTTTTTTTCCTTTCAAAATACTGATTTTCGAGAGCTTTGGGCCTCGTCGCTTCGCTATGGCCACTTTTTTTCCTTTTCCATTCTTAAAAAACTTCAGATTTGAAGTTTGAAGAAGAAATGAAAATTTCTATACGTTATATGAAAATTAAGTAAGCAAAATTATATTACCTATCGAATGTCGAAATTGTTATTTTTTTATCTCTTTTACCTACTTATCTTATTTTTAGTTTAAATCTCGGCGGTTTATTTTGAAAAATTAGTACGTATAATTTAATTTCCAAATCAAAATGTCGTTCAAATTTTCCATTAATTTTTTTTACATTTGTTGAAAAAATTTTATTTTGAAAAAGTGCTAGCTTATATTCGCTCAATTTTATTATGTAGTACATTAGCAAGAACCTTGAAAGTGAAAATAAAATCAAAATATTGAAAAATGATAAAATTACATTTTCGACGTCCGCTTATTTGAAAAAAATTTTGATATATTTGAAGACGTTAAAAAATTTTGCATATGAAATCTTTCTCCGCCAACTCTCCCCCCTCTTGAAAAATCCCAAGTGTTTAAAAAACGTCCTGCAAAAGTCCTGCTGTTTTATTTTGAAATTTTGTTTAGACACCCTGAATTAATAAATTTCATGTAAAAGTGTGGTATCAGCTAAGAACTGATTTTATTCATTGTCATAAATTTATTTGCATAATTTTTCCTCCGTTAATATTGAATGGATTTTACATACCTACCTGCTCCGATATTTCAGTCATGATCGTGACGAGTGGTGGTCGCTGGAATCAAAGTTCAAAATGGCGAATAACTGGTCGATTTTCTGCATTCTCTTCAGGAATATTATTCCATTTCTTGAATGAAGCATTAGGCTACAATTTTTTAAATTCCTTATCACGATGATACCGCATATCTAATTGAAGAAAGCACTTATTTAAATATAACTTTTTAAAATATCTACCTGTATGTAGTCCGTGGGTGACTCTGCCTGTACCAACACATTCAATTGCTTGATGGTTGACTCAAGTAGGTATATGCAATTTAAATAAATTTTGGCGTCCTCGTAAATTGATATTGGTAGCTTATTTCCAAATCAACGAGTGCTTTTACGAAATATGTACATGCAATAAGTACTTAATACGAGACAATAGGTGGGTTTCATGTGAGTGGATTGTCTAAATCTTGTTTGATAAAGTTTATCTTGAGTGAAGAGTATTAATTGGATTATATTTTACTTACAAACGAAAGTGTCTCTTCATTTTAATAAATTCGTACGAGCGAGGTGGCCATTCTTGGAATTCACTGAATTCAGTATACTTACCTAATTTGTTTAGTCATCGTCACAATATTTGACTATCATCTTAAAAAAAAAATAGTACTTTTTGAAGCTGTTTTCTAGGAAAATTTATTCATTTAATGCTTATTTTTAGATACATTTCATTTATTTCAAAAATAAAAAATTAACCTAGAGTATTTATCAATAAAATGTGCTTAAATAATACTGACTACAGTGACACAGGGTGATCCGAAATTAAATGTGCATTTTGTTTAATCATTGACGATATTTTATGCTTGCTAAATCTTCAATTAATTTGAAAAAAATTTCAAAATTTCATTTTACGTGTAGGTAATTGAAATAATTATAGTTTTGAAATTTTTTTTATGATGATTTACGTAGCATTTGATCGTCACTAGATTCATAAATGATTAACTTGTCTGTAGGTAGGTAAGTAAATAAAGAAGGAGAGAGTCGTAACAATTTTTTAAAAATTTTACACCACTGTTAGATAAAAAGAGCAAAGTGACTAACTTCTTTGATTGTACGTATCTTGAGGTTAGTTAACATTTTATGTATTGCACCTGTTCCGATATAATTTTTTTCAAATTTAGGAAGTATAGGATTAATTTTTTACCATCTTCTTCTAGAATTGATTTCACCACGTTCAGCACTTCTGTAGGTGTAGGTTTCGAAATAATTTTCCAAAGTTGGTTTTTCTTCTTTTAGGTAACCGTGATCACAGCTCACAAATTCGAACAAGTACAAAATATGACCTCGTTGGAGTGAAAAGTGGTTTATACTGTCTACATAAAGGTATGGTAGGATGGTAGTTGAAACACGAGTGCCTGCTGTCTATTATCGTTCAAGTATAATCTTTGAATCTTATCAGTGGAAAAATTATCTTAGACTTGGAAGTTCGAAACTGAAATTTTAATCAATATCTACCATTAAAAGTGCCACATTGGGACTCGATGTGACTACATATTAGATAGGTACCTACCTACCTAGTTGAAAATGTACACCTGAGTATGGACTGAAGGGTCGGTGAGTGGAAAATACGGATTGTGATTGAAAATCAGAGCATCTCTCTCTTCGATTTTGGTTCTGAACTTGTTAAAATTGAGTTTAGCGAGTTTCACCAGCACATCGTAAAAAATGCGATTGGCTTGAACAACGGAGGGATTGTGAGGCAAGTTGCACCATTCCTCCCATTCGAACGTTGGCTTTTCTGGATGAAATTGAAGAACGATAAAAGGATATTTTTTGTGTTCAGCGCTTGCTATGAATTGCAGTCCTCGTGAAGTGATACAGGTTGAAGTAATTCTCCAGTATTTTGACAGACCTGCCTTGGTGAAGTTACGTTTGGTTGTGCACCAACTGAAAAACGTGGACATTTTATTAAAATTATCGATTTATTTTACCTGCTGCGTTATATGAAGTTGAGTTTTTTGTCGAGTTGTAGATCGTACGTACTCGTGAGCGTGAGCAGTTGCTGGAAAGTATTTCAAACGAGAGTATGACTTGTAGTCGATATCGGCATATAATAAACTTTGCCTGAAATTAGGCTCGAAATGGAGGGCATAATTTTGATGATAAGCGTCGCAGGTGGTTTGTAAAAGTGTATGGTTATTGTCCATCGTGAAAAATGCCTCCAATCCCCAGCAGACGCCCATTATTGGGAAGTAAATCCCTTCATCATTCATCTGCGCCAAAGAAATACGTCGATTTAATATAGAGGCAATTTTATGAAGAAATTTTTTCGATGTGAGACTGACCTTTTTAGCTATTTTGACGATAATCACAAAAGCATCGTAATATGGACATCCGGGTTCTATTTCATTGGAGCCTCCTGGTACCATTAATCCATTTACCGAGTATAGCATACGTCTGAAAGAAATTTTTCGTATTGTACTAATTTCCAAATTCTCGTATATTAAACCTTGATTCAATGTTTGAAAAATATATTCGTACTCGTAATAATGATAAGATTGATTGGTGAAGATTGGAACTATTCTTGCTCCCGAACTTTCCACCGCTTTAACGTAAGATGCTGCTATGAATAATTTTCCAGCAGGATCCATTGAGCCTCCTGGATTGTATCTGGCCCATTCTTGAGCCATCATTCCTATGAAACAAAAATATAATTATTTTTATTGGGTGTTAATAAGAGTAGAAAATATACACAATTTCACTTACCGATGACTGGTCTCGTGGTGCAGTAAACTGAACTACATTTTAGTAATACTAAAAGGAAAATTAACAATTTCATGTCGATCATTGTCGAACCACGTTACCGAATAATCTTGGAAATAATTTGCAAAAAAATTTTGAATTGTGGTGAAAAATTGTAATAACTTATTTCGCGATTTTGACAATCTTGAAACGTTTATGATTAAAAGAAAGGTTCACTATAAAACAATGTGCCAAATTTCTGGACCGAAAATTTTTCGAGTGTTGCCCAGTATCAAGCCAGGTCATGTATGAGAGCTGATTTTTATTTATATGTATTTTTTATACAACTCCATCGAGCTTTTGGAGTGTTTTTTTTTAGACACACCTCACTTCTAATCTGAATAGTACTTATTTAAGGCGGTGCTTTAGGCACCACAACAAAAGTAGGTAAAGTGAAGTTTTTGGAGTGCATATTTCAAACCGTTTTTTTTAGCTTAATAATCAACTTGAAACGAAATGAAATACACAATTATTTATGGTGGGAATTTTTTTTTCGTTTATCGTTTAAAATCTCTATCAATAAGATTCAATTTTCGGATTTGAAGCGAAAAACATATCCATGACTTGCCACTTTTCTCGCAGAGGATGACAGGAATCTTTACCTCCATTTTTTAAAAATATTTTCAATTTTGGAGGCTTCTATATGGGTGGCCTCACATTGTAGGAGGGGGGGGGGCTGAGAAAAGGTTTTTCTTAAAAAAAAGAATCACCTAAAAGAGTATTCTGCTCAGAGATGAAACATTTTCAAATAATTTGTAAGTACCTATACACTATACAGGCATTAATTTTTCATCTTTTCTGATATTTTTCAATTTTGGAGGTTTCATAAAAGGATACTAACATCATTTGGAGCACCAGGTGGTATTTTTCTTGAAAAAGTGGTTATCTAAAAGTAGGTACACTGCTCAGAAACGAAACATTTTCAAAAAATTTATACAGATATGAATTTTTCATTTTCTTGCTGATTTTTTTTGTCGACTTTGAGGGGCTTTATTGGGAACCAACATGATTTGAGAGACCTGGGAAAAGTTTTTCTTGAAAAGGTGCTTATTCAGAAAGATTCTGCCCATAAATGAAAAATTTTCAAAAGATATTTCTACAGACATAATCTTATTATATGTTTTACAAATTTGGTGGGCCGGGGGGGGGGGGGTTATTCAAGAGAGCCAACATCATTTGGGGGTCCAACAAAGATTTTTTTCTTGAAAAGGGGGTTATGTAGAACTAAATGAGATATTTTCAACAAAATTTCCCTAATCATGATTTATTCTCATTTTTGCAATTTTTTAATTTTGGGGGGCTTCTTACTAGGAGGCCAATGTGGATTGAGGGGTGGGGAAAGTTTTTTTCTTAAAAAGAGGATTAGTTAGAAAAATTCTGACGCAGAAATAAAAAATTTTCATTAATAAGACTTTTTCTCATTATTTTTGATTTTTTTTCAACTTGGGAGCGCCTGGCACCACTTTTTTTTACAGATAGGGGAAATAAAAAATTCAGAATTTTTTTCTCACCCGACGTAACAACTTTAGGGAAGGGGAGAGGTAGAAAATTCCAATTTTGCAAAATAAGGTGCACTCTAGTACTTACTTACACATGTACAAATACTTGTTTGAAAGTTGTTCGTTGAAACATTCTGCAACCAAAAAACCCACTTTTAACCACAACTTATTAGCCTAATTTTCTCCGAGTTTTCGCGATTTATATTAAAAAAAAAAAAAAAACTGTTTTTATGCCCCTCGGTAACTGTATTCCCAGCGTTTTTACCCTCGCTTTGCTCAAATCCGTTCGCTTTACTTTTTCGATTTTGAATTTTTCCAAAAAAAAGTCATTATTCGAATTTCAAACTTTTGAAACAAAATGATAAACTTTTCATGAGCAACTCAGTCGTATTATTAAAAAATCATCGTTTTTTTATACCTACCTACCTCTCGAAATACTGATTTTCGAGAGCTTTTGCACTCTATTCGCTCGGTCGGTTTGCTTTTCTTTTTCAAAAAAAAAAAAAAATTATTCGAATTCTATCGTTTTTATGCCTCTTGGAATACTAATTTTCGAGAGCTTTTGCTCTCGCTTTGCTCGGGCCCATTTGATTTTCCTTTTCCTTGAAGCAAACAGTAATATGAAATATTTACAATCAAAATTGAAGAATTTGAGTAAATTTGATTTTAAGCGAACATAATATGATATTCATCTATTTTTAAAATTGATAAGGAGAAAATAAAACGAAAAATTGAAGTGAAACGTTATATACTCGGATTTTTGGCGTCTACTTGTTTAAATAAAATCGTAAGGTGCTTGAAGACATCAGAAAAGCAAACGTTTTTTTACAAAAATTTGGATAAAAACTTGAATTTAAATTTTGACCTCCCCCCCCGTCCCACCTTGAAAAATTCCATAAGTGCTCGAAAAATTACCTTAATAACTACGTTCTTAGGATTAGTAAGTGGTATAGAAGGGCCAACTCTTGATCGCGGCTGTCAATTGATAAAGAAAATACGCCGCGTCATGTGCTTTGAAATAATGTACTCGCAATACTCACATCCAAAAATAAAACATTGCAATAATTATTTAAATGATCGTAGATTTCTTATCGAGCTGGCGCTACAATGAGTTTCGAAGCACCACTCAAATAAGAAAACCAATTTTTTAAACGTTTGTTGAACATGACTCATGAGATAATCAGACTTGTATTAATTGTAAGTATACCTAATCACTGCCCAGTAGTTGATCACATTGAATGAAAATGTCCAGTATACCTAGGTATATTGAATGTATTTGTAAACTAGCTTCACAAAATGTCAACAATTCATTTTAGACCCTGTTCTATCGCTTTTACTTGTTTCACCAACTTATTTGCTTGTTTTTCATACTTACGTATGATAAATTTTAGTGCGTTTAAAATGTCAATGTTCATGTCATATCAAAGATAGACTATTATCATTCTTAAGATATTTTTTTCAGTGAAGTGCTATCAAAATAATTGATTTTACCACACATTAAAAAGTAAAATTTGAAAAAATTTCGATTTCTATGCCATTTTTGGTAGAAATGTCCAAAAAGCTACTCCTTTTTCAAAAATTGTCTGTCTCAGTTTTGTTCTTATTTTGCCAGAAATTACGAAAAAAAATTGGATGAATAACTGTATTTTGGGCGTTTTTTGTACATTAAAATCTTTTGATTATGTTTTGTCTGCACATTTATTGGTTACCTACTTTTTCAAGTTTCTGTGGTAGGTAACTAAAATTATTTTTTTCTGAAAAAAAAAATGAGTAGGTAGGTACTAGGTACCTACAAGCCCGGGTCCTTTCTTTGAGAGTCCATATCTTCTCTCCAGGGGTACCACCAGATCTAAAAAAAAATCTGAGTGATTCTCAACTCACAATGAAAATTTTCGCACTAAAGGGTATTAGGTATGCTTTATTAATACACGACATAAGCACATTAAAAATATTCATCTAGATTTACACACATCACACATGTCAGATAGATTTAGGTACACAATACATGCAGGTACATTCTATTAGGAATAAATCAGTCAAAGAGGTAAATCTGAGGTTTCTCGAATATTGGGGCAAGAAGGTAATTTAGGGAGTTGACCAGACAAGAGATAAAAAATATGCAAAATGTTATTTTCGGTCTTTTTAAAAATATTTTGAGCATTATTTGATTTCATTCTGAAAATATGATACTCGATAGGAAATGTTGGTCGTTAAGTCTCTGAATAGTTACTCATACTCTTGTTATTGAGTTTTTCCTGTTTTTCAATGATAAATTTACCAAAATATTCAACTTCTTCAGAAAATTGGTTAAAATTTAAATGACTTATCTTTCTCAAAATAACAGTTACTGTTTTTTTGTCAACTCATAAATACTATGTACCTATCTATCGATACCTAATAATAATAGACAGAAAATACACAGATTCAGTCGATATAGAGATTAAATAAGAGTAAACATATTCTGAAGTACATAATTACATATTAGGTAGGTACCTACCTAATTGAAGATGTACACCTGAGTAAAGATTGCAGGTTTGGTGACTGGATAAAACGGCCTATAATTATAAATCAGAGCATCTTTTTCTTCCTTTTCAGTTCTGAACTTGTTATTGTTGAGTTTAGCGAGTTTCACCAGCACGTCGTAGAAATGGCGATTGGCTTGAACAACGACGTGATTGTGAGGCAAGTTCAACCATTCCTCCCATTCAAATGTTGGCTTTTCCGGATGGAATTGAAGGGCGATAAAAGGATATTTTTTGTGTTCAGCGCTTGATATGAATTTTAGTCCTCGAGAAGTGACACTGGTTGAAGTGACTTTCCAGTATTTCGACAGACGTGAATTGGTGAAGTTACGTTGAGTTGTGCACCAACTGAAAAGCGTGACCATTTTATTAAAATTATTGATTTATTTTACCTGCAGATGTTTATGAAGTTGAGATTTTTGTCGAGTTGTAGATACTACGTACTCGTGAGCGTGAGCAGTTATTGGAAAGTATTTCAAACGAACGTATGTCTGGTGATCGATATTGGAAAATAATAAACTTTGAGTGAATTTAGGCTCGAAGTGGAGGGCATAATTTTGATGATAAGCGTCGCAGGATGTTTGTAGAAGTTTATGGTTGTTGTATATTGTGAATAATGCCTCGAATCCCCAGCACATGCCCATTATCGGAAAATAAATTCCTTTATTGTTCATCTGCAGCAAAGAAATATGACGATTTAATATACGTAGAGGTAATTTTATGAAGAAATTTCGTGAAGATATGAGACTGACCTGTTCAGCTATTTTGATGATAGTCACAAAGGTGTCGTAATATGGACATCCAGGTTGAATTTCATTGGACCCTCCTGGTGCCACTACTCCATTTATCGAGTGTAGGATACGTCTGAAAGAAATTTTTCGTACTTAATTTCCAAATTATCGTAAATGAAATCTTGATTTATTGTTTGAAAATATTCGTACTCGTAGTAATGATAAGATTGATTGGTGAGAATTGGAACGACTCTTGCTCCCGAGCTTTCTATCGCCTTAACATAAGATGCTGCTATATAAGAACTTCCAACAGGATTGATTGATCCTCCTGCTCTGTATTCGGCAAATTCTTGGGCCATTATTCCTGTGAAACAAAAACATATTTTTATTGAATGTAAATAAAAGTAGAAATACACGTGGTACTTATCAGGGTTTGGTTTTCACTTACCAATGATTGGTCTTGTGGTGCAGTAAACTGAAGTACATTTTAGTAATACCAAAATTTGGAAAATTATCAATTTCATGTTGATTATGGACATAATATTTAATCGATCCACGTTACTTGGAAATCAAGTGCAAACGAATTTTAAATTGTGATGAAAAATTGTAATAACTTCTTTCGCGATCTTGAAAAGTTTATGATTGAAAGAAAGGTTCACTATAAAACAATGTGCCAAATTCCTTGACCGAAAATTTTGAAGTGTTTCCCAGTATCATGCCAAGTCATGTATGGGAGCTAATTCTTATTATTGGTATCTTTTATAAAACTCCATCGAGCTTTTGAAGTGTTTTTCGGACACACTTAACTTTTAATATGAATAATAAGTTTATTTAATCACTTGAAAATCTCATTTATGAAATTCTTCCATGTTTTCGTAAATCAATTAAAGTGGAAAAAAACAATACCTACTACGAGTGTAGATGATTTTATTATTGATTGAACACTGAACACCGTGTAGCTACTCGTATTTACCTATACCAACACATTTGTCTGTTTTGAACATGAGTACATTATTAATTTGTTTTCCACTTCGTAGTCTTAATCACAGGAAAAATACTTCATAAAAGCTACTAATAAGTACCATTTTTCTGTGGAAAAATCCTCTGAGTAAGGGTTACAAACATTATTAAGTGTAACTCTTTCTTCAGTCTTCGTTTCGAGTTTATACCATTTGGATTTGATTAATTTATAGTACATATGTATAATGTTTTACGCAATCACTTGATGTTGTGAAACGTGGCTTTTTTTTGACGGAATGTTTTTCATCAAATTTTCCTAATTATGGTAAGTTCACTTCAAAAATGTTTAGCATTTGAAAATGTTGAAGATGTAAAAACCAAATTTTCTTCTCTTCGACTTACGTATGTTTCAAAACTTTTGCTCTCCAAAATGAAAAAGTTGACTAAATTAGGCCATGAAAGTAAATTTTAGCTTTGCAATTTCATTTCATAGCTGTAAAATGTTGTGGAAATTTCAACGTTCAAAAATCTACTTAAGGCTCCAGAACTGCTTGAAACGCTGATTTTAATCGATTCGAAGGGTCAAAAATATAGTATATGCGAAAGAAAAATGTTTGTAATTGAATCGGTGAGTGCAGAAAGGGAACAAGTCACATTTTTGGAAATTTTTTTTTTCACGGATATAGGGGTTTCAAAGTACGGCGGCGGATCGACTGGTGATGTCAGATTTCCGCAAATCTGCCGGGAAAGTGGTATTTGGGCGCCGATAAAGGGCGCATCCGCATTTATGACTTTTTTGTAAATTTTTTTAAATTCCTTGAAACATAACTAACATTTTTGAGAAGACCATTTTTTGAAATTTAAGTTAATCTCTGAACTGAAAAATGATGAAAAAATTAACAACTTTGGCAAAAAGTCTTAGAACTCGAGGGGTTTTTGGTCAATTTAAACGAGATTCGTGCCCGAGCAATTTCAAAAAAAATTTTGTCGATTGGGTGCAGAAAGGGTCTAAGTCCCATTTGTTTAGGCAGCAACAGCGCCGGCGCACGTGAATATTTTTTTTTCTAAACAGTGCTAAAAATTGTGTCTTGGGGTCCTCTTTCAATGACCTTAAGCATGTTTACCAACAATTTTTGATTTTCAAATAAATCAGTTTTTTGTTATTCCTGAAAAGTGCAAAAATGGACTTGTTCCCTTTCTGCACTCACCGATTCAATTTTATCTTCTTTGAAATGGTTCTTTACCCAAAGCTCTACCGATTATCGTTCATAAGTTCTTGAAGATTAAAGTTGCCAAAAGTGGTCATTGATGAACACGCACTGACTGATGACAGTGATAACACAATTTCACCACTTTTGGCAGAAGTCTCACTGCTTTTCAAAAATCGCTCAGAAGTTTTTCTTTTTTGCCAATATTCCCATAAAGTCTTACTTATTACTGAAATTTGTCAAAGTCTTGCGTCTGCCAAAAAATTCTTGTTTTTTCAAAAATTGCTAAAAAAGTATCAAAGTATCACTTTTTCGACAAAAATTGCGAGAAAAATTTGTTGTCAATAATTGCCAAAAAAGTACCATTTTTTTACCAAAATTATCAAAGTTTTGTTTTTTTGCTAAAAATTGAAAAAAATACTCGCTTTTTAACAAAATTGCTAAAAAATTTCAAAAAATCTCACTTTTTTCTTAAACGTTGCAAAAGTTTCACTTTTTAGACAGAAATTGCCAAAAAGCCACTCCTTTTGCAAAAATTTTCTGTCTCAGTTTTGCCAATTTCTTTTTCCTTAAATTGCAAAAAAATTTTCCCTGTTGCCTAAACTGTCAAAAGGCTCGTTTTTTGACTAGAAACTTGCAAAATAATTTAACCTTTCAAAATTAAAATGACTGAAGGTAGGTACCTAACTGTTTTTGGTCATTTTTTTTTATATTAAAATCTTTTGCTTAAGTTTTGTCTGCACATCTTTGGTTAAGTACTTAAGTTATTTTTTTTTTCTGAAAAAAATGAGTAGGTACCTGCGAGCCCTGGTTCCTTCTTTGAGGGTACATATCTTCCCTCCAGGGGTACCACTGTAGCTAAAAAAAATTCTGAGTGACTCAGAATGAAGGTTTCCGCACTGAATTTGGTCAAAATTCATTGTTTTTTTTTTCGATTTGTAATGCTTTATTAATACACGACAACACGTAGGTAGATTGAAAATAATTATCTAGATTTACACACTTGTCAAGTAGGTTTAGGTAGTATGCAATAATATACATGCAGGTACATTTTATTAGGAATAAATCAGTCAAAGACGTAAATTTGAGTGAAAACCGATGGTTTAGAGTCCGGATACTCTGGTTTGTAGTTATAAATGAGAGCATCTCTTTCCTCCTTTTCAGTCCTGAATTTATTACTATTCAATTTAGATAGCTCCACTAGTGCATCGTAGAAATACCTATTTGCTTGCACAGCAGTTGAGTGGTGGACTATGTTCAACGTATCATCCCATTCAAATATGGCTCTTTCTGGGTGAAATTGAATTGCAGTGAAGGGATACGTTCTGTGTTCAATGGTGGCTATGAACTTCAATCCTCTCGAATTGACACTGGTTGATGTAATTTTCCAAGTTTTATCTAAATGCGACCGTGTAAAGTTACGTTGAGTTGTGCACCAGCTAAACAAAATTTGAAAATTGGGTTATTCATTGTGGTGTGTTCGATTGAATGAGTTGCTTACCTATTTGTGTATTTAAAATTACTTACTAATGCATATTTACTGTCGTAGGAAAATATTTCAAATTGATATATGTTTGGTGATCAATTCGAGAGAATAATAAACTTTCGGTGAATTTAGGTTCAAATTTGAGCGGATAATTTTCACGAATTACGTTGCAACGTGTTTGTAAATCTTTATGGCCATTGTATAACGTCACCATTGCTTCAAATCCCAAACATACTGTCATTATTGGGAAATATATTCCTCTTTGGTTCATCTGCGTAAATATGGGACATAATAATTGAATTTCGAGCCACGTAGGTAGTTTCTATTTTGGCGAATTTTATAAACTCACCTTCTCTGATAATCTGACTATGGTCGTAAAGGCATCGTAGAAAGGATACCCTGGTTCTATTTTTGCGGCTCCTCCGGGTACCAGAACGCCATTTAGTGAGTTGAGTATCCGCCTACATTCGTGCATAAAATTTATTCAGTCAATGAAATTAGGTTCGGATTATGACAGCTGAAGTTTAATACGTACTCGTAGTATTGTGGAGAACGATTGACAAATATTGGAACTACTCTAGCTCCTGAGGCTTCTACCGCTTTGATGTACGATGCTGCTATATATGTGCTTCCTTTATCTGTGATAAAACTTCCAGCTTTGTATTCTCCGAATTCTTGTGCCAGTACACCTATAAAAGAAATTATTACTCGTATCATGAATTTATTGTTCGGCCCCCAACCCACTCCCCTTGGACAGTATAGCCAAAAAACGCGTTTTTTGCGAGAAAAATTGTGTATCCATGAGTAGTGGGGAGAAAATTCTGGTACCTCACGGAATGTGTAGGGTGTAGATGTAGAGAGAAGATAGGTGGGAACTTGGTCCTGCTGAGGAGGATTTAGTTCCCTGATGTACCTGTCCGGGGTATGCTCGGCTAATTAATACCCTACACCTTCCCTCATACAGATTGTGTGTATGTCACTATTCGTCCGACCAATAAACCAAAAGATGATAAATCACTTTTAACACTTTATTGAGCTTCACTTAATGAACATACATTTACACACAACTAATAGGTAATACCTAGAGCTATAAGTACACACGCGTTCGTGCAGTTCTGCTCAAAAGGCTGGTTGTCCTAACATCCATCCAGAGGAGCGATTACCAGGGATGCGATGATACCCAATATATCATGATATTTATCGATACGTATCAGATCAGTAGTGTATCGATACGTATCGATCCAAACTTGATACCAAGCTTTTGAATTTTGTTTGTTTTTGGCTTTTTTTTATCTGTGAAAGTTTTGGCATTTCAGCCAACTTTTTAAGCTAAATAAACAAACAAAAGTATCATGATATTTATTGATACGTATCATGATATTTTCAGAAGTATCGATACCGTATTGATACAGTATCATCGCATCCCTGGCGATTACTCTAAGCAACCTAAGACAACTGCAAAGCGGACACGGCAGTCTATTTCAGTTGTCCGCATCTCACAGAACTAATCCGCTAGATGGCACTGCACCAGCAGTGTTACCGACAACCGAGGGCATATATTCCCTGCTATAACGAGTACCTTGGGTCCTCATCTACCCTCTACAAGGGGAACAGTGGGCCTTTCAACATGATTTCTTTCAAAAAAATTTTATCGTAGTGGTGGGGGTAAAATTGACAAAAGAAAACTTTGTACCACCACTGCTCCGAATTGAAAGGTTGGGCATCAAAACTGTTTTCGCCAAAATGTGTCTTTTTACAAATACTTTCTTCCTACCAATCCATAAAATTGAAATTTTGTCTGCAAAAGGCTCATATTTGCAAGAAACCCTGAAAAATATGAGTTTTTCGCGTTTTTTTGCCAGACTATGCGAAATATGCGAAAAATGTATAGAACACAAAGTGTAGAGCGTCAAATTTTACCCTAGAAAACGTGTTCAAAAGGTTGTCAAAATGATCATCTACAGAAGTTAGCAAGGATTGTAATCATGAGCTCTGTGAATAAAAAAGTACCACAAAAATTCAAATTGAGATCAGAGCAATTCAATTACAATTCTCACATTATTTTTAATTTAAACACATTTCCACAATGCCTGGTGAAACAAAATCCTTCAAAATGAAAATATCGCAAGCCAAACTTTCAAATAGTTACCAAGAATATGCAAATAACCCAAAAATTGTTCAGAAGTCCAACTCAAAATCAGTACCTAATTTCAGAAAATACAAATTTCGATTTCGATTTTAATTTTCAAAAATGTTAACAAAACCTTTTTCAAATCCAAAAGGTACCATACAAGTCATCTAAAATTCCTCTTAGATCATGGATTGGTTCAAAATCAGATTATTGTCCCAAAATCAAGAGGTAAGTAATTTACACGATTATAGAAAAACCAGGTTAACGTCTCGTGAAAGTGAATGAATAAAAGTGATTCCAAAAATAATTGAATGATGACTTATACCTACAATTTATATTTTTCAATGGAAATTACAAACCATAAAAAATTGACTAACTTAATCCAAATTTGGCTTGACGATGAGAAGAAAAAAAACAATTTTTTAGTATTTTTGAAGATCCTTTACTTTACCCATACTAGGTAAATAATTTGAAAAAGTAGGTATATGTTGTGTATTTTACCTATAGATGTGATAAACGTAGGTATCATTAAGAGAACTAGAAAAAATGAATAGAAAAGGAAATCGAGAAAAAAATTATAAAATTATGAAAATTGATTGTAAAAATGGAAAAAGCAGCACTTTTCACTTTTCAGACAAATGCAGACAAACGTTAGGACTTATTTCTTTTTGACAATTTTTTCAAGAGCTGTACATTCAAACTATTTCTGCTGATAACAAGATTTTACTGGCCATTTCGGCATAAATAAGAATTTTTTGGATAACTTGTCAAAAAAAGTCCTTTGCCCACAATATTTTGTCAAAAAAGTAGAACTTGAAGACAATTTTGACAAAAAGCAGGAGTTTTGGAAATTGTTGCTAAAAGCAGAAGTTTTTTTTACAATATCTAATTTTATTTATTTTGGCAAAAAGCAGTTTTTTTTTATAACTAAGGTACAAAAAAAATTAATTTTGACAGAAGTTAGAATTTTTTAATAATTTTTTTTGAAAAGAAACTTCTGTAAAGTTTTGGTGAAAATGAGATTTTTCGACAATAATTTTGGCGATAAGATTTCTTGAACATTTTGCCAAAAACTTTTGCTGTTTTGGCAATTCTTACAAAAAGTCAAGATTTTTTGATAATTTTGGCAAAAAATAGGAATTTATAAAATGTTGGCCTACAACCAGGGTTTTTTTTGTTCATTTTTACAGAAAATATGTACATATGTATTAGGACTTTTTTGATAATGTCAGAAAAAAATCAGATGTATTTTTCGACAATTATGAGTAGGTATTACGACTATGAACAGTCAACAGTGCTTTTTTGACAATTTCGACAAAAGTTAGAATTTTTTTATAATTTTGGCGAAAAAACAAGACTTTTTTGATAATTCTGGCAAAAGCCGGAATTTTTGGCAAGTTTGCAGTAGTGATTTTTCGCCTCATACTATGTAACGACACGACCAACGTTACAATTATCAGAAATGCAGGTGACATAATATTCATCTCATGACTTTGCTGCAAAGACACGGTGTGTGTGCGCGCTTAGCTCAGGAGATGAGTGAATTGACAACCTTTTGAACACGTTTTCTAGGGTAAAATTTGACGCTCTACACTTTGTGTTCTATACATTTTTCGCATATTTCGCATAATCTGGCAAAAAAAACGCGAAAAACTCATATTTTTCAGGGTTTTTTGCAAATATGAGCCTTTTGCAGACAAAATTTCAATTTTATGGATTAGTAGGAAAAAAGTATTTGTAAAAAGACACATTTTGGCGAAAACAGTTTTGGTGCCCAACCTTTCAATTCGGAGCAGTGGCGGTACAAAGTTTTCTTTTGTCAATTTTACCCCCACCACTACGATAAAAATTTTTTGAAAAAAAACATGTTGAAAGGCCCACTGTTCCCCTACACATTCCGTGAGGTACCAGAATTTTCTCCCCACTACTCATGGATACAGAATTTTTCTCGAAAAAAAAACGCGTTTTTTTGCTATACTGTCAAAGGGGGGTGGGTTGAGAGACGGAAATTCCGCTCGAAAATTTTCATTGGAGGTACCCTACAATAATTCATCATGATTTTCCAAATCTGGGAACATGGCCATTTCACCAATCTTACCTAGGAATACCCTTTAAATTGAAAGTCATTTTTTTAAAAAAAATGGCTAGGTCTCAAAGAGCTGATTAATGTGAAATTTTACTCACCAATAATTGGTCTGCTAGTGCCAAAAACAGAAATACATTTCAGTAAAACTAAAAATATCAATACAATTTTATCTTTCATGTTTAATTGTGCACTCGAGCGACGTTATGAACAAACTGATCGCTAAGAAATGCTTTTGATGCATTACTTGCATAGTTCTTTTTTAGAGTTTGAGCTTTTAATCCTTGCCATAAAATGTCATAAAATGTCATAAAATGTCATGTTATTATACTTGATACGTATGAAAAAGAAAAAAGAACCCGCGTTCTATGGATTAAAAACGTCTAAAAATATGGTCTATAAACAATAGATACGCTTGTTCTTGTAGAAGTGGAATACTCGTATTTGAACTTTATCTCAATGAGAAATGTTCGTTAACAATTCGATTATTATCATCGGTTGACGATTTCGTTCTTTGAATGTCGGTATTGTCAATTTATTGTCATAGGTAATTGTAATTATTGATTCTGGTTGAAGCAGAGCCATCGAGAGCTGATGCTAGCCTGGGGGCAGGGTTGGTTCTCTACGCGTAGACTATCTTTGTCTACATAGTCTACGTTTGTCGTGTAATCTATGTAAACTTCATGTAAAGTAGACTACGAGTAATGTATGTCAACTTCGAAGTTGTGTATTCCCAAATAGTCTCGCTTCTTGCTAAAAATTGTCTTTTTTTTGCAAAAAAAATTATGAAAAATTGAAGAAAAAAAATCTTGTATTCACGACAAGCATTGGGAAAAAGTGTAATTTTCTTATATAATTGACATCTGCTAAAATTGTTAACTTTGCTTTTTTCAAGTTTTTTTCTTTCCAAAAGTGGTCGAAAATAAAGTTCTTACTTTTTTCAAAAATTGATGAAAATTCTAGTTTTTTCAACCAAATTGCTGAAAATTTTCATTTTTTGCAAAAACTTTAAAATCATTACTTTTTTCTACGAATTGTTCAAAAAATTCATTTTTTTTACTCAAGAAATGCAAAAAATTTCGTTTTTTGAGAAAATTTAGGAAAATGCTGTGGTTTGCTAAAATTGTTCACTTTTGTTTTGTGAGAGATTCAAATTCTCACTTTTCAGTTCGACAATATTGCTAAAGATTATCACTTTTTCGCCCAGTAGGTAGGTATGTTTTTTTTACGCGGATTTTCAAAAATCTCGTTTTTGAACACTTTTGGGATTTTAACAACAAATTTTCAAAATCTTCTGCCAAAATCCGTGTAAAAAAGGCTTATTCTAAAACAAAAAAAAGTTTTACTTTGTAGTTTACATAGTTTACATAGTCTACAATGTCTACATGTAAACTATCGTTGTCTACAGCAACGTTGTTTACACGTAGACAAAGCATGTAAAGTAGACTATGTAGTCTACTTGCCAACTCTGCCTGGGGGTGTCGACTAAAAATTAGTCAACTGGTGAGGGAGAAAATTGTCAATTTTAACAAATTGATACAATATTCATATTTATGGCTTACGAAGATTTTTATTTTCCTTTTTGGATTATTGGAGGCCTCAAATGTAAAATTTTTTTATTCTAAAACGAGGGAAAGCTCTTGAAATTTTTATTTCGAGAGGCATAAAAACAACGTTTTTTTTAATGTGAGGACTTGGAGTTTATGTTTTGGTTTTTAACATTTCAGAATTTGAATGATGTTTTTTTGAAGGAAGTTTATTGGGAAAAAAAACAGAACAGGTCCAAATGAAGGCAAAGGCTCTCGAAAATTGAAAATTTGTATTTCGAAAAGCATAAAAACGATGCTTTTTTGTGAGGAGTTTCTTTAAAGCTTGATTTCTTAAATAGAAATCTCCATCTTGACCTTGACAAAAAAGCTCAAGCGAAGCGAGGGCAAAAACTTCCGAGAATTTGTGATTCGAGAAATCTACGGCCTTGACGAAGGTGGTTTTCAAAAAAAATGAAAATATCAACTTACGAAGCACCCATAAATTATGGAGACTGTGAAGGTGATTTTCGACACCAAAAAAAAAAAAAAACAAAATTGCGGAGACTTTGAAAATATTGATTTACGAAGCATCCATGAATTATGGAGACTTCAAAGACGATTTTCAACAAAAAATGAAATCAACATTTACGTACATAAAAAATAATCATCTAGATTTACACACATGTCAGGTAGGTTTAGATAATATACATTATACAATATATGTACAATGCAGGTACATTTTATTAAAAAAATAATCATCTAGATTTACACACATGTCAGGTAGGTTTAGATAATATACATTATACAATATACAACGCAGGTACATTTTATTAAGAACAAGCAGAAAATACCCGTCCTTCGGACGGGTGGAGTGGAAAGATGGAGCTGCATTTTTTAAAATTCATTTATGAGTAAATAAAAAATTGTTTGGTAATTGTCGTCATATTTCACCTAATGTGGTTAATGACACTAATGCCCCTCCAAAAAAAGACCTTTCTGTAATTTGAACCTTTCACCCTCTCCACTTCTGGGGTCAGCTATAGTTCCTGAAAGTACTTCATTCCTCAAGTTTTATTTCTGAACGTCTGAACTATTAGAACAGTTTCCAGGCTGAAAAATTGAAGATTCACTGTAACCTACCTACAAAATTTGACACGTTGTGAATCATCTAGTTAGTTTGAGCTCAAAAACTTGTGAAATATCAAAAATTTTACTCCCCCGGCCCTTTTTCCAAAGTCGGCACTCATCCCGGAATAGACATAATTTTTGAACAAAAAATTGTTAATAAATAATAAAATTGGTCAATTATCCGCTTTTAATTCTTTTTTTCATTTTCATTCTTCGAAGTTTGAAATTTTTATTGGAGAGATCTAGAGCTGATTTTGTTTATTTACATATGAATGAATAAAAAATTGTTTGGTAATCATCTTATTTCACATTCCACCTGATGTAGATAATGCCCGTAATGCCCCTCCAAAAATTGCCTTAATTCTGTAATTTTCAACTTATTAATGAATTAGGTACTCTTTTTATTTTATTTTTTTCATTTTCATTATCAGTGATTTTTGGATAGTGGAATTTTTCAAACACAGGCCAAGCCCCCCAAATCACAGTCACATAAGGTACAAAATGTCAAAAATGGTCACATAAGATCGCAACCTTCTCGAAAAATGCGGTCATAATCTTGATGGTCTAATATGATGCTTTTTTCTGGTGCATTGGGTTCACTGCTCTTTTTCATTTTTTTTAAAAATTGTATTCAAAATTTAGTGGATTTACTTACGTAAAATTTTATGCCTGAGGAATAAAATATACCACTCCAAAAAAATGACCTATCTGCTATTTCAACCTTTCACCATCCCCACTTCAGTAGTTCATATAAAATTTCCTATCGAAGTATTCAGCTGTTTTTTGAAGTAACGCTTATGAGTTTTGTATGAATCAATTTAGAATTGAGTTTAAAAATTTCCACTTTTCAGTGAGTCAGATGTTTCGGAATTCTATTTTATCCGATTTTGTAGCACTGATTTACTGAGGCATGAGGGTTGCTTTGCAGTTTTTTTCATTCAAGTTATTCAAGTTCAAAGTTGTATCCCCAAGTAGAGAGGATAAAATGCAGAATGTTTTAGTAAAACGCTGAGGTGCTCACTGAAAATTTCAAGAAATTTCAATTCAAAATTTCATTTTTATTACTCCTTGCGTTTTTACAACTTTGAACCTGAACTGAATAACTTTCCAACAATCAAAGCTACAGATCTCAGTATATAAAAAAAAAAAATAAATAAAGGAAAATATAAATTTAATTTTGAGTAATCTTAATTGAAATTTGATGATTTTGATACATTTACGTGTAAAAGATCGCAGATGGATGATTTATAGTTAGAAGCTATCACCATTTTCGAGTATTCAAAGTTCAGAGTTTAGATCCCTATTCAGTTTAACGTGCCGCAGTCTTCAACATGGCTTCTGGAGCAAATTCAAAATTCTGGAGAAATTTAAAAATCGCGCTGGAGGCTCCAAATTGGTGGAAATGGCGGAATTCGGTCTCGGGAGGTTAGTTGTGGACGAAATTCAGCGATTCGCGCAAATTTCAAAAATTTCCTCGCCAATGGAAAACTTTTGATTTTTTTGGATTTTCTATTTGAAAAAAGCTGGTCAAAAAACCACTCTTGAGGTGTCTGCCCCAAAACCTACTCAAATGTGGATAAACTCGTTAAACAGATCGAGTATAACGCACAACTCGATTTTTAGCTGCCCAATTTCATATTCACGATTTCTGGAGCAAATTCAAAATTCTGGAGAAATTGAAAAATATCGCTGGAGGCTCCAGAATGGCTGGAAATGGTGAAATTTAGATTTGGGGAATTAATATTAGTTTTGGGACTTATTTTGACCATTTTTATTGGTCAAGTACATACTTTTTAAGAAAAAGCATAAATCGCCAAAAACAGTAAATGTGACGCGGCCAGCGATACCATACCATATGTCGGCAAAAATTTTTTTCGTTTTATTGTGGTTTCTGGTAGTGTTTTTCTTCCTCTTTTCAATGGTGCAAACAGATTTTCAAAATATTAAAATCTGACAAATTTTCAAAATTTCAAAGTTGCGTATTTTTTGAAATTCAAAAACCAAAATTCTGAGAAAAACGTGTTTGAAAGTTTGGGTTACTTTTGTAACATTTTTAAATTTTTTTTTTTTTTTTTTTTTTGATTTTCTTCATCTTTTAATGGTTTTACATCATAATATTTTTTTTTTTTTTTTGACATTTTTTTATGAAAAGCACTTTTGTAAAACCAGTTTTTCACCACTAAAACGACGTGTTTGAGATCGGTGGGTACACCCATTCCAAAGTATAGGCTTCATAGTATATGAATCCACAAAAAAATTTTTTTTGATATTTTCTGACTTTTTCCATGAAAACGCGATTATCTTAAAAAAAAGTTTTCCGACATATGGTATGGTATCGCTGGCCGCGTCACAAATTTTGAATTTTCAAAAATTTGCCAACATTCGAAAAATTAACTTGGGCAGCTCGAAATTTGGATTTGGGGGTTTTAGAACTCGCTCTTTCCAAAAATTGCGGTCCCGTCATAAATTGGGGTTTTAACATCTCAAAAACCTGGCAACACTGTTCCAAACTGCTGTATGGAGATGATACATACTCGTATCGGTATTTCACAACCTGATAGACTCCTACTACACTTAGAACCACCCCACTTCCAGTACCTACCATCAATGCAACGTAATACACTCGCTTTGCAACGAAATTTTACCTCGTCTCTCCGCAAACTGGTTTCACCTCCGCAAAGTCCAAAAAAGTCGTCATTTTTTTCAACTTTGAAGCTTTATAACAATTGTACTTTTAAACTTTTTCAAATTTTTTTTTGCTATAAACACTCTCCAGCTTACAGGCGTCCGTATGTATACAAATTCAGAATTTTTGGTTCGGCAAGTTTCGAGTTTACCTACTTCAAAAAAAGGGGACTTTCCTTTATAGTATTATAGATAAATCAGTCAAAGACGTAAATTTGAGTGAAAACCGATGGTTTAGAGTCCGGACACTCTGGTTTGTAGTTATAAATGAGAGCATCTCTTTCCTCCTTTTCAGTCCTGAATTTATTACTATTTAATTTAGAGAGCTTCACTAGTACATCGTAGAAATACCTATTTGCTTGCACAGCAGCTGAGTGGTGGACTATGTTTAACGTATCATCCCATTCAAATATGGCTCTTTCTGGATGAAATTGAACTGCAATGAAAGGATACTTTTTGTGTTCAATGGTGGCTATGAACTTCAGTCCTCTCGAACTGACACTGGTTGATGTAATTTTCCAAGTTTTATCTAAATGCGACCGTGTAAAGTTACGTTGAGTTGTGCACCAGCTAAACAAAATTTGAAAATTGGATTATTCATTGGGATGTGTTTGATTGAATGAGTTGCTTACCTATTTTCTGTAAGTAGGTATTTAAAGTTACTCGTACTTACTAATGCGCATTTACTGTTGTAGGAAAATATTTCAAATTGATATATGTTTGGTGATCAATTCGAGAGAATAATAAACTTTCGGTGAATTTAGGTTCAAATTTGAGCGGATAATTTTCACGAATAACGTTGCAATGTGTTTGTAAATCTTTATGGCCATTGTATAACGTAACCATTGCTTCAAATCCCCAACATACTGACAGTATTGGGAAATATATTCCTCTTTGGTTCATCTACGTAAATATGGGAAATAATATGTAATTGAACTTTGAGCCACGAACGTAGTTTCTATTTTGGCGAATTTTATAAACTGACCTTTTCTGATATTCTGACTATGGTCGTAAAGGCATCGTAGAAAGGATGCCCTGGTTCTATTTTTGTGGCTCCTCCAGGTACCAGAACGCCATTTAGTGAGTTGAGTATCCGTCTACATTCGTGCATAAAATTTATTCATAATTCAGTCAATGAAATTAGGTTCGGATTATGACAGCTGAAGTTTAATACTCGTACGTACTCGTAGTATTGTGGAGAACGATTGACAAATATCGGAACTACTCTTGCTCCCGAGGATTCTACCGCTTTTATGTAGGATGCTGCTATATATGTGCTTCCTTTATCTGTGAGAAAACTTCCAGCTTTGAATCCTCCGAATTCTTGTGCCAGTACCCCTACAAAAAAATTATCATCATAAATTTTTTATTGAACCATGTCCTGGTTTGATTCACTTTTTTCATCATTAGTCAATTTAAATTGAAAGTCATTTTTAAAAAATCGGTAGGATTCAAAAATGGGATTAATGTAAAATTTTACTCACCAATGATTGGTCTGCTAGTTCCAAAAACCGAAATACATTTCAGTAAAACTAAAAATATCGATACAATTTTTTCTTTCATGTTTAATTGTGCACTCGAGCGACGTTATGAACAGACTGATCGATAAAAAATGTTTTTGATGCGTGACTAGCCTAGTTCTTTTTTTAGTGTTTGAGTTTTTAATCCTTGTCATAAAATGTCATGTTTTTATAATAAGTACGTATGAAAAAGAAAAAGAAACCCGTGTTCTATGGATTAATAACGTCAAAAAACGTTGTCCATAAACAATAGATACGTTTGTTCTCGTAGAAGTGGAATACTCGTATTTGAACTTTATCTGAATGAGAAATGTTCATTAACAATTAGATTATTATCATCGGTGGACGATTTCGTTCTTTGAATGTCGGTATTGTCAATCATTGTCATGGGTAAATATTGATTCTGGTTGAAGTTATCGAGAGCTGACGCAGGCTTGGGGCAAATATCATGTTGGGCCTCATTTCCAAAGCAGAAGGTATATTGAGGTTTTTGAAGGGGGTGATGGTGTCGACTCGTGAGGGACAGAAATGTCAATTTTAACAAATTGATGCAATATTCATGTGACTTACGAAGATTTTTATTTTCCTTTTTGGATTATTGGAGGCCTCATAAAACGAGAAGCAAATTGGTCAGAACAAAGCAAGGGGAAAAGCTCTTGAAAATTTTTATTTCGAGAGGCATAAAAACAACGTTTTTTTATGTGAGAACTTGGAGTTTATTTTTTGGTTTTTAACATTTCAGAATTTGAATAATGTTTTTTCAAAGGAAGTTTATTTAAAAAAAAAAACAGAACCGGCCCAAATGAGTAGAGGGCAAAAGCTCTCGAAAATTTGTGTTTCGAGAGGCATAAAAACGATGCTTTTTTGTGAGGAGTTTCTTTAAAGCTTGATTTCTTAAATATTCCTATCTTGACCTTGACAAAAAAGCTCAAGAGAAGCGAGGGCAAAAGCTTTCAAAAATTTGTGTTTCGAGAAATAAAAAATTATGTTTTTCTTCCATCACGGACCCTTATTCTACCGGGCTGTACAGAGAGTGCAGGCCTGGAGCAAACTGTCCCTTTTGCCTCCTTTCTCTAAGGTCCTGAGGAAGGTGATTTTCAAAAAAAAAAATGAAAATATCAACTTACGACGAAGCACCCATGAATTATGGAGACTTCAATGGTGATTTACAACAAGAAATGAAATTAACATAAAATTAAAATTTCAATTTACGAAGAACTCATAAATCATGGTGACTTTGTTGGTGATTTTCAAAAAAAAAATAAAATTTCAACCTACGAAGTACCCATGATCCATGGAGACTTCGTCGGTGGTTTTCAAAAAAAAAATTAAAAATTTCAACCTACGAAGCACCCACAAATCATGGAGACTTTGTAGGTGATAATCAAAAAAATAAATAAATAAATAAAATTTCAACTTATCAAGCACCCATGAGTCATGGAAACTTCGAAGTATGATTTTCGACAAAAAAAAAAAAAAAAAAACAGAAATTGTGGGACTTTGAAATATTGACTTACGAAGCACCCATGAATTTATGAAAACTTCGAAGGTGATTTTCAACAAAAAATTGAATTTCAACCTACGAAACAAGCACCCATGATTCATAGAGACTTCGAAGGTAATTTTCAACCAGAAATGAAATCAACATAAAATTAAAATTTCAATTTACGAAGCACCCATAAATCTTGGAGACTTTGTGAGTGATTTAAAAAAAAAAAAAAAAATTCAACCTACGAAGTACCCATAATTCATGGAGACTTCGTAGGTTATTTTCAACAAAAAAAGTTAAAATTTCAACCTACGAAGCACCCATGATTCATGGAGACTTCGTCGGCGGTTTTATACATAAAATTAAAATTTCAACCTACGAAGCATCCATGATTCATGGAGACTTCGTAGGTCGTAAAAATTAGACAACCTCAATTTCATTCTCTAGTGTTTTTTTTAAAGGTCAAAGAAATTAATCTACAAGATTATGTAGAAAATTAAGTGCAAAAAAATCGATTTTATTGTTATTAAAATACATAGATCTGAGCAAAGAAAAGCGGTTTAATATTAGGATACACTGGTTTATAATTATAAATAAGAGCAGCCTTCTCTTCGTGCTCAGTTTTAAATTTATTATTATTCAACTTGCACAACTTGACGAATACATCGTAAAAATGACGATTAGCTCGAAGGGCAGCAGCATGATGAGGTACGTTTAACTCTTCGCCCCATCCCCATTCAAAGGATACCTTTTCAGGATGAAATTGAGTTCCAATAAACGGATACTTTTTGTGTTCGATGCTGGCAATGAATTTCAGACCCCTCGAACTTGTACTCATCGTAGTTATACTCCATTCTTTGGGTAAATTTGTCCTCGTGTAATTACGTAAAGTTGTACACCATCTGTAAAGTCAAATTCAGAAATAGGTATTTTTTGTTTGGAAACTATTGCTATAGGGAAATTGAATTTTATTTACTCGTGATTATTATGAGTGGATGGCAGGTACTTGAGGTGTAAATAAACATCTTGAGGAATGTTTGAAAATAGCAAACTGCTGGAATATTTCCGAGCAAATTGAAGGGGGTAGTTTTCGTGGGTTATGTCGCATCGAATTTGCAGTAATTTATGATTGTTGTAAATTGTCAGCATTGCCTCGAATCCCAAACACACCGAGTATACTGGGAAGTATATTCCTTTATCATTCATCTAGAAAATGGCGAAAATGTAGGCTCAGTTGTACATATGCTTTTACACTTTTACAGTATGTTTTGTTAATATGCTCGTGGTATTTCAATTCCTTACCATTTTGGCCAATTTGTAAATAATGGTGGAAGCATCGTAATATGGGTACCCTGGTTTTAAAGCCGCTTTTCCTCCTGGGATCACAACTCCGTTTATTGAATTCATAATCCATCTAAAAAACGAATAAGTATTGCAGGTACTTGCAAAAATAAACTTGATTTCTCGTATATTTTACGAATATGTAAATTTTCACATACTTGTAATAAAAATCATCTTGGTTAATCAGTATCGGCACAACTCTGGCTCCTGAGCTTTCGATCGCCTTGACATAAGACGCTGCTATGTACGAATTAGCTTTTGTTTCTTTATACAGTACATCATCTACAGAGAATTCTTGAGCTAGTACTCCTGTAATTTTTTCAAATAGGATTGTGTGGTTTCATTATATTATACCTTAAATTGGAATAAATTCACATACTCGGTTCGATCATACTCACCAATTATCGGCCGACTCGTACATATAACTAAACTGAAGTTTATTAACCACAAAAGTAGAACACTCGGAATGACTATGTTGCTCATATTGTTTCGGCTTTACTTTGTGTACGTCTGAGATCGAGTAATGTTACCAAATAAAACCAGCCTTTCAAATTCGAATTATTTATAGGTACTTATTTAGGTATTTCGTCGTGCATCGAAGTAATTGATTCCTTCTTCCTATCGTTTAAGTATTTGGTCTGGTTTATGGCTGAACAAAATCACGCTGTAAAAGCATTTAGATTTAGCTAATACCGGAATCATGTTGCGAACACGGTATACTTATAGGATTATTGATTAACGGTGATGTTTTGGATGAATTTTATTGCTTTTATGTTAGACTGGCGCGTGAACATGGATTGATTTGTACATGCTTGTTTGGGACAGAAATCTACTTTGGATGTGTGGAATATAGGTGTCAAAATCATCGTGTTTTAAATGTGAATGAATGATTGCAAGAACAGTTCTTGACCTAAGAATTTTTCTCAAGTGCAGAAAGGTAAAGTGAGAGATGAACTCTTGTAAAATTATGTATTTAAAACTGACCTAGTGACTTGTCAAAATAAGTAAGTTGAAATTTCGAGAAATATTCAAACATTTTAACGAAAAATTTTTTAAAGCATTTTTGAGGAAATTTTCAACTTACCCCAAATTGGGCCATGATTTTCGGTAATTTTGAAAAAGTTCCCATGTGATCTACCAAAATGGGGTTCTTGGCAGAAAATCACAGCCCACAGCGTGTCCAACGGTCACGAAAAGTCATGAATTTCTCTCGAAACACACTTGATATTTTTTTTAGGGGAAATATTTTTTGCACGACGAAAAAGGGCGTCATCACGACAAGCATTTTTTTGTTTAAAAAGGATGAATGAACGACGAAAAATGATGAAGTTCCACGCCAGATGACGCCCGACAATAAAGTGTTTATGAACGACTACGATGTAATTAAGAGATAAGCAGTATTCACGACAAAATAATTTCATTCACGACAGATCATTATTGGTTCAATTACAATTATATTTTCTACAAATTTTGACAAATAATCAACTGAGAGTTTCTTTTTAAAAAATTTGAGTGAAATTGTAACTCGGTAGAAGAGAACCAAATTGTCCTAAGCGAAGCGAGGGCAAAAACTTAGAAAAAAAATGAGAATTTTGAGGAAAGATCGGCGATTTTGTCGGCAAATGAAAGATAATTAAATACCTACATGATTGTAAAAAATTTGAATTTTTGAAAACTGAAACTAAAATATAGTTGAAATTATTGTATTTTTTCAACTTTCTTGAATTTCTAGAGGGGAAAACTGTCACCCCTCAGTCCCCTTTCGATTCGTCCCTGAGTCAAAAGAGGAAGAGGGGTCGCCCATCAAAGTCCACAAAACATTACTTCTATAAACAGCAATTTTTACATACCCTCTTCGTTTTCTTGGTATCATTTTAATATTTTTAAAAGTTTATTTCTGTCGATAAAATATCTCTTTTTGACAGAAAAACTTTGTCATGCATAGCCTTGTATGGCAGTTGCGAAATGTATCCCCTTAGGTCAAAAAAGGAAGAGGGGTCGCCCAACGAAGTCAACAAAAGCTTTACTTTTATAAACTCTAAACAGAAATTTTTTTAATAGATACTTCGTTTCTTTGTATACTTTTTTATGTAATTTTTATATTTTTCAAACATTTATTTCTGTCGGTGAAATGCCTATTTTTGACAGAAAAATGTTGTCGTGCATTGCCTTATATAGCAGTTGAAAGTAATAAAATGTCGTGAATTTTTTAATTCGTCGTTTGATACATTATTTTGTCGTTGGAGTGCCTTTTATGTCGGAGTAAGCTCTTTATTGTCGGGAATTTCCAATTTAGTCGTGGTAACGATTTTTCTGGCGTGAAAGTGCCTATGCTTGTCGTGCTGACGCCTTTTTTGTCGTGGTATTAAATCACACCCTTTTTTTTAAAAGCCCATTAAAATAAAAAAAAATTAGAAAAATAAAAATTTGTTCAAAAAATTAGAAAAATGAAAAAACTAAAATGTGTACGTGCCTACAAATTGAAAAAAAAAATCCTCGCAGTTTCAAGTTATTGATGGGGGGGGGGGGGGCGGGGGTATTTTCATGCGGTAAAAATGTGAAAATTGATCATGAAAAAATCACGATTTTTAGCTACCAAAATTAATTTCTATACTTTTTGGAGAAGTTTTAAAATTTGGGAGAAATTAAAAATTTAGGCGAAGGCTTCGTAATGACCACAAATGATTAAATTCCGTTCGAATGAGTCAGTACTAGTTTCTGGATTAATTTCCATAATTTTTAACAAAAAAGTAAATATCTTTCGATTTGGGCAGTTGAAATGTTGGTTGTAGGAGTTCAGACTATGCACTTTCAAAAAATTCTGTTCCTGTTTAAATCGGAGATGGACACCTCGAGAAGTTCCCTTGGTAGTTCCTTCAATTTTGAAATTAGACTAAAATTGATAAGGAGTTTTTAGCGCTTCTGCCGACATTTTGCAACTCGGTAGAAACACATTTCACCCATCTACAATTTATTTTAGAGGTTACACAACTTCTATAGTTCAAAATGAATTTTTGATCAATTTGTAAATTTCAGAAAATGTGAAAAAAAAACATTTTCAAAGAGCGATTTGATATTTTTCGAGAAAATTGAAATATCGCTGGAGGCTCCAGAATGGCTCAAAACTGTAAATAAAATCAAAAATACTATGAAAACATTTTCTGAGCTGTGTTGAAAAATTTTGTGGCCAAAATTAAGTCATGATTTTTGGCATTTTTGAAAAAGGACCTGTCGAAAAAAGGTTTAAAATTTCGACAGAAATTCGACGTACCTAAGTAAATGTTTTTTGAGAATCGTTGAAGAATTTTGAGCCTAAAATTTGGTCATGATTTGTGGGAATTTCGAAAAAGTGCCATATGATTTACCTATCAAAATGGGTCAAAATTTTGCGATGAATTCAAATATTTCATCAAAAATTGATTTTAAGCATTCTTAAACAGGGTGTCTAACTGTCTAATAGTCATGAAAGTAATGAAAAGTCATGATTTTTTTTGTATGGGAGTTTTGTTAGACACCCTGAATCAGTATTTTCTATCAGCACTTTTGAAGAAGTGCCATACGACTTATCAAAATGTGCTACAATTTTTGGATACTAATCAAAATTTTTCAAAAGAAATCTGTGATGAAAGAAATCCTGACAACTATGGTTCAACTTTTGTCTCAAAACTCTTCAAAACTTCTCAAAAAAAGTTCTGAACATTTTTTTTTGAATTTTTGTTGAAATTGTAACCCATTTTGAAAGGTTGCATGACACTTTTCTCAAGAATCCGGAAAATCGTGACCAAATTTCGGGCTTGAAACTCTTCAAATGTCTTCAAAAAAAGTTGTGGTTAAAGTGATTTGCTTGACAAGTTTCCAACATTCAAAATGTTTCAAGAAGCGTTTGAAAATATTAGATTACAAATTGTATTTTCTCTCCACGTGGTCTACTTGATGGGTTGCATGACACTTTTTCAAGACTATAACCGGAAAATTGACTCGATTTAGGGTTAAAAATTCTTCGAAAGTGATTTAAAAAAGGATGCTCAAATTATTTTGATCCTACCCTGTCAGAAAAAAGTTGAGTAAAATTGCTCTTCATCAAAAAGTCCTGTTTTTTTCAATCAGACTTCAAATTATCAAATTAATTCATTTCTCCTTTTTCTGAGATTTTATAAAAAATAAAAATTTTGTAGAAAAGGCTTATGTTAACTTTATTATAACTTGGATCATACATTTTTGAGAACATTATGCCCTCGCTTCGCTTGGGCTATTTGCTCTTTTCAAATTGAACAGCTTGTTGTTCAAATTTAAGAAATGTTCAATGTTTGAATCATTGGAAAAATAAACTCCTCCCTGCATTAACATTTTTTTTTACTTCTCTAAACATGAATTTTTAAAAGCTTTTGACCTCGCTTCACTCGGGCTCGTTTGCTTTTCTTTTTCAAGTTTGGATTTTTCATTTTTTTTTTAAACTATTTCTAAAAAAAAGATATCTTGTATTCTTAATTATAAAAAATATATTTTTGAGCATAATACTGATCAGGTTTCGCGCGACGATAAATAGGATTATAATTATAAATCAAGTGTTTCCTCTCTTCTTCTTCATTTTGAAACTTATTATCGTTGTTCGTCGACATCTCAACTAATGCGTCGTAAAAATAACGATTAACTCGTACTGCTTCTCGATCGTGAAGTATTTCAAATTCTTCATTAAATGGCGCTATTTCTGGGTGAAATTGAACTCCAATAAACGGATATTTTACATGTTCTGCGCTGGCAATGAATTTTAAACCTTTGCCAGTTGTACTGAGTGATGTCATTCTCCATTCTTTGGCTAAATTTGATGTAGTGAAGTTGTGTGGAAAAATACAAAACCTAAACACGAAAGCGGTATTGATTAGTGGGGGGTGTTTCAATTACCAAGTTTCACACACATACCTACTTATGAGCAATGTGATTAATTTTCTTACACGTGATTGTTCAATGTAATCGAAAGCAATTCCAAATTGAGGAGCGCTTCTCTGTCAAATCGAGAGAATAAGTGGGTTGTGGTGTGGTCTGGTACGAATTCAAGATTATTAGTTTCATGAATCGAGTCGCATTGCATTAGTAAATCTGTATTGTTGTTGTGAATGTTGAGCATTGCTTGAAATCCTAAACAGACGCCAAATATTGGGAAACTTATTCCTTTATCGTTCATCTGAAAAACAAATAAGGAGATGATACCTATACTCGTATATTTAATGCCTCATTGTCCAAACCTAATTGTTTATGGATATTGAATACATCATGTTAACATACTTGTTGGGCAATTTTAAAAATTGTAGCGGATGCGTCGTAGTAAGGAAATCCAGGAGTTACACTTGCATTTCCTCCTGGAAGTACTATTCCATTGATGGAATTCATGATCCGTCTATAAGAAATTGAGTCGTATTCATTGATAATTACTGACATCTTGTCATATTTCAAAAAGGCGCGATTAAGCATGCCATATTTCATGTGATTATTATCAGTTGATTTTTTATTTAAAAAAATAAATTTCCTTCATTTAACCTACTCGTAGTAAGAATGGTTTTGTCTGATGAATATTGGCACCACTTTTGCTCCAGAGCACTCGACCGCTTTGACATAACTCGCCGATACGAATCCAGCAGTTTCATTTTTATCGTCTATAAATTCATCATGTGGTGTAAATTCTTGAACCAGTATACCTAAATAGGGTAATTTTTTCATTTAATCTCATGTTCAAGCTAGGTACATTCGATGTATCTCCATCCTACTACTTAATGAAATTTATTTTACTCACCAATTATTGGTCGTTTCGAACATTTGGTAAATTTGCAGTTTAATAACCACAAAAATAATAAATTTGGAATTACTGAAAACTTCATTTTTTGTGGTAAAATAAAATTTAAAAATGAACTAATCGACCGATTTCAAGCCATGTGCAAGTATGAAATACTAATTCTATGTCGAGTCGTGCTGTTTAATTTGAAGATTTTTTCCTTATTCTTGATTGAGTTTTTTCTGATATGAATGATAGAGATATCGGATCACAAGGTATTTTCTTTCGCGATAAATTTTTTAAATTGCCTATCAACTACATATGTACTTGCGTTCAAATTACAAAACTGTATTTTATTCATTCACATGCAGAAGAGTTGATGAATTTCGAAACAGTGCCGCTGAAAAAGGTCGAGCAAATGAGGCAATTTGTTTCGGGTTCGTGTTTTCCAGAAGGCCTACGTTTGAAAAAAAAATCTGTGAACTTAATTTTTAGAGGAAAAAATACCCTAAGAGTGGTTTTCTGACCAGTTTTTTTTCATTAAAATGTCTCCAAAAAATCAAAAGTTTCCCGTTTGCGAGGAAATTTTTGAAATGTGTGCGAATCGCTGTATTTCGTCCTGAAATAACACCCCCTCCTCCGAGGAAGAAATTTCTCCATTTCCAGTCATTCTAGAGCCTCCAGCGCGATTTTCGATTTCTCCGGGGTATTGAATTTGCTCCAGAAGGCGTGAGTATGAAGTTGGGCTGCTAAAAATCGAGTTCTGTGTTTTACTACACCTGTTTAACGAGTTTATCCATATTTCAGCCGAAAGCTTTTGATTTTTTGGATATTTGTATTATGAAAAGGCTGGTCAAAAAACCACTGTTGACGTGTCCCTCCCAAAATCGGCTCAAATGTGGATAAACTCGTTGAACATGTCGAAAGTATAACACACCACTGGATTTTTAGCTGCCCAACTTCATCATCACGCCTTCTGAAGCAAATTCAAAATTCTGGAGGAATTGAAAAATCGGGCTGGAGGCTCCAGAACGGCTAGAAATGGAAATTTGGATTTGGGGAATCAATATCAGTTTTAGGACTTATTTTGACCATTTTTACTGACCAAGTACGTATTTTTTTCCAACATTAATCACCAAAAACAGTCAACTTTGAATTTTTCAAACGGTCGCCAAAAATATAAAAATGAAGTCAGGCAGCTGAAAATTTGGTTTTTGAGGTTTTAGATCATGCTACTACCAAAAATCGCTGTGCCGTTCAAATCGAAGGGTGACACCTTAAGAGGTTTCCGAACAGAAGATGAAAACCTTCATTTTTGAGCATGCAGAAGTTGAAAACTAGTAGGTACTTTTCCTTTTTGAAGAGCATGTGCAAAACTTTTTTTTTTTGGAGAGAAAATGTGAACTTAATTTTCAAAAAACTTGGTGGAATAAAAACTATTGAACTTGGCTTTCAAAAAAAAGTATCTCGTGGGAAACGTTGTTGAAAAAACCCTTCTCTTCAAAAGAAAAATCAATCTACAAGAATCATGTGTCGTGTCGCGAAACAAAATTTGTTCTATTGACCTCCGCTTTCAAATATTAAGTAAAAATGAAGTTTTTATTTTTAAAGAAATTTCGGAGGGGGGATGAAGGACTTCTTCCTGGGAGAAAAATTTGGGAAAATTCTGTTTTGTATAACCCACTCATTTTCAACTGATTGGATTCAATTCAACCAGATTTGAATAAAGCTGACCAGATCTGAGTAGATCTGATCTTGATAAAATCTGGATATTCCTCGAATCCAAAAAATTTGACTAGATCGAATTAGATCTGTTCAGATCAGATCTGATCCAATCATTTTCCCTTGGGCCAGAACTGCCACATGAACGTTACCTTGTTCTTCTTAGAAGCTTATTAAAGTTTGTTGTTTGATCATTTTTTTTTAAAATAAAAAATCTATTATGTATTGACACGTTCATTGATCAATTATAAAAAATATATCTCTGAATGTAATACTGATAAGGTTTCGCTTGGCAGTAAATCGTATTATAATTATAAATCAGAGTTTTTCTTTCTTCTTCTACATCTTCAAACTTATTATCATTCAACGTTGATATAATAACTAATTTATCATAAAAATATTGATTAGCTCGAACAGTTACTCGATCGTGAGGAATACAAAATTCTTCAGGCCAATGGAACGCTGCCATTTCTGGATGAAACTGAACTCCAAAAAAAGGATATTTTATATGTTCAACAGTGGCGATAAATTTTACACCTCTGTTGGTTGTGCTGAGCGATGTTACTCTCCATTCTTTGGGCAAATTTGATTTCGTGAAGTTAAGTGGAGAAATGCAATACCTAAGTGAAGAGTATGTATTGGAGAGTTGAGGTTATTCACATTCGAAACACCTAGACATACCTAATTGCTCAATTTCGTACTTGTGATTGTTGATAGTTATTCTGAGAAGTTTCAAACTGAGGAATAGTTGTTGGTCACTATTGAAAAATAATTGACTTCTGGTGAAGTTTGGCTGGAATTCAAGAGGGTAACTTTCATAAAACGAGTCACATTGCGTTAGTAAATTTGTATCGTTGTTGTGAATGGTGAGCATTGCTTGAAATCCTAAACATATGCTTAATATTGGAAAGGTTATTCCTTTATCGTTCAGCTGCAAAACAAATGAGCGTATGAGAAATATACTGCATAAGTATTTTTGTGGTTTATTAAAATTCAGATTGTATGATAGATGCATTTACATACTTACTTGTTTAGCAATTTTGAAAATTATCGAGGATGCGTCATAGTATGGAAATCCTGGTTTTATTGTCGTTTTTCCTCCTGGGAGTACTACTCCATTGATCGAATTCATAATCTGTCTACGATAAACAATTTTTATGACATTTGCATTTTGAAATGGTGAAAATTGTGCGATCATTGTGGACATTTTTTTTCTCAATCAGATTCTGTGTGCTTATCTAATTAATACTTAGCTTACTCATAGTAAGAATAGTTCTGTCTGATGAATATTGGCACCACTCTTGCCCCACAGCTTTCGACTGCTTTGACGTAATTTGCTCCTATGAATCCAGTGGCATTCGCGGGGTCATTCGTGAATGTATCATAATTGGTAAACTCTTTAACCAGTATACCTAAGTTATACCATTTCCAACCATTTTTCACAATTACATGTTTCACATTTTTGAACTGAACTTGAATTAGATTTACCTATTTATCAGGATTTCATCCACTCACCAATTATTGGTCGTTTTGTACATTTGATGAAATCACATTTCAATAACCATATAAGTAGTACATTTGGAAAGATTGTCAGTTTCATTCTTATGGAAGGCGAAGAACTGACCAATTTCAGTCAATTTCGTATTTATCAGATAGGTACTACTAATTTTGTTATCGAGTGAAATACTATAACAGATTTTTCTATAGGAAGTAATTGAGTTTTTACGTAAGATATGAATGATAAAAGATTAAAATACCTACATCAAGTGTACATGCGGTCGTGATAAGCTTTATTGATTTATTAATGAGTGAGTATAGGCACAACGAGTGATACATTGTATCATCCCAATATATTCAAATTAGGTAATTGTGTCGATTTATTTGCATCCAGCAGAGTTTGTGAAATTGAGAAAAGTAGATTTGTGCCTTGTGGCAAAATTCGCATTTTTTCAGAACTTTTTGTACCTGTGCAAAATTGTTAAAAACACTAAAAACTGTTTTCTCGCAATTTTTCTCGCCTCAAGTCGTTAATTTTGGCCAAAAAAAAATTGTTCTCGCAATTTATCACAGAAAACGTTCAGGTTCAACTGAAGCATCAAGCTGAATAATGTTTAGGCATTTAAAAATTGAATCTCACAATTTTGAGAACCCCTAACCCCTTTTTCGGGCGATTTGGCGAGGTAATGATGTCTACATAATATCAACTCAAAATGCAAAGCGCCTATGCAGAGACAAAGAGCATGATTTCTGATGATTTGGCAGCTGAATTATAGATGATTGATCCGTAGTCAATAATGGATTGGAGGTCTATCTGCACCTGATCTGGTATGACTAAGTTTTTTGAGGATGTTTATAGCATTATTTCCTCCCTGTCTAACATAATTGAGATGAGTTTTCCTATTTAAGCGCTCATCTAAGTAGAGTCCAAGAAACTTATGTATTTGTTGCATCGACCTTGTAAATAATATCGTCGTCTCCTCTAATAGACCAACTGTGTATATGGAATACAACGTAACGAAATGGCACCAACATCTCACCACTACTAACACAAAGTTTTACGCGAAGTCTAATGTACTGGCTTTGGGAATGGAAGTGCGCATGCGTGACTTGTGAAGAAGAGGTTTGTCGTTGTAGTTGATGTTGTTGTGTTGGTTATCTTCCCCTCACTCCGAGCGGGTAACCTAGGGTAACCGGCGCATGACCATTTCCATTCCCAAAGCCAGTACATTACACTTTGTGTTAGTAGTGGTGAGATGTTGGTGCCATTTCATTACCATTGCACAGTTGGTCTATTAAGCAGTGAACATAAAGCGAACTGAATAAGCTGCAAGGTCGATGATTTGTTGTCGTTGTCATTGTGGTTCCTTGTCCTTTACAGGACATTGGAAATCACATTTTTGTGGTACCCTAACAGGGTGAGGCAAATGCCTATTGCCACTGCAATTATTCTGGGGAATCAACGTTGTTTTGAGCTTTCAAGTAGTAGTTTCCCGTTGCTTTCTACACTATCTACAAAGTAGCTCATACATCACTAGCCGGGTTTTTACAACCCTGAGTTCTGTAATCACCGCTACCTATAGTTGCTCAACCAGTTACAGCTTTTTGATACCGGCAACAGATTGCCTGCATTTCTGTTGCCTCTGCTGTTCTGGTGCTTGGAGCTTAACGTGTTATAGATGTTAAATGCACTACAATGTATGAGATTAAACATTAACGCCTGCGTCTCTAGCGGGATTTGAACCCACAACCTCTTGTTCAGAAAGCCGTGGCTCAACCAACTATGCCACCGAGCATATAAGTATGTATTAGGAGTACTTGTTATTTCAGTGTTGTAGATTTGAAGATTGATACTCTGTGTGGGTCCATGCTTACAATGAAAGTTGACAATAACAGTTTTTTCAGGCGAAAATTGCAGCCCCTTTTCAGTAATCCATCTCTGAAGTCTATTAATTGTTTCTTTGAGACTTTTTTGAAGTTTGTTTATTTATTTTGCTCGATAAAGATCGCCAAATCATCAGCAAGTAGTGAGTAATTTACTGGCTTGAGTATCACGTTTTTAATATCATTCATTTTCATTGCCAAAATGAATAATATTGGACTAATTACTGCTCCTTGGGGAATGCCAATTTGTTGAATGTGAGCACTAGAGTAAGTAGTATTCAGCCGGATTTTAAAAGTTTGATGTCTTAGAAATGATGATATGAATAGAGGTAGATTTCCTTTAAGCTTGAGATTGTTCAGTGAGTTCATAATTTTGCTTGCTTTGGTATTCGATCAAATGCTAATTCGGTCAATTTTCAAACCTTTTTCAAAGCATTTGAACAATTTTTTTAAATTTCAGCTAAATTACGTATAAATCATAAAATTAATATTTTTGAGCAATTTTGTGTAAAAAGTTTGTCTAACCAAAAAATTGCTGATTTTTCACCAATATTTCAAATTTTTGAGAAACATTTCATTCAAGTCGTCAAAATTAAAAAATTTAGATGCTAGGTACCTGCCTATTTTTTTGTTGTCAATTTTTCAATGTTTTTGAAAATTTTAACGGTAATTATTTTGGAATTTTCAAGCAGTTCTGAAAATTGGTGAAAATCTCATCGATTTTTGATAATTCATTATTTATTATGTTAATTAATCCAGTTGGTTTTTATTTGGTACCTATTCGGAAGTTGGTAAAATTTCTACTTTGCCAACTTCTTTCAAAAAAAAAAAAAAAAATGCCAACTTTTCTGCCTTTCCAGATGACCAGGGTTGCAAACTGTCCCCTTCCTCCTTAAGTTTCGTCCTTGTCAAGTTCTGATGGTCGTATCCTCTCTTTTCTTTCTTTTTTTTGGAAACGGATCAACGATTGTTTGAATTTCGATATGGAAGTTCAAGTGGTACGCGAACTGTTTACATTATTGTCACCTGATATTTAAGTAATTATGGAAACGTATTGTATAGCGGTACGAATCAAATAATATTTATACATTCGTGAGTCAAATCAATCAATCAGTCAATCAATCAATTAATTGATACACGATTGATTTGCGACATTAGTAACCGACTTGGAAAAGGGTTCATGTAATCCATTAACCTACTGAAATAACGAAAGTAATATAAATCATGGATTGGAATAAAAATAAGTTGCATATAAGTACATATACTAATTAAGGAAGTTTAGAAATAATTTTCACATCGCCCAAGTGTGTACTTTCACGCAGGTATACAATACTTTAGTTTATACTCGAGGAAGAAGCTCTCCTGCTGCTAGTGTCGTCTTCAAGGTCAGAAATCTGATTCATGCGAAGGAAACGTGTAGGTATACTCTTATCGATGTGTGCTTTAGCTTTTACTTATTTTACACTTACTCGTACATGTAATACGTTTAAATTGATTTATTTTATTTTCAAATATTTATCCGCGTATACGAATACGACATACATGGTCGAATTTTTGTTCTTCAAATTATTCCACGTTACGAAAAACATGCGAAGGTGATTCAAACGGATTATTGCAGTTCGTCAAGTCAAGTCTCGCGATAATTGGAGTCTCTATCTAATTCAAGATTCAATTGCACGTTCAGAACGATTTTATTTTCTTCTTAGGGCAATTATTTCAATTTCGTTCGTGTATAATCTGAATTATCTAGGTACGCGATTGATAGAGTAAGTAAATCGATTGCTACGAAGATTACAACTTGCGAGCCCTACGCAACTATTTGAAAAATTAAAAAACAATGTTTTTAAACTCGATTCAATTAGGAAGGTTATAAACAAGTGTACCTACATGTATCTACTAATGAAATGTAAGATACTATAATAAGTTCTCTTGAGCACGTATAAATAATTTTCATTTTGTTGCGTATTTTTGCAACAATACGTCCGATAATTACAGTCTCCTTCGACTTGAAGTAATATGTAGAATGCAAATTTCCACTTCAACTCGACTGTATAAAACAATACACGAGGGATTACGAAATGGTCAAAATGCACGCCGCCTTCGTTCGCGATGTCTTCGCGGTAATTAGCGGTGATTTCGTATGCGCGCAAAGTCGATGAAAATTAATACAGTCTTATACGAAGATATAAGATGGCATCGTCGATATGACGACGACCGACGTGCGAATCACACATGACGGGAAATATTGTCCTATAATTTTATACAAGCATGACTAACAAATCGTCGGCGGCCATATGAACCGTAAATTTTTCTCAAAATATTACGTCGGTGTAATGTATGTACGTATATGATGTCACGTATGTGTATATTATTCGTTAATTACGAGTATGTAGTATCTCGTGTACGTGTTTATGTGATTTGATACTCATCAGCGAATTTGCTGCGAGCATCAATTTATCGCACGAGTCGCCTGTACCAAAAGACCGAAAGAGGTCGTTTTTTTTTAATGATTGGCGAATGCAGGTTTCCTTGAATGAAATGGACGAATATTAGAGTCAAATGCAGCGTAGAATATTGGGTGTTTGAGTGACCTTCGAGATAGGTGTGGAGTGATTTGAAAATGGATCCAGATCCAGATCCAGTGAATGGGCAGGTGATGTTTACAGTATGGTCGAGTTTGATGCATTTTTTGAGATGGTGCGATTTGAGTTTCAGCTAGTCTGGAGTCTGAAATCAGACCCCCTGAAACTTCCACATTTTGGCGCAATTGGATTGAAAATTGATGTATTTTAAACGTATTAAAAATGAAATTCTGAAGAAAAAAATGAATAAAAAATAAAAACCGTAACTCCCGGGCTCATTACGAATTTCTTCGTCTTTAAAAGAAATTCGAAAATACTCGAAGGGAACCAGTCATATAATAATATTGGTTGCATTCAGATCGGGGGTGAAGTGAAATTTACGAAACTCGACTTCTGAAGATCGTTATGAGATCAAGAATTTGGGATAAATTTTAATTTCAAAAATTTGCCAAAATTCTAAAAGTTGATTATGGTTTTCGAGCTTTTTGTGAGAGGGGGGGAGAGTCTTCCCATATAGTTCTATTCTTAATTGAAATCGGAGCAAAATATACTCTGAAGTATTTCCCTCATAATATTTAGATTCGAAAGAGCCCTGAAATAATTTAACCCTTCCACCCACCCCTAAAAAGAATTCATTCTTCAGGGTAGCTAGATCAAAACAAACAACGTGTTTAGCTACTCGGATCTTCACTAAATCCAACAGTGTGATTCGTTCGGATTAAAAAACTATTGCAGAGAATTTCAGTTCTCATTTCGAGATGAAGTAGACTTAGGAGTCTTCAAAGTACTCTCTAGGAGACTATGCCACTGGGGAAGGGGTTGAGAGGCTCAGATCAAAAAACTGAGTCGATATTTGGACTCAGCACCCCCAAAAACCTAACAAACGATATGTCGCAAGGTATTACAATTTTTTCTCAATTTTCAAACCAAAGAACAAGAAGGGGCTTTTCTACCAGTTTGAACGCTCATTTTGCAAAGAAAACATTTTACATCTCAAGATTTTTCTTTTAACGTTCACTCACCTACCAGTTTTTGATTATTTTTCAATAGAAAATAAAATGGAACTAGGACTTTCACTGTGTTGTCGAATTTCATTGAAATACTAAAATGTATAATCATCCAACTAATTTCTATTTTTAAATTTTTCTTAGGTAGTGACACTCGAATTATTTTTTTATGGGAAATTTAAATGAAATTAATTATTTTTAATGTTTTTTTTGGCTGAAAAAAAATCATAAATTGATGAAATATTCCAAAATAGAATCCCGAAAACATACCATTCGATATACTTATCACTCGACTTTTCATGATTTTTCGAAATTTTGCCCCTTTTTTGGGGCGAAGAGGGACATTGTGAGGTGGGACTCACAAAGTAAGTTCATATTCGTACTCAGCGACCTCGAAAACATACTATTCAATATATCACTCGACATTTCACGATTTTTCGAAATTTGGTCCCTTTTTTGGGGCATAGAGGGAGATTGTGGGGTAGTACCCAAAAAATAAGTTCATATTTGTGCTTGGCGGCCTCAAAAACATTCCATTTGATATACCTATCACTCGAATTTTTGATGATTTTTTGAAATTTTGGCCCCCTTGTTGGGGCACAGTGGAACATTTGGGGGTGGGACACAAAAAATAAGTTCATATTCGTACTTGACGACCTCGAAAACATACCATTCGATATATCACTCGACTTTTCACGATTTTTCAAAATTTCAACCCCCTTTTTGGGGCACAGAGGGGTTTGGAGGAGTTGGACCCAGAAAATAAGTTGGTATTTGTATTCAGTGACCTCGAAAACATACTATTGGATATACATATAGCATGTCCAGATTCGTTTTTCAAATGTATGATTCAGTTGTGTGTTACTTGAAAAATCAAGCATCCCCCACCAACCCCTTGAGAGAGTTGAAGACCAATCAACGGTGGCGTGATTAATAGTTGGGTGAGTAGACTGTAAAAACAATTGGAGCCAAAACGAATGATATTAAGTGGTAACTTTGATTAAGTTATTGGACTGACTTTTTTTGAAACGCCTGCTCTTTCCACCCCTATTTTTAGACACCCCTCTTGAGGGATGGGTATCGAGCGTAGTATCAAATTGTCGAGAATTTGAAGGGGAACATTTTTAGTCATGGTAGTTTTTCTCGTAAACCTAATATTTTCGAAGTAAATCGCAAAAAACGTGAATCGGAACCGGTTTTAGCCCCCTAAAAAATTAGCTCCAAGGTTAGGAGGGTCGGTTTTTTTTTGGTAGTTCAGGGGGCTCATCTAAACAAATTCCCGAAGAAAAAATTAATGTGCCAATTTTTTCCTTTTTAAAACCACTTTTTGCCAGGTCTATAAATTTTGAAAAATTATAAAATTCTGCATCTTCTGCACCAAAATCTCATATTCCAACCAGAATCCCCCCAAAACAAAAATAAATTGAAATTATAAAATTCAGGTACTTACTCAAAATAAATGTATCTATGTGCTTATCAATTTCGAAGTAATTCCCTGAAAAAAATGATTTTTGGGCCCTTATTATGAGAAAAGTCAAGTACATATACAAGAATTGTTCTGAAAAGAAGAAGAAATTTAAATCGAAAAGTTGGCCTGAAAAATTAAGCTATGATTTTTGAAAAAATAACAAAAATCAATTCAATTTATCACTCATTTTGGAAATCGAATATTCCCTCAATTTCCTTTAAATAGGTATCACGTTCTTCTTCAAACCAAAAATTTATTATTTTAAATGTAATTTTTCCCATTAAATTTTTTTAAGACTCACAGAGGAAAAATTTAAACGTAACATTTATCATCATCTTTTTTTGACAACTTTGACAGCTCAAATGAGGTCATATAGCAGGAATTTTAATCACAAAAATTTTCTTTTAAAAATTTTGAAATAATTGGATTTTTTGGAAGGGGGGGGGGGTCAAAAACAAAAATGCCGAGTACAAAATTTAAAAAATATATATTAAATTTTCCAATTTATTTGGTTACCTACATTTTTTCTGGATTTTGTCAATAAAATTTTTCTAGTACGTTTAGATAAATTTTTCTCAATTTTACCGAATTACTGAATGCTATTGACTGAGGTGAAATTCCTTCCGCTCCCCTCTTCCGCCATTGTGTCGGCTCATGTCAGCTCAATAGAAACAGATTTTGAAAAATAAAGTAAATTTTTCCTGATTTTCATGAAAGTATTTGAATTACAAATTCAATCTAACCAGTAACAATGTAGTACATATTTCAATATCCTTTCATTTTATTCGTCGAAATGTGAGAAAATTCTTCTTTTATATCGATTTTGGTTTCAATTTCTGCGAGCAAAAAATCACGTGACCGAATATAATAAATCAATTTCCCTTCCTCTCCTATCGTTCTTACACCAAAAATTCATCTCATTATTACCATATAGAACACTTGGGTACACAACATATTTTGCCTTTCTTCGCAATTTACCGAATATTTCGCAAGATATACATTCATACGTAGGGACATCACAAAACTAATGATTTGACGTGAAAATAGACATTTGTTCAAGACCAGAGAGCACAAGTACCTACTACCTAATGATGCGAGAAAATGATGGAAAGTGAAATTTAATTTTTCAATTTTCAATTAAGTAATCCAACTCGATGATTTGGATTCCCTCACAATTACAATGTGTAAATGGCCAAGTTAATTTTCTCGGAACCGGTTGAAGGTATACTTATTTGAAAATCAACCAACATACATTTATACGACGAATGGTATTTCGAGTATTCGTCAAATGAACGTATTTTTTCCCCTCTAAAATAGCAATTACACTTGTAGAAATTACGCAATCGTCATTGATTTGACGTTGAGAACCGGTTATATACGTATATTTTTTCAAATTCGCTCGTATCAACCTATTTTTCTTATTTATCTCGCAGATCTTCATCATCACGAATATACGTACGGATTGATGGTATCGCGAAAAGTTTTGGAAAATATCCAATGCCAGGTCACCTATATAAATAAGTTTTCGTTGCATAATGAGACGAGAAATATGACAATAATTTCGTAGCGCGAATTTTAAGGCTTGTATTGGCCGGGTCATCATGTTATCTCATGTACAGATTGAGTAATATATCGTCGTGAATATCTAACGAATTCATTGACACTTACGCCGCTGTTTTGCCTTACCTTGCATTGCATCTGTGCCGTGACTTCCTGAAAGTTTGTATCGAGAGGCCACGACCTATCGATGATTTATGACACCGGCTATTAAAAAATTACCGTAAGAATTAAGAAGTCTTTTGTAAAGGTGTGTGAAACGAGGGAGGAAAAGCTGAATAAAAATTTCCACTTGTGTTTGGAAGTTACGTTCTATGAATCAGAGTGGAAATTCGTTTTAATAGTGGAATTTGAATGCATATACCTACAAGGTTTATGTAGGGAAATTGCGATACGAAAATTTTTTAAGTATGTGTGGTTTTAATTACTTACAGTGTAGTGACGTCATAGTTGTGACTCGGGTCAGTAATTATTACCTTATATGCCGAGTAGATTGAACAAAATACTCGTCGCATATGCGAGTACATAATATAAAATCGCCCAAAGACTCGAAGAGGTTCTGCTCAAAGTGCTCAGAGCCTGGTCTAAATGTGCCTAGTTGTCGATGAAGTTTTTCAGTTGTTGGCTACAATATGATTAATGAAGTTGCCGGAATTTCTATTAACTGCATCGTCCGCAGGCTTTTATATTATGTGGGAGATCGCGATGCATTGTTGTATTATCAATGAATAGAATTTAGCAAACTTGGACGAAAATGCGGAATCTTGAGCTGATGAAAAAAATATAAGTTATTCAAATTTCGTCGTCTTGTTTTGAACTATCTATAGTGGTGATTATTTTAACTTCTCGTAGACTCGATAAGATGTTGAAAAAAAATTAGTAATGAATTGCTAATGTGTTTTAAAACGATTTTTCATTACAGCCAGTTTCGTTCAAAACAACACCTGAAAAACTTGCGATAAATTATGAAAATTTTCCTCATGCGAACCCCTTCGAGTCTTCGGGCAATCTAATTAGCGTTATGATTGAAAATCGTGAAGTTTTTTTTTAAACGAATATGTAAAATAGTAACGTCATCGTGAATGTCATGACCATTTTAAGTGCGATATTTTTCTCTTTAATTATGAAATATGGATTTGGATTTTTATGAATTACGAAGATGGACGAAGGTATGTTATTTGGATTGTTGTAGGTGGCGTACGTACGATTTAGCTCGCTTATTTTGTGAGAAATTTTTTTTCTAGGTGTGTTTTTTTATTCATCGTGCGTGTGGATGACATTTTTGACATTTGAACCGGTGGGACGTGTGAGAGGAGGGATGAAGGAGTTATATAATTGCATGAAGATTTTATGTAATTGCAGAAATCGTTGAAATAATGACCAAATTCTTGAAGTTTTTGTGAACGTTATTGATACATATTATGATAACAATCATTCAAATCAGACAAAATGTTGAAAATTTTTTTGGAAAATGTTGAAGCATTTTTCAGCTTTTCCTGAAAAAAAGTTCAAAGTTGAATTTAGAATTCATTAAAAAAAGTAGGTATTTTGAATTCCCATTTTTCACTCTTCAAAATTTTGCTGGGGCTCCAAAATTTGATTATCGAAACAGAAAATTACTGCTGTACGAAAACATAGAGACCCTCCTTCCCCTCCCTTCCATAAACCTCGGGAAGTATGTAAGGTAGAGTGGAGTAATTGCAAAGCACTTTTTGATTAGTGACTGCACTTTGAGAGGGCGCTGTGAGAAGACTATTGCACAGATGAAGCTGAAATTTGTACCACATATACTTCAGTGGGTTCTCTATCAATGGTAAAATTTTGGTACAATTTGGTTCACAAGTCGTGGAGAAAATTGCAATTTGAAAATTTGAAAATCGACTTTTGCATTTACCCCGTGTTAGGGTAAATGCAAAAGTGGGCGATATTTTTTTTATTTTTGTATTATTTTTGTATTTTTTTGCATTTTCAACACACTCACTGTATTCTACGTGTCATTTGCTAACTTTTGATGTATTCGTGGTCTTGATTCGGTGAAAAATTCGATAAGTTTTCCACTTCCCAAAAAAAATTTTAGGGGAGTGAAAAAATGTTGAAAAATTATTTTTTTTAAAACTCGCTAAAATGAACAAAAAATCAACTATTGGTCATTTCTGATGTTTTTAATGTAAAAAACTCGTCATAGAAATATATTTTTTGTCAAATATATCAGTAGAACATCAAAAAGGAGCAATAATTTAAAAATTCAGTAAAACTGTTAATCACTTCTCTAACGTGTAACTCATCATGTGACCATGGAAATTTTTTTTTTTTGTTATTTCGAACCATTTTCAAGTTATTTGGAGCAAAAAAAATATTTGTGGTAAGTGCAAAAATGAAAAAAAAAATCGTTTTTGCAATTACCCCGAGTCGATTTTTTCTGGGGTAATTACAAAAACGCAATTTACGGCCAAAATAAAAAAAAAATTTCAAATTGCGATATCTTACCTTAAATTTCATTCCAATATGTCGGTAAAGGTCGTTGCTTCGACACCACCTAGTTGGCACAACCAGAAAATTGATATTTGTTTGCATGAGGTCACAATTTTGCAATTACCCCGTTTTTGCAATTACCCCACTCTACCTTACTTAGCTTTACAGGTAACTGTGATAAAATTCTGAGCAAAATTGTAACAAAGGTCCACACCAATTCATAAAAAATTGGAAATTTTTTCCTTTGAAATAAGAGTTGTTTTTCATCATGTGAAGGAAGGACTCGATTTAGGTGTTGAACTGTCTGAAAAAACTTGCAATACCTATTAAAAATCGAAATTAAAAATTACAATAATTGCTGCTACTGTAATACCTATATTTCAATTTTCAAGCCATATGTTAGCCTCTCTCCTCCCCCCTCTGCCCAAAAATGATGCTAGATATACCTATATCACTGCCTTCACAGTTGAAAACCATTATAAATGGACGACGCGACAACGTATAATAGGTACCTATTTGAGGTAATTCGTAATTTCATTACCGAAGATTAATCGAATAAATGACGAAAAATTACACGCATTTGCTACAAAAAGAAAAGAAAAAAGAAAAACTGTACAAAAAGTGAAATTTTCCCGTTTGAACTGTTTACTGACCTCATAGGTAGCTGGTGTAGGTTCATGCAGAAAGCTACGAATTGAAAAAAAAACCTGACACATGAATAGGTTTAGGTAATACATAAGCTGAATGGTAAAAAAAAATCACTCATCATTTACCGTTCAAAAAGAAGACGAGACGATTAACTCATGTTTTCTTCACATTGATGAAAATTCTCTGACAAAATACTACCTCCTAACCCATCTACTCACGTCCTTCGTCCGCATGGAGGAGTTATCAAAGTAAACGAACGCAGTGAGAAAAAAAAAACATTCAACATTGGCTTTCACTTGTCGCAAGGCAATTGGCATGTTAAATGAAGCATAATATTCGTATTAATTGATCTACATTTACTCGAACGTATAAATTATTTTACGCGGAGATGATGTTTTTTATAATCATTTCCGACGCGAATGAGTAATTAATTTATTGACAATGAATGTTTTCCATTTTTGTGCATCGAATAACTCATCAGTCGTCTCCGTCGTCGGACGAATGACGATGATGATAATGTCGATGTTACATTAACCGAGTTTATATTATTTAGTCTGTCGGTGTCGCTGATGCCAAAAAAAAACCAAGGCAATCTTTGCCCTGACATTGGTATGGCTTCTGGGTTATGGTTAGGTACTCGATTTATTAAAAATTCAATTCGATTTGTCTTTTTCTTTTTATAGGTCCCATGGGTGCGATGTTGCGTCGTGGTTTAAGCAAAACTTCTCCTTTGAAATGATGGTATAGTTGCGGTAAGTTTTTGTTCATTTTTTCAGTAGGTAGTAGGTACTCTCTTGAAAAATTCAAAAATTCGTAAGATGACTTTGTTGTGTTTAATAATGGATATGAAAAGTGAAAATTGGGAAAATACTGTCGATGCAGCTGTTTTGCGTCACGAACTGAAATAGGCGTGGAAATTGATTTGGATAGCTGAAAATTGCGTTGGCAGTATTTCTAAGATGGAAAAATTTTAGATTAATTCTTTTTTTTTTTTTTTTTTTTGAAATTTCACTATTTACAAAATCTAGCAAAAAAAAGTGGTGAAATGGTCTGAAAAATGCGGAGTAAAAATTTCAGATCTGTTGTTCAATTTCCAATTCTTTTGCTCCTCGCTCCCCTCGAAATGATTTTTTTTGTCACAGGTGTGCATATTTTAATTTCCAAAAAAAAAAAAAATGTCGGTTCGAGATTACTTTTATCTTTGTTTTTGTTTGTGGGAAAGGGAAAGGAGTGGCAAGGTATACATATTAAACAAGTTGTTTTTAGAAGTTTTCAAGACCAAGAATAATGATGAATTAATTTTTGGAAATGATAATTTTAATCAATACGATTGTTGTTTGATATTGAGCAACTTTTCTGTGCTGCAAAGTATTTTAATTGCAGTACATACTCGTACTCATTTCCACGATTCATTTTCTTTTGCTGTGTACTTCTAAAGTCGTAAAAATTGCACCCCCCCCCCAGTCTAAAAAAAATGAAAGTCGATTCTTCTCTCCCAACAAAAGTTTTAAATTTAAATCATGGATATGTTCTATTCATCTCAAAATTATCAACAATACTCCAATAATGACCAAATCATCATTAATTTACCAAAAATTGACTGTTGGTACATAGTACTAATACCAAAAACTTACTGAAATTTACCAGCAATTTATCAGAATTATTCGTAATTCAGTTGTAATTTACCAGCAATTACCGATAATTCATCAAAAATGACCCCTTATTTACCATATTAAAATATTACCAGTAATTTTAAATTTACAAACAATTACTAACAACAATTTATCAAAAATTATCTGCCATTTACCAATAATAATTGGTAATTGACTAGAAAATTACCATCAGGCATCAATGCAGCAAAAATTCTATGTAATTTACCAAAAATTACCAGTAATTTACAAAAAAATGAAATTAACAATAATTGACTAAAAACGAAATTACCAGTAATTTACCAATAATGAAATTATCAGCATTTACCAAAAATGAAATTACCCGTAATTTACCAAAAATGCAACTACCAATAATTTGCCAAAAATGAAGTAACCAGTAATTTACCAAAAATGCAACTATGTACCAGTAATTTGCCAAACATGAAATTACAATAAAATTTACTAAAAATAAATTTTCCAGCAATTTACCAAAAATGAAATTACTTACTAACCTGTAATTTACCAAGAATAAAAGTATCAGTACTTTACAAAAAATAAAATTACCTGCAGTAATTTACCACTAATAAAATTACCAGAAATTTACCAAGAATGAAATGACCAGTAATTCACCAAAAATAAAATGATCATTAATTTACCAAAAATTACGAGTAATTTACCTAAAATTACTAGTATTTTACCAAAAATTACCAGTAATTCACCAAAAATTACCAGTAATTTACCAAAAATTACCAGTAATTTACCAAAAATTACCAGTAATTTACCAAAAATTACCAGTAATTTACCAAAAATTACCAGTAATTTACCAAAAATTACCGGTATTTTATCAAAAGTTAACAGTAATTTACCAAAATTTCCAGTAATTTATTACCAAGAATTACCATAATTACCTACGTAGATTTTTCGTTGTAAATTGTAATACAATTAGGAGCTCTGAAAGATTTTTTAAATAAGTGGGGGGGGCAGAGGGTGGTGTTGAATATTCCTGAACATCTTGGGGAAAAGATTGACGATTTTTCGTTTGAGATTTTTCTTAGCATTCGCCAAAGTTTGTTTTGTTTTTATTTCAAATATTGGACTACAAATGTAAAATTTGTTCAATTTTTCAATGTTTTACCAAAATTTTATATTGTTGATATTGTTTTTTCAGTTTAAAAACATTCTCCATCAGTTTTCCAATAATACATTTTTGAAATGTTTTACAATTTTTGAAATTTGGACGTGCCTTGTGCTTACTAAAAATTGAGCATTTCATCAGGAAATTGTACTAAAACACCGCAAACCGGTTATTCTTCCAAATTACAGTGCTCAAATTAGTTTCTGTGCCATCGGCGAGATTTTTAGAATCAATTTATTAAAAATTTGAAGTGCATGGAAAGTCAAATATACAATTAGATCATGTAAACGCTCTGATAATCTAAGTTTTTTTTTTAAATTTTCAACGTTTTGTTGATCGGTGACACCAATTCTGAAAATAGAAATTATTTATATTTTCAGAATTATTTTCAGAGTTGGTGTCTATGGTGTCTCCGATCAACAAAACGTTAAAAATTTGAGAAAGACATCATCAGAGCGTCAACACAACCAAATATGTTTGATTAAATTCAATTTGATTTGACAAATCGAGTTTGTCAAATATATATTTTGAACGTGTGTACCAGGCTTTAGGATGTCTGATTATTCCAATGAAAAAAATCACCCAAATTTTCTCTGAGAAATGATCTTCCGGGTATGACTTTCAAGTGTTCAAAAATTGATCAAGAAATCGATTTAAGTTCTAAAATTTTGATCAGAATGATTAATTTTTTAGTGTGATCTTTGCTCTCTCTGCAACATCCACCTCAAATGTTCTCTTTTCAAATATCGTCTTAGACCGTATCCTATTTTCGAGCCTATGAAAGTATGAATCCAATAGTCTTGTTCTTGTAGAGTTTTATTGAACGCGTTAACACATTTTATTTGTATTGTCGGTGTGATAACGAGCTCACAATATGACCCAAAGAGGTGTTTTTTTTTTTAGGAAGTAGATGTTTCGTTGTACCGTAGACGTATAGAGTATACTTCTCAAGCGAATCTCGTTTTATAAAAGCTAACGAAAGAACGGAATTAACTCATTTTAAATCACATCAATGTGCTAATTTTGTTACTCGAGATAATCGTTCTTGCGAGGAGGTATACAATGAATACTAATTGTCATTACGAATGCCTACACGTTTATATGGGATGAGAAAAAATGACAGGGGAGAATAGGTAGGTATCTGTAATGTGTAGTGTGAATTTTTTGTTACTTTTTCCGATTCAGAAAGAGAGGAAATAAACATTACGTTCCAAGAAGTATAAGTAACAATATAATATTAACAAAGTTACATAATAATCTAACATTTCAACTAGGTATATTTAAGTACCATAAATATTTAACGGACGAAATTTAAAGGAAATAAAAAGTGAACACTGCTTAACAACGACTCGTACGTAGGTATGTAATTTTGATTTGGACGACGCGACGTTAAAATACGTATCAATCTCTTTTATTCTGCTCGCAAATTGTTGTTTCATTTCGACGAGGATCACATCCTTCGAATGATTACGCGTGAAGATCGTTTCGGTTGATCTTGTCTCAGAAATTCTTAGTGGGTCTTTTATTGGATGCAGCATTTATACTAGCATCGACATCGTCCAAAAGAGCATCGTAGTATTTGGAATCATAGGTGAGATAACGATTGCCAACCGAATGATCTAACGTACCATATCGAGGACTGATGGCTCCGGCCATGGGTAAAGGATCATCGTACCTTTTGGTAACTAAAGTGTACTCTCGATGAGCGTTGATTAATTTAGATAGTTTGGAGACTATCTCGTAATCTGGACAAGTGCTGTCGAGTCCTAGTAAACTGACAACGGATCTGCGTAAATCTGAAAGCTGCGGAAAAAGAACCAACAAAAACGATGATGAGAATCTTATAACGTATGTACATAGTACCTACATCTATGTTTAATTGTTTCAAGTTCTATACTCTTGTACATTTGGTGTGAAATAAATAAATAAGTAGGTAGGTTAGGTATGTGTTTGTGCTATTAAATTAATGACTTTTTATTTTTTATTTCTTTCGTGAGCTTTAAGTAGGTATTAAATATATCAACGTAGTTTACGATTTTCATGCACGCGAAATGAGCGTTAATTCTTGGCAGATATCGAGGTTTATATTTCACGAATTACTCGTATATAGGTATATCGCAGTCTAAGGATAAGTGAGTAAATAAGATGATGAATATGAGGAAAAGCCCGATTAGACAATCGTACCATGTGCTCGGCTCGCTGGCATTCCGATAAACTTTGTTTTACGTTGATTAAATCTTCTTTTAGGAGTTTTATGGTGTGCTCGTTCATCGTTCTGTCTTGGTCGCCGGTTTCTGAGGTAATTCGTAGCTGTAAATTGACGAAACGAATGTATTTCGATACATTAGAGATGGGTTTTTGTGCGAGATGAGAGATCATTGTGAAATTGAGGATGGAAGAGTGGAAGGAGAATGAAGTTGGGGTGCTTGAATTTTGTTTATGGTATCAACAGGGTGTCTACAATAATCCTGCTTAATCTGCTTCCCCCCTTTTTTTTTGATTTTTGCTCATATGTCCTCTCATCTTTTGCACTATTTTTCTTTCCAGAATTGTAAAAAATAACTTTTTCCATTTTTTGAAAGTGTTTCTCTTTTTCCAGAATTTTGACTTTTTTTCAATTTTTCTAATTCTATTCGAAAAAGGAGAAACTTTGACCTGAAAAAACGTTGTCTTGAGCCAATTCTGACTCCACCTCTTTTCTCCCTCATGAAACATTTGAAAAAATTGCTCGCCTAAAAAAATCTCAATTTTTTGCCAGAATTGCAAAAAAATTGCATATTTTACCACGTTTTAATCCAACTTTGATTCATGTTCTTTCAAAATTTTCATTTTTTCCTCGTTATTTAAAAAAAATAAAAAATAAAAATTGAAAATGAATGAATTTTGAGCTTAAGAGTTTTTGGTTTGAGCAAATTTTGACACTATTTCTTCCTCCATCTTGAAATATTTGAAAAAATTCCCTGTTTTAAGAGTCCTGCTTTTTGCCATCAAGTATTGCAAAGAAGCCCTACTTCTTCCATTGTTTTTCTTTTTCAAATTTTCTTTAAGAGAGGAAAAAAATTTACCTAAAAAAAGTTCGACTTTAATCAATTTTGCCCTCCCCTTGCCCTTCCCCAATTGAAATCTTGAAAAAATGTCTTGCTAAAAATCCTGCTTCTTTCATTGTTTATTTCCCTTTCAAAAAAATTGATCTGAAAAAAATTTGACTTCAATCAATTTTGCTCTTCGCACTCCCCCCCCCCCGCCAATCGAAACCTTCAAGAAAAATTGACCTGAAGAATTTCTGACGAATAATTTTTTAACCTAAAACACTGAAAAAAAATTCCTGTTGTAAGTCCTGCTTTTTTGCCAAAATTGCTTGCCTTGTTGCCAAAATTTAACAGCAATTTAAGTCCTAATTTTTACATTTTTTCAATTAAATTGTTCATTTTTTGAATTTTTTCCCATTTTTCTTGGTCTTGAATAAATTTTGAATTGATCTTCTCCCCCTCTCACCATTCAAAAAAAGTTTGTACTTTGGAAGAATTTCCCGCCAAAAGTCGTGCTTTTTGTCCAGATTTTGCATTTTGTTTTGCTTCCTAGACACCTCGATCAAGTCAAATTGATTTTTTCTTCTCAAATAATGATATCTATGTCTGCGTATTTCATACACATACCCTTAAGACTGAAAATTTCTTACGTTTATTTTCGTTTCATATGAAAATATTTAAGTAATTGCGAAAATGATGGAAAAATTGCCAAACCAGATTCTTTTATAAAGAATCCGAAGCAGAAGAGATTATTGAAATGAGACTGAACGACTGAAAAAAAATCCATAATCATTTGAAAAATTCTCAACAATCATTTCAGAAAAGTCAGTTTTTAAAATTTTCAAAATTTGGTGCAAAAATGTTATAAATTTTGAAAAATAGTGGAAATTTAAAAAAATTGTCAAATAATATAGTAAAAGTTTGATTTTTTTTGATTTAAGGAAGTGCTTATTTTATAACAGGAAAAAAATATTTGAATTTAATTTCAAAAAATAAAATTTTCCGAAATTTTGATCGAGTTGTTGGACAAATTTTTTTGTGACAAATCAAAAAAGAAATCAGAGATTTGAACTTGTACAGCAATTACCCAAAAATACGTCATTAAACATTTGCATAATCCGTGTAATTGATTTTATTTAATTGAAGCATTTGTTTCCAAAACGCACTAAGTCCAAAAAAATATTAGAAATGGCCCAAAATGGCTGATTTTTGATATGTTGTAGCCAAGACCCTTAGGCACAACATACCAAAAAATCAGCCATTTTGGGCCGCAAATTTATGCTAGATGGTCTTGCAACCTCAGAATCTTTGAAAATGGACTTGGTGCAGTTTGGAAACATATGCTTCAATTGAAAACATGAAGATGATTTTCATAAAAATGAATAATAAAATTTACTGTACTTTGAAACCTGATCGAATCGAAAAAACTTCAGGTTTGAAAAAATAATTTGTGTAGAAAGAAATGATGGAAGTGCTATTTTTTCAAGAGCGAGGCAGTGAGAGGACAATTGCCTAGTTTAGGTCATTGGATGGTTCAGAAAATGATTGGGGCGGTTCTTAACAGAAACGTACCAAAACTTTTTCAAGTAGGCCACTTTTCATGTTTTTTTTTTTTTTTTTTTTTTTTATTGGACAACCAGAGCACGTTTCTGATGCTCTTTTTCCCATTTAAATGAAAAAAGATTTCAAAAAGAACAAAACTTCAAATTTTCCACATTTTTGCGAAATAATTTTTGCACACTTTGAGCAGTTTTTGATGATATTTGTCACCAAATATAGAAAGAAGTCCCATAAGGTAGGGGCAAACTGAACGTCTGCTGACTAAAAAATATCATACCTGCTCTTTCAAGGTAGTCAGTTTTTCGAGGTATCTTATCCTGAGTGTTTCGGATTCGGTTAAACGTTTTTGTAATTCTTCTATTTTTTGCCCTCGTTCAATCGACCTGGTCTGTAAAATCATCAGACAAACAAAATATTAAACCTATTTCAATCAATGCTAAGCCATGGTTTGAAGTATTGTAAACGTTGATCATCACCAACCTTAAATTCATCGGCTTCGTTCAACTGATTCCTCAAATCACGTGCTACAGCCCTGGCTTCGGTCAGCTGCAGTTGTAACTTATCGTTTTGTTTTTGTAGTTTTTTCACCCTATAACCAAATCACATAGTTTATTTTACAGAACGTGGTCGATACCTAGATCTACATGCATTAAATATGTACATGTAAAACAAGTCAACGAGTGCAAAATACATACGTATCTATCTATGTCTAAATTACCTAAGGTTAGCTTCTTCTTTTTCGGCTTCCAGAAGCGATCGTACTCGCGTATTTTCTTCTTGTAAATTAATCTTTTTACGTAATAAATCTAAATGCAGATCTCTTCGTTGTAATTGTTCCCTTAACGTTCTGATTCTCTTTTGAAGTTGATAAACAACCGCTGACTTACATAAAACAAACACACACACAGAAGAGTACATTAATTAGGTACTTATTGTTAGATCGAGATACAGGTTAGAGAAGAAGAGGAGCAGAGGGCAGAGGCATTTTTCGTTGAGCTTCATTTCTTCAATCGTATGATAGGTTGGCAAATATTCAACCAGTCAACTTTTCTTCAATTTTCAATGCATTATCCATTCCCATAATTGAAAATTAATTTCACGTTTTATTTTCCTTTTAAATGACATTTGCCCCTCCAATCCTCAAGGTAGACAACTTGTCCATCAGCAGTTGTTTCCATCGAATTTTTCAATTTGCTCGCTCACTCCTCAAACACTCTACGACTCTAGAGATAAGTGCACCTCTCTCTTGCCCTCCTGCACTTCAATCATGTTGGCAAATTTCATACCTGACTTTTCGTACTCGTATTACTCGTATATGATGAACGAACAGTAATAAACACTGTATACTAACCTTTCTAATTACACGTTTAGGTACTTTCATCATTTAGTAGTACCTACGTCGTAGTTATACGAGTCACTTAGAAGTATATTAATTAATACGGCGAAGTATTACAAAGTGGATTGAGTTGTGTCAGCTAAAAAAAAAGTCTAAGTTGAATGAAGTACCTACATAAATTACAGTAGACGAGTGGATAGCTACGTGAGCAAGAATGTATACGATTTCCTGTTCGAATAAGTATACGAGCATCAGAAATAAAATTCCTTTCAGTGTACAGATTTTCCACCATCGTCAACAAATTAGTGGAAAGGAGGTGTAGAGGGTATAGATACAATATAAAGGTATTCGCGATACGTTAAGAGTGCCGAGTAATAAGATAGGCACTTGGGAGTTCGAATAGGTATTTTCCCCCTTTCGACATGTGAACGATTTTTAAAATTGAAAATTACGTAGCTAGATAGGTATCCTTACGTCGCAGCAATGAGGGTCAATCGTTGTTTTTTCTCTTCGAAATCTGGTACTCGGTATATACGGGTAATAGTTTAATAGCTGCGATTACACATAAAAATCATATACTTAGTGTAGGTAACTCTCGTATGCAAACGAAATAATGTAATAAACTTGACAAACTCGTGTTAACACGAGTTTTAAATTTATTGGATGTACTATGGGCGAATACGTTGTCATGTTATTGAGACGAATTATGTGACCACCTATCGACCCTAAGTGTTTTTGTAAAAAATATTTCACATACGTACATACATAGATAAGACGATATGGGTTGTATAAAAAAGGGTAGGTAGGTAATTACTTTGTCGATGGTTTTTCCACTTTCGAGTTTTGCCAATTGTTCTGTACGTAAAAGTATGGATTCTGTATGAAGCTCGATTCCGACTTCTTTTGATATCTCGTCCATGTTTAAAATTCGTGATAAACGATCGAGAAATGTGACAAACTGCGAGAAAAGCGAAGATTAAAAAGAAGGTGTAAATTCTCGCGTATAAGTACGAGTAAGGTTCGTGGTCATTGTGAACTCGTTTGAGATTATTAATAGTAGTACGAGACTTACAAGTACATAATATGTACATCACATCTACATATGCATATTGCATATGGAAATGGAATACGAATAATTCGCAATCGCAATAATACGTACTATGACTTTATCACGTTTTAAATTTTCTTTAATAATTTCGCAAGACGTCAACTCCGATTCGGTTTTATGCAATCGTGTCTCGAGCAACGATTTTTCTTCTTCTAGCGATTTCAAACGTGCTTTTTCTTGTATCCTTAATTCGCTGTCATAAGTGCTTTGTTGCGATAAACATGTATATTTTGTTCTTAAATCTTCCAATTCCTGTAATTCGTAGGTACGAATAAGTAATGTAATGTGCTATAAGACGTGATTAATAAAGAGGGGAAAAAATAACTATAACGGATTTGATGAGGATAGAGGTGGGTAAATTTAGATATGCTGAGACGAATTTACTGTTGGATGAAGTTGACTTACTATTGTTTTTTCTTTAATGTCGTGGACGATTTGTTTAACCCGGTCTTTTATTGTGTGAATTTGAGGTTCGACGAAATGCGTCGGAGTACTGGTAATTATGGCGAGTGTTTCTAGTAAATGCGTCAGCTCGTTTTGCACTTCTTGGATTTTTTCTTCTTTTTTCTTCACGTCATCTGGAAGTAATGAAAATGAGATTTTAAGTGATTGGAGAGCATGGTTGGAGTGGAGTGTGATCGAGGTGTTGAGGAAAGGGTTGAGAGTTTTTGAAAAAAAAATAGAGAAGGAGGTAAGTAGAGCTTCAAAAAAAAAAAAAAAAAATTAAGTAAAAGAAAAGATTTTTTTGTGGCGTCGAAAACTGAATCAATTTTTATCACCTAAAAAGCTCGAAATTGTAATTTGAATTTCGATTCAATAACTTTTTATCAATTTCAGTTTTCAGAGTAGGGGTAAGAGACAGAGAGTAGGTAATCTTGAAAAACAGATAATCTGTTGATGGATAATTTTGTTCTGGCTACACCCACACTAGCCATATTACAGAAGTTTAACGTGTGATTGTATGAATGAGGGAGGTGGTCAATCTGTCTGGTTTCTTAAGGTCATTGACCCGTCTGTGTGGCTTCCCAAGGTTGTGTGTCTGATCGGCGTCTAACCCGTTGCAGTCATTGACCCGTCTGTTCAGTTTCTCAAAGTTGCCTGTCTTCTTGTGTGGCCTTCGAAGGTCATTCACCCGTCTGTGTGGCCTCTCAAGGTCGTCTGTCTCCCTATGTCTGGCTTCTTAAGGTGATTGACCCACCTGTATAGCCTAGCGAGGTTGTGTGTACTTGTCTTGCTTCCCAAGGTCATCTGTCAGTATGTCTGCCTCGCCTCTTAATATCATTTACCTTCCTGTTCATCCTCTAGAGGTTATCTGCATGCCTGTCTGGGCTCTCAAGGTCATTAACGCGTTTTCCTGGCTTACCAAGGTCGTCTCCCGCGCTGTATATCTGTCTGTCCGTTTGTTTGGCCTCCAAAGGTTAATGACCCAACCTTATGACCCCTCTTAAGGTCATTGACCCTCATGTCTAGTCTTTGCAAGGTTGTCTGCGTGTATGTCTGGATTCTCAAGGTCATTTGTCGGTATGTATTCTTTCTTAAGGTCATTAACCCATCTGTTCTGCCTCTCAAGGTCGTATGTCTTTTTGTGTGTCCTCCCAAGGTTATTGACCCGGCTGTATAACCTCCATTAAGGTCATTGACCCTCATGTCTACCCTTGCTAATGTTGTCTGGGTGTACGAGTATGTCTGGCTTCTCAAGGTCGTCTGTCGGTCTGTCTGCTCTTTTAATGTCATTGACCCTTCTGTCCAGCTTATCAAGGTTGTATGACCTTTTACGTGATCTCGAAAGGTTATTGACCCGGCCGTATAACCTCTCTTAAGGTCATTGACCCCATTATCTAGCCTTGTAATGTTCTCTGCGAGTCTGTCTAGCTTCCCGAAATTGTCTGTCGGGTCTCTCAAGGTCATTGACCCATCTGTCCAGCTTCTTAAGGTCATTCACCCGTCTGTCTAGGTTTTTATAAGGTTAATCTGTCTGGTCTATAAAGATCGTTGACCCGGTTGTCTGGACTCCCAAAGTCACTGACTTACGTGTTTAGCCTTCCAAAATCGTCTACCCGCCTGTTCGCTGATTTTGCAGGTTTTTTTTCGTTTTTTAAAAAATGGGATGAGGTTGCTGATTTTGATTGCATAGGAAGGGCTATCGTTTCCTCAGCACTTCCAAAGTTTTTTTTTATCATAAAAGAGGGGTGAAAAGGGTTGCTCTAACGTCCAGATTGGGTGCTCTATCTTGCTTTGACGATGGTCTGTCCCTTCAACCCCCCCCCCCTTCTGAAACTTGTAGGGCCGGCGAAATCTATCTTAGGAATTTACAGGAAAATGGGAGAGTATTACAAGAGAAGATGTGCACTGTGCAGCTTTAATTTCATAGGGAAAATTGAATATTTGAAAAAAGCATGTTCTGAAACTTGATTGCTTTTTCGAATTTTGAAAAAAATGTTAAATGACAAAGTGGTGAATATCAGTTTCTGGCTTAATCTATCTCGCAAAATCAAATTTTACAATCGATCTGGAGCCTCCAGCTAGATTTTGTTACCTATAGATCTATTTCTTCTTTTTTCTCTATGATGTGGAAATTGGTTTATTTCTGCTCACGTTTCTGACGCTCAGCCCAAAAAAAGTTATCATCATTTTAACGTTTTTCAACTTTCAATAATCCTTTGTTTTTCGTTTAGTAATTTTTTGAATTTTTCTTCGAGATTAATTGATTTTGAGCTCACGATTTTTTCACATTTTTTTGGGGAGGGGGGCGTAGGGGGGATTTTTTGAATTAGATTGATGATTCAACAAATTAGTTTGCTTGAGAAAATCAACAAAAAAAATGATAATTTCAGTAGGTCTCAAAATCAGAAACTTCTGTTTTGGTGCCTCTCCCTTATGAGAATAAATTTATATACTATACAGATTCAAAAATGTAAGAAAGTCAGCCGGCTTAAAACTGCGAATAATTGATATGAAAGGTCAAAAATTCAAAATGAATTTTAGTTTTGTATTTAAATTCGAATAGAATTTTGATTTCAAGTCAGGTAACCTATAAATATGATTTATGAATCAAAAATTCACCAAAAATGGAAAAGTGAGGAGGTGATTTGCAAAACGCAACATTTTTCAAAATTTTGGAAAACTGCAAAAAACTGTCACTCAAATTTGGGTGGGGGGATTTTGCCCAATGGGGCCTCATATGAAAGGGTTGGACCCTAGGAATTGGTTTCTGACATTTATGTTTATGTATGTATTTCAGAAGTAGACAAAATAGTTGAATGGAAAAAAAATTGAAATTTGAAATTTTTTTCGATAATTTTGGCTTTTAGTACTAGTAACATGGTTTTGTTGGCTAAAAAATGTGTAAAATGATGGTAGAATGTCGTTTCGGTTCATATGACTTAGTTAACTCAGTGTTGCCATCATGAAACACGTCAAGAACGTCAAAAAATGCGTAATTGTTGAATTTTGAAGCGAATTACCCTGTATTTGTTGCGTTCTGACGTGAATTGATTTCTTTTATTGAAGATTAGAGGTACTTAATGTGGTCCTAGAGTTCTGGGGTTGGCACCATTGAATTCCCCGTTGAATTTCCTATAAGAAAGTGATGCTAATTCGAAAACGAAAAAAATGCAATTGTTGCGTTTTGCAAATCACCTCCTCAAGTGAGATTCAGCTTTCAAAATTTTGCGTGATGGTGTATTTTTAGATGTTTTTTTGATTTTCTTTTACATACTCAATCTAACAAATTTTCTGTTTCCTAAATTTTTGAAATTATTCAAAATTTTTGGAAATTTATCACCAACCTACATGTGAAATAAAGACGAAAATTTCAAACCAATACCAACCTAACGAATACTTTCAGTTTTATACAGCATGGAGACGAATAGCGACAATCGACCCCTCCCCCTCCTCCTTCCCTCCCATACCATTTATCCAAGTACGAGATTTATTGCGAAACTAATTCATCGCATTTACGTACGTCTACTCTACATGTTACAAATGTTAATGGCTTTACAACTACACTACATGTATAAACACTTTTCTCGCATACGTTATCTTAATAAAGGTAATTCCTCTGCTGCGGAATCATCGTCTACAATGATATAGTGGTACCTCTGTCCTGTTGCCTCGATTCGGTGTTTGATATAACGAAATTTACGTGCGTATATTATATATATACTCATGTGTAGAAGAATTCGCCAAAGTATGTCATCGCGTCGATTTCGATGTGAAAACTGGTTCAAAAACGTTAAAATTTGCGCGACATTTATGACGCAATGAAATTACACCGTATTTTTTTTCCTTTAACAGTTGGTTTTGTAGTGTACATACGACATTATACGTGCATATAGGTACCTATACGAGTAGCATATGTGATGATAAACGACCTAGCAATTGGTTGAATTTACTTTTCAACGAGTCGATGGCTGTTTCTTGAGATGAAATATCGGTAGTGGCATTGTTCAGAGTTCTGGTCATTATCTGTAGTTTATCTTTCAACTCGGATAGCTCTCTTTCGAGTACTCTTTGCTTGGTTTCCAATGCTTCTTTATCCTGCGATCATATATGGGAGAACGTGAAGGCGCCCCGTGAGAAATTGTTAAGTATCGTGGACATCGTCGTCGCACTCGCAGTGCGTAAAATTATAACGATAGCGCGAGAAATCGAATCACCTGTTTTAATCTATCGATTTCTATGATATACGTTGTCGTTTGTCTTTTCAAGCTTTCCCGTTCGGAGATAGTTTTTTCCAATTGTTCCCTGCAATTACGAAGTTCCATTTCGACGGTGGTCAGATTATCGGTCAAACTGAAGGTTTTCGTTCTTAACATGGAGACGTCCTGTAAACAGGTGTGAGAAAATGATTATAGAAAATTAATTAAAAATTGCAGGGCAAATATTGTACCTAGATGTAGGTACCTACTTGAATTAGATCGGAAGCCTTATGAGAGACGGTTTCAACGGCAGTAAATTCTGTTGGTTCAGCGCCCAAAGCGGTAGCTAAACGCTTAACAACATCAATCATGTTCCTCTGCGTGTACTTTTTATTCTGTTCTTCGGAGCTACGCTCCATATCGAGGTGATTAATTTTCATCTCCATTTCTTTGATTTTTTCATTTTGGTAACGATTCTCTCGAGTTAGCGTTTCCACCGACATTTCCGTACGCGTTAGGGCATTGTTTAAGGTACGCTCTCGTTCTTCCAATTCCTGTATGGAGATTACGAGGAGTAAGAACATAGTAGGTCGGAGGTACTCGACTATGAATGGTATTTGTGTATTTTCGACGAGGATGTGTACGAGAGTCGAGAATATTGCTTACTTGAACTCGATTACGTAAACTGGTGATGATGGAATTTTGTCGAGCTGCTTGCTCTTTCAGCTGCTCTGTTTCTGTTTGAAGTTCGAGGACGCGTTGTTCGCGCGATTTCAGTTGGGTTTGCACGTCTGAAAGCTGTCCAAATGAAGAATCGGGTTAAATGTGGGAAAAATTATGAGCTTTGGTCACGAATTCACGAGTAAGAAAGGTTTTAAAATCGAAGATGAAAATATTCCTGAGATTGCTGTTGAAATTAAAATTAGTCAGATGGATCAATTCAGCTACCATTTTTGAAAATAAGTTGATTGCTAAAAAAAAACAGTTCTGTTGAAGAAATTTTGCTATTGTTTACTGCATTTCCGAAATATTTTATCAAATTACCTACTTACGTAATTTTTCATCAAATTTTATCAATGTCTTATGTAAATTTTGCTAGATTTCAATTTTTACTAAAATTTCATTAATTTTTACCTACCTTTTTTGTAATTTTTATGCAGATGCTACAAGTTTTTTTGATTTTTTACACAAAATTTTTCAAAATTTCTTTCCATTTTTATAACATTTGATGAATATTTTATTGTAATTTTAACGCGTGTTTTTTGAGATCTTGATCAAATTTCGCTATGATTTTTTATCCTACTTGGTAATATTTGATCCACTTTTCACAATTTTTAACAACTTTTTCGTTGAGTACTTCGGGTGTAACTTTTTAGTAATTTTTTTACTGCTGAAAATTTCCAAATTTATTATTTTGTTTTTAAATAGAGTTCCGAAATTTTGAATTTTTTTTACAGAACTCATTTACTCGATGATGCTTAGTTGACTGCAAAACTGGAAACTATTTTTGATCATCCTTTTTACGAAAAAAATTTTGCCTTTTTTTATATCAACATTTCAAATTAAATGAACATATTCATCAATATTTTGAATGATGGATATTTGGATACTTAACTACATTTTCAAAATTAGCTTTTTTTGAAGGTTGTTTTCTGGAGACATTTTAAGAAAATCAGAAATTTTACTGTAATGTTTATTCTAAATTCATAAATTTTTAGAAAATGATTTTTGTTAAATTTCAATTTTTATTTAAAATAAAAACTCTCTAGGATAGTCTACAGTTGGACCAGAAAAAAAGTAAAAAAGTGTTCAGTCAGCTGGTATTTTTGCCCAAAAAATGCAGCGAGCGTTTTATGGGTTTAAAATTTCAGAAAAAATGTTGGGCAAATTTAGCACAGAATAGTCTTGCGGGCGTCATCAAGTCGAGGCCTTGAAGAAATGTATATCCGTACCATAAAAGAGCTGATATCACGTCTATTATTGAATCAAAGTTTGCGAATAAATCGCTGAGCTGGCACAATTGGGTGCAGTAAAATTTCTAAGTGCATGATCCTCTTCAATTTTGAGTAAAAATAAACCGTTGTGAACTTATCTAAAAGTGACCTTGCAACCTATCAAAATGAGTTAAAATGATCCAAAGAATTCAAATATTTTCACAAAAATGTTTTTTGAGTACCTATTTTTGAAGAATTTTAAGCCCAAAACTGGGTCATGATCATTTTTGGAATTTTTGAAAAAGTGCCATGCAACTTATCAAAATGGGTTAAAATTTTCCAAAAAATTCAATTATTTTAACAAAAATGTTTTTTGAGTATTTTTAAAGAATTTTAAGCCCAAAACTGGGTTATGATCATTTTTAGAATTTTTGAAAAAGTGCCATGCAACTTATCAAAATGGGCTAAAATTTTCCAAAAAATTCAAATATTTTGACAAAAAATCTTTTTTGAGCATTTTTCAAGAATTTTAAGCCTGAAACTGAGTCATGATCATTTTTGGGATTTTTAGAAAAATGTCATGTGACCTATCAAAATGAGTTAAAATTTTCCAAAAAATTCAATTATTTTGACAAAAATGTTTTTTGAGTATTTTTGAAGAATTTTAAGCCCAAAACTGGGTTATGATCATTTTTAGAATTTTTGAAAAAGTGCCATGCAACTTATCAAAATGGGCTAAAATTTTCCAAAAAATTCAAATATTTTGACAAAAAATCTTTTTTGAGCATTTTTCAAGAATTTTAAGCCCAAAACTGAGTCATGATCATTTTTGGGATTTTTAGAAAAGTGTCATGTAACCTATCAAAATGGGTTAAAATTTTCCAAAAAATTCAAATTTTTTGACAAAAATGTTTTTTGAGAATTTTTGAAGAATTTTCAAGCCCAAAACTGGTTCATGATTTTTGAGATTTTTGAAAAAGTGTCACGTTAATTAAAATGGGTTAAAATTTTCCAAAAATTCAAATGTTTCAACGAAAATGTTTTTTGAGCATTTTTGAAGAATTTTGAGCCCAAAATTGCAGGGTCATAATTTTAGGGATTTTTGAAAAAGTGTCATGCGACCTATCAAAATGGGTTAAAATTTTCCAAATAATTCAAATATTTTGACAAACATGTTTTTTGAGTATTTTTGAAGAATTTTAAGCCCAAAACTGGGTCATCTTCTTAGGTATTTTTGAAAAGGTATCATAGAGATCGAAAAATCCATCGAAATGCATTAAAATTTCGGAAAAAATTCAAATATTTTGACGAAAATGTTTTTTGAACCTTTTTCTGAAACTTTTTGAGTACAAATGGGTCGTGGGTTTTTGGGATTTTTGAAAAAATATCCTGCAATTTATCAAAATGATTGAAAAACTTTGCGAAAAATTCATTAATGTTTTGACAAATCTTTTTCGAGTATTTTTGAAGAAATTTTAACCTAAGAAATTGGATCACGGTTGTTGGGATTTCTAAAGAAGCTTCATGCAATGCATCAAAATGGGTTAAAACTTCTCAAAAAATTCAAATATTTGACGAAAATGTTTTTTGAGCATTTTTTGAAGCATTTCGAGTCTGAGACTAGGTCACGATTTTTGAGATTGTTGAAAAAAAGTGTCACGCAATGCATCAAAATAGCTGAAATTCCGCGAAAAATTGAAATATTCTGGTTAAATCTGTTTTTGAGCATTTTTGTGAAATTTTGAGCCCAAAAAATTGGATCAAAATTTTCGGGATCTCGGAAAAAGTGTCATGCTATCGTAATCTATCAAAATAGCTTAAAACTTCGCGAGAAATTGAAAATATTTTGACAAAAACGTTTTTTAGCATTTTTGAAAAAAATTCATGGGATTTATTAAAATGGGTTGAAATATCGGCAGAAAACCTGAAATTTCTATCGAAACTTTTTTTGAGCCCTTTTGAAGAATTTTGAGCCATTCTTCGAAAATTGTAACCCATTTTGATTGGTTAAATATCACTTTTTCAGACATGCAGAAAATCATGACTCATGTTTGGGCTTAAAATTCTTGAAAAGTGCTCAAGAAAAAATTTGATGAAAATTTTTGATTTTCTATCGAAATTTTCATTTAAGTACTCGTATTTTGAGAAGTCACAAGATAATGTTTCAAAAATACCAAAAGTCATGATCCAATTTTCTGGGCTCAAAATTCTCCAAAAATACTCAAAAAACATTTCCCTTATACATAATTTGAATAATCCTTTGAAAAATGTACAATTTTTTTTTTTTTCAAATCATGAACAATTTTTAAAATGCTATAATTTTCTCACAGAAGCATCGAAGACACAACGATTTATCCATCAACGTAACACGTTATTAACCCCTTCGAAAACACAATCCGCAACTTATCCTACATTACTCGCAGCTTCCACTACATACATCCTGGCTATGGCAAGACGGGCGTTCAAGGGGCAACGACAACATCAACTCTGGCCATGCCATATCGAAGGTGAATTGAACATCTTATTCTCAACGTGTAATAGTTTTGCGTAACTTTTACTCATTTACAACTTGTTTACCATTTAAATAAACACCGTTTAAATTATTACTCGATAGACGTTTTGAAGAATTTACTTAACGTACAAGTACAAAGATAGGTGCACATATAACAGTATAAGAATGTTTTTTACCTCATTTAGTAAACGATCTCTTTTATACTGTAATGCTGCTAATTCACTTCGAAGGCTCGTGGTGACGTCGTGTATTCTTAAATCTTCGTTCGACATCTTGAAATTAGAGTAAAATAAATTACAGAATAACGTACGTATTAAGTAATAGCAGCTAGGAGATTATGTGTAAGTCATTCTAATTAGGTGGGTGCTGAGGAAAGAGAAAGAAGGAAAGACTGTGCTAATGTGTACTAAGACATACTGCTGATGTGCTCGATGAAGTAATTTATTTAGATATACTCGAATATTATACCGAATGGATTTATTTTAATAATTTTTCGTTCCAGAATGAAAATCGATATTGTATTCTAATTCGTATCGATTGTATTATGTAATTTATGGTTTAATAAAAAATGGAATAAGAATAAGAAAATCTAACGAAATAATGGATAACCTATAATCGGCCATATCTTACCTCGGATTTATATTTTTATCTATTCGACTTATAGGTAGAGGTATATTTTATGCACACTGGCGTCAAAATACGTCACGGAGAAAAATCTACCTGTACATTGATAACCACCTTGTTGTTGGTAAAACGTCAACCAGAAGCCTGAAAAAAAAATACAACGCGACTAAATAAAACGATTACGTAAACGTGCATTTACCTTTGTCGAGGAGGACGTATCGGTACAAAGTATTTTAAAAATTCTCCAATCGTTTTCCGTATCGGTATGAGTGGAAATCATTTCGCATCCGTATGACAGACGGTGGACGTTTTTAGCGCGTAAAATATTTTCATTGTTGTTGATTCAGATAGGTTGCTAAGTTATTCGATGTGTGGCGGGAATTTGTGTATACTTTTCTCATCGATTACCGCAGCTCGGAGCGCAGTAAACATGCAACTTGGCGATACACGCTTTTGGCCTAATTTTCTATACCTACTCGTGTTGAACTTGATTGCAAAATTGTATTCTTGTATAAAACGGAGTTTTCCTAAGTTTAAGGAGATTTTTACACGGAAGTTGGTTCGAAAAAAAACACCTTTGGGAGGGATGATGTAGGCATAGTGTGAGGTACATAATCGATTTGCTAAATGAACGTTAAATAGTTTCCTACGATTAACCTTTTGGCTTTTATGATAAATGTTTATATCGACCTTGGAGATGGTATTGAAAAAAAAATGATTATAATTTGCCATATTCGAAGAAATTACTTATATTGGATTACATATGGTTGACTTTGATATGATATTCGTACAATTTTACCTATAATATTGATGATTCTTTTAGATATTGTGGTGGTGGTGGTGAAGGTGTTGTTACATGAGGTGTCGAAGGCCTCATCGTTGTCTTTCGAGTTGGAGTTATCCTTTTTAACCAGTGCTAGGTGAAGATTTGCCTGAGATTGAAATTGGGCTGACTGGTTGACCACCGGATGTATCATTGCTTGGATCTGCAGCTCCACCAGTAGTCACCTTATTGGATGAAACTGTTTTAAAAGTAGCTTTCTTCGAACGACTATCTTCAGATTGGTCTTTCGGTTTGAACGAATCGTTCTCGCATTCGATATAATCCTGCTCTAAAGCAGCTAGATTTTCTCGAGCTTCGACGAAATCCTGTTCGTCCATACCTTCTGCCAGATACCAATGAACGTAGGCTCTTTTCGAGAACAACAAATCGAATTTATAATTAACCCTAGCCCACGTTTCGCCGATCGATGTAGTATTGGCGATCGAAACGGCGGCTGCGGATTCCACGCTGAAATCACTTCCAGGTACGGTGACAGGTGGTTGGTAATTTATACCTATTTTAAATCCGCTCGGGCACCAATTAACGAATTGCACGCTGCTGTCTTTGATCTCCTGTACGGTTTGAGCGATTTCTTTAGGTTTGATGATACCTCTGTACATCATGCATATGGCCATGTACTTCCCTTTACTAGGGTCGCATTTTAGGAGCTGGTGAGTTGGCTGGAAACATTGTCGAGTTATCTGGACCATGCTAACGGTGCGATGCAGAGCTTTATAGGTGGAGTACAAGGGTGCGTATGTCAGCAGTGGGAAATGGATTCGAGGATAGGGTACGAGATTGGTACGAAATTCCGATATGTTTATGTTGATCGAGCCTTGAAATCGTAACGAAGCTGTGACCGATGAAATGACCTGAGCTATGATTTGATTCAGATGGGTGTAAGTTGGACCTTCGATGTCTAGGTGATTGGTGCTGATGTCGTATAAAGCTTCGTTGTCCATCATGAATGCGCAATCGCTCGATTCTAAGGTACCGTCGGTGGAAAGAACTGCGTTGTAAGGATCGACTACTGCGGTGGAGAGCTGCAAAAAAAAAAAAAGAAAGAACTTGATATTAGAGTTTGGGTGTGGTGAATAGAGGGAGGGTAGGGTTCGCTTTTGCAATGTCTGGAAAGTTTACTTTCAACTGAAAAAAATTGAGCTGTGGGCTCAAGATTTTTTTTTGAGTCGAAAAATTGAAAAAATTATGCTCAGAGTCGAAAAAAATTGAGAAAATTGTGTTTGTGAATTGGAGAAAACGAGAGTAAATTGTCTTTTAAGTTGAGGAAAATTGGAAAAATTGATCACAAAAATTAGGAAAGTTGGTAAAATTTTGCTTTGACTTGAGAAAAGTCGATCATACTTACGTTTCAATTGAAAAAAATGAATATTTTGATTTTTTTTTCTTAATGAAAACTTGAAAAGCTTGAGTTTTGAAAAAATGTTTTTGAGTAGTGGAAACCAGCACATGCTTTCGAAAAATAAAAAAAGTAAAATTCTCAAATTCAGGAGCTGAAGGTAAACGAGTTGGGTATTCAAGTTCAAAACGATTGAGATATCCCTATTTTTACTTAAATCACTGAAAATCATGATTCATGAAAAATACCATACCTAATATGTACTAGAGTTGGAAAAAATTCCGAAAAATTCACTTCTGAGTGGAAAAAGTTGAAGAAATTGAGCTTGTAAGTTGAAAATATTGATGAAATGTTATTTCGAGTTTTAAAAATTTATAAAAATGATGCTTTTGAGAAGGAAAGTAATTTTGAATGCTGTTTTGGAGTTGAAAAAATGCTGCCCATACATTAAAAAAATTGAGTTAAGTTTGCCTCAAAAATTGAAAAACCTTCTCAAATCGAAAACTTCAATGTTTGAGCTAAAAAATTGAAAAAATTTTACTTTCGAGGTGGAAAAATTTGCGAAGATGGGAATTCAAAACTGTTGAAAAAAATCGAAAAAATTGAGTTCGTGAGTTTAAAATACTGAGAAAATTTCAATTTGAGTTCAAAAAATGTTGCAAAAGCTATTGATTCCAGTTTTAGTTTTAAAATAGTTTTAGAATTGAAAAGAATTTGAAAAAACTGAGCCCATGAATTTCGAAAAAATGTGAAAAATTTACCTTGAAAATTGAAAACGTTTCTTTCAGATTGAAAAAAAAAATAAAAATCTCAGCTAGATTAGGAAAAGTTCGTTTAGAGTTGAAATTTGCAAAAACTAATAATTTTAGTTGAAAAATGAGTTTGAAGACTTTTTTAGGGTTCAAAAAGTTTAGAAAATAAGCCGATGGATTTATAAAAATCAAATATAGGTACTCTCAAAATGAAGAAATTAAGAATTAGGGCAAATAATTTAAAGGATTTCATTTCTGGTTGAAAAAATTTGCAAATTTTCGAATTTTAAGTTGATAAAATGATAAAAATCTGTTTTCAAGTTGAAGAAAAAATTGAAGAGAATGAGCACGTAGTAACAATTCAAAAAAATTCTTCCAAATTGAAAACAATCTGGGAAATTTGAGTATTTGTACAAAAGTAACAGGTTAAAAAATGTTTTCAAGTTGAGGAAAATCCAGGAAAAATTGCACTTAAATGCACAATTGTTTGAAAAATTAAAGAACTTTACTCTGAATTCAAACAAAACATGAAAAAATTATGATCTTCTGTTCTAATACGAGTAAATGAAAATCTGAGTTTGAATTATTGAGAAATTTTCACTTTGAGTGGAAAAAGTTATGAAAAAATTTAAAACTCAATTTGAAAAATGATAAGAAGTGTTTTCAAATTGAAAAAATTGAAAAATTTGAACATGAAGATATGAATTTGAAAAATTGAATGAGTATTATACAGGCCAAATATGAATTCAAAAGTTGAGAAGAGAAATCTCTAAGCTGGAAAAAGGTGAGAAAATTAAAGAGTTTGACCAGGAAAATATTTTTTCTCATGAACGTAGTTTTCAAGTTGAGAAAAATTGAGAAAATTGAGCAAATTGAGCCTTATGAGTTGGAGAAATTTGAAAAAATTTGCTCCTACTCAATAAAAATTCAACGTCTGCTAGTACACAGAACGTAGGTAGGTAGGTAGGTAGGTAGGTAGGTACAGTTAGTTGAGAAAATCGAAAAAATCATTCGAATTTGAAGAAACAAACACTAAAAGAATTGAGAATTTGAGTACATAGATTTTTTTTCTGTTTTCAAGTTGAAGAAATTGAGAAAAATGAGTTCGAATGTTTAAAAAATTATAAATTATTTTTTTGAGTAAAAGTAGATGAAAAAAATGAGCATAAAAAAAGGGGGAAAAATTTACAAAATATTGCTGAAGTGAAAAAAAAAATCATTTTGAGTTGAAAAAAGTCGAAAAAATTGACCTCATGGGTTAGAAAAAATTTTAAAAAGATTTCCCCAAGTTGTGTGAAAGTTCAGAATTTTAATTTAAAAAATTATCTGATGATTTTTTTCAAACAAAAAAAAAACAAGAATTGTTTTGAAGTTGAAAAAAATTGAGAAAACTTTACTTTGACTTCAGAAAAGTTTTCCATAATTATTCTTATATAGTTGGAAAAATTCATGAAAAAAATTCCCGAAGTTGAAAAAATGATGAAATTGAAAATTTGGACTGAAAAAAATTGAGAAACTAGGTATTTTCAAGTTCAGTGAAATTGAAAAAATAACACATTTAGGTAGGTAATAGGTCTAGGTACCTACTAAAATTTGACACCAAAAATTAGGAAGGAATTCAGCGCGAGTTGAAAAAAAAATGGAAATTCTTTTGTTCTGAGGGAATCGTGAAAAATTATGAGAAATTGCACTCGAGTTAAGAGAAATTCCCTGCGTCGAAAATGCTTCACTTGGAATAAACATAGAAAATTTTTATAATCTTTCCTGAGGTTTCTTAGATTACTGAAATGCATAAATGCTCGATGCTGTACTTACCCTGGGACAAGGATACACAACCACTTCTTGTTTATGCAGACGAGGATATTCATGAGCAAGTTCTTGTATCAGTAAAGTGGCCAATCCAGATCCGGTACCTCCAGCCATTGAGTGATAAATAAAAAATCCACTCAAATTGTGACATAGCTCGACTTGTTTCCGTATAACGTTTAAAATTTTACTGGAAAATTCGCGCCCAATTGTGTACATTCCTCGACCAAAATTACTCGCAGCGTCTTCTTTACCGGTGACCATGCAATCCGGTCTGAATAACTCTTTAAGACTGTTGTTTCGGATTTCATCTACGCAAACAAGAGTTCAAAATTTGAAAAAAAAAAAAAAAAATATATGTATAATAATTTCAGGAATGAAAAAGTTGTGGGAGGTGCAGAATACATATAAGTATGTAGAAAAAAGAAATCATTCAAACAAACCTATTAGTGTTGGTTCTAGATCGATTAAGATAGCCCTTGGGGTGTATTTATTCGATGGGTTGAATTCGAAAAACGTTGACCAGGAGTAGTCCTCTTCGGGTGGGCATTGTTGGTTGAAATCGACGATGGTATCTGCAATGCCACCATCAGGGCGTAAGCCCTGCTCATAGGTTAACAACTCCCAGCAAGCACTACCGACTTGGATTCCTGCTTGACCAATATGAAGTGATAAAATCTGATTCTGTACAACAAACGGGAAATTATAGAAACACTATAGGTAGTTGATGGCGATTTATAATTTAAATGCATTATTCAATTTTTTCGAAAGTAATAAAAGGGAAAAGGCAAACTTACCATGCACTGGTGGAACGACTTTTGTTGACTAAAAAAAGTCGTGAGTTATTCAACCCTTCGTGCTTGTTATTTGTTTTCGTTATATTAATAGCCATCTATTGTTTATAATCTGGAGATTTCGACACAATTGCTCTCAAATGTAAGGAAATTCGACCAAAAAATCACCGGTTAAAAATAACTTGAAAATTTAAATATTGCGTCACGAAAGAGCGAAATACGAGTACAAAATTCTATTATTACAAAACTTAACGATCGTGTCTATCATTTTGATGAAAATCTTTGGAGGAAGCTATTAAATTAACATGAAATGCAGATTGAAAATCGAAGTTATTTTCGTCAATTGATACTTACGACGAACAGCTATTTCAAACGACGATAAATTGGTATGGTTATCTTCGTCAAAATTATAATTTTTTTATCCCTTGTAAAAATTGGAAATATGGCATAAGGTACGAGATGTGTTTGGAAGAAGACGTTGTGGAAGTGCCAAGTTGAATTTTCAGTTCTTTATTTGGAGTTGAAAATGTTGAAAGTATTGATTGCTGTGATTTGTCTCGTGGCTCTGAACAATGCGGATGTTGATCCAGAATCTACGTTGTCTTGCCATCGAAGAATTTACTATCATAATATGACCAAAAAGGATACATTTGGCAGAATGTGCTGGGATGTGATTCCTATGCTTTCGTGTTGGGGTAGATGTGATTCGAATGAGGTAAGTTATAAAGTACCTATCTACCTATAAATATTTTAATAACAGTTACCTATTGGTCAACTTTTATAGTGCTAAGTATCCTATTTGTCATTCCAGATACCAGACTGGAAATTTCCGTTTAAAAAATCTCATCATCCTGTTTGCTTACACGATTTAACGGAGCAAAGTAAAGTTATTTTGAAAAATTGCGACGACGGTATCGAACCTGGCACCGATATTTTTGAATTTATTCAAGCAGTTACTTGCAGATGTTCTACGTGTAAATCATCGACAACCAGTTGCGAAAGCGTCTTGCATCGAGATCATAAATTTCATCCTAATTTGGAGATTGATTGATTGATGAAGAATATTATGAAATGTAATACAATTTTTTTTGATGTGCATATTGGGTTGTTCATTTATTTTTGGTTGCTGGAATTTCATGAGGTAGGTAAGTTAGAGCTTTTGAATGGGAATTCGAGCCTTCGAGGTATTATGTATCTATTTTTTGTTATTGAAATTTCCAGTGAATTGATTGGTTCTATAAAAATACCACTCAGAAAATTTTTTGCAAATTCAGAATTTGTTACTGATTTTCTTTATTCTTAAACCAATCTGAAGGGAGCTTATTTGATGGAAAGAAAGTGAATTTTTTAAAATTCAAAACATATGCATATTGTTGAGTTTCCAATCGAATGGAGGGGGAAGGAGAACTTGAGAACTAGGTATTAAAAGTGGAAAAAACGCAGTTGTTCCTATTTTTTTTCTTTTTCAGGATGTCCATGTCCAATAAATAAATAATAATATGGTCAAGTTTTTGGATTGCCATTACATAGGATGGTTTTTTTTCTGGTTAAGCTTTTCTTATGGTATTTTAATAACATTTAATTTTTCGTTTTTTGATTTTTGACAAATTCTTAAAAAATGCAGATTCGCATTATTTTTCCATAAAAAACTGGAAATTCAATCAAACTGGACAGTACTTGAAGGTAAAATTTGCTACATACTGGTCTTATTTTCATTTTGTTTATTTTCCAGGTTTTGCAAAATTACGTAAAAAAGGGCTGAAATGGACTTTGACACTTGTCATTCTCATTCTCATAGATCTTTCGCTCAATTCGTGCTCATTTATTTTTCTATGGTTTATTTATGAGAACTGAAAACTTTATAAAATCTGTGAAAAGTTCCTAGCAGAACAACTCAAAAAAGTTAGGTATAAAAAAGTGATGAATTTTAGTCTCAAGTGTTACCTCGAACCGAATTTCACAGTTTTGAGCCATTCTGGAGCTTCCAGTATGACTTTGGATTTGTTCAGAAGGCATAAAAATTAATCTATGCTGCTGAAAATCGATTCGTGTCTTATTTTTGACCTGTTCAACGAGTTTTTCCATATCATGACCCGATTCTCAGGTGGGCACCTCGAGGCTCGAGTGAATTTTTTTCACAAGCATATCCACTTACTTTCAGGAAAAAACTTTCATAAATTCCGATTTTCAGCTAATCAATTCAATTTTTGTGCTCTTTGGAGAAATTATAAATCGAGCAGGAGGCTCCAGAATGGATCAAAATCGCGAAATTTGGACTCGAGGAGTTGGTTTGAGAAAGGATTAGCTAAAAATCGGATGATCAATTCGGGCTGCTGAAATTTTTATTGGGGGAGGGAGGATTTCAGTCCATTTGATCTTTCCAAAAATCGAGGTATCTCATGCATCAAAGTGTCAAAAAGCCAGACAAAATGTCAGAAATCCATATTTATTAAATTTGAAAGTTTGGTGTAATTTTAGCAATTTAATAATTTTTTTTAAAATCTAAGTTCTTTATAGTCAGATTTGATTGAATTGAGATTTCATATCTGAACGTCCATTTCGATTTACTTGAGTGAAAATTCCAAAAATTGGTAATTTTTTCAAAAATTTTCAAGTTTGACACGATGTTAAGAATTTATAGCAATTTTTTCAAAGTTTCTTGAAGTCAGATTAAATACCTGTAATAAGATTAGATAATGCATAGATGCACACTGAATATTATTTTGAAATCGATCAACATTTTTTCGAAGTTTTCAACGACGTCCAGGGATGAAAGTAAGCATTCATCGGGGGAGGGGAGGGGGGTCAACCAAAAATTTCCCAAATTTTTCCGAATAAAAATGTGAGATTTTTAATGTAAAATAAAAGATGAATAGATAATTTTGTCAATTAATATACTCGTGCGTGGATAATAACTCGTATGTAGGTAATCAATTTCTATTCATAAAAAATTTTGTTTTCATTTTTCAATTTTTAGAAGCCGCAAACATAATTTTTTTTTTATTTTGTAAAAAAAAACACAAATTAGACCGAACGTAGCGAAGCCAAAAGCTTTTGAAAATTCCTATTTTGAGAAGTGAAAGATGGAAGAACTATGTTTTTTATGGGAGAAAGTTGATTTTTTTGGCTTAAAAGTTTGAGAATTTGAATAACCTTTTTTTAGAAATTTCAGTTTTAAAAAATTAAAGCAAAAAGGCCCGAACAAAGTGAGGGGCAGAAGCTCTTAAAATTTGATTGTTTTCTGTGTGAGGAGTTCATTTTTGGATTTAAACGTGTTTTTGAGTTTGAATCGTCGATTAAAAGGCCTGAAGTTTTCGAAAATATATAATTCAAGTATGTACCTACTTACCTTGTAAATTATTATTTTTTTTGCAAGAAGTCAATTTCTTAATTCGACATTTTTAAAAGTTAGGTAACCATTACCAAGAACAGATATTTTCCAGGTGCAGAAATTTAGAAACAAAAAATTTTATAAAATGTGCTATTCAATTTCCAAAAAAGTCGGGAAATGGCCCTAGGCAGATAAGTATGGTCGAGCGGCCCCCGGGACCTTCAGAGATGAAACTCATGTGGTGTATAGGTACCCCCAAGATAAGTATTTTCCCCAAGTTTTGGACCTCAACTCTGAGTGGTTCTTGAGTAATTCCTCAAAAATCGAAAATCGTTTTTGATTTTTTTCTCAGGATTGACTCGGCCGATTTTTTTCAAACTTGAACCAACGTGTACGCGTTCTAAAGGGCTTTCCCCAAAAAAGTCAACAGCCCCCTCCCCCCACTTTTCCCCCTTCAAAATTTAGATTCAATTTTTTGAGGTCCCCCTTACCCCCCAAGGCCTTTTGGCACACTTTTCGAAAAATATTTTTTAGATGCAGTATTGATCCTAGAACAACATATAACTTACCCAAAATTGTACCTCGGGTGCGCCATAGTCAAATTCGACCAAAACCAACACCACCTCACCAGTAATAATAAGGTTAATGTGGTACCTACGCCACTGCTATTGAAGTAATTTCTGGAGTATTGTTTATAATGTTGTAATTTTTAAATGAGAATGATGTTTTTGAGAGTCGTTATTCACAAATTCCCATTTAGGGGCAGCGAAGCACCCCCTCCCCCAAATTTGGGCGAAACTTTCAGAAAGAAACCTGGGGCATGTGACATATCGAATTATATGTTTTTGATAACGCTGAACACGAATATGACGTCAGATTTCTGATTGGACCCCACCCATGGCCCCCAACACCTTTCCAAATGAGATGAAAATTCAAAAAAAAAGGTTTGTTCGTGCGACACATGAAATAGTATGTTTTTGGCGACGCTGAAACCGAATATGACGTCATATTTTTGTTTGCACTCCGTCCACGGCTCCCAGCACCTTCCCAAGGGGAGTATCCTAAAAAAATGGTTTCATTCTGGTGACACATGAAATAGGTAGTACGTTTTCGATATTGCTGAACACGAATATAGCCTTAGTTTTTCAAATTGACGTCATCCATTGCTCCCAGAACCTCATCCCCATGGGTAATTGTCCAAAAATTTTTTTGGGGGCCATGGATGGGGTCCAATCACAAATCTGACGTCATATTCGGTTTCAGCGTCGCCAAAAACATACTATTTCATGTGTCGCACGAACAAACCTTTTTTTTTGAATTTTCATCTCATTTGGAAAGGTGTTGGGGGCCATGGGTGGGGTCCAATCAGAAATCTGACGTCATATTCGTGTTCAGCGTTATCAAAAACATATAATTCGATATGTCACATGCCCCAGGTTTCTTTCTGAAAGTTTCGCCCAAATTTGGGGGAGGGGGTGCTTCGCTGCCCCTAAATGGGAATTTGTGAATAACGACTCTCAAAAACATCATTCTCATTTAAAAATTACAACATTATAAACAATACTCCAGAAATTACTTCAATAGCAGTGGCGTAGGTACCACATTAACCTTATTATTACTGGTGAGGTGGTGTTGGTTTTGGTCGAATTTGACTATGGCGCACCCGAGGTACAATTTTGGGTAAGTTATATGTTGTTCTAGGATCAATACTGCATCTAAAAAATATTTTTCGAAAAGTGTGCCAAAAGGCCTTGGGGGGTAAGGGGGACCTCAAAAAATTGAATCTAAATTTTGAAGGGGGAAAAGTGGGGGGAGGGGGCTGTTGACTTTTTTGGGGAAAGCCCTTTAGAACGCGTACACGTTGGTTCAAGTTTGAAAAAAATCGGCCGAGTCAATCCTGAGAAAAAAATCAAAAACGATTTTCGATTTTTGAGGAATTACTCAAGAACCACTCAGAGTTGAGGTCCAAAACTTGGGGAAAATACTTATCTTGGGGGTACCTATACACCACATGAGTTTCATCTCTGAAGGTCCCGGGGGCCGCTCGACCATACTTATCTGCCTAGGGCCTTTGTCTCTTTATTACAACTTTCCAAGGTTAATTTTTTAAATTTATGTTCAACAAGACTTGGAGAAAATCCCCCCTTCCCCTTCGTACCAGAATTTATGCTCTATAGTATTCTCCAATGCCATAATTGTTGGTTTTCTCAAGATCAGTTCTGGAGATGACGAAATGAGCAAATATGTAAAATTGAAAATGCAGTCATAATGAATAAGATTTGTTTTATTTTTCGATTATAATATTCTCACAAATTTTATTTTCTTAAATAAACACATCGTAATGTTAATGAATTTACTGCTTTTTACAGTGATGACACGAACAACTGATAGCTGATTTAAAAGTCAACTCCCGAAGACCGTCCAAACACAAAACGTGGACTGTTATCTGAAAAAAATTCGCAATTTGATGCTTCAATATGAATATGACTCAATTATTGCTACAATACGAGTATGTTCGGAATCGTCATCCACGAGTATTTAGAATCACGTGAGTACAAAATATATTGGTTCTCAATAATAGGCTAATTTTAAAACTATCGGGTTAAACTGATATACGATCATTGTTGCTGAAAATGAACTTAGATGGGTATATAAAACGATCATTAATTAAATAAAAGTGTCTGCGGGGAACAGATTAATGAAAAGAAATGTATTATTATCACGCGATAATGGAAATGAATTATCGATACTTTGAGAATTCTCAATTTTCGTGGAAAGTGGAATTAGCCATTTAAGTTGCTATATCTGTTCGATGGGTAGCTTAAATTTCATGTTTCCACGCGCAATATTTTTCGCGAATTTGTGTTTCTGGTTTTCGTACAGTTTTTTAAACTGATTTTAAAATAATACTTTATTCTGTGTACAAAGTAGCCCAAAAATTGATTAGGTACTTACGTCTTCGGTATCAATTATATTACAACATTGGCCAATACTGGTGATACTTTGACCGCGATTGAAAGGCAGGCTTTCGTCTGTCGATGTGATCGCCCAAGATTCGCAATATCCTCGGCAAGCATTTGTCGTTATACGAAATTCAACGCAGTCTGGAATGCTGATTTTTCTCGTATGACCTTCGAATTGGAAAGTAATTAACTAATTAATTGTAGGTATTTAATTATTATTGAACCAGCTGCCTACCAATCAAATTACACATTAAGGACCCCTACCTATTTTATGGCATCCTGGCTTCTCCCAAGTTTCTGCTCGATGAGATCGTATTATTGAGATGATGATGATGGTTAAAAGGCTGATAACCTTGTGCACTTTTCTAGCCATTTTTTCTGGCTAAACTGTATGCCAATTTCTAGAAATTATTTTAAATTAAGTAAATTTTTTTATTTGTAATAAAATACGAATTGTTTAGAGTTTAAATTTATCTACTTACTTCGAAAGAAGATGATGAAGTAGATCTTCGAAAATATTGAAATGGTTTAAAAACGACATTCGATGTTTTCGAAATTCACTCTGGATTACACATTTCAAATACTTACTCGCAGTTCGAGTTGTAATAAGAATGAGACTTTTTTCAGCATTTTAAACGTTGTGTTTTTTCACTCTGACGTAGTAAAATGAGGAGAAAAAATCACCCACGTCGAATTTTCATATTCCACGCGCATTTTTGTTTGTTATTTTTTTCTTCGTTCAGTGGATAATTATACGAGATGTCTTAAAATAATCTCTCGGAACGATTAAAACGATTAATTTATGCGTAAGTTGGATATCGATGACTTTTTATAGCGGTTCAGTCTTAATTCACACTACCACCCTTTACAAAGAAGAAATAAAAAAGACAGGCGTTCGATTATGCAATATATTTAACGGGACCGTTATACAAGTTACCTGCTCGGGTTAATTTTACAAACAAAAGTAATCAAATTATCAAAAACATTGTGAGTTTATGTTGCGACTTAACAATATAATAAATGTGTATTTAAAATATCAACTCTTGATAATTCAGTTTGATTTTTTCCTTACTGATGAAAAAATTAAACTGGTATCAATATCGTGGCTCAAAAATAATACAAATCAGTCATTTTAGTAACTGACGAACGAAGTGGATTGTTGTTGAGCTTGTTCCATTTGTTGTTGAGAACTGGCTGAGAATTGTTGGACGGTATTTCCACCGAGGGTAGAGTAGTTGTTGAGTTGTTGTTGACTGTATGAGCTAGCTTCCTGTTGGAGTTCTTGTTCTTGTTGGATCAAGCTTCCACCGGTGGAGAGAAGAGGAAGACCACCGTTGGTATTCAAGTAGTTGCTGTCGTATTCGTAGTTGGATGACGATGATGAGCCCGAGCTGCTGTCCATGGATACGTAGTCTGGTCCGTATGGGTTGTCGACAGCGGTGTAAGATTGTTCGTTGTATGAATTAGATTGGGTGGACAATTCTTCGTTTGTGGATGCTGCGATGATTGGGTTTCCGTGGGCGATGGCGAAGACTCCCTGGAATTATTTTTGAAAAGATTAAATTATTGAAGTTACTAGTTGGTGAATTAGGCTTTAGCCCTTGACATTTTGGTTCGTGGTTTTTATATTTCCCGAATTTGACCATTTTGGAGAATTTTTAGTAATAAAATTTAGCTGAGGGAGGGGGGATTGAAAATTTTACCTAATTGAGCTATGAGGTAGAGTTCTGAAATTTAGTGTGAATCTTATTTTAACCCCCTCTAAACGATAGAAGCGATTTTGGGTCATTTTGAGTACATTTTGGAGCCTCTAACAAATTTTTGAAAAGTACAATTACTGCAAAAGTTGATCTAGAAAGCTGAAATTTCAGTCTAGATGCTATACTTTCGATCTCACGTCGATTGAAAGCGATTTCGAGTCGTTTTTGGAGTCTCCAGTTTGTTTGGAAAGTACGAATTGCCAAAAAAGTCATAAAACATATTTTTAGAACTCAATATTCAATAAAAGGGCGCATTGGCTATCAAATTTCGGATTTCTAGCTCAATCAGATTGAATTTGATTTTTTATCAACATTTAGGCCAAAAAATTTGAAAATCTTAAAATTCGAGAAATGGGTTTTAGCTCTTGAAATTTTGGCTGTTTGCGTGTGCTTCTTTGCTCTATCGATCCATCTTTATACCAACCAATTTTTTTGCCAATTCAGATATTCTCCTCGTAAGAGATTGAAGAATTGATGAAGAAGGCAACAATTGACAGAATATTCCGTTGCAATTTTTCAATAGATTTTTTTGTTTTCAAGTAAGAAGACTTTGGTATAGAACCACAGTTCAAATGTTGTCCTTCATTCGAAAACCTTATAAAATCCAAAAAATGATGATTTTTTTTCAAGTTTCCAAAGTAGATATTTTCACGCCAAATTTGCAACAAAAACCAATTCAAAAAATTCGATCAGTATATTCGATAGTTTTCCAAGGCACTTTTTCAACTGACTAAGTATACCTCAAACGATATTTTCAATAGCATCATGAAGAGGTCCATTTTTGGTACAAGGAGTCGAAAGAGAATTTTTGATTTTTTTCAAGTTTTAAAAGCGACGAAAATTTTTTAAATCCATTACAACTTGGAGAATTATGTTTTATTGTTGCTTAGGTATGTATATTGGGGGATTAGTCTCAATTTTGATATGAGTGGTGAGAAAAATCAATTTTGAGGCCCCTTTTTTGGAGAAAAAAAATTCTAAGAATGGTAGATTATTCTATTTGGAAGTTACAATTTTGAGAATTTAGTCATATTTTGAGTTTCCTAGCCTTTTGGGGTCCTATTTTTGATTAGAATATCTAAAAAAAAGTGTTCCTGAAAATCAATTTTTGAGAAAAAAAGTTTTAAAAAAGTGAAAGGGAGCTGAAAATGGTTGAAGAATTACATTAAAAACTTCAATTTGCTGTGTTTTGAACTGACCAATCAAATTTTCGCGTCATATCTTGGAATTTTCATTGAAAAAAAAACAAAAAACAAAAAAAACAGTGCTTTTTAGAATAATGTTTATTTGGTCAAAAATTTCAAAAATGACCCACAAAGCATTAAAAAAATTGAAAATACGATCAAAAGATTGTCTACAATGCTTCAGCTGCCATATCGAATTTTCTTGAATTTTCTTCCAAATTTAGTGGATATGGATGGAATTTTTGATTTTTTCTAAAGATTTATTTAGTGCCTTTTATTTCACTATTGGATGAATGAAATTTTTGCAATACAAATAAATTATCCCAAAAGTACTTCTATTTGAAGAAAAAACCCTAGAACTTATTGTGAGCCTGCATAGTTGTGCTTTGTTGAGCAGACTTTGAGGTCAGTACTCAAAACATTTTGGTGGAGTCTTAAAAATCTCAAAAAATATTGTCTTTGGAACCAAAATTTGGCCAAAACCTGTCGTGTTGAAAGCCACATTTTCAAGGTTGATTTTTCAAAAAAAAATCCCATCAAAGTTTTTAAAAATCACACCTCTTTTTGTCTTCGAAAATTTCTCTTTCATTTTGAAATCTTAAAACTCAAATTTGAAAAAAAAAAATCATCATTAGAAATGATTATTGAAATTCAACTGAGAAAAAATTTTTGTGACAAAATTTGAACACGAAAGCTTTAAATTTTCAAATTTTATAATTTATCTTTTGAAACATTCTCAATGAATCTGCTTCGTTCACTCTGTAAAAATGAACTGTGTAGAATTTGAATTTGTGTAATTTTTTTAAAATTCAGACTACTATAACTCGATGATTTTTCTTCAAATTTGTGTCCCAGAATGTTGAAGTGGTAGAAGAAAAATTTGCGAATTTGACACTTTTTGAGAACGTTAGAGATATCAAATTAAAGTATGTAAGTACAATTTGATTTCGATCCAAAAGAAGAGCAAAACTTTGATTTTAAATTAGAAAAAGAAGATCCAATAGGGTACTATATCCGATAACTGGATTTCGATCAGATACCTGACTCGAATCCATTTAAACGAAATATTAAAATATATAGAAAAAACATACCAAAACGCAAGCTGCCAACAATGATACAGAAGCGAAAGCCATTTTACTGGAGTTGTAGGTAGGTATTTAACGTTGCAACGTGAACTTCACAAGACAATTCGACTTTTTCAAAACACAAATTAACGATTAACGATCTCGCCGATGAGTTTTTATAATGATATCGGAGTTTACTTAATCAACAATTTAAACAGTTCATCAGGTGCTAAAATGTTGATAGATTCTCATACCTACAAATTACATTGTACATGACATAAGTAAATAGAAAAATTTGAAATGGAATTTTTTTCTGTTTTAAATTGAGCCTGCCGATAGGTATACTCGTACTTTTCTGTCTCTCTCTACCCACCTACGTTTTTCATGATATTTGACACCGAACCAAAATGTTTTGGGTCTGGGTACGTGTGCCTAAGCTTAGTCACACTTTGTAATTTCAAACAATACCATTGTCGTGTCAAATTGTCTGCCTTAATTGAGCAAATATTTTTGAGCTATTTTATGTAGGTACAAGACGAACGATGAATTATTTTTATTTTCTATTTTATATACCTATACCTACTGGTGTATTGAAGGACTTTTTTATATTTCGTTTGCAGTATACTTACGTAATAAGTGTACGTATACGCACAATGTATTGTCGAATTAAAATCATTTCATTAGTGTTAGAGTGTACTTAGCTGCTGTACACGTTGCTGTGCATATTCATTTGTTTGGAATTTTTTCCCACTTATTGGATAGGGAATCTTGGAATACGTAGGTTTTTTTTTATTTTTAATTGACTCTGGCGAGGTTTTTACGATTTTCAGGCAGCGAAATCTTTGTATTTTTTGTTGAGCACTGAAATAGTTCAGAATCTAATGATTTTTTAATAATTTTGGTAAACATTTTAAATGATTTTTGTAAATTTTAATTATTCTTGTTTTGTTCATTTTTTTAGGAAAAGTTTTATGGATTGGATAAATTACCTATCTGAAATGAAATTTGTTTTTCTTGCTGAACGAGAAATACGAATATAAAATGTGAGAAGGAGGAGGGCGGTGGAATCTGAATCCCCCCCCCAAATTTTAAGAGGGTATTTTTTGAGAAAGAATGGGTTAGAAATCTGAGAGAAAAAAAAACTCTACTCAAGTCCTGCAAAAATTCTGCTAAATCTCTGCATTTTGATTTGAAAATTTTTTTGGGCAGATCGAAAAAATCGAAAAAAATGTGCGTTTTCATTCCCATGTTTGTCTTTGACGAACTTCTAAGTATTAAAAATACATTTCAACAGGAGAATGCTGCTACTTTATCATGCATTTCTTCACAAATGACGTGGTAAAAAATCGGATTCGTTCAGTTTGTGTTAACTTCACTGTTTCTAGTCTTTTCAGTAGAAAAATTTCAGTTATTTTTCAAACTGAAAAAAATTAATACAGATGTTTTTACTCTTTTTTATATAAGTCGTGTCTTTTTTTAATTTTTAATACAAAAAGACGTTCAAAGATTGTTCATTTTTTAAAGAAATGACAGATTTTAAAAATTGATTTGAAATTGTTTTTTTTTTTCAATTTTTAAATAACATATTTTTTTAAAAAGAACTGGTACTTTTTTTAAAAAAATGATAGGTAAATTAATTTCTGTTAAAATCAACTAAAATGTTTCTTTTTTAATTTTTTTTTTTTTTTTAAATTTGAGTAGGTATTTTTTGAAAAGAATGGGTTGTCGAGTAACACATTTCCTTTAAAAAAATATGAATTGTTAAAAAATGACAAATTTTTGAAAAAATGGCCAATAAAATGTTTCTTTTTGAAAATTTGTCTGAGCTTTTTTAAAAATTTGAGCATTGCAAAGATTTTGAAAGGAATAGGTTTTTTAGTGGGAATTCTTATATTGAGTCATTTTTGTGGATTGAAATAAAGGTTCGTCGTGATTTGGTGAAATGTAATGGATGCCAATCACTGTAGATGCGCGAACTTGTGTAGATTGTAGACGTACGTTGCCTGGGCCTGCACAGAAGTAGGATTGTTAAAATGAAAAATATAACTACCTTCTGTAAGTAGGTAGGTAGGTAGTTATTTTACATTCGAATTTTACGTTAAAACAGTCGAATGAGTGGGTGCTTTAGTGTTTTGCATAATTAAGCGTTTGAAATTGAATTTGATTTAATTGATTAAACGAAAGACGAAAGACCATTCAACTTTATGACGTCAATGTCCAAGTTTCCCCAGCTTTCCCGATACCTGTTGGCAGTTGGCTTGGCTCTGTTGGCTGCAGGCTGCAGCTGTCCTGCTCATTATAGAGAGAGGGGTTTTTACTTTTTAAGAAATAAGAACTGAGAAGTGACTAGTGAGATGGGATAATTAATTTGTCAGTACAGTAGGCGAGTAGGCCTATACTAGGCTCGCAACGACCAACGTACGACATAGATACGCTGAAGCTGAAGTTTTCTTTCATTCTGAAGAATTTTGGAAAAATAATTGTCCTGCTCCTGGATAACTTTGAGTCTTTGAGCTATTGCCTATTGGGCCAAATTTAAAGAATAAGAACTTAAGAAGGAGAAGGAGACGGAGTAGAACTAGTAGAAGGACTAAAGGAGAAGGAGAAGAGAATTTATAGAAAATTAGTATCAAGCACATAACGATCCTAGCGGATCAAAAAAGAATCACTCGAAACAGTTTATGAAAACATCCAAACAAAAAATCGTTTCCTCTTTTATATAAAGCGAAAGTAAAACATTTCTCATCGTAGCTACACTTGAAATTTTTTTATGTAAGCAAGTACTTTTTATGTTATCAAAAATTATCTAAATCAGTAAATCCTCGAAGATTTATGAAACATAATGTAATCGAGATATTATTCGTAGAATTGACGAAGAAGTTTATCAATTTAAATGGATGCTGAATGTGTAAAGAAAGAATGCTGTCTGGATTGTCGCATATGCCTTAACTCATTCAACTCACCCGAGGAATTCGCCGAGTAAGTCGTTTTGTTAGCTTCATACACTTAACTCGATGACATATGTACTTTTTGCTATACTAATGTACGGATTTTGGTTACAGTCATCTGAGAACTAGTCACTGTTCTCAAGAAGGTGGTTCTTTTGTTTGCTTGTATGGAGAAAATCGAGTTTGTCCATCGTTACCAGTCGAAGGTGTTAGTGACGCGGATTATGAAAGACATATTTATAAACATCACATATACATTCGCAGTAAATATCAACGTCACAAAAGGCAAGCCAGCGTTATGTCGACTTGCTCAGATCAATCATTAGATGACAAATGGAATGTTTATTCGGCTTCGCAGAATTTAGCTGCTGTTTTGAACAATCCGCATAAAATTAAACAAGTAAATTGGCTATCTATTCGGGTATTTATAACGGAGTAATATAAATAATTATTCTAATCTCAATTCATATGATTTTGTGATCCTTACAGAAAGACTTTTTTACCAAGCTATGGGGTGAAGGATTCATCGAAGTTAGTCATGTTCCTGATCCGCCTTATTTACCAACTATTATGAAACAACATTTCGACCCATATCTCAAGAAGTTGTTAAAGGTAAAGAATCATTTCTAAAACTTGGTTGAAGTCTTATTTGCGAAATTTTCGTATGATTATTTTCGTTATTATTCGCAGAGATACCGCAGACGATCAAAGTTACCAAAAAATCGATCAAATGATCCATCACAAGTTGAAATATCACCAAGTTTGTCATCATCGAAATTACAATCTCTAGGTTAGTTACAAAGTTCCTTATTCAATCAATGTTGATCAGTTCGATATTTGAATATTTGATTTTATTTCTGCAGAAAAATTAACCTTCGAAGTACCTGATATATTTTTAAAAAGTAAATTCGATCTAAGTTGCGCGGATACGTTTAATTTCGTATTTCCGCATATCGCAGAATGCATAAGACCGGAGCAGTCGTCGACGGAAATCGTTCCCGGTAAAACTAGCAGTCCATCGAATAGACCAAAATTATTACAAGAAAGAGTATGTTTTTTTTCTTAATTTCGAATTGCTGTGTCGATCGCTTTTTGTAATTCGGATATCTTTATTTGTTGTAGCTAACTCATTATCTGGATATGGTCGAAGTTCAAATCGCTAAACAAGTATCGTCGAAATCGGATGCTTTTTTTCATACGATGACTTCGCACGATGCTTTAATGGAAAATTTAGGACAAACTATTACGAAAGTGCGAACCTTGAGGTAAATATAACTAGTCCTTGGCGAGATGTTGTATCTTATACCATCAATTTACTAATCTGATGTCTTCACAGAGGTAAAATTCAAAGTATCGATAAAAGTCTAGTCACAGATTCGTTGAAAATATTGAAAGGAATCAGATCTCGTAATAATTATTGTCTAGTCTTGCGCAAGGTATTTTTATTTCATAATTTATTCGAAGCTCTAATCAATGAATTTATTTATTCATGTGCATTTAATATTCTTGTTTGTTAGTAGCTGAAAATAATGGCTACCGTTTACCAGACTCAACCTACCGTCAAGTTACTGTTATCAACTCCGGATTACGTGGCAGCTCTGGATTTAATCTACACTACTAAACATTTGCTGAATAATGAATTAGCTGGAATACATTGTTTCAGGTACTATCGAAAGTTATCACAATGTTCACAATAGGTATTCTTATTCACAATCGTGACTCGAGTTTTATGATTTTTATTCTTTTTAGACATTTATCTTCGGAATTGAACGAGGTGATCAAAATGATCGACGCATTGATGACCGGTGAAATGGAACGATACGCGACGACCGATTTAAACAGACCTCTTTTGGAATCTGAAATTCAAACTATTGAAAAAGTAACCATCGTTTGTTTACCCAGCTTCACGACCTAATTTAGTACATTTCGATGACCTCGATTCGTTAATATTTTCAGGATAAATTATTATGCATAATTATGGGTATGTTGAGAAGGCAGTGTTTCTCTTTCGTGGACTGCTACTGGCGTGAATCTTACGCCACTATCAAAGCAACCATTAAACAAGCAGTCATAGAAATCGTGGCTGAAAGTGATTCGCCGATTATCAGAAATGGAAACGAGCACCTGAATGATGCTCTAACGTTAGACGAACAATTGAAATTACTAACTGTTGAAGAATGGGTCGCTCTTCTACGTAATACCGCCACGTCTTTGATCGTTTTACTGAAAAGGATTAAAGTAATTGAACCGATGTTATTCTAAATAATCGATTTTCTCGAGAAATATGCAACTCGGTATTTTTTACAGAGTGCTTACAATGTAATGGTGAAAGCTGTACGAATATGTACCGATAACATTAGCAGCAGCTCGTCTGATGATGGTTCCCTTTCCTCTCAGAAAGAATCTATGTAAGTTTCTAATATCTGCAGAACCGGTTGTGAAAACTGACGAAATTAAATGTATCGATATTTTGCAGAATTACCCACGAATCGGAGTATTTCTTAGACGAAGAAAATTTGAAAATTATTAAAAATAAATTATCGCATTTGATTACCTCTGCTTGCCAATATGTTTCCGAACGATATGCTCATCTTCTATCCAAAAGATCCTTAACTGATAACGTGTAAGTGCTCCGTGTGAATTTTTGAATCTCCGAACGTTTCTCGAGATTAATTTGAATTTCTAAACAGTGACAAGATGAATGGAAAGCAAAGTAACGCATCTAAAACAACCACAGCAACGAACTGGCTCGCAGAACAAGCTACCCTGGGCCAACTAAACGAAGTCAGAAAATACGTAGACGAATTATACGACGCTTGCTTGTCGTTGAATCCTAATGATAATGTTCCTATGGCGCTGAAATCAGCATTCAAAACCGAAGCTACCAAGTTCATGAAGAAATTCCACGAAGACCGATTGAAGAAGATAGATATGATTTTAGATACCGAAAGTTGGAGAGAAGCTCAAGTTCCTGTTGAATTTCAATCTTTAGTTAATCAAATTATCGAATTAGGTGATTATTTGAAAACATTTCTAACAAGTCACGTCGTGATAGTGCTTCGAATAATTTATTCGTCTATTTTACAGGTAAATTCACAACTTATAAAGTCGATACGAAATCTAACATTTCAAATAAACCGGCCGATATTTTATACATTGGGAAGGAAAAATTTGTAGTGATTGGGTAAGTGCAGAATTTACTAACTCGAATTTTGACTTCTCGTGAATTTTTATAAATGGTTATGATTTATTTGTAGCACGGTTTTAATGCTGATCAAAGTGATATCGGAATATTGCGTCAGAGCTGAAGACATCACACTCTCGGCTCAATGCCTGCTGCGTTATTTAGCTGAATTATTGCAACTATTTAATCGAAAAAGTTGTAAATTAGTTCTGGGAGGTGAAGCATTATCCGAAAGAACCGGATTAAAGAAAATCACCAGCTCAAATTTAGCTCTGCTGATGAGAGCATTACAATTGCTGTTGAAATTGGTGCCACAAATAAAAAACCATTTTCGAAGTAATTAATATTTTATGTTCAGAAAAAAGGCTTATTTAGTATTGTAAATTTGAGGTTAAACTCTCAGCAAATTAATTCAGAACCATCCATGCTAATTGATTGATTTTTGAACAGATTTGTTACCGCCGGATTCGCAACAGACGATCAGCTGCTTAGATCGTGTTTCCGATGAACTTCACTTACACGTCAAAGACATAAGTATAAAAATGTTATCAATTCCGTCGCAAATAATTGCCACCGAGTTGAAAAACTGGGAAGCCAAGCCTCCTGTGCCGTCCAAAGCTTTTCAAAATTTATCGAAGTACGTACGATAAGCGTCGAACTTGAGCCCATGCGGCGAAAAAAAACTCGAACTAATAAAACTCGTTTTCAGAACCTTGAAAAAAATGCACGAAGTTATTTCCGGTATTTTGACCGATAACGACGTACACGATTTGTATAGGAAAATGAACGTCAAGTTTAAAGAAGTTTTAAGAGAACGGATCGTGAAAATGAATATTGTCAATGATGGGGGACCACAGCATGGGTACGTTGGAATGGGGCTCAGCTTTAGTTTTTTTTAAAAATTTCGATTAATATGCGAATATCTAACGTTTATTTTTATTAAATTTCAGCGTCGTAACAACCGAATTATTTTTCTACCTTCAAGATCTAAAGAAAATCGGCGCATTACCTGAAAACGAATTGATTGAATCTTCAATGAACGATTTATGGTCTTGAAGAAAATCCAAAACCCCCTTTATCAAGCAGTCCGGTCGGACTGCCCCGCCAAGCAAGAAAAAAAAACGAACACAAAAAAAACAAAAACCGATAATACCAAACGTGATGACAGTCCGGCCACTTACTGCTTATATTCCCTGAACAACTAAGCGTATTTTTGATGATGAATTTCTCGCGAATAAAAACACGCACGAATCTGATTTTTTGATATGTTGTTGGCATCAACGAGAGCTTTAATTTGGTATGCTTACAAACTTTCTACGGTAAAAAATGATGTAGATTTGAATACCCAAAGTTAGCATTTTGGGGTAATTTTTGAAATCACTAATCTTCGTGTCAAGAGAAAACTACTGAACCAATTCAAGTCAAATTTCGTACACTGGTGTAAATTAATGAGTTATTTTTAGATACAACGTCAGTTTTGAAAAAAAATTATTTTTGACCCCCTTTTTCTCAACTTTAAAATTTCTTTCCCCCCTAAAACACCCCCAAAATGAAAATTTTTCGCGGTACCGTAGAAAAGGGTCATCTACATTATATTCGCCATCATTGTGCAAAATTTCAAGCAAATCGGTTCATTTGGAAAGGCTGTAGCCTTGTCAACGGAAATTTAAGCATGAAATTTCGTGATGACTATTTCCATTTTTCATCCTAAACCACCCAAAAAATGAAAATTGTTAGCTGTATCATAAAAAAGGGTAATCTACATCATATTCACTATCAATGTGCAAAATCTCAAGCAAATCGGTTCATTAAGAGAGGCTGTAGCCTTGTCAACGGAAATTTCAGCATGAAAATTCATGAAAATTTCCGTTGACAAGGCTACAGCTTCTCCAAATGAACCGATTTGCTTGAAATTTGGCACAGTTGTATTAAATGTGATGCAGATGACCCTTTTTTATGGTACAGCAAACAATTTTCATTTTTAGGGTGGTTGAGGGTGAAAAATGGAAATATTCATGAAATTTCATGCTTAAATTTCCGTTGACAAGGCTACAGCTTCTCCAAATGAACCGATTTGCTTGAAATTTTGCAAAATGATAGCGAATATAATGTAGATGACCCTTTTCTACGGTACAACGAGAAATTTTCATTTTTGGGGGGTTTTATGGGGGAAAGCAATTTTCAAATTGTGAAAAAGGGAGTCAAAAATGATTTTTTTAAAAAACTAACGTTATATTTTGAAATAATACCCTAATTTAAATCACTGTACGAAATTTGACTCATATCAGTTCGGTAGTGTTCTTCTAGTGAGAAACTTTGTGATTTAATCAACAAATTATTCTAAAATTGTTGGTGTACCCGAATTCCCATTAATAATTTATAATAATGTACATTATTTAAAAAAAAAAAAAAAAGTGGTGATATCAATCGAAAATACTTTTAAAAAGCAAAAATTCCGCCAACCAAAAAAAAAACTTACCTACAAAAAAACAAAAAGAATTGTCAACAAAAATCTGATATTCTCAACTTCTTGGAGTATGTACCCAGATTCGCATTAACAATTTACAATATGTACACATTAAAAAAAAAGTCGTGATATCCATCAAAAATACTTTTAAAAAGCAAAATTACCGCCAACCAAAAAAAAAAAAAAAAAAAACTTGCAAAAAGAATTGTTAACAAAAATTTGTTCATTAAGTAACTTTAATGAAAAAATTCATGATATCAAAACATCGCCAAGCAATTTTCATTCAGCAGTTGTGATCAGGAATTGATATGGAATTTCAAATTAATTTGGTACTTACTGAAATAAAATATCCATAAGTTTGAGAACTGAATTGAAAAACCGGGCCAAGCGCCGGCGGAATTTATCGGTCCGGTTTTTCAATTCAGTTCTCAAACTTATGGATATTTTATTTCAGTAAGTACCAAATTAATTTGAAATTCCATATCAATTCCTGATCACAACTGCTGAATGAAAATTGCTTGGCGATGTTTTGATATCATGAATTTTTTCATTAAAGTTACTTAATGAACAAATTTTTGTTAACAATTCTTTTTGCAAGTTTTTTTTTTTTTTTTTTTGGTTGGCGGTAATTTTGCTTTTTAAAAGTATTTTTGATGGATAATAGTTTCTCGTTAATTATTTTTAATCTAGTTCTATTCGCTGTATTTTTTTTTTTTTTTTTTTTTCAAAGACTGCATCTGCTACGAAATGATCAGTCGAGGTTACGTAATCGTTAACTAATAAGTATAGTTTTTTCTCGCCGTAAAATGCAAAAAAAGAAAAAAATTCTTATGTGATACGCTATTTATTATCATTGTTGTTGTTATCGTTTTTCGTTCGTTTTGTTTTTGTTTTCTTATATATTTCATTTTTTTCTCATTATTTATTTTTCTTTTTCGAAAGCATCTGTGATTCAATCGGTTTTAGTTGAATATTTTATTTATTTTCGCGTGTATTAATTGTGTTCTCGTACTCGTCTATTTAATTCGCGCAGTAGTTAATTACGAATTTTTAGATTTAAATTTACGTAATTTTAATTCTCGTGCCTGAATAGTTTAAAAAATGGAATTGAAAATTATTGTCGATTCTTGAAACGTGCAATAGAATTAATGCAGTTGTGACATCTTTGTGGAAAAGTCCTGTTGTATAATTTTATATGTTTCCATGTTTCTATTGATAATATATATTTTTTAATTATTTATTTGATCACGATTTTGTTTAATTTGGGGTAAGAAAGAGGAATTATTCCAGTTTTATACTAATCACTAAATTTTTACTTGTAGATTGTAATCAATGTAATGTGAATTCGTGCGATTTCATTCAACTCAACTCTGATTTTTCTGATTCTTGAATTGGATCACTTCAATTTCATCTGTTCCTCTGCTAATAATTTTACCGTTTCGGTTTCCTAATGGTACTCTATTCGTACCATCTTCTCTTCGGTATACGATGTTGATCATTTGTCCAGTATCCTGAGAAAAATAATCAATAAATTATTACTGTTTTTCTCCTCAAAATTGGTATTATATTTTTCAGTGGTAATTAAATTAAATTCACTTTTGAATTCGCGAATTGTAAGCTTATATACCTACATCTTCGCAGTTCTTATCTTTGTTTAAACTTAGATTTTTTTGTCATCAAGTATTATTGGACTAGGTATTCATTTATTTGTTAATGGGCAACTTTGAATTATTTTTTTCAATCATCTTCTTTTTTTCGCTTTCTTTCATCGGTTATTACTCTACTATTTGCCCATGTGTTTTGAATTTATGAATTTTTTCAATCTTCAAAACTCAATAGTCTAAACTTGAATTTTTAAAATTCATTTTCTTTTTCTTTTTTCATAAAGCATTTTTTATATTGGTTCTTTTCCACCGAGTACTAGTACCTAATAATACTTACTACTCTAGTATAACGACAATTCCTACATTTTTTGATGAGTGCCAATTTTTGAATTTATGATTTTTTGTTCATCTTTAAAGTTCTAATCTAAACTTGGAATTTTTTTGTTCATTTTCATTTTTTACTTTTTTGAGTTTTGAAAAAATTCGATATTCATGGACATTAAAAATTGACACCTATTAACAAATAAACGAATAGCCATTTTAGTTGAGTTTTAGTAATTCATTACTTGATCTTACTTGATTTTTAAAAAAAAAGCTAATAAAAACAGGAATGAGGCCCGGCCCAGGACCAGGACTCGAAACCCGAAAAAGCCCCGATTATTTCCTTGAAGCCCGAATGTCCAAGCCCCAAAACCTTAAAAACTCTAACCTACAAAGCCCTGGCCCAAAGCCTGAAACATTTTCCTCTTAAAACTAAGACCCGAATGTGAGCCCCGAAACCCAAAAGGTGATCAGCTTTTCGGAGCTCGTGTAAATTTTGTAAATTTCTCTTGTAATTACCGTTCTGTGCATCTCAAAATTTTCAAAAGTCAAAAAAGATGATTTTCAAAAGAAAAATTTACAACTTCAGCAAAAATTTTAATATTTTAAGGAGTTTTTGGTACATTATAATATAGTTCTATATTCTTTGAAAAATGATACTTGAAAAAATTGGACAATAATTAATTGAAATTCCAAAAAAAAATTTTATTCTGATTTTAAAAAAAAACTGTTCCATTCAAATAATTTTGAAAAAAGGAATCGGAATCTGCCCTTAAAATGTTTTTTTTTTCAACATAAAATCAAATAAGAGTTTATTTTATTCTTCAATCAAATTGCAATTGAAAGGCTCCACGGAGAAGGGGCCTTAGTTAATTTTTTCACTGATTTTTATAAGTATAGTTCAAATGGACCTGAACATTTTTTTTTACAAGCTAACATTTTTCAATTTGTTTAATTTTTTATGGAAGACAGGAAGACCAGTTCAGTATCACTGAAACTGAATATGGTGAAATTGATAAAAAAAAAATTTAATACATTCAAAATATTGTAAATTGAAAAAAAAACAAAAAAATGACGAAGGCCCCTTTTTCCATGGAACTCCTCAATTTCAAGCCCCAAAAAGCCTCAGAAAGCCCTAAACACTTCATTCAAGCCCTGGAGGCCTGGACACTGAGCCCTGATTGCCCTGAAACCCAAACCCAAAGTTTCCTGGGTCAGTGGGTCCTAATCCAAGCCCCAAGCCCAAGACCTAATAATTGTTTGATTGAAAGCCCAAGCCCCGAAATCCGAAAAAAAATCGTTCAGGGCCCAGGGCCTCATCAGTCATCCTTGAATAAAAAAAGTAAAGTTTGGAGCTTTGAAGAAAATAAAGAATAAAGATTGAAAATATTAAATATTCATAAAATTTAAATTCAAATTTGACTGTCAAGAGTGTCAAGAATTGAACGAACCAAAAACCAAAATAATAAAATAAAAAGGTAAAAATAGCCACGCAAGCTGACAAAATAAATTTCAAAATTTTTTTCTTCATAAAATTTAATAAAATAAATTCCAAATTCATCACATTCAAAAATTCAAAATTCATATTACTAGCCTAAGTTGCTGTAAATGGCTCTTAATAAATAAATAAAAATCGATAAAAATAAAAAAATTATTCAATATTTCAAATTTCAATTTTCAAAATTTTGTTTTTTGTACCAGTGGCAACAATGTGTTTTCAGTTGAATCAGAAAACTAATTTTTATATTCGAACTTTGGTAACATTGTTTGTGTACAAAAATTTTCAATTGATAACTTTTCGTTATTTCGATGATAATTTTGTGAAAATTTATTTAATTCGTGATACTTTATTCAATAATTGCTGTCAAAGGATTATTCTACATTTATAAATATGTAAGTAACGTCCATTTTCTTCACTGTAATTAGTATTTGTATCTTTGCATTCGCCACTTTGTAGTAGTTTATTCGAACTTTCGTAGACTTGTGTTATGTTATGATGAAGTACTCTGCTCTTTACAATTTTATCGGCGAATATTTTCCTTTTTTCGCATATTGTCTTCTCCCAAGTATACTCAGAACTACATTCTATCACTATCAACTCGTTTCTTTAGTATTCATCTAATGTAAATGCTTAAAATACTGCTTACAAAATGGGGTAACTACAGCTGAAGTAGCAATGGCTAAACTCTCTCAGCTCACAGAATGTCAGCAGCGTGCTTTAAAGTCACCCGAAGGATCGTTGAATTTATATTTCAAGCAGTACGAATCCATCTACACAATCAAGATGAGGAAAATTGAGATTTATTTTGATCGTAAGCGAGCTAAATCAAATTTATCTACGCCACTTTCAATATGTGGTTGATGACCGGTGGGTGTTTCGACATTGATAACCCATTATAAATTTTTAAAATCCCTTCTGTACTCTTAATTATGCCCAACGTGGTTAATAAAATTGTTATTTATTACGATAGGAAAAAAAAACAATTCAATCTTAGCTGAGGGTTTTACTCGTTACGTAAATGGGGGTTCGTTGCGTCACGCGACTAAAAAAGTCGCTTCGGGCACCGCCTTATCAGTAGAGTTATTAAGCATGACTGTTACATCGTTCTCCCACTACATGTTCGCACTCGTTGATTCTCAGTTTGTTGAAACTCGTCTTTAGATTTTCAAGCATCGTGATGCGGTTCAAACATTCATAAATTTACTGGTATCGGAATTGTTCAAAGTAAACGAAACGTTTAACGTACGTTGATGAATTATCATTTTTTATTTAGGTAAAAATACGTTCGTGGTTTCGAATTATCTCGCTCAACTGTTCATTTTTCGGTGTACTTGGAGTTTGATTAACGATACGATGTGCTTTATACGATTACGATTCGAAATACAGACTGAGTTATGTCGATTATTAAAAACCGAGTGATTTTGTCGAATTAACCGAACACGGTTATTGTGGTTTCGAAGTTATTTTTTTAAATGCGGATATCATGAAAAATGAAGACGTCTCGATGGTAAAATGGTATAAAACAGATCGTCGTCAAGTAGCCCGAAAACGTTGGGCATTATTGGCCGAAGCGTTGTTTTCAAAATGTAGACAATCCGCAGCTGCCGATAGTAATTTCTTCGATATCTTCAAAATCATTCCTCTACCGAATCTATCATCGCTGGACGACCGCTGGTTCGAATACTCTGTGATAATCGATCACGATCACGATCCTGTTTCGGTGAAAATTCGCCATCTCGTACGCATCTTTACCATCGAAGAACTCACCGGATTCAATAACACCGGTAATGTCAAAGTTTGGCCTTCCGAAGAAGTACTGGCTTACGTGTGCCTCAAACATAGGCACTTTTTCGAAGATAAATCCGTTCTGGAGGTCGGAGGCGGTATGAGCTGTATGGCCGGAGTATTGCTTAGTCAGTTGGCGAAATGTGCCTCGATTCATGTTACCGATGGTAATGTCGTATCTGTCGATAATGTACGTGAAATAGTCAAACAAAACGTACCCGCCAAGTGTCCATTAACTTGCGACGTGCTCTTATGGCACGAACATGGTAAACATTGTCGAACCTACGATGTGATTTTAGCCGCTGATTGTTTGTTTTTCGAAGACAGCCGAGCACATTTGATCGAACTTATGTTCGCTTTGCTGAAAAATGGCGGAATTTCGCTGATCATGGCGCCGAAACGAGGCGATTCGTTGGCTGAATTCGTCGAACAATGTCGAGCCAAAGGATTCGTTTGTAATATACATCAAGAATACGATGAAATTATATGGTCTCAGCATACGAAATTATCCAAAGAACGAACAGATTACGACGAAGATGTACATTTCCCTTTATTTTTAGTTTTAGAGAAACGTAAACCAAGTGTACCATCGACACTCGAGAATACTTTATGGTCCAGTTGACATAGCAAAATGTACGATTCAGAGTTATGATTTTGTTTTTTTCAAAGGCAATGGAGTATGCCAAAGTCAATCCTTCCTTTCCCCCGTATAGTCCATAAGCGTATTTATTCGATTGGGATTTTGTTGTTATTATTATTACTTTTTTTGTTGTTATGTTTTTATATCGAAAACGTTGGCAATTTTTGTACATAATTTTACACGATTCGTAGTAAATTCATCGTTTATCGGTTTAATGTGCGTCATTTCTTCGAAATGTGGAAAATATGTTGCGTAAGTCGAACCAGCGAACATGTGTGATAATAAAAATAAAAATCGCAAGTGTTTTAAATGTCGCTAATATCGATTTCAAACCGAAACGACGATGCTTTGCTCTTTGCTGTTGTTCTGTATTCGTCGTAGAGTAGATTCATTTACCTGGTAGAATTAATGGCATTGCGAATCTTAACCGAGATGTTTTTTTCTTATAGTATACGTCGTCTTCGAATTGCTAAAATAGGGTGAGGTTGGCAGTGTGCTGTGCTGTGCTGTGTGCAAGGAAACTACCTAAACGCATTACCCTACGAACGTTTTTCGTGATTTATCATCTTTTTCTCAACGTCTTCATTGAGAGAGATACGTCAAAGGTTACCGTTAATCTTTTTACATTTTCAATACGTGTATTAGTCGTGCGAACTTGGAATCGAATGTCTGCGTGCATGATGTAAAAATTAGATTTATCTTAGCTACACAATTTATCGTTTGAGAAAAAACTTTCTAGACAATCGAGGAGCTTAAATTGAATCTCAATTTAAAACCAGCTAACGAAATTTAACCCTGTGCTAGGCTGATGTATCGAAGGTATCGCTTTAGGGTTCTTTATTTTGGCTTTAAAACGATGCCAACGTTTTTATCGAGCTTTGGGTTCGATTGTTTATGATATAGTATTTATTATTTAGGTGGAGGTTTTTTTTCTTAACGTGTTATTGAATTTGAAATGAGAGGATGTTTTGATCATATTTTGTGTATTATTCGAAGGAAGTAAAAGAATTGAGGTAGGCTATTAGCAAAAATTTTCCAAAATCGCAGAAGGAGAAAAAAATTCTTAAATACAGCAGTATTATCAATTTTTGATTCTGTAGAAAAAAATTAAAAAAGTATTATGTTAAGTACATAAATAATCATCACTATACAGAAATTTACCGCCAAAAGCAAATTTTAGCGTATTTCTCTAAAATTTTTATCAACCCAAGTGCTCAATTTATTGTAAACTTTGAGCAAAATTTTACTCATATTTGAAGATGATTCTCGTTTTTCTCCTATCGAATAAATATTCCTGTGTAAGATGAAAAATTTTGACAAAAATTGTTCATTGAATGAAAAAATGAGCAAATTATTTGTCTCATCGTCACGCTGAAAAAATTCCACAAGGCGTTTTGTTTCAAAAGTACTTCTCGGGATGGGTATTTTCCAATTTTTTAAAAATTTGATGGAGCGTAGGTTTGAGAATTTTTTTGGTTAAAATGGTGTCTCTTGATATCTTAGTACTTTCATATTTTTTGAAAATCATTATAAAAGCTCAAAGTTTATTTTTGTCAAGTTCGAGGGCTCTCAAAACAATAAGACTTCTTTTCCTCAAATTGAACAACTTATCTATTCTTTTCAAAAGTATGAAACACTTTCAAATGTTTTAAATCGAGCTTTGCTGAGGGGAGGGGAAGGGAAAGGATGACTTGACCTAAAATTTTCGAAATTTTTCCGACGTCTTGTCGAAATCTTTTGGTCATCCATCTTTGGCTATGGTCCATTAAATTTTTAAAAAAATTGAAATCCACAAAATAATCAAAATTTTGTAAAATTTAAGGGAAGTATTTTTTTCACATTTTTTTTGACTTTTTATTTTCAGTGGAAAAAAGAAAGTTTTTATAAATATTTCAGCAGAGAAAATTTTCAGTTTCTACCCAAGAAGTCGACTTACACCTATTGATCTCGAATTCGTAAGATTTTTCGTGATCATTTTGCTTAAATTTTCAAAGTCGATGAAGAAAATTTTCAATTTGAGAGGCTCGTCTCGAGAGTGAAAAATACTACATGAGAAATAATTAATTTTTATGGAACAAAAGTTGAAAAATACCTTATGAATTTTTTTTTTTTTTTTTTGGGGGGTGTTTGTAATTACTTGATTATTACACCCGTCGTATGGGATTTAAATCGAGTTGGTAAGGTCAAGTTTTTTAATTAGATCTAAGAATTTTTTAATTTCGGAAGGGTCGGTCTGAACTATCCTGAAAGTTTTCATATACATGGAGAATTTCGTCTCATCTAATGGTTTAAGATAATATTTCAAGGATCGCATTCCTTTTTTCTCAACCATGGAACGACTTCAAACAATTACCTATCGATTTGAAGTCCGAAATAGTTCAAAGCAGTGCTATATGAGCACCAAAAATTTCGGATTTTTTTACCTCAATTGGGTAGAATGAGTTAAAATGTGAGTTTCAAATTCAAAAAATTCCATAAAAATTGAAAAATGAATTTTCCAGTGTTTGTTTTGAGCTATGACAAGGCAACTGCAGACGTCCATTTACTTGAGTCAAGAGGGATACCTATTTTAGTTATGAAACAAAATCGGGGGTCATGAATTATGATTTTATGGATTTCTGAGAAAGTAACATTCGACCAATCAAACGGTGTTACAATTTCTGGAGAAAATCGAATTTTTTGGCTCAAAATTTCTTCAAAAGTGCTCAAAAAGTCGCATCAGTCGGATACTTCCAGTATTTTATTCTGGTATTCGGTAAGACTTTGTCTCCCCGGAACCGCCCTTCCCCATCCCTTGGACTTGGTCCAACTCCCTTCTTTCTCATGCAGAAAAACACCATAAGTTACCTTTTTTGATCCTGAAGAGGAGTCAAGTAAGGTAGGAAGATTGAAACTTGCAAAAACAGGGTATCTACTACCTAACAGAATGATAGTGAAAGTAGTGAAAAAGTAGTGAATTTAGTCAAAAAGGTAATGAAAAAATAAAAAAATTCATTACCTAATGCGTTCATTTTTGTATTACTTTTTTTATAATTTTGATGGAAATTAAAAAATACTTTGTATGGAAATTTTCTTCCAACTTCAATTTGTTTGAAAATTTTCCTGCGAAAAATTTGACTTTGTTAATTATTTTTCGAATGTGTGTGAAGGGGGGGGGGGAGGGAGTCGAGTAAAGAGCTTACTGAGAAATTGGTTGAAAAAATATGGTGAAAAAGTGGTGATTTTTTCAAAAAAGATACCATGAAAAGGCACTTCAGTGCCATCCTCCCATTGCACTGTGAAAATTAGGACTGCCTAGGTCAATTCAAGGGGCTACAGGCTGTCCTAAAGGCCAAATAATACATAAAATTGGTAAAAATACCTCGAAAATGCACTTTTTTTGACTTTGGATTGGGGTCAAATGTGGTTAGAAGGTTGAAACTTGCAAAAAGATTTTCAGGTACGTCCTTCTATTGTACTGTAAAAATTCAGATCCTATAGGTCAATTCGGAGGGGTCGAAGCTTTTCTAAAAATCGAAAAACACATATAAAAATAACCCAAAAATTCTTTTTTTGATCCATGGAAAGGGGTAAAATCAGGTTGGAAGATTAAAACCTGCTAAAATCACTCGAATGGCACCATCCCATTGTATGCTGAAAATTTGAGCTTCCTGGGTCAATTTTAGGGAGAGAAAGGGTCAAAAATAGAGGTAAAATGAGGTTTTTCCCACCTCAAATGGAGTGGGGATAACCTAGGAAGCTGAAATTTGGATATGTTGATCACAGTGGAGATACTGACCAATGGTACGATTTTGAACTCTTTTCATTCATTGGGGACCATATTATGCCCCTTCCAAAAATTTACCTTTTTGTAATTTTCAACTTTGGCCCTGCCCTCTCCAGGGGCCAACTCCAGCCCCCAAAAGAATTCCATTCCTTAAGTTTGACTTTATTTGATCAGTTAGAACGAGTTCTAAGTCATAAAATCTACACGTAAAAATCTCAAATGTGCTGAAATTACTTTTCTTAATCATCTTCTCGAGTCGCATCTACGGCTGACAAGGGAACCTCTTGAGGTGTCACACTCTGATTTGAACGGGACCTCGATTTTTGGTAAGAGCATAGTCTAAAACCCCCGAAAATCAAATTTTCAGCTGCCCAAGTTCATTTTTCGATTTTTGGCGAATTTTTGAAAATTCAAAATTGATTGTTTTTGGCGATTCGTGCTTTTTTGAAAAAAAAGTACGTACTTACTTGATCAGTAAAAATAGTCAAAATAAGTCCCAAAACTAATATTAATTACCCAAATCCAAATTTCACCATGTCCAGCCATTCTGGAGCCTCCAGCGCGATTTTTCAATTTCTCCAGGATTTTGAATTTAGTCCAGAAGGCGTGAATATGCAGTTGGGCAGCTAAAAAACGAGTTGTGTATTATACTCGACCTGTTTAACGAGTTTATCTACATTTGAGCCGATTTTGGGAGTGACACCTCAAGAGTGGTTTTTTGACCAGGTTTTTTTAAAATTAAAAAATCCAAAAAATCAAAAGATAACCGTTTGTGAGGAAATTTTTGAAATTTGTGCGAATCGCTGTGTTTCTTCAAGAACTAACCCCCGGAGCGCAATTTCTACCATTTCCAGCATTTTTGGAGCGAGCGTTACACCCCAAAAAACCACTCTTGAGGCGTCACTCTAAAAATCGGCTCAAATGTGGATAAACTCGTTAAACAGGTCGAGTGTAATATACAACTCGATTTTTAGCTGCCCAACTGCATATTCACGTCTTCTGGACCAAATTCAAAATTCTGGAGAAATTGAAAAATCGCGCTGGAGGCTCCAGAATGGCTGGAAATGGTGAAATTTGGATTTGGGTAATTAATATGTATTAGTTTTGGGACTTATTTTGACCATTTTTACTGATCAAGTACGTACTTTTTTTTTAAAAAAAAGCATAAATCGCCAAAAACAGTCAATTTTGAAATTTCAAAAATTTGCCAAAAATCGAAAAATGAACTTGGGCAGCTGAAAATTTGGTTTTCTGGGGTTTTAGATATGCTCTTTCCAAAAATCGCAGTCCCGTTCAAATCGGAGTGTGACACCTCAAGAGGTTCCCTTATGAGCATTATAACTCACGTCTCGTCTCATCGTAACACCCTGTAGAAGTCAACGGAGGACGAATTCTACACGATCGCCTGATTTGAAATCAATCGCAATTTGACCTTTTTGGAGCCTCCAGCGAGTATTAAAATTTCTCCGTAAATTTCAAATCACTCCGGGAAGGCCGAAAACGAACTTAAGGTCTTCAAACTTTGTTCGATGCTTATTGGACATTCTCTGGAGGCATCAAAAAGACCAATTTCAGATGTGAAAATGGTCGATTCTCCTTCAAACGTAGTCATTTTGGTACTCAAATTGAAGGAAATTTCAAGCAGAATTATATTCTGCAATCTATATTACAGCACGAATCGTTCGATTTGAGATTTAACCCAAAGCACTGAATTTTAGGTATTTCATTAAAAAAAAAATAATTTAAAACCAATAACGTATGTTACAATTTTGCTTAAATCTAAATAATATCTGAAACCGACTTGATCTGCGCGTATTCCGTTTGATAATTTATATCAAACCTTTTAAATTTGAATCATTTCTCATACTCGAATACAATTTTTTTAAAGCATTTTTCTCTCTTATCTTTCATACGAATACTTCTCTTTAACAAATACGAGATAGAGAAGATGACAAAAGGTTTTTTTTAAAATGCATACCGTTAGATAATTTTTTCCAGCCCATCGTACCGCGAGGTACATATTCGCGTCAGCAAATTTTGCAAAGTCGACGACACGTGTGTGTGTTTTTGTGCTTCATACTATTATACTGATGCATGTGGTACAGAGACAGACGGAGGGTGGATATTCTTATCTATTCGCAATTGTACACACATCATCGCATATGTATACGATAAAATTTAACGACATTTCGACAAACTGCGAGACTGCGAGATTGGTATATACGCGAAAACGTCCTATATTTAGTAAGGAATCGAACATTAATGAGGAATAAGTCTGTTTGTGTATGTCGTTTATGTATTATATGTACGTTTTATAATACACGCTAAATAATAATAATAAATAATACACGAGATAAATGTTTATGGCAGATTAAACCGTCCAGAACAGCGATTTCGTACTAAAATTTAGTGCCAACGAAATTGTTCATTTTTTTTTTTTGGCAATAAGCCTCGTATTTTCCATGTGGTTAATCGATAAATGCTTTATTCAGTTTAAATATCCTTTTACGCTATTCAAGACTGGCAAATATCTTGGTTAATTTTCGCGCGGACGTGTTTGTTAATTTGAAATATTGGTGTCTTAATTTTCCTTTGGTCCTTTTTTTTTCGTTGTTTTTTTTTTTTTTTGACGATATACTTTGTAAAGGGTAAAGGAAAAGTATTAAACATAATTACACGTTGATGGAAGGTATTATCTGATGTAGAAATTTTCCAACTTTTTGAAACTTTAGTCAATTTATCGTAGCTGGGAAGTTTTTTCTTCATTAAAATGCATTAAAGGCGTGTTAATTTAACTTACTGGTGGAGTTCGGGTCGTCACGTGTCATGTCATGGGAAATACCTGCTTACCTACTGCTGAGAGAACTTTCGATTGGGTTGAAATACGAGATATATGGTTGTTTTTGCTTATAGGTCTCTGTGTCTGCCTATGGGAGTTGGAGTTATAAATAATTTTCATATGGAATTTTCATTTGATCGGTGTGTTGTTCAGTGTACAGGAATGAACATTGAACACGTATCATCGACGATAAAATGGATATCTGTACTTTTACGAGTAGATGAAGATGAAGTGTAGAGTTATAGAGGTGTGTGTAGGTAGATAGGGAAATATACTGGGTACATTGTTGTTTTCAATCTAACGAAATAATATTGACGTTGAACACACGTTTAACTAGATTCATCATTGATTGAAGTCTTTGTTGGTAGGAAATTACCGTGCACCTACTGCGTCTTATATACTCTTATATGTATGTAGAGGGACGAGCTATGGCATCTCTTCTTCTCTTGCCAACCGAGTGCTTTTAAAATTTGATTATCGTTCGCGTGTACTCGTATGTGTTCTTTATTGAGGATGTGTTTATAAAAGCAACTCTCTTTTAAACGAACCAAGCTCGATTGTTGATATAATTTTCACGCGTAATGTTCTCTCATAAAAAACAGCTGTGCTCGGATAGGTTTCACCGTGACCTGGTACCGTGGCTTGGTTTGTGTAGTTGGCAAGTCAGCCTATAAAGGGTATTCGTCCTCTGTTGACTTCTACAGCAGGGTGTTACGATGAGACGTAAGCTATAATTCAGCAATAGATGCGACTCGAGGAGATAATTAAGAGATTTCATTTCAGCATCGTTTGAGATTTTTACATTTTATGACGTCTTAGAACCTGCTCTTAATTGATCAGATGAAGTCAAACTTGGGGAATGGGATTTGGAGTTGGCCTCTGGAGTGGGCAGGGCCGAAGTTGAAAATAACCAAAAGGTCAATTTTTGAAAGGGGTATAATATGGCCCCCAATGGATGAAAAGAGTCCAAAATCATACCATTGGTTAGCATCCTCACTCATTGTGATCAACATATTCAAATTTCAGCTTCCTAGGTTATCCCCAGTTCCACAGGGTCGGTTGAAGAGGATTTCAGCGTATCAAAATATCCTTGAACAGCAAAAATTTGCCCAATTCGACATTTTTTTTTTTTGAAAACTAAACAATCATGGAAGAAAGAGGAGAGGAGTTTGAATTGTGCTGAAATTTGATAAAATCAATATTTTACATTCAAACATTCTGTTGATGTATTGATTTTTTCAGCCCATGTCAGGTTTTAAGATGAAAAAGTAAGATTTTTTAAAACCAAAATGGCGACCTTTTTGATTATCTTTCTCTTCATGAATCTGTAAAAAAAAAAAAATGAAGTGTTGGAAAGCGAGAAATTAAAGGAAAAATTCTAAAGTTTTGAGCTTTTACCATTTCTAATTTCAAACTAGCAAAGTGTGCGTAGCTAGCTGCCTTTTCTACAGCTATAACCGTTATTACATCTAGGTAGTGCATAAGTGAATCAACCATGTCACAGTAATGAGAATTTTTGAAACTCTCACTGCTTCAAAATAATGATTGTTTTTCAGTGTTTTCATATTTTCCAAATTACAATAGGTATTTCAGAATAATTTATAAGCTTGTATTGCTTCTAAATTAAGAAATTTCTAGTTGTTTTTCATAGTTTGCATTGTTTTAAAATTTACAAAATTTCAAATCAATTTCCCGAATTCCCCATCGCTACAATTTCATAAAGTTTTCAATAAATTTTCAGAATTTTGCATTGCTGCTGAGTTAGGAAATTTGCAATCAATTTTTAGAATTCACATTGCCTCTAAATAGTCAAATTTTGAATAATTTTTCAGAATTCTTATTGTCTTTAAATTAAAAAATTTCAAATTCAATTTTCAAGTTCATATTGTCCACAAATTGTAAAACGTTTACTCAATTTTTAGAATTTACATTGCCTCCAATTTTTCAGAATTCTCATCTTGTTCATAAATATTACAATACTTATTTCATATAATTTTCAAGTTCACATTATCTGCAACTTACAGAACTTTTAATCAATTTTTGGAATTCTCAGCGTCTCTAAATACAAATTTTCATATTATTTTTTTTAGAATTTCCATTGTCTTCAAATTTATAAATTTTCAAACCAACTTTCAGAACTTGCTTTTTATTCTAAATTAAGAATTAAATCTTATAAAATATGTTAAGAATTTGAATTGCCTCTAAATTACACGAAAAAAATATGGGTAATTTTTACAAAAAAATTTAACTAAATACTGGTATTTAGCACAATTAAGTACCAGATCCCATTCAATAATTTTTACTGTAATCGTATAGTAAAAATTATCATTTTAATAAATTTTGCTATAGGTACCAATAGTAAAAATCATTTTGTTTTAATAATTTTTACTAAGTAAATCATGATAATAAAAATTACATGTTTCAATTGTACAAAAATTAGTTTAATTACTCATTTTGAAGTAATTTTTAAATTATAAGTAAAAAGTTAAAAATTATTCATGTCAAGGTAATTCTTACTATACTTATGGCGTTATGGCTATAGGTAGACAAAAAATTAATGAAATGAATTTTTAGTTAGCAAATGATATCATAATTCATAACTCAATTTCAGCATTATTTTTGCCCCATTATCATGTACTACATAGGTAGTACCTCCAAAGCATTTACCTATCCAATTTTCCTACGAAAAATCTGTCACCTACCTACTTACCTCACGGGGATTCGAACCTGGGTCCCTAAATTTCCTATTCCTACCTACATGCCCTATCCACTCAGCCACCAATTCACTACGAGGGTTAGGGCATTAAAATAATATATTTGTTTGGTAAACGCCCCACCAAACCACTCCCACTTGGAATTTACAGCTAACAGACCGGGGGTGTAACAGGGTACAATGAAACACAGCTGGTGATGGGATAGACTGGGGGTATAGCAGGGTACAATGAGCGGCAGGTGTTCTACAAGTCCCCTTTTCCCTTTTTTAGGATTTAATGCATTAAAATAATGAACTAAAATTGCAATTACTCAGCAATTACCCATCCGAATTGAATGAAAATAAATCTATACCCTCCGCCTTAATGATTCTCAAATGGTGTCCAATAGGTACAAAAAACGGTTGGATAGCTTAAGAGAACATTCATTGCAATTGAAATTTCAATTTCTCAAAGCGAAACCAATAGTGTGCTACGCACACTAAAAATCGAAAAAATTGGATATGTTTTTGGCTACGTTTTTTGATTAAAATTGGTAATAATAACCCTCAAAAATTGGCATCCTTGTATTCTAAAACAAACCACGATTCTTTTCAAAATTTCTCTTCGAGGGCCTATTTCTTTCGTTCAGGAATCAAGGGCACTTTTTTCTGAGTGACTTTCAAATCAAAATGAAGATTTCAACTGAATATTGTCAAAATCCCTCGAATTTTTTTTGGAAAATTGGAAGGGGATGAAAAAGGTTATGAGGGGGGGAGAGGAAGGTAACGTAAAAAAAAGGCAAAAATTTCTGCGTTTGTGAGACTTCACCTTGGCTCAGAATTTTGAAATTTGCAACAAAAAAAAAGAAACTAAAAAAATCTCTTAAAATCATTTAAAACAATAAAATAAAATAAAAATAGAATGTTCAGAAATCTTTCAGTTATTATTGGTTTTAACAACTCATAAAAACAGGACGAATTATTAGTAAAACCAATTCATGAGTGGTGTAAACCTCCTGAAAAAGTGAAATAATTGTTGAAAATGTAAAAACCCAAAAAAAATGAGATTCAAGAAACCCGATAGAAAAATGAGGCTATGAATTGAAAGTCAACATTTTTTTCAGAGGATACCTTATCCTCTATCGTAAAACTGTTTTCAAACCCCCTCACTCCCTTCCCTCAACTTACAAAAATAAAAAAAGGTTCAAGACGACTAACGCTATTTTTGAGCGGTTTGGCGGGTAATTTCTGTTTCCTCTCTCCTCCTCCAAGGCTCCAGCTTCCAGATGAATCACAAAGAAACGTGATGACGCAGTAGATGTCATGTATATGAGGCGTTCATTTCGTATCTCGTATGATTAGAATTTTACAAAATAATTATGTAAATTTATGTACAAATCCTCTAAAACCGATACTGTTTGTTAGCTTCAAATTTCGCTCGAATTTTCATCGAGTCCGTGTATGGGTCAGATGGGAATACAATTTCATAAATAATTTTTACTATCGAGATCTCAATGTACGAACCATAATCATAGCCCACAAAGGACTGTAACTCGTGTCAAGATATACAACACATTATACACAGATGATAATAATAATTGCTCAGTTCGGATGTCAGCGAGATTTTGGAGACTGTTTCGTTATTTTTCCCTTATGCGATGAAGCAAGATTTGAGCTTGAAATTCTTCAAATGTGCTGAAAAAAATGATGAAAATTTTTCATGTTTTGCCGGAATTTTAAACCAATTTGATAGGACGCATCACTTTTTCTCAAAAGTTCCGAAAATCAAACTTATATAGAATTCTACAATAATGCAGAAGAAACGTTTTCATTGATGTATAAGGTTACTTTTCCAATCAATTAAGTAAAAATGAATGTTATGAATTGAATTGAAATTTTGCGAGAAATCCAAATAGGTATTCCAACAAAAATATTTTTGAGCATTTTTGAAGAATTTTGAGTCTAGAATTATTGGTTCATGATTCTCGAAAATTTTGAAAAAAAATTGTCATGCAGTCAGTCTAAATGAGGTACAATTTAGGCAGAAAATCAAAAATCTTCATCAAATCTTTTTCTGAGCACTTGTGATGAATTTTGAGTCCAAATTTTCATTTCCTTATAATTTTTTCATTTTTTGAAAATATTTCAACTACCCAAATTTTGGATCAAAATTGTTCAAAAGTGGTCCAAAAAAGTTTTGACGAAAAATTTTGATTTTCTTTCGAAATTTTACCCTTTTTTGATAGGTTGCAACTTGCAACCTTACATGACATTTTTTTCAAAAATTTTAAAAATCATGACCCAGTTCCAAGCTTAAATTTCTTCAAAAATACTCAAAAAAAATGTTCTTGAAATATTTGAATTCTCTCAAAACTTTGACCAGTTTTGATAGATCGCATGACGTTTTTTTCAAAAATCCCAAAAATCATGACCTAATTTTGGACTTAAAGTTCCTCAAAAATGCTGAGAAATCATTCTCGTTTGAATTTTTAGAATTCTCGTTCCATTTCAACTCATAATCTTGAAATTCTACTCACAGTTCATTTTTACTCTGTCTGTAGACCATATGGCTAGTTACCCTCGGGTCATTCCACGTCAATTGGACCAAGAAGTGGTAGGGGGGTTAGGCGATTTTTTTGAAATTTTTCCTGTGGAAAGACCTTTCGAAGGGATGACTAATGGCGCAAATCGCAGCCGTCTAGCCCATTTTTAAAGGCAGCCAGGGGGTGTCAAAGTTTTCAGTGAACCTGAAATATCATCCATTTCAGCAGTGGATTACTTGATAACCGCGATACCTACCAAAATGGAACTTTTTCCCATAGTTAGGGGTTTTGAAAGGCTTTTTGATGATATCATAAAAATCAGTGTTGCCACTTTTTTTCGTACAAAAAATTAGCTCGAAAAGTTTCGAAACGTAGTTTTCATATCGTTCCGACTCTCAAAAGATCTGAAAAAATATATTATGGACAACTTTTCATGCTGAACAACATATTAAAAAATTAGGATGGTAACATGTTGCAAAGTCGATTTAAAAAATTTAAACTTTGCGAAAAAATTCGATTTTTTGATTTAAAACGTGAAAAAAAGTTTTGATAGGTGAAGTTGACCCATTTGACCCCTATTTGTACGTATATGTTAAAAAAGTTGAAAAAACCCTTTCACTCGATGAAATGAACTCCTCACAAAAAAATCAAAATTCGAAAAGATTCAAAAAATGAACGAATTTTCATTTTTTTGTTGTGAGTGTAATTTTTAACAACTTTTTCATGAAATACGTCAGAAAAAGATCAAAATAAGACTACTGAATAAATTTGAACTTTTTTTTGATGTTTGAAATCGAAAATTGAATTGGTCAAAATCAAATTCAGTGCGTACAAATTGATTCATATGCTATTTTTAATCTCTCGAATCAATTAATAGCGTTTTCAAGACGTTCTGAAGACTTTGGCGAATTTTGGATTTTCCAATTTTGAAAAATTTGTCGCAGGGTGAAAATCGAATTCCACTTTTGTAAATTCAGAATAATTTTTAAAATTCGTTTCTTCCTACTCAAGTATAAAATTTTCTACATTGATTCTTGAAAAAAAAACAAAAAAAAACACATTTTTAGGTTTTCCAGTTTTTGGGAATTTAAAAAAAAATCAGAATTGAAGTCCGGTCATTTTTCAAAACTGGAGGAGGCTCCAGAACTGAAAGGTTTGAAAGTGAAACCAAATCCAATTCACTCAAAAGGTTGAAAATCAGGTATAAACTGAATTTTATGCCTTTTACCTCAATTTTGTGAACCTATGATTTTTCGTCACCAAGAATTAGACCTTTGAATTCTGAAAAAATTACCAAAAATCAAAAATTTAAATTTAGAGCCTATTTAGGCTGGTAGTATCTTTGAACGTTCTTTCTATTTTTCTCTGTCCAGTCAGAAAAAGTTGATCCACCGTGTATAAAAATATTAATTTTGTGCTTACTGCAAAAATATCATTCTCGTAGCACATGAAGGAACAGTTCGACGATTTTAAGAAGGGATAGACGATAGCTTCAAAAGACAGGGACTCTAGACAACTCATTCAAAACTGGCAACGTACACAAAAAAAAAAGGTATTCAGATCATAAAGCTGATTCGACACTTTACAGCAAGTTGTTGTTAAATTAAATTAGCAAAGTTTTAAATGAAGAAACGAAGAAAAATATCGAATAGGTAAAGGAAAAATACATCGCGGGGGTAAAATATGAAGACGATTGTTATGGTACCGAAAAGATCGTATTATAATTTACGAGCCAATGAATAGTTTCAAAATTAGATGTTTTACTACACTACGTTGTTGAAAATATCGGCCAAAGCGATCGCGAATTTGATCGGTAAAATCGGGGCCAATTGAATGTATTCCAAAATTTTTACCATTGTTACGACGAAGAATTCAGAATACGGTAGTCGCTATAGCGTGGCATCTCAATTGAACCTTTTAATTCTTCGGCATTCGGCAATATTTAGAAATTGGGTCGTAATTAACGTAGACAGCGTGATTTATTTTGAAGAAATAAAAGGTATTTTTACTACTTAGTACCTACCAATACCATTAGTTGGAGGTCAACGGGGAAAAGCGATGAAATTTATGTTATATGCCTATGAGTTGCTGAGCTGGATTTAATTGCTTTAGATTTTTATCTGTAGTTACTTTTCAGGCCATTTTCATTTTTCAAACTAACGTTTACCTTTTATTTGTTTTGTTCTTAGGGCTGATTATTGGAAATCTCAAGCTAGAAAGTACTGCGATTTTTGTAAATGTTGGATATCCGATAATAAACCGGTAAGTGGAAGTGGGATTACCGGAGTATTTTCCTGATGTAAGAACGTTATTACGATTAGAATAGACTTCGCATCGAAGGGTATTGAACTCGTCGATGTGTACTCGGATATTCGTTGTCGTATGCTTGACTGGTGATCAATTGGCCCCAGTGACAGATTGCACGAATTCGTTGTGTTTTCACGGATTGTTGTAGGTTTTTGTTTGTTCTTAAAGTGGGCTTACTTAATAGTGGAAAGCATTTTACGAAAATTGTATAGCCTACTCAATTAATTTTTTCGAGTTTTTTTTAAAGGATAAAAATATTTTCAAAACCAAAATTATCCAGAAGTAGACTGTTTGCAAGTTTTCAGCTACTCTGGTCAAAATTATTCGATATTTTTTTTTCTATCAATTATTTGGCATGATAGATTATTTTGAGATAATTTGTTAAAAATCCTCCATTTATTAAAGATTATTTTATAGAAATTAAAAAATTATTGTTTTGATACAAGCGAAAATAAATTTTTTTCTGGAAAACCTTCACCTCCTCCTCCGCATTGCCTTTGTGAACCATGCTTATTATTTTAAAATATTTTTTACCATTTTTCAAAGCAAACACTGTCAAAAAATTGATCAACCTGCGGACTTTTTTGAAAGTTGAAAATTTGTGCTGGATTCTAATACATTATTCTATGAAGGTTTTTTTCTGCCAAACATAGTAAAAAATCTCATCTGTTTCTTGTTAAAAAATATAAATTTTTTGGGAAAAAACTCAAAAAAATTCACTTGCTTGCTCGGCCAATAAAAATCTCGTTTTTTTGACCAAAAAATTGAAATGTCATATATTTTAAAATGAAGATTGCAAAAAAGTTTAATTTTTTCATCCATACCTAATTGCCATAAGATTTGCTTTTTGCCAAAAATTGTTAAAAATTATTTTCGTACGTTTTTTTTTGCCTAAAAAATGTAAAAAGTGCTAATTTGAAAAAAATTGCGAAAAAATGTAATTTTTTTGCCATTAGGGAAAGTAATTTTCAACAAAAATTTCTGCTTTTTGCTAAAATTGCCAGATTTTTTGCTTTTTGAAAAAATGTTTGCTTTTTAGCAAGATTGCTAAGCATAATTTTTTTTAAAAATTGTCCAAAACTTTTGCCTTTTTGCCAGAAATTTCCTAAATGTGTCACTTTTTTTGCCAATTACTCGCATTCCAAAAAGTTCTACTTTTTGCCGAAATTGCCAAAGTCTTGCTTCATGCCAAAAATTATTTAAAATTCCCGCTTTTTAACAAAATTGTTGAAAATTGCCGGTTCTTATGTTACAAAAAATTCAAATAGTTTCACTTTTCTACAAAAATTTGTTGTTTTTTTTTGCCAGAAATCACCAAAAAGCCATTTTGTTTTGTTAAAGTTGTCAAAATCTGACTTCGATAGCAAAAATCGACAGCGTTTTACTTTTTGTAAAAAAATTGTTTGCAAAAAAAATTCCAAAAACTTTTACCTACTTTTTTCCAAAAAATACGTTTTTTTTTTCAAAAATTGCCAAAAAGTCCCTCTTGTGGCTAAAATTGTCCCTCTGACTGTTCTATGTATCTGAGCGTTGCAAAATAGTTCAACTTTTAAAAACCAGAACATTTGTAATTTTCTAGTTTTTTTTTGGTTTTTCCCCTCTTTGTTTTTTTTTTTTTTTTGAAAAAATTGAGTTAATCTGCCCTATTTTTGTAAAAAAACAAGAAAAATTGCTAAACATTGTGGTTTTTATCAAAAAGTATCAATTTTTCCCCTGAAAATACCCCAAGCTCACAATAAATTGAAAAAAAAACATCTTCTTTTGTTGAGTAAGTACGTATATCTGAAAATTGATCTTCAATTGAGGAGCTGAGAATCAAAACTCACATTTGCCACCATAAACGATTTTGAGAAAAACGCGAAAAACTGAGTTAGTAGTGTTGCCAGTTGAAAAAACTTATAATACCAAAATGAATCATTAGATAGCGCTACTAGAACACGATTCCCTGTGTTGACTGATTTTCACCTACCTCCCTTCTGCTTTAATATCCAGACAAAGAATGGCAAATGTGAGTTTTGACTCCAAGATTTGCAATCAAATTTTTTTTCACTGTTTTAATTACGACGATAGGGAAAAGTTTGATAACAAGCTGAATTTTGGTACACTGGGGTTTTTTGATACGCTGAACACGAATTTGGGGTGTCCAGGTGAATCCGGTGTACGCTTCCCCCTTTTTTGTGGACCTTAAGCCCCCAAATTTGTTTTTTTGCGTTTAAGTCCGAAAATATGCAATTTTATGCAAGATTTATGTTTTTTGGGTCGCAGAATACGAATTTGACAATATTTTTTTTGTAGGGGTGGGGGATGAGGGGGTTAGGGGGGCGAGAAATTCAAAATTTGACTATAATGATGTGTGATATGTCGAAATGTATGTTTTTGAGGGTGTAGATCACGAATTTGACAATATTTTTTTCGTAGGGGTCAATGGTGGGGGCTGAGGGGTGAAAATGGTTAAAAATTCAAAATTTGACTATAATGATGTGTGACATGTCGAAATGTATGTTTTCGTGGTTGTAGATCACGAATTTGACAATATTTTTTTCGTAAGGGTTGATGGTGGGGGATGAAGGGGGTGAAAAATTCAAAATTTGACCATAATGATGTGTGATATGTCAAAATGTATGTTTTTGAAGGTGTAGAAAAGGTGAAGGGTGGGGGATGGAGAATTTTCTATTGGAGAGCCGTCAAAGTCCCTGGAAGAAAAAATTTGTAACATTTAAACAAAATTCACCATGATTTTTCACTATAATTGACTGTTGTCGTCGCCGGGGCATTCGGGGGCAAAAATGGCAAATGACATCTTGAAATACACTATCTGAAGTACTAGCCCCTGGGATTTCCCGTGCATCTACGTGCAAAAATTTGTTCTAATCCTATTTATGTAGCAGAATAGGCAAAACACGGAGTTTTAACGCAAATTAAACCTCTATAATGACTTTATAACAACTAAAATCGAGTAAATTGATGAAAATTACTCACTTTCAGTTGAATTATTCATACTTGGTACATTTCGACATATTACTCATCATTATAGTCAAATTTTGAATTGTTCACCGTTTTCACCCCTCAGCCCCCACCATTGACCCCTACGAAAAAAATATTGTCAAATTCGTGATCTACACCCTCAAAAACATACATTTCGACATATCACACATCATTATAGTCAAATTTTGAATTTCTCGCCCCCCTAACCCCCTCATCCCCCACCCCTACAAAAAAAATATTGTCAAATTCGTATTCTGCGACCCAAAAAACATAAATCTTGCATAAAATTGCATATTTTCGGACTTAAACGCAAAAAAACAAATTTGGGGGCTTAAGGTCCACAAAAAAGGGGGAAGCGTACACCGGATTCACCTGGACACCCCAAATTCGTGTTCAGCGTATCAAAAAACCCCCAAGTACCAAAATTCAGCTTGTTATCAAACTTTTCCCTATGGAATTTTGCAAACAAAACTAAGTTTTCATCAAAACTCACATTTGCCAATGGCAAATGTGAGTTTTGATTCTCACCCTTGGTTTTGAAGGTGAATTTCACACCAAAATGACTTTGATCCAAAAAAACCGAATATGTCACATTATAGAGTGTAAAACGGTATATCCAAATCTGCCATAAAACGGTATTTTTTTTTTTTGGCAAATGTGAGTTTTGATTCTCAGCTCCTCAATTAGTCCATCTTTTTGAGAGAAATTTCAAAAAAAAATAATTTGGGCAGTAATTTGCAAAATATTCTTGTTTTTCGCTAAAATTGTCAAAGTCTTTCTTTTTAACAAAAATTTTCGATTTTTCGCAAAATTGATTTTAAAATCACAATTTTTTTTTCTAAAAATCGCCCAAAAGTCTCGCTTTCTAGCCAAAAATTGCAAAGAAAGAACATAAGGTAGAGTGGGGTAATTGCAAAGCACTTTTTGATTAGTGACACTTTGAGAGGGCGCTGTGAGAAGACTATTGCACGGATGAAGCTGAAATTTGTACCACATATACTTCAGGGGGTTCTCTATCAATGGTAAAATTTTGGTACAATTTGGTTCACAAATTGTGGAGAAAATTGCAATTTGAAAATTTGAAAATCGACTTTTGCATTTACCCCGTGTTAGGGTAAATGCAAAAGTGGGCGATATTTTTTTTATTTTTGTATTTTTTTGCATTTTCAACACACTCACTGTATTCTACGTGTCATTTGCTAACTTTTGATGTATTCGTGGTCTTGATTCGGTGAAAAATTCGATAAGTTTTCCACTTCCCAAAAAAAATTTTAGGGGAGTGAAAAAATGTTGAAAAATTATTTTTTTTAAAACTCGCTAACATGAACAAAAAATCAACTATTGGTCATTTCTGATGTTTTTTATGTAAAAAACTCGTCATAGAAATACATTTTTCGTCAAATATATCAGTAGAACATCAAAAAGGAGCAATAATTTAAAAATTCAGTAAAACTGTTAATCACTTCTCTAACGTGTAACTCATCATGTGACCGTGGAAGTTTATTTTTTTTGTTATTTCAAACCGTTTTCAAGTTATTTGGAGCAAAAAAATATTTGTGGTAAGTACAAAAATGAAAAAAAAAATCGTTTTTGCAATTACCCCGAGTCGATTTTTCTGGGGTAATTGCAAAAACGCAATTTACGGCCAAAATAAAAAAAAAATGTCAAATTGCGATATCTTACCTTAAACTTCATTCCTTCATGACCCTAAATCGCGAAAATTCCAGATAAATCGACAGTTTTTTCTATTTCACTTGCATTTTTTAAAAAAACACCTCTCACTTTACTTATGAGTGGTTTCAACATGCTTTGATAAAAGTGTTTGCTACTGAGCGACAAGTTGAACCCCGCGGGGTGTGACCAGGAGAATATTTCGGTAAAGGTCGTTGCTTCGACATCACCTAGTTGGCACAACCAGAAAATTGATATTTGTTTGCATGAGGTCACAATTTTGCAATTACCCCGTTTTTGCAATTACCCCACTCTACCTTATTACTTTTTGCCGATAGTTCTTACAAAGTCTTGATTTTACCAAAAATTATCAAACTCTTGTATTCTGTCAATTTATTGCCAAAAAAAATTTTTCGTTTTTTGTAAAAATTACTCAAAATTGTGGTTGTTTTTTTTTTAAATTGTCCTTGTGTGTCGCTTTTTTGCCTGGAATTGAATGGTGCTTTTCAAGAAGGTCCTATCGACAAAAAACTGGTTTTGAGAAAAACGCATTTTTATATTTCAGTGTTTTGCCATTTTGGTTTAAAATGATATAGCGAGCTCCGGTTTTTTTTTTGTTGAATAGAAGCATCTTTCCACTATTCATTTCCTGCGTAGTAATTTTTTTTCCACCACCAACATTTCCATGGGAGCGCTTTACAAAAGAGACCTCGATAGGACCTTCTTGAAACGACAGGACCTTCTTGCGGTTATTCACCTAAAAATCGATTTTATTCCTTCTCAAACCCACCAAAAACATGAAATAGTCACTCTTGAGTAGTAATTTTCAATGCAGAATTCAAATTTTGAGTCAATTTTGCCCCTCGACCCCCAGGGGGGGTGGTACCAAATGAAAATTTGGGGAAAATGTGAAAAAATCGAGTATAGTGTCAAAATCTTGATACTTTGAGTTAAAAACCACGATTTTTGAGTCAATTTCCCTCGTAGCCCCCCAGGGGGGGGTGGTACCAAATAAAAATACGAAAAAATCGAGTATAGTGTCGAAATCTTGGTACATTTGGGCTGAAAACCCGATTTTCGAGTCAGTTTTGTCCCTCGGCTTCCGGGGGGAGGGGTGTGGTACCTAATCAAAATTTAGGATAAAAGTGAAAAAATTGAGTACTTTAATGTAATATCTTTAATTCTGTAGGGCAGAAGTTTTTTTCCGCCAGCATTCCCCAAAACGACGAATATGAAAAATTATGCATTTTAGTGTATGTAAAACAACTGCGATCGATTTACCTGCGGAAACCTGCGAAAATCTGTATCATCTCATACTTTAGCCATGCATTTGTGAGTGCGCACTCGATTTTTTCACTGTTTTCCCCAAATTTCGATTTGGTACCACCCTCTTCCTCCCTGGCGTGCGAAGGACAAAATTGGCTCGAAAATCGGGTTTTCAGCCCAAAATATGTGCCAAGATTTCGACACTATACTCGATTTTTTCGCATTTTTATTTGATACCACCCCCCCTGGAGGGCTACGAGGTAAATTGACTCAAAAATCGTTGTTTTTAACCCAAAGTATCAAGATTTCGACACTATACTCGATTTTTTTACATTTTCCCCAAATTTTCATTTGGTACCACCCCCCCCCCTTGGGGTCGAGGGACAAAATTGACTCAAAATTTGAATTCTGCGTTGAAAATTACTACTCAAGAGTGCCTTCTGGTATAGTTGTGATCAACCATTTCGGAGAAGAAGGTAATGCGCGCATTTTCCAGTTGCGTTTCCTAGCCAACTTCATATAGCTGCTGTTTGTGAACAGCACCACATGGAGCGCTGCGGTTTGCACCATCTTGTGTAGAAAACGTCAGAGATTCAAATTTTATGAACTCCTCAAAAAGGTCCTATCGGTCGATAGGACCTTCTTGAAAAGCACCATTCAATTGCTAAAAGGCACTCTCTTATTCTCAAATTTATCAAAAGTTTCACCTTTTGCCCGAAATTGGGAACATTTTTCCTTCGTTGCTCAAAATTGCCAAAAAATCTCTCTTTTTTTTATCAAAAAGTTGCAAAAACGGTCTGGTTCAACTTTTTTGACAAAATGTAATTGCCGAAAAGTTCTGCTTTTTGCTAAAATTGTACAAGTTTCTATCGAAGTCCATTTTAAAATTTTTATCAAAAATAAGTTGTGTTTTTTAGTGAATTTTTTTTTCTGTCAAAAAATGTGTTGCACAAATTTTGTCTCTTTTTTGGTGAATTTTTGGGGTACTTTTTCGATCTTGTTTGGCTACCAAATTTATTTTTTGGGGTGGGTGGATGGGGGGGGGAGGAAGGAGTACGAGCCCTGACCCGTATTTACGTTCAATCCAACAGTATTTTTTTTTTTTTTAATGGACGCATTATTACGTAATTACCTGTGCTCAAAATATGTCCATTTAATTTATTTCGTTGTTCATTGTTTAATTTAATGATGTATTTCGTTATGTATCTGTAAAAAAAAACAGAAGAGGGGGGGACACCGAATCCACTTTTTTCGAAAGTGAAAAAAATTAATATTTTTACTTTCAGAAGTAGGAAACAAATTAGGAGTTGTAATTTTGAAAATGTAGGTCATTTTATTGAACACCTTGTATTTTGAGTTTTTTGAGGAAAAAAGTTCTAAGGTTTTTTATACATCCTGTATATAGATAGACTGAATATTTTTCATATCCTCATCAGAGCTATAGAGTAAACTAATGCATTCGTCGTAATTCAAATCCACCGATGAGCATTTATCGAACACCTTGTATTTCAACACATTTTGTTAGATACATTTTTCATCGATAATATTTTTGGAAAATGAAAAACATCTCGTATTTCTTTTACAGAGCGTTCAATTTCACGAAAATGGTAAAAGGCACAAAGCAAACGTGGCCACTCGACTTAAACAAATTGGCAAAAAAAGTATCGCTGACCAAAAGGCCAAACAGCGTATGGACGACGATATTAGAAAAATGGAAGAGGTAAGACTTTTGTATCCTTATTTACTCGTTCCTTAATTTAAAACCCTTCGTAGCTTAATTATACGTATAGTAGATGATACACGTATGTCGTACATACTTTACAATAATAACCATGCTCGTAATTTTTCTATGAATTTTTTTTTCTCTCTATCTCATTTACTCGTACCTACTTGAAGTACTAACAACGTTAATTATTTTTTAATTAGGCCGCGATGAAAGCGTACGCCAAAGACGCCGAACAAAATTTAGATTATTCTGCTAAAGTGGCGAAAGGCATTAATGACGATCAACCTTTACCTACTACTTATGTTCCTCCTAGTGACTCTCAACATAAATGGCACGAGGCTAAATCGGATACAGGAGACATATATTATTGGAACACGAGCACCGGAGGTAAATGAATGGCATTTTTTTTTCTATTCAATTGTTTTCTACGTAGTACAAGTAAAGGCTTAATTTTTTTTTTCAAGTTTTTTATTCGCTCAAGTGGTCTCTAATGTGCTACTCGATTGTTTCAGAATCGCAATGGGATAAACCATCGGAAGGATACGTGCCTTTAGATAAATCGCAGAAAAAAGCAGGCAAACCGCCTAAATCGAAAAAACCCTCGAAACACGGTAAACGAAAACACGGCGATGGTAAATTCGATAAAAATAAGAAAAAATCGAAAGATAAATCCGAAGAAGAAGAGATAATCGTACCAGTATTCGAACCAATTATAACCGGACCAGCGTACGGCAGATGGGAAAAAGTCGAATCCACAAGGTAGGCCTAACGGTGAAATTCGTATTACTCGCATCATTTATTTTTAAACGTCGGAAAATTTTAATTACCTATCCGACCCGATATGGTACTAATTACCTATCGAAATCGTACGATGTTGTCGCAGCATCGCCTCCTCCTGCTTCGCTTTCATCTCTTCGTCACTCTCGATGTTTTCCAATTATTCTTTGATGTTCGATCGAACGATATTTTTCTTTATATTATTTCATTTTTGCAATAATACGTGGTGCTTTTGACTTTGCGAATATTGCTAAAAAATAGAAAGAATTGTACGTACCTATCAACAAAGCGTTGAGTAGGTACTCGAGTTTTTCCTTTTTGAGTACGCTCGGGCTTTATGCTATTTTTATTACGATGCGTTATATGGTAAAAAATATGTGCTTTACAATAGTGGGCTCGCTGTAGTAATGATTATTTTCAAATTATAGCTCGAGCGCTCCGCCAAAACCTATCGAATTTCTAGAGGAAAAACCCGAACTCGAGTTTAAAGAGAAAACCTTACCGCAAACGAGTCAAAGCTCGGAAAGCACATCGGCTTGCAGTTTCTCCTTTAAGAAGTCCAAGTTTAAAGGCAATGTCAGGCAGAGGAGTAATTTATTATGAAGCAATATCTGCATAATGTTCTTTATAATGTTGTTTTTATAATGCCAGTTACGTGTTTAGGAATTTTTTTATTTATTTATAAAATGTCCTAAATTTGATATAAAAGCGTTTTTTTTTTTTTTTTCATTCATTTTCATTCATTTATTTTAGAAATATTTTTCTTTATGATATTTGTTGAATTTTGAGAGAAAGGTATTATACCTTTAGGGAATAAATTTTGGGCAGAATAAAGAAAAAATGAAAGAGCGTTCTTCAAAAATGCAACATCGAGCAACGTTTCATATCCTGAATAATGTTTTTCAGTTGAAAAAAAAAATAATGAAAAAACGAACTTAACCTTTTTTCTATTAAAAAAATTAGTGAAATCGTTCGAAAAAGCAACATCAAGCAACGTTTGATTTCAGATACTGAATGATATTTTTCAGTTGAAAAAAATAATGATTAAAAAAACGAACTTTAGTTATTTTCTATTGAAAAAATTGAATTTTGAGGGGATCTCTCCTGGTGCTCGCCTCCTCTTGTTTGAAACCAAAATTTCAGCTGCCCAAATTGATTTCACGATTTTTTGAAAACCTTCGGCCATTTTTGGCAATTTATGCTTTTTTTAATTTAAAAAAAAAAAAAATTGATAATATTTGCTCAGTAAAAATGATGAAAATTAGTTCTGAAACTAATATGAACTTCCTCTGAACTGAATATAACAATTTTTGCCATTCTGGAGCTTCCAGTTCGATTTTCAATTTCTCCAGAATTTCAAAAAGTAAATGTGAGGATTGAAATTAATTTGGGCAGCTAAAAATGGAGTTGTGGTTGCTTTACGAGTCTATCCATCCAAATTTGTGCCGATTTTTAGGTGTACACTTCCGCAGTCCTGAAGTGCATTTTTTTGACACGAATTTTAAAAAGTTGAAAATTTTGTGTTCTCAAGAAAATTTTAGAAATTTGCACAAATCGCCGCATCTAGTCCAAAACTAACACCCTTTTCTCAATTGACAGATAAACACCCTAAATAAATAGATGATAATAAAAAAAAAACAAAAAAAAAACAGTTTTTCTCGACATCTTAATAGAGATTTTCAGTATTTTTTCAATTGGTAATGAAAAAAAACAGCATGTCGTATAATTGTATGGATTATTTTGTGATAATTATTTATTTTTATTTTTTGTATTTTTAAATAAGCTATTACTCTATTTCCCCATCACTGACTAGAAAAATGTGTTATCCTTCTTTATCGAAGAGTACTTCGTGATTTTTTAAAATTTTGTACAGCGTTGAATGTTCTCGCTCATCTTTCGATATTTAGTTTCATTTGTATTATGTACCTATGTACTTTGTAAGTACAAATAGTAAATCGTCAAACAAATATTTGAAAAATTATTCGGATGTTTTGATGTACTGGAGAAAGATGTGACATATTTTTGAGTCAACTTGATGAGTTCCGCATGCAAACAGTGAAAAATTTGAGGATAAAAATGAGAAATGAACATTTGAATTGGTGATTTCCCCCAGAAGTATTTTATTGTACGTATTGTGAAAATAATATCGCTATTAAATTCCACGTGCCAAGAAACTCATTGTGACCTTTTTTTTTCGACCAACTTCACTGTAATTATGGTGAAATAATTAATTTACAAATTTTTGGAAACTGGAAATTTCAATAACGCAAGAAATTAGAATTTGAAGTATGTAGTGATATTGTTTCAAAAAATAAAAAACTTATGGCAGTTTTTGAAAAAGAACAGAATTTTTTGACAGCTTTGTAAAAAGCAAAATTTATTTGGTAATTGTGAAAAAAAGAAAGACTTTTTGGAAATTTTTGAAAATTTTGACCCAAAAAACAGAATTTTTTTCACAATTTTAATAACTAAAAAAACCCACACAACTTTTTCATAATTTTTTAGCGATTTATGCAAGAAATCAAATGTTTTGGAAAGCAAAACTTTTTTGAGTTCAACTTGAAAAATGAAGGACTCCCAATCATAAAATAATTTATTTGTTTATTTTTATACAGAATGAGTTATTTTTCTGGAAAAAATTTTGTTTTTGGGGAATCATTTATTTTTCCTGGCAATGGACGTGGATTATAATATTCATTTTGTCGCTATACGAAATCAAATTGTCGTTCATATGTTAAAAATGTTTTTTTTTGTTTTTAACAAGTTTTTTTTTCAACTTCAATTTCCTAAAAAAACACTTTTTTTTCAATTTCTCGTTAAAAAGGTAGTGAAATTGAAGGAACTGAATTTTTAGATTTTCATTCTTCTTCCTATACTTTTTTTTAAAGGCAAATTTTGTGCTTTGATTTCAATTTTTTAATATTTCTTGAGCCTTATAGCTACTTTATGACGTCGCATCTTAAAAGTTGGTGACTGGATAACGTTTAGTTTTTTTTTCAACACTGGTTGCATGTGTAATACCCTATTTTGTCGTTTGAATGTCCTGTCGTTCAAATCACTTTTTCTGTCGTGCCAATATTTATGTATATTCCTCTTTTTGTAATCAATCAAAATGGATGTTTTCCGGTTCACCATGGATTTTCTTGCTTATTCTTTATGACATTTTTTCGTCTCAACTTTAAAATAATTATTTATTTCGAAACAGAATATTAACGAATTCAACTTCAAAGCATAATAAAAATTTCATTATTGAGGCAGTTTTTTAAATGGAGAAATTATAAATTAAATTTCCACCAATGAATATGATCGGTTCATGTTTTTATTGAAATCATTCGTATTATAAATGTTTTCGTAAAAATTAAAGAAATTTTTGTAGTTTGCAAAAAAAAAAAAAAAAAAAAAAAAAAAGCGCAGACTCTTTATTTTACCAAGTATTTTATAAAATTGTGTAACAACCGATCAAGTTTTTGACAATGCATGATAATGAATGTCAAAATGGTCGAAAATTTGACAAAATCGTTTTCACTCGCGATGCTGCTTTATTTCCAAATCTGAAGGAGATATATTTCCTCTTTTTGGGTTTGGGTTTCGATTCGGCTTCAGGTATTACAGGTGACTGGGCTGCTTCATTTTCATTTCGGTTTGCCTCATCTTCATCTCGGTTCGCTTCATCTACATTTTCATCTTCCCAACTTGCAGCCGCTGAAGTATAAGTTGATTCATCAGCTGGTGATGATGATGGTTCGGCTTGACGTTCATCTTGTGACAATGGAGCTTTAGCTTCAGTGTCAGGGCTTGGAGCAATCGCAGAATTAATTGATTGTGGCAATCGAACTTCAACTTCACGATCAGAGCTCAAAGGAACCGCAGAATCAACGTTACGATCAGGACTCGCAGGAGCTGATAAAAAAGGCGGCTCAGGAGGCGATGTATCTTCAATTTTACCACTTAGACTTACAGGAGCAGATGGTGGTTCGGAAGGGGGAGCGACTCCCTCGTCTCTGGCTTTTCTAGCTCTCACTGATCTTTCTCCAATATAGTTGAAATCGGTCAATAAGGTGCTCACATTCACGCTATCTCGTTCCAGTAATACCTTCTTTTTTTCGGTTTTCAACGAAAGTGGATACAGGTCAACTGAATCGCCTATCAATAGCTTGGTCAAAGCGACAGTAACTCGGCAACATATTAAAAAACGTGAATTTTCCGTCTCTCGTAATATCTCCTTCCAGTCCCAACCGTATTCTTCGCATGTCTTTTTCCTGACGCATAATTCTTGGAAATTTTTCGCATCCGATACCCGAGATGTTATTGGTTGGTTAAGCATACCTATTATGATTCCTCGACCTTCGGTACTGTTTATTTTCATTATCATGGTCCACCAGTATAATGGGACCGATAATTTTGAACCGGTTTTATGTTCCAGTACTATGGGTTTATTTTTTATTTCGTCGTTGCAAGTTCCAATAGTTCCAGTGTAAATGAGCCAGTTCAACTGTAAATAAAAATCGAATTATTCGGGGAATATTTTCACAAAAAAAGTAGGTAGGTATGAATAAATTAGGTAGGTAGGTACATTTCTTCCATATTCAAAAACAACCCGACTGAAGTCATCCCAAATTTTAGCTTTACTCAGCCATTGGGAGCTGAAAATGCTATGATCATCGGATACTGCTCCCTTCGAAAAGTCTGTTGATATGCTGTATGTAGGAATTAGTCGTTGAGGTATTAATTTATCAACTATACTTCCATCCAGTTTTTCCAGAATTTTTCCTTGTTCATCCTGTGGTAAATATTAAAGTCGTAAATGTATTTTGTGAATTTGCCCAATATCTACCACAAAATTAGCTTACTTACGAAATGATAAGGAGACCAGACATTTTTATGGTAAAATTTTGTTGGATCAAAGTCGTCGTTTATTGGTTGGGGTTCTTCGATTTTCGGTGAAAGTGAAACTATTTCGTACATTACGTACAAAGGTTGTTGCAAATGGGTGCTATAGCATTTGGCATACACGAACAGATCGTTGAAAGAATTCTGTAATTTGATTGGGGAATATTAGCGATTATTGCTAATGAAAATAATTATGTATAGGTACTGGTACTTGCGTTATTAAAATCAATACGTGTGATCTATGAAAGAATATGGAAGAAAAGAGAATGACCCATAATTAAAAGCAAATCAGTCTCTGCAAATTCAAGTTCGCTTTTTGTAGAAAAGCATCCAATATAGGCTCAAAATTCTTCAAAAATGCTCAAAAATATATTTAGTTGAAATATTCGAATTTTTTCCAAAGTTTTAACTCATTTTGATAGGTTTTACCTCAAAAATCTAGAAAATTATGATCCTATACATTGAGCTCAAAATTCTTAGAAAATGCTCAAAAATATTTTCAGTTGAAATATTTGAATTTTCTTCAAAATTTCAATTCATTTTGACAGATTTTATGGAATTTTTTTCAAAAATATAGAAAATTATAATCCTGTTATTGGCTCTAAATTCTTCAAATTTTGTTTTTGTTGAAGTATTTGAATTTCGCGCGAAATTTCAACAGATTTTGATAGGTCTCTTATTCGAAAATACATAAAATCATGACCAAATTTTGAACTTGAAAAATTTTCAAAAATTCTTTAAAAAATTTTAGTTGAAATATTTGAATTTCGCGCGAAATTTTAACTGTGATACCGTTTTCCGTAATCTATAAAATCACGACTCTATTTTGTGCTCAAAATTTTTTTTAAATGCTCAGAAAATTTTTAATCAAAATATTTGAATTTTTCGCAAAATTTCAACTCTTCATTTTGTTCGGTCGCAGGACACTTTTTTGAAAAATCCAGAAAATCTACCCCAATTCTGAGCTCTAAATTCTTGAAAGATTCTTGAAAACATTTTTAATTGAAATATTTGAATTTCGTATAAAATGTTGATTTTTTTTGATAGGTTGCATGATAATCACCTCTTTTAATAATTTAGAAAATCTTAACCTAATTTTGAGCTTGAAATTATTCAAAAATTCTCAAAAATACTTTTCGTTGAAATATTTGAGTTTTTCGTGAAATTTTAACTCATTTTGATAGGTTGCATGATACCCTTTTTAATGATTCAGAAAATCATAACCCAATTTTGAGCTCAAAATTCTTCAAAAATGCTCAAAAAGAATTTTAGTTGAAATTTTTGAGTTTTTAGCAAAATTTTAACTCAATTTGATAGTTTGCATGATATCCTTTTTAATAATCCAGAAAATCAAAACCCAATTTTAAGCTCTAAATTCTTCAAAAATTCTTAAAAACATTTTTTTGTTGAAATATTTTGAATTTCGTACAAAATGTTAACTTTTTTTGATAGGTTGCATGATACCCCTTTTAATAATTTAGAAAATCATAACCCAAATTTTGAGCTCAAAATTCTGCAAAACTTCTCAAAAATACTTTTCGTTGAAATATTTAGAGTTTCTCGCGAAATTTTAACCCATTTTGATAGGTTTAGGTTGCATGGTATCTTTTTTTAATGATCCTAAAAATCATAATCAAATTTCGAGCTCAAAATTCTTCAAAAATGCTCAAAAAGATTTTCAGCTGAAATACTTGAGTTTCTCGCGAAATTTCAACAACTCATTTTGACCGGTCGCATGACACCTTTTTCAAAAATTTAGAAATTATATGACCCAATTTTGAGCTTGAAATTTTTCAAAACTCGTGCTTTCTAAAAATATTTTCTTCTGGAATATCGCGCTATAAATTATGCCAAAAAACATCGAATGATGATTTCATTTCAGAAAACAGGTGGAACATTTGGGAATGGGGCGCGATAGAGCCAATTTTCTGCTCTTCTATGTCAATTTCAAAAACTCAAAAAATTTCAATTTTTGGTCATTTCTTGGATTTTTTGAAACTGGCATCAGAAAGCGAAAAAATTGGGACTAACTGAATTCCAAAATGTTCCCCTAGTTTCAGAAATGATATGTTTTGATATTTGGGCATAATCAATGTATAATGTTGGGGGGGGGGGGTATTAGAAAAACACGAAATTCCCTTTGAAAAAAGGTGATTTTCAAATTTTGAACCACTCAGTAGAACCCTAAAAGTGATCTTTAAATGACAATTGCCCCTTTTAAAAATGGACATTTGGATCGAAAAAAAAACGATTTTTTCAAAAATGCTCTCTCTTTGAGGACCTATATATATATCTCCCCTCCAAGGACACTTCCGGACCTGAAATTGTTTTCGAACGACTTGCAGTTCAAAATATGTAAATAGGCCTCGCTGAATTTCCTACCACATATACCTAAATATAAGTACTTAACATCACAAGCATAAAAATTCTTGAAATTAGTGAACTTACTGAAGCTTCATTTAGGACCTAGCAGTCGAGAAAAAAATTAATAGTTTTTATTAATCTGTTGCCAAGAGAGACGACATTCTGCAATTAAAAAGTAGGTACTAGGTATATTATCTCGTCATTACTTCGTATCCGACCGAGTACAATTTAGCTTCCTCATCTGTACCATCTTGTTTGTATCTTCCGCAATCCTTCACAAATACTGTCTGAGGCTTGTATTTATTTTCACAGGAATATAGACTAGCTGACCATTTTATATCCACTGGCAACGCTTGTGATGCCAAAACTATCCGATTGTCCTGAGATTTATTTTCATCTTTTGGTAGTGGTGAAGATTCTTCCGACGAACTTTTTTCTTCCTCAGACGATGAACTTTCTAATTGCGCTTTCTTCCTCGATAATGGCGAAATTCTCGGCAATATTCTAGCCACCTTCCAGGGTACAGAAAATCGCGACTTTCTATCTTTCGAAGGTAAAGAAGGATTTTGACGTTTATCTTCATATTCAGATGGTGAGGAAGTCGACGATTTTGATGCATTTCTAGACAACGATGGCGGAGCTGATTCTTTTCTGGAGGATGGAGCATTTGATAACTCAATTTCGTGTTTTGTTGATGGAGATTTTGAGAAGCTGGCTTCATCTGTCGATGATTGTAAAATTAATTCATTCTTCGAAGGTGGCGAATCATGGAGCTTGAGTTCGTCCTCAGATGGTAAAGAAGTCGACGATTTCGATCCATTTCTCGATAATGACAAAGTTGATTCATTTTTTGACGATGGAGAATGTGATAACTCGATTCCATCTTTTGATGATAGCGATGGCGATGATTTCAATTCACTAATCGACGATGCACTTTCTGGAGATGAAGTCTTTGACTCGGTTTCATTACTAGATAATGAAGAGGTCTGCAGCTTCGCTTCTTCATTTTCTGATTGTTCTTCAGTTTGCTGTGGCAATTTGGAGGTCAGTAAAAAAGTCTCTACTTCATCTTCCGAAGGAGGACAGGTGAACGACAATCTTTCTCCACGGTTTATTAACTTTTGTGAAACTAAGAATATGTGATTTTTTTCTTCTGCGAATACCAACGCGGGATATCCGCTCCCTTGATTCAATCATTCAAAAATATACTTGTATTAAGGACTGGGGTAATGCATTAAAGATGGCGTTAGAAGCTAAACGTAATAATTTAATAAGTAAAATTTCTTTGGGTTTTGGTAATTTTTTATGATCTTACCTTCTCTCCATGTATCCACATATGCGTCATTAGCACCAGCCAATTTGAAAATCATCCAGATCAAGAAGTAACAACACGATTTCATTCTTAGTGATACTTTCATGTTGGGGTTGTCTTGAAAACTTGAATAGGTACCTGCCTACTTGTTTTTATCGCTTTGATGAAAGAAATATCGCTCAATTTTAGACTATTAATTGTGTGATTCAAGTATCGGTGAAAATTCATGTGGAACATCTGTTACTTGTTAACGTAGATAGGTATGGCGTGTCCCATCTTACATTAATTTTTTTTCCTTTTCTACCTAGTACCTACACACTAATAATATCATCAACACAGTTGTTAAAGTAGAAGTTCGCTGGCGTAGTTTATGTGGTGATGCCTTAGGTACCCAGATTTCAATAGATTGTTTCGGCTTGTTGTTTTGCAATTTTTTATTACATTTCTCTACAATGAATCAAGTAGTTGTTGGCTGTCGCTTCGTGCATTCATTTCTTAGAAATTGAAGAATTTTAAAACAGATGAAGTGAAGCATCGATCGTGTCAGATTTTGGAATTATTATTCTCACTTTAAAGGGAGAAAAGAAGGTCAAAATCAACACATAACATCTTAGATCCCTTTTGAAATATCATAAAAAAAATCAAGACTTTCATACAATTGATTTGAGCTTTCCTTGGTCAATGAAATTTGTAATAAGTGCAGAAAAAACAGTCAAAATTAAGTGATGAGATAAGGTGATTTAATCGAAGAATTATGACAATTATCAATCAATGAAAATCAAAATGTAATTGAAATTTGAAAACATTGTAAGGAAAGAATTCAATTCAAAAATTGATCAATTTTTCGACAAGGTTGTTACAATCCTCACTTTATTGCATTAATTGTTTTGTACTCCCCATGAATTTCCACACGAGAGATTTTAGTCTTTCTCAGACTTTAATGCCAATTCATCAATGCCCAATGACTGATTCGTTTCATCATCTATATTCGAAAGAGCTGAAGTATAATCTGAATCATCCGGCGATAAAGGTTCTTCACGTTGACGATCATCAGCATGTACAGCTTGAGAATGACTCAAGTTTGGTAATGCAACTTCAGCCTTATGATCGGGGCTTGCAGAAGGTGACGAATAAGATGATGACGATGAGGGACTCGAAGCACCCGTTGGTAATCCAGAAGGCGACGAGGTTGTCAATTCGCCAGCCTTCTTGTCTTTCTTAGAGTTGTTTTTAATGAAGCTATTAAGATCATCTAATAACGAGCTTACATTCACACATTGGTGTTGCATTGCCTTATCTTGTGGTCTCACATTTGCTATCCTAAGTTCAGTCTTTTTCTTCTTTTCGTTTTCCAATGAAAGAACATTCAGGTGAATTGATTCACCCATCAGTTGCTGGGTCAAAGCGCTTCTCACACGACAACATATAAGAAAAGGAGAATTTGCAGCGGTCATTATCTCTTCCCAACCATATTCCCTGCAAGTGTTATCTGTGATGCATAATTTTTCAACATTTTTTGGAACCTGGTGCTGGCGCGTAGTTTGTGGGACATTGAGCATGCCTATTATTATTCCTCGACCTTCGGTGCTGTTTATTTTCATTATCAATGTCCACCAGTGTAACGGAACGTGTAAATTTGGACCCGTTTCTTGTTCCAGTACTATGGGGTTGTTGAACATTTCGCTATTGCAAGTTCCAACTGTTCCGGTATAAATGAGCCAATGTTGCTGGAAGTAAAGTATCAAATTATGGTAAAAAATATTTATAAGATTGGTGCAAAAATCAGATTCAAAAGGATGCTGATGAAGTATTGATATTTTAACATATAGTCCGACATATGACAATAGGAGTAATTGCACCTCCCCCCCCCCGCCGATCCACCGGGTCAACTTTTTTCTTAAAGGGGGCATCCTAAGGAACATTTTAAAGCAAACTTGCCAAAAAAAATCTGGCCTTACTTACAAAATGGCGGCCATTTTGATTGACAGGTCAGCCGAAATTGCAGATTTTGCGTTTTAACATAGGACTTGCACGAACTTTTTCAAACTTTACAAAGGTAGATCGAAAGATCAAGCAAAAATTTATCACCTGTCAAAATTTCAAGTGCTAAAGTGCGTTTTTTGATTTTTGGTGAATTTTTGAAAATCGAATTTTGGCCAAAAATGAGGGAAAAAATCAAAATTTTATCAAATTGATCAAGAATGCTGAAATTTGGAATATACCCTATTTTCGACATGCCAAATAGATTGGAAACGGTTTCAACCCGTTTTGAGCAGTTCTGGAGCCTCCAGCAGATTTTTGAAATTCGATATTCCCACAAAATTCCATCAAATTGGAGTTGTAAAGCTAAAATTTATTCTAAAAACTAATTTCAATACGCTACGAAGTACTGCAGGTGAATTTCAAGTCATTTGGAGCCTCCAGCGACTTTTTGAAAATTCCTGAAGCCTCCGGCAGATTTTTGAAACTTTAAATTTTCACAAAATTTCATCAAATGGAGATGGAAAGCTGAAATTTACTCTACACTTCAATTTTAACACCCTGTGAAGACGACTTCAGGTGGGTGCAAGTCATTTTTGGGCCTCCAGCGACTTTTTTGAAAATTACTGGAGCCTCCAGTAGATTTTTGAAACTTGAAATTTCCCCAACATTAATTTATCAAATGGAGTTGGCAAGCTGAAATTTACTTCGCAGACTACATGGTGGTTTCAAATGGTTTTGAAGCTTCCAGCTATACTTTAAGGAAATTTCAATTTTCCAAAAAAACGTCCTACAACCTTTCAAAAAGTTGCTGGAGGCACCAAAACGACCTGAAATTCACCAGCAGTCAACTTCGTAGCGTATTGAAATTAGTTTGCAGAATGAATTTCGACTTTCCATCTTGGTTTGATAAAATTTTGGGGAAATTCCAAGTTTCAAAAATCTACTGGAAGCTCCAGTAATGTTCAAAACAGTCGCTGGAGGCTCTAAAAAGACTTGAAATCCACCAGAAGTCGTTTTTAGAGGGTGTTAAAATTGGAGTGTAAAGTAAATTTCAGCTTTACATTTCTATTTGATGAAATTTTGTGAAAATTTAAAGTTTCAAAAATATGCTGGAGGCTTCAGGAATTTTCAAAAAGTCGCTGGAGGATCCAAAACGACTTGAAATTCACCTGCAGTACTTCGTAGCGTATTGAAATTAGTTTTTAGAATAAATTTTAGCTTTACAACTCCAATTTGATGGAATTTTGTGGGAATATCGAGTTTCAAAAATCTGCTGGAGGCTCCCCGATCTCGGAAAATGAAACTATAATGAAACCGTTTCACAGAGGAGAAAAACTACAGTATTGAAACAGTTTTGTTAATGTATTTGAGTTTCATGACTGTTTCAAGACCGTATCAAAACAGTTTTGAAACCAATACAAATTGTTGCTATAAATACAGTAGTTTTTCTCCTCTATGAAACATTATCAAAACAGTATTTTATGAAACTATAATGAAACCGTTTCACAGAGGAGAAAAACTACAGTATTGAAACAGTTTTGATACTGTATTTGAAACACGCATTTGGTATTAAAATAGTTGGAAAACGCTGTGCTTCAAGGTAATTATGTTTCAAAACCGTTTCAAAACTGTTTCAAGACTGTTTCAAAACCGTTTCAAAACCGTTTCAAAACCGTTTCAAAACAGTTTTGAAACCGAAACAAATTGTTGGTATCAATACAGTAGCTTTTCTCCTCTATGAAACAGAATCAAAACAGTAATTTCCGAGATCGGGTCCAGAACTGCTCAAAACGGGTTGAAACCGTTTCCAATCGATTTGGCATGTCGAAAATAGGGTATATCCCAAATTTCAGCTTTCTTGATCAATTTGGTGAAATTTTGATTTTTCCCCTCATTTCTGGCCTAAATTCGATTTTCAAAAATTCACCAGGGAGGGGGGGGGGCCCATCTAGAAGAGATAAAGCACAGGTCTTCTACTCACGGTTGGGGGGGGGGCTGGCGAAACAATAGCTCTATTTACCACCTACATATGTACCTATGATTTCATGTGAATTCTTTGTGTTGGTTTAGAATAAATTTTTCACAATGTTTTTTGTGGCGATTTCAAAATGATTGTTTAGTGTTGAATTCAGTGATTTTTTTGGAATAATTTCAAGTGAATTTTTTGTGAATTTTTTGTGATTTTTTTAATGTTGAATTTTAATGAATTTTTTTTCAAGTGATGATGTATGATTTTTTTGGAGTGATTTCAAGCGTACCTACCTATTCGAGGTGATTTAGAATAACTGTTCAGTGTTCAATCATTTCAAATTAATTTTTTTAGTGTTGAATTCTTATGAATTTTTCTCGAGATGACTAATGAATTTGTTCGGAATGATTTCAAGTGAATTTTTCGTGATTTTTTTAAAGCATTGAATAAATTCTAATAAATTTTTTATAAATGATGATGAATTAATTTTTTCAGAATGATTTCATGTGAATTTTTGTGGTGTTTTAAAAATGATTTTATAGTGTTGAATTCAATGAATTTTCTAGGCACGACTTCAAGTGATTTTTTTGTGATTTTTTTAGAGTTGAGTTCTAATGAATTGTTTTGGAATAATTTCAAGTGAATTATTTGTGGTGATTTAGAATAACTGTTCAATGATTTCAAATTTATTTTTTTTAGTGATGAATTCTTATGATTTTTTTTTTAGGAATTATTTCAAGTGAATTTCATGTGATTTTTTTAGCGTTGAATTCTAAAAAAAATTTTTCGAGTGATAACAAATTATTTTTTTCAGAATGATTTCATGAGAACATTTTGTGGTAGTTTAGAATAAATTTTTCAACGTTTTTGTGGCGATTTCAAAATGATTTTTAAAGACTGAATTCAATGTTGTTTTTTTTTAGTGATAAATGATTTTTTTTGGAATGATTTCACGTGAATTTTTTGTGATTTTTTTTGATTTTGTTTTATTTTATTCCTTTAATTCGAGTTTTTTTTCAGTTCATTTTTCAGATATCTGATAATTTGTTCATCAAATCACCTTATTTTTCTATTTTAGGAATAAAAAAAAATTAAATATTGGTCACCAGTATTTCCATTATTGATCTATTAATTTTTATGGTTCAATAATTATGAGTATTGATATACCTACATTTTTCCAGTTTGGTATCAGGTATCAACTACAATTACCATATCCTCTAGCCTTTGTGCGATGGGATAATCTTACTCACCAACACACAGACGTGATAAAATAGATAGATGTGCATACATAATATTGTACATAATTCGAGTAAAATGTAGGTACCTTCTTTCCATATTTAAAAACAATCCGACTAAGGTCATCCCACATTTGAGCTTTACTCATCCATTGAGGACTGTAAATTTCACCATCATCAGACACAGCTCCTCTTGAAAAGTCTGTTGATATGCTGAATGGAGGAATTAATCGTCGAGGTATTAGCTTATCCTTTATTTTTCCATCTAGTCTCTTCAGTATTTGCCCTTGTGTGTCCTGTGATACGTAAAATATCAATTTGAATTCATCCAATGAAACAGTTTGCTAATGAAATTAATTTGTCAACTTACAAAATGGTAAGGTGCAATTATATTTTGTTCGATGTTTCTTGGATCAAAATCGTTATTCATTGGTTGAAGTTCTTCAGCTCGTGATGGAAATGAAATTATTTTATACATTACAAACAAGGGTTTTTGCAAATCGTAGCTGTAGCATTTTGCATATACGAACAGATTTTTTTCAACCTTCTGTAATTGGGTTAGTGAATTACAATTAGTGAAAAAATCTAAAAATTTCTCAGATTCTCCCAGCTCTTTTCATGCTGAATTGATGAGTGATCAAATTAAAATTGTTTGTGGTCACGAAAGCTTAAGAACTGGTCATTGTATAGATTACTTATTCATGCTAATGTACTTTTACTTGAAGTTTGAGTACCTAGATATATACTTACTGTTGTTTGATTTCGAGCAATTTGAACCTATCGATCATATTAAAACTCGTATTAAACTGCAGCTAACAGCTAGATAGAATAGATTAGATACCCACATAGATAGGTAGGTAGCTGGTAGGTAGTACTCGTATAATTATCATTTTAGGATTAAAGTTATTTCTTATTACGTACTTTGTACCCAACTGAGTATAACTCCCCATTTTCTTCTGCGTCATTTTCTCCAAACCTTCTACAATTTTTAATGAATGTTGTTTGAGGCTTGTAATCTTCCTCGCAATAATATACATTTGCGCTACATTGCACATCAGTTGGCCGCGCTTCTGATGGCAAAACGACACGATGATAATTCGGTTTCGGCAATTTCATTACTTCTTTTGACGACGAATCGTCCTCTTCTGATGATGAAGCACTTTGAGGCTGCTCTTTCTTCGTCGACAATAGAGAAATCTTGGGTAAAATTCCATTTTTCTTAGACGGGGAAGATTGCAACTTGGCATTATCCTTTTTTGATTTCAAAAACGTTAATCTATCTCTCCAAGTGGGAGACTTGGGTGACTTAGTTTCACCCTTTGGTTGTGTAGAACTGGACGACTTCGATTTACTCAGTGAAGGTGATGTATTGCTCGATTCTTGCTTTAGTGGTTGTGAGAATGATTTGTCCTTTTTAGGTAGAGAAATTTCGAGCTTATTTTCAGCTTCAACTGGTGGATAAGTGGGTATTGCTGAATTATTTTTCAAAGGTAGAGAATTTGATGGCTGGTTTTCTGAAATACTGGATGATTTAATTTCACTGCTAGATGATTGCAAAGTTACTTCACTTTTTGGAGATTGGGTCTTTGATGGGGTTTCATCCTTGGGCAATGATGAGATGGGTTTCACTACTTTATTCTCTAGTGAAGCTGTAGTGGCCGTAGGCGAGTTTTCTTCAATCTGTGGTGATTGAGAAGTAGATTGCGTCTTTGGTGGTTTTTCACCCTTGGGCAATGATGAGATGGGGTTCACTTCTTTATTCTCCAGTGGAGCTGTATTGGCCGTCAGCGAGTTTTCTTCATCTTGTGATGATTCAGATGAAGTTGTAAAAAATGACTCGATTTCATCTTCTGTGGGAGGACAAGTGAACATCAATTCTTCATCGGTGTTTTTTATCTTTTCTGATACCAAAAATATATATCCTTCGTCTTCTGCGAATACTATTGCAGGATACTTGCCCTCTTCATTAAAAAAAATTTGGAAATAGTACATTAAAAAGAGATTTTAATAGCTGAAACTAAGTAGTGTTTAAGTGTTTTTCATGATCTTACCTTCTCTACTTAAATCCTTAAACCAGAAATTGGCATCGGCCAATTCAAAAATCTGGGAAATGAGTAGGATGAAACAACACAGTTTCAATTCGAATAATATTTTCATGTTGGGTAGGTGTATCTCAAAACTGGGATACTTCTGCACTCGATCACATTTACACACGAAAGAAGTTCTACAGTAGGTATGTTTGATATATTGTGATTCAAGCAGGTATTTTGTTTATTTTACCGAAAAACACTTGTCACTTTCTGACGTAAGCATCACTGGCTTGATGTCATAGTTTATTCCCAATGGATGTCTCCAATTCTCTATTCAACGCTACATATACACAGTATAGTCAGAAAGTTCCCGCAGTGAATCCATTACTCGAGAACTAATTGAGGTATCTTCAAAATTTTTTTTTTTATTATTCAACATAATACCCATTCTTCAAAATACACTTGCGAGATCATTCCAATAAACTTTGAATTACCCTCTGGAACGACAAATGTGAGATGCTGTTGAGTTGACGCGTCATCCCAACTTGGGTATCCAAAATTGAGGAAAATCTGGTGCTTTTCATAGTTAATTTCAACTTAGGGAGTAAAAAAAAGTTGCCCGGAGCCAGATTTGGTGAATAAAGCAGATGATCGATGGAGTTAACCTCCCTTTTAGCCAAATATTGACAAACGCAAAGGTGTGCAAGAGAGGGTGCATTATTGCGCAGCAAGAACCAATTGCCCAATTCCAGTAATTACGGTCTTATGCGACGAATTAAACAGTTTACATCGTAATTATAGAATTCCCCATTCTCTGTCATATTCGCAGGAACAAATTTATCATGAATAATGCCTTTATAATTGAAAAAAGAAATAAGCATTGTCTTTGTTTTTGATTTCACAACCTTCACGTTTTAATTTTTTTTTTGAAATTGATTGTACCAGCCATACACAGTCCTCTCTGACAAATTATCATCTCCATTCGCTTTTCTGACCAGCTTGACGGTTTCTGTATGAGTTTTGCGAAGTCGGACACAAAAATCAAAAGCAGAGTGCCATTCAAACTTTGTGGAACCTGTTTACATGAAAAATTACGATGACATGGAATAAAAACTTCACTCAGTAAAATCATCAGAAATGTTATTAAATATGCTCCGATTTTGAAATTTTTTTTTCCCTCGGATAGAGGAGACTTCAAGCTATTTAATACAACTTTTCCCTGATAGATAGCGTTGTTCATTCCCGAGTAATGGGTTCACTGCGGGAACTTTCTGACTATACTGTGTATGAGTGGTTTGTAGGTACCTACTTAATTCTTTTTAAATGTTTTTTTTTTAGTGGATAGACTTCGATGAGAGATGACGAATAGCGCAAGCAAATCGGAGTTCTCTATGCGCTTTTGGAAGGGAGATAAAGATGCTCGAAATTTTGAAGAAAATAGGGATATTGTAACGTTCAAGAGGGATCAACTTGAAAATTATAAATGGTACACTTTTGGAAATTTAGTCAACTCTTGGATGAACTTTTTGAAGATGTGGTAAAACTCTTTGTTGTCACCTTTCACAGATAACCTCGAGGCTCGAGAGACCAGACAGGCAGACTAATGACCATGAAAGGCTAAAGACAGACTAGCCAATAATGACGATCTAATTTTCGTTGCGCAACGCATCATTTTTGGTTTTTTGGTCAAAAATCATGTAAAATCCGCGGAGTTATTGAAAATTACGCGAATAGTTCAGGGATGAGTGCCTTTCCGAGACCCAAGCATATGAATAGTGTCCCACTTTCGGAAAGGGCGAAAAAGTTGGAACAAAGGGAGTGCCAGTTGAAGCAATGTTCAGGGCGTCAGCTGGGTGTGTGTAGTGTGTGGGGACATGAGGGGGTAATCTCATGCGATTTTCTTCTCCAGCAACCAACTATGAACTCACAGTATCATAGTAGGCTTCTAAGCAACACCTTAAAACCTTCCTATACTCATCAAAACGACGAGAAATCGCAATTCTTGGTGTCATATTGCTGCAAAACAGTGCCAGGTCACCTACAGCTCAGCTTCCGACTCAAATATTGAACAAATTGCAATTGGGATGAAAAACACCGGAACACCTTCCGTATAGTCCAGAATTAATGCCTTGTTGATAATCATTTAATTGGCCCATTGATAGAGGCACTGAGGAAACTTTATTTAAAAAGTAATAATTAAGGAAAATCATTTTTGCGCAAATGATTACTTAAAAAGCTGCGAACTTTTTGCAAAAAAAGAACCATAAAACTCTCAAATAGGTGGCAAATGCACATACCTTATGAGAAAGACCACCAAGAATAACTGTACAAAATTTTAGCTCTGTAGGCGACTAGGCGTATAACAAAATTTTTTATGGAAAACTTCTGGGTGATTGAACTCCCCTCGTAGATAACCCGTTCATCGCGCATACTGCGCTCCTCTTCTAGATGTGAATTTTTCATTTTGAAAATTTTGTAAGTACCTACCTATCTTTTTTTGCCTATAATTCCCAAAAAGTACCTACTGCTTTTTGCCAACATTGTTATTCTTGCTTTTTTTTCGGAACTTGTGAAAGCAGGCTTGTGGAATGATAAAACAAAACGGTATTGGTACAGGGTATTGGTATTTTAAAAGCGGTGGCTAAAACAATATTAGTTTTCGGTATTTTTCAATTTCTACCTCAAAATTTCGGTTTTCGGTATCGGTTTTTCCAAATTTACATGGATTTTATTATTTCGGTATTGGTATTTTACCAACATGAAACTAAATTAAAAATGTCAAAATATATGCTAATTTCGGCTTAAATTTAAAAATTGAAAGAAAGTAGTGTAAAAGCTAAAATTAGAATGGAATGAGAAGGAAATCAACAAAGAAAAGTGATCATTGAAATAAATAAACTCATTTTGTTTGATGTTGAAATTGTTTCATTTGCAGAAATCTGAAAAAATGGGTATCAAAATACAGATTTTAAAATAATTTTGGTAGGTATTGGTTTTCAGTATTTGTACCGATTTTGAAAATTAGATCGGTATTTTATAAATTGGTTTTTCATTTGACAACTTATTGGTATTGGTTTTTGGTTTTTTCAATTTTTTTTTTTTAAATTTGGCGGTTTTGCTGGTATTGGTTTTTCGGTACCTATCTGGTATCATTCCGCAACCCTGTGTGAAAGGTTATGGCTGTTTTAAGAATTGGCATAGTGCAAAAATTCCAATAATTCTTACTTTTTCATCAAAAATTACCCAAAAGTGTAAATTGTTCTCTAAAATATGCTAAAAAGCATCACTCTGTCATCGCTTTATCATAAATCAAAATAATGCCCTACCAGCGTCAACCATATGGCGTATTGGTAATGGACGAATATTTCAAATCAGCGTATATGAAGCCGACTTTTTGGATGCAGAATCTAGGAAACCTTCTGCTCATGTGCCAAACATAATGCTTATGGCGCTAGTGGAGAGAGAGACAGTTCAATTGTTCAACCAGTGAACTGTCTCTCTCTCCACCAGCACCATAAGCATCATGTTTGGTGCATGAGCAGAAGGTTTCCTGGATTCTGCATCCAAAAAGTTGGCTTCAACTTCAGCCATTTTTTTTTACGTTGAAATATTCGTCCATTATATACAGTCAGCGCCTACCAGTCATCACCAAATTACGCAATGTGTAAAGTGAGCCTCGTTTAGTTAAGTTCCATCAATGCCCTTAGTATTAGGGGGGCCCAGGAAAGAGATGGTACTGGATTGGGGCCTGGTAAGACACTCGATAATCAAGTTCTTCAAGAATACCCCAATCACAGTCCGAGTCTGTAGCCTCCCAAGAAGATAGTGAGCCGTGTCAAATGAAGATTTTATAGTTTTAAGATGTATATAGATATTTTTAGTTTGATAGAGGTGGTCAGTGCCGAAGAAATATAAATAAGGTAAACCCGGGTAAGATGGCTGGCTCAAATGAAGATTTTATAGTTTTAAGATGTATATAGATATTTTTAATTTGATAGAGGTGGTCAGTGCCGAAGAAATATAAATAAGGTAAACCCAAGTAAGATGGCCATGTTTTGCCAAAACCGCACTGGAGTCAACAGGAATTGTACGATTCTACTTTTTTTTTTTTTTAAATATACCTAAGTTATCCCTCTACAACTACCATTAATTGAAAAGTGGTTTGGTGAACTTGTTCATGTACCAAAAAAAAATTCAAAAAGTTGATTTTTGGGCTCTCAAAAAGTAGGTACCCTGTATAGACAGTGTAGAGGAAGACGAAAATCTAGTACTTTCAGAAACGTCAGTAACGACGTCACCGCCTTATAGAGAGCGCTCGCGGCGAATTGGGTGCTACTCTCTCGCAACATTATAGGGAGTTTTATATGAAACACACATTGCACACGATCAATTTTTTATTTTTTTATGCTAAAAAATTTTTTAGGACAATTTTTTTTTGAAATAAATGATTTTTAATGTTTTTTAAATTCCTTTTACATAAATATGAGCCATGAAATCGGAAAATTGAAACATCAGAGGTAATTATTTTTACAATATAGTAATATAGAAATATATGCTCGTAAGAATAAATAATAATAAGTGTAAAACGATCGATCAAATTATTATTTTATATTTTTTTGATTTTTTTCATCGTAATAGAGAAATAAATAAATTCAGTTTCTCATTTCTTACCTTTTTTCCTAGTGATATTTCAGTATATGATTAAACATGTACCTACCTATACCTAATACTTGAAATAAAAATAACAATTTCTCATAGTTTTTGCATTTTTCATTTTCATTTAAATTTTTAATTCATTTACTTAACAACAGAAATGAAAATTTGAAAAATAATAATTTGATCAAACAAATTACCTATATTTTTATTTTATTTATTGTTATATTTCTATAATATTGTAAAAAAAACATCGGAGCTAGCATTCGGACGTAAGTTTTTTTATTAATGAAAATACTTACCTCCGAATGCTAGCTCCGATGTTTCAATTTTCTGAATTTTCCGATTTCAATTTCATCATTCATGGCTCATATTTATGTAAAATAAATAAAATTTCAAGAAAAAATTCTCCTAAAAAACTTTTAAAATAAAAAAATCGAAAAGTTCATCAACTCAATAAAAAAATGTTGAAAAAATATCTCGAATTGAAATTGTCCTAGAATCATCAATCATTTTTTCCAGCGGAAAAAATTACAATTCGATAGTAAATGACAAGATGTAAATTTTTTTGGAGCTTTGCTGACTTTTCTTTTTTTTTTTTGAGTAAAAAAAATTTTTCAAGTTCCAAATCCAAGAGGGTATGAATATGAAATATAAATACAGCCATAGAATTGTATGATAAATGCACTTTCCCATTTTTCCCTCATTTGTTTGGACATGAACTAAAAAAAATTAAATTTCCTATTGATTGCCTGATTGGTAATATTGATTATTGACATACACATTTTTTCTCAATAGTCAATTTTGTACAAAAATTGTGATTTTTAATTTTAACATTATATTATTTTTTATGAACAAATTTTTATACAAATATACAATTGTCAACTCTGAATTAGAATTAGAATTACCTATGCGAAATTTTCACTTTAATTTTCATTTTTCAGAAAACACATAGGTATTTTAATAAGCCAAACTCAAAACGTGCAGAATTTTATCCTCTTCAAAATTTGTTTATTATCCAAAGCGCTATAAAAAAATAGCAGTTTAATTGAAGTTGAATTTTTACCGCGCGCAACAATTTTTTACGACTTTGAGCTTCAATAAGTTTCGAACTGTTAGTGCTAGCGTTTTGAATGAAAACTCATTTTGAAGAGGATAAAATTCTGCAAATTTTAGTTTATTAAAATACGATGTAGTTGATGAAAATTTCGCGTAATTTTAATTCAAAATTGACATGCATAAAAATTTGTCCATAAAAATGAATATTAAAAATCACCATTTTCGTGTGAAATTGAAAAAAATTTATACCAATCGATAGGAAATTTCATCTTCTTTAGTTCAAGTCCAAAAAAAATTTTTCCAAACCACTTCATTTTCATGAAAAATGGGAGAAAACGCATTTATCCTATGCGTCTACGGCTGTTTTACTCGCATGTTTACGTTTTCTTAGCACCCATTTCGATCTGACGCGCTCTGTCGGATTAGTTCAAGCGAGCGACACATTGGAGGACGGTATTTGAATTTTCTCCGGTTGAAGATTTTCGTCTTCCCCTAGACTGTCTATAGTACCCTGGAAAGATGGCCAACCCACCAAGGGTAAAATGACCACCCCATGAAAAGTGATTAAAAATGCAAATAAATGAACAAAATCAAGTTTCGAGGGTTTTTATTACATATATTTAATACAAACTTCAGAAACTACTTGCATTTTGTTAATTTATTTGCAATTTTAATCATTTTTATAGCGAGGTGGCCATTTTACTCTAAATGGGGTACATGATTTCAACTATTTATCATAATCTATCTTATTTTTATAGGATTTCCCTTTTTTATAGTATAAAATAACACAGACAGATGTATTACGATCGAAGGGACATGTACTAGATCAATTAATTCATTTTCAGTGTGAATTTAACAGATAAAGCATATAGCCATCTTCCCCCTGGCCATCTTTTCCGAATTTCACGTTCATGTATTTCCTATTCTAGCGACTCTCTGCAGTCTTGAAATAACTGAAGCTTTAGGTACATAAAAATGAAGCTCAGAGTTCTAGCTTTCCAATGATGTACAAAATGTTTACTATCCTCTTCGTTAAATACGTTTTGGCAACCATAATAAAAATCCGAAATTCTTCTTTTGGTAAAAAAATAGCCTTGAAATTTTATCAACACTTCTCACACACACACAAAGTACTGAAAAAAAATTTTATGCCTGGTAAGTTCCTTTGTTATGGGGAATGAAATATATTTTTTACAGTGTGATCTACCGTCGTATACTCGAGTAACGGTCGCCTGGCCATCTTACCCGGGTTTACCTTAGGCATTTTCCACCTCATATTTATATCCAAATGCATGTACCTAGATAGGGTTTCAGGTGTAAACTACATAGTTTGTTTAGATATGGCCCTTAAACACTTAAACATTTAAATGTAAATAACTTTCATTAACTGTATAAGTATATTATTATGTTTTTTGGTTTCATTCTTTATAAATTTTTATTTTTTACTATAATTTTTTATTTTATTTTTTTTATTCCCCAAACTTAAACCACAACCAAATCCCAGAAGAAAAGAAGCCAAAATATCCAGACATCAAGATTTAAGATACCTGGATCAAAATAATTAAAATTGTATTATAACCGCATTAGTTTAGTAGAATATATATCAATCTTATCATGTGGGTGGTCGGTGAGAAGCCAGTAGCGAGTGCACTGACCGCCCCACAAATATCCCAATGTACCTCGTGGCCTTTTAACTAGGGGCCCCAACTTGTTGGGACCATCTCTAGGCAAAATTTCTCTCCCTTCATACGTCACCCCAAGACGGGTTGGGGGCTTGGTCTGCTGCCAGACAGGTACACATGAATAACGACTCCTGGAATGTGGCAGGGATCATGCCTTAGGCAACCGCCTTAGGGTTTGGGTCAGGGTGGACAATCCGTCTCACCTCCTTCCCATTCCCCTTCCCATCCCTCGTCTTAATCTTGGGGTGAAGCTATAGATTAGACTTAGAATAGATAATATACTCTAGTAGCCTTAAGATTGTTTTTTTTTTTATAAATAAAATAAACCGTCGCGCCTAGTGCATCTGAGGTGTTTTCCAAATAAAAAAAAAAAAAAAAAAAAAAAAAAAACGCATAAATAGTGTTCAAGTAAGTGGTGAAATACACCTACTTAATTATTATACGTTTTTTCTCATAGATTCATGTACCAAGGTGTTGTAATCTACATATGATTGATTTAATTAGAATTAGACGTAATTTCAACGTGTATAGATTTATTTGTACCTACTTAATTTACTCAGCCTATCTACCAGTGATGTGGAGGGATGAAGTCTCAATACTTGTTTATTGTCATTTCTCTGCTGATCTACCTATCTGCGAATAGATAGATCATTTAATTAACTAAGTTCATTCATTTACATACTGTATTGAAAAATACGTATTACAATGTATGTTAATGATGTTTTGTAAATAGTGTAAATATACATAATAAGTAAATTCGAGTTTTATTTATTATGTACATCCTCTTTGAATGTGTAAGTATGATTACTTTAGAAGACCACATGCACTCTTACTGAGCTATCCAGAATATTGTCAATTGTTCCCTTTCTAGGGAATAATTCTCATCTTAACCACCAACGAAGTCATTCTCTTTTTAATTTTTCTACTTCTTAGGTACCTATGCATTAGTCAAAAGTAAAAAAATGCTACATAACTAAATGAGTCGTAAAAAAATTTTTCATGCTATTCAATATTCATGCCAAATTATAACCCCATAATTTGGAAAAAAAATTGTTTATCATTGATTTACCAAACTTTGTGCGCATAGAAAGCAGGAAGACACCATAATGATTCAAAAACATTTACCTAGGTAATGAATTTTTCACGGTAGTCGCCTACATACTTAAGTATGTATTGCTATTTGCTACCTTCTTAAAAATGATTTGTTTACTTTTCAAATCTAAAAATTTGAAAAAAGCTCGTCACTTACGAGTTTTTAATTTAAGCTCGCTTAATTATGAATGTCTTATTAGGATATTCTATTTGGAAAAATACAGAAATAAAAAAAAATAGGAAGGTCTAATAGGAAAACAATTTATAAACAAAGTAACAAGGAAACAATACCATTAAAGGCCTATCCATTAGTTTTTTTCATTATTTCGCGAACGTAGGTACCTATCTAATTAGTCGTAGAATAATTTTGTTCAGCTCTAAACACACTTTGAGGTGTCTTTGTTACATTTTGTTTTTTGAATCTCTCTACTCAGTTGCAACTTGGATCATGATAAAATGGAAGTGAGTATCTATAAATTAAATTAATTTCTCAACTGGAAGTGCAACATGTAGGTATTCCTACCCAAACTCAACTTTTACATCATTTCAGAGATAAAAATGAAACAAACAAACGCAGCAAATCATCCACAAACACGTTTTTATCAACATTCATCGTAGTTTTGCTCAACACAGCCGGCATAGGATTAAATTGGCAATGGAAAAAATTCCGAATATTTTTATCCTGCTTAAAATACTACTTACTGGTCTCCTTCATTTTGACAACGTTTTTCCAAATGATTCTACTCAAAGACTGCAAAACTATTCACGAGCTTTCGCTCACTTTGGCTTTCATATTCAGCGGTATTTTCCTCAACATCTCGACATTGATACTGCATCTAGAAAAACAACACATTATAGCCATCTTAGATTTGGTCAATAATGAAATACCCGCAATTACGTCTAAACACGAATGCATCGTTTCAGCGGCCGAAAAATTTAAGCAATTTTTCTTCTCTCAGGCGGTTAAATTTTACGTAATTTACGGATTCGCTGTCATGTCACCGTTTATATTTTTTCCTATATCCGGAAATAAGTTAGGTGATACGAATACTCTTCTGGTACCGAGCCTGTTCCCGTGGAAAATTGATACCGGTCTTAAATACATTTTGACTATTGGTCTACAATTTAGTTGGTTGGCACCTTTATCGATTCCGGTAGTACTGAATTTCACTTTCGTAGTTTATTTCATTATCGAGGTGAGGGTTCAGTTTGACATTTTGTACGGAGATGTTTCCAAATTGAAGGATCAGTCGAGTTATTACGAATACGACGATGATAGGATCGTTGTAGAGTTCAAGAGATGTATTCAACATTATCAAATGATTTCCAAGTGAGTAGGTATAATATATGTAGGTAAGTATTATGTAAATTGAATTTAATGTCATTCACTTCATTTTTAATCTATAATTATTTTTGAAGATTTGTGGGAAATTTCTGCTCGTGTTATAAATGGTTGTTTACGGCGGATCTAATATACAGTCTGGCTAATCTTTCGTTACTTTTATATGGTATTGTATCGGTAAGTCAAAATCATTACACTCATTACGCATTAATCTACTAAAAAATATATCCAATTCGAAGAATAATTAAATTTTTCAATGAAATTTTCCCCTCTCTCATTTGTACTAATTTGTAAAATGAATGTTTTATCGAATAAATTCCATTGAATTCACTACAATAAAAATCAATATTACTGGTGTGAAATCACGATAAATTTTTTAATTAGGTACGTACGTAGGTACTATAGGTACCCAAGTAACAAATAATAAAGACTGCTGAAACTGAAAACAATCAAATTTTTAAAAATCGTTTGTAAAATCGGAGAGAACTTGAGCTCCATAATATTAAAACACAGGAGAAGGAGCTCTGATAATGAAGCAAATAGGCAGTTGAAAAAATTGGGAGGAAATGGGATATAAAAATTTTGAAAATTTCACTCAGTCGTAATAATTTGAGAATTTTGATTTCAGACATTTCAATCGTAAGTATAAATAATTAGCTAAAAGGAAATGATTGCAGATTTTATTTATCTAACCGTGCCTTTTTCTCAATTTCAGGGAGAAAGAACCGTTTCTGCATTTATGCAACAAATGTCAGCTTTTGTATTGGTTTTTTCATTCCTTTACTTGTACTGTTACATCGGACAAACTTTGGAAAACGCTGTAAGTACCTATAAAAAAATTTTAATTTCTGTAGTCGTTAATTTTTCCAACCAGAAATAGCAACAACAAAGTTTTTTTTTTTTTTAGAACGATAGACTTGAGAAATGCTTATACGACGTTGAATGGTTCAAGCAAACGATAAAATTTAGAAAATTATTTTTCGTTTTCAATAGCATAATTCGTCAAAGAGTAAATTTGAAAGCTGGTAGCGATTTTACAGCTTCTTATGAATTGTTTGCTGTTGTCTTGAAGTTGGCTTATTCGTATTTTAATGTATTGACCACGACATTTGCAAATTGAATACATTCTGGGTAGCTAACATATGTATGCACGAGTAATTAATGCTCAAAAATATTTAGCTAGGTACCACGAGTACTTTGAAATGTTTTACATGCGTAAGTATTCTAATTGGAAAACAAACATTTCATTTTGACTCTAAAAAACAGAGAAAAAGAAATTAAGATAACGCATAATAATACGTAATTATCAATAACATAATTAGTACCTAAGGTATGTAGGTAATTAATTGAGTACCTTTTGAAAATTCTTACCTCTACATACGTCCAGCTTGAAGATGGACGTAAACGAATTACGTAATAATGCTTATCTTCTTGTATTTTGAAACTGATATATCACACATAATAATTATTAATTAAATTTAAAAAATATATAAGTTACTTACATACGAGTACTTCGCTATTAACAATTTTTTTTCCAATTTTTCATCCTAGACTTACATTTGAATTACAAGAAACCTCTTGAAAAACTGAGCTAGCGTAGCTTTTTGTCAAGATTTCAGATTTTGAAAATAATTGAAAATTACAAAATGGTTCAATATACCTAAATAGATTAAGGAATTTATTCGAGCCGATGGAGAAATTTCGGCTTCAAACAAAGATAAATCAAATGAAGAGTATGCAGGTACTTTACTTACATAGGTTGTGAAAATATGAAAAAAACGACAGGACCGTCGAGAAGGGGAAGGGAAGGGTGCAGTTTGCCCCATGCAAAATACCACACAAGTCAAAATTTCAAAAATTACAATTCATTTTTCGAATCTCGTTTAAGAAGCAAGAAACAAACCAGAAAGACGGGTCAATGACTTCAGGAAGCTAGAAAGGCATGCAGACAATCTCGAGAGACCAGACCAGACAGACCGACAGACAACCATGAGAGGCTAGACAGATAGGGCAGTGACCTTGAAAGGTCGAGCAGACAGGTCAATGACCTTAAGATACTAAACTGACTGGGTCAATAACCTTGAAAGGTCAGACAGACGACCTTCAGAAGCCAGACAGACAGACGGGTATAAATTATTTCAAGGGGACAGACAGACAGACAGACAGACAATCTAAGGAAGCGACGACGCCAAACAGGCAGACAGACGATCTTGGAAGGCTACGTCAGCTGGTCAGTGACCTTGAAATTTAGGCACGTGGGTAAATGGCTTTAAGAGGCCAGCCAGATAGAGACGATCTTGGGAGGCTAGACAGTCTGGTCAGTGACCTTGAAAGTTTGGGCACGTGGGTAAATGGCCTTAAGAGGCCAGCCAGCCAGCCAGCCAGCCAGACAGACAAACGACTTGGAGAAGCCAGATAGACAAGTCAATGAGCCTAAAACCCAGAGCAGGGCGTCAGGCTGCGGAAGACCTCTGCATAGAGCTCAAGCTACTCGTAGGTCTGGATCAGGCTGAAGACCTGAATGTCTGATCGAACAATAAGTCAACGTGTCCAAAAAACATATCCATGACTGAAAACGTTTCTTGAAGAGGAGCCTGTACGCCCATTTTTATTATACGAGTATAGGTCTAGGTTCCCACAAATATTGAAATTTATGGGCCTATTTAGAAAGAAAAAAAAAACAGAATTTCTAGGTATTTTACTCGTCAGAAAAGTTTTTCGAATAGGACATAAGAAAATTGAATAACCATTGAAAAATACTTATATCTCCAATTCTCCACCCTCCTGGCAAAATTTTGGGTGCTGAATTTAATTTTTTGATTTTCGAATGTAATCCACGTCCAAATAAATTTTTGACTGTCAAAAAAAATTTTCCAGAAAAATAACTCATTTTGTAGGTACTTAATGAAAAAAAAATGTAAAAATAAGCATAATATAAATTTTACGAATTGGAAGTACTTTATTATTTTTGAAAAAAACTCCTTTTTCAAGTTGAATTCAAGAAAGTTTTGCTTTCCAAAAAAACTTGATTTCTTGCAGAAATTGCTAAAAATTGTGAAAAAGTTGTAGTTTTTTTAGTTGCTAAAATTGTGATAAAAGTTTTGCTTTTTTAGCCAAAATTTTCAAAAATTGTCAAAAAGTATTTCTTTTTTCCAGATTTCAGAATTGATACATAAATTTTGCTTTTTATAAAACTACCAAAAATTTTGCCTTTTCCAAAAATTGCCATCAAGTTTTCTATTTTTAAAAAACATTTTCCTTTTATGTTTTTTTGAAAAATTCCAAAAAAATTTGCCCAAATCGCTAAAAAGTAAAATTTAATAGTAGAAAATTTCTACTTTTTTTTTTACTAAAATTATGAACAAGTTTTGCTTTTTTGTTGAATTAAAACTGGCCAAAAGTGCATTTAAAAACTCTCTAGTGAAATTTTTGCTGTCCTCGTCGTCGTCGTTGTTGTTGTTGTTTATTTCTGTCGCCCAAAAAAGCAAAAAAAATTCACTACTTTTGCAGTAGATGAACTGTTTTTTTGTTGTTTTTTTTGACGTGCAACAGAGAATTTTTCAATCTTCCAGTTCTGAAAATGAACGATTAAAATCATGATTTTGAAGTTTGAACCAGTAGATTCTGGTTTTAAAAATTTGTGCTTCGGTTCTGTTTTTCTTTTTGAGCAATTTTTACATAACTGGAAAATCCGAAAGGCGAAAATTCGTTTGCTGGAGAGAAGCTTTAGAACAAACGTGTTTAACGAAAATGGCTACCACCTCCCCTCTTCTTGAAAATCATCATTTCTTCTGCTCTGAATCTGATCCACTCTGAATGTTTTTTTTTCTCTCAGAAATCAGTGGCTTGACCAAGGGGGGAGATGCGGGTTTCAAAGGCTGAAAATTCGATTTAAAATATACAAAAATTCGAAAAAGTTTTGCTATTTGGTTCGCTTAAGCAATAGTTTTACATTTTACCTTCATTTCCATGAAATTCCTTAAGATTTCAACTTTCTTATAAAATGTTGCTTTGTTATTCCCTTTGGACAAATTCTAGCAATGGTACGACGCTGTCAAAAATCATCCAATTTTGAGGATCCATTGTTTATTCACTCGGAGCAAACTTTTTTTTACCAATTTTTTATCAAAGATAATTCACACAAATTGAACATTTTATGAGATTGTAGGAAAACTTTTGAGGATATGGTTTAAATTCAATCATTAAAAATAATAGATATTTAAAATGTAAAATAAGTATGTACTTAGATAGTGCTTAACTTATACAACTTAGTGTAGGTAAATGAAATATCTAGTCACAGTCACGTGCACTTTTGTGCGAAAGATTGGGAGCTGACTTGTCAGCTTTATGTTTACTTTATGACTAGGACTACCCATAAAGTAATGCAACATAGCCACAAACGATCGCAAATTTATCGCTGTGTTTGTTCATTCAAGTGACGTAAAAATCGTGTAGGTAAGAAAATTATTCACTGAAAATTCAAACGTAGAACGATACGACGAAACTGATATTAGACCTATAATTCGCAGTCTGCGATTTCGTATCATATTGCTCACCGATTATTCTGCTTTGAAGAAAAACGTGATCGAAAACTTTAACGTAACACTGCGATGAAAATGTGATATCAATTTGCATTCTGCTACATATTTTGTGTTCATATGAATACCTACTCGCAGACTTTACTACGCCGAATGAGGATAAACTACATATCTAGTCGATCCACTTCGTACTTATACTTAGGTACCTATCTAGTTCTTTTGATTCATCTAAGTGACGAAAAATCGCGTAAAAAACCATCGACTGACTTCAAATTCAACGATCGAAGCGCAGCGATGAACCCCATGTTAATTTGCATCCTGCTATTTACCATCAATACTCGTAGAGTTTATTGCGCCGAAGAAACAAGAAACGTATCCGATTCGGGGCCATCATCCTCGACAGCAGGTTCACCATCCCAACAAACTAACTCCGAAACTAATAAAGCGAAGGAATCCGAAATTGGTAAGTTCAAAACAGATTTCATAGTAACATTTCAAAATCTTAAATATAAAGTTCCTACACCTACAAATATTTTTTATTTTTTGTCTGGATTTTTAAAAATTAGTATCCGAAGAACCTCAGCCACAACCAACTAAGCCCAAACCCAAAGGTCCTTTTCCAGCATTGGAACTGATAATAAATGGAAATAAAAAATTCGAAGCAAGAAAACCATTTTATTTTTGCCCAGCAGAAACACCCGAACAAGTAGCAACAACTAGATTAGAAAAATTCAAATTTTGTTTATTTGAAAAAGAGGAAAATAAAATAAAACCAGATCCGAAAGGTATCCAGTGTGAACACGACCCGAAACCGAAACTCTGGGGTTTTTCAGATGACGGAGTAAAATGCGGTAAAGATGATAAGGGTGTGCTGTACACTTACATTTATGAGGTGGGTACTGGGTACATATGAAACAATAAATAAACAATTTCATTCTGGTCCAAAAAAAGCGAATACTTTGCCTACTACTTCGTGTTGTTTTATGTTTCAGATATGTTGGAAATCTAAATCTTTTTATCTGAAACTTCCTATAATTAGATCAAGAGTTAGTATATCTATCTACCTATAAGTTGATAATGATACCCACATAAGTGATCTATCTTTCGTGACTGTAATCGATCCAACGTACGAATTTCATTTTGAATACTTATAGGACGACCTTTTTCCAAAAATAAAGCGAGATTTTGCCGAAGTATACACAGTATGTTGGCGATCATCTGATAAAGAGACCATGTACGTGAGGTATCCTCTGAAACCGGTACATGCAGACCTTCCTGAACCCTCTACTGAGTCTCAGCAAAAACAACCAGATGATCCACAACCTTCTCAATCCGCCGTCGAGTCTCATCAAATACAATCCGATGATCTAGATCTACAATCGACAGACGAAGATTTGCCGGAGAATTTCTTGGATTATTTTAAAATAGTACAGTTAAAAACCAAAGGATTTATTAATTTGGATTTTCAACAAGAAAAGGAATTTTTTAATACGGTAATCTCATATGATTTACATTTATTTTATTAGGTATCCTACTTTAAATATAATATTTCAGGCATCTTTAATTTATACCCTGTACCAGTACTTTGAATTTTACAGAAAAAACAATCAAAAATTCTGAAAGAAATGTTTGGAGATGATTTCGACGAATACCTATTTCCTCAAATGTTAGTTTCTTCAATTCATGTGAATCCAGAAATCGCTAAAACGTCAGTTTACAATTATTTAAATGTTAGACCACAATGGTCCAGCATTTATGCCCGGTGGAATAAACTGGAAGAGCATATAAGAGCAGTGAAACTGAAAGTAGGTAAATCATCGTAAACTAGCTCGTATTATGAATTTTTAAAATTTTTATTTTAAAAAAATTTTAATTCAACACTACGAAACTCCTTTAAAAACCCAGACAGTCGAAAAAAATCAACAAGTGTTCAAAATCAAACCAACATGAACTATTAAAAAAAAAAAAAAAGAAAAAAAAAATGTTGTTCAAGTAAACAGACAACAGACGTGATTTTACTAACTTAAACGCTCGACAGAATCGTGAACATTTCGATCATTTTTTTTCTTTATCTTCTAATTAATTCATCATCAAGTTTAATTCTTCATGGCATGGCATTGAGAAATTTTTTTGAGTAAATTCAGGATTTTTTCATGGCTTTTTAAGATTAGAAGAAAAAAGAAACCAAAATTGATTAATAATTACCTACCAAAAGTTTTTTTCGACAGTTTAAAAAAATAAATAAAATAAGTACATACCTACCTACATAATATTATTTAAAAATATGATTGCAAAACTTTTTAATTTATGAAATTAAAATTTTTCGCCTATAAATTGGAGAAAGAAAATTAATAATTGACTAAAAAAATCTTCAATTTTTTACAAAGACTTTTATTTGCCATAAATACATTTTTTAATCCAAAGTTTTCCAAAAAATTTTAAGACCATAAGCCACAATACGTTTAATTTTAACATTCTGGCGGTCGTTATGTGATAATTTTTGATCAGGTTTAGCCAAATTTTTAAACAGTTCAAAGATCGATTCTCATATTAATACTGGATGAATCTAAAAAGAGTTTAATTCTGGACTTTTCCTCGGTCTTTTTGCGACTTTGATTGAAACTTGGCCGTTTTATTTTTGAAATTTATAAATGAAAAAATGTTGAACTTTTACCAAAGCTTTAGAAGTTGCTAAATAAATGGCAGAAACAAACTCGAGGAAGTCGTTAGAGTAGGTAAAGTATGTATTGGAAAAATGAAAATAAACATTTTGAAAATGTAAAACGCTATTTCTCAAAATTTTTTAAAATGAAAAATTCTCGATTTTTCCAAATTCTTTACCTTAGGTACTCTAAACATTACAAAACTTCAATTTTTCAGTTTTTTTTTTCGTTTTTTGATTTATGTTCTTGTTTTGCATGCACCTAAAATTAAGATTTTTTGTTGTTGTAATTTTCACAATTATTTGGCCAATTTTTTTTAAATGTATGTATTTTTGCTTGCTTAACGCCCTATGGAGATTTTTTTCTCATCAGATTATAGCCAATGGGCACTAACATTAGTCGAACTTTTATTTTATACTTAGCTAATATTAAAAGTCACCTTAAAATACATTTCAGAGTACAAGATATCTGTATGTTTACTCCGGAACAAATGGTACATTAATCCGGAATGAAAAAGAACTGAACTTGAAATTTGGTAAATCCATAACGTTAAGCGTACCAGCTGTTTGGTGGAAACTGATAATGGACGACGAATACCAAGAAGGAATTGTTTTAGCCATGCAGAACGAACCGAAAAAATTTCCGAATTTAGGCGAGCTTTTATGCACCGAAAGTATTTGCAATTCTCAGGGATGGGAAGAGATCGATGGAATCGCGTACTGCTGCAAGTTCGATGACACAATGCGAACCAAATTAGGCTTAGATAAAGAAGATATCTTGATAACGGAAGTTTTCAATCCGCAAGTTCCAGTTGGAAGCAGACCTAAACCTAAGCCTAGACCTAAACCTAAGAAAAATAGAGTACGATTATTCAAGGATTGGCTAAAGAAGACATTCAAAAGTAATTCTTTGTATTAAGTGGCAGGTGGGATGGGAAGTTGTCCATATGTTTAATGATTCACCTACTTCTGAGTGTTCTAATGTATCTCATTTTTTCTATTCGCGATAATAAAATTTTAAAAATCACTGTGGGTGATTTTATGGCATCTAGATTTCCTTATGATACGAGCTTGCGAAACACACACCTGAACAAATACATTGATGTAATTTGGCGGAATCTACGCTTGAATGTTCACAGAGAAGTGTTACCTACCTACGTGGGTACCTACGTACTTCGTATCTTATATACTAGTAAAATTCGAATTATCTGATTCGACAAATATTTCGTGTGATTAAATTTTAAATGTGAATTTTACACCATGACGAATCATTTGAAAATTGGTTTCTTGGTTTCAATTTTTTTCACGTTAATATTTCGTTCCACTGATGGCGGTATTGGATTCAGTACGTTCTTACTCGTGAACTTAATAAACAAGTAAATTTATCATTCTAAGTACTCTACATAATATAATCTATAGATCATAAGGTACTGTTGATTGGCAGGTTCTACGAATAACACTATATCTGAAAAAATCTTATATCCTGCCCTCGAAGTGATTCTACAAGGAAATACAATTATTTTACCACAAAATGACGAAGATTCGAACGAAAACATCGAATTGAGCGATTCTCAAAAATTTCTCTACTTGTGTTTCGGGGAGCAGGCAATCCAGTTTTCGTTTCAGTATAATTATATAAATCGTAAGTGTCTTTTCCCGAAAAAAATTACTTCTCAAAGGGAAATCGTCACGTGTGGTGAAGAAGTGATTCCCACAAGAATGAAAACTCCTATCAAATGTGGCAGTGACGATAGAGATGTGTTAGAGTTGATATATCACGAGGTAAATTGATGAAGTTGTTAAGATCCATTATGATTATTGAATTCATTTGTTTTAATGAATAATAATAAATTCCATAAATAATTCAAATGATAATAAAAATGTAAAGGTTTGTTTCAAGGAGTATTTTATTGAAATGGGTATTCCAAATGAAGATCTTGCAGAAATAATTGAAGTAGGTACGTAGATTTAAGTGAAAATACATAGACATTTTGTATTTTTGTATGTATATGAATTTCTATTTTCTAATTATGTGACGAACACTGAAATCAACTTTTGCTTGCCATCTGAAAATATTTCTGTTCAATATAAAAATTAGAACCACATACCTTTCAAAAGAATTTTGTGAAAAAAAGCAAGGTACTACCCACAACAAAATATCTTGCACTTGATTTGGAAGCTTTTTTAGCTTCAAAAAAACTACAAAATATTTTAGAATTTCGATTCTGAGAATATTTATTTTTGAAATGAGACTGAAAATGACAACAGAATCATTAAATTCTAAAATTCATTTTTAAAATTTTGAAAAATTTTTGAAAAAAAAATTAAATCCAATTTTTTTAACTTTTTTAAAAACTGAAGGGTGAAGATGCACTCCAGCATCTACGTTTAAAAAAATACATATTTAATATGAAAAAGTTTAAAAATTGTTATAACAATATCTACATATTTTAATTTTTTTTAATTTTCAAAAATTCGTCGAAATCCATAAGTAAATGCACTTGATTTGGAAGCTTTTTTCACTTCAAAAAAACTACAAAATATTTTAGAATTTCGATTCTGAAAATATTTATTTTTGAAATGAGACTGAAAATGACAACAGAATTATTAAATTCTACGAGCTTCAGAAAGTTCTTTTGTCAAAATTTTTTACAAGTATTACTTTACTTCATTTTTTATATTTAATTTTAAAAATTCAGTTAAAATTGTTGTACATATTAAAAAGCATCTTGTTCTTATTTTCAAAATCAAAAAAATAAATTAACAAAATTGTCAACACATAAAGTCTTGGCCGTAGAAACTCCCATGTAATCCAGAATACAAATGTTTTCCATTCAAAAAATAAAATAAAATGAAGTCGATGAATCATATATATTTTCCGAACCTTGAATAATTCCAAAATGATTTTTTTTCAGAATCAAAAGCTTTTCAAAAGTTTCTTTCATTTGAAATTAAAAAAAAAAAAAATTGAAAGTGGAGTGATTTTTTATGTAACGTTCTTTATATAAAATAGTTGAAGATACAATTGAATGATGCACAATTTTTAGTATTTTTTATTTTTTCTATAATTCAGTAGGGTTATTATGAAATTATTGTTTTGACCTCAAAAGCGTAGGCTACTCTTTTCCTATAAAACTAGGTGTAGGCAGCAGTTTTTAAAAATGTAAATAATACTTTATTTTAAAGTTATTTACAGAAGGGTCCTAATTAAGTTTAATATTGATTACAGGACAAAGCGACAATATTGAATGAAATAATCATAGTGTACTCCTTTTGTTCTCGTTCGGTCGTCACTGAAATACCAGACGAACCTGCCACTAAAAAAGAAGAAACCGTATTTGTTCGATACGAAATATCTTCTTATGAATTAAAAAGACAACCAAGACCAGAAAAATTCAAGACTAATTTTTACCCAAATTCGTGTCGAATTTCTTCATGCAATTATATGTCAAAATGCTACAAAAAAGTAAGTAGGTGTACTAAAGTAGGTACCTTATTAGATCAGTTTTGTACGTTTATAGGGTGAGCTTTTATTTCGAACAACGGTGAAAATTTATTTGATTTAAAAATTTCAAGTAGAAATTTACCAAAAATTATTCTATTTTTGATAAAAATTCTATTCGATTGAAATTTCAAATAAAAAATCCTTATTTACTAAAAATTTGGTTTGATTTGATTTTCAAATAAAATTTTATTTGCTTCAGAAAAACCAAAGAAAAGCGTTGGAATTAATGTTTCCTGGGATAGGAATAGTCGAAGATTATTTAGCAGAACAAATGATGGTATCTATCGACGATATCATGAATGATATTGCAGTAGATTCATTGGCGAATTACATCAACGTAAAACCTCAATGGAAAAGCTTGCAAGAAGATTGGGAAATGCTGGGCATGTACATAAGAGAACAATCAAAACTGGTGAGAGAAATTCAACGTGAGATGAGGGAAAATTGAAACAAATCGTTGCAGATAAACTTGATACTCGTAGTACTTTAAATAGGTATAATTTTAATTTTTTATTTGGTGATCTTAATGTCGTTCGCAGGCATCAATGCAAGCAAATTCATTCAGCGATCCACAAAACAATTCACACGTAAGGAGCATTTTTTCGTAAAAAGTTGTATTAAAATTGAAAAATCACCAATAGGTACTTACTTACCTACAAATAAAAGTACCAATATTTGAACTTTACTATACCTATCTTTCAGAACGGATTCGTTATTTATTCCGGAACATACGGTGAATTCGAAGATACTCAAAACAGAAAAATACAGATAGGAAAACCCCCCTTAAAATCTGCTGAATTGGCAAAATCGAGAATACCCGAAACACGTTTAATAATCGACGCATCGCGTTTAAAGTACTCACAAACGTGTACCATTCCCATATACTGGTGGAAGCTTGTGGTAGCTACGAAATCTAATACAGGAATTATCATCGGATTACTAAATCATCCAAAACAGATTGGTGTTTCTCAACACGTTGAACCCTTGTGCAAAGATGTCTGCCATTTGTACGGTTGGCAAGAGGTGAAAAATATAAATAATGATATCTTTTGTTGCGAACCTGAGACGAAACTATTACAAAAATTATTGCTACATTTTAGTATGTATGTTGAATTTGAGGGTACCCTTGATTTGAATGAAGAATCTGACTCTGAGGAGAATTCTGATTCCAGTTTAGATTCTAATAATTTGTTTTTTATTGCGGGGGATAGGTATTTTAGCGATAATTTACGAACAAATCCCCAGTATTATCAAGTATTGTGGTAATAAAGTACCCTACACAACTCATTTTAATTTTTAAATTTTTTTTTTTTTAAATAATCTGTATGTATGGTAAGACGATTGTAGATCATGGACCAGTACAAAAAAAAATCAGAAAATGATATCAGCAAAATTATCATGAATACAAAAAAGGCATTCAAATTAAAATTCCTTCCAATATGGATTTATTGATGATTGATCAGACGTGAGAGTTTGGGTTGACGATCTTTTTTTTTCCCTTTTTTGGTAGGTACCTACTACGAATATTTTACTGCATCAAGTTATTTAGATTGATTTTTAATATAAAATATGAATATTTATAAAATCAATTGTAGTTGGTATTTTTAATGGATGACTATTTTAGTCATTATTTTCGAATCTGAATTTGTCAGAAAAGGGTCTTGAGAAACCACGCATGATTTTTTTATAAGAAATAAAATGCTACAAATACGAACAACACCGACCCAAAATTAGTCCAAAACCGTTTTTTTTCCTCCGTGCATAGTCGCGGTTCGCGCGACCTCTCCGAAAATTGAAAATTGGAAGGTATACCTTGCTGTGTGCATGAATGAGAGGTCCGCGCGAGTTTGCAAATTGGAATCGGAAAATAGTGCATCAGGGGGTATTTTGGGACGGCGTATTCAATGCCGCAAACCGCAGCTCATGAAACCTCTTTGTTCTCCTGGAAACTGGGTTTGAATTCGCTGGAAAGATGAAATTTCCAGTTTTTGACAAAAATGCGGATTTTTCGAGAAACGAATTCAAGCAAATGAGTCGCATGTCGCAAATGGGTTCCAGGAGGGTTTTCGGGGTCGAGGAATTCATTGCAACAATCGGTAGCCTGCTACAGTTCGATTGGAAGCCTGTGGGGCGGTCTTGCACAATGAAAAGTACCAAAAATGCAACTTATGCGCATCTCCCAAGAAAATGAAGGTCATATTCGAAATCAGCGACCCAAAATTAGTCCCAAATCGTCTTTGTTGCGGACAAATCGCTCACTTTTCTCCATACTTGTTGATTCCACCATTGCCCACTAGGGGGTGGGCAGAAGGGGCCAAAAAACCACTGGAGAAAATGTCGCCCAAACGAGCTGAAAATTTGGTAGTGGAGGTTTTTTGGGACGGCGAATTCAATGCCGCAAACCGCAGCTCATGAAACCTCTTTGTTCTCCTGCAAACTGTGTTTGAATTCACCAGAAAGATGGAATTTCAAGTTTTTGACAAAAATGTGATTTTTTCAAGGACAAGAATGGTTACCAGGGGTGGTTTTCAGGGTCGAGGAATTCATTGCGATCATCGGTAGCCTGCTACAGTTCGATTGGAAGTCTGTGGGGCGGTTTTGCACAATGAAAAGTACCAAAAATGCCACTTATGCGCATCTCCCAAGAAAATGAAGGTCATATTCGAAATCAGCGACCCAAAATTAGTCCAAAACCGTTGCTTCCTGCGTGCAAAGTCACAAGTCGCGCGGCCGCATCAAAAATTGCAAATTGGAAGGTCTTTATCTTGCAGTGTGCAGAAATGAAGGGTCCGCGCGAGTTTGCGAATTGGACTTTGAAAATGGTGTACCTGGGGTTTTTTTGGGACGGCGAATTCAATGCCGCAAACCGCAGCTCATGAAACCGCTTTGTTCTCCTGCAAACTGTGTTTGAATTCACCAGAAAGATGGAATTTCAAGTTTTTGACAAAAATGTGATTTTTTCAAGGACAAGAATGGTAACCAGGGGGGTTTTCAGGGTCGAGGAATTCATTGCGATCATCGGTAGCCTGCTGCAGTTCGATTGGAAGCCTGTGGGGCGGTTTTGCACAATGAAAAGTACCAAAAATGCCACTTATGCGCATCTCCCAAGAAAATGAAGGTCATATTCGAAATCAGCGACCCAAAATTAGTCCCAAATCGTCTTTGTTGCGGACAAATCGCTCACTTTTCTCCATACTTGTTGATTCCACCATTGCCCACTAGGGGGTGGGCAGAAGGGGCCAAAAAACCACTGGAGAAAATGTCGCCCAAACGAGCTGAAAATTTGGTAGTGGAGGTTTTTTGGGACGGCGAATTCAATGCCGCAAACCGCAGCTCATGAAACCGCTTTGTTCTCCTGCAAACTGTGTTTGAATTCACCAGAAAGATGGAATTTCAAGTTTTTGACAAAAATGTGATTTTTTCAAGGACAAGAATGGTAACCAGGGGGGTTTTCAGGGTCGAGGAATTCTTTGCGATCATCGGTAGCCTGCTGCAGTTCGATTGGAAGCCTGTGGGGCGGTTTTGCACAATGAAAAGTACCAAAAATGCCACTTATGCGCATCTCCCAAGAAAATGAAGGTCATATTCGAAATCAGCGACCCAAAATTAGTCCCAAATCGTCTTTGTTGCGGACAAATCGCTCACTTTTCTCCATACTTGTTGATTCCACCATTGCCCACTAGGGGGTGGGCAGAAGGGGCCAAAAAACCACTGGAGAAAATGTCGCCCAAACGAGCTGAAAATTTGGTAGTGGAGGTTTTTTGGGACGGCGAATTCAATGCCGCAAACCGCAGCTCATGAAACCGCTTTGTTCTCCTGCAAACTGTGTTTGAATTCACCAGAAAGATGGAATTTCAAGTTTTTGACAAAAATGTGATTTTTTCAAGGACAAGAATGGTAACCAGGGGGGTTTTCAGGGTCGAGGAATTCATTGCGATCATCGGTAGCCTGCTGCAGTTCGATTGGAAGCCTGTGGGGCGGTTTTGCACAATGAAAAGTACCAAAAATGCCACTTATGCGCATCTCCCAAGAAAATGAAGGTCATATTCGAAATCAGCGACCCAAAATTAGTCCCAAATCGTCTTTGTTGCGGACAAATCGCTCACATTTATCCGCCACCCCTGTTGATTCCACCATTGCCTACTAGGGAGTAGGCAGAAGGGGCCAAAAAAACCACTGGATAAAATGTCGCTCAAGCGAGCTGAAAATTTGGGCCTGGGGGTGTTTTGGGACGGCGAATTCAATGCCGCAAACCGCAGCTCATGAAACCTCTTTCTTCTCCTGGAAACTGGGTTTTAATTCCCTATAAAGATGAAATTCAAAGTTTTTGGCAAAAATGTGAATTTTTCGAGAACCGAATTCTAGAAAATGAGTCGAGAATGGATTTCAGGGGGGTTTTCGGGGTCGGGGAATTCATTGCAACAATCGGTAGCTCGCTAGCGTTTGATTGGAAGCCTGTGGAGCGGTTTTGCACAATGCAAAGTACCAAAAATGCCACTTATGCGCATCTCCCAAGAAAATGAAGGTCATATTCGAAATCAGCGACCCAAAATTAGTCCCAAATCGTCTTTGTTGCGGACAAATCGCTCACTTTTCTCCATACTTGTTGATTCCACCATTGCCCACTAGGGGGTGGGCAGAAGGGGCCAAAAAACCACTGGAGAAAATGTCGCCCAAACGAGCTGAAAATTTGATAGTGGAGGTTTTTTGGGAGGGCGAATTCAATGCCGCAAACCGCAGCTCATGAAACCGCTTTGTTCTCCTGCAAACTGTGTTTGAATTCACCAGAAAGATGGAATTTCAAGTTTTTGACAAAAATGTGATTTTTTCAAGGACAAGAATGGTAACCAGGGGGGTTTTCAGGGTCGAGGAATTCTTTGCGATCATCGGTAGCCTGCTGCAGTTCGATTGGAAGCCTGTGGGGCGGTTTTGCACAATGAAAAGTACCAAAAATGCCACTTATGCGCATCTCCCAAGAAAATGAAGGTCATATTCGAAATCAGCGACCCAAAATTAGTCCCAAATCGTCTTTGTTGCGGACAAATCGCTCACTTTTCTCCATACTTGTTGATTCCACCATTGCCCACTAGGGGGTGGGCAGAAGGGGCCAAAAAACCACTGGAGAAAATGTCGCCCAAACGAGCTGAAAATTTGGTAGTGGAGGTTTTTTGGGACGGCGAATTCAATGCCGCAAACCGCAGCTCATGAAACCGCTTTGTTCTCCTGCAAACTGTGTTTGAATTCACCAGAAAGATGGAATTTCAAGTTTTTGACAAAAATGTGATTTTTTCAAGGACAAGAATGGTAACCAGGGGGGTTTTCAGGGTCGAGGAATTCATTGCGATCATCGGTAGCCTGCTGCAGTTCGATTGGAAGCCTGTGGGGCGGTTTTGCACAATGAAAAGTACCAAAAATGCCACTTATGCGCATCTCCCAAGAAAATGAAGGTCATATTCGAAATCAGCGACCCAAAATTAGTCCCAAATCGTCTTTGTTGCGGACAAGTCGCTCACATTTATCCGCCACCCCTGTTGATTCCACCATTGCCTACTAGGGCGTAGGCAGAAGGGGCCAAAAAAACCACTGGATAAAATGTCGCTCAAGCGAGCTGAAAATTTGGGCCTGGGGGTGTTTTGGGACGGCGAATTCAATGCCGCAAACCGCAGCTCATGAAACCTCTTTCTTCTCCTGGAAACTGGGTTTGAATTCGCTATAAAGATGAAATTCAAAGTTTTTGGCAAAAATGTGAGTTTTTCGAGAACCGAATTCTAGAAAATGAGTCGAGAATGGATTTCAGGGGGGTTTTCGGGGTCGGGGAATTCATTGCAACAATCGGTAGCTCGCTAGCGTTTGATTGGAAGCCTGTGGAGCGGTTTTGCACAATGCAAAGTACCAAAAATGCCACTTATGCGCATCTCCCAAGAAAATGAAGGTCATATTCGAAATCAGCGACCCAAAATTAGTCCCAAATCGTCTTTGTTGCGGACAAGTCGCTCACTTTTCTCCACCCCCTTTTGATTCCATTGTTGCCTACTAGAGAGTAGGCAGAAGGGGCCAAAAAAACCACTGGATAAAATGTCGCCCAAACGAGCTGAAAATTTGGTAGTGGGGGTTTTTTGGGACGGCGATTTCAATGCCGCAAACCGCAGCTCATGAAACCGCTTTGTTCTCCTGCAAACTGTGTTTGAATTCACCGGAAAGATGGAATTTCAAGTTTTTGACAAAAATGTGATTTTTTCAAGGACAAGAATGGTAACCAGGGGGGTTTTCAGGGTCGAGGAATTCATTGCGATCATCGGTAGCCTGCTGCAGTTCGATTGGAAGCCTGTGGGGCGGTTTTGCACAATGAAAAGTACCAAAAATGCCACTTATGCGCATCTCCCAAGAAAATGAAGGTCATATTCGAAATCAGCGACCCAAAATTAGTCCCAAATCGTCTTTGTTGCGGACAAATCGCTCACTTTTCTCCATACTTGTTGATTCCACCATTGCCCACTAGGGGGTGGGCAGAAGGGGCCAAAAAACCACTGGAGAAAATGTCGCCCAAACGAGCTGAAAATTTGGTAGTGGAGGTTTTTTGGGACGGCGAATTCAATGCCGCAAACCGCAGCTCATGAAACCGCTTTGTTCTCCTGCAAACTGTGTTTGAATTCACCAGAAAGATGGAATTTCAAGTTTTTGACAAAAATGTGATTTTTTCAAGGACAAGAATGGTAACCAGGGGGGTTTTCAGGGTCGAGGAATTCATTGCGATCATCGGTAGCCTGCTGCAGTTCGATTGGAAGCCTGTGGGGCGGTTTTGCACAATGAAAAGTACCAAAAATGCCACTTATGCGCATCTCCCAAGAAAATGAAGGTCATATTCGAAATCAGCGACCCAAAATTAGTCCCAAATCGTCTTTGTTGCGGACAAATCGCTCACATTTATCCGCCACCCCTGTTGATTCCACCATTGCCTACTAGGGAGTAGGCAGAAGGGGCCAAAAAAACCACTGGATAAAATGTCGCTCAAGCGAGCTGAAAATTTGGGCCTGGGGGTGTTTTGGGACGGCGAATTCAATGCCGCAAACCGCAGCTCATGAAACCTCTTTCTTCTCCTGGAAACTGGGTTTGAATTCGCTATAAAGATGAAATTCAAAGTTTTTGGCAAAAATGTGAGTTTTTCGAGAACCGAATTCTAGAAAATGAGTCGAGAATGGATTTCAGGGTGGTTTTCGGGGTCGGGGAATTCATTGCAACAATCGGTAGCTCGCTAGCGTTTGATTGGAAGCCTGTGGAGCGGTTTTGCACAATGCAAAGTACCAAAAATGCCACTTATGCGCATCTCCCAAGAAAATGAAGGTCATATTCGAAATCAGCGACCCAAAATTAGTCCCAAATCGTCTTTGTTGCGGACAAGTCGCTCACTTTTCTCCACCCCCTTTTGATTCCACTGTTGCCTACTAGGGAGTAGGCAGAAGGGGCCAAAAAAACCACTGGATAAAATGTCGCCCAAACGAGCTGAAAATTTGGTAGTGGGGGTTTTTTGGGACGGCGAATTCAATGCCGCAAACCGCAGCTCATGAAACCGCTTTGTTCTCCTGCAAACTGTGTTTGAATTCACCGAAAAGATGGAATTTCAAGTTTTTGACAAAAATGTGATTTTTTCAAGGACAAGAATGGTAACCAGGGGGGTTTTCAGGGTCGAGGAATTCATTGCGATCATCGGTAGCCTGCTGCAGTTCGATTGGAAGCCTGTGGGGCGGTTTTGCACAATGAAAAGTACCAAAAATGCCACTTATGCGCATCTCCCAAGAAAATGAAGGTCATATTCGAAATCAGCGACCCAAAATTAGTCCCAAATCGTCTTTGTTGCGGACAAATCGCTCACTTTTCTCCATACTTGTTGATTCCACCATTGCCCACTAGGGGGTGGGCAGAAGGGGCCAAAAAACCACTGGAGAAAATGTCGCCCAAACGAGCTGAAAATTTGGTAGTGGAGGTTTTTTGGGACGGCGAATTCAATGCCGCAAACCGCAGCTCATGAAACCGCTTTGTTCTCCTGCAAACTGTGTTTGAATTCACCAGAAAGATGGAATTTCAAGTTTTTGACAAAAATGTGATTTTTTCAAGGACAAGAATGGTAACCAGGGGGGTTTTCAGGGTCGAGGAATTCTTTGCGATCATCGGTAGCCTGCTGCAGTTCGATTGGAAGCCTGTGGGGCGGTTTTGCACAATGAAAAGTACCAAAAATGCCACTTATGCGCATCTCCCAAGAAAATGAAGGTCATATTCGAAATCAGCGACCCAAAATTAGTCCCAAATCGTCTTTGTTGCGGACAAATCGCTCACTTTTCTCCATACTTGTTGATTCCACCATTGCCCACTAGGGGGTGGGCAGAAGGGGCCAAAAAACCACTGGAGAAAATGTCGCCCAAACGAGCTGAAAATTTGGTAGTGGAGGTTTTTTGGGACGGCGAATTCAATGCCGCAAACCGCAGCTCATGAAACCGCTTTGTTCTCCTGCAAACTGTGTTTGAATTCACCAGAAAGATGGAATTTCAAGTTTTTGACAAAAATGTGATTTTTTCAAGGACAAGAATGGTAACCAGGGGGGTTTTCAGGGTCGAGGAATTCTTTGCGATCATCGGTAGCCTGCTGCAGTTCGATTGGAAGCCTGTGGGGCGGTTTTGCACAATGAAAAGTACCAAAAATGCCACTTATGCGCATCTCCCAAGAAAATGAAGGTCATATTCGAAATCAGCGACCCAAAATTAGTCCCAAATCGTCTTTGTTGCGGACAAATCGCTCACTTTTCTCCATACTTGTTGATTCCACCATTGCCCACTAGGGGGTGGGCAGAAGGGGCCAAAAAACCACTGGAGAAAATGTCGCCCAAACGAGCTGAAAATTTGGTAGTGGAGGTTTTTTGGGACGGCGAATTCAATGCCGCAAACCGCAGCTCATGAAACCGCTTTGTTCTCCTGCAAACTGTGTTTGAATTCACCAGAAAGATGGAATTTCAAGTTTTTGACAAAAATGTGATTTTTTCAAGGACAAGAATGGTAACCAGGGGGGTTTTCAGGGTCGAGGAATTCATTGCGATCATCGGTAGCCTGCTGCAGTTCGATTGGAAGCCTGTGGGGCGGTTTTGCACAATGAAAAGTACCAAAAATGCCACTTATGCGCATCTCCCAAGAAAATGAAGGTCATATTCGAAATCAGCGACCCAAAATTAGTCCCAAATCGTCTTTGTTGCGGACAAATCGCTCACATTTATCCGCCACCCCTGTTGATTCCACCATTGCCTACTAGGGAGTAGGCAGAAGGGGCCAAAAAAACCACTGGATAAAATGTCGCTCAAGCGAGCTGAAAATTTGGGCCTGGGGGTGTTTTGGGACGGCGAATTCAATGCCGCAAACCGCAGCTCATGAAACCTCTTTCTTCTCCTGGAAACTGGGTTTGAATTCGCTATAAAGATGAAATTCAAAGTTTTTGGCAAAAATGTGAGTTTTTCGAGAACCGAATTCTAGAAAATGAGTCGAGAATGGATTTCAGGGGGGTTTTCGGGGTCGGGGAATTCATTGCAACAATCGGTAGCTCGCTAGCGTTTGATTGGAAGCCTGTGGAGCGGTTTTGCACAATGAAAAGTACCAAAAATGCCACTTATGCGCATCTCCCAAGAAAATGAAGGTCATATTCGAAATCAGCGACCCAAAATTAGTCCCAAATCGTCTTTGTTGCGGACAAGTCGCTCACTTTTCTCCACCCCCTTTTGATTCCACTGTTGCCTACTAGGGAGTAGGCAGAAGGGGCCAAAAAAACCACTGGATAAAATGTCGCCCAAACGAGCTGAAAATTTGGTAGTGGGGGTTTTTTGGGACGGCGAATTCAATGCCGCAAACCGCAGCTCATGAAACCGCTTTGTTCTCCTGCAAACTGTGTTTGAATTCACCGGAAAGATGGAATTTCAAGTTTTTGACAAAAATGTGATTTTTTCAAGGACAAGAATGGTAACCAGGGGGGTTTTCAGGGTCGAGGAATTCATTGCGATCATCGGTAGCCTGCTGCAGTTCGATTGGAAGCCTGTGGGGCGGTTTTGCACAATGAAAAGTACCAAAAATGCCACTTATGCGCATCTCCCAAGAAAATGAAGGTCATATTCGAAATCAGCGACCCAAAATTAGTCCCAAATCGTCTTTGTTGCGGACAAATCGCTCACATTTATCCGCCACCCCTGTTGATTCCACCATTGCCTACTAGGGAGTAGGCAGAAGGGGCCAAAAAAACCACTGGATAAAATGTCGCTCAAGCGAGCTGAAAATTTGGGCCTGGGGGTGTTTTGGGACGGCGAATTCAATGCCGCAAACCGCAGCTCATGAAACCTCTTTCTTCTCCTGGAAACTGGGTTTGAATTCGCTATAAAGATGAAATTCAAAGTTTTTGGCAAAAATGTGAGTTTTTCGAGAACCGAATTCTAGAAAATGAGTCGAGAATGGATTTCAGGGGGGTTTTCGGGGTCGGGGAATTCATTGCAACAATCGGTAGCTCGCTAGCGTTTGATTGGAAGCCTGTGGAGCGGTTTTGCACAATGCAAAGTACCAAAAATGCCACTTATGCGCATCTCCCAAGAAAATGAAGGTCATATTCGAAATCAGCGACCCAAAATTAGTCCCAAATCGTCTTTGTTGCGGACAAGTCGCTCACTTTTCTCCACCCCCTTTTGATTCCACTGTTGCCTACTAGGGAGTAGGCAGAAGGGGCCAAAAAAACCACTGGATAAAATGTCGCCCAAACGAGCTGAAAATTTGGTAGTGGGGGTTTTTTGGGACGGCGAATTCAATGCCGCAAACCGCAGCTCATGAAACCGCTTTGTTCTCCTGCAAACTGTGTTTGAATTCACCGGAAAGATGGAATTTCAAGTTTTTGACAAAAATGTGATTTTTTCAAGGACAAGAATGGTAACCAGGGGGGTTTTCAGGGTCGAGGAATTCTTTGCGATCATCGGTAGCCTGCTGCAGTTCGATTGGAAGCCTGTGGGGCGGTTTTGCACAATGAAAAGTACCAAAAATGCCACTTATGCGCATCTCCCAAGAAAATGAAGGTCATATTCGAAATCAGCGACCCAAAATTAGTCCCAAATCGTCTTTGTTGCGGACAAATCGCTCACTTTTCTCCATACTTGTTGATTCCACCATTGCCCACTAGGGGGTGGGCAGAAGGGGCCAAAAAACCACTGGAGAAAATGTCGCCCAAACGAGCTGAAAATTTGGTAGTGGAGGTTTTTTGGGACGGCGAATTCAATGCCGCAAACCGCAGCTCATGAAACCGCTTTGTTCTCCTGCAAACTGTGTTTGAATTCACCAGAAAGATGGAATTTCAAGTTTTTGACAAAAATGTGATTTTTTCAAGGACAAGAATGGTAACCAGGGGGGTTTTCAGGGTCGAGGAATTCATTGCGATCATCGGTAGCCTGCTGCAGTTCGATTGGAAGCCTGTGGGGCGGTTTTGCACAATGAAAAGTACCAAAAATGCCACTTATGCGCATCTCCCAAGAAAATGAAGGTCATATTCGAAATCAGCGACCCAAAATTAGTCCCAAATCGTCTTTGTTGCGGACAAATCGCTCACATTTATCCGCCACCCCTGTTGATTCCACCATTGCCTACTAGGGAGTAGGCAGAAGGGGCCAAAAAAACCACTGGATAAAATGTCGCTCAAGCGAGCTGAAAATTTGGGCCTGGGGGTGTTTTGGGACGGCGAATTCAATGCCGCAAACCGCAGCTCATGAAACCTCTTTCTTCTCCTGGAAACTGGGTTTGAATTCGCTATAAAGATGAAATTCAAAGTTTTTGGCAAAAATGTGAGTTTTTCGAGAACCGAATTCTAGAAAATGAGTCGAGAATGGATTTCAGGGGGGTTTTCGGGGTCGGGGAATTCATTGCAACAATCGGTAGCTCGCTAGCGTTTGATTGGAAGCCTGTGGAGCGGTTTTGCACAATGAAAAGTACCAAAAATGCCACTTATGCGCATCTCCCAAGAAAATGAAGGTCATATTCGAAATCAGCGACCCAAAATTAGTCCCAAATCGTCTTTGTTGCGGACAAATCGCTCACATTTATCCGCCACCCCTGTTGATTCCACCATTGCCTACTAGGGAGTAGGCAGAAGGGGCCAAAAAAACCACTGGATAAAATGTCGCTCAAGCGAGCTGAAAATTTGGGCCTGGGGGTGTTTTGGGACGGCGAATTCAATGCCGCAAACCGCAGCTCATGAAACCTCTTTCTTCTCCTGGAAACTGGGTTTGAATTCGCTATAAAGATGAAATTCAAAGTTTTTGGCAAAAATGTGAGTTTTTCGAGAACCGAATTCTAGAAAATGAGTCGAGAATGGATTTCAGGGGGGTTTTCGGGGTCGGGGAATTCATTGCAACAATCGGTAGCTCGCTAGCGTTTGATTGGAAGCCTGTGGAGCGGTTTTGCACAATGCAAAGTACCAAAAATGCCACTTATGCGCATCTCCCAAGAAAATGAAGGTCATATTCGAAATCAGCGACCCAAAATTAGTCCCAAATCGTCTTTGTTGCGGACAAATCGCTCACTTTTCTCCATACTTGTTGATTCCACCATTGCCCACTAGGGGGTGGGCAGAAGGGGCCAAAAAACCACTGGAGAAAATGTCGCCCAAACGAGCTGAAAATTTGGTAGTGGAGGTTTTTTGGGACGGCGAATTCAATGCCGCAAACCGCAGCTCATGAAACCGCTTTGTTCTCCTGCAAACTGTGTTTGAATTCACCAGAAAGATGGAATTTCAAGTTTTTGACAAAAATGTGATTTTTTCAAGGACAAGAATGGTAACCAGGGGGGTTTTCAGGGTCGAGGAATTCTTTGCGATCATCGGTAGCCTGCTGCAGTTCGATTGGAAGCCTGTGGGGCGGTTTTGCACAATGAAAAGTACCAAAAATGCCACTTATGCGCATCTCCCAAGAAAATGAAGGTCATATTCGAAATCAGCGACCCAAAATTAGTCCCAAATCGTCTTTGTTGCGGACAAATCGCTCACTTTTCTCCATACTTGTTGATTCCACCATTGCCCACTAGGGGGTGGGCAGAAGGGGCCAAAAAACCACTGGAGAAAATGTCGCCCAAACGAGCTGAAAATTTGGTAGTGGAGGTTTTTTGGGACGGCGAATTCAATGCCGCAAACCGCAGCTCATGAAACCGCTTTGTTCTCCTGCAAACTGTGTTTGAATTCACCAGAAAGATGGAATTTCAAGTTTTTGACAAAAATGTGATTTTTTCAAGGACAAGAATGGTAACCAGGGGGGTTTTCAGGGTCGAGGAATTCATTGCGATCATCGGTAGCCTGCTGCAGTTCGATTGGAAGCCTGTGGGGCGGTTTTGCACAATGAAAAGTACCAAAAATGCCACTTATGCGCATCTCCCAAGAAAATGAAGGTCATATTCGAAATCAGCGACCCAAAATTAGTCCCAAATCGTCTTTGTTGCGGACAAATCGCTCACATTTATCCGCCACCCCTGTTGATTCCACCATTGCCTACTAGGGAGTAGGCAGAAGGGGCCAAAAAAACCACTGGATAAAATGTCGCTCAAGCGAGCTGAAAATTTGGGCCTGGGGGTGTTTTGGGACGGCGAATTCAATGCCGCAAACCGCAGCTCATGAAACCTCTTTCTTCTCCTGGAAACTGGGTTTGAATTCGCTATAAAGATGAAATTCAAAGTTTTTGGCAAAAATGTGAGTTTTTCGAGAACCGAATTCTAGAAAATGAGTCGAGAATGGATTTCAGGGGGGTTTTCGGGGTCGGGGAATTCATTGCAACAATCGGTAGCTCGCTAGCGTTTGATTGGAAGCCTGTGGAGCGGTTTTGCACAATGAAAAGTACCAAAAATGCCACTTATGCGCATCTCCCAAGAAAATGAAGGTCATATTCGAAATCAGCGACCCAAAATTAGTCCCAAATCGTCTTTGTTGCGGACAAGTCGCTCACTTTTCTCCACCCCCTTTTGATTCCACTGTTGCCTACTAGGGAGTAGGCAGAAGGGGCCAAAAAAACCACTGGATAAAATGTCGCCCAAACGAGCTGAAAATTTGGTAGTGGGGGTTTTTTGGGACGGCGAATTCAATGCCGCAAACCGCAGCTCATGAAACCGCTTTGTTCTCCTGCAAACTGTGTTTGAATTCACCGGAAAGATGGAATTTCAAGTTTTTGACAAAAATGTGATTTTTTCAAGGACAAGAATGGTAACCAGGGGGGTTTTCAGGGTCGAGGAATTCATTGCGATCATCGGTAGCCTGCTGCAGTTCGATTGGAAGCCTGTGGGGCGGTTTTGCACAATGAAAAGTACCAAAAATGCCACTTATGCGCATCTCCCAAGAAAATGAAGGTCATATTCGAAATCAGCGACCCAAAATTAGTCCCAAATCGTCTTTGTTGCGGACAAATCGCTCACATTTATCCGCCACCCCTGTTGATTCCACCATTGCCTACTAGGGAGTAGGCAGAAGGGGCCAAAAAAACCACTGGATAAAATGTCGCTCAAGCGAGCTGAAAATTTGGGCCTGGGGGTGTTTTGGGACGGCGAATTCAATGCCGCAAACCGCAGCTCATGAAACCTCTTTCTTCTCCTGGAAACTGGGTTTGAATTCGCTATAAAGATGAAATTCAAAGTTTTTGGCAAAAATGTGAGTTTTTCGAGAACCGAATTCTAGAAAATGAGTCGAGAATGGATTTCAGGGGGGTTTTCGGGGTCGGGGAATTCATTGCAACAATCGGTAGCTCGCTAGCGTTTGATTGGAAGCCTGTGGAGCGGTTTTGCACAATGCAAAGTACCAAAAATGCCACTTATGCGCATCTCCCAAGAAAATGAAGGTCATATTCGAAATCAGCGACCCAAAATTAGTCCCAAATCGTCTTTGTTGCGGACAAGTCGCTCACTTTTCTCCACCCCCTTTTGATTCCACTGTTGCCTACTAGGGAGTAGGCAGAAGGGGCCAAAAAAACCACTGGATAAAATGTCGCCCAAACGAGCTGAAAATTTGGTAGTGGGGGTTTTTTGGGACGGCGAATTCAATGCCGCAAACCGCAGCTCATGAAACCGCTTTGTTCTCCTGCAAACTGTGTTTGAATTCACCGGAAAGATGGAATTTCAAGTTTTTGACAAAAATGTGATTTTTTCAAGGACAAGAATGGTAACCAGGGGGGTTTTCAGGGTCGAGGAATTCATTGCGATCATCGGTAGCCTGCTGCAGTTCGATTGGAAGCCTGTGGGGCGGTTTTGCACAATGAAAAGTACCAAAAATGCCACTTATGCGCATCTCCCAAGAAAATGAAGGTCATATTCGAAATCAGCGACCCAAAATTAGTCCCAAATCGTCTTTGTTGCGGACAAATCGCTCACTTTTCTCCATACTTGTTGATTCCACCATTGCCCACTAGGGGGTGGGCAGAAGGGGCCAAAAAACCACTGGAGAAAATGTCGCCCAAACGAGCTGAAAATTTGGTAGTGGAGGTTTTTTGGGACGGCGAATTCAATGCCGCAAACCGCAGCTCATGAAACCGCTTTGTTCTCCTGCAAACTGTGTTTGAATTCACCGGAAAGATGGAATTTCAAGTTTTTGACAAAAATGTGATTTTTTCAAGGACAAGAATGGTAACCAGGGGGGTTTTCAGGGTCGAGGAATTCATTGCGATCATCGGTAGCCTGCTGCAGTTCGATTGGAAGCCTGTGGGGCGGTTTTGCACAATGAAAAGTACCAAAAATGCCACTTATGCGCATCTCCCAAGAAAATGAAGGTCATATTCGAAATCAGCGACCCAAAATTAGTCCCAAATCGTCTTTGTTGCGGACAAATCGCTCACTTTTCTCCATACTTGTTGATTCCACCATTGCCCACTAGGGGGTGGGCAGAAGGGGCCAAAAAACCACTGGAGAAAATGTCGCCCAAACGAGCTGAAAATTTGGTAGTGGAGGTTTTTTGGGACGGCGAATTCAATGCCGCAAACCGCAGCTCATGAAACCGCTTTGTTCTCCTGCAAACTGTGTTTGAATTCACCAGAAAGATGGAATTTCAAGTTTTTGACAAAAATGTGATTTTTTCAAGGACAAGAATGGTAACCAGGGGGGTTTTCAGGGTCGAGGAATTCATTGCGATCATCGGTAGCCTGCTGCAGTTCGATTGGAAGCCTGTGGGGCGGTTTTGCACAATGAAAAGTACCAAAAATGCCACTTATGCGCATCTCCCAAGAAAATGAAGGTCATATTCGAAATCAGCGACCCAAAATTAGTCCCAAATCGTCTTTGTTGCGGACAAATCGCTCACATTTATCCGCCACCCCTGTTGATTCCACCATTGCCTACTAGTAGGCAGAAGGGGCCAAAAAAACCACTGGATAAAATGTCGCTCAAGCGAGCTGAAAATTTGGGCCTGGGGGTGTTTTGGGACGGCGAATTCAATGCCGCAAACCGCAGCTCATGAAACCTCTTTCTTCTCCTGGAAACTGGGTTTGAATTCGCTATAAAGATGAAATTCAAAGTTTTTGGCAAAAATGTGAGTTTTTCGAGAACCGAATTCTAGAAAATGAGTCGAGAATGGATTTCAGGGGGGTTTTCGGGGTCGGGGAATTCATTGCAACAATCGGTAGCTCGCTAGCGCTTGATTGGAAGCCTGTGGAGCGGTTTTGCACAATGCAAAGTACCAAAAATGCCACTTATGCGCATCTCCCAAGAAAATGAAGGTCATATTCGAAATCAGCGACCCAAAATTAGTCCCAAATCGTCTTTGTTGCGGACAAATCGCTCACTTTTCTCCATACTTGTTGATTCCACCATTGCCCACTAGGGGGTGGGCAGAAGGGGCCAAAAAACCACTGGAGAAAATGTCGCCCAAACGAGCTGAAAATTTGGTAGTGGAGGTTTTTTGGGACGGCGAATTCAATGCCGCAAACCGCAGCTCATGAAACCGCTTTGTTCTCCTGCAAACTGTGTTTGAATTCACCAGAAAGATGGAATTTCAAGTTTTTGACAAAAATGTGATTTTTTCAAGGACAGGAATGGTAACCAGGGGGGTTTTCAGGGTCGAGGAATTCATTGCGATCATCGGTAGCCTGCTGCAGTTCGATTGGAAGCCTGTGGGGCGGTTTTGCACAATGAAAAGTACCAAAAATGCCACTTATGCGCATCTCCCAAGAAAATGAAGGTCATATTCGAAATCAGCGACCCAAAATTAGTCCCAAATCGTCTTTGTTGCGGACAAATCGCTCACATTTATCCGCCACCCCTGTTGATTCCACCATTGCCTACTAGGGAGTAGGCAGAAGGGGCCAAAAAAGCCACTGGATAAAATGTCGCTCAAGCGAGCTGAAAATTTGGGCCTGGGGGTGTTTTGGGACGGCGAATTCAATGCCGCAAACCGCAGCTCATGAAACCTCTTTCTTCTCCTGGAAACTGGGTTTGAATTCGCTATAAAGATGAAATTCAAAGTTTTCGGCAAAAATGTGAGTTTTTCGAGAACCGAATTCTAGAAAATGAGTCGAGAATGGATTTCAGGGGGGTTTTCGGGGTCGGGGAATTCATTGCAACAATCGGTAGCTCGCTAGCGTTTGATTGGAAGCCTGTGGAGCGGTTTTGCACAATGCAAAGTACCAAAAATGCCACTTATGCGCATCTCCCAAGAAAATGAAGGTCATATTCGAAATCAGCGACCCAAAATTAGTCCCAAATCGTCTTTGTTGCGGACAAGTCGCTCACTTTTCTCCACCCCCTTTTGATTCCACTGTTGCCTACTAGGGAGTAGGCAGAAGGGGCCAAAAAAAACACTGGATAAAATGTCGCCCAAACGAGCTGAAAATTTGGTAGTGGGGGTTTTTTGGGACGGCGAATTCAATGCCGCAAACCGCAGCTCATGAAACCGCTTTGTTCTCCTGCAAACTGTGTTTGAATTCACCAGAAAGATGGAATTTCAAGTTTTTGACAAAAATGTGATTTTTTCAAGGACAAGAATGGTAACCAGGGGGGTTTTCAGGGTCGAGGAATTCTTTGCGATCATCGGTAGCCTGCTGCAGTTCGATTGGAAGCCTGTGGGGCGGTTTTGCACAATGAAAAGTACCAAAAATGCCACTTATGCGCATCTCCCAAGAAAATGAAGGTCATATTCGAAATCAGCGACCCAAAATTAGTCCCAAATCGTCTTTGTTGCGGACAAATCGCTCACTTTTCTCCATACTTGTTGATTCCACCATTGCCCACTAGGGGGTGGGCAGAAGGGGCCAAAAAACCACTGGAGAAAATGTCGCCCAAACGAGCTGAAAATTTGGTAGTGGAGGTTTTTTGGGACGGCGAATTCAATGCCGCAAACCGCAGCTCATGAAACCGCTTTGTTCTCCTGCAAACTGTGTTTGAATTCACCAGAAAGATGGAATTTCAAGTTTTTGACAAAAATGTGATTTTTTCAAGGACAAGAATGGTAACCAGGGGGGTTTTCAGGGTCGAGGAATTCATTGCGATCATCGGTAGCCTGCTGCAGTTCGATTGGAAGCCTGTGGGGCGGTTTTGCACAATGAAAAGTACCAAAAATGCCACTTATGCGCATCTCCCAAGAAAATGAAGGTCATATTCGAAATCAGCGACCCAAAATTAGTCCCAAATCGTCTTTGTTGCGGACAAATCGCTCACATTTATCCGCCACCCCTGTTGATTCCACCATTGCCTACTAGGGAGTAGGCAGAAGGGGCCAAAAAAGCCACTGGATAAAATGTCGCTCAAGCGAGCTGAAAATTTGGGCCTGGGGGTGTTTTGGGACGGCGAATTCAATGCCGCAAACCGCAGCTCATGAAACCTCTTTCTTCTCCTGGAAACTGGGTTTGAATTCGCTATAAAGATGAAATTCAAAGTTTTCGGCAAAAATGTGAGTTTTTCGAGAACCGAATTCTAGAAAATGAGTCGAGAATGGATTTCAGGGGGGTTTTCGGGGTCGGGGAATTCATTGCAACAATCGGTAGCTCGCTAGCGTTTGATTGGAAGCCTGTGGAGCGGTTTTGCACAATGCAAAGTACCAAAAATGCCACTTATGCGCATCTCCCAAGAAAATGAAGGTCATATTCGAAATCAGCGACCCAAAATTAGTCCCAAATCGTCTTTGTTGCGGACAAGTCGCTCACTTTTCTCCACCCCCTTTTGATTCCACTGTTGCCTACTAGGGAGTAGGCAGAAGGGGCCAAAAAAACCACTGGATAAAATGTCGCCCAAACGAGCTGAAAATTTGGTAGTGGGGGTTTTTTGGGACGGCGAATTCAATGCCGCAAACCGCAGCTCATGAAACCGCTTTGTTCTCCTGCAAACTGTGTTTGAATTCACCAGAAAGATGGAATTTCAAGTTTTTGACAAAAATGTGATTTTTTCAAGGACAAGAATGGTAACCAGGGGGGTTTTCAGGGTCGAGGAATTCTTTGCGATCATCGGTAGCCTGCTGCAGTTCGATTGGAAGCCTGTGGGGCGGTTTTGCACAATGAAAAGTACCAAAAATGCCACTTATGCGCATCTCCCAAGAAAATGAAGGTCATATTCGAAATCAGCGACCCAAAATTAGTCCCAAATCGTCTTTGTTGCGGACAAATCGCTCACTTTTCTCCATACTTGTTGATTCCACCATTGCCCACTAGGGGGTGGGCAGAAGGGGCCAAAAAACCACTGGAGAAAATGTCGCCCAAACGAGCTGAAAATTTGGTAGTGGAGGTTTTTTGGGACGGCGAATTCAATGCCGCAAACCGCAGCTCATGAAACCGCTTTGTTCTCCTGCAAACTGTGTTTGAATTCACCAGAAAGATGGAATTTCAAGTTTTTGACAAAAATGTGATTTTTTCAAGGACAAGAATGGTAACCAGGGGGGTTTTCAGGGTCGAGGAATTCATTGCGATCATCGGTAGCCTGCTGCAGTTCGATTGGAAGCCTGTGGGGCGGTTTTGCACAATGAAAAGTACCAAAAATGCCACTTATGCGCATCTCCCAAGAAAATGAAGGTCATATTCGAAATCAGCGACCCAAAATTAGTCCCAAATCGTCTTTGTTGCGGACAAGTCGCTCACTTTTCTCCACCCCCTTTTGATTCCACTGTTGCCTACTAGGGAGTAGGCAGAAGGGGCCAAAAAAACCACTGGATAAAATGTCGCCCAAACGAGCTGAAAATTTGGTAGTGGGGGTTTTTTGGGACGGCGAATTCAATGCCGCAAACCGCAGCTCATGAAACCGCTTTGTTCTCCTGCAAACTGTGTTTGAATTCACCAGAAAGATGGAATTTCAAGTTTTTGACAAAAATGTGATTTTTTCAAGGACAAGAATGGTAACCAGGGGGGTTTTCAGGGTCGAGGAATTCTTTGCGATCATCGGTAGCCTGCTGCAGTTCGATTGGAAGCCTGTGGGGCGGTTTTGCACAATGAAAAGTACCAAAAATGCCACTTATGCGCATCTCCCAAGAAAATGAAGGTCATATTCGAAATCAGCGACCCAAAATTAGTCCCAAATCGTCTTTGTTGCGGACAAATCGCTCACTTTTCTCCATACTTGTTGATTCCACCATTGCCCACTAGGGGGTGGGCAGAAGGGGCCAAAAAACCACTGGAGAAAATGTCGCCCAAACGAGCTGAAAATTTGGTAGTGGAGGTTTTTTGGGACGGCGAATTCAATGCCGCAAACCGCAGCTCATGAAACCGCTTTGTTCTCCTGCAAACTGTGTTTGAATTCACCAGAAAGATGGAATTTCAAGTTTTTGACAAAAATGTGATTTTTTCAAGGACAAGAATGGTAACCAGGGGGGTTTTCAGGGTCGAGGAATTCATTGCGATCATCGGTAGCCTGCTGCAGTTCGATTGGAAGCCTGTGGGGCGGTTTTGCACAATGAAAAGTACCAAAAATGCCACTTATGCGCATCTCCCAAGAAAATGAAGGTCATATTCGAAATCAGCGACCCAAAATTAGTCCCAAATCGTCTTTGTTGCGGACAAATCGCTCACATTTATCCGCCACCCCTGTTGATTCCACCATTGCCTACTAGGGAGTAGGCAGAAGGGGCCAAAAAAGCCACTGGATAAAATGTCGCTCAAGCGAGCTGAAAATTTGGGCCTGGGGGTGTTTTGGGACGGCGAATTCAATGCCGCAAACCGCAGCTCATGAAACCTCTTTCTTCTCCTGGAAACTGGGTTTGAATTCGCTATAAAGATGAAATTCAAAGTTTTCGGCAAAAATGTGAGTTTTTCGAGAACCGAATTCTAGAAAATGAGTCGAGAATGGATTTCAGGGGGGTTTTCGGGGTCGGGGAATTCATTGCAACAATCGGTAGCTCGCTAGCGTTTGATTGGAAGCCTGTGGAGCGGTTTTGCACAATGCAAAGTACCAAAAATGCCACTTATGCGCATCTCCCAAGAAAATGAAGGTCATATTCGAAATCAGCGACCCAAAATTAGTCCCAAATCGTCTTTGTTGCGGACAAGTCGCTCACTTTTCTCCACCCCCTTTTGATTCCACTGTTGCCTACTAGGGAGTAGGCAGAAGGGGCCAAAAAAACCACTGGATAAAATGTCGCCCAAACGAGCTGAAAATTTGGTAGTGGGGGTTTTTTGGGACGGCGAATTCAATGCCGCAAACCGCAGCTCATGAAACCGCTTTGTTCTCCTGCAAACTGTGTTTGAATTCACCAGAAAGATGGAATTTCAAGTTTTTGACAAAAATGTGATTTTTTCAAGGACAAGAATGGTAACCAGGGGGGTTTTCAGGGTCGAGGAATTCTTTGCGATCATCGGTAGCCTGCTGCAGTTCGATTGGAAGCCTGTGGGGCGGTTTTGCACAATGAAAAGTACCAAAAATGCCACTTATGCGCATCTCCCAAGAAAATGAAGGTCATATTCGAAATCAGCGACCCAAAATTAGTCCCAAATCGTCTTTGTTGCGGACAAATCGCTCACTTTTCTCCATACTTGTTGATTCCACCATTGCCCACTAGGGGGTGGGCAGAAGGGGCCAAAAAACCACTGGAGAAAATGTCGCCCAAACGAGCTGAAAATTTGGTAGTGGAGGTTTTTTGGGACGGCGAATTCAATGCCGCAAACCGCAGCTCATGAAACCGCTTTGTTCTCCTGCAAACTGTGTTTGAATTCACCAGAAAGATGGAATTTCAAGTTTTTGACAAAAATGTGATTTTTTCAAGGACAAGAATGGTAACCAGGGGGGTTTTCAGGGTCGAGGAATTCATTGCGATCATCGGTAGCCTGCTGCAGTTAGATTGGAAGCCTGTGGGGCGGTTTTGCACAATGAAAAGTACCAAAAATGCCACTTATGCGCATCTCCCAAGAAAATGAAGGTCATATTCGAAATCAGCGACCCAAAATTAGTCCCAAATCGTCTTTGTTGCGGACAAGTCGCTCACTTTTCTCCACCCCCTTTTGATTCCACTGTTGCCTACTAGGGAGTAGGCAGAAGGGGCCAAAAAAACCACTGGATAAAATGTCGCCCAAACGAGCTGAAAATTTGGTAGTGGGGGTTTTTTGGGACGGCGAATTCAATGCCGCAAACCGCAGCTCATGAAACCGCTTTGTTCTCCTGCAAACTGTGTTTGAATTCACCAGAAAGATGGAATTTCAAGTTTTTGACAAAAATGTAATTTTTTCAAGGACAAGAATGGTAACCAGGGGGGTTTTCAGGGTCGAGGAATTCATTGCGATCATCGGTAGCCTGCTGCAGTTCGATTGGAAGCCTGTGGGGCGGTTTTGCACAATGAAAAGTACCAAAAATGCCACTTATGCGCATCTCCCAAGAAAATGAAGGTCATATTCGAAATCAGCGACCCAAAATTAGTCCCAAATCGTCTTTGTTGCGGACAAATCGCTCACATTTATCCGCCACCCCTGTTGATTCCACCATTGCCTACTAGGGAGTAGGCAGAAGGGGCCAAAAAAGCCACTGGATAAAATGTCGCTCAAGCGAGCTGAAAATTTGGGCCTGGGGGTGTTTTGGGACGGCGAATTCAATGCCGCAAACCGCAGCTCATGAAACCTCTTTCTTCTCCTGGAAACTGGGTTTGAATTCGCTATAAAGATGAAATTCAAAGTTTTCGGCAAAAATGTGAGTTTTTCGAGAACCGAATTCTAGAAAATGAGTCGAGAATGGATTTCAGGGGGGTTTTCGGGGTCGGGGAATTCATTGCAACAATCGGTAGCTCGCTAGCGTTTGATTGGAAGCCTGTGGAGCGGTTTTGCACAATGCAAAGTACCAAAAATGCCACTTATGCGCATCTCCCAAGAAAATGAAGGTCATATTCGAAATCAGCGACCCAAAATTAGTCCCAAATCGTCTTTGTTGCGGACAAGTCGCTCACTTTTCTCCACCCCCTTTTGATTCCACTGTTGCCTACTAGGGAGTAGGCAGAAGGGGCCAAAAAAACCACTGGATAAAATGTCGCCCAAACCAGCTGAAAATTTGGTAGTGGGGGTTTTTTGGGACGGCGAATTCAATGCCGCAAACCGCAGCTCATGAAACCGCTTTGTTCTCCTGCAAACTGTGTTTGAATTCACCAGAAAGATGGAATTTCAAGTTTTTGACAAAAATGTGATTTTTTCAAGGACAAGAATGGTAACCAGGGGGGTTTTCAGGGTCGAGGAATTCTTTGCGATCATCGGTAGCCTGCTGCAGTTCGATTGGAAGCCTGTGGGGCGGTTTTGCACAATGAAAAGTACCAAAAATGCCACTTATGCGCATCTCCCAAGAAAATGAAGGTCATATTCGAAATCAGCGACCCAAAATTAGTCCCAAATCGTCTTTGTTGCGGACAAATCGCTCACTTTTCTCCATACTTGTTGATTCCACCATTGCCCACTAGGGGGTGGGCAGAAGGGGCCAAAAAACCACTGGAGAAAATGTCGCCCAAACGAGCTGAAAATTTGGTAGTGGAGGTTTTTTGGGACGGCGAATTCAATGCCGCAAACCGCAGCTCATGAAACCGCTTTGTTCTCCTGCAAACTGTGTTTGAATTCACCAGAAAGATGGAATTTCAAGTTTTTGACAAAAATGTGATTTTTTCAAGGACAAGAATGGTAACCAGGGGGGTTTTCAGGGTCGAGGAATTCATTGCGATCTTCGGTAGCCTGCTGCAGTTCGATTGGAAGCCTGTGGGGCGGTTTTGCACAATGAAAAGTACCAAAAATGCCACTTATGCGCATCTCCCAAGAAAATGAAGGTCATATTCGAAATCAGCGACCCAAAATTAGTCCCAAATCGTCTTTGTTGCGGACAAATCGCTCACATTTATCCGCCACCCCTGTTGATTCCACCATTGCCTACTAGGGAGTAGGCAGAAGGGGCCAAAAAAACCACTGGATAAAATGTCGCTCAAGCGAGCTGAAAATTTGGGCCTGGGGGTGTTTTGGGACGGCGAATTCAATGCCGCAAACCGCAGCTCATGAAACCTCTTTCTTCTCCTGGAAACTGGGTTTTAATTCCCTATAAAGATGAAATTCAAAGTTTTTGGCAAAAATGTGAATTTTTCGAGAACCGAATTCTAGAAAATGAGTCGAGAATGGATTTCAGGGGGGTTTTCGGGGTCGGGGAATTCATTGCAACAATCGGTAGCTCGCTAGCGTTTGATTGGAAGCCTGTGTAGCGGTTTTGCACAATGCAAAGTACCAAAAATGCCACTTATGCGCATCTCCCAAGAAAATGAAGGTCATATTCGAAATCAGCGACCCAAAATTAGTCACAAGTCGTCTTTGTTGCGGACAAGTCGCTCACATTTATCCGCCCCCCCTGTTGATTCCACCATTGCCTACTAGGGAGTAGGCAGAAGGGGCCAAAAAAACCACTGGATAAAATGTCGCCCAAACGAGCTGAAAATTTGGTAATGGGGGTTTTTTGGGACGGCGAATTCAATGCCGCAAACCGCAGCTCATGAAACCGCTTTGTTCTCCTGCAAACTGTGTTTGAATTCACCAGAAAGATGGAATTTCAAGTTTTTGACAAAAATGTGATTTTTTCAAGGACAAGAATGGTAACCAGGGGGGTTTTCAGGGTCGAGGAATTCATTGCGATCATCGGTAGCCTGCTGCAGTTCGATTGGAAGCCTGTGGGGCGGTTTTGCACAATGAAAAGTACCAAAAATGCCACTTATGCGCATCTCCCAAGAAAATGAAGGTCATATTCGAAATCAGCGACCCAAAATTAGTCACAAGTCGTCTTTGTTGCGGACAAGTCGCTCACTTTTCTCCATACTTGTTGATTCCACCATTGCCCACTAGGGGGTGGGCAGAAGGGGCCAAAAAACCACTGGAGAAAATGTCGCCCAAACGAGCTGAAAATTTGGTAGTGGAGGTTTTTTGGGACGGCGAATTCAATGCCGCAAACCGCAGCTCATGAAACCGCTTTGTTCTCCTGCAAACTGTGTTTGAATTCACCAGAAAGATGGAATTTCAAGTTTTTGACAAAAATGTGATTTTTTCAAGGACAAGAATGGTAACCAGGGGGGTTTTCAGGGTCGAGGAATTCTTTGCGATCATCGGTAGCCTGCTGCAGTTCGATTGGAAGCCTGTGGGGCGGTTTTGCACAATGAAAAGTACCACAAATGCCACTTATGCGCATCTCCCAAGAAAATGAAGGTCATATTCGAAATCAGCGACCCAAAATTAGTCCCAAATCGTCTTTGTTGCGGACAAATCGCTCACATTTATCCGCCACCCCTGTTGATTCCACCATTGCCTACTAGGGAGTAGGCAGAAGGGGCCAAAAAAACCACTGGATAAAATGTCGCTCAAGCGAGCTGAAAATTTGGGCCTGGGGGTGTTTTGGGACGGCGAATTCAATGCCGCAAACCGCAGCTCATGAAACCTCTTTCTTCTCCTGGAAACTGGGTTTGAATTCGCTATAAAGATGAAATTCAAAGTTTTTGGCAAAAATGTGAATTTTTCGAGAACCAAATTCTAGAAAATGAGTCGAGAATGGATTTCAGGGGGGTTTTCGGGGTCGGGGAATTCATTGCAACAATCGGTAGCTCGCTAGCGTTTGATTGGAAGCCTGTGGAGCGGTTTTGCACAATGCAAAGTACCAAAAATGCCACTTATGCGCATCTCCCAAGAAAATGAAGGTCATATTCGAAATCAGCGACCCAAAATTAGTCACAAGTCGTCTTTGTTGCGGACAAGTCGCTCACATTTATCCGCCCCCCTGTTGATTCCACCATTGCCTACTAGGGAGTAGGCAGAAGGGGCCAAAAAAACCACTGGATAAAATGTCGCCCAAACGAGCTGAAAATTTGGTAATGGGGGTTTTTTGGGACGGCGAATTCAATGCCGCAAACCGCAGCTCATGAAACCGCTTTGTTCTCCTGCAAACTGTGTTTGAATTCACCAGAAAGATGGAATTTCAAGTTTTTGACAAAAATGTGATTTTTTCAAGGACAAGAATGGTAACCAGGGGGGTTTTCAGGGTCGAGGAATTCATTGCGATCATCGGTAGCCTGCTGCAGTTCGATTGGAAGCCTGTGGGGCGGTTTTGCACAATGAAAAGTACCAAAAATGCCACTTATGCGCATCTCCCAAGAAAATGAAGGTCATATTCGAAATCAGCGACCCAAAATTAGTCACAAGTCGTCTTTGTTGCGGACAAGTCGCTCACTTTTCTCCATACTTGTTGATTCCACCATTGCCCACTAGGGGGTGGGCAGAAGGGGCCAAAAAACCACTGGAGAAAATGTCGCCCAAACGAGCTGAAAATTTGGTAGTGGAGGTTTTTTGGGACGGCGAATTCAATGCCGCAAACCGCAGCTCATGAAACCGCTTTGTTCTCCTGCAAACTGTGTTTGAATTCACCAGAAAGATGGAATTTCAAGTTTTTGACAAAAATGTGATTTTTTCAAGGACAAGAATGGTAACCAGGGGGGTTTTCAGGGTCGAGGAATTCTTTGCGATCATCGGTAGCCTGCTGCAGTTCGATTGGAAGCCTGTGGGGCGGTTTTGCACAATGAAAAGTACCAAAAATGCCACTTATGCGCATCTCCCAAGAAAATGAAGGTCATATTCGAAATCAGCGACCCAAAATTAGTCACAAGTCGTCTTTGTTGCGGACAAGTCGCTCACTTTTCTCCACCCCCTTTTGATTCCACTGTTGCCTACTAGGGAGTAGGCAGAAGGGGCCAAAAAAACCACTGGATAAAATGTCGCTCAAGCGAGCTGAAAATTTGGGCCTGGGGGTGTTTTGGGACGGCGAATTCAATGCCGCAAACCGCAGCTCATGAAACCTTGTACCGGTAGGGGATGCGCCCGCAGCTTCCACCTAGAGGGAAGTTGTGTTCCTGTCAGAGTGGCAGCACTGCTTACGAGTAGTGCACTCTGTCGAAGTAGTTCGAGATGCGCCACTCCGAGCTTCGAGCTTTGAAAGTTCGTTAGGTATATTTTCACTGGTGCTAGCGTAAGGTAGCAAGTTCAGAGCTTCCGCTTGTAGTCGATACTACAAGTGTATTTTTATTCAATAATGTGTAGTGTATTTTATTATAATTCTTCGCGTGTGTTATACCAGAGAAGTGAATAAAATATTACGAACATTTATCAGTCTTATGATCATTTATGAGGTGTCTCAACATCACTGCAATTTGATATCTTTCGCAAGGATATCGGGCAAGTTTAGGTTCCCTGGGCTTATTATATGCACGCTGGTCTTGGCAGAGTCTCCCTCAAAGTAAAGACTCCCCAAACCACCACATATTTGGCGCCCAAGCGTGGTTCTCTAACCCAGGGCTTTTCAAAATTGCATTTATTGCAATATTTAGGCGCAAGCAGAGACGATTCAGTTGAAAACGAGGCACACCGCGTGTTCTCAGGCCTAGCCTACAATTGCGATCGTAAGACGCAAATTGCAATTTATTGCATCGGAAACTAGTTTTCCATTTGAGGTTTCACCTCACAGAGACGATTCGAAGAAATCGCGAATTTTTTTTTATCGTTTATTCGAAAAAATTTCGGTCCAATTTGGTCAACCAGGCGACCAATCAGTCAACCAGGCGACTGCAACGATCTACCAACGGTCAACTTGGCGACCGCAACGTTCATCAGAACAGGTACGTGAGATTTTATTCTCGAAAAAATTGCGAAAAAGTGTCGAAAATCGCGTAAGAAATAAAGCTTTCATACCAAGTTCGACAAGCTTTGGTTTGGAAAAACCGAGCACAGTTGAACAAGCTCGACACGAAAGCTCAAGGTCAAGCGTCGAACGTTGTAAAAGCTTGTACCACGTACCTGAAACAGAGAAGTTACAAGTTCGATAATGGCTACGAGTAATTTGGAATATTTATCGGATGAATTTCTTGAATTATTACCTGAACGGATGCGACGATTATTTGAGATGACGGCTGACCATAATTCTCCAAATCCTGGAATTGACAATTCGCGACGATCCAGTTTTCCATCGATTAACTTGGATACACGTGTGACACAATTGCGACCTGAAATTAGAGAATATGACAGCGACGGCGTAAATCAGAGATGTTTAAATAAAAATCAGAGATGTGTAAATGAGAATCAGAATAACGATAAAAAGCAGCTGAGACGTTCGACCAGAAATGCTGCGAAAGATGCTGATTTTCGACGCCATGAACAATTAGGAATTCAAAAAACACCTAAATCTAAGCCACCTAAAATTAGAGATCGAAAATTATTGCGCAGTTTGCACGAGAATATTTTGGATCAGAGAAGGGAATGGCGAAGTGCTGAAATTCAGATCGATTCCCAGGAATACCAGGAAGCACTCGAGGATGGTGATTTGGATTTTCTAAAAACTGACTTAGACAAAATAGATGCGAATGGTGCTGACGAAGCTATAGCTGGAAGCAGTGCACTACTGTCAGGATTCGAAAATCCTGATGCATCGATAAACCAAAATGAACTGGAATATGAACTCGAAGATGAAATAAACCGGACTGAGAGATGTTTAAAAAATATTGCTGAATCCAAAATGGCCCAAATTTGCAGTTTTGATCCTGTGAATTTTGAGAAGAAAATTGATTTGAAAATTGAGAAAAAGCCTGATGAACAATATCCAGCGCCATTGTCTCAGGACGAGTTAATTTTTCGAAAATGGGCCTATGCTGCATCTGATAATCACGATAAAAATGAGGACACCATTGGTAGCCGAGTAATTGACTCTGAAAAGGCGATTTCAAAAACCAGAGAAGATGTAGGTCACCTATATCTTGAGCTACGTGCTCAAATGGCCAGAATGAAATCGGATCTCAAAAAAGATCACGAGAAAAAGATCAATGATCTAAGATCAGAAATGAGAGCAACCTACAAAGCCTACAAGGAAACTACTGATCGTGTACTCACTTCTCATGTGCTCATTATAAATAAAATGAAAGAAAGAAATATGTACATGAGTAACCTGATGCATCAGATCCAAATGCAGTATTTGGAAGATCAAGAAAATATGCAGATCGAAAGAGCGGAGTATTTATCATGGAAAGACCACGTTGACGGTTTCATAGAAGAGCTTCATGATCCAGAAGAACCACCCTATCGGCCCCCTGTTGTGCCTACAGTTGTGCACAACGTAAACAGTAGCAATGCCGATAACACTGCCAGTCGCAGCAGTGTAAATCCAGGCAAAGGTGCAGATCTTTTCCGAGGAAGGAGAGGATCTAGAGATCGATCAAGGTCCCCCGCCCCCCACAGGGGCAACACTGATAACGACAGCCGCAGTAACGAGAGATGTGGCAACAACGGTAGCAGTAACAATAGCTACCGTACCCTTGATAATAGACCTAATCGCGATAGATCATCTTCAAGAGAATCACGATCAAACAGAGATGATAGAAACAACGATCGAGACTACCGAAATGATCGAGATGGCAGAGATTACCGAAACGACGATCGAAGCAGCCGTGATCGACGCGATAGTTACAATGATCGACGAAATAGCAGAAATGATCGAGATAACAGAGATGATCGAAATAGTGACCGAAGCAGCGATTACAACAACAACAATCGTAATAGCTTTGACTGCAATAGCAACAGCAACAACTATAATCGCGATAACAGAGATGATCGACGCGATGATCGAGCGAATGATCGACACGGAAACGATGATGGTCAAGAAGTGCAGATAGATCCTAGATGGATTCAGGCTGAAAATGAGCAGCAAAACAACCCCCCAGAACGCAGATTAAATTATAGAATCAGGTTTGGAAATTCAAATTTCAACATAAGACCAGACAGATTGCGTGAATTTGGGGTAAGATATTCGGAAGAGAATAAGTACCAAGTTTACAATTTTTTGCATCGATTTGAAAGACGTATGCAGCCATATCAAGTATCCCAACGTCAGTATTGCGATGCCCTAATGGTCCTAATTGATGATAAGCTGATTCATATGGCACCGTGGAAAGATTTGCAAGAAAATAATACTGATTATTATCAATTGAGAAAAGATTTCATCGATTGTGCTTGGGGTCCTCAGAGACAAAATGAAGCTAGAAACCACTTCAGAAATATGCCAGTGTGCAAAACATCTTCAACCACACAATGTTCAGAATTGATGATATGGCTGAAAGTACTCAAAACAACAAACTCACCATTCGAAGATATCATTATGATGATATACTACAAAATGACACCCAGTCTCAGACCTCGTTTCACTGAGATTGAATTGCAAGATATCAACATTTTCGAGAAAAGACTGAGTGGAATGACTCGTGTTGAAGAGTTTGCTCAGAGGCCACCTGAGCCAGAAAGGCCTGCTACTCAGGCTCGAAACGTGCAACAAAGATCAGAGAATCGTCGATCCAGTTTTGGTGGCACTGATAGGCGCTCTAATTCATATACAGCTCGGAATAACACCAATGAAAACAAAAGCGAGCGCACAACTGACAAGTATAAAAAGTCAAGTTACGATAAAAATAAAAGTCAGCCCAAATCAGAGACTACTAAAACTTACCAAAAAGACAAAAAAGATGAGTCTAAGTATAAAAGATCGAAGGAAAAGACACATGGTGTTAATCAAATAAATAAGGAAGAAACACCATCAGAGAATGAAAGCTCAGAGGAGCAACAATCCCCCCTACCTCACCTGAGGGATCAATTGATTCAGCAGGATTGCCGTCGGGAAACGAGTAGCTGACGCGTGCAAATTAGCACAAGTGGAGCAATTCCATGAGCTACCACAAGAAGAGTTTGAACTCATTGGAGATTCACTCGCTGTATATTTAGCAAATATAATACCACGACGAAGGCCTGAAATCACTCAGCCCTATCTTAAAGAACAGATCAACATCAGCGATCTAAAAACAGCCATCAGAGCAGCCACCTTTACGAAGAAAAAAGCCATTCTATCACTGGCTCAATATGAACTGAATTACTCAGACATGGCTTCGAGTGTTGTGAAAAATTATGCAAAGCAGATTATGGAGAATTTAAAGCAGAAAGGATTCGAGAAAATTATTTTGCTGTTTCCACTGGTAAAGCCAAAAACTTCTGCAAGTAATCCAGTATCAATGGACAAGTATTTTGCATACAGAAGAGCGCTAGAGTCACTGGAAGATGATATTGTGTCATTTTGGTGGTCTCCTGCTGCCTTATTTTTGGACTTGAAAAGAGACTCACAAGATCAGTCTAAGCGCCAGTTTCGAGTTGATAAAGATTACAACATGATGCCAGTGATGCATAAATTCCACTTAAGCAGAAAAAATGGCAGATATTATCCAAGATTTGCACGCAAAACAGAGCTGTTCCAAGAGATGGATAAAATGTACAATTACGATTGGCATCAGAAGAAACCTCCTGAGAATGGCACTGAGCAACATGGCACTCAGACTGAAGAGAGTAGAGAAGTTATAACTGAGGAAGATGGTTTGCAATATGAAATAATAAAGAAGAAAACTCTGATCGAAAAGAAAAACTCAGATATTCCTAAAAACATCGAAAAGGAAGTCGCTGATGCTGTAAAGAAAATAGAGAAGTTAAAAAAGTTCATGAAACCTCAAGTGCTCCAAAAGCTGCTCAACAAGATAGGAATCCCCTCCCCTCATGAGGAGGAACGAAACTTATCAGAGACGTTGCAAACACCTGCTAAATCCGCTGGGGCATCAGAGAAGTTAAAAATAACAGTCAATCACGTGACTGGGGCAACTCCTAAGCCCCCCAACACAACACGTATGTCGCAAAATTCAACACATGTGCCTCAAAACACAAACCAGAGTGCACAACTGACAGCAGGAACTTCGGTGAATTTAATCCAGCAACCTCCTACACCTAAACCACCGCTGCGCAGAGAGGAAATTGAGGCTCGAGTCAGAGAGCAAATCCTCAGAGAAAAAGACAAATTTGACACATGTGTAGTGCCACTTACGATAGATGGCACCACCTATCCAGCGCAGCTCGATACCGGGGCAACTCCTAATGTTATATCAGAAGAAACTGCGAACACCCTGCTCAGAGATCACTACGATAGCGTTCAGTATATCATGCTGAAAAAACCTATTGTGTGCTGTTTGGCTGATGATTCAAAGGTAGAGACATACAGATATGTGATTGTGCCAAAACTCAAATTTGGAGAATGCGAACTCAAGATTCCATTTTACATTATGAAAGGATGTAACCAGACCTTCATAATTGGTACCAAAACCATGAAGGTACTTGGAATCAAGCCTGATGTGGAAAATAAAAAAGCCACATGCTGCCCTCCTGGCCAAGAGAAGATTGAAACACTCAAATTTATGACTGAGGAGGAGTACAAGGAGAAGATTACACTCAGGCGAGTCAGAGTAAAGAAAAAGAGCGTTGAGCAAATTGATCACATATCCAAAAGAGCCAACACAGCTGATAAGTACCAGGAAATGGAGCCTGAAGATGTGGACGATGGTCCAGAAATATTTTTGGAAACACTGAGATCGGATTTGGAGCAAGCAGTAAATGAAGAAACCATCACGAAGAAACAGGCTAAAAAAGCATTTGACATACTCAAAGAGTTTGCCTGTGTGTTCAGCAAATATCCTGGAAAATGGACAGGACCGCCGATGAAACTGAGATTCAAGGATCCCAAGAATATCAAAAGATTTCACGGTCCGAAGTATACTCCGTCTAATAAACAGATGCCACTTGTGAGAGAAGCTCTCAGAGTGATGATAGCAAAAAAGATCGTTGAACCTTCGACCTCACCTTACATCAATGCTCTAGTAGCAAACATCAAGAAAAATGGCGAGGTGAGATTATGCTTGAATCCTATGGAGCTGAACCCTATACTCGAGAATGATTATAATGAAGCTCCATTGCTCGATAGAATTATAACAACAGATGGACGTGCCAAAATGTATTGTTGCCTGGATTTTGTGGCAGGATTTTGGCAGATGGTACTACATGAAGCATATAGGAAGTATTGTGCTTTCATAGTAGATGGAGAAGTCCACCAGTTTATAAGGGTGCCATATGGATTGAAAGTGTCATCTGCATTATTTGTGAAAATGATAAATACCATCATGAAAGCAAAAAAAGGCAGAACGAAGTACGTAGACGATGTGCTACTTAAGGCAATGACTTTCGAAGAGATGATGGAATTACTAGTTGACACACTGAAGATAATCAGAGATAATGGACTTAGGCTCAATCCGAGAAAATCAAAGTTTTTCAAGAAGAGTATCAACCATCTTGGTTTTCAACTCCAGCCTGGGGCAATTTTGAAGCAAAATAAAAAGCTCCAGAAACTTAATGAGTTCAAAAAGAAGCACACCAACAAGAAAGGCGAATTCAAACTCAAAAATGAAAAAGAAGTTATGGCATTTTTGGGAATTGTTGGATTCTACAAGCGCTTCATCGCAGATTATCAGCAATTAGCAGTGCCACTTTATGAAGTGACTAGAAAAGAAAACTTCAAGTGGGGTGAAGAGCAGCAAAATGCATTAGAGATGTTGGAAACTGAGTATCGTAAAGAATTCAAACTAGCCACTCCCATTGATGGTGCGGATTTTTACTTAGAAACGAGTTTCACCCAAGATGCCATGAATGCGGTGGCATACCAGAAAGACGAAGATGGCGTAGATCATGTTGTGCTGTTTGTGAGCAACACATTTAAAGAGCACCAAAAGAAGTACACAATAATAGAGAAAGAGATGTACTCGCTTGCGAATGCATTAAAAAAACTCGAAATGTGGCTTCATGGATATACTGTGCACGTCAGAAAGGACATAATGTCAGTTGTGCACCGATTTAACACCTTGGCTCAAATACATCGCAAAGCAGCAGCATGGATAACGCATTTTAACTGTCACGATCTTGTCTATGACCTGCCAAAAAGAGTTGGAAAATGGTGGGATAGACAGGCACCTGAACTGACCCTATATAACACGAATTGGACTCATATGGTGCCACTTGGCGTTGTTTATAAAGATTTGGTCAAAGAGCAGTTGATTGATTGTCTTAAGAGGCTGGACTTGTACCAAAACAGAGATGAAAATTGGTCAAAAGTCATTCGAAGACTTCAAGCAGACGAGATTGACATGACTTCTAAGCAGAGAAAAGCGAAGAAACAGCTCGAAAAAAAATATATGATTTTGGAAGAAGAAGAAGGTGTCAAAATACTGCATCGAATCAGAGAAGATGGATCTAAAGTGCCATGCATGCCTGATGAGTTGTATAAAGATACCATAATGTACCTACATGAAGAGTATGGTCATGTGGGAGCTGCCAAGATTGACTCGATATTTCGACGCATGTATTATTCGCCGAATGTGCCAAAATCGGCCAAATTGGCTACAAGCGAATGTCTCGATTGCAAACACAATAAGAACTTTGGGCAGAAAAAGAAGCTAGAGTATGCTCAAATTGAGTCTTATGGCATAGCAGATGTCTTGTCAGCTGACTTAATTGGCCAGATCGCGAACAGGGCCAAGGACCCAAAATACATGCTAGTAGTAAAGTGTGTATTCACTGCCAAAGTATGGCTAAAAACCCTGATTGTGGCTACTAAAGAAGAGGTCTCAAAAGCGATGAAAGAGATACTCGAAGAGATAAAGAAACTGGGGCACAAGGTGCGCAAAGTGATCACTGACAACGGTACTCAATTTGTGAGTGACACTTGGAACGATTTACTCAAGTCCTATGGTGTAAAAATTGGCCACACCACCAAGTATAATCCACAATCAAGCTTAGTGGAAAGAACAATGAGAATAATTGGCGACAGACTGAGAGTAAAAATCAACCAATCAGCTGAGGACTTCGATTATACTCATCATGGCTGGCACAAATATGCCAAACAGGTGGAAAATGAAATAAATAATACACCTACTGAATTCGGAGTGAAGCCAAATGAAGTTTGGGGAATTCCTGATAACTTGGCTCAAGATTTGCCAGTGCCTAACACCGGAATAAATGCCAAATTTGAGTTGAGTAAATTACGAGAAGAGCAACGTGCCAATAATGTTCCATCTATAACATCAGAAGAAGCTCTAAAACTCAAAATGGACCCAAAAAAGCTCATTGTCGATAAGAAAGGATTTGTCTGGGTAGCTGTGGACGGAGCCTGTTCCCAAAACGGTACAGATGAAGCAATAGCGGGTATCGGAATCAGTTGGACACCTAGTGGAGACTTCAATGTTTCGGAAAGAGTTGTGCACCCAGAGTACAAAAATTCGAATAATTTGGCAGAAATCATTGCGTTGATAAAAGCGATGGAAATTGCCCTAAATAACCAGATAGAGAAGCTCAAAGTATTTTCGGATTCTAATTATTTGGTCACTGCAGTAAATCACAATTCAAAGAGATGGGTAGAAAATAACTGGAAAAACACCAACAAAAAGCCAGTTCATCACAAAGCAGTGTTCCAGCAGGTCATTGAACTCTCTAAAAAATTCAAGGAGTTCGAGTTGAGACATGTGAGGGCGAGAAAATACGATCATAATAACTTTGTAGCTGACAAATTGGCCAGAAAGGCTGTTTATACTCAAGAAATGGTTGATGAGAATATTGAAAATATGACCCAGCAGCAGGCTTTGGTGAATTTCATTCGCGAAAAAAGAATGCAGCAGAGAATAAATAATGAGGTCGCTTTCAACAAATTACATGGGCCTCCTACCATTTTTGAAAATGGTGAATTGGTCATGTTAACTTCTCATCGTTTGTCATCATATGAAAAAGGACTTTCAAAAAAGCTATTTCAAAAACGCTATGGTCCATATACAGTCGAGCAGCATGTAGGTAGTAACTGTTACATGGTCAAAAATGTAGCTGACCCTACCGATGAGCAGATTGTTAACACTCGCCAAATGACGTCATACCTCAATAAAAACCAGTTGGAAGAGCTGAAAAATGACCTAAAGCAGAGATCAAAATTCGACAACAGAGATTTGGTGGAAAAAATTAGAGATTTTTCGAAGAAAAAAACCACAAATCAGAGTGCTGAAATGGAAGAAGAAAATACTGATGAGGAGGAGGTCGACGACCCTAGAGATCCGGAATATTTACCAAGAGGTTCGCGAAAGCAGCCTGAAAAAACCCTGGAAAAAATCCGCCAAAATTGCGAAGCAGAGAGACCTAAAAGAGATGTTACAAAACACAATGCAGAATTCCGCGAGATAAAAAAGAAATTACGAAAAAAGCTCCCCCCCTCCTAGAGAAAAAGCTCGAAGATTGTCTCAAACAAACGTTTCCGGACGAAGATGAGTACAAAGAGAAGAGGGAAGCGGCGCGGGAGAGATATGAAACGCGTTCGAGAACGAAGCAGGTACCTACCAACGCTGAAAGCTCGAACTTGCGAGATAAAAATGCACCGGATGGCCTTGATAATCCTCGCAACAAAAAGAAGCGAAAAAAGTCCGTGAATTTCATCTACCTAGAGATGTTAGAATGGGATGAACGTGCATACTTTGTGCAAGCTTTTAAAGCGTACGATAAGAACAAGCTAAAACAAGCTGAAAAGTGCAATAGAGATAATGAATAAAGTATGCAGTTATCTAAAAGCTCGGCGGTGAAGATTACCGTTATCGTAAGTTTAAGTTATTTTTAGTAGTTTAACAATAGAAAGTTGCATTTGGGAAAAACCTCGCTTGATGTAATCGTAAGTTCTGCTTTCATAATAATTAGAATTAGGCAAAATTTTTCAAGTTTTTACACAGAGGCGTAAGATTAGATAGTGTGTTATTTATCGTAAGTTTTTTTTTTTTTTTGCCTCTGTGTAAGTTTTTTGTTTTTTATTTATTTGGTTAAAATATAGCTTCATAAAGCATTGTATAATTTATGACTAATTTATTTTGGAGTAATTGACCTAGTTGTAAATATGTGTAAAAATTTTTTTTTCCCAAGAGAGGTTGAAAAATTCGCGTGAGTGTGCGTTAAGGAATTTTGAACGAGAAATTTTTTCCAAAAATTTAGAGAAGTTCAAAGTCCAAGTTCGATAGGAGGTCGAGAGAGGCGCGAGAAAGTTTTTAGTTGCGAAAAAATGGGAGAAACCGCAACTTTCGAACTTGGAAAATTTGCAACTGGCCAGCTGTCAGTGCACATAGACAAATGTTCCTAGCTGTCCGTGGGAATAGCCAAATGTTCCCAGCTGTGTGTGGGGATAGCAACGAGCGACTAGCTACCCGTGACGATAACGCGGAACCAACGCAATACAACACGTGAGAAAACGAACGCGACACGATCCAGAACTTACGAGATCATTGAATACGCGCAAATAGAGATGTAAAAACGAGGTACTTACTTCAGCAGAGATGAGAAAAAGGATTCCAGTTCCAGCTCCTGGAAAAACTTCCAGTGTTCGAAATGTCAGTTCGCTGATAAAAGAGACGTTGAAAAATTCCATTAACATGTACGAGGATTTTGGAAAATTTAGCAGAGAAGTTAGAAATTTACCTGGGTATTGAGCTGAGACAAAAACAGTCATCTCCGTTCGGTTCCAGTGAAATAATTTTGACGCTGATCGAATCCGGGAAAGTCGCTGCTGGAAAAGAAGAGTATCATCGTTAGTTTAACATCTACAAATACGATATGGAACGCGTAATTAATTAAAAAGTACCTGTTAATTACTCCAGAAGAAGAGTTCATTGACCTCGTGTTGGTAAACAAGCTGTCACCACTCCGAGTTGCGCATTTTGGCTTCGTGTCGGACCAGTTAATACGCACCTCCACGCATGTTTTATGTGTGAAATTTTAGTACATTTCTCTGCTTTTTATGTAAATATTTTGTGTTTGTGAATTTTGTGGCATATTAGCGACTAAGTTGTAACCTGTTTTAATATCTATATGACAAATGTTTGCATCTAAGGTAAATTTAAGTCGCTAGTACCATGAAAAAGCAGCAGAGATGTTATAAATTTGGAAATTCGACTTGTTGGAAGTCATGGATGGATGCCGAAGAACCTAGCTATTCAACATCTTGGAAGCTGCGGGTTCATAGAAGCGGGGCAGAGGGGCCCTACCATCCGTTGTCCGATTGGCCAAGTTTTGGCTTCAATGATCCAGCATCTCCGATGTCCACGCTGTTCAATGGAAGCGGTACCAGTAGGGGATGCGCCCGCAGCTTCCACCTAGAGGGAAGTTGTGTTCCTGTCGGAGTGGCAGCACTGCTTACGAGTAGTGCACTCTGTGGAAGTAGTTCGAGATGCGCCACTCCGAGCTTCGAGCTTTGAAAGCTCGTTAGGTATATTTTCACTGGTGCTAGCGTAAGGTAGCAAGTTCAGAGCTTCCGCTTGTAGTCGATACTACAAGTGTATTTTTATTCAATAATGTGTAGTGTATTTTATTATAATTCTTCGCGTGTGTTATACCAGAGAAGTGAATAAAATATTACGAACATTTAGCGGTCTTATGATCATTTATGAGGTGTCTCAACATCACTGCAATTTGATATCTTTCGCAAGGATATCGGGCAAGTTTAGGTTCCCTGGGCTTATTATATGCACGCTGGTCTTGGCAGAGTCTCCCTCAAAGTAAAGACTCCCCAAACCACCACAACCTCTTTCTTCTCCTGGAAACTGGGTTAGAATTCACCAGAAAGATGGAATTTCAAGTTTTTGACAAAAATGTGATTTTTTCAAGGACAAGAATGGTAACCAGGGGGGTTTTCAGGGTCGAGGAATTCATTGCGATGATCGGTAGCCTGCTGCAGTTCGATTGGAAGCCTGTGGGGCGGTTTTGCACAATGAAAAGTACCAAAAATGCCACTTATGCGCATCTCCCAAGAAAATGAAGGTCATATTCGAAATCAGCGACCCAAAATTAGTCCCAAATCGTCTTTGTTGCGGACAAATCGCTCACTTTTCTCCATACTTGTTGATTCCACCATTGCCCACTAGGGGGTGGGCAGAAGGGGCCAAAAAACCACTGGAGAAAATGTCGCCCAAACGAGCTGAAAATTTGGTAGTGGAGGTTTTTTGGGACGGCGAATTCAATGCCGCAAACCGCAGCTCATGAAACCGCTTTGTTCTCCTGCAAACTGTGTTTGAATTCACCAGAAAGATGGAATTTCAAGTTTTTGACAAAAATGTGATTTTTTCAAGGACAAGAATGGTAACCAGGGGGGTTTTCAGGGTCGAGGAATTCATTGCGATCATCGGTAGCCTGCTGCAGTTCGATTGGAAGCCTGTGGGGCGGTTTTGCACAATGAAAAGTACCAAAAATGCCACTTATGCGCATCTCCCAAGAAAATGAAGGTCATATTCGAAATCAGCGACCCAAAATTAGTCCCAAATCGTCTTTGTTGCGGACAAATCGATCACATTTATCCGCCACCCCTGTTGATTCCACCATTGCCTACTAGGGAGTAGGCAGAAGGGGCCAAAAAAACCACTGGATGAAATGTCGCTCAAGCGAGCTGAAAATTTGTGCCTGGGGGTGTTTTGGGACGGCGAATTCAATGCCGCAAACCGCAGCTCATGAAACCTCTTTCTTCTCCTGGAAACTGGGTTTGAATTCGCTATAAAGATGAAATTCAAAGTTTTTGGCAAAAATGTGAATTTTTCGAGAACCGAATTCTAGAAAATGAGTCGAGAATGGATTTCAGGGGGGTTTTCGGGGTCGGGGAATTCATTGCAACAATCGGTAGCTCGCTAGCGTTTGATTGGAAGCCTGTGGAGCGGTTTTGCACAATGCAAAGTACCAAAAATGCCACTTATGCGCATCTCCCAAGAAAATGAAGGTCATATTCGAAATCAGCGACCCAAAATTAGTCACAAGTCGTCTTTGTTGCGGACAAGTCGCTCACTTTTCTCCACCCCCTTTTGATTCCACTGTTGCCTACTAGGGAGTAGGCAGAAGGGGCCAAAAAAACCACTGGATAAAATGTCGCCCAAACGAGCTGAAAATTTGGTAGTGGGGGTTTTTTGGGACGGCGAATTCAATGCCGCAAACCGCAGCTCATGAAACCGCTTTGTTCTCCTGCAAACTGTGTTTGAATTCACCAGAAAGATGGAATTTCAAGTTTTTGACAAAAATGTGATTTTTTCAAGGACAAGAATGGTAACCAGGGGGGTTTTCAGGGTCGAGGAATTCATTGCGATGATCGGTAGCCTGCTGCAGTTCGATTGGAAGCCTGTGGGGCGGTTTTGCACAATGAAAAGTACCAAAAATGCCACTTATGCGCATCTCCCAAGAAAATGAAGGTCATATTCGAAATCAGCGACCCAAAATTAGTCCCAAATCGTCTTTGTTGCGGACAAATCGCTCACTTTTCTCCATACTTGTTGATTCCACCATTGCCCACTAGGGGGTGGGCAGAAGGGGCCAAAAAACCACTGGAGAAAATGTCGCCCAAACGAGCTGAAAATTTGGTAGTGGAGGTTTTTTGGGACGGCGAATTCAATGCCGCAAACCGCAGCTCATGAAACCGCTTTGTTCTCCTGCAAACTGTGTTTGAATTCACCAGAAAGATGGAATTTCAAGTTTTTGACAAAAATGTGATTTTTTCAAGGACAAGAATGGTAACCGGGGGGGTTTTCAGGGTCGAGGAATTCATTGCGATCATCGGTAGCCTGCTGCAGTTCGATTGGAAGCCTGTGGGGCGGTTTTGCACAATGAAAAGTACCAAAAATGCCACTTATGCGCATCTCCCAAGAAAATGAAGGTCATATTCGAAATCAGCGACCCAAAATTAGTCCCAAATCGTCTTTGTTGCGGACAAATCGCTCACATTTATCCGCCACCCCTGTTGATTCCACCATTGCCTACTAGGGAGTAGGCAGAAGGGGCCAAAAAAACCACTGGATAAAATGTCGCTCAAGCGAGCTGAAAATTTGGGCCTGGGGGTGTTTTGGGACGGCGAATTCAATGCCGCAAACCGCAGCTCATGAAACCTCTTTCTTCTCCTGGAAACTGGGTTTGAATTCGCTATAAAGATGAAATTCAAAGTTTTTGGCAAAAATGTGAATTTTTCGAGAACCGAATTCTAGAAAATGAGTCGAGAATGGATTTCAGGGGGGTTTTCGGGGTCGGGGAATTCATTGCAACAATCGGTAGCTCGCTAGCGTTTGATTGGAAGCCTGTGGAGCGGTTTTGCACAATGCAAAGTACCAAAAATGCCACTTATGCGCATCTCCCAAGAAAATGAAGGTCATATTCGAAATCAGCGACCCAAAATTAGTCACAAGTCGTCTTTGTTGCGGACAAGTCGCTCACTTTTCTCCACCCCCTTTTGATTCCACTGTTGCCTACTAGGGAGTAGGCAGAAGGGGCCAAAAAAACCACTGGATAAAATGTCGCCCAAACGAGCTGAAAATTTGGTAGTGGGGGTTTTTTTGGGACGGCGAATTCAATGCCGCAAACCGCAGCTCATGAAACCTCTTTCTTCTCCTGGAAACTGGGTTTGAATTCGCTATAAAGATGAAATTCAAAGTTTTTGGCAAAAATGTGAATTTTTCGAGAACCGAATTCTAGAAAATGAGTCGAGAATGGATTTCAGGGGGGTTTTCGGGGTCGGGGAATTCATTGCAACAATCGGTAGCTCGCTAGCGTTTGATTGGAAGCCTGTGGAGCGGTTTTGCACAATGCAAAGTACCAAAAATGCCACTTATGCGCATCTCCCAAGAAAATGAAGGTCATATTCGAAATCAGCGACCCAAAATGAGTCACAAGTCGTCTTTGTTGCGGACAAGTCGCTCACTTTTCTCCACCCCCTTTTGATTCCACTGTTGCCTACTAGGGAGTAGGCAGAAGGGGCCAAAAAAACCACTGGATAAAATGTCGCCCAAACGAGCTGAAAATTTGGTAGTGGGGGTTTTTTGGGACGGCGAATTCAATGCCGCAAACCGCAGCTCATGAAACCTCTTTCTTCTCCTGGAAACTGGGTTTGAATTCGCTATAAAGATGAAATTCAAAGTTTTTGGCAAAAATGTGAATTTTTCGAGAACCGAATTCTAGAAAATGAGTCGAGAATGGATTTCAGGGGGGTTTTCGGGGTCGGGGAATTCATTGCAACAATCGGTAGCTCGCTAGCGTTTGATTGGAAGCCTGTGGGGCGGTTTTGCACAATGAATAGTACCAAAAATGCCACTTATGCGCATCTCCCAAGAAAATGAAGGTCATATTCGAAATCAGCGACCCAAAATTAGTCGCAAGTCGTCTTTGTTGCGGACAAGTCGCTCACTTTTCTCCACCCCCTTTTGATTCCACTGTTGCCTACTAGGGAGTAGGCAGAAGGGGCCAAAAAAACCACTGGATAAAATGTCGCCCAAACGAGCTGAAAATTTGGTAGTGGGGGTTTTTTGGGACGGCGAATTCAATGCCGCAAACCGCAGCTCATGAAACCGCTTTGTTCTCCTGCAAACTGTGTTTGAATTCACCAGAAAGATGGAATTTCAAGTTTTTGACAAAAATGTGATTTTTTCAAGGACAAGAATGGTAACCAGGGGGGTTTTCAGGGTCGAGGAATTCATTGCGATGATCGGTAGCCTGCTGCAGTTCGATTGGAAGCCTGTGGGCGGTTTTGCACAATGAAAAGTACCAAAAATGCCACTTATGCGCATCTCCCAAGAAAATGAAGGTCATATTCGAAATCAGCGACCCAAAATTAGTCCCAAATCGTCTTTGTTGCGGACAAATCGCTCACATTTATCCGCCACCCCTGTTGATTCCACCATTGCCTACTAGGGAGTAGGCAGAAGGGGCCAAAAAAACCACTGGATAAAATGTCGCTCAAGCGAGCTGAAAATTTGGGCCTGGGGGTGTTTTGGGACGGCGAATTCAATGCCGCAAACCGCAGCTCATGAAACCTCTTTCTTCTCCTGGAAACTGGGTTTGAATTCGCTATAAAGATGAAATTCAAAGTTTTTGGCAAAAATGTGAATTTTTCGAGAACCGAATTCTAGAAAATGAGTCGAGAATGGATTTCAGGGGGGTTTTCGGGGTCGGGGAATTCATTGCAACAATCGGTAGCTCGCTAGCGTTTGATTGGAAGCCTGTGGAGCGGTTTTGCACAATGCAAAGTACCAAAAATGCCACTTATGCGCATCTCCCAAGAAAATGAAGGTCATATTCGAAATCAGCGACCCAAAATTAGTCACAAGTCGTCTTTGTTGCGGACAAGTCGCTCACTTTTCTCCACCCCCTTTTGATTCCACTGTTGCCTACTAGGGAGTAGGCAGAAGGGGCCAAAAAAACCACTGGATAAAATGTCGCCCAAACGAGCTGAAAATTTGGTAGTGGGGGTTTTTTTGGGACGGCGAATTCAATGCCGCAAACCGCAGCTCATGAAACCTCTTTCTTCTCCTGGAAACTGGGTTTGAATTCGCTATAAAGATGAAATTCAAAGTTTTTGGCAAAAATGTGAATTTTTCGAGAACCGAATTCTAGAAAATGAGTCGAGAATGGATTTCAGGGGGGTTTTCGGGGTCGGGGAATTCATTGCAACAATCGGTAGCTCGCTAGCGTTTGATTGGAAGCCTGTGGAGCGGTTTTGCACAATGCAAAGTACCAAAAATGCCACTTATGCGCATCTCCCAAGAAAATGAAGGTCATATTCGAAATCAGCGACCCAAAATGAGTCACAAGTCGTCTTTGTTGCGGACAAGTCGCTCACTTTTCTCCACCCCCTTTTGATTCCACTGTTGCCTACTAGGGAGTAGGCAGAAGGGGCCAAAAAAACCACTGGATAAAATGTCGCCCAAACGAGCTGAAAATTTGGTAGTGGGGGTTTTTTGGGACAGCGAATTCAATGCCGCAAACCGCAGCTCATGAAACCTCTTTCTTCTCCTGGAAACTGGGTTTGAATTCGCTATAAAGATGAAATTCAAAGTTTTTGGCAAAAATGTGAATTTTTCGAGAACCGAATTCTAGAAAATGAGTCGAGAATGGATTTCAGGGGGGTTTTCGGGGTCGGGGAATTCATTGCAACAATCGGTAGCTCGCTAGCGTTTGATTGGAAGCCTGTGGGGCGGTTTTGCACAATGAATAGTACCAAAAATGCCACTTATGCGCATCTCCCAAGAAAATGAAGGTCATATTCGAAATCAGCGACCCAAAATTAGTCGCAAGTCGTCTTTGTTGCGGACAAGTCGCTCACTTTTCTCCACCCCCTTTTGATTCCACTGTTGCCTACTAGGGAGTAGGCAGAAGGGGCCAAAAAAACCACTGGATAAAATGTCGCCCAAACGAGCTGAAAATTTGGTAGTGGGGGTTTTTTGGGACGGCGAATTCAATGCCGCAAACCGCAGCTCATGAAACCGCTTTGTTCTCCTGCAAACTGTGTTTGAATTCACCAGAAAGATGGAATTTCAAGTTTTTGACAAAAATGTGATTTTTTCAAGGACAAGAATGGTAACCAGGGGGGTTTTCAGGGTCGAGGAATTCATTGCGATGATCGGTAGCCTGCTGCAGTTCGATTGGAAGCCTGTGGGCGGTTTTGCACAATGAAAAGTACCAAAAATGCCACTTATGCGCATCTCCCAAGAAAATGAAGGTCATATTCGAAATCAGCGACCCAAAATTAGTCCCAAATCGTCTTTGTTGCGGACAAATCGCTCACATTTATCCGCCACCCCTGTTGATTCCACCATTGCCTACTAGGGAGTAGGCAGAAGGGGCCAAAAAAACCACTGGATAAAATGTCGCTCAAGCGAGCTGAAAATTTGGGCCTGGGGGTGTTTTGGGACGGCGAATTCAATGCCGCAAACCGCAGCTCATGAAACCTCTTTCTTCTCCTGGAAACTGGGTTTGAATTCGCTATAAAGATGAAATTCAAAGTTTTTGGCAAAAATGTGAATTTTTCGAGAACCGAATTCTAGAAAATGAGTCGAGAATGGATTTCAGGGGGGTTTTCGGGGTCGGGGAATTCATTGCAACAATCGGTAGCTCGCTAGCGTTTGATTGGAAGCCTGTGGAGCGGTTTTGCACAATGCAAAGTACCAAAAATGCCACTTATGCGCATCTCCCAAGAAAATGAAGGTCATATTCGAAATCAGCGACCCAAAATTAGTCACAAGTCGTCTTTGTTGCGGACAAGTCGCTCACTTTTCTCCACCCCCTTTTGATTCCACTGTTGCCTACTAGGGAGTAGGCAGAAGGGGCCAAAAAAACCACTGGATAAAATGTCGCCCAAACGAGCTGAAAATTTGGTAGTGGGGGTTTTTTGGGACGGCGAATTCAATGCCGCAAACCGCAGCTCATGAAACCTCTTTCTTCTCCTGGAAACTGGGTTTGAATTCGCTATAAAGATGAAATTCAAAGTTTTTGGCAAAAATGTGAATTTTTCGAGAACCGAATTCTAGAAAATGAGTCGAGAATGGATTTCAGGGGGGTTTTCGGGGTCGGGGAATTCATTGCAACAATCGGTAGCTCGCTAGCGTTTGATTGGAAGCCTGTGGAGCGGTTTTGCACAATGCAAAGTACCAAAAATGCCACTTATGCGCATCTCCCAAGAAAATGAAGGTCATATTCGAAATCAGCGACCCAAAATTAGTCACAAGTCGTCTTTGTTGCGGACAAGTCGCTCACTTTTCTCCACCCCCTTTTGATTCCACTGTTGCCTACTAGGGAGTAGGCAGAAGGGGCCAAAAAAACCACTGGATAAAATGTCGCCCAAACGAGCTGAAAATTTGGTAGTGGGGGTTTTTTGGGACGGCGAATTCAATGCCGCAAACCGCAGCTCATGAAACCTCTTTCTTCTCCTGGAAACTGGGTTTGAATTCGCTATAAAGATGAAATTCAAAGTTTTTGGCAAAAATGTGAATTTTTCGAGAACCGAATTCTAGAAAATGAGTCGAGAATGGATTTCAGGGGGGTTTTCGGGGTCGGGGAATTCATTGCAACAATCGGTAGCTCGCTAGCGTTTGATTGGAAGCCTGTGGAGCGGTTTTGCACAATGCAAAGTACCAAAAATGCCACTTATGCGCATCTCCCAAGAAAATGAAGGTCATATTCGAAATCAGCGACCCAAAATTAGTCACAAGTCGTCTTTGTTGCGGACAAGTCGCTCACTTTTCTCCACCCCCTTTTGATTCCACTGTTGCCTACTAGGGAGTAGGCAGAAGGGGCCAAAAAAACCACTGGATAAAATGTCGCCCAAACGAGCTGAAAATTTGGTAGTGGGGGTTTTTTGGGACGGCGAATTCAATGCCGCAAACCGCAGCTCATGAAACCGCTTTGTTCTCCTGCAAACTGTGTTTGAATTCACCAGAAAGATGGAATTTCAAGTTTTTGACAAAAATGTGATTTTTTCAAGGACAAGAATGGTAACCAGGGGGGTTTTCAGGGTCGAGGAATTCATTGCGATCATCGGTAGCCTGCTGCAGTTCGATTGGAAGCCTGTGGGGCGGTTTTGCACAATGAAAAGTACCAAAAATGCCACTTATGCGCATCTCCCAAGAAAATGAAGGTCATATTCGAAATCAGCGACCCAAAATTAGTCCCAAATCGTCTTTGTTGCGGACAAATCGCTCACTTTTCTCCATACTTGTTGATTCCACCATTGCCCACTAGGGGGGTGGGCAGAAGGGGCCAAAAAACCACTGGAGAAAATGTCGCCCAAACGAGCTGAAAATTTGGTAATGGGGGTTTTTTGGGACGGCGAATTCAATGCCGCAAACCGCAGCTCATGAAACCGCTTTGTTCTCCTGCAAACTGTGTTTGAATTCACCAGAAAGATGGAATTTCAAGTTTTTGACAAAAATGTGATTTTTTCAAGGACAAGAATGGTAACCGGGGGGTTTTCAGGGTCGAGGAATTCATTGCGATGATCGGTAGCCTGCTGCAGTTCGATTGGAAGCCTGTGGGGCGGTTTTGCACAATGAAAAGTACCAAAAATGCCACTTATGCGCATCTCCCAAGAAAATGAAGGTCATATTCGAAATCAGCGACCCAAAATTAGTCCCAAATCGTCTTTGTTGCGGACAAATCGCTCACATTTATCCGCCACCCCTGTTGATTCCACCATTGCCTACTAGGGAGTAGGCAGAAGGGGCCAAAAAAACCACTGGATAAAATGTCGCTCAAGCGAGCTGAAAATTTGGGCCTGGGGGTGTTTTGGGACGGCGAATTCAATGCCGCAAACCGCAGCTCATGAAACCTCTTTCTTCTCCTGGAAACTGGGTTTGAATTCGCTATAAAGATGAAATTCAAAGTTTTTGGCAAAAATGTGAATTTTTCGAGAACCGAATTCTAGAAAATGAGTCGAGAATGGATTTCAGGGGGGTTTTCGGGGTCGGGGAATTCATTGCAACAATCGGTAGCTCGCTAGCGTTTGATTGGAAGCCTGTGGAGCGGTTTTGCACAATGCAAAGTACCAAAAATGCCACTTATGCGCATCTCCCAAGAAAATGAAGGTCATATTCGAAATCAGCGACCCAAAATTAGTCACAAGTCGTCTTTGTTGCGGACAAGTCGCTCACTTTTCTCCACCCCCTTTTGATTCCACTGTTGCCTACTAGGGAGTAGGCAGAAGGGGCCAAAAAAACCACTGGATAAAATGTCGCCCAAACGAGCTGAAAATTTGGTAGTGGGGGTTTTTTGGGACGGCGAATTCAATGCCGCAAACCGCAGCTCATGAAACCTCTTTCTTCTCCTGGAAACTGGGTTTGAATTCGCTATAAAGATGAAATTCAAAGTTTTTGGCAAAAATGTGAATTTTTCGAGAACCGAATTCTAGAAAATGAGTCGAGAATGGATTTCAGGGGGGTTTTCGGGGTCGGGGAATTCATTGCAACAATCGGTAGCTCGCTAGCGTTTGATTGGAAGCCTGTGGAGCGGTTTTGCACAATGCAAAGTACCAAAAATGCCACTTATGCGCATCTCCCAAGAAAATGAAGGTCATATTCGAAATCAGCGACCCAAAATTAGTCACAAGTCGTCTTTGTTGCGGACAAGTCGCTCACTTTTCTCCACCCCCTTTTGATTCCACTGTTGCCTACTAGGGAGTAGGCAGAAGGGGCCAAAAAAACCACTGGATAAAATGTCGCCCAAACGAGCTGAAAATTTGGTAGTGGGGGTTTTTTGGGACGGCGAATTCAATGCCGCAAACCGCAGCTCATGAAACCTCTTTCTTCTCCTGGAAACTGGGTTTGAATTCGCTATAAAGATGAAATTCAAAGTTTTTGGCAAAAATGTGAATTTTTCGAGAACCGAATTCTAGAAAATGAGTCGAGAATGGATTTCAGGGGGGTTTTCGGGGTCGGGGAATTCATTGCAACAATCGGTAGCTCGCTAGCGTTTGATTGGAAGCCTGTGGGGCGGTTTTGCACAATGCAAAGTACCAAAAATGCCACTTATGCGCATCTCCCAAGAAAATGAAGGTCATATTCGAAATCAGCGACCCAAAATTAGTCACAAGTCGTCTTTGTTGCGGACAAGTCGCTCACTTTTCTCCACCCCCTTTTGATTCCACTGTTGCCTACTAGGGAGTAGGCAGAAGGGGCCAAAAAAACCACTGGATAAAATGTCGCCCAAACGAGCTGAAAATTTGGTAGTGGGGGTTTTTTGGGACGGCGAATTCAATGCCGCAAACCGCAGCTCATGAAACCTCTTTCTTCTCCTGGAAACTGGGTTTGAATTCGCTATAAAGATGAAATTCAAAGTTTTTGGCAAAAATGTGAATTTTTCGAGAACCGAATTCTAGAAAATGAGTCGAGAATGGATTTCAGGGGGGTTTTCGGGGTCGGGGAATTCATTGCAACAATCGGTAGCTCGCTAGCGTTTGATTGGAAGCCTGTGGGGCGGTTTTGCACAATGCAAAGTACCAAAAATGCCACTTATGCGCATCTCCCAAGAAAATGAAGGTCATATTCGAAATCAGCGACCCAAAATTAGTCACAAGTCGTCTTTGTTGCGGACAAGTCGCTCACTTTTCTCCACCCCCTTTTGATTCCACTGTTGCCTACTAGGGAGTAGGCAGAAGGGGCCAAAAAAACCACTGGATAAAATGTCGCCCAAACGAGCTGAAAATTTGGTAGTGGGGGTTTTTTGGGACGGCGAATTCAATGCCGCAAACCGCAGCTCATGAAACCTCTTTCTTCTCCTGGAAACTGGGTTTGAATTCGCTATAAAGATGAAATTCAAAGTTTTTGGCAAAAATGTGAATTTTTCGAGAACCGAATTCTAGAAAATGAGTCGAGAATGGATTTCAGGGGGGTTTTCGGGGTCGGGGAATTCATTGCAACAATCGGTAGCTCGCTAGCGTTTGATTGGAAGCCTGTGGGGCGGTTTTGCACAATGCAAAGTACCAAAAATGCCACTTATGCGCATCTCCCAAGAAAATGAAGGTCATATTCGAAATCAGCGACCCAAAATTAGTCACAAGTCGTCTTTGTTGCGGACAAGTCGCTCACTTTTCTCCACCCCCTTTTGATTCCACTGTTGCCTACTAGGGAGTAGGCAGAAGGGGCCAAAAAAACCACTGGATAAAATGTCGCCCAAACGAGCTGAAAATTTGGTAGTGGGGGTTTTTTGGGACGGCGAATTCAATGCCGCAAACCGCAGCTCATGAAACCGCTTTGTTCTCCTGCAAACTGTGTTTGAATTCACCAGAAAGATGGAATTTCAAGTTTTTGACAAAAATGTGATTTTTTCAAGGACAAGAATGGTAACCAGGGGGGTTTTCAGGGTCGAGGAATTCATTGCGATCATCGGTAGCCTGCTGCAGTTCGATTGGAAGCCTGTGGGGCGGTTTTGCACAATGAAAAGTACCAAAAATGCCACTTATGCGCATCTCCCAAGAAAATGAAGGTCATATTCGAAATCAGCGACCCAAAATTAGTCCCAAATCGTCTTTGTTGCGGACAAATCGCTCACTTTTCTCCATACTTGTTGATTCCACCATTGCCCACTAGGGGGTGGGCAGAAGGGGCCAAAAAACCACTGGAGAAAATGTCGCCCAAACGAGCTGAAAATTTGGTAGTGGAGGTTTTTTGGGACGGCGAATTCAATGCCGCAAACCGCAGCTCATGAAACCGCTTTGTTCTCCTGCAAACTGTGTTTGAATTCACCAGAAAGATGGAATTTCAAGTTTTTGACAAAAATGTGATTTTTTCAAGGACAAGAATGGTAACCAGGGGGGTTTTCAGGGTCGAGGAATTCATTGCGATCATCGGTAGCCTGCTGCAGTTCGATTGGAAGCCTGTGGGGCGGTTTTGCACAATGAAAAGTACCAAAAATGCCACTTATGCGCATCTCCCAAGAAAATGAAGGTCATATTCGAAATCAGCGACCCAAAATTAGTCCCAAATCGTCTTTGTTGCGGACAAATCGCTCACATTTATCCGCCACCCCTGTTGATTCCACCATTGCCTACTAGGGAGTAGGCAGAAGGGGCCAAAAAAACCACTGGATAAAATGTCGCTCAAGCGAGCTGAAAATTTGGGCCTGGGGGTGTTTTGGGACGGCGAATTCAATGCCGCAAACCGCAGCTCATGAAACCTCTTTCTTCTCCTGGAAACTGGGTTTGAATTCGCTATAAAGATGAAATTCAAAGTTTTTGGCAAAAATGTGAATTTTTCGAGAACCGAATTCTAGAAAATGAGTCGAGAATGGATTTCAGGGGGGTTTTCGGGGTCGGGGAATTCATTGCAACAATCGGTAGCTCGCTAGCGTTTGATTGGAAGCCTGTGGAGCGGTTTTGCACAATGCAAAGTACCAAAAATGCCACTTATGCGCATCTCCCAAGAAAATGAAGGTCATATTCGAAATCAGCGACCCAAAATTAGTCACAAGTCGTCTTTGTTGCGGACAAGTCGCTCACTTTTCTCCACCCCCTTTTGATTCCACTGTTGCCTACTAGGGAGTAGGCAGAAGGGGCCAAAAAAACCACTGGATAAAATGTCGCCCAAACGAGCTGAAAATTTGGTAGTGGGGGTTTTTTGGGACGGCGAATTCAATGCCGCAAACCGCAGCTCATGAAACCTCTTTCTTCTCCTGGAAACTGGGTTTGAATTCGCTATAAAGATGAAATTCAAAGTTTTTGGCAAAAATGTGAATTTTTCGAGAACCGAATTCTAGAAAATGAGTCGAGAATGGATTTCAGGGGGGTTTTCGGGGTCGGGGAATTCATTGCAACAATCGGTAGCTCGCTAGCGTTTGATTGGAAGCCTGTGGAGCGGTTTTGCACAATGCAAAGTACCAAAAATGCCACTTATGCGCATCTCCCAAGAAAATGAAGGTCATATTCGAAATCAGCGACCCAAAATTAGTCACAAGTCGTCTTTGTTGCGGACAAGTCGCTCACTTTTCTCCACCCCCTTTTGATTCCACTGTTGCCTACTAGGGAGTAGGCAGAAGGGGCCAAAAAAACCACTGGATAAAATGTCGCCCAAACGAGCTGAAAATTTGGTAGTGGGGGTTTTTTGGGACGGCGAATTCAATGCCGCAAACCGCAGCTCATGAAACCGCTTTGTTCTCCTGCAAACTGTGTTTGAATTCACCAGAAAGATGGAATTTCAAGTTTTTGACAAAAATGTGATTTTTTCAAGGACAAGAATGGTAACCAGGGGGGTTTTCAGGGTCGAGGAATTCATTGCGATGATCGGTAGCCTGCTGCAGTTCGATTGGAAGCCTGTGGGGCGGTTTTGCACAATGAAAAGTACCAAAAATGCCACTTATGCGCATCTCCCAAGAAAATGAAGGTCATATTCGAAATCAGCGACCCAAAATTAGTCCCAAATCGTCTTTGTTGCGGACAAATCGCTCACTTTTCTCCATACTTGTTGATTCCACCATTGCCCACTAGGGGGTGGGCAGAAGGGGCCAAAAAACCACTGGAGAAAATGTCGCCCAAACGAGCTGAAAATTTGGTAGTGGAGGTTTTTTGGGACGGCGAATTCAATACCGCAAACCGCAGCTCATGAAACCGCTTTGTTCTCCTGCAAACTGTGTTTGAATTCACCGTCGTCGTCGTCGTAGTCGCGCTCCTTTACAGGAGATAGCGTATATGTCCATCTATATTAGCCGGTATCTAGCGTATCTAATTGTTTCTTTCAGGGTCTTGCAGGGGGAGTTGGCTGGTGAGTTTGTTGTTAACAGTTCCGATCGTTTCCTCCCTCTCGTCGATCTTCCTTGGATTTTCCCCTGTACCGCTAGCATGAAAATACCGTTTTCTCGTATTTTATGAGCTAAATACTTTAGCTTTCTGTTTTTGATGTCTTCAACTACGACTTTCCGCTCCTCTCCTATTCTTGCTAGTACTTCCTTGTTGGTAACGAAGTCCTTCCATGAGATCCGTAGTAGCCTTCGATAGCACCACATCTCAAAAGCGGATACTTTCTTCTCGCATTCTGCACTCATGGTCCATGTTTCGCAGGAATACTTCAGAACGGTCCATACGTAGCATCGCATAATTCTCTTCCTCAGATCAATACTCATCGTTCGATTTCCCAGCACATTGGCAAGGTTGTTGAAAGCAGTCTTTGCCATTCCAATCCGTGATTTGATTTCTTTATGATCTCTACCATCGTTGTTTATCAGTGCTCCAAGGTACCTGAATTGCTTTACATTTTCAATTTCTTGTGATCCGATGTTGATTTTGACCTCTTTATCATCTCCTTTTGTAAATCTCATCACCTTGGTCTTGCCTGCATTTATTTTCATTCCATATTTTAATCCAGCACTGTTGATTTGGTTGATCATTTTCTGCATCTGCGCCTCTGTCTCAGCAAGGATCACTTTGTCGTCTGCATAACTTATTTCATTTATTCTCTTGCCGTTGATCTTGAATCCCATTCGTTCGATTCGCGCTTCTCTCATTATTTCTTCTGCATACATGTTGAACAACCTGGGTGAGAGGGGGCATCCTTGCCTCACACCTCTCTTTATTCCACATCCGTTCTCTGAGTACTCAGTTCCAATCTTGATGTTAGCGCTTTGCTCCCAGTACAGGTTCTTGATTATTTGCAGGTCTTTGTTATCGATATTGTATTTTTCCAGGATCTCCAACATCTTCTCATGGTTGACACGATCAAATGCTTTTTCATAATCGACGAAGCAAGCAATGATTTCCCTATTTGCATTCAGTGCTCTTTGAATGATCACTTTCAGCAGGGCAATTGCATCTCTCGTCCCCTTTTTTTGCTACAAAGCCATATTGTGTTTCACTTAGATTTTCATCTATTTTCTTTTCAATTCTGGCATTTATGATGGAGAGTAGTAGCTTCAGTGCGTGGCTCATCAGTGCGATGGTTCTATATTCAGAGCATTTTTGCGAGTTGTTCTTTTTTGGTATTGGTACAAAATTTACTACTTTGAAGTCCTTAGGCAGAGTGCCTTCATCGTATATTTTGTTTATTATCTTCAGCAGCTCCTTTTCATACTCTGGTGTTAAATGTTTGATCAAGTCTGCTGGTATGAGATCTTCTCCCACTGCTTTGTGGTTTCTAGCTCGCTTCACAGCATTCCTCAGCTCCCACATTTCAATTTGTGGTGCCTCTTCTGTGGATGAAACTGCAAATTGAGCCGGACGTGTATCATCTCCATACAGTTCTTGTATGTAGCTGATCCAGACCTCTTCAGTTTCTTGATTAGTAACACAGTACTTTCCGTCTTTTCCTCGCATATATGCTATTCCACTTCTCCTTTTCTTGTGGGTGGCCATCATCTGCTTCACTTTGGTATGCATTTCTCTAGAGTTGTGCCTTTTCTCCAGATCTTCTATTTCTTGACACTTCTCCTCATACCACTTGTTTTTGGCCATTCTGCACATTCCCATGATCTGATTATTTATCACTGTGTATTCATTACTTGGTCTGTTTGCTTGTCTTCGTTCTTCCATCAGATCCAGTATCTCTTGAGTCATCCATGGTTTGTGTTTTCTTCTTCCTTTGAATGGAATAGACATTTCTGCTGCTGTTTTAACCTTTTGCTTCCATGTTTGCCACTTTTCCTCGATACCTTGTTCTTCTTCCAACCTGTCTTCCTTTTGCTTTTCCAGTTCTTCTTGGAATTTCTTTTGAACTTCTTTTGATTTGATTTTTGCAATGTCAAGTTGTTGGTATCGTTCTTTGCTCTTCTTCTGGCTCTTCAAGACTAGCTGGCATTTTGCAGCCAGTAGTTTGTGGTCAGAGTTGCAGTCAGCACCAGGATATGTGTGACAGTTCTTCACTGCGTTCCTGAATCTTCTTTTTACAAGTATATAGTCTATCTGGTTTCTGACTCGATCTCCAGGACTGACCCATGTGTATAATCTTCTTTCATGCTGCTTGAACCAGGTATTGCATATTACTAGATCGTGTCTTTCAGCAAACTCTACGAGCATTTCACCTCTTTCATTCTGCTCTCCAAGTGCGTATCTCCCTGCAACTTGGCTGCCATGATCCTTCCCAACTTTGGCATTGAAGTCTCCCATCAAAAACACAGCATCATTGTTTTTCGAGCATCTCATCACTTCTTCTAGGTCGTTGTAGAAGTTGTTGATTTCTGCTGTACTGCTTTCCGCTGTTGGCGCATAAACTTGAATTATCACCATTGGTTTTGGCTTGACCTCCAATCTCACGAGTAGTATCCTCTCTGATTTTGGAATTATGGCACTGATTTTATCGCTGATTCTGGTATGTATTAATATACCCACACCTTGTTCGTGTGTGTCTTTCCCAGCGAAGATCATTTCATAATTTTCATCTACCCGGTATCTACCGTTTCCAGTCCATCGGGTCTCACTTACTCCTAACACGTCGATTTGCAATCTCCTGGCTTCTTTAATTACACTAGCAAGTTGTCCAATTTTATACAAAGTTCGTACATTCCAGGTTGCGACGTTGATGTTGTTCCGCCTTGTTTTAACTCCGCGTATTCTTAGCACCCTATCCGGCTGCCTTGGCGGATGAGGATCAGCCTGACAGAGACTTAGGGCCGTTGCTAAATTGATGTCCATATAATTCTAGGGAAATATAATGGTGTTGGTTTCCCGTTGCCTTCCACCATGATTTTCTGTTGGGGTTTACTCCCTTAGCCGAATTTGCCAGTTTTTAGGCGCTGGTATTCGCCTACTCACTCTGAAGCTCTTGCGCTTCCCTGGGGCTGGAACGAGTGAGTTGTTGGTGTTCTGCAGCTCTTATGCATTCTTGTTTGTAATCCGGATTTATGTAGAGGCTTGGCCTTCGACTTGCCACTCCTCCCCGTCGTTCCACCAACTGGAGAATTCTGCTTTAGCCATGTTTATCGATTCCGAGTCCATCGAACAGCAACATGTTACCACCCCGCACGACGTGGACGCGCAGAATACCCCTGGTGTTGTCTTCGCCTTCTCATCTGTCCTGGGGGACTGGCTCCTCTTGATGATCCGAGCTACTACCTAGAGACTACCTCTAGCGACAACAACCTGTGCCCTCGCGGAGCTTGAATTCACCAGAAAGATGGAATTTCAAGTTTTTGACAAAAATGTGATTTTTTCAAGGACAAGAATGGTAACCAGGGGGGTTTTCAGGGTCGAGGAATTCATTGCGATCATCGGTAGCCTGCTGCAGTTCGATTGGAAGCCTGTGGGGCGGTTTTGCACAATGAAAAGTACCAAAAATGCCACTTATGCGCATCTCCCAAGAAAATGAAGGTCATATTCGAAATCAGCGACCCAAAATTAGTCCCAAATCGTCTTTGTTGCGGACAAATCGCTCACTTTTCTCCATACTTGTTGATTCCACCATTGCCCACTAGGGGGTGGGCAGAAGGGGCCAAAAAACCACTGGAGAAAATGTCGCCCAAACGAGCTGAAAATTTGGTAGTGGAGGTTTTTTGGGACGGCGAATTCAATGCCGCAAACCGCAGCTCATGAAACCGCTTTGTTCTCCTGCAAACTGTGTTTGAATTCACCAGAAAGATGGAATTTCAAGTTTTTGACAAAAATGTGATTTTTTCAAGGACAAGAATGGTAACCAGGGGGGTTTTCAGGGTCGAGGAATTCATTGCGATCATCGGTAGCCTGCTGCAGTTCGATTGGAAGCCTGTGGGGCGGTTTTGCACAATGAAAAGTACCAAAAATGCCACTTATGCGCATCTCCCAAGAAAATGAAGGTCATATTCGAAATCAGCGACCCAAAATTAGTCCCAAATCGTCTTTGTTGCGGACAAATCGCTCACATTTATCCGCCACCCCTGTTGATTCCACCATTGCCTACTAGGGAGTAGGCAGAAGGGGCCAAAAAAACCACTGGATAAAATGTCGCTCAAGCGAGCTGAAAATTTGGGCCTGGGGGTGTTTTGGGACGGCGAATTCAATGCCGCAAACCGCAGCTCATGAAACCTCTTTCTTCTCCTGGAAACTGGGTTTGAATTCGCTATAAAGATGAAATTCAAAGTTTTTGGCAAAAATGTGAATTTTTCGAGAACCGAATTCTAGAAAATGAGTCGAGAATGGATTTCAGGGGGGTTTTCGGGGTCGGGGAATTCATTGCAACAATCGGTAGCTCGCTAGCGTTTGATTGGAAGCCTGTGGAGCGGTTTTGCACAATGCAAAGTACCAAAAATGCCACTTATGCGCATCTCCCAAGAAAATGAAGGTCATATTCGAAATCAGCGACCCAAAATTAGTCACAAGTCGTCTTTGTTGCGGACAAGTCGCTCACTTTTCTCCACCCCCTTTTGATTCCACTGTTGCCTACTAGGGAGTAGGCAGAAGGGGCCAAAAAAACCACTGGATAAAATGTCGCCCAAACGAGCTGAAAATTTGGTAGTGGGGGTTTTTTGGGACGGCGAATTCAATGCCGCAAACCGCAGCTCATGAAACCTCTTTCTTCTCCTGGAAACTGGGTTTGAATTCGCTATAAAGATGAAATTCAAAGTTTTTGGCAAAAATGTGAATTTTTCGAGAACCGAATTCTAGAAAATGAGTCGAGAATGGATTTCAGGGGGGTTTTCGGGGTCGGGGAATTCATTGCAACAATCGGTAGCTCGCTAGCGTTTGATTGGAAGCCTGTGGAGCGGTTTTGCACAATGCAAAGTACCAAAAATGCCACTTATGCGCATCTCCCAAGAAAATGAAGGTCATATTCGAAATCAGCGACCCAAAATTAGTCACAAGTCGTCTTTGTTGCGGACAAGTCGCTCACTTTTCTCCACCCCCTTTTGATTCCACTGTTGCCTACTAGGGAGTAGGCAGAAGGGGCCAAAAAAACCACTGGATAAAATGTCGCCCAAACGAGCTGAAAATTTGGTAGTGGGGGTTTTTTGGGACGGCGAATTCAATGCCGCAAACCGCAGCTCATGAAACCGCTTTGTTCTCCTGCAAACTGTGTTTGAATTCACCAGAAAGATGGAATTTCAAGTTTTTGACAAAAATGTGATTTTTTCAAGGACAAGAATGGTAACCAGGGGGGTTTTCAGGGTCGAGGAATTCATTGCGATCATCGGTAGCCTGCTGCAGTTCGATTGGAAGCCTGTGGGGCGGTTTTGCACAATGAAAAGTACCAAAAATGCCACTTATGCGCATCTCCCAAGAAAATGAAGGTCATATTCGAAATCAGCGACCCAAAATTAGTCCCAAATCGTCTTTGTTGCGGACAAATCGCTCACATTTATCCGCCACCCCTGTTGATTCCACCATTGCCTACTAGGGAGTAGGCAGAAGGGGCCAAAAAAACCACTGGATAAAATGTCGCTCAAGCGAGCTGAAAATTTGGGCCTGGGGGTGTTTTGGGACGGCGAATTCAATGCCGCAAACCGCAGCTCATGAAACCTCTTTCTTCTCCTGGAAACTGTGTTTGAATTCGCCAGAAAACTGAAATTTATGGTTTTTGTCAAAAATGTGAAATTTTCAATAATCGAATTCGAGAAAATGAGTCGGGAATGGGTTCCAGGGGGGTTTTCAGGGTCGAGGAATTCATTGCGATGATCGGTAGCCTGCTACAGTTTGATTGGATGCCTGTGGGGCGGTTTTGCACAATGAAATTCCTTCAAAACGCCACTTACGTACGCGCGTCGCTCATGAAAATGAACGTCATATTCGGAATCAGCGACCCAAAATTAGTCCCAAATCGTCTTTGTTGCGCACCAGTCGCTCACTTTTCACCATTTTTTTTCGATTCCACCATTGCCCACTAGTGGGTAAGCAGAAGATGCCAAAAAAACCACTGGAGAAAATGTCGCCCAAACGAGCTGAAAATTTGGGCCCGGGGTTTTTTCAAGGTGCTGAGTTCATTGCCGGCATCGGTTTCCCACCAAACTCACTCCATCACTCGGAAACTGTGTTGGAATGCACTCATGAAGCTTAAATTCAAAGTTTTTGCCAAACATGTGAATTTTTCTAGAATCGAATTCTACCAAATCAGACGAGAATTGGTTCCAGGAGGGTTTTTCGGGTCGAGGAATTCATTGCGATAATTGGTAGCCTGCTACAGTTTGATTGGAAGCCTGTGCTGCGGTTTTGCACAATGAAATTCCTCCAATACGCCACTTATGTGCAGTCCCAATAGGGTATAATAGAGCATCTTACATCTGTCTCGGATCACTATCGAATTATGGCACGTAGATAGGTATTTCGATCCTTTCCTTTATTTTCCTTCATTTTCCAAATTCCTCATTATTGGATAAGTTATTGGATAAGTCATTTCCCTAAGTAAACCTCGGAGCTGGTTCACCCGCCATTATTTAACCGAGGTAAGTATAAATCATAAACTTGAAAATTTATCTGAAAATTTAGCAGTTTGAAGCGCCTGCTAATCATGTTTACTTATTTGAACGTTTGCAGTTTTGAGCTCCTGCAAACTGTAAAATCATTAGAAAATTTCATAGTTATGTAAAACTCGACTGAACGATGCTACTTGGAAAATACACATATAGGTACTCGTAGGTAAATAAACAAAAAATTGAGATTTGGAATCTCTCAAAATGTCTCAAAACGGAGCACTGTATCAAAAAAATTCTTCAAAAATAATTTCTGTAAAAAAAAAAAAAAAAAAAATGAAAAACTGACCAAATTTAAAAATTAAGTAAGGATATTTCCATGAAAGTTTGACCGAAAATGATGTTTGCCTCCTTTTATAAAGCAATCTTCCATCTTCTCCAAAATATTCAAAAATTGAATTTTCCCACCCCCTCCTGCCCTCATCTAAAATGGATGTGGGAGTAAACAATCACATCAATATTATTGGCATGATGCTCATTAAAATTTTCCAATCTGAAATGCAGGGCTTTTACAAAATTTTGAAAGATCTTCAACGAGGAATTTTATACCAATTCTACCGCCTTTCCTCCATGATACATTATTTGTCCTTTCAAAATACACTTATCTTGACAAAAAAAAAAAATAAAAAAATAAAGGTACAAAACTGGTAGGTGGTAGGTAGGATAAAAAGTGTATTAAATTGATAAAAAAAACTAACGAGAGTAAAGAGAGAAAAATTAATTCGCATTGATTAAAAAAATGTTACTATACAACAGAATTGAACAGTTGAACACCTTGTTTTGACAAATAAAGAGCACCTAAAGACCATTTCTAGCATACTTTTTTTCACCTTTTTTTTCAGAATGTTTTCCTCATTTTCAAAATTTTTTTAAAATTTTTTTCAATCTTTATTTAGTTTTTCAATAGTTTACGTTTCAACTTGAAGCTGAATTAATGCTACGTTTGGGATGAAATTCACTTAAGATCTTTTCAGGTATGAACGTGAAAAAGACTTTCAATTCCAACAATCCCTCCCCCCTCCTCACCATACAATTTTTCAAACGCTCAAATTTTAGGAATTTTTTCAGATAGAATGATTACCTAGGTACTAATTTCCAACTTTATTCACACAGAAATATTGAAACAGTACAATGACCATAAAAAATACAAGTAAAATGGTTATCCCGGTAGGTAAATTAACTCTAAAAAATACATACAATAAATCAGATACAAAACAATGACCAACGAATGAAAAATTTACACGAAACCTCTATCAATAATATCTTTTAAAACATCAGTCACCATCGCAACTCTCTCTTCCTTGGCCATTTTCAAAATAACACGAGCCGAAATCTCGCCAGGAACGACCCACCAACTCAGCTCCTTGTACTCTTCGAACTCGGGCGAAAACAACGACGTTAACCAATCCGTTCTAGGATTACTTTCATACTCCAGCATATAAGGTATGAAAAACGAAACACTCAGATATCCCAACAAAGATTTACGTTTGAATTGCTCCATTATCTGATCTTCACTAGGAACAAGGTCGTTTTCGGGGAAGGTATTCTTCAAAGAATTGTAATACTCGTCGATCAACTCATCCCAATACAAATCTCTGGTATTCTGGTCTGTGTTCATGTACAATATGGTGGCCAAATCGACAATCGGCGAACAGTACCGAGAATTTGCTAAATCGATGAACTTGACCTGGACTGGGATTCCTTCGGCGTTATACCTGAATAGTAAATTATTCCTGAGGAAATCACCGTGACAAATCACAGCTTCGGGTTCTTCGCAGGAGGTGAAAATATCCTCGAAGAATTCGATCGGATGTTTTAATATTTCACGAATTTCTAGAAGTTTATTCCGGTATCGAGGATCGACGTCGATGGATAAAGTCTGGAAGTACTTCTCGTTCAGAGTATCGTAATAATGTGAAGGTGTTTCCAGAGTACACGTGTGATGAGTTTCGATCAAGTTGGCGGCGATATTGGCGAATATCTCGGGATGAGTTTTCTTGGCTTGGTACGAATACGCGTGGAATTCGCCTAGTTTCTTTAAAATTAATTTCAAATGAGTCGAGTCCAAGAATACTTTGGATTTGGGTAATTTGTAACCGGATTCGATCAAATTCTCCAAAACAATCGAGCCTCGTTCGTCTTCATTTTGCAGCGATAGGCACTGGTAGTAAAACTTGGGGAATAAATTAACGATAGAAGGGTCCAGTTTGGCGAAAAATGGTACGACGACTGTGTACACGAAGGATTCGTTGGAGAAAGCTAACTCTACGTACTTTGTGCGGAAATCAGTCGCTAGCATTGTTTTGATGATCATCGACTTGGTACGATATTCTTGACCGTTGACGTCTACGTAAACAATACGACCGCATAATCCATCGGTAGAAAATCCATCCAATAATTTGGAATTCTCGGGTTCGAAACATTTGAACGAATATCCATTCCGAAAGTACTCGGTTTTCGAGAAATAATCGCGAAATACGAAACGATTTAGCCACTCGAATGTATTCATTTTCAATCACGAGACTCGATAGGTAAGTTTTAACACAAGTTTGCGATAAAGCACAACTGGTTCTAAAATGAAATTTCGTATCGGTAACGGACACGAGAGTTTGTTGCGATAAGATAGTGGTAAAAGGTGGATATAGATGTTCCAAACAACAAACTTTTTACACGAGTAGATATGACGTGACTATAACCTTTTATATGTCTTTCCGAAATTCCCAAGTGAAGTGATTCATCAAACGAACCAATTGGACCAAATCATAGAAAATGAAAAATGATAGTATTTTTTTGATTGTCTCAAAAATATGCGAGTGAATTTCAAATTCTACGTAATAAAATCAGTAGGGCGCCAGTTCTTTTACCTTTATAGATTAGGTATTCAAACGTAGGTACCTACATATCACGTCACAGCTTCTATAAACACGAGTCAGGCGGAAAACTGACCAGAGGAATGATCAGTTCATTACCCTTATCTAACACGTTTGAACTTTCATCTTCGGATAATTGCGTTTTCCCGACAAAATTAATCTAATATTAATACGAAACTAAAACGAAACATAATATCTGTACAGTCAAAAACCTATTAAATCGTTTAGGTATTTAAAAAAAAAAAAAAAAAAAAAAAAAATGAACTACCTACTGAAGGAAAATTGTGATGTCTAATCCAAGAAATAAATCTATACATAAAAATTCAGCGAAGTACCTGGTTCGAATCAGTGAAAATCTACATGGTCACCACCACTAGTCCAATCATTCAGATAAATGATTTTCCCTGACTTTTGCCTATTTTTTAGACTCACGTTTTAAATTTTTCAGATCTTTTCAATTTTAACTTTAACCAAGACCAACTTATACAAGAAAACCTCTGAACGTGTTCGTCACCAATTTAAATACAAACAACCGCAATTTTTGGAAACAAATCATGGCCTAGAACCTTCATAAGTAAAATTTCAGTTGCGTGCTGCCTAAATTAATTTTCTAATTTTTAGCGAATTTTTGGAAATCCGAAATTGACAATTTAAAAAAAAAAATACATTACTTGAGTATTCATTCGGTTAAAATGATGAAAATTAGTCCTAAAAATAATTAAACTGATACCCCAGATTCCACCATTTCGAGTCCTCCTGAGCCACCAGCGCAATTTTCGATTTTTCCCGAAATCTTAACCTCGTGAAATGAGTGGAAATTAATTTGGGCAACTAAAAATCAATTCGTGGTTTATTCCTTACAAGGCAACCTCTTAAGGTGTCACACTCCGATTTGAACGGGACCGCGATTTTTGGAAAGAGCATAGTCTAAAACCCCCAAAACTAAATTTTCAGCTGCCCGAGTTCATTTTTCGATTTTTGACGAATTTTTGAAAATTCAAAATTGACTGTTTTTGGCGATTTATGCTTTTTTTAAAAAAAAGTACGTACTTTATCAATAAAAATGGTCAAAATAAGTCCCAAAACTAATATTAATCACCCAAATCCAAATTTCACCATTTCCAGCCATTCTGGAGCTTCCAGCGCGATTTTTCAATTTCTCCAGAATTTTGAATTTGTTCCAGAAGGCGTGAATATGTAGTTCGGCAGCTAAAAATTGAGTTGTGTATTACACTCGACCTGTTTAACGAATTTATCTGCATTTGAGCCGATTTTGGGAGTGACACCTCAAGAGTGGTTTTTTGACCAGCTTTTTTCAAAATTAAAAAATCCAAAAAATCAAAAGATATCCGTTTGTGAGGAAATTTTTGAAATTTGCACGAATCGCTGTATTTCTTTAAGAACTAAGCCCCGGAGCGTAAATTTTACCATTTCCAGCCGTTTTGGAGCGAGAGTGACACCTCAAAAAACCACTCTTGAGGTGTCACTCACAAAATCTGCTCAAATGTGGAAAAACTCGTTAAACAGGTCGAGTATAATACACAACTCGATTTTTAGCTGCCCAACTTCATATTCACGCCTTCTGGAGCAAATTCAAAATTCTGGAGAAATTGAAAAATCGCGCTGGAGGCTCCAGAATGGCTGGAAATGGTGAAATTTGGATTTGGTTAATAAGTATATTAGTTTTGGGACTTATTTTGACCATTTTTATTGAAGAAGTACGTAATTTTTTTTAAAAAAAGCATAAATCGCCAAAAACAATCAATTTTGAATTTTCAAAAATTCGCCAAAAATCGAAAAATGAACTTGGGCAGCTGAAAATTTGGTTTTGGGGGTTTTAGACTATGCTCTTTCCAAAAATCGCGGTCCCGTTCAAATCGGAGTGTGACACTTCAAGAGGTTCCCTTGTTAGATGTTTAACGATGATTGTCTTTTATTTGAGCCAATTTCCAGGCTGTCACCTCTCATCATTCAATGAAAAACTAAAACTAGAATAATCAAAAAGTCCTGGTCAAAAAAACACTCTAGATACATACCTATTATTCTCATCAAGACTTATTTTCATCATTTTCACCAAATAAACATTAGAAAAAAAGATCATAAATCTGTAAAAAAGGGAAGTATTTTTTTTCATAATTTCTCCAAAAATTAACGTGGGCAGCTAAAATTTTGGTTTAGAAAACTTCAGACCAGGTTTCCCCCCCAAAATCGCTATTAAGGGAAGAACAATTTCTTTCAAACGTCATTAGCGACAAATTGGCTCATTTACACATAAATTTTCGCCTCAAGGGGAGGGAGGTGAGGGGGTTCGCGGGGTTAAGGGGGGATCCAAAATCAATTTTGGTTAAAAAATTGAAAATAGAATTTTTCACGTCTTTGAATTCGCCATTCAATTGTCTTCAAAATGATGCATGTAACACTTCAGAAATATCAATTTTTTCCCTTTCAATTGAAAAATCAATTCTTCAAAATTCAAAATTTCTGCAAAATAAAAACGGGGAGGGTTCAAAATCAATTTCGGTTCTTTGGTCAAAACCTCAAAATTTGAATTTTTTACATATTTGAATTCTCCATTAAATTCTCTTCAACATGATATTAATAATACGTTGAAAAATCAATTCTTAAAAATTCAAGATGTCCCCAATTAAATTTAAAAAAAAAATAGTTTCAACTTTGAACTCATTTTTTTTCAAAATGTACTTTTTTGATGTTCATGTGCCTTTTTCTCAATAACGACTGTACTTCTCGACCTACATATTTTTTTTCACTTTTTCAGCAAATTATACTCTACAAATAGACACAAGCTTTTTTATTTTTCACTTGAAATTTTTTTTTGAAATTTATATGTTGAAAAACGTAGTACTTTTGGAAACTCTTCTGAAAATTAAAGTATAAATACTCAACCGCAAATTCATTTCTAAAATCCTCGTGTAAAATGTTAAAAAGTGGAAGAAAAATAGATTTTTCCAAATTTTGGCCTCCCCTCAATCTTTTTGCCATTGCCAGTTCGAAAGTGAATTTTTGATCAATTTGTAGGTGGGTAGCTAAATTCCAGAAAAAGTGCAAAACATTAAATTTTCAAAAAAGGTAAATTACGACCAGTTTCTTCGCAGTAAAGTTTATTTGTGACCTCTCCAGACCGATTTGAAATTTTTGGAGAAAATTGAAAAATCGCTGGAGGTTTCAGAATGATCCAAAACTGGTATTTGTACGTGGGAGTTTGATTGAAGAAATTATTCAAAGTGTATCACTTGGCTTGAAAAATTTTTATATTTTACGAAAATTATTAAAAATAGTCTTTAGAACATCTTTTTTAAAATCGTATTTAATGTTCTCTGATTTTTTTCGGTTTTTTGTAGACTGAGCAGTGAGCATTCTGACATGTCTCACCACATCTCTACAATTTTTCGATTTTTTTCTTCAAAATGAGTGGAGCCAGCTAAAGAAACACTGAAGGACTTTATAAAAAAAAAAAAGAAATAGATATTTGAAACTCAGAAGTCATATCTGTGATCATAAATTTTCGAAAACACAGGATTCGATATCGTACATCATGAAACTTTTTTCTCAACCTTTTTTTTCAGTTAAATTATGAAGAAAAAAAAACCTGTTCAACATTTTAATGTTGGAAATTATGTGAAATTCAAGAAATGTTGGATGAGTAGATGTAGAGTGACTCTATTTGATTGTAAGGATTTAAGGCAAATTCAAAATGAACATGTTCAGTAACAATTTCTCGAAAAAGAATTTCAGAAGGTGAATTTTTGGAAGTAAAGATACCTATTTCGAATTTATTTTTTTATCAGTCTTCGCGTTACTCCGTCTGTGTTCTGCCAACTCGAAAGAACTCAACAAAACTGATGAAAAATCCAATAATTTTAGGTAGGTCTTTATTCAAATTACTCAACTCAACAATACACATTATTTTCATGTTTTGGATAAAACATTGAAATACGAATAAGACATTCGTAAAATTTGAGAAAGCAATCGAAAGGAAGCCACGTACGATACACCAATTTTTAAATTTGATTCATGTTGCCTCAGGCATAAGAATAAGATCAAGAGTTTTTTGAACTTTCTCGACTGTTTGAACCATTCGATATCGTACAGCATGGTTCTTATTTTTTCATTCTGGAACAAAAAATTAATTTCATTCATCGCTCCGATTTTCACCAAATTTAGAAAATATATGTATTGATGAAAATGAAACTAAAAGAGATGGGAGTTGAAGTAGAATAAATTCAATAGGTAATAATAAATCATTCGTACCATATCAAAAATCACTTCTCCGATGTAACAATACAGAAATAAATACGAAGTAACCATCACGAAAACTGTAATGAGTTGCATCATGGCTGGAACGGTTTTTATCACCCTGAAACATATTCGTTACCATTAAATTTTTTTTTTTTCAATCAGAAAACTCATTTTACCAGCTTCAGAGAAGCAAGTTTTCCTGTCTCTTTATTATTTTAAATCCAGGATTGAATTTAATACGTAGGTATCATTCATACTTATAAATTTGAAAGCTAATAATATCAACGTAAAATTCGCCGAACTGTACATCAAATTCGTAGCAAACACCAATCCATAACAAGAGCAAAAATTCTTAATGAACCTGTAAGTAAAAATGAACAATAATAAAACAAGCAAATAATTGTATTGATAGGATATTTACGAGCTAAAGCAATACATATTTTAAAAAATTCAAAAATAAATTTCGTATCAAACCTCCAAATCACTTGATGGTATCGAATAAACGTTTTAAAATCTTCGTACCCTTGATCGACATCTCGAAGCTTCATTCTGATAACAAAATCCTCCAACATCTGTCTTTTGCATTGTACTTCGAACACAAAATAAGAAGTGAACAAGAACCCGAATGAAATCGGCGTGCATAAAGCAGCCAACCACGAAAATTGTAACGCAATCGTCGACAGGTATTTCGGGTACGTATCAATTTTCCAAGGAAACCAACAAGGAATCAGCAGAGTGTTCACATCTCCTAATTTATTTCCTGATATAGGGAAAAATAAAAAAGGCGATGAAATTACCAACGCGAAAATACCATAACTCATCAAACCGTAGGAAAAGAAAAATGATCTGAATCTGACGTTTGTGTTCTGAGGTAATCCAGATTGTTGGGCGATTTCGACGAAATTTTTCTCAAATATTTTCATCATTTTTAACAAGTTGTGTTTTTTAACATGCAACATGAGTGTGGTGCAATTTAAGAAGATACCGTTGAATATGAAAATTAGAGTCATGCAGAGGTCGTAGAAAGAGTGAATATTTTTCAACGTTATTACTTGGCTACTGGTGAGGAAAATAAACGCGTAGAGTAAATAGTATTTCCAAACTTTGATGATTTTTCCATCGATTCGATGCGTTTGATATTCGAGGGCGATTCCAGACCCGTTCAGTAAGAGTTTTAAGAATTTATGGGTGAAATTATTCTCCATTCGGATGATTTATGACGATATCGATATAGGTGATTATCCTCGCGAACAAATTCGCTGCATGTTGAACATCGTCAATGGTTTTCACGAAAGCTCGGGAAAATCAACATGTACCTACCTACATGTCACATATTATTTTAATTTGAACATTTGAATTAAGGATTTGAAACATTCGACGAATTGTCATCGTATTTTGAAAATAAAACAGAACAGAGAAATATAATAATTATACGTCTCGTCCTTAATGATACCCAATACTTACTCTCGAATGCGATTTCATTAAATATTCATTCGCATACGCGGGTAATTATGCCGTTATTTTCGATTTGATATGAAATCAACAGTTCTACGTATCATCAAAATACAACGATTAATAATGAATTATAGAACTATCCGACTCAATTTCATTTTCCTATAATTATCTACTTACCTGTCCAATATCTTATTCTTTAGGTGTCGATATAATTATCATTTATTCAAATCAACCAGCTGCATACCTACTTGATATGTATTTCTAATAAGACGTATGAGATATGAATAAATCGCACGACCACCTTTAATTCTTTTTTAATCCTCTGAAGAATGAGAGAGGGAAAGATAAAGGATGAGTCTCGGATTCCAACGCTTAAGCGATTTCTATAGCAAAACAGCCCAATTTTGAAAGCTTATGGTATCAAGATCAGTTCAACGTGAAAAAAATTTGCATATTTCAACTTTTAAAGAGAATTGATAGGAAATTATAAAATTATAAATTAAAATCTGAAAAGCTCAAAACTGAATTGTCAAGATGAAAGCTCAACTTTCCGTGGTGAGTAAAAAATACAAAAATTAGGTTGCCTGCAACATGAAATTTTCAAAAAAAAAACAATAATATGTAGGTACAGCCGAGACATTTTTAAAGCCTGCTTTCAAGGAAGTAGATTTCAAAATGGCATTTTACAAGGGGACCTCTTGAGGTGTCACACTCCGATTTGATTGGGGGCCTCGATTTTTGGAAAGAGCATAGTGTAAAACCCCCAAAACCAAATTTTCAGCTGCCAGAGTTCATTTTTCGATTTTTGACAAATTTTTGAAAATTCAAAATTGACTGTTTTTGGCGATTTATGATTTTTTTTTAAAGTACGTACTTGATCAGTAAAAATGGTCAAAATAAATCCCAAAACTAATACCAATTACCCAAATCCAAATTTCATCATTTCCAGCCATTCTGGAGCCTCCAGCGCGATTTTCAATTTCTCCAGAATTTTGAATTTGCTCCAGAAGGCGTGAATATGAAGTTGGGTAGCTAAAAATCGAGTTGTGTATTACACCTGACCTGTTCAACGAGTTTATCCACATTTGAGCCAATTTTGGGAGCTAACTTGATTTTATGGATTTTTTGATTTTGAAAAAAGCTGGTCAAAAAACTACTTTTGAGACGTCACTCTCAAAATCGGCTCAAATGTGGATAAACTCATTAAACAGGTCGAGTATAACACACAACTCGATTATTAGCTGTCCAACTTCATATTCACGCCTTCTGGAGCAAACATTCAATATTCTGAAGAAATTGAAAATTGTGCTGGAGGCCCCAGAATGGCTGGAAATGGTAAAATTTGGATTTGCGGAATTAATATTAGTTTTAGGACTTATTTTGATCATTTTTACTGATCAAGTACGTACTTTTTTTTTAAAAAATCGTAAATCGCCAAAAACAGTCAATTTTGAATTTTCAAAAATTCGCCAAAAATCGAAAAATGAACTCGGGTAGCTGAAAATTTGGTTTTGGAGGTTTTAGACTATGCTCTTTCCAAAAATCGCGGTCCCGTCCAAATCGGAGTATGACACCTCAAGAGGTTCCCTCGAATTATGGTCAAAATTTTAAAGAAATTGAAGCCAGGTGAATGACACGTCAATAGTTAATTTTACAACGCTGAGTTCAAATATTGACTCATTTCCGAGATCTAAACTTTCCGTAATTTCTAACCAACCCCATCTCTCCCCCCATGACCTTAAAGGTGATCAAAACTCCAAAAATTTCAAAAATTGATGGCTCTGATTTCGAATAAAATGCTCAAAAATTTGGAAAATGCTGATTTTGAAAATCATGGGGTATTCAACTCTCCCTTTCACTCAGTTTGTATCAAAATCCTTATACCCTAAATGTAATTGAAGCACTTCCTTCGATAGTTTGGCCAAAAAAATTCTTGGAATGTAAATTGGTCTTCTGTGTCACAATTGTCACATCCTAGCCAACTGATGAAAGCAAGTTCAATCAAAACGATCAGTCGATTACTTCTATATCTTCCTTTCACAAAGTGTATGTATTCCTATCTGCGTGATGACATAAATTGATGTTTTACATATAAGCAAAATAAGATTGACAGTGTTGGTCAAAACGTTTATTGAATATGTTACATGTTAACAATCAAAAACAACAACTTAGATATTCTAAAATCAGTCACGAAATAATGGTAACTCTTTAATTCGTAATACCAACGCAACACACATGATTTCATCGTATTCTACCCGCATAACAATATTGTCGACATAAGACATTCAAGTCGACAAATTTCAGACATGTTTTTTTCTCTAATGACTTGCAAGTTCACAAAAAGTAATTTGAAAAATGCTTCAGTCATTTTTACAAAATAAGGATTAAGAGATGTAGTACAAGTTTTCTACTCCAGAGGAATTATATCGTAAATTGTATTTTGAAGTGAATGATACTACGCTTGCTTGCATCTCCAAGAAGCAGATTTAATTCCAATACTCTAGACTTCTTGACAAAAGTTGATAATTTTATTCTCAAAAATACTGATCACATTGATGAAATCATTACGAACGATTTCAATAAGAGAGAGGTTTACCTTACATCGTGATAATTATGTTATTGCTTATTGGCTACATTTTTAAAAGTCGCTTTAAATTTGAGCCAAAAAATGTAACTGAAGTTACAACTTTTGTTTATAATTCTTTGAATAATTTGATTTCACAATTTTTCAAACCTTTAATATTTTTTTTCAACTGTCCCTCCAGTTTCAAACTGCAAATTATAAGAATGATGTTCTTCTACACTTCATTGACTTAAAACTTATTTAAGAAAAGTTATTGGCGGGAAGTTTTTTTTTTTTTTTTCCAACGTATGTATACATACTTCTATAGATTAAAAATTATTTCCAGTTCCAATCTACAAAACTTCAAATTTCTTCATTGGATTTCTGCAGACTTTTTGAAAATCAATAAACAGGTGTGCGTAAGCAACACACCTCCTAGTTATCAAGGATTGGTCAACACTACTCGCCAACCAAATCCAGGTATTTTTCTATTCTATTTTTAAAATTTTATTGTATGTCTATGACTCTATGTATCTATCTACCGAATTGTAATTATCACACTACCATTGCTTGTGTGATTGTAATCTTATGATTCATTTATTTATTTTTTTTTGTACATAGATGCAAATGTTGCATGAAATGGAACACAAAAACATCACAAATGGTTCACCATCATCATTATCTGACATTAATGGATAAGAGCATTTCTATTTTTATTTTATTTTTTTTAGTTGAAGAGAAGAAGTACTGAAAGACCAGGACAAATCTCGTCAAATCCCACATTCACTGACAGTAGGATGTTTTTCCGCATATCTGTGACTTGGAACTTATTTAAGAACCACCTTAGCGGCTGAATGATTTAATAATCTGTCAATTTAATAGTTTAAACAGTAGGTAGTTATTTCATTCGATTGACGGGTTGAAAGTGAAAATTCTACGAGTGAACTCACGAACTTAGTTTTGCATGCGATTAACAAAAGCTTTAGCAAATAATGAAAGATTGCTCAATTTAAAATAAAAACTAGTTCTATTTGTATTTAGTAAATAATTTCGATAGGTCAAAAGCTTCCAATAGACTCTTGAGGAGAAGGAGGTGGAAGTTCAGACTATAATTCATTTCACCTCCAGCGAATCATAATTCCTGTATTTGATGATGAAATCCTGGAGTGGTGCTCATGGTGGTTGTGATATTGAAAAATTATTGTTAAACATTGTTACGAAAATGAAATAATTTCATTTTCTGTAAAAAAAAATATCAAAATTTTGTCACGATAGGTATATTCAAATATTATTGGCTTCTTCTGTATAATATTTATATTTTGAGTTCATTGAACTCCAAACTTTTTGTTTGCGATCCTTTTTTGTGAACATTTTTATGTAGGTACTTGAATAAAATTTAAAATTTTATTGTCGATTGTTATTTGACATTTTGATTTGTTTTTCTTTGTGGGATGTAATTTCCCCAACAGATATCTTCATTACAAAAAAAGAAGCCAGATTTGAGTAATGTTAAAGTGTTTGGTTGTGTAGGCTTCCAACACATAGATAAATCAACAAGAGAAGATGGAAAGTTAGATCGTCGAGCGATAGAGAGATCGTTGGTAGGTTTTACCCACAACGGCTACGTTCTGATGAATCTTTGATGAAAGTTACTTATAGGTCTTGCAATGTCGATTTTATCGAAAATCGTAATTTCAAGGAACTGAAAGATAAAGGAGGAGCGATCATTGGAGATTTTGAGTTCAACAGTGATGAATTTGTTTATGAGCAAGTTGATGGTCCGTCCGAGAGATTGGACCACAACTACTCATTATCGGTTGTTGCTTATGAAGAGAATTGTTTCTTGAGTGATAGGATACAGAGTTCTTTTTGTGATGCTAGAAATTCAATTTTTCGAGAAAATTGGATTAGAACCACCTTAGTTGCTGTTCGCAGATTACCTGCTTCTAATTTTAGATTATTTATCTCGTACACAGTACGAACGTATTGAAAGTACACTAGGTACATTTTATCTTTTACTAATGTAGGCTTTCATCTTACGCATTCGAATTCGTCGGATGTATTGTAGGAGTTATTTTATACTTGTTATTCCATCTACTTGCTTTGTAGCGTATGTTGCTAGTTTTATGATGTGCATTATTTAATGCGATCCTAACTTTTTTACACGTTGTGCTTTTTTTTTGTAATTAAACGTTATTGATTCGTTGATCGTTTTAATTATTTTGAATATAATGCGAATGACCTATATTTTATAACAGTTGCTGAATGATTGAATCATCTGTCAATTTTATAATTTAAACAGTATTTCATTCAATCGACAGGTTGAAAGTGAAAATTCTACGAGTGAACTCGCGAACTCAATTTCGCACGCAATCAACAAAAGCTTTAGCAAAGAACGAAAGATCGCTCAATTTAAAATAAAAACTAATTCTATTTGTACTATTTCGTAAATTTCGAAAGGTCAAAAGCTTCCGACAGACTCTTGAGGAGAAGGAGGTGGAAGTTCAGACTATAATTGACAAAATTAAGCAGGGCCTCGAATACACCATCCATAAGAGTCAAATCGATGAAGATTTTCATATACTGGACACTGAAGCTAGCCATTCGCTGATACTAATCTACAAATTACCTTCGTCTTGAAACTCGAAGCTTTAAAAGCTCATCTCAACACGACTATCGATAATTACCAAGTAATTCGTGCAAAGACTCCAACAATTAGTTGTCTCAGCTCCACCACCGCCTAAAAAGACAGTTCACCTTCAGCGAATCACGATTCCTGTATTTGATAGTGAAATCCTGGAGTGGTGCTCATGGTGACAGTGATATTGAAAAATTATTGTTAGATATCTTCATTACAAAAAATAATTTAACAATGTCAACCTTTAAATGTAGTTATTATTATTAATAAATTTGAAATTATAATTTAGTTATTTTATTCATATTTGTAAAAATTCTTCAAATGTTGAAAAAATTGAGTTTGCAGATGGAAAGTAAGTAAAAATACTGGACATCTTCAGACAAGGAAGGGGCGGGATGTAATCATCGTTTACTAAAATAATTGTTCCCCATCCCCACAATATTTTTGTGGAACAGCTTTGTAATCAACTGTTTGACAATTATGAACTTTCAAATGTTAAGTTGCCTATGCATTTAGCCTATGTATGTATTTGGTTATTATGCAGTATTTTGCATTAAAGACATTTACGTTTTTTTTTTTTGGTCTAGGTAATTAATCAAGTCATTAATAATCAAATCGAGTCGTTAGAAATGGATATTCCTACACCTAGTACTACTCATCAAGCATTGGTTGACACTAAAGTCACCAAGCTAATAAAATGCAGTTCCTTCTTGAATGTATGCAACAAAGTCACCAATGCATTTTATCAGTTAGTTGACTTTGTTGCATTTATAATTTTTTGAAAAAAATGAGTCTTGGATTCATACAATGTGTATCAAAGGCATCTTTGAAGAAGGTAGGGAGAAGAAAATGAAATCCTGCATCAACAAGACTACTAAACGAGAACTGTTCCTGCCTTTTCAATCACAGACGAACCTGCAACTGAAGATACTGTATACAGTAACAAAAATCGAAATGGTACGAAGGCCTGGACAATGAACCATACACAGGGATACATTTGACCCTGGATAATAATTTACCGGTTCTGATTACTTACTTGAATTTTTAATTAATAAATATAAAAATGACAATTAAGATGTGTTTTATTGATGGTGAAAGGGTGATTGGGGAGGAGGGAAGAGTTTTGGTGCAAGATGAAGAAAGTAAGTACATAAATTATTGATTGATGTACAAAATGCTTTTGTTCTAATACATCTTTCATTCAGGATTAACATATCACTGGGCACGTATACGAGAAGAAGGGGAAGAGATGATTGGAGAGGATTATGTAGAGATTAGCGTTAATGTAGTGTCTCCTGATCCGGTTAATTCTACAGCTGCTAGGTGGAGCAGGCAGAACAGCCTGTTCAAAAGGAGAGTATGTATGCCCAATTTCCATGTTTCTGTCAAGTTAGTCAAGTGTCATGTAATGTGTGCACTTATTTATAATTTTTAAATTTCAAAAGTGATGCAGCAACAAAACTATTGCTCATTTTAGTTCATGAACTTCCATTCACGAAAGCTAAAAGTTTAAAACTAAAGCAACACATTGGAAAATGATATCCGATTTAATGCTAATTCACTCTGGTGGAAAGTTTGAATTCGATGCAGATAAGTGCCATAACAGATTTACAACACTCATAGCGGCAAAGAAACGAGTTACTGATAATTAAAAAAAAACAAAACTGGAAGATCTCGAGTGCGTACGGATGCATCCGAAGCATGAGCGCAGGGATGGTTGGCTAATTTTTTTTTCAATTCTGCCCAGTTCCATCGTCCTTTTCAATGCCAATTTAATTATAAGGATAACTTTGCATTGCTTTTCCCTGTTGCTCGAATTATTTTAGGTGCTCCAGGTACACATTGTAGTGTAGAACAATTGTTTAGCCAAGTAAAATTCATCTTGAACGATTTAAGAGGTAACATCATAGATTCTGAAAATGTTCAGAACATTATGATAATACGTTGTAATTTTTCGTATCTTGAATTCTTGACGAATTTTTTGATACTTTGTAAATTTCTATTCTCAACTTGCTTTTTGTTTTGGTAGACGCGTTTTTTTATTGCAAATAACGATGTAATACAAATAAAAAATGTAAAAACTTGTCAAATACAGCATTTTATCTTATATCATTCTCAAACAATTTAAAACTGACCGTTACTGGTAAATAGGTCTGAATTAGAGAAGTATTTTGATATGCTGCTTGCACTTCTAATAAATTAGCCGATAGCTTAGCCAATGACTGCTCGTTAGCCGTTAGCTTTAGCCAATGTCAGATTTGTTTTAGCTTTAGCCGTTAGCGTTAGCCAATGCGATAGGCTAACCATCCCTGCATGAGTGTCTGGAGTCTGACATTCTTAAAAACCTATCCGCCAATAAAAACCTATTGGGGCGGACCTCCTCGTTATCAGGACATCTTTGAATATTTTGTAAAAGTAAACACAAATCACAATGTGAAAATGTAATGATTTGATTGCTAAACAAATTTCTGTCTTTGATTTTGGGTTAAAATTTTAAAAAGAAGATACCTATTATGAAGGCAACGGAAGAGGTCGTGAATCCAACTCAAAATAAAAGACAACGTAAAATGATAATGTCAAAGATATCAAAAATGAAATTTGTGTATCACTGCTGAAACTGAAACCACCCTTCCTTCACATCCTTTAACCAAAGCTCCTCAAGATAATTGTTCCTCAGAAACAACTCTATTCTACTAGAAACAAACAAACCAAAAAACCAAATGAGTTTAGGTTACTGCGAGAGAAGAAACAGCTAATGGATAAAAAAATTAAACACCTACCTAATTTAGGTACTGTACTGTATTATTTTTTTTCAGAAACCATGGGCTCTTTTTCAGTTTGCTTTGGAACTATGGAATTTTTTTTATAGTTTAATTTCACTCCTAAACGCCATGAGTGTGGTTTTGATAATTCTCGTCATTACTCTAGTTTATTGAAGTGTATGTTCTATGTTAGATGAATTGTAATTTTTTTTAAATATTTGTGATAATAAAAATTGTATTACATGATGGGAATGAATAATATAATATTATTTTTATAAAAGTCATCACAATAATAATTTTTTTTTGTGTTTTGGTTTTCGTTTTTGTTATGTTGGTTTCTTATTTTTTTTGTTATTTATGTCATAAAATTCGTGACATCAATGGGGTATTTTGAAAAAATTGTATCGTAACAATACTGAGTTGTAGGGACTGGTACAAAATAAATATGTATGTGAATATCTAGACAAATTGTAATTTGCATTTATTTATGTATTTGGCATTTGTATTTATTTTGATAATCTTTGAAAATATTCGGAGTTGATTTGTTGTGTACAGTATCGGCGTAAATCAGTCGAACTTTATGTCGATATACCTACACAACAATGAACTCCAGAGTACCATACGGGATTATCGCTGAGGAAGCGGTAATCCTCGTATCATACTCTACCAAAATTATATAAGGCAAGGGTCCCTAGACCGGTATTATAATCAATGTGTTTTTTCTCTAAATATAGTGATCATGGAGAGCCGAGAGAGTACCTTGTGCCGAGTGTGGTGCGATGGCACCACACTGGCCAGGCCCTGGTTGAAATGGGTGAACAATTCAGACGTGAGAAAATGGACCAGAGTGGCCCGAGAGATTGAGAGACCCAGACGACTTTCCATCCTACAAGAGAGATCATTCCAAGACCGGTGCCACTCTCATGCTACACCGACATCAGGCAGTAAGAAGGCTTGATCAGAAAATTTGATAAGAATTAAAGTGCTTGCTTTGCCGGACCTGGTCATTGACCAGCTCCGCCAAGCCCAGTTATACTAAACACTTCTAAAATGCGCTAAACCACGAAAAATTTCAAATGATATTTGTTCCCTCTTCGTCGGAAATGAAGTAATATGAAAACAACAAAGGTTTCCCCCTAAAATCTTGGTCATTATTTTCACCTTGCGAGCTGAATATCGAACAAATTATATTTCCCTATAAAGATACACATTCAAGTCGACAAATTTCAGACATGTTTTTTTCCTTAATGGCTTGAAGTTCACAAAAAGTAATTTGAAAAATGCTTCAATCATTTTTACAAAATAAGGATTGAGAGATGTAGTACAAGTTTACTACTCCAGAGGAATTATACCTATTGTAAATTGTATTTTGAAGGGAATGATACTAAGCTTGCATCCCTAAGAAGCAGATTTAATTCCAATACTCTTGGCTTAAGTTTATAATTATTTTATTCTCAAAAATACTGATCACATTGATGAAATCATTACGGACAATTTCAATAATTGAGAGGCTTACCTTACATCGTGATATGTTATTGCTTATTGGATACATTTGGAAGCAGTTTTTGTATTGTTCAAGGTAGTGTAGCAGTACGAGCGAACCCGATATTTGAAAAATGCAACGAACGCATCTACGGTGTTGGTAAATTGGAAACCGGCACTGAAGTATTGGGTAAATTCACCGCAGCCGTCACCGTCGATAATGTAACCGTCAAAAACGTCGAAATCCTAATAGTACCTGATGCGATAATTCCCGCAAGTCGCTTTAAATTTGAGCCAAAAAATGTAACTGAAGTTACAGCTTTTGTTTATAATACTTTAAATTTGAATAATTTGATTCCACAATTGTTCAACTTCAAACTTTGAATATTTTTTTTTCAACTGTGCCAGTTTCAAACTGCAAATGAGAATGATGTTCTTCCACACTTCAGTGACTTAAAACTCATTAAAGAAAAGTCATTGGAAATGGATAATCCTACATCAAGCAATAGTTATCAAGGATTGGTCAACATTACTCGCCAACCAAATCCTGGTATTTTTTATTCTATTTTTAAAATTTTTATTGTATGTCTATGTACCTATTAGTATGTACATAATATTATGTACCTCTGTAATCATTTCGCGAATTTTCCGATTAAAATTTAAAAATTTTTAGCAGCTTGGTGAAGCACTAAAACTTCCGTTTTGAGTTTTATTTAGTTTTAATTCAGTATCTAGCAACTTCAAATTCAAATTCCAACATGATTCGTTTTGCTTTTTAGATCTCGTAAGAAATCGTTACCTATTTGGGAAGGTGGAGTGAAACCAATGGTAGGTGACCCGAACTACAGCCAGAGCAGTTTTTGTGACTGTGTAATTTCAACTTCAAATACTACAAACGCCAGATATCACCTCGAGACCGCCCATAATAGGCAATGATTAAAGATTCTAGACGATCGAGGCGAGTAAATTGTCCAAACCACTGAAAGCAGTTGTAAATGGGGCAATTCTTAGTACAAAACCAACATTGCGACCGCAGACAAATAAACGTCAGCAGAATATTATGAATTGGATGGGTGAGTATGATTATGATCGTAAATTTGAATTTACCAATTTTCTGTCATGTTATATTTTTGTTTGATTTTCAAAATTTGACTCATTTTTTTCATAATTGCAGACTATTTCAAGAATATACTGCTCCATCATCTGACGATGAAAACGAACCAGTTACCTTCGTCATCACAGGACGTGTCTGTGGCAGAAATGATAAAAAAGTGCTCCAAGATAACAGTGTTTTTTAACTGTAGCACAAAAGCAGCAAACCTTCTGAAAAAACAACTTGAAGAGCGAAACCTTCCATTCACAGCTCTGTTACAAGATGTGGAGACGAGGTGGAATTCTACATCAAATTCCACCTTCACTGACAGTAGGATGTTTTTCTGCATATCTGTGACTTAAAACTTATTTAAGAACCACCTTAGTTTCTGAATGATTGAATCATCTGTCAATTTTATAGTTTAAACAGTATTTCATTCAAGCGACAGGTTGAAAGTGAAAATTCTATGAGTGAACTTGCGAACTTAGTTTCGTACGCGATCAACGATAGCTTTGGCAAAGAACGAAAGATCGCTCAATTTAAAATAAAAACTAGGTAATTATATTTGTATTTCGTAAATTTTGATAGGTCAAAAGCTTCCAACAGACTCTTGAGAAGGAGGTGGAAGTTCAGACTATAATTGATTTCACCTCCAGCGAATCATAATTCCAGTATTTGATGATGAAATCCTGGAGTGGTGCTCATGGTAGTTGTGATATTGAAAAATTATTGTTAGATATTGTTACGAAAATAAAGAATTTCATTTTCTGTAAAAAAATTCTTCAAATGTTATTGAAAAAATTGAGTTTGCAGATGGAAAGTAAGTAAAAATACTTGACATCTTCAGACAAGGAAGGGGCGTGATGTAATCATTGTTTACTAAAATAATTGTTCCCCATCCCCACAATATTTTTGTGGAACAGCTTTGTAATTAACTGTTTGACAATTATGAACTTTCAAATGTTAAGTTGCCTATGCATTTAGCCTATGTATGTATTTGGTTATTATGCAGTATTTTGCATTAAAGACATTTACGTTTTTTTTTTTTTTTTTGATCTAGGTAATTAATCCAAGTCATTAATAATCAAATCGAGTTGTTAGAAATGGATATTCCTACACCTAGTACTACTCATCAAGCATTGGTCGACACTAAAGTCACCAAGCTAATAAAATGCAGTACCTTCTTGAATGTATGCAACAAAGTCACCAATGCATTTTATCAGTTAGTTGACTTTGTTGCATATAATTTTTTGAAAAAAATGAGTGTTGGATTCATACAATGTGTATCAAAGGCATCTTTGAAGAAGGTAGGGAGAAGAAAATGAAATCCTGCATCAACAAGACTACTAAACGAGAACTGTTCCTGCCTTTTCAATCACAGACGAACCTGCAACTGAAGATACTGTATACAGTAACAAAAATTAAAAAATGATAGGAAGGCCTGGATAATGAACCATACACACTACACAGGGATACATTTGACCCTGGATAATAATTTACCTGTTCTAATTACTTACTTGAATTTTTAATTAATAAATATAAAAATGACAATTAAGATGTGTTTTATTGATGGTGAAAGGGTGATTGGGGAGGAGGGAAGAGTTTTGGTGCAAGATGAAGAAAGTAAGTACATACATAAATTATTGATTGATGTACAAAATGCTTTTGTTCTAATACATCTTTCATTCAAACTTAACATATCACTGGGCACATATACAAGAAGAAGGGGAAGAGATGATTGGAGAGGATTATGTAGAGATTGGCGTTAATGTAGTGTCTCCTGATCGGGTTAATTCTGCAGCTGCTAGGTAGAGCAGGCAGAACAGCCTGTTCAAAAGGAGAGTATGTATGCCCAATTTCCATGTTTCTGTCAAGTCAGTCAAGTGTCATGTAATGTGTGCACTTATTTATAATTTTTAGATAGCGCGAATACATTGATAAACTGCCGTCCTTAGTTAAAATGTTAACGAATGAATACAAATTCACTGAGTCATGCAAAAAATTCACAGCGCAGCTCGGTGAGTAGCTTTGAAATTTTTTCGCGGGTCTCATAGTGATTCGAGTTCATGAAATTGCGAACTTGTTTGTTGCAGGGGTTCTCTAAGAATACGCCAAAAGTGAATTCCCGCACCCGGACATGGTACTCTGGAATACCTTCATTTTGAAAGTCCAGATTGTTAACAGTCATGTGCATATGGCGAAGGCGTTCCAAGAAAGCATTAAGAAGCCACTACCGCCACTCGGGACAAAAGTCAAGATCATGAGGGAACACATGGACAAAAGAATTCGGGAATATATGAAGCGGTTGAAGCGGACATTCACGTATGCGGAATATAAAGATTTCTGCCGCTACGTGATGGCTCATATAACGTTATATAACTTAAGGGCCTACGGAAATGAAAAATCTAAAAAAAAATCATTTTTTTTTTTTTGCTTTATATTCTTTCCTACACACCCCTCTTTCTGAATAAGTGTGTATTTTTCACCCACATTAATTTTAAGTTTCAAATTTGTGAACTGAAAGATTGATGAAAAAGTCAAAAAAATGTCAATTTCAAAAAAAATCAAAAAAATTCAAAATTTGATTAGAAATGATAAAAAAAATGAAAAATGGTAAATACGGGTAAATTCAAGTTAATACCGGTAAAAAAACAAAAAATAGAATGCAGTGTTGCCAAGTGGAGAATATATGAACTACAAACACATCATTATCAAAGGTCATCCAGTTACTGTTTGCAAAACAAGCAAGAGGTTCAATAAATTGTTGTTATTGTTATCACTTATTCACTATTCTGACTTGAGTATCTTTCTTTGCTCAATTTTATTATTTCTTCGTCAAAGTAATAGACTTTTATATAAATGCCGCGGAGTAATCGTATATTCAAGAAAAGAACGAATGTTTGCATTCGACGGGAAGTACTAAAAGATGATTCCGATACTCCCAAACCAAAACAAGGTTGCTCTAGTCAAACTGATGATAATTTTATAGATCTCGATGCTTCTTCGGTAAAACTGAATGTTCAAGCCGACTTATATGATAATTTTTTGAAAGATTGTGACGATAAATTTCAATACAACATTTTTGAAATCAGTTTGCTAAACAAGTTATTGAGTGCTTCGTGTGTATGTAAATTTTGCCGTGGTCCGGTGGAGTTATCAACGTTATCATTGAATGGACTCGCTCAAAATGTGATAATCAAATGTAATGTATGTTCATCTACAACCACAGAACCTAATTCGAAAAGATCGAGTTATGACATCGATGATGAACAAGTTGATTTTTACGATATCAATATTCGTACTATATATGCTATGAGAAGCATCGGTAAAGGTAAAACTGATATGGATACATTCTGTGGTGTTATGAATATGCCTCCTCCAACATCCAAATTTCAACCAATCATCAATATTCTTGGTTCAGCTGCGGAACGAGTATGTACATTGTCAATGCATGAAGCTATTGAAGAAGCTGTCATAAAAAATGATGATGATCGAGATTTAGATGCAGCATTGGATGGTACGTGGCAAAAAAAAGGTCATTCTTCCCTGAATGGTGTTATTACGGCGACGAGTGTCGATACTGGCAAGGTAATAGACTTGGAAATTTTTTCTAAATTTTGCCATTGTAAAAATAAATTGAAAAATGAGCACGAAGCTAACTGTGGAGCTAACTATACTGGAAGCAGTGGTGGAATGGAAGTCGAAGGTGTTATAAATATTTTCAAGAGATCACAACAACAGTACAACGTTCGATATAAAAATTACCTTGGCGATGGTGATGTGAAAGCCTACAGCTCAGTGGTCGATGCTATGCCTTATGGTAAAGATTTCGTGATAGAAAAAATGGAATGTATCGGTCATATTCAAAAGCGCATGGGCACTAGATTACGAAGATTGAAAGAAAAGTTGAAAAATACACTGCTCTCTGATGCCAAATCACTTGGAGGTCGAAATCGATTGACCAACCATGAAATTGATAAAATTCAGCGGTATTATGGAATGGCTATTCGTAGTAACTTGCATGATGTATCAGAAATGAAGAGAGCTATTTGGGCTACTTATTTTCATTTAGCATCTTCAAATGAGAAGCCGTTACATGGACTTTGTCCCAACACTGATGAATCCTGGTGCAAATATAAAAAAGCAATCCGATCAAATGAAGAATATGATCATGACAAACATGACCATTTACCTAAAGCAGTTATGGAAGCGATAAAACCAGTTTTCAAAGACTTGACTAACGAAGAGTTATTGAAGAAGTGTACCCACGGAAAAACACAAAATGCCAACGAATCGGTTCACAATGTTATTTGGAAACGCATACCAAAAAACATTTTTGTCTGGCTAAAGACATTGAAGTTTGGAACATATGAAGCGGTAGCATGTTTCAACAATGGTAGTATCACCAAATGTCAAATTCTGAGTAAACTGAACCTTCAACCAGGAATCAACTGCATAAATGCGATGAAGAAAATTGACAACGCAAGAATTCATAAATCAAACTTTGAAAAGTTGCATGAAGATGCAAGAAAGAAATCTCGTCATGGTAAAGAGGAAAAAGAAGAAGAAAATGGCGAATATGAGTCTGGCCTTTATTAATCTTGACTTTCCTTTTTGTTTGTTTTTTTTTTTTTTTTTAATTAATATGTAACATTACTTACTCCTAAAAAAATATTTGTATAGCTAAAATATTGAAAAAAATCTGTATTTTTCATAATAAAATATGTAAAATGGTTTAGGTTTGTTTTTATTAATGTTATCATACTTCAAAAAGAAAAATTTACGAAAAAAAGAGGTGGAAAACTTCAAATGCGATTTCCCGTAACTTATGTTTTTCGACATTCATGTTCCTTTTTCTCAAGATTGGTCAGGCGGAATTCAATTTTTTTTTTTTTATTGAGTTTGTAGAACTGTATTCTACAATTTAAAGCGCCATTTTCTTTTTTAATCGATTTGAAAATTTTTAATGAATTTTTATGTAAGAAAAAATCTGACTAAAAAAGGTGTGTTACGAAAAAATTTGTAAATTGGGTTGTAGTGGCTACTAAAAAAAAATCATGCTTTAAAGTGAAGTCTAAAGTTCAATGTACTACTCACCAAAATTTCATCTAGATAGGTCAAACCATTTTGTAGAAAAAGGAACATGAAAATGGGTAATTTAACATTGGCTTCCGTAGGCCCTTAAGAAGAGCGGGGGAAGTCGCGTCGATGTCACTTGCTCAACTTGATGCTTGCGAAATAAGTAAGTTGATACATGCAGGAAAATCAGCGTGGCGTGTAATTAACGTTTTTTCTCTGTTTAGTACATCCGGATCACCCGACGTTAGACAAGGTGTCGCCGGAGGAGCGGCGCTTCACTCAAGAAATTTGCGTTGTGTCCCAAAGCGGTAAGAGCGAACACCACCAGGCGGTGATAGCCATAATCACACCGGAGATGAAAGCAGCGATTTCGCGAATTAGGAAGCTCGCCCAGCGCCTCGTTGGAGGAAAAAACCTATACGTCTTTGAGCGTCGCGGAAAACTGAAGACACACCTACGGACGGACGTGGCATTCAGGGTAATCTGTCAACGATTAAACGTCAAGATCACGATAATAATGATCCTGATGAAGGCCGCAACCAACGCGTCGTGTAAGTATCAGGCGGAAGCGTCATAGTCAATCTATTTTTCACTTTTACAGCCATACTCCATGCCTCCACCAGTGAACTTGTGATGATTACCGCGCTTCCTTTGAAGTTTCAAGAGACTCGATGTAGTCTGGATTGAATTATTATTATAAGGCAGGCTTTATACTGGCTGTAGGATGGTAACTTATTCCATCCCTTAACCTGACTCAACTCCAACTTCTACATCCTAGGGCATTAATTTCTGCTGTATTCAACCAAAACATTACCGCTTTTTTTCATCAATAACAATGTTAAAGAGCAGTTTTTGAACAGTGTGGTGGTTTTTTTAAAGAGTTTTTATATTGTTTAGTTTTTAATAATTTAATAAAAATGTCGCAAACTGCGGAAAAAATTTATTGTCATGATATCAAGCTTGCACAGCTTATAGAAAAGTTCCCACACCTCCTCTCTAAGAAAAATGGCAATTACAAAAATAAAGCTGCCAGGGAAAATGAGTGGCAAATTATCAGTAGAGAAATGAATTGGACAGGTAAGGAAAATAAAAAGTTGCATTGGTAATACTGGGAAAATATCAGGAAAATTAAACTGGGTCCAGTTGTAAAATCGTGTCTTGCTAGCTTATCAGCCAATACAGACCATAACGATAATCTTGAAGTTCCGAGGTGTTTGCAGAGACTTCATGGTTGAATTAGCTTCCCAAATTTACCAAAGATTTCCTTTTAATGAAAGTGAGGTGAAGTTGTTGGAAGAAATCTCCTACTTCGAGCCATCAAATATTCTTTCCACAAGAAGTATCTACAGAATATCAACAGCGTTCCAGATGAATGCCGCGGCAGTTCACCCAGAATTCAAAAACCTGAAGATGGAGGTTCCCTCTGCTAATCGAGGTGTTTGATAGAATTTGTGTTCTGCCAATTTCGTCAGCAGTGGTGGAAAGAATTTTTAGTGCCATAAATCTGAATATTACGAAAATCACAAATCAAATCTCAACGGAGACGATGGAGGGAATTTTAAGTGGAAAGAGCCTCATCAGAGATCAGCTGATTTATAATATTGATTGCAGTCCAATGTTAAAGTATGTTGATGGAGAAATATATGATTTTAAAGATAAAAATTATAAAAATAAACCAAAAAAGAAGCGCTTATTGAAAAATAAACCTGGAATCCTTCAAAAAAAGAGAAAACTAAAATGACAGCCTAAGATGAAGAAAGTTTGATACCTTTTCCAAAGTTTTCAATTTTGATTTTTTTTACCTTTATTAATTAATCAATGGTTAAGGTTAATTGAATCCATATGTTGTAATATGTATTTTCAATTTTTCATAATTTTGATGGTTTTTTACCTTTATTAATTAAGTGGATTTCATGTTGAATTATTTGAATTTTGTTCACAATAATACATGATATTAAAATTTGGAATTTTTCAAGTTTGATTCTTTTTTCAAATTGAAAATGAAAATATCGATAGTTAAGGTTAATTGAATCCATATTTTGTAAAATGTATTTTCAATATTTTATAATTTTGATGTTTTTTTTACCTTTATTAATTAATTGAATGTATGTTGAATTATTCGTATTTTGTTCACAATAATACATGATATTAAAATTTTGATTTTTTTTTGCAGTGAGTGTATCAATTCCCATTTTTTATCAACTGAATAAAATGTAAAAGTACGACTTAGCGAGTAAAGGTACAGGCAATAGGCATTACGATTCCAATTACGAATCAAAAATACTGCGTACAGATTTTTTTTATTGTGAAAATACGGATTTTTGGGAATTTCAGTTGGTAACACTGATGTTTATTTACTTATTCTAGGTATCATTTGAGCTGGAAGACTTTTCACTGCAGGTGTATAAGAACTTAAAAGAAGCGGAGGATGGTCAAGCACACATTATGGATTTTCAGCCGTATGTTCAAAATCAAGAAACAGGAGGTGCAGGGTTACGAGAAACAGCTGCAGTGGAAGAGCAGTATAAAAGTGATTACTGGTGATTTCTGAAAACCTTCCTGTACTTTGTTCAACTATTACATGTGGTGGATATATTTTCAAAATCTTGGGACGATATTTCCAGTGTTGAGTTACTAAAACTGAATGACGAGTTCCCATTTACCAAACAGAGGTTTGTTACAAAAGAAAAAAGGTGGCAATTTATATGTAGCTGAGCAAATGAAGAAAAGTATAGTCTGAAGAAACGAATAAACTCATCATTAGAGTAATGTGGTACAGTTTAATCGAGATTCAAGGCACCATTTTTCTCATCATAATACATTCCACTTCATCATCCAATTCATGGGTGGTTAGTTGTCCATAACTGTTAGTAGTCAAATTGCGTTTTTAAAAAGATACATGAACGCTATCTACATGAAACCTTCATAATAACTTCATGCTGTACCTACTAATGTTCGCGTATATGGATTCCTTACTTGGAAACTGGTCATGCTGAAAAATACGCCTCTCTGATTGGCTGTAAGAAGGAACGCGCTACGCTGTTATCACTCAACTTTTTACATATCAGATTACCGGCAAGTCATTATTTTTTTTCCTCTTTTGTGCAAATTATAAATAACCTTATTACCTATAATAGTAATATAATTGATTGAAATTTGCAAGACTTGTATTGTATATTGGCGCATTTGAAAGAGTTCTTGATATCAATTGAATTGAACAAAAACCATTTGCCACAAAAGTTTCAGCATCAAATTTCAAATTCTAGAATTTGATAATGAATTTGGGCGAATATGTGCTAACGATCAAATTTATGCTTGCAACTTGCAAGATATCGAAGTTTAGCTAAATGTATTTCAACACAAACGTAATGGAATAAGCGAGATTCGCATCCTAATGTACTTATAAAATATGGTCATTACTCATTACTCCAAACTTTACATAATTCATACTCAATATCAAATATTATCACACTATTTGCGCACTGCATTACATACATTGTGCTTAAATAAGGCCAACGATGCGTTAATTTCACCAGGAAACAAGTAATTTGACATCACAGCTTCTTCTCGAAAGTTGTCAAATCCAAGAATTCTTCTATATTGACTCGATTATTTATAATTAGGTTTAGGTACGGCGTGTTTGCGTTCCTTTTTCAAAAAAAAAAACCTCTATTCTTTAATGTTTATATTTCAGGTAACACATTTTGACATTTTTCAATTTTCATCGATTTTTGGAATTAGGAAAAAAATATGAATAATTAATTTATTATCATTTGCGTTTCACTTCACAGTTCACACTTCACAAAAAACGCAAGATGATAACTAGCAAAATGCTAAGTCCTTAGAAAACGCCCTTCGGCATTTTGGCCAATCATAAGGCAGTATTTCTTAGCATGACCAGTTTCCAAGAAAGGAATCCATATACGCCTAATGTTCCAACATACAAAATTGGCGAGATAGCTTTTTATTTGGGGATACAGTTTTGAAAAAAGTGATTTTACAAATGCAAAGTGACACATGTTAAATTGGAACTTTCTGTTTTTAAACATCAAAAATTTTTCAAAGGTAAATAAATTATGCATCAATTTAAAGGAAATTTCATCTAGAATTCAGTAATTGCATGTTTAGTTACAAAAATTTTTGAAATGAATAAAATTTTTTGGTACAAAGATGAAAAAACGAAAGGTTGCTAGTTGTCAAAAAAGGGAATATTGTTAGTTGTCAATGAGACAGTTTACAAATACATATTATATGCATCAAAGTAGAAAAATATTTTCAGAAAATTATCTATTGCATTATTGAATAATTTTTTTTCTGCTTTTCATTCTATAAAACGAATAACAAGTTGAATCGATTGATTTACTAACGCTAAAAGAATGACCAGGCAAACAAAAAAGTTTTTTTTGAAGATTTTGAAGTCATTTATGGGTATTTTTTCAAGTTTTTAGGCTGATCTAAAAGTTTAGTCCTCGCGTTTTTTCTTTTTTGAAAATTTTCAAAAATTGAATTGTAAGTTTTTTTATTAATAGTGAATGCGTGTTTGACAACTTACAACAGAGGTGGTTGTTGGTTGTCACAAAAAAGCATCTTACTACCTAAATCCACCATTAACTATTCATTCATCACATGAACCAAAATTCAATTAAAAAAAAAGAAAACACACGCAAAGAATCAAGCTTTCAAATGAGCCCAAAACCGCAAAGAAACATTCATAAATGGCTTCAGAAACTTCAAAAAACATTTTTGTTTGACAACTAACCACCCATGACCCTATGTACTTGTTAAATCCCACATTCACTAATGGTAAATAACTTGAATTATCTACAACGTTTTTATCGTTTTATGTACTAATTTTCAATTTTATTAATTTCTAAGGGTATTACTTATTGTATACTTTATTCATATTTAGAAATGTGTGCAATCATTAACAAATGTTGTAAAACGGTATTCAACGCTACTGGGCGAGAAGCCCGGATTCGTCAGAATTCTGAAATACAAGAGTCAAGACCCCAAAACTAGCAGTTTCGCTATTGTCATGCTCAACCCTGGACTGCGGAAACGCCTAATAAACTACAGAAAGATCTTTGTGTTGTATAAGCGAACGGTTGCTTGCAATTAGAAAAAATAACAACTTCTCGCTAAAAGGTTCCTTTTTACCTTCGGTTGCTTGCAAGTTATAAAATCGAACAAAGATCATTTGTGAAAGTTATAAATTGAAAAAAAATTATTTTTATTAAGAAGTAAGTTTCAAATCACCTTTATTTTCAAGAAAATTAATTGCTTTTTAAATAGCAATCAATACTCAAAAATATTAACTGTTTCAGTTCATTAGTAGAAGCATTCGCGAATAAACATAATGCAGTGCTACCAGTAATAAGCAGTAATGATACATGAACTACATGCCCAGCACTTGTTACCCAGCATCAGTTATAAATTGCTAACGTGATCATTGAAAATATGGGTACAGAGGCTGAATCGAACAAGGGCTTTTTATTTCATTGTGCCCAATTACCTACTACTAACTCCGAAACGATCGTCAATTATTCACCAAAGCTGTTTTCAAATTGTGGCCAGTTGATACTCCAAATAAAATGGACGAAGTGCATTAATTTCTGCTGTATTCAACCAAAACATTACTGCTTTTTTTATTGATAACATTGATAACAATGATAAAGAGCAGTTTTTGAACAGTGTGGTGGATTTTTAAGAGTTTTTATATTTTCTAGTTTTTAATAATTTAAGTAATAAAAATGTCGCAAACTGCGGAAGAAATTTATTGTTATGATATCAAGCTTGCACAGCTTATAGAAAATTCCCACACCTCCTCGATAAGAAAAATGGCAATTACAAAAATAAAGCTGCCAGGGAAAATGCGTGGCAAATTATTAATAGAGAAATGAATTGGACAGGTAGATAAGGAAAATACAAAGTTGCATAGGTAATTTGTTATTTTCCAAATTTTTAATCGCATCTTTATACAGTATTGGTTAGTATTGGATCGTGAAAAGCATTGGGGAGTAATAAGAAACAGGTACCTATTCAAAGGAACAGAGCAAACAAACAGTGTCTGGATGGGGGCTACCGATGCTACACTTGAATGGCCAGTACTCCAATATCTAGGATTCCTGGACAATATTGCTCGGCGGAGGAGAACGTTTGGTAATGTTGGAGTTGAAGTATAGCAGTCCTTAACTGGTGCACAATTTGAAGAAACAGAAGTGGATGATGATATTGACAATACTGTGGTTTCACTCAATGGCAAAGGCGATGAAACATATACACAGCATAATGAGAATGCCGCTGAATCTAAAATTTTGTATTTGAACCAATCTACTGGTAAATTTCTTATTTCATACTGTGGATAAAATATATTTACCTTTTTGTTTTAACTTTTAGTTATGAATTTGTGTGACTGTTACAGGAATAGTAGGACCATCAAATTCAAAAGCCACAACACCACCTTCAGGTTCTGTAACACCTTCTCCTTCAGTATCCTCCAGTAAATCGTTAATAATTCAACGAGCAGGAGGTGCAGGGTTACGAGAAACAGCCGCAGTGGAAGAGCAGTATAAAAGTGAGTACTGTTAATTTCTGAAAACCTTCATGTATGTACTTTGTTCAACTATTACATGTTGAATTATGTACTAAAACTGAATGATGAGTTCCCATTTACCAAACAGAGGGTTGTTACAAAAGAAAAAAGGTGGCAATTTATAGCTGAGCAAATGAAGAAAAGTATAAAATAGGACTTCACTGGTGAACAGTGCCAATGCCGGAAACACTGACCAAAGCTCCGATTGTGATCCAACATATCACTATAATATGTAGTTCGTGCAATGACAATAACTCTACCAGTTCCGAATTGCAATCTGTATCAGATTCACAACTAGAATCAGATGCGGATGACCCTACACCAAAACGCAAATGTAAATCTGAATGACAAAACCGAGGCTACAAAAATACGCGTAAGGCAAAGATACCTCGAAAGGCACACAATGAGAAGTCAAAGCTACCCCAAAAGGGCAAATGAAACCTTGAGTACCATACCCCCCTTCAGAAAGAATGACCGCCATAAATATCAAGCTTGCCTACCTCCGATGAAAGTGTCGCTGCAACTGTAGTTAAAGAACTCACATTGAACGTAATACAGAATCAACTTGAAAAATCGCCATTACTAGATGGTAAATTCATCACTTTTGTCGCATTCAATAAAAGTGTCAATCAAGAAGGAAAACTCTCGGAAATAATTTGAGCTAGATGCTCGAATTGTAAGGTGGAAAAATTGGTTCTAAACCAGAACCGCTCTAATCTTCTTTGACATATTAAATAATCATTAGGGCAGAATGGCATTCTTTTCCTCATGGAAAATTATCTCATTCCTCATATCTGTGACCTGTGACAAATCATCCCTTTCACCAGACAAATACAAATTTAGGTTTAAAAAGTTGCACTTTTTCTTGTAAATTCGATATATGTACATCAAAGAAAGAGGGAAGAGGAAGCCGAGGAGGAGGAGAAGGATCCGCGGTTGACATTTCCCAGCCACAGAACATAGGAGATGACAATATGGAAATACAATACCAACCTCCTCCTTCACCTCATCATAATGGTAAGTAAATCATATTAATCACGAGGCAGGGTAAAATTTCTGATTCATCCTGAGAAAAAGTTACAATGTCTCAAAAATCAACTTTTTAAAAATAAAATTGATCTAAAAATTAACAATTTCGAATTTTTAAATTTTTGTAAAAATAATATTTCCAATTCCAAACTATTAGCTTATTGAAAATTCTTCAAAAATGAAACATTCTCCATTGACAGTTTTAAAAGCTATCCAAACACTAAAAAATTGTTTAAAAATAGAAAAATTATAAAACATGAATAATTATTGAATACCTAGTATGTTCCAAAATTAAAAAACTAATTTTTTTCGAATCAAAAGTTTCCAAAAATTTAATATGCATTTCTCAATAATCCAAAATTTTACATGAATTAAACATTTTCATATATTTTTTGTTTCAATTACAGATTTGCATAACGAAAATGATGAAGATGAAACACATGAGCCTCAGAGCATAGTAGATGAAAATATGGAAATACAACAGCATCCTCCTGCTTCACCATCATCACAGCATAATGGTAGGTAAATTATATTGAATTTTTTTAAATACAAAGTTTGCAAAAATGTTGTACGTATTTCTCAACAATCCAAAATTTTACATGAATAAACATTTTCATATATTTTTTGTTTTAATTACAGATTTGCATAACGAAAATGATGAAGATGGAACCCATGAGCCTCAGATTCAGAACATAGTAGATGAAAATATGGAAATACAACAGCATCCTCCGGCTTCACCTCATCATATTGGTGGGTTTATCATTTTAATCATGAGGCAGGGTAATATTTCTGGTTCATTATATTATTTTACCTACTAGTTCAAAACATTGTGAAAGTAGATAAAAAGGAAGTACATCAGCCTCCACCTGCCTCGTTCTTTTTCATTTAACTTTCAGAGAGAGAAAAAAATGTTAAAATTTTAATTTTAATTCAATTCTTTGATTTCCTTCATGGGTGTAATAATCTTGCAATTATAAACACCTTAAGAAACATTTTTTTCAATAAGTAAATTAAAAAAATGAATTTTCTGGTTTTTTTTTTTAAACAAAATTATATCAGACTTGCTGCCAGAGCTGGCACTGCTGACTACGTCCAAAAATTCAAAAATTGTAAATAGATAGGTACATCAATTTTTTTTAAAATTTTCTTGACATAATACTTATCTGCTCAAAATTTAAAATTTCTTAAAAAACAACTTATTTAAAATATCAATGATCTATTTTTGTAAAGAATAATAATTTTTCCAACTTTTAAATTTTTCAAAAATTGAAAATTTACTGCAAAATTATTTAAAAATCGAAAAATTCTCAAAAATGAGAATAATTTTTACAAACAATGATTGAATATGTTATAAAATTCAAAAACTGAACTTATTGAATAAAAAGTTTCCAAAAATTTTAAATTTCCCAAAACTAAAAAATTTTACATGAATTAAAAAAATTTCATACTTTTTTTTCAAACTTACAGATCTGTTGGACAGTGAAAATGACGAAGAACTTGAAGATAACTTGGAACCTCAAAATGAAGAAGAACTTGACAGTGATTTTGAAACCCCGGAGATAGTCTATCAGCTTGGGCAGGATCCAGAAATGGAAGCCCTTCAGCTTGCTGAAGCCCAAGCTTTGCAGGCAGTCAAGGTGTTTGAGGCTGTCCTAGCAATAGATGATCTTCCACCTCCTCCAACCATCCATGAATGCGTATGCTGCTTGAATGCACTAAGGTGTGTTCTTTGAGTATAAATATAATGATGATATGGAGAGATAAAAACCCAGGGTTTTCGCATATGTACGGTTTCACCTGCAGAGCGCGCAGAACGTGGTCAACCGCGTACCCAAACAAGAGAATTCGGGTGATGAAGAGTGAGGGAAGTGAAGACTCTTCACTCCTCGTCACCCGAATTCTCCTGTTTGGGTACGTGAATGACCACGTTCAGAGCGCTCTAGAAGTGAACCTCTGAAGCTACGTTTTTATCCCTCCATATCATCATTATATTTATACTCAAAGGGTGTGTTTTGTTGGATCCATGCAGGCATTTTGTGTGTTGCGATGTATGTATGTGGCATGTGCAAGTAGGATTGATGAGTGCCCTGTATGTAGAGTACACATTACAGGCAGAACCCACGTTTACATGTAATAATGATCTTCCTATGTTAAATGTCTACTCTACATAGTCACTAAATTTGTGATATGTAATATTTCATTGTAATAATTTTTCTAGTACTTGTATTATATTTTCGTTCTTTTGTCTGATGTAGATTCAAGTTTGAAAATTCTTTCGCATTTGAAAAATGTCCTTTGTATCATTTCATTTGTATATGTAAGCTTACACAAGTAAATAATTTATTTTTCTCTTTTTTTTTATAGTACGCTATAAAGCTACAAGCAACAATTTTTCAGGAAAAACTAAAAAAAACTCAAAAGAATACATAAGTAGAAGTGGAGCAGGAGATAGAAAGTGAAAGATTTCATCAGAAAATCAAGGAGACAAGACTCAATGTGAAGAACAAGAAAAAACCATGGGTCTTGTTTTTGATTTTATGCACAATTTGTACTTCACTAGCAGAATCTCTGTTGAGGTTTAACATTTGTGAATATCACTCAAAATTACTTTCTGGAAATATGATCCCAATTTCTACTGACCATTGGCTGAGCATATATGTGGTTCATGAATTCAATGCTTTGAATTTGGGAACTGCTGATTAATCGAGATCCCATTACCTTGTTGCCTTCTACAGCTACTGTAGTTTACTGGCCCCCGCTCGCCCAGGCATAGGGGTGTCATTATTTTGTGCATGAGTTCCTATGTAATCTTGAAATGAAATAAATAAATTTGAATTTGAATTTAAATAATGTATGTGGGTAAAATATTGGTGTTTTTAGCCTGTCAGAATTTGTCATATAGAAAGATTCCCTAACATTGTGCTTGCAGCTCCTAATAAATAACAAGTGTGATGCGTTTTGCAATTAGGGACCTTATGGTGAAAATTCGATATTTTCAGGAGACAAAACATCAAATTATCGAAATTTTATCAAAAAAATCAATTTTTCGTTTTCTGGTTGGTTGAAGTCTACTGAAGCACCCTCCATAAGTCGCTTTATTACTAGGATTCTGCTCGGCTGACAGCCGTAAATGAACGATTAGCGGATATTCCAAGATCACATCCAAGATACAATACCATAGATTCTCTGATTAACATCATCCGTAACTACGAGCGAAAAACTAGGCATTTCCCTTCAGGAGATATTACCAATAACGCTCAAGGACCTTGTGGTGAAACATTAAAAAAAAAAGGTACTTTGTGGTGAAAGATGAAAAAACTTGGCTATAACTTAAATTCTAGTACTGCAACAAATTTTTCCATAATCACTAAAATAAACACAGCCGGTTTTAGCAGTTTTACTTTGAAATTATTACTTAACTTTTTCAACATAATTTTAATTTTTGAATGTCAAAATAATGAAAAATGGATGAAGTTGATATATTAATAACGCAATATTAAGAGGAAGTTTTGAAATTATATGTACAATACTGATGCAAATAATGACGATGATGATGAAGGTGATGTTACGTTCAACATCACCGAAGAAAATTTTGAGTTACTAGGTGATGATTTAGATGATGGCAACGAAAGTACATATTATTGTGATTGCATTATGCATGAATATTGCATTTCAAAAATGCATTATCATACAGATCATTAAATTCATTACACCCGTTGATGTTGCAGATTAAAAGTATCATCGGGGAAGATGATTTGTGGAGTTTTATGCACCAGGGAGATGGTACTTGCGAGGTACATACTTAATTATCAACATTTTTCATTTTAAATTTAAACTATTTTTATGGTACTGAAAATTTGATAAAAACAAAATTATGTTTTGAATGTTTTGTGTTGTAGACGTCGCATCATACTAATAGCGAAGAAGACACAAATTTATTTACACAAGATAACTGCTGTATAAAAAACTGTAACAAAAAGTTCAGCAAATGTGATATAATTACGATGAGAAGCGAATCGTTAGCATCGTTAGCGTTGGATTACATTGATGAAAACAGTGGAGTACACTTACTGTACACTGTAGTACTTGGAAATATTCGAATCATGTGTAATGACAATAGTACATCAACGCGTGCGCGTTATCAGTCAGACAGACAGAGACCATTCAACAAATTTGTAGTATGAGGAATACCAGTTTGCCTGAAATTCTTTTTTTTTGTCCACTATAATATAACAGTGAAAAAATTTAAAACGTTTAATGCAGCTGTTCAAGTTGAATGGACTAGTTGAAGTAAGTAAGCCACAAGAACCGACGTAACCTACCTCACAATGTGCTTGCTTATGAGGAGTTCATAACAGCTGTTCAGTTTTGAATTTACATTTGCTCAGTTCTGTTGATGTATACATTTTTTTAACATTAGAATTAATTATTTCCATCTTTGAAAATTATATTTTTTTTTACAACTGATTGTTTTGTTCATTTGTTAAATTTTTACTTACATTTTTGTAGACCAGTTCAGAGACCACTGGATGAGCTGGATTATTAGGTTTGTGAGTTTTCATCAGATCATTATTCATTTCATTCTAGGTAGTCACCAAACAAAGTCATTTGAAATGGATAATCCTATGCCCAGCACTTGTTATCCAGCATCAGTTATACATTGCTAACGTGATCAATGAAAAGACTGGTACAGAGGCTGATCAAACAAGAGCTTTTTATTTCATTGTGCCCAATTACCTACTACTAACTCTGAAACAATCGTCAAATTATTCACCGAAGCTGTTTTCAAATTGTGGCCAGTGGATACCACAAATAAAATGGATCAAGTGCATCTATTCGTAACAGATGCGGCACCTTACATGGTAAAAGCAGCTAAAAATTTGAAAAAACTATACACCTGACTAATTCACATTACATGTGCCGCTCATGGAATACATAGAATATGTGAAACGATCCGATCCGAATTTCTATTGACAAATACAATCATCAGCGCAGAGAAAATCTTTTTTCTGAAGGCTCCTCATCGTGTAGAGTTGCTTAAAAGCATGTATCTATCCTGACATACCGCTTCCTCCTGAACCAGTAACCACTCGATGGGGTACGTGGTTAGAAGCGACAGAGTATTATTCAGATAACTTCTTCAAAATTGCAGAAGTATTTTCCTTTGACTAATTCTGCGACATGATCCAGAAATACTTGATCAAAGTACAAGAGTTCAACGAAATATGGGATAAAAAACACAATGTTCTCATTTTACTATGGGCCATGGAAGGAAGAACATACGAGCTTCAATTGCAGAATATTCCCATAGACGTATGTGTAAGTATGATTGAGTCATTCATTATGCCATTCTTATAGGCTTGATCATTTTTGTGAGTGGGTTCAGAAAAACCAAGAAAATCAGATGAATGTCAAAGTTAAATTTCCGAGAAAGTTCATTTCACACAAAGAATTTCCATCATTATCAACAGACACCAACATCGAAACTTCAAATTCTCACCCCGGGAATGAAATGAAACAAATTGAGCAGAACTGTTTCTCAAGGTGAAATGTGATTTATTAGCCAAAACATTATTTTGAACTGTAATAAAACATGAAAATGGAAAAACTTCATCAAAAGTGAAAAAACTATTCTTTTTTTGGAGGGGGGGGGGGGTTGAAACGAAAGAAATTTAGGCATAATGTACCTAAAACGTAACAACAAAAATCAGATCCATAACAAAAACAAAAATAGATTACAAAAAAATTAAATGAAAACATTTTTAATTTGCTTGTAAGAGAAGAGTTGCCTTTTGCATTTCATCATTTTTATGAGAATATAGCTCCACAGTGTGAGAGTCATGTGATTAAACTTATTGAGCATATCTATTAAGTAAATAATTTTTTATTTAAATTTATTTTCAATTTAGTTTAATTCAATTGAATTTATTTCGAACTAATTCAGTACAGGGACCTATAATTTAGTGGATTATGTAATCCGATTTATTTTTAGTTGACTCAAGTTTTTAATGTGAATTCATTAATCAAATTCAACTTATTTAAATTCAATTAAATTTTCTGCTGAGTGCTGATCAACTCTATGACACAAGTTGATCTTTATAATTAAAAAATGTGCATAGTGCAATAATTCCAGTTCTGAAATATGCAGAAATGGATTGTACAATCTGACACTGACCAAATACAACTGCATGTCAGCAATTATTCAAAAAATTTCACTTTTGAAGACTGCATCTAGACAAAATCGTATTCAATGATCAACTTTTTCATTTACTGATGTATGTTTGTATCATTTGTTTTGTTTTGTTCATGATTTGGAAAACTGTTTCTCAATGAAGGAATGTCACACTTGCGGAATTAAATATCATAGAAAGCGAAGTCTTGAAAAACATATAATTGAAATACATCAAGAGCAAATTGTTAGTTTCATCATTGTCCCATGCCTTGTGTACATTTGGGAAGGATAATGGGAAAATTAAACAAAGATTAAGAGGATCAACTTGTACAACCTACATCAAAATGTCATCAATCATGGCGAACATTCGATGAAAATGCACCAATTGTAAAAGGAAGACATGCCCAAAAAGATTAAATTGAAGGAAAATGTTAATTCAATTCCTCAGTACGATTATTTACATTCATTGCAAAAGAAAAAAGCTCCGCACTGCTTGTTGATCTGTGTTCAGAAGAATTCGAGTTTACCTGCAGCTTAAGTTTATTAGTGCAGCTATTTGCTACGCTTTCATAACCTAAGTATAAGTGATTCAAAGCCTTTTGCTTACCATGAATGATTACCTTTTTTAAAAGATGTTTATTCGTTAGATTTTACAGTGAGAGATGTTATCAAAATACATAAAACCATCATATGTAATAAAAAGATTTGCCAAGATTGAGCTTGCAGCTCCTAATCTATTAATTAGATAAAGAGTTCTTTGTATTTTAATTTCGTATGTGGAGTGAATAGTTTTGAAAATGCTAAGAAAACCTTCAACTGCCCCTACATTACTTTATTTCCAGTGTAAGATGATTTATTGGTCTATCTATTGTTGTATCCTGCACCCCGCACACTCTCAATTTGCTACTCTGTTTTCTAATTTTGGGCTTTCTTGCAGGATTATTGTACACCTATTTTGTATCAAGATGGATTCACCACCTCTTAATAATTCGAAATTTTATTCCGCTCAGCACTCAAGACTAATTCATCGTTCAATAGTGGATTCATTGAAAGAGTAGGTTTTAGCTGATTGTGCAGTTACAACCACGTTACAAACGGGCGAAGAACATCGTTTACTTAAAGCTCATCGAGTAATTTTACCTGCTCGAAGTAGATATTTTGCAGTAATTTCTTAAAAGTTTATAAACTAAGTCATTTGAAATGGATAATCCTATGTCCAGCACTTGTTACCAAACACCAGTTACTTAACAGTTCTTCCCAAACAAAATAATCTAGGTATTTTTCATTTCCTTTTCAAAATTTTGTTGTATGTACATGCAAACTCAATGTTCCAGAAGTGTTGCGATCGTATCTAAGGTGTTGGCAAGTTAGACACTGCAACCAAAGTCTTGGGAAAATTCCGCGCCACCATCACCGCTGATAACGTTAAAGTAAATAACATTGAGATTCTCATCGTTCCCAATCCGATTATCCCAGCACTGATCTTAGTAGGTCAAAGTTGTACCGAATCCCAGGAGGTTACCTTTCTGAAAGTACGTGATCAATTGGTAATGAGAAATATCAATCAACCGTTCTGTGAACATCCAGTCGTCTATCAGCCGAAATTCAGCAGAGTTTGAGTTGAAGATATCGTCAAATCTGCCGAACTGTTGAACCAAAACTTGGTCAGTTTTGTACGCGCCTATACTAATGCAATTGTCGTCAAATTTTCCAAAGCAAAAGATGATGTACGTACAATTCGTTTGTAACAAAAATGCATTTGACATGGATTTGATTTTTCCAAAGCAAAAAATGATGTTCGAATCATTTGTAACAAAAACGCATTTGACGTCAATTTTTCCATAGCGAAAACTGATGTTCAAACTGCTGGTAACAAAAGCGCTGTCCATTATCAATACTCCCAAAGCGGAAATCAAAATTATAATTACTATACTTGTGTTGTTTGTGTGATTTTAATCTTATGATTCATTTACTTTTTTTGGTAATGTATAGATTGTGTTTGTAGTGTTATTTTATTTTTAAAATGTTCCAGTGCGTAATATTTGTCATATACATAATTATGTATTTAGACTTGGCAAGATCTTCGCAGGGATGCTAAGAATGCTGCTGGTGATTTGCCGAAAAAGCCAGTGAACCAACGTTGATTTGAATGTAATTACGTAGATATTCTTCGGCTAAACGTTGCACTTCCTTTGGCCATGTGGCAGACCACATTAAGAGTTGTCTATTAGGCTGTGAGCAGAAATTCACTGAATGTATTTTGTATCTGCGCTACCATTGTACTTACATAGAATCAAATGGGCCATGGAAGAAAGAATATATGAGTTTCAATTGCCGAACATTCCCATGGACTTATTACCTTTTGTGTAAGTATGATTGAGTCATTCAGTATGCCATTCTTATAGGCTTGATCATTTTTGTGTGTGGGTTCAGAAAAACCAAGAAGATGATGAATGTCGAAGTTAAACTTCCAAGAAAATCCATTTCACACAAAGAATTTCCATAATTATCAACAGACACCAACATTGAAACTTCAAACTCTAACCCCCCTGGAAAGACTTTTGTCATTCATGTAAGTATGATTGAGTCATTCATTATGCCATTCTTATAGGTTTGATCATTTTTGTGTGTGGGTTCAGAAAAACCAAGAAGATGATGAATGTCGAAGTTAAACTTCCAAGAAAGTTCATTTCACACAAAGAATTTCCATAATTATCAACAGACACCAAAATCGAAACTTCAAATTCTGACCCCAGGAAAGAAATGAAACAATAACTGTTTCTCGAGGTGAAATGTGATTTATAAGCCAAAATATTATTTTGAAATGTAACAAAACATGAAAACGGAAAAACTTCATCAAAAGTGAAAAAACAATTTTTTTGGGGTAAACCAAAAAAAATCTAGGCATAATGTACCTAAAATGTAACAACAAAAATCAGAGCCATAACAAAAACAAAATACCTAGGTAACAAAAAAATTAAATGAAAACATTTTCAGTTTGCTTGTAGAGAAGAGTTGCCTTTTGCCTTTATGCAGGTGGTTTCCCTCGCGCCTCGCCCCGCTACCTTCCTTCGTCGCGTAAACGTTCCTTTTCTCGTTTCTCCTAATCCTTACGATTAGGATAATTAATAATCAAGTAAAATGTACCTTTACTATACACAACATTCTATTCTCTTTTTACTTTCTTTAGGAAATCTGCTTGACACAGCAACAAAACAGATGTGAAGCTTCAAGAGAAAATAGACATGAACCAAGCGAATGTTGTACTTTCAAATGGTGCAAGAACAAACAATTTTGACGAATTTTTAGAAATTTTTCCATTAAAAAATAAAGAAGATTTTGATAGAAAATCGAAAGATAGGACGTTTCAGCAATCCTTAGTAAGTGACGCATTTGCAATTTTTGAGAATGCAAGCTGACTTTTGCCCACCCTTGTATAGTGTTAATTTTTTGAAAATTATTTTCCCCCTTAGACTTGGCAGGACTTGTGAAGCGAAGCCAAAAGAGCTCAAGCAGAGCTAGCCAGAAGCACTAACCAATCAGGTGGTAGGGAGAGAGTTCATGCGGACCAGCTCACCTTCACGAAACAAAGAATTTTATCAATTTGCGTGAGAATAACTGCTTCTCAGGGACATGTGGATGTGGAGGTCCAAGAGTTCGAGTGACATGTAAGTTGAAAACTGCTCTTGCATATTTATGGTGATCAGCCACTGTATACATATAACATTGAGAATAGGTAGGTACCTACTTATCATTTTTCTCTTTGAAGTGAATTCAAATATTAAAAGAAGACTTATAGATGACGATGACGTACCTTTCACTGTCACTCCAAAAAAAGTTGTTATAAATGCTGCATCCGAACCTTGTCCACAGCCATAGACTTCCACCAACGTAATTGTGCATGGCAGAAATACACGGATAATGGAATCAAAATCCCAATCTCCTGAAAATATGTCTGTTTGTAACGTAAACGTCCTCCTGCAATTGTTTCCATCACGCTTATCGGAATAACAAGAGTTGGGAAGTTGAAGTATATGTTGAATGAAAAAAAAATGTTAATAGTTTAAAATTTTTTAAAATAAATATGCTGAATTTTTTATCAAGTTTTGGAAATTGTGTTATATTTTGTTAATTATTTGAAATCACCTATGTACTAAAAATACTGGTATGATATCTCCTGATACCTTACAGCAGGCTAAGCAGGCAGAACAGCCTGTTCAAGACGAGAGTATATGTATGCCCAATTTTCATGTTTTTATCATAAGTATAATGTGCAATTATTTAGAATTTTTACCTGAGTGCAGGTTTCAAAAGTGATGCGGCAACAAAACTATTACTAAGTTTAGTTCATGAACTTCCCTTCACAAAAGCCAAATTTAAAACCAAGGCGAAATGATGGGAAATGATTTCAGATTTATGTTTATCATAAGTATAATGTGCAATTATTTAGAATTTTTACCATCTGAGTGCAGGTTTCAAAAGTGATGCGGCAACAAAACTATTACTAAGTTTAGTTCATGAACTTCCCTTCACAAAAGCCAAATTTAAAACCAAGGCGAAATGATGGGAAATGATTTCAGATTTATGTTTATCATAAGTATAATGTGCAATTATTTAGAATTTTTACCATCTGAGTGCAGGTTTCAAAAGTGATGCGGCAACAAAACTATTACTAAGTTTAGTTCATGAACTTCCCTTCACAAAAGCCAAATTTAAAACCAAGGCGAAATGATGGGAAATGATTTCAGATTTATGTTTATCATAAGTATAATGTGCAATTATTTAGAATTTTTACCTGAGTGCAGGTTTCAAAAGTGATGCGGCAACAAAACTATTACTAAATTTAGTTCATGAACTTCCCTTCACAAAAGCCCAATTTAAAACCAAGACGAAATGATGGGAAATGATTTCAGATTTAATGTTGATACATTCTGGAGGCAAATTCAAATTTGATGCTAATAAGTGCCGAAATCGATTTACTACGCATGCATACGTTCCATATTTCTTCAATCTTTTTTCTCAAAGAAGTTTCAGTTCCACAAAAAAAATTATGAAACCTCCACAAAACCGCCTGAACAGTTTTGTGGAAGTTCAACGTTCCACAATTCCATATTTTGGAACTGTGGAGGTCGCCCGTATTTGGAGAGTAACACCAAAGTATTTGTTGGTATTGGATGTCGGGTGAAATTGACTCCAATCTGATGGTACACTTGCTCCATATCAGCCATGAAAGCAACAAGGTGGCAACAGTTCCCGTTGAATGGCAGGACCAATGTGTAGGGCATCGTTCAACGAAATGCCGGTGCTGGTTTTTTGCAAGCCTTCTGGGAAATTGAGGATGCGCCGATCATCTCATCTCTTTCTCATGCCAAAAAATTGACCCCAGCCGAGCTCAAATGTGAAACCTACTTCACTGAAACCACCACTCGTGATTCCACTGGCCGTTATATTGTCTGATTGCCCTTCAACGAAAAGGTTTCTCAGCTAGGCAATTCCTATTGCGCAGCAGAACGACAATTTTATCAAATTGAACGCCGAATGCAACGTGACCCTGACTACCGCACCAAGTACCATGCAATGGCAAAGATGGCGGAGAGCTCGCCGTTTTTTAGCTTTATCAATTCGGAGGAAGTTTTTTTATCAATTCGACAATTCCTTTGAATTTTGCCGATTAATTACTTATTATTTTTTGAAGGAATAATTAGAATTTAATGATGATGATACTTTTTTTTTTTTGTAAATCATGATTGTAAAATATAAATGATGATGATGATACGTAATTTTTGATAAATTTTGAAATAGAAATAAGTAATGATGGTGATACTTCAATTTTCAGAAATAGTGAAATACATAGAACTGATGATGGTGATACTTTTTTTTATGTATATCAAGGGCTTTTGCCCTCCTTTTAAAATAACAATTGCTTCAAAATTGGATATCAGTCTTTATGCAGCTGGACTGCAAAATTTTAAAGATGTCTTCAGGAGATACATTGAAAAATGTATTTTTATTGGAGATGATCCTTATAAACTACGAGTACTTTTGAAAAATTTACTTTTGGATATCTCAGTTGTGCAGTTTTTGGAACCTTTAGAGATAACAGATAACATTTCTGCACATTTCTCATTTCGTGGTTCACAGAACCATTTTCTATTCCGCAGATGAATTGTTAGCTTTTAAATCGTTGGAAAGCTATAACAATTTCATCTCCGGATTTGTATGCTCATTGAAGTGGAAGGAAATTCGCAAGAACATGTTTTTGATTGTTGGCGAGGTAAATTTTAATATTAAAATTTAAATTCTGGGTTTGAATATATGTTTTCTTCAAAGTATTAATTACATTTCTTATTTCATTCACTTCAGGTAAAGCATAGTATGAAACAATCTGATACAAACCTGTTGCCATGGATATTAATTACAACCAACCCCAGAACAGAAGTCTTACTTGGACATTGTACCTGCATGGCAGGCCTTGATGAATGCTGTTCTCACATAGCAACGGTGCTATTTCATCTCGAATATGACACACGAACAGCAGAAAAGAAAGCAGTATGACAATTGATATTGGAATATTTTTGTATTTTTTCAAAGTGCAAATTGCTGTTAAAGTTGATTTTTATTCAATTATCTAGGTGACAGATAAACCATGTGAATGGAAGATCCCATCGCTGAACAAATCCAAGTCTATTACTTTCAAACCACTGTCTGAAATCAATTTCAACACTCCTCAAAAATTTGATTCTGTTGAAAAAAGGCTGAAAAGAGATGTAACCAAATTTCCGAAACGTTCTGTCAGAACTCTGAATGATTTGGATATCTTCAAGTCAAAATTGGAAAGTATTGTTCCAGGAAGTTCTTTGTTATATGTGAGTAAAATTTTATCACACAATACGTATGTACAATTTAATTTTGATTCTATATTTACGATGTTTCTAAATATTTTATAAAAGGATCCTTCAGAAGATGTTAAAAGGCAACAAAAACCAAGGAGTAATGTTTCACGAAAAGTGTTGGGTGAACATAGTGAATACCTACTCATTTTTTATGGGCAAAGACTAGAACCTCTAGTCAGAACAGAATACAGGAAACGAACCGGAAACGTCATTTTCGAAAGTGGACTGATCATCTCCCATCAGTTTCCATGGCTGGGAAGCAGCCATCCCCGTTGAATCCCCTCCTCATTCAGTAAATCAACACCAGTACACCATATTTAATTTTTTAAAAACTTATGAAATGAAATAAAATTTCAATTATTTTGAAAAAAACTACACTTTTACATCTAATCTAATGTAAAACTGTCACCTGTTTATCTCCGAATTGATAAGAGCAAGATGTAAACAGAGCATCCGCCATCTTTGCCATGTCCCTATAGCCTCCTGCCTTTTTTTTTCTCGCGTTCGCGACGACGAATACGTATATGAATTGAATGCCCACGAATACATATACGAATGCCCGTTACACGTTCGGGCCTGACTACGAATGAGGAAGTCGATAATCCCGCAAATTTATTTTAAACCAATTCAGAATAGGCACCTATAATTTAGTGGAATTCATTATTTAAAAATTATGTAATCCGATTTATTTTTTATTGACTCAAGTTTTTAATGTGAATTCATTTTTAATCAATTAAACTATTTCAATTCAATTACTTAATAATGTATAGTTGCACTTCAAACTCATTCTCAACAAAAATTCACTAACAATTAGACCACTTTGCAAAAAACTGTGGTCAATTAGATTCAAATTCAACATTTCAATCTAATAATTCAATTATTTTTATGGGTATTTAATTTTTTATTGATCTTAAATCGAATTTATTTTTTTCAATCTAATTCGATTTTAATTTAACTTTACTAGTCTGATCCTACTTTGATGAAATTTAATTTTAATTCAACTTGATTTTCTGTTATTAATTTATCCAATCTCTTGAGGAGAACTTTTATATTGCTAGGAGAAAATTCGCTTCAATATTTTCTTAATAAAAAAAATTTCACCATTTCTATTATCAATACACTTTTGGATGCTGATCCAAAGGTAAGAAAAAATCATATTTTGTACTGTAAATTTATTACATAACATTGCATTTTTATTTATCAAAGCCCTGTATTTTTTCAGCAGGCTGGGATTGTGATTAAAGATGCGACACCCTGATGCCAAGATTCTCGGAACTGATGAGTGGATGTCAAAACTTCAAATGGGAAAATTTTTTGGCTCTTTTCAAAAATTCGAGGACAGGAGCATTGTCGAAAATCGTCATTTCACAAATTTCGACTCTGTGAAAAAATCACAGAGAGTGAATCGTTCGTTCGTCATTCTCCTCGAACATTCGTTCAGACGAGAATGATGTCACGAACTTACTACCTACGTACCTACCTTTCTACTCCCCCCTCCGGCCCAGTTGGTAGGATAAAGATTCAACAAAATATACACAGAGAATCTTCATCCCCAACTGGCGATCCACTTTAGGCAGATTCTTTTGTCTCAAATAGGTTCAAGGTAGGGGAAATGTTGAAATATACCACTGAATGCAATTTCTAACAAATTCTCCTCGCTTTTGTCCTTTAAACGTTGAAGTATTCGCATCTAATTGTTGTGTTCTAAACGGCTTATTATTTGAATTGAATATTTCTCAGTGCTTAACTATTTTATCTCGACGATTTTATTACGCGATTTTGCGTACAATTTTAAACTTTGGTATTCGTGTACTTTTTGAACTTTCGCGATTATTTGCTTATTCGGTGTGTTAAAAATATCCACGTCTAAAATGTCCGTTCACGATAATGGTCAAGATGATCTCGGCGGCGGTGGTTTAGGTGGCGAAGACGAACAGCCTAGTTATGTAAGTCTTCGATCTTTTTAATTTTTAAACTTTTATTTTAATCATTATGTTTTATATGCTTCGCTTTTGCTTATAAAATTTATAAAATTCTTGGCAATTTTTATGCTCTTTATTCGTTATAGCTAGGTAGGTGTCTAGTCTTTGTTATTTCATCATATTTTTCAACTTTCATTAAACTTTCTTCAAATATCGTCGTTCTTGGTAGATAGGTAGTCAATTAGAGTCTTATTTCGTTTTGAGGTTTCTTTTAGGTGTCTTTTGGTTACCTAATAGTTACTTTAGAAGCTTACTTAAACCAGTAGGTTTGAACTTTTCGTATTTTTCAGTTACAGGGAATGGGAAATGATCTTCGAAATTTGTATTCGTCCAATTCGATGTGGTTGCATCGAGTCGCGACGTTGGAGCCTTTTTTCAAGTATTTTTATAGCCTATTTGTAATATTTGTGTTCAGAACTATTTTACTTACATGTACTATCACCTATTTCTTTCGATACTTTATATTGTTTTACTTTGATTTGAATATGATCTATTTTAATAAATACGTTTATAAATGGTTTATTTCTCATGCAGTGTTTTCATTTACCTATCTAGGTACTATCGACTTGAACGAAGGCAGTTTTCGTTCTTATTCTCGTTGGCTCTTAGTTAGAGAAATAATTCTTCGTCTGCCTTCTCGTAGGAAAATTTTAGGGAAGTGGTTTTTATTTTTTTTAGTTATAAACTAGCATTTTTCATTTTTATGCATAGAGCTTGAAGAAACAAATTTGATCGCAAATGTACTGAATCTCGAAAATATTGACGTAGTTTTTGAAGAAAAGAACGAATCAAACGTTGATGAAACTCTTGCATCAAAACGAAAGAAGCGGACTCGAGAGATTTGCTTGATGAAATTATGGCCAAGTGCAAAATTATCTTACATTCGAGAAAATGGTACCTGAGGACTTTTTATCATCTACTCAACTTTCTAGTCACGAATGCCTGGTTCCTGTATCGAAAGTTTTCTGATAAACCGTTATCCGTTGTCAAATTCCGAATCGAATTGGGCACAGCCCTATGCAAGAAGGTAATTTGTCTCTTTTCAATAACCATGAAACTTTTTCCTATTTGTCAATGCTTATTTCAGGATCTACAACTCCGACTCGGAATAATAGAGGACGCTCATCAAAAATCGAAAAAAGAAAGAAACCTCTCACTGCGCCGCGCGCCGGTGGTACCTATAGATGTTCGTTATGATGAGCAAGGTCACTGGCCACTATACAGGGGTGGCGAAAAGTCAGTTTACCCATCATATTTTTGCATGTGGATCGAGAACGAAGCATCCTAGAGAAAAACTAATGACATTGATCTGAAAGGAAATTTTATCCTCTACAATTTTCTTCATTGTCATTTTTCTCTAGGGTGCAGTGTTCGCCAGAAAAATGAACTTTTATGTCAAAAAACGTGAAAAAAAATGTGTTCTGAGGGAAAAAATGATAAAAATAATTTTATTGATAAGGAAGAAGGTCATACAATACAGCTGTTATTACAGTTCCCGGTGCGCGCGCATGTTTGCGTTCGTTCTTCCATGGAGATATGACGTCATGCGTGTTACCTACCCAACAACCTACTTAGTGAGTTTTGGTAGAGCGCGTTTCGATCAGCGATCACTCACAAAGTGCACGTTGCAACTAGACTAGTTGCAACTTGCAATACATATTTTTCGGTTATAAGTGTTATACTATTCTACATAGATATCACAATTATCCTACGATTATTACTGTTGTTTCATCAAAATAATTGAACATTTTATTTCATATCTCGTTTGCTGCACAACTGATAATTAATACTATCTTGTTCGCTGTGCATTCAAGTGCTATTTGATTGATTATTTATTAATACATATTAAATCATAATGAGTGATGACAGTGAATGCGACTCTCCTGCTCCAGTCCGGTACAAATACTCAGTACAGCAAAGAGTGTTTCTGGTTACTCAGTATTACAAACTGAAAGCGGATTATTCCAAAATATTCAAATGTTTTCGTGAAAAATTTCCTGATGTTCCGTGCCCCACACGACAAATGATTCACAAATGTCACAAAAAGTTTCAATCATTTGGTTCTGTAATGGATGCTCCACGTTCGGGTAGACCCAAAACTGGAAATAATGAAGAGAATCAATTCTTGGTAGCGCAGTCTGTGATCGAAAATCCTGCACAATCGGCTAAAAGAACTGCACTTAGTTTGCAGATGCCGAGATCAACATTTCATGGCATTTTAAAAGACCTTGGTATCAAAGTGTACAGACCACGGCTGATTCATGCATTATCAGAGGATGACTTTGACCGCCGGGTGGAGTTCTCAGAGCTGTACCTTATTCGATCTCAAGCTGATCCTAGTTTTTATTCAAGAATACTGTGGAGTGATGAAGCCATTTTCAAGCTCAATGGACTTGTCAACAGACATAACTGTGTGTATTATTCCACTACCAATCCGAATATCGTAATGGAGAAGCATCTAAATTCTCCTGGTGTAACTGTATGGGCCGGAGTCAGTGCCAGAGGTGTGGTAGGTCTAGAAATGATAAATTTCCAGAAATTTGTATTCTGGAAATGTGCGGGAATTTTTTAAAAAGCTACTGGAAATTTATATTTCTTTAAAATGTGAAAAAGGTATTAAGCCATACTTATTTTGAAAGAAATGTCAGTTTGAAAACGTAATTGATCAACTACAATGAATAAATTTCAAATTGTTTACAAATTTTCGAAATTTTACTTCATCTTAAACAATTTTAACAATATTTTGCAAAAATTAAACGCTTTTTTACAACTTTCTCGCCATTTGCATTTTGCAACAATTTTTCTTCATTAATTTCCATGGAAATTTATGGATTTGAAAGATACCAGAAATTTCCTTCATAAATGTAAATTTCCAAGAACTTTATGTGAAAAATTTCCCATCATCTCTAGGTGGGTCCATATTTTTTTGAGAACACAGTCACTGGAGCACCCTATTTAGAAATGCTGGAAGAGCTACATGCAGTATTACGTTTTGATCCTCGTTTTGCTGAACATGAGATGATTCTCCAACAAGATGGATGTCCTTCCCACTATGCAGTCAATGTTCGCAGCTTTCTAGATGAGCAATTTCCGGAATGGATTGGAAGAAGAGGGACCATGGAGTTTCCCCCCAGGTCTCCAGATTTAACTGTGATGGATTTCAGTTTTTGGGGTTTGCTAAAAGACAGAGTCTTTAGCCATCATATTGTGGATGTTGCCCAATTAAAGATGGTCATCGAAGAGGAAATGGACATTTTGAATAATGATAGGGCATTGCTGAATCGAATGTGCAAATCAGTTGAGAAAAGGTGCCAAAAGTGCATCGAATGTGGAGGAGATCATTTTCAACACTTACTATAAAACCACAACGAAATCAAAGATAACTGCATAATGTTAATTTGTAATTCTAAATACTTTATCAAGAGTTTCTAATTAATTTTTTATAATTTTTTTAACTTCATGTTGGATAAAGATGTTTTTATAAAAAAAAAAAAAAAAAAAAAAAATTGGACCGGTTTTCTTTTTTAAACAACTTATTATGCATATAAAAATATGTTAAAAATACCTGATATTGATTGTAGAATAAATTTTCAATTTTTTTTCAATTATTTTTCATTTTTTTTTTAAATTTAATTTTCGTGCATTTTTTTTTTTTTTTTTTATTCACGTTTTTTGACATAAAAGTCGATTTTCTCGGTGAATGCTGCACCCTAGAGAAAAATGACAATGAAGAAAATTGTAGAGGATAAAATTTCCTTTCAGATCAATGTCATCAGTTTTTCTCTAGGATGCTTTGTTCTCGATCCACATGCAAAAATATGATGGGTAAACTGACTTTTCGCCACCCCTGTATGGTCCAAAACGTGACTGCAAATTTGACATATGCCCTTCGAGAGCCGTAAATGCGAATCCAACCAAGAAAAAACAATTAGCATCTAGAAGCCGCTGGATGTGCCAAAAATTCCAGGTTTCTTTGAGCCTCACCGGAAATCAAAACTGTTTTAAATTGTATCATTTGAAACCTGCTACGACGTGATCATTATTGATAAAAACTACGCGATAATCTGAAATAAAATTTTTGATATTTTCATAGTCTTCATTGCACGAACGGCCCATATGGACCGTAACCTTTTTGGGGCCCCAAAGCACCCTAAATATTTTTTGGGATTTTTTTTTAGTATTTTTCCCTTTATGTGGAACACAAAAACTATCGAAAAAGTCAATAAAAATTTTCTCTAAGAAAATAAAGAAAAAACGCTAGCCTCACAAATACATTACTCTGAGTGAAGATGGAATCAAAAAATGATGTATTTATACACAACTTGGTACATCAAACAAACATCTGGTAGAAAATTAGAGGTAAAAAAACATAAAACAAAACACCGCATTCTGCTGATCTTAGGTCATCGTTTAGTTTACTATTATAGACAAAACCTCTACAAATATAAACTAGCGGCAAAAGCTATGCCTCTTTTCAAAGCGACGATCGCTTCGTTGAATTTCTTCTCTAGATCACTATTGCCAATACTTTTCGTAGCCTGTACCAGTTGCCTAAGAGCTTCTTCCATTCGCCTAAACGATCGAATAATACTGCCTAAAAGTGAAAAAACAATCAAACGACATCGTAAATATCGAACCTGTGTTGAAACCCTTACACGATATAAAAATCCAGCACCCTCGAATCGTATACGTATTTACCCACCTTCGAAAATATCTGTTTTACGGCAAACTTCCATAAATGTGCTACCGTTGCACCAGGCATAACATACGTCCATTAAAAACGGTTTGAATCTATCCACATACGCATCCTCGTCTATTTCGATATGACACTCTTTACTAACCCTGGCGATCATTCTGGCCAACTCCTACACACGATAATTCAACACAGAGAAGGTTATTAGACATCTACGAGCAAAAGCACGCAGCAGGCCAGAGGCCGAGCGCGTAAAAAAGCTAATGATACGATATGATAACGAGAGTCAGAAAAAATAAAGTCCACTGACCTGCATTCGCCTTAATGAGCCAGACAATTCATCGGTCATTTGTATCTGAGTGTTACTTTTCTCATCGCACATGAAACAACTCAACAGCGCCACACACTGAGCCGGATTTAGGTCGGAAAATATACCGTTGAATATCAATTCAGTCATTAATAACTCTTCGCCACTGAAATCACAAACGTTTTTTGGTCAAATATGGCAATCGTGAAATTTGGATTTCTAACTTGAATAAGACAGGCGGAAGGTGTGAAAAGTTGCAACGTAGCATTTCGGAAATTCTTCAAAATTAAATAATTTCAAAATTCATAAAACCTCTCTACCAAGTATTTTATTCCAATTTTTCCCATAAAATCCAAATGAATGAATGCTAGATAAATTTTTGATCAACTTTGTAGGCAAAGAAAATAGAAAATTACGACTAAAAGATGGAAAAAACTAGACTGACTTCATAAGCTAATTTTTTTCATATTTTGATGAATCTCAGAAAAAAATCTATGCAAAAAACATCCCAAAAAGTTTTTTCATCGTCTTTCTGCCACCTCTTCCCCCCTTCTCCAAATAGAAACCACAAAATCGTAAGTCAATTTTTTTTAATGAAAGCCATTCCCCTGAAACCAGACACTTTTGTAAGTAATAAAAATGAAAAAAGGAAAGCCTCCTCACTACGTTATACTTTCCACGCCCGTTAAAGAAGAAAACGGATGAAAAAAAAAGAGCAAACAAAATGAAAAAACCCAACCATCCATACCTGCTCAATTCGCAAGCGATTTTACCCTTGGTTTCTACAACTTCGGCAGCCGAGCAATAATTCAACTTCTTCAATACTTTTTTATGGCGTTTCAATTCGACCAGCTGATCTACTTTATTGAGTTTTTTAAACTCGGCGATGGTATTCTCAATTTCTTCGGATATCTACAAAGTACAAGAAAAACCAACGACCATGATCACTAATCGTGCACATCTCTAACAACCATCACTGGTAACACCTCCGGAACTCATTTTTTTTTTTTTACCTTGAACTTCTCGTCGTATTGTTTACAAAGCTGATCGATATCGGCGGATTCGTGAATTGGCATTGCCTTTAATTTAGTTTCTAAGGCTTGTAAATTCGTGATAGATGCTTTTAAACCATTTGCTTGGATATTCATATCGTTGACTGGGTCTAACAAAGGGATCTGGTCGAATCGTTTTTTAGTCTCCTGTTAGTACACACACAAGATATGTATAGAATTAGTCATCGATCGCGGTGCAAGGCTCAAATTTATTAATGGTGTAATAATCGAGATTATAAAGTACATTGTTGAATATTTACAAATCAGCGTCTTAAAATTTGGAACCAATAATTACCATTACCATTTCAAAAGTCTGACATAGGTAATTAGGTACATAATTTCAAAGTCATTTTTGAGAGAGTTTGACAGAATTCCAATAAATAAATAAATAATTTTCTTCGAATTCTCAAAAGTCGCTTTTGATACCTAAAAGTTAACTAGAGTTCGAGTCGAGTGTCAGAAGAAATTGGCCATTTTCCCGAAGTTTTTAGAATTCTGACCCAATATCAGGGATTTGTTGCATTTTTTCTCAAGTTCTTGACAGTGAAAGTAATTTTTGAAAGTTCGACATAATTTCAGATGCTTGTTGATTTATTTCCAAATCTCAAGAGTTCAACTTGATATTTACATATCGTCGTTTCACCTCTAAAAACCTCCTATGTGACATTTTTTTCGAAAAATCGATTTTTAGCTTGTTGGATTCGTGTTTTCAAGCCGCGTCGATTGGAAGAACTTCCAATGCACAAAGTCAAAAAAATAACATCCTACGTGCTCTTTTAAAACCTCCTATGTGCATTGCCGGTTTTTTTATACCTTCTATGTGCGCCATTAATGATAAAATTCATCAGAGGTACAGCATTCTTTCATCCATGTGCTTTACTATATTTTAATCAAATAAAATACTTTTCAACAGTTTTTAATGATCGAACTTCAATCTAGTAAGATGCCTTTTAACAGTTTTAATGATCGAACTCGCCGGCGGTTGCTAATGCTTGCAACCCAAAGTAAGTCCCACTCATTTTCAAACTGCCTCAACTATTGTATCAAAATACTAGGTATATGGAAGAAAGACTACAAGAGTTTGATTCGATTTTATTTTCGCCTCATATTTGGCTAAGCTATACTTCACCAAGCTCAACTTCTGCAAGGAGAAGGCTGAATGGGCAAAGTGGGCTCAGGCCGCAGAACGCCAGCAGCAGCAAATTGCTGAACTCAGCCGTAAGCTACAGAAGATTAATAACCGTCCTCCTGTATTCCTGTAATATCCAGAGAAGCTTTGTTGACTAAGCTCTCAGCTGAGATTCAACGTACAGTCGAGAAAGTAGTGAACAAAGCTAATTACGAGATTGTGAATTATTGCAAAATTAATGAAGAGGAAAGTAGAGAATTCAACTTACACACTTCTTCAGTTTCTTTTTTTTAAAATGTTAATATTACTAATTTATATTGAAACAAGTCAATTTTCCCCCTATTGTGGAAGAAAGACTACAAAACTATCATTCAATTTCTATCGCACAAGAATTTACATAATCAGAATCACTGAAGAGGTTTGCCGAATTGTCAACAATATAACACACTAAAAAACAGAAAGTACAGAGATATTCCATCACTTTCAAGGTTCAACAGCAACTTTTAAACCTCTTGAAAGGTAATTTATCCAATTTATCTTCGGAACAGCAGGCATTTATAGATGCGGATAAGGCCTACGTAACGCCACCTTTTGCCATACGTCAGATACAAGAGCATGAAAAGTTACAGGGACATCGTAACTTTCGTACATGGCGAAGTATGGTCGAATTAGACCTGAAAGCTTTAAACTTACTGCCGTTTATTACCTCGAAGTGTGGAGAGGAAATTTTCGTTTCATGAGCTTCTAAAAACCCAATAGTAAGGGGAAAAGTACCATGGACTTTATTGTTGGTTAGTTTCATATGATGAACTAACAAAAATTATGAGGCAAAAGGAGAATACAATTGTGCAAAATAAACTTCTAAGGCGAGCTTCTAAAAACCCAATAGTAAGAGAAAAAGTACCATGCACTTTTTTGTTGTTTAGTTTCATATGACAAGCTTCCATCACTTTCATATGATGAACTAACAAAAATTATGAGGCAAAAGGAGAATATAATTGTGCAAAAGAAACTTCTAAGGCGAGCTTCTAAAAACCCAATAGTAAGGGAAAAAGTACCATGCACTTTTTTGTTGTTTAGTTTCATATGACAAGCTTCCATCACTTTCATATGATGAACTAACAAAAATTATGAGGCAAAAGGAGAATATAATTGTGCAAAAGAAACTTCTAAGGCGAGCTTCTAAAAACCCAATAGTAAGGGAAAAAGTACCATGCACTTTTTTGTTGTTTAGTTTCATATGACAAGCTTCCATCACTTTCATATGATGAACTAACAAAAATTATGAGGCAAAAGGAGAATATAATTGTGCAAAAGAAACTTCTAAGGCGAGCTTCTAAAAACCCAATAGTAAGGGAAAAAGTACCATGCACTTTTTTGTTGGTTAGTTTCACATGACAAACTAACAATAAACATGAGGCAAAATGTGGAGCATAATTACATATCCATTAACAGGCTCGCCATGTACCTATTAAAAAAACTTCTTGGCAGGCCTTCTTCACACAATTCAAAGTATTCATTAACATAGGTTTGCCCATTGGAATATATGGGAAAATATGAAGGTATACCTTAATTACTCATCAACTTCACATCCAGTATTTTTTCAACGAAGAGAGTTCATGACTTCTAGACAATAGCTGTATTTAATATCTTCCAATATATGAAACCAAGTATTTTGAACTTGTCTCCAAGTTAGAAACACGCTTCTTGAGCAGTTCGCACTGGAACCGAGCGTCGTAGGCTCTGAATACTGTAGCTGCGCCGCAGCTGATCACTCAGTTCGTTTACCTAAGCTAAATCTACCGAAGTTCTCGAACAACTCCGAGGATTGGGCAATGAAAAATTTTAAAAAAGACATAGTGCATAGCATTTGTAAAAGAAAATTTGTAACAGTTCCTTAGCATAGTTGCCAGCTCTCTAGCTGAAGACTTATTATTTATGGAGATCTTTGAAATTATTAGACTTCTTCAATTTGTTACCCTCTGACGCATGACCTACCTGTTTGGGCCTCTGTATTTTAAAAAAGCGTGAAATTCCCTACTAACCTGTCCCTGAACCTTCCTCAACGAGATTTTATAACCATTTCGGCAGCAACACTGTTTTTTTTTTTAAACATTTCTCTGTGCTGTTGCCGGAGTTTACATTCTTACAACTTTGGCTGTGATTGTAAGAACTGTAAATAATCAACAGAGTGGCCTGATAACATGCAAAAATTATTTTTGAGTAGTTTGAAGCTTCGAGAATCATACTTAATTAATTAAAATTATTAATTTGAATTATACATTTCAATTAAATTGGTTTTATTCGGAGGTCTTTCTATTTTTCTCATAGGATTCACTCCATCAACTCGACAACGAGGCCATCCACACCCTGCTGGCAATAAAACTCCGCCTGGACCACCTGTAAAAAAACCTTTGGCTCCTCCTAAGATACCAGCGGATATTCGTTACGATTTAATCATTGGCCACAATTCGGATCGAAAAAAAGAGACTGCAAATATGATGAATGCCCCTCAAAAAATGCGTCAAGGGAGAAAGGAGCTACAAAAATTTGATATTATGTGGGTTTGCCACCATGGAAATTAATTTCAACTGTGGATTAAGTATAGCTTATAAGTAAAGTAGTCAGTATACTAATGGAAATACCATCATACTGGGTATGTTTGACTTCAATTATCTAGAAGTCTACAAACAGTATATCAAATGTTCTAGTCTCCATTAAGTACATGGAAGTGAACCTAATTTTTATCTAAAGTTTAACTGGATGGTATCCTAAAAAAATGTGATATATCTAGGTTTGCCACCATGGAAAAAATTTCAACTGTGGATTAAGTATAGCTTAGTTATAAGTAAAGTAGTCAGTGTACTAATTTGGAAATACCATCGTACTGGGTATATTTGACTTCAATTACATGGAAGTCTACAAACAGTACATCAAATGTTCTAGAGCCTCCATTATGTAAGTGGAAGTGAACCAATTTTTATCTAGAGTTTAACTGAATGGCATCCTAAAAAAATGTGATATATCTGGATTTGCCACCATGGAAAAAATTTCAACTGTGGATTAAGTATAGCTTATAAGTAAAGTAGTCAGTATACTAATGGAAATACCATCATACTGGGTATGTTTGACTTCAATTATCTAGAAGTCTACAAACAGTACATCAAATGTTCTAGAGCCTCCATTAAGTATATAGAAGTGAACCTAATTTTTATCTAGAGTTGAACTGAATGGTATCCTAAAAAAATGTGATATATCTGGGTTTGCCACCATGGAAAAAAATTTCAACTGTGGATCAAGTATAGCTTATAAGTAAAGTAGTAAGTATAATAATTTGGAAATACCATCATACTGGTGACTTCAATGATGGACAAAAGGTTGTGTTTTGAACTGAATGATAAAGATCTTGAATGTTATGTAGATGCTCATTGGGCTAATGATGGTAATGATAGAAAGTCAGTAAGTGGTTATTGTTTGAAGGTTTTTGGTTGTTTGATTGTGTGGTCAAGTAAGAAGCAACATTTAGTACATCAAATGTTCTAGAGCCTCTATAAAATATGTGGAGGTGACCCTAATTTTTTTCTAGAGTTTCAATGGATCTCATCCTAAAAAAAATTTGATACATCTGGGTTTGCCACCATGGAAAACATGTTAAGTATGGGATAATGTGATGTGCAAAATCAGCAACGCTTACAAGTGAAGTGGTTAGTATACTAATGGAAACACCACCATACTTTGCGGAACAAACACAACACATTTTGATTCAAAAAAGAAAATTTAAATAAATATAATGAATTTTCTATTCTCATGTTTATCCAGTGATACCAGCATACTAGCTCACAATATTGGGGTTTTACTGTGTGTACAAAGGAAACTAAGTGAAGCATACGTTTCCAAAACGCACTAAGTCCATTTTTAAGATTTTTGAGATATCAACGCCATCTATTATAAAATTGCTTCCCGAATGCAACGGTGTATCACGTTTTAAGAAAAAATGAATATTTCCATGAGAAACAAGGGATTGAAAACCATGTGCGTCATTTCTACGTTTCCAAAATGCACTAAGTCCATAAAAAAATAAATTCATGATGAAAAATTTTGTTATTTCAATGCGATCTTGTTTGTATTTTACATTTTGGTGTCGACGAAAGAAGAATAGTTTTCTTTTTTGATTTTTTTAAATAAATTTTTCAGTTGAATGGTTTTCTTTATTGATTTTTTTCTTTTTCGTTAATTTAAGAGTAAACGAATCAACGACGTAATCAGAATAAAGAGTATTATTATCAAAAAAATTAGTTTCAACTCAGATCTTCTAGGACGAGAATAATACTTTTCCAAACGGCACTAACTACTATCGTTTTCCGCGTTTTTCATTTACCTAGAGATACATTACGTTTCCAAATGGCACTAAGTCCACAGGTTTGCAACATAACATGTGCTCTACTGCCGCACCAAAGTGAATTTTTTTTTTTTTTCAAAATGGAGTTAGTATTGGAAAGGATACACAAAGCAATTTTGCTAGGGTAGAATGTGAAACCAAGCGATGTACTAGTCTGACACAGTTTTTTGTGTTTATCTCAAAATCAAAAAAATGGACTTAGTGCGTTTTGGAAACGTATGCTTCAAGTACATTTCATATAATTCTATAAGTTATTTCGAAGAGAAGAAATTCATCAAGAATTTATAATGTTTTGATCTTTGGAAACTGTTTCAGAAAGTTGCAGACAAGAATACTAAGCAAGGATATTGGTGTGTAGTGTGTACCATCATTTATAATGTGGAAGAGAGGCCATGAAAGTCAACTTTTTTATACCTATATAATTCATTGTTACCTATCCTAAGCTCTTACTTCTTAATGTTTATTACTCAACAGACAGAAATTTGTTAGTACAACTCCTAGATTGATTTCCAGATTGTATTCTGATCATTCAGATCACTTTTTGAGTGACAATAGTTTCATTTATTGTATTCTGATATAATTTAGGCTTGTAGAAATATTACGCTTGTTAATTTGAATGGGATTGTACTTTGTAGTGCTAAATAACTTACTCCATCTTATGATGGGATTACCTGCTTTTTCTGTTAAAATTTAAATTTTTGCAGGATGTTATTTTGTATGGGTGTTCACAGAATTTTGTCCTTTTCAAAGATTTCAATGATTTTTTTGTTTTGATTTTAGGTCCCAAAAGGTTTATATGATGATATCATGATGGAATTAGAAGAGAAAGGTAGAAGAATAAGCAAAGAAGAAAGAGAAATAGGAAAATTAAAATCAGATCTGGTGAGTAAAATCCTGAACTAGTTCTTTTATTTTGGTTAGTCATAGACTATTGGAAGTTGACTTCTAATATGGAATATATTTTTCAAAATGTAGAACTAATTTCTCATTTTACATATGTATATGAATGATAAATGGTTAATCCTTGTTTTCAGGATTTGGTAAACAAACAACTTGAGTAGTAGAATTGCAAACGTTGTTAGGGTTTTGTAGTGAAATAGAAGAGTTGGATGGAATTGTTTTTATGGCCACCCAAAAAAGGAAAACCTTCAAATCTTACAGAAGTATGGACAAAGATTTCACCATTGGAAGATGTAGAATTTAAGAAAAGGGAGGAAATAAGTACATTCCACAGTTGTATGTCAAAGATTATGGATGTAGAATTTCTCATAAAATGCTGTGTGTTGAAATTCTATGAAAAATCATCAGACACTAGCTGGTTACAAAGGAAAATTCCCCAACAGAGCTTCAGTTACAGATGAGGTCATAATGAATGTTTTAGATAACATGGGTCTTCCAACTAATGATGTTAACATATCAGCAATTGGATTCATATTATTCCAGATCAGTAAGTAAGAGTAAGGTAATAAAAAAAATCTATTTCATCTTGTTCATATTTTCCTTTTAGTATTTCTATCTTCAATTGAAAGCAATTCATTACTTATAAAATATGAAGACATGACCTTAATTTTTGTTTAGAGTTTCACTGGATGGCATCCTATATAAAATTTTATACATCTGGGTTTGCCACTATGGAAAACGTTTCAACTGTGGATTAAGTATGTGATAATGTGATTGGCAAAATCACCAAAGCTCATAAGTGAAGTAGTCAGTAATGTCAGTATTGTGATGGAAATACCATCATACTGGGTGTGTTTTACTTCAATTACCTGGAAGTCTACAAACAGTACATCAAATGTTCTAGAGCCTCCATTAAGTATATAGAAGTGCACCTAATTTTTATCTAGAGTTTAACTGGATGGCATCCTAAAAAAAAGTGATATATCTGGGTTTGCCACCACGGAAAAAATTTCAACTGTGGATTAAGTATAGCTTGTAAGTAAAGTAGTCAGTATACTAATTTGGAAATACCATCATACAGGGTATATTTGACTTCAATTACATTGTGGAGGTGACTCTAATTTTTCTCCAGAGTTTAACTGGATGGCATCCAAAAAAAATTGATATATCTGGGTTTGCTACCATGGAAAGCATTTTGACTGTGGATTAAGTATGGGATAATGTACGCTACTGTGTGCTTGGAATAGCAGAAAAACTGGGAGTAATTCCAAGTAATACTTCAAAATGAATATTGATTTTAATCAAATTATCTGAGAATTGAACACTAAATTTGTAAGCAATATTTTTTTAAATTGTAGATGTTTTAATTATAGGACAATTTAAAGGATGCATTCACCAAAATAAACAAATTACTGGGTAAATGATGGAACCCCATCAAGCTTGAGTATAGCTGATGAGATCATTTGGGGCATAATGAAAGGTGATTGGGCGGCTGCTTGAGCTCTTTATGTGGGAGATAATGATGAACTCCCAATAAACAGCAAACACCATGTTGAAGATATATGATGATTGATGAACTAACAATAAACATGAGACAAAAAGAAAATATAATCGTGCAAAAAATCCTTCTAGGGTGCTTTCAAATGCCCCATTTCTCTCGTAGAATTTATAGTCAATTTACGATGTTCAATTAGTATTTCAATTTTATGTATCCCCTTTTATTTTCATTTATTTTAATCTAAAAGAGCACATAGTGCTGGAGACAAGTCTCCTTTCCTTTTAGGCTAGAAATCTGACCATATTATAGTCATTGTAAATAGCCTTGAAACAACCAATTCTCGCCTTCTAAACCCACAGGAAATGACACTTTGGAAAATGCTCCGAATAGTTACCGTTATGCTACGATGTATAACATCGCCTCTGTACATATAACAGTACTTTGGTAGCACATAAAATTTCTGAGTCCGCAGATTTTACCCAAATAGGGAAATAACGGGATTAAGTATCGGCTGTTTTTCGCGAGCCGAATGTGTAAATCATGTAGGAGTAAACCAACCCCACAAGAAAAGAAAGGTTAATATTACATTTATATACTACTCATTAAAAAGCTTATTTTTTGAAGTGTACGGCAATATAATGTGTTCCATTTTGATTTGCTACAAAATCGAAGGTTTTCGCTTCCTAATCATGAGTGGTTTCCAAAATATCGGAAACTCGAAGAAATCAAAGAAGCTTATTTTTTCAAGACGAAGTCGAAACAATGTTTTCTATTTGATTTGATTCGAATTTACCTACTGAAGCAAAGTCAACTACTGCTGGAACATATTTACCACGTAGGAGACGAAATCATGTGTGTTGCGTTCAACATCTTATAAACATAAAATTGACTAGAAATTAAACGACTAGACGTTATTACAGTTGGTAATTCTACCAAAATACTCGAACGATCACGTAGGAGGAGAAAAATCACGAAATCATGCAGCTCCGGGTAAACGTGTACTTCTTACCTGGAGCGATTTAGAAACAGCCTTTTGGTTATCCGACGTTCTGAGATCTTTCGGGCACGTTAATCTGACAGCTCCGATTTCGACTATTTGGTTATGCTTGATGGAAATCACCTCCATTTCGTTAGCTTGAGAATTTTCGCTTTTACATATCGGTACCATAACGTCGACGGTGATGTTGACTGCGTCCGGATTCGAGGGATTTTTGTTACGTGAATCGTGTTTCTTGAAGTTCAATATGATACCCCAATCGTATTCTCGTTGATCGTCTTTAATCTGTAACGGACAAATCTCATTCAAGTACAACGTCTAATTTGCAAAAACGATTAATCCCAGAGAAATTTGCTCACCTTCACCATTCTGCCAACTTGTAAAAACGGTATTAAATAAACAGGCAGTACGAAAAATTCGCGAATTTTTTCTTTGACAACGCCGACTTGTTTCTTCAACGTGTAATACAGGGCGACTTTGTCTTCATTGACAATTTTCATACTATCGTATTGGATTTGTAATTTTTGTAACTCTGTGAACAAAGATGGAAGTGAATTAATACAAGATATTGAAAGTTTTGAATGAATAACCGTGATGTCTTCAGTTGAAAGAACCAATTCAATGCTCACAAATATAATTGAAAAAAAAAAAAAAAATACAATACAGAAAATTCATTTTAAAAAGTTATGTTCGATTAGGTTCATTTTTTCAAACGTCGAATTGACCGATTTGAAAATCGCACAGCAATAATTCAAAACCAAAAAACAGAAATTCACGAGACCGAAGTACAACTCAAAAGTATCCCATCGAGAAAAATACTCACTCGCACAAACATCTGGTATGGCAGCTTGATTCTGAAACTGTGCAAAACTCCTCTCCAACATATACTCCGGATTAATATCTTCGACTCGCATTAAATTCAGAATCATATTATACGTCAAATGGAAAGCCGAATTCAATGGATCAGCTTGACCTTGTACGATACACTTGGCTACATCTGGACTGACTTTTTCGTCGATCATCAACAAAACAATACCTTTTTCGTCCAAACCACGTCTTCCGGCTCGACCAGACATCTGAATATATTCACCAGATGTGACCTGGAAACAAACACATTTCATAGAAAAATTTCAAATTACGGTCCATCAGATTTACAAAGACGTCTAGATCGAAAAACTTACAAATCGATTCTGTTTTCCATCAAATTTACGACAGCTTGTAAACAATACAGTACGAGCAGGCATGTTTAATCCCATAGCGAAGGTTTCGGTGGCAAATAAAATTTTCAATAAGTTCTCGGCGAAAAGTATTTCAACAGTTTCTTTCAATATTGGCAGCAAACCTCCGTGATGTACGCCTATTCCTCTGAGTAAAAGAGGCCTGATACTTTCGACTTGAGGTAATTTACGATCTTCTTCTGATAAGACGTCTAAAGCGTTCGTTAAGATTTCTTCGATTAATTTTTTTTCTTCTTCTGCAAAAGTAAAATTGAACGAATTAGCATAAATAATTTACATACTAGAGCAAAAGAATTAATAAAACCGAAACAAACGTCGAACTTACTCGTACTAAAATCTAGCTTGGCCATTTGAATAGCGTAAACTTCGCATTCCTTCTTGCTGAAGGAAAAAGCTATAATTGGAGCCATATGTCGTTCCATCAACATTTTCACGATATTGAAACAGTTGACTCCCGCAGCCTGCATTTTCTGCTTCCATTTATTACGTGCTTCTTCTTTAACCGGATTCGAATCGGACAGAATGGACATGGCGAGGTTAAAATTATCTTCTCGAAAATTACCCTGAAAATAAATAACAACATCAGTTTGATTATTCAAAGAAAAATCATCCTTTATTTTTATAAACCCTCATAAAACTGAACAAATAATCACAATAATAGCAATAAATCTTAATAATAAAAAATTATCTTACATGTTCATCGACAATGAGATGGATTCCCTGACCACCAGCAGGAAACAAATAATGTTGCAATGGCACCGGACGATATTCGGTATAAACGACGTGACAAGGTTGATTATGGATGTAAGCTACCCATTCAGCAAACTGACGAGCATTCGGAATAGTAGCAGATAAAAATACGAATCTGACGTTATCCGGTAACAGTATCAAAGTTTCTTCCCATACTACGCCTCGTTCCTTATCTCTCATGTAATGAATTTCGTCAAAAATTACCCATTTAACTTCACGCATTATTTGCGATCCTCTATATAACATGTTTCTCAAAATCTAAATCACAAATTAAAAGATACTGTTAGAGTTACTGATGAAGTGCAACACAACAATAATCAGAATTGCGATAAAATACATACTTCGGTCGTCATAATTAAACAACTAGCTTCGTAGTTAATCGTTACATCGCCGGTAACTAACCCGACATCTTTGAATTCATCACTGAACTCGCGATATTTCTGATTACTTAGAGCTTTGATCGGTGTGGTATAGATTACTCTTTGATTATCTCGTAAAGCCATAGCTATACTGTATCTGTTAATTGAAACGAATAAATATTACGAAAAGGATGATAAATACGCGATAAATAAACGTTGAACGTAATTTAAACCATTACTTACTCTGCTGCTACTGTTTTACCGGCAGAAGTGTGAGCCGAAATTAACACAGATTGATTATTATCGATACATAAGATAGCTTCTTTCTGGAAAGGATCCAAAGTGAAAGGGTATTCTTTGGCTGGAGTGCGCGTTGATTTTTCCAACGGAACGTATTCTACTTCAGGTGGTACAGCTACTTCGTGTACACAAGCTTCGAGTGTTTCTACGGTGAATACGCGGCTTTTATCTGCTTTCTTGAATTCACTGTGAAAATAATATACCGTTGTAAACGAACACTTTGGTATAATAGGGTACTAAAAGAAGGGGTATAAGCAGTGGCCGCAACATTGGTTGACCTAACTGTTCTCTTAATGAGATAAGTCAACACCATCTTTAGAATTTCCGCTGCATATCTCTACATTCTCGTATATTAAACAATCTCGAGTCAACAAACATGGCGACCACTAATTATACCCCCTCTTTTAGTACCCTACAGCATAATAAACTTGAAACGAGTTCAACTCACTTTAAATAATGTTTCATTTCACATTTCCAGGTCGGATCAGATGATTTCTTGTCTTTGGAACTTCTACAACACAGAATACATTAGATACTACGTAGAAGACATGATATTAAATGATATGAAACCGAAACGTAGATTATTACTTGACTTTAACATCTTCGAGCGGTTCAGTTTTTGTTTTCTTAGAAGCATTTCCATCTTCAGAGACATTGTCAACGTTACGTTTTCTACGAAACCAATTAGAAATGAGATAAGGCTTGACAAATATTATACACAAAATAAGATTTAGAATGAGGAAATCTTACTTGCATTCTTCTTCGGTCTTAGCTTCAACGGCGTCCAAGTACAAGCCGACAGTGTCGGCGTTTTCATTCTCTTCGAACACATCGAAAATGTCGTCCAAATCATCCATTGTAGAAATAACGACTTGCTCAGACGTTCAGAGATACACTTATTACACTTCAAGAGGAAAATTAATTAATTAACTACATAATTAAAGAAACAATAGTAAAAACAACACACTCGTTTTTGAGATTGAAGTGATTGAACACGAACACGCGGTGTCAAAAACGAAAAACCGACGCAAAAAAACACAATCAACAGCGTCACAGCTAAAAAGTTGTAGAAGTCACAGCGTTCTGCGACGATGATAGGCAAATGCTGAATTCTCATTGGTTGATTTTTACCTACTTACGCGAAAAAACATTCTGATTGGCAGATGATGAATAGGAGGAGTTTTTAGTTTTTTCTCTGTGATTATTTTTTTATCATTTTCCCCGAAAATTCGTGATAAAAAAATTATTGAAAATTCTGAAGAAAATTCTTTTATTTCGAATTACTTGAACGAAGAAAGAATATTATTTGAAAATTTGAACTAGATTTAAACGAATTCAACGTCCTTGTCTTGATATTTATGAAAAATTGAACAGATCACTTGGGTAATAATTTCGCTCAGGTAATTTTTTGTAATCGAATCATCGAATCCTTATTGTTGTTTTTCTGAATCTACAGCAAAATAAAGGTAAACACTCCCAAATCATCTACGTATTCCGCCCCATTTCACCGATACTTCCATTATATCTAGATCTAGAGTCAATACTTAGCCTATATTAGTAATCATCACATCTAAACTTTCAGATCCCTTAATCGTCAACCTCGTCTCAGACTTTATTTACTTTACGCCATGGCAACGTTACACCGAGAAGCAATCCAGAAACAAATCCAGCAAGATTGGGCGAATCGCGAATACATCGAAGTGATAACCGGAAGCATTAAAAAGATGACCGATTTCTTAAACTCGTTCGGTAATTAACTATGCCAGTTACTTTTTGTACCGATTTAGATAAGTCAGTATTAGTGACCAATTTCGAGAAACGTGGCTGGCTTCACGTCGGTCCCGAAGATGACTGGAATTTCTACTGGGCTGGTATACAAACATGTCGTAATCTATTCAGCATCGATAGCGGATACCGTATGAATGATAACCAAATCATCAATCACTTCCCCAATCACTACGAACTCACTCGTAAAGATCTCTTGGTCAAGAATATAAAACGCTACCGTAAGGAGTTAGAACGCGAAGGGAATCCTTTAGCTGAACGAGAATGTCCTGGCAGATATCTTTATCTGGATTTCGTGCCAGTTACATTCGTACTTCCTTCGGACTACAGTATGTTTGTCGAAGAGTATCGTAAAAATCCCCATAGTACGTGGATCATGAAACCGTGCGGTAAATCTCAAGGCGCTGGGATATTCTTGATTAATAAGCTATCGAAATTGAAACGTTGGTCTCGTGAAAGTAAAACACCCTTTAATCCGTCTGTCGTGAAGGAATCGTACGTTATATCTCGATACATCGATAACCCTTTATTAATCGGTGGTAAAAAATTCGATTTGAGGTTATACATTCTTGTCACCTCGTTCCGCCCGTTGAAAGCTTATTTATTTAAATTAGGATTTTGTCGTTTTTGTACCGTTAAATACGAAGCTAACGTTCAAGAATTAGACAACATGTACGCCCATCTAACCAACGTTTCTGTCCAAAAACACGGAGTCGAGTATAACAGCATGCACGGGGGAAAATTAAACATCCAGAATTTGAAACTCTACTTGGAATGTACCCACGGTAAAACAGTGACCGAAAATTTATTCAAAGATATAAAATGGTTAATAGTTCACTCGTTGAAATCGGTATCTTACATCATGGCTAATGATAGACACTGCTTCGAATGCTACGGTTACGATATCATCATCGATAATCAACTTAAGCCTTGGTTAATTGAAGTTAACGCTTCGCCATCTCTAACTTCGACTACTGTAAATGATCGTATACTTAAATATAAATTAATCGATAATATCATATCGACTGTACTGCCCCCCGACGGTATACCGGATATCCGTTGGAATAAATGTCCCCCTACCGAAACGCTGGGTAATTTTGAATTATTAATCGACGAAGAAATAGCCTCGAAAAATAACGAAACCACTTCCAAGTCGCAAGAGTCGCGTAATTCGTATCATGCACGAAAGTAGACTTATTTTTGCTTTTTATTTTGTGTATTTATAGATATGTCATGCAGATCACGAATAGCAGCGCTTAATGAAAAATTGACTATATTGGAGAGAAAAATTGAATACTTGGAGGCATGGGTGAGAGTCTTGAAGCAATTTATTTTTTCTACAAAATACCTAGTTATGGTGTGTTTAATTACATCGATGTGTTTTCAGGTAACAAAAGGTGAATCGTCGAATTAGATCGAGCAGCGAGATATGAACGTGTGGAAATTTTTTATACTTTAGTAACATTTGTACTCGTATTTGTAAATATTTATAAATTATTATTCATTTATACGCTTTGTACCTCATTATATGATTAAGTTTAATATTAAATAATACTCCAATATACTTTTAATTTATCGTGAAAACGATTGCAGTAATAAATTCATGTAGGTGTAACATGCTTTCAGAATACTGGTGAACAGCTCGTAAGAAGCGATGTAAGATTTACACGTTTTCAATTTCCGACAATTTTCTATATTGCATATGAAGAGAGCCAGGGTTTTACGATAATCGGTGTTTAACTCGTACCAATCGGTGTTGTATAAAGCCTCCTTGATATGGTAATTCTGCAATGAAAGTCGATGAATACTTTTGTGGTAGAAATTTTCAAGCGACGAATGAACAAAACTTGATCTCAACGTCAAAAATGCACCTCGCAGAATAACGTAAGAATTATTTGAACAAGTTTTGGAATCTTTGATGTTCTAATGCAAGTCACTTTGAAGTTTTACGATTGTATGTGTCGAGTCCTATGTACTTCTTACGCGTTATGATACATAATCATATAGCATACTCACGCAATCGTTGATTACTTCACCAATGTGGCAATACAACAGAAGATAAAGCAGCCCAATAGAAACCAATGCCAGATATTGCATGTACCACGAAGGATGTACCATTCCCTGATAATCAAATAAACACATAGGTACTTCACATCACAATAAATTTCATTTAAATTAAAATTTACACTTCGTAACGATCATTTTGCATGTTTTAAAAACAAAGACTAACCCTATTCCGCTAGTAATTAATATTTTGAGACGAAAATAAAAAGCCCATTAGTAAAAATCATAATAAAATTTCCAGGTGACAAGGTTAGCACTCAATAATAATCGATGAGAATAATGGTTTAAATGAACAATTGCGTTTAGAGTATTCGTCAGTTGATGTTTTTATTTTGTTCGGTATAAAAGTTAGTGCTGAAAAATTGCCAGTGTTTTCATGATGTTTAAATACATTATTTTGGTGTTCTTGATAAGTCAGCAGGTAACTTGAAATAATTTTAATCCAGTCTTTGAACTATATTTTTCAAAATTTGGAGACTTTGATGAGCCTTTTTTCGTCCTTTGGGTTCCGGTTTAGAGTCATTCATGCTTGGTTTGAGTTTTCCAATTGATAAATTTCGATGCAAAAATCATGAAAAAAACAATACGATTTAACAAAAAAAAATAGTGAGCTTTTTAAAAATTATGTAGATGCCTTTCTCTCTTTTTTTTTTTTGGTTTCAGTCGAGACCAAATATTCAAGTTCCAAGCTCAGTACCTACCATATATTTTTGATTTAAAAAATGAAAGTTAGAAATGATTACTTACATTTTAAAACAAAACTTGAGCTTTTATAAGTAGTTTATTATATTAAGCCCTAGACGACTTTCCAAATAAATACATAAAATTCCAGACTTCTGTAGACCATTTTTTTTTTTTTTTTTTTGAAAAAAATTCTCTACACTACAGGTTGAAAACATCAAAATTTAAACCAAGATTCTAAGTAGGTACATATAAACAAAATATACACTACACTTCAAAAAAAAAAAACAAAAACAAAAAACTGAATGCTTTGAAAAGGTATCTTATTGAAGAAAAAATTACTTCTGAGGAAATTTTTCAACTAAAATTGCTACCAATATAATTAGAATCTGCTTCAATCCATCATGCTCATCAACATAAATTTTTTCCATGCCTTGATAAAAATTGTAGAACGGGGATGAGACCTCATTGAAGTAGTTCGCTAATTTGTTTCGTTTTTTTTTTGGTTCAAAATTCCCAGAAAAATGTTGTTGGAATTTTCAAATATTTTTGAAAAATGGGAAAATTAACTAGAAAAATTTCAGAAACTAAGACAAAATCAATAATAATTGTGAACATTTAAATTCTTGGTAGGTATTCAACCACCATTCGAATTTAAAAAAAAAAATCATTAGAGTAGGTAGGTATTTTTTAAAGTTTTTATTTCAAAATATTCTTGATGAAGAAAAAAATTGACTTGAGAAATTCCAGGAATTGAACCTAATCAATAATTGCGAACAACCACTTTTTGATATTAAACCAAACCAACATTTTAAAATTTTTTGAACCATTCGATATTTTTTGAAGTACATATTTATGAGTAGGTACCTATTTAAAACTTTGGTTCTTGAATACTTGCCTCTGACATCGATTGGATCAAATTTTGATATAATTATTTACTGATCAAATTTGAAATTTTCAAAATTCAACCTCAAATGTTTTGGGCATCAATTTCTCAAAAATTATTGTGTTCAGATTCTCAACTCCAAACAGGTTCTTCAAAAGGATTTAATGTGCATCAAAATTCAAAAACAGAAAATGGTGAAAGTGCTCCATGATGATCTTGTCAAGTTGAAATGGCTGCATTTATGTGCTTCCTGCATTAAAATTTATTTTGAACTAATTTTCAACATTTTTTTTTTTTTTTTTTTTTTTGGTTCAAAAATGTAAAGAAAAAAAAATAGTCAAGGATTGAAAATTTAAAAAAAAATCGAAATGTGTTACAAATTTTACAATTAACAGATAAACGGTTTTTTGACGGAGGTGAGGAGGCGGAGATGGAGGGAGGCAATTTTCATTATGACTGAGATACGAAAATTCTTAACCCATTCCTAGACCCTACACTCCTTTACAATAGAACTACGCAGTTGTCGAAAAAAAATGGTTAACAAAAGAGACAAGTTTTTGAAACCATTTCTATCAATTTTTTTCACCCGAAATAATATTAGAACAAACTAAAATTTGCAATAAGCACACTCAAAAACCCAACAAATCATAACTCACAAGAATTTTTCGATTTTTTTTTTTTTTTTGAAATTTGAGACCTGATTATGGTGCGGGGGGGGGATCACATAAAAATGGTAGTTGAAATAAATTCGAAAACGAAATTGCACATAATTATCAATTTTTTCATAAGTTGATCAAATTGAAGGGGAAGTGGGGTACCTCTTAAATTTTCTAGAGCTTAGAACAAAACATATTCAGGTACATTATATGTAGATGTAAAAAGATAGTCATACGTACATACTGGTTTCTTTGAATTTTTGAATTTTAGCTCCGAGTTTTGGTGCACATTTTGAAAATGAACTTTCACAAAAAAGTTCAACTTGAAACTTTTAAAATTTAGGTACTGAGAAAAATTTTTTGATTTCGTTTGAACGCTCTTTAGAACTGCTAAAAATAGATTGAAGCCATACCATAATATGTATTTTGAGATCGTCCCTCCCGGAGATAGTTTTATAGCCCACTACAATAAACAAAAAACAAAAAACAAAAAAAAATGTTGAACAAAATCGGAAATACGAAAGTCAGAAATGTTCTCTTAGTAATGGAATGTCCCTCCCATTCCCTTCCTCTCTATCGAAACGTTATACGTGTACCATACTTAGAAGTATTTACGGCAAACTGATTAGGCAACTTATTCAACACGATTTTTATAAATAATTTTACATTTTACATTGTTTTTTGTAATAAAATGGATTGAACTTTTTTCATCCAGTTTCCGAGTCGAAAAAATTTTCAAGAAAAAAAAGATAAGTCGCATTCATTTTAAACCTTTACGTACACCCTGTAAGAACAAAATACAGATAGTTTTCATTTCATGATTTCTGTATATGATTTCCAAATTACTTCATCAGACTTGGTAGAAGTAGAAATTCTCCCATCGGTTTCCATATTTTACCTAATTTTCACTCAAGAAACCATTCTGTTGTATCAACAGCGAAAAAATTATCCAACGATATCAAATTTATTCTCCTGTTTCATTACGACAGTATTATTCTAACGTGTATTATTTTTGTATATGTTTTACAATTACAGATGCTGAGCGTTGTTCGAAGTGCTGATCCAGCACCTAAACAACCAAATGGTGACTCGTCGTCGGGTTCAGAAATAGATGACGACATGATGGAAAAATTCACCAGTATTTTTGATAATTGTAAAACTGTCTTACAAGAGGTTGATAAGATATCAAGCAGCAACCCTGGAAATCAGGAGGTCGAAGTGTTCAAAAATATTCATCAGATTTGTAATAATTTCAATACTATTTATACGTCTTATACAGATGATAATTAGACAATTGTGTTCGAGTCTTTGTCAATCAACGTGACAATGATGAGTGCTATTAAATAGTTTGGCAATATGATTTTTTTTTTTTTTTTTGAATCAGATCATACAATACCTATAGGTATGTAGGTAGGTACGTATGTTGAAAAAAAAATAGATATGTATGTATATGTATAGGAATGGTACTTACTCCAACTAAAGTATACCCAACAAACGTAATCGTACCAACGCTGTAAAGTAAATCTCCAAGAAACATGGCTTCGACGCACGAAACAAAGTTATTAATAAACCTGTAACATTATAACAAAATCCAAAGCCATATTTAATTAATCATCATATAGGTACCTCAAGAGTCATGTGTACTGTGTAACGAACAATACTGCTTTCATCACATTCATATACTTCAACTCGATAACGAGTAGTTAATTCTTACCTGACAATTTTCTGATGATGCTTCAAACAATGAATCAACTTTTGCAGAGATATTTTATTATATTCGTCGACCAAAAACCCTCTCAAAAGTTTATTCTCCGAATACCTATACTTATCGAACGTGTTCGTCGACATAGCGAATTTACGAGATGTGCTGACAAGTGCTTCGATTTGACTCATCGATTTAATCTCTCGAATCACCAAACATATACGTTCACTTTGAGCTCTCATTTCCAACAGAAAATAAACACTAAAAAACACCATACCGAAGACAGGAAACGATATCGGTGCGATACAATTCAACTGCAGCAAATACGTCAACAAGTAACTAACCGGTGTGTTGGCTTTCCAAGGAAATCTACAATAATAGAACAAAAAATATCACTTTTCAGTTAAATAATGAATCAAATTCAAAAACACAGATCATCGTAATAAAACACTCACTTGCAAGGTATCATCAATGTCTCCGGACTACCTAATTCGTATTCGGAAAACGGCGTCACTATCAAAGGCACCGTTTCAACGACGCTATACACCGAAGCCCAAATCTTACCATACTTCTGCACGATATTACGAAACTTCTCATCAACCTCTAATCCGTGTAAATCATACACGAGATTCGAATACGTATAGAAATTATCGTTCTTCAGTCGAATAATTTCGCCGAACTGTTTTCTCTTGAAATGCACATGCAAAGTGCAATAGTTGAGGTAAAACGCGCTGAATACGAATACCGTCGTCTTGGCAAATTCTGGGAACCCGTTGACGTTTTGATAATGCATCAATTGACCGTAGGTGAGAATTGAGAAACAAGTCAACAAATAGTACTTGTAGACCGGAAACAGAACGGATTTTGATTCATAATTCGTCGATACTCCGCACGAATTCAGGTATAATTTAATGAATCGTAGAGCGTAGAATTTTTCGATATTGAATTTACCTGCAGACATATTGCAACTCTGATGAGCAGTTCAACCTGTGAAAACCGAGCAACTATTGAGGATTATAACGCTATAACTTTAAAAGTAGACGAGGTTTATTTTTGTTTTTTCTTCGACTAGGTACATATTGGAGAAAATTAAATTTGAATATTTTATTTTTTTCTCGTTTCTACGAAATCATCTCTGAAAAGTCTTAACCTGAACAAACTACTTACCAAGTTAATTAGGTAGGTATTTAACTACTTAAATAAACACCAATTTATTCAGATGAATAGGTAAACTCATTACAGAAAGGCCAAAAAAAGGTCTGAAAATGTGGTAATTTATTTTTCTCACACGAAGTGTGTCGAAATAAATAATTGACAAACGCCATCGTCTCCCTCGTCGAAATTCAGCTGCAACTGGAACTGCACAATTGTAGATATTCGTCGACTCTGAGATTTGAAGGCAAAAATTATTACAATCATAAATAAAGACCCAATTAGTATTTTTGACATCGCAGAAAAATTAAATCTTTATCGCAATGCCAAAAATAACGCCCTAGACACGTTAATTCCTTCAATATACGAGGTAGACAAAATTTGTGTCGAAATCTGAGTGATTTAATCACAAGGTGGTGGTGAAGGGGGGGGGGGTCGTAAAAAATCGTGAGCAAATTATTTGATCGCTAAAATAATCAATTTTATACTGAACCCTAAAAATACGATTTCGCTGATGAAAAATTAATTTTTCAATTTTATAAAAGGTGTAATTCTAGGTACTGATTAAAATATTTTTATTTTATAAACTAAAACTTCGATATTTGAACAACTTTTCCAAAAATTTCAAACACTTTTATATCTTATTTTCTTTTGGTTTGTGAGCAATTTTTTTCATATTATTTTGATTGAGTCACCTTCCAATATTTATTTAATGGAATATTTTTTTATTTTAAAATAATTTAATCAATTAAAAATAAAAAATATAATTTTTATCAAATTGATTCATCCTCATATTACCAATTTTTGCTACCACTTTTTCTATTTTCTGGTAATTTTAAAATATTTTATCGATATTTTCATTTTATGCAAATTTTGCAATTATGTACCTATATCTTATGCATTTTTAGTCATTGCGGAATTTTTCATTAAAAAAAATATAGTTATCTATTGGAAAAATCTCAACTTGTCATAAAATTTTTATGGTACCTATTTCATTAATTTTCTTTAAAATGTTGACAACTTTAATTATTATGTTCGGGCAATCTTGAACAATTTGTTGATTATTGGATATTTCATCAATTTTTATTTCAATTTTTCATTTTTTCTTAAACATTATTTTAGAAAAATTTCCATTTATTTTACAAAGCTCCGATGATATTTCAAAAATTTTCTCCTACATTTTCAACCATTTTCAGATCAATTTTACTGATATTTCTGATAATTTCAAACAATTTTGTAGATATTTTGTGCTATTTTCGTGACGTTTTCGGTTTTATTAATTTTTACACCATTTTCAATTCGGTATTTTCGAGGAAATTCAACCACGTTTTCAATCATTAATGAATATTTCGCGTCACTTTACGTACCTTAGATAATACTTCATCTTTTTTTCCAAATTTTATATCATTTTCAAGTCAGTTTTATTGATTTTATGGTCATTTAAAGCAATTTTCATCATGTTTTACGAATTTATGAGCTATTTTTTTTAGTGCTTTTCGTACTACCTTTTAATTTAACCAATTATTCATGCATTTTAGGAAAATTTGGCGTTATTTTGACAAAAATTTGATAGTATTTTTTCAATGTTTCATATTATTGTTGATCATTTTTGAGCCATTTTTTTAATTTTTTGATCATTTTTACAAAATTTTACAAAATTAAACAAAATTTAGTCATTTTGAAAATTATGTTCAACAATTTTCGTTTCAATTTTTGTAACTTTTTATTGGTTATAACAATTTTGCAATATTTTAAAATCATTTTAAGCAAGTTTCGTCAATTTAGCAGATTTCAACCATTTTTATGTCAATTTGGCTACTTTATTCGATTTTAGACAATTTTTCAATTTTTTTTTCAATTTTTGTATTGTTTTGGATTTTTTTTTTTTTTTAAGAATTCTCACTTGAGTATGCCTAGGTGATTTTTCATAATTTTCAATTGATTTTAGGCCCTTCAAAGCAATCAAAACATCAAACTGATCAGATCTGATCAAGTCAATTTAGATTCTAGGAATGGCCAAATATCTGATCTGTGTGATCTGATTTCGTCAAATAAATTTCAAAAACAAATACATGAAGGTTGATAGATTTATGCTCATCTTAGATATATGTCGATAACTAAGGTGTCAATTCTGACGCACCTCAATATAGACTTATTGATATTTCACTGGAAAAGTTCATGAAATATACATATACCTACATAAATACCAATTTACCATACTGAAAGAGTAAAAAAAAACATCCAAATGGAATAATAGGGATTGACGAACCTACAACATTTATATAATTCCAAATTGCTTCATTCTAGACCGACGACGACTACGAGCAGAAACCGACGAAGGTAATACACTCCGCAAACATTCTCCTTCAAATACATCGACGAAGGAAAGCCACTTCTAAAACAAGAAAATATAAAACAAAATGAAGATATTTTTTCGAAGCAATCTGTATAATTCATAATAATACAGAATCCACTAGTAAAATCGTTCCGCGTACAGATGAAAGTAACTTATTAACAAACTACGAGATAATGCGGTAAAATAAATAAAAGATTTAACAATGTAGCAACGAAACGCAATCTTATAACCATACCATTTCAAAAAAAAAAAAAAAAAAAGACAGAAAAAACAAATAATATTAAACACAGTAATAGAAAAAAAAAAGATTAAAATAAAAAGAAGAAAAAAACAAGTAAGCTATAATGCTTAATATTGTACGATGATTTTTTTTATATATGTAGATCTCACAATTTAAATTGTTTTATTTTACACTACAACATAAATGCATTTCGGTTTTATCACTGACATCACAAAGTTTATTAACAAACTAAACGCTACTGGTAAACTACAAAAAGCTTAAGTATTAATACATCGATCTATTGATAAAAATCTCTCGTAGTAAGAACACTATGCCAAATTACACAGCCAAAAAGATCATAATAAAAGTCAAAATTATTTCATAGCGCTTATATATTGATTATTTTTAACGATGCGATATACTCTCATAATGGTGGCAGTCGTCGTGCACCATCTTGGCTACATATGTATATATACCATATCTTCCAACACTAATGTCAATGGGGGTCGCAAAACAAAGGGAGAGAGGGGTAAATTAGGCCGATTAATTTCAGAAGATCTCTCATACAGGTACGACAATTTTTTTTTTTTTTCATTCAATGGTAACTTCTCTCTTGCTGCCACATATGTACTATAAAGAAACCTGCGCGATTAATTTCCAAGCTAAATATGAAACGAAACAAATCTTAGAAAATAAAAGAAACAAAACAAACGGTAAGTAGAAGTATGTAACTTATGAAAGAAAATGTATTAAAATGCATAATGGAAAATTTTTCAAACTTCGATTAATTTTTTTTCCTCAATCTTTAATCGTACAACGATCACGCTTAATTCGAGTGTTTCGTTCTTCAATTCAAAAATAAATGGAAAATGTTCCGGATGATTGCAATTCTTTAGTTTTTATTCGTATGAAGTGGAAATGATTTACATGATAAAAAAGGAGATACTCAGAAATGTGATTATCTAAGTGACGTTTCAAGTTGACGTAATTTTAATTTTGATCTAAGAATTTTCGTAGCGAAATTTTCCCAAAAAATTCCCTTGCTCAACATAATTTTTTTTTTTGAAAATTGCAAAAAAATATCATTAGGTAGATACTTACTAAAAAAAAAAAATCCCCTATCTACCTACAAAAAATTCAAAACTGACACAAAAAAACATTTCAAAATTAATTTTCATCACTTCATCGATAGATTATTTCAATTTTTTTCAAACGCTCTTGAATCAAACCAACCCCTCCTCCCTTCTTATCCAATACCCGAAAAATTTTCCAAAATGTCAATAACGTTCGGAAAAAACTAAAAAACTGCACTCACTCAATATACTCGTACGTCAAACAAAATACTGATTGTCAAATTCTAACAAATTACAAAGTGAACAAAAAAAAAAAAGAAAAAGAAACAAAAAAGAAAGAAAAAATAGAGATAAAGTACGTAAGTAGGTAGGTAGATTTACACACAATAAAATAAATGCAATAAAAGGTTTAAAGTAAAATTTTGAACTCGATGAATTGTTCTGGTAACCTGATTGAGAAGTTTTGCACACACGCGGTAACTAACACGCTCTCGTAAGCTTTCAAGCGACCATTTCGTCTCGAACTTAACCTATACAAGAAAAGAAAACTTTTCATGGCACAATCAATGGGGTTTTCCGGAAGGAGAAAGATAAAAAGTCATAAAAGCACAAGTATATAACGGATCATGGAAAACATAATGGTTCCGCTGGCATGGCAGAAGCCAATTGTAAAAATTCACTTTCCACAAGTTAAAAAATAAACAAATAAAATAATAAAAAAAAAAAACAGCACTACATGAAAATAAAAATAACGAAAAGAAAAAAAAATAGTACATTATACCTAAACAAAAAAACCTTAATGATAATGTGATTGTAAATGTATTAATCCTTAATCCATATTACAAATCGTATAGAAAAAGCCTCTCTGAGCGGATTCTACTCTGTAAAACTAATCCTTACGTAAACAAACAATTCGAGAAAAAAACGGGGTGACAAAGAAACAGAGAGGGGGAATGGAAACAAAATTATTAAAAAATACTGAAACATATAGTTTCGTAATGAAAACGAAAAAAAAAACAAACAAACAAAAATTTAAAAAAAAAAACAATAAAATGAACCGGTATATTCTATAAACTAGAATAAATAATCACGTTCGGTATCTCTGCGTTCTAAAATCTACGAGTAAAATAGCAATATCGTAAATTAATCAATGTACTTTTTTTTGTCGTTAAAGCGTAAAATTTTCTTTATCCGATTTTATGTATTTATGTACATTAAAAAATAATATTGCTCTGTTCGTACACATTTGTTATTAATATGAAACAAAAATAACACGAGTTAACGATTCCGGTTGATTTTCCAAAAACCAAGCTGAATAACTTGAAACTTGACGAAGCCTTGTTCAAAATTAAACAACTGAACCAGGGCTGACGTGAATCACTGCCCTTCATCGGGTAGTTTATTCTACGATTTATCGAAAAACCTGTAACGAAAACGCAAACTTGTATAAAAAAAAAATGCGTGTGAAATACGAGTAGAATTCATCGTTTAAAATACGATTAATTTATTTTACGTTGGGAACGCAATATGGAGCGAGTACGTACCAAGATTGGTTTAGTCGAAATGTTTAAATCTAATGATCCGGAATATGTTTGCGATATTTTTCTAAGCTGCTTCTTTAGCGCCTCCGTCGTCTTCTAGAATTATTTTATATTTTTCTTCGAGATGGCGCAATTTTTCTTCGTATTCGTGCAGAATGGCAGTCTTTGCCTGGATAATAAATAACGTCCGGGGTTAGAATTAGTACATAGAGAAGTGAAAATGCTCGTTAGGTAGAAGAAAATCAATCTTTCGATTTGAGCATCGAACACAAGAAATTGAAAACCTCAAACATACAATAGTTCCTTGAAAAAAGTTCAAATCGTTGTAATATTTAGGGAAAAAATCATCGAGTAATTTTATTTTCAACTGCAAATTCAATAAAAGGCGATTCTTATTAAACTAGCTGTTCATTTTTGTAAGAACTCATACCGTCGTCCTGCCCCCTCCTCCCACCCTTCCACACTTCTCTCAGGTAGAACATTTTTCTCTAAAAAATTGAGAAGTTTGATGGTGGAAAAAAATTTATTTTTTCGTCTTTTTTAGGGCACAACTGCCACATTTTCAGAAATTTAGCAGTATTGCTGACAAAATAATTTTTCAAACAATCTGGCTTTTTGTTACGTTTGAAAATTTGAAACGCTCTTAACAAAGGAACAAGTTCAACTCTCAGGCTATGATTTTGAAAAATTGTTGGATAGTTAGAAAGGACATGTCCAAAAATCTCCTTTAAAATTTCAAGATTATTATCTCTTTTTAATAAATTTTTTGAAAATATCAAAATAACACACGACCGATTAAAAAAATAAAATCCAAATATTTCAAGAAAATATGTTTTTTAAATATTTTTGAAAAATTTTGAGCCCAAAATTAGATTATGAATGAATTTCAGCAGGATAACAAAAATTTCTAGCAACGATTTTTTGAGCATTTTTGCAGAATTTTAAGCCCAAAATCGAGCTATTATTTTTTTCTGTTTTTGAGAAAGGTGTCACGTGAGCTAGGTATAAAAATAAGTTGGAATTTCGCAAAAAATAAAAAATGTTTTTGAGCATTATTTTTTAAAAATAAGTTCAAATTTAGATTTAGATTTTCGGGACATTTGAAAAAGGTGTCATGCGATCACTGAAAATGGTTTAAAATCTCGGCAGAAATACAAAACAATTTCTACTCATCAAAGCTTGTTTAGAGCACTTGTGAAAAATACAACAATTTTTCAAGAATACCGAAATTCATGACCGAATTTTGGGCTCAAAATTCTTAAAAAATGGCCAAAAAATCTTTAATAGAAGTTGTTGTTTTCCAGCCAAAATTTTAACGATTTTGATATGACCGCAAAATGTTTCTGAAATGCTTAAAATACATTTTCTTGGAATATTTGAATTTTTCGCAAAATTTCAACCTATTTTGATATGTAGATTGTGTGATACGTTTTCAAAACCTCTAAAAATAATGACCTAATTTTGGGCTCCAATTCTTTAAAAAATGTTCAAAAAATATTTTTGACGAGATAATTGGATTTATCGCAAAATTTTAATGAATTTTGATAGGTCGCGTGATACGTTTTCAAAACCCCCAAAAATCATGACCCAATTTTGGGCTCCAAATCTTTCTAAAATGTTCAAAAAATATTTTTGACGAAATGATTGGATTTATCGCGAAATTTCAACACATTTTGATAGGTCACGTGATACTTTTTCAGAAACTCCAAAAATGAAGACCCAATTTTGGGGCTTCAAATCTTTCAAAAATGTTCAAAAAATATTTTTGACGAAATAATTGAATTCATCGCAAAATTTTAAAACATTTTGATAGGTCGCGTGATACTTTTTCAAAACCCCCAAAAATCATGACCCAATTTTGGGCTCCAAATCTTTCAAAAATGTTCAAAAAATATTTTTGACGAAATAATTGAATTTATCGCGAAATTTGAATACATTTTGATAGGTCACGTGATACGTTTTCAGAAACTCCAAAAATCACGACCCAATTTCGGGACTTCAATCTTTCAAAAATGTTCAAAAAATATTTTTCACAAAAATAATTGAATTCATCGCAAAATTTTAACCCATTTTGATAGGTCGCAAGGTCACTTCTGAATGAGAAAATTTTGGAGCTTGACAATTTTGAAAATTGGGAGTTTTTTGACTCAACGCCCCTTCCCTTATTGCGCAACTGATGAAATACAAAAAAAAAGCGTCTCAATTCAATTTTTTGCACCGCCAAAATCCCAGCCAACTGGACACTTTATGCTGGTTGTACTGACGATCTACATATACTCCAACTGAAGCAAGCTGGAGAATGACTTGATTTAGTCGATTAAGTATCAGCTCACAATTTCATTTTTTTTGAAAATTTTGAACGGCTAGTTTTGAATTTTTAAAAATTTACTAAAAATTGATAAAGCGACTTGAGCAGCAAAACCATTTTTTTTCAACACAATATTTTCAAAACTTCAATTTGTTCTCAATTTTGATGCAAAAAAAAAATGCAAGAAGTTCCTCCTTGTAAGCTTGATCACAACTTGAAAATGCATTCAAACACACAAAATTAAAATCAATCAAAAAAATCACCAAATTTACAGAATTTCAAAAAAAAAAAAAAAAAAAAATGGCAATAAAATTGAAAAAATAATAAATTTTTTGATCTCAACTTACTCTGTTCTTCTCCTCTTCAATATGTTGGCGCACTTCTTGATGGTGTTTTTCCAACTCTTCTTTCCTTTTCTCGTATATCTGGGTGAGTCGCATTCGTTCGTTGACTCCTTTCTCAACCATCGAGCTGGATACTTCACGTTTAATTCTAGAAAACACAAGTCAAAAATAATGTATTCTCTGATAACATAAATAATGTACCTATATCTACATTGAGAGGTATTTGACGAGAAAATTCAAACTAACCTGGTCATTTCGTCCTTATCTTTATGCTTTTTCGAAAGAGTTTTCACCTCTTCACGTCGACTGGCTTCTAAACGTCGCATCACAGCATCAGTCTCTTTTTCCAGCAGCGCTCTCAAGGTTTTCACTTGATTCGATTGTGACGTACGCATTAATTTATCGATACAGTTAAAAATCTAAATCAAACAATATCCAGTTGAGTCATTTCCTTCTTGACTTGCATACGAAAATTGAAAAAATACTACAAACTTACAATATCATGGTATTTTTCTTTCAGGTCTTTTTCTTGTTGAATAAAATCTCGATTGGCTGTAAGTAGTTTTTCGGATTGAGATCGTGTAAATTTATGAGTAGGCGCTGCCGAAGGATCAGTCTCAGTTTCACCTGATTCTGGCACCTCTTGAGTTATATGAGCAAGACTGGACGCAATGTTATCTCTAGAAATGGAACGAATTATGGTTCGTTAATTTTGGAAACGAGTCAATAGTAACATTTTTACGCAAATATCAAACAAAGAGAACTTACATGCTCTTGATACTAAGTCTTTTCACTAGTCTATTGCTGACAGAGAATTTTGATTTTGATTTGTCCGTATCTGTACTTGATTTTGTTCCTTGCATGCGATTTTTCTCCTGTTGAAGAGAAAAAAAAATTGAATTCACGATAGCTAATTTGTAATATAAAAAAAGACTTCGAGAAATATTTTCAAACATTTCAAAAAAAAAATGTGAAAAATCAAAGCCTTTGGACACCAATTAGTCAAAGTAGACAAAATGCAATCACCTTTTCGAATTTTTTCCTCAACATTTCCAATTTCTTCTCCAATTCTGCTTTTTTCTCTTTAACAGCTTTATTTTCCATAAGTTTTTCCAACGTTTCAGCTTCCAATTCGTCATTCACTGTAAAATGAATTATTTTCAAAATTACAACTCGTCTAAACACCTTTTTTTGGCACGAGTTGCAACCTGGACACTTACAAGACGGCGACGAGGGCGGCATAATTTTGGGCGAAGTCTTACAACTAGACCCTTCGACGGATGGAGAAGACGTGGACAGTTTGGTGGTAGTTTCGGTATCGTCTGACGCATCGGAAGAGCTTGGAAACAGGCTGGGAGTGATGGGTATGCGAGGCACCGGTACCAGAGTATTGGTAACCGCCAAATCCGGGAAACTAGGTTGATGCTTTTTAGCCGGTTTGGCGGCTGCCTCGTCGCCGGCTGCGGCTTGACTGGAATCGGCAGTCGGTGCGTCGTCATCCATCAGTACAGCCAATTGGGTTGATCTTCTTTCCAGATCGGATTGAAATTTAATCGGGTTCGCGAGCGCTTCCGCGAAATCTGAAAGACCATCGGGAACGTAATCTTTGACGACGACATTGAGAAACAGCGTCGCTAGGGATAACGGTTGTCCGGATTCGTTTCGAAGACCAACGTGTCGGTATCCGGGACACAGGCCGATCACGGTCAGCACACGGTGTCCGATTAGTTTACCAGAATCTTCGTAAGCTGCTATTCTTATGGATGCCAGATCGGGTAGTACAACCTGTAACGATAAACATAAAATATGATGTGTTTAGATAGGCAGGGATGAGAAGAAAATTCCTTAAAATTAATTTCAAATTATCAGAACACGAATACGTTTGCTTTAACCTCTAACTCTCTACTATAAAGTTCTTGGCGGGGAGATGAAAGACAGGAGAGATTATCACTCTGCTTGACTGACACACACCTAGACATGAAATTTTATATCAACTCAACTGAGAGTTGAAAAATTTTAATAATGGAAAATCTCCAGTCTCCTCTTTTGACGACGCGACGATGAAATAATTTAAAATATTTTACGATGAAGAATGAGCGAGGAAAAAATATTTGAACCCAAATGTTCGTAAAAATCTGTAAATTTTCCACTAAATCCGAGTATTTTGATGAAATTTGTATAAGGCCTATTCGATAATTTTCTCCCAAAAATGAAACGAAAACTTCAATAAAAAAAGAAATGTTGGTAATTTGGAGTTCAGATCGCTTGGAGACGAAGTTGAAGACTTCAAGCTACGTACGGTAATGAAAATGGCTGAAGCTCAAGTTTATACAATCAAATGCTGAAGTTCTGCTGCTAAAATGATCAAAATTTAGGTTCATTGAAAAAATGCTAGGAGGTTAAAGATGTGTTCAAAAGAACTCAGCAAGATGTCTTGACAAAATTTTAAAATTAAAAGCAGGATTGAAGCAAGACTTTTGGCAGAACATTTTTCAAAGACTTTACGATTTTTTTATGGGGAGCGAAGTTCAACATTTTACACGTCAATTTTTCGCTTTTATTTATGTCTTTGGACATTTTAAGATTTTTTCGGAGATAGATGCGGTGTCAAAAATACCTTTACTATTTCAATTTTTCATTGGTGAAGCATTCTGCAAACATTACACGTTTTTTTGGAGAGCAGGAAATTTTACACTTAGATTTTTCACTTTTCCAGCTTTAAAATTTTTTCATCGATTAAGGTGGAAATTTTTTTTTCAGAATTCTACAAAAAAAGGAAATTAATTGGAAATTCAAAGTCTCATCGAAAAAAAAGAGGACATCCTGGTAAAAAAAAAAAAAAAAAAAAAATAGCAGGACAACAGCAGGATTAGTAGGATAAGCAGGACTGTTAAACATTCCTTGATTCCTAGGATGTACTTGAAGCTGAACATCTTCATTTGTAAAGTTAAGGTAAAATAATTGAAATTCGGTTAAATTAATGCCAAAGATTAGATCATCAGTAAATTATGAAGTTCAATCTAAAACGATCAATAAAGTATGCTGAAATTAAATTGATTTCGAAGCTCAAAGTTCAGTTGACTTTGAATTAAAGCCAAATCAGACGATACTCAAGTTTTCAGATCAATAATTAATATGGAGGACAAAAATGCTAAATTTTTTAGATGGAGCTTCATTCATGAGGAAATCTATATTAAATGTTCAGCACAAATTTCAATATTACTCAACTAAACTTTGATTTCACGTTGAAGTTTAGTTTATGCTGAAGCTTTTAACTCAATACACATTTAGTGCTGAAGTTCAGTTGAATGTTCAAGTCTAGTTAATTTAGGATTCAACTTCACTTGGCAATTTTTAAGTTTAAACGAATTGAAGTCTTAAGCAACGATAAGTGCTGAAGTTTCGTTCAAGTTCAAGTTTGGTGAACTGAAATTTAGTTTTGAAGCTCAAAGCTGAGTATAGTTAACTTCTAGTTGAAGTTCAGTCGACAAATTTTAGAGTTTTGTTGAATTAAACCTGAAACTGAAAGCACATCAAGTGCTGAAGTTTGGTTTCAAGTTCAAGTTTGAGAATAATTGAAATTCGCTTTTAAAACTCAAAGTTTGGTTAATAACCAGGATTGGTTGACTTCGAATTGAAATTCAGTTGACTGATTTTGAAGTTTTATAGAATTAATTTTGAAATACCAGCAAATTCTGAAGTTTGGTTTGATGTTCAAGCTTGGCCTTGGGGTGGACTGAAATTCGGTTTTAAATCTCGAAGTTTATTTCATGTTTAGGATTAGTTGAATTTGAGTTGAAATTCAGTTGAAAAATTTTGAAGTTTCGTTGAACTGAACTTGAAAGCACATCAAGTTCCGAAGTTTTGTTTGATGTTCAAGTCTTGAGTGAACTGAAATACAGTTTTGAAGCTCAAAGTTGAGAAGGTAAGTAGGTAAATGTTAGGATTAGTCAACTTCGAATTGAAGTTCAGTTGACAAATTTTAGAGTTTTGTTGAATTAAACCTGAAAGCACATCAAGTGCTGAAGTTTGGTTTCAAGTTCAAGTTTGAGATTAATTGAAATTCGCTTTTAAAACTCAATGTTTGGTTAATAACCCGGATTGGTTGACTTCGAATTGAAATTCAGTTGACTGATTTTGAAGTTTTATTGAGTTGAACTTGAAATACCATAAAATTCTGAAGTTTGTTTTGATGTTCAAGCCAGGGGCGGACTGAAATTTGGTTTAAAAGCTTAAAGTTAATTTTATGTTTAGGATTAGTTGACTTTTGAGTTGAAATTCAGTTGACAAATTTTGAAGTTTTGTTTGATGTTCAAGTCTTGAATGAACTGAAATTCAGTTTTGAAGCTCAAAATTTGGCAAATGTTTAGACTTCAAGCTTGGTGAAAAGTGAATTGAAGTTCAGTAGAGTAATTTTGAAGTTTGGTTGACTTGAACTTGAAGTCCAGTGCTGAAGTTTGGTTCAAATTCAAGTTTGAGGTAAATTAAATTTCGGTTTGAATGTTCAAAGTTTAATGATCTCGTAGCTTAGGATCCCACCTTGAGTTGAAATTCAGTTGACAAATTTTGAATTCTCGTTGAATTGAACTTGAAAGTTGAAAGCACATCAAGTTCTGAAGTTTGATTTGATGTTCAAGTCTTAATTGAGTGAACTGAAATTCAGTTTTGAAGCTAAAAATTCGGCAAGTGTTTAGACTTCATGTAGTTTAAGATCAGTTAACTTTGAGTTGAAGTTCGTTCAGACTTCAGCTGAGTAATTTTGAAGTTTTTTAAAAATTGAATTTGAAAGCGCGTCAAGTACTGAAGTTTTTTTTTGAAGAAATTCAAGTTTGGGATAGACTGAAATTCGGTTTATAAGCTCAAAATTCAGTTAACGTTGGAGATTAGTTGACCTTGAGTTGAAATTCAGATGGGAAATTTTGAAGCTTTGACGCAATAGACTTGAAGCACATCAAGAGCTGAGTTTGATTTGATATTCAAGTTTGAAATGCAACTTCATTTATGAAGAAGTCTACATAAAAATTCAACATGAACTGAAAATCATTAAACAAAACTTCAACTTTGGTCCGAAGTATAGTTGAAGTTGAAGTTTCATCAATTCAGAGAAGGAAAATTCGGTCAATCTCAATACAGAAGCTTTGTTTATACTCGTAATTATGAAGTTTGAACAAAACTAATTTGAGAGCCAGATGATGAAATTTTGGTGAATTCGAAGTTCAGCTGCCATGCCACCTGAACTGAAACTTCAGAAAGTTCACGAAGCTCAACCTAAATTGAGGGGTTAAATGGAAAAGGGGTCTAAGTCATTTTGTTTTTTTTTTTTTTTACTGATTTTTACATGTTCAAAATAGACTCGAAATTTTTTCTACAAGGAAATATTTTCCAATTCGTTTTTTTTTTTTCATGAAGTAACATTTCAATATCACTGAATATGGTGAAATTAATTCAAAAAAACAATTTTTAATATATTATTCAAAATTGTGAAAATAAAAAAAAAACAAAAAAATGACCAAGGCCCTTTTTCCATGGAACCCCTCAATTGAATGTTTGATAAATTTTATAGGCTATTTGAAGTTTGATTAATGCTGAAGTTTCATTCAGTAGTAAGTTAAGGCAGTTTTGAAGTTCAGCGTAACTGAGTTGATGTTGATTGGTGCAAAATGATAGTTCAATTGAAGCTGAAATAATTCACCTAAAAATTTCACACAAACTTCAAAATCACACAAATAAATTCCAGAACAAAACTGAAGTTCGATAAAAAAAAAGTTTGCTTCGTTTGTAGATGAAGTTTGTTTAATATTGATTGAAGTGTTGACTATTCAAAAAGTTGAAATTCAGTCAAGTTGAGCCGTTGACTCACGTCAAAGTTCAGTTGTTGCTTGTTGCGGAAACTGAGACGAACGTTTTGAAACTCAATTTATGTAAATTTGAAGTTTGAATAACGTCGATGTAAAGCTTCGTAGAACATTGAGGTTAGTTAAAAATTTTGCATCAACTTCAGCATTACCTCCGAACTGTGATCTGAACTTCATTTTATGGAAAAATTGAAGTTCAGTCCAACATTGAAAATTAAATAATAAATTTCCAAGTTCTAGCTCTACCAATAAAATTGAAGTCTATTGAAAATTTGTAAAAATTATGCAAAAAATAATATTAAAATTAATATGTAGATACTGTGTAGGTAGATATGTAAAATAGAAATTCAACTCAAATAATCAAAAAAAGCTTCCTATGCTAAAATTTGGGGGAGACGAGTTCGTTTTGGATTACAGCTTTAGACCATACAATACTAAGATGACACAACCTGCAGTTTCTTACACAAAACTCTTTAATTAATTGCCTATTATTTACCTACATAATTTTGCTTCTATTCAATTAAAACTGGAAAACCTCTTTGTTTTTTTTCTTCACGCAATCAAGTACCTACTCATCTCCAAAACTATGCACGATTCTACTCTGATGAATAGAAAAAATTCCTGAAATTTCTTACCCAATGTCGCTCATATTGCGATTTCATATGAAATGGCAGTGAACTTTGAAGACATTTCTTTCAAGGACACGTCTTCTCGACACCTCGAATCCATATTCCCCTCATCCCCTCCCCCTTTTTTCATAAATCTTACCTTTTTAAAAACAAACGGTTCGTCGTCGTATACAGGATTGATGCCATTATTCGGTACGATTTTGGTACGAAACTTCTTCCTGACAGTATCGGCAGGTAAACCGAACATATCGACTTCGACATAAGTTCCGACGCGTTTATCACTTAAAAACTGCCCAGAAAGGACATGAATGGTTACACTTCCCGCAATAATACCGTCAACGGTGGATTCAGCGAATGGATCCAGGCAGCGGTCGCGTCTCCGCAAGAACTCCGGTTTAAGAAGATATCCGCACCGGGCATTATATTCAAAAATGCCGAGATTCAGTTGCATGGCGAGATCTGTAAGTAATAGAACATCGTGAGATACAATAAGTAAGTTTACAAAGCTCGAGGGTCCATCCGGCATATTTCTTCCGTTTAGATAATTACTACAACTTGACGGGTTATTAATACGAATAACTAAACGGTCGCCAACGCGATCGAAAAACAACTTAGAAAGTCGGCATGCTTACTGACACCTACCTAAAGTTTGATAATTTATAGCAACAAGTTGACATCCGGCGTTCCAGAACACTTGCGGCATAAAATTCGACGAATCGAATCTGGTGCCGGCCGGATAAACTCGACTCAACTGATTTTTATTGTAATTCACAAACTCGATAGGCCTTTCTTTCAGCAACGTCGTCGCTTGTTTTTCATCAAACGATGACATTTCATAACTCCGACCTTTTTCTGCAAAATACAAACACACGCGCAAAAGTTAATTAATTAATAACAATAATAATAATAAAGGCGGCAGGGCGCTGGCAAAAATTACAAAGGGAGGAAAAAACGCCAAGCTACACGTAATTACTTCGCAGCAAGAGCCACAGTATAATAATAATTTACGCAAAAAAAAAATCCACCCTTATGACTCTTCCTGTATATACTCTTTCCGGCCTTGGGAGGTTTCAGAGCTACGGTTTTTACATTTTTACGTACAAAAAGTTGGAGTGGAGGGGGGTGGGTGACTGACGTCGTCATATGTATAATTTTTACCTTCGTGCATGAAAAATTCCACTCCCTAGATTCATAATTACTGCAACAGCGAAAGCAGTAGTATAAAACAGAAATAGCAGCAGAGAAAACAACTTAGTCGTATACGAGTCTTTATTATTATCAACTACCTATTCGCCGATAAAAGCTTCTTCTTATTTTCTATCTCTTTTCAGCTTGTTTACTTCAAACGTGAAATTTAATACCCTACGAATGTTGTCGTCGTCATCACAATCTTCATTGTCGTCGTGCGTTTTATAAGCTTTGTCATAGGTACCTTGTACATACGTACGCTCAAGTATCTGCTTCTTCAAATACCCTCAGCGTTTTTCTCTTCGCGTCTTCTTCTTTGATGTTTATTTCCAACTTTTTTCTCGACGCGAGATGCGATTTTATACCCAAGTTTCCCTTCTCTTTCTCACGTCGTCGCGTCGTTGTCACTGGGAAAACACCGCACCCTTCCATGTCGCTCTTCTTACTCGTACAACTACGACAGTCACCCAAAATAACGTCATAATCGAATTATTCGTTCCTTTTTCACTTTCGTCTCCCTCTGCACCTTCGCTCCACTATTATTCGACAACGACGACTTTTCCCCTTTCTTTCTGCTATATTGACGAAATAAAATATCATTTAGCTCGCAGCGCGATAACATTCTTTGTAGAAACGTTTACTTACTTACTTTGTTATGAAATGAAAATCGTCGAGGAAAAAAAAACTTGTCGAAAAGGGAAGAAAATTTTTAAATTGTTTTTGTATTTGCTTTTTTCGCCTTTCTAATTAACACGAATCGATATTTTCCAGAGTGACGAATACTTAGGTTGTTGACAAAAAAAAGTAGGTAAATATCACAAGTAATAATTTCAACAAGTGGGATAATACGATGGGTTTGTAGAAGGGAGGGGTACAGAGAGGAAAATTTACCAAATGAATAATCGAATGGTTTGTAAAGTTGAAAAAAAAAACACGAGCATTTTTGAGCTGTACTAAAATATTCTGAAAGTAGAGCACGGAATTAATTCGATATTTCTCGGTCATGAGACTTCAGTACACATTCAAGGCCACAAAAAAGACAATTTTCAACGAGAAGGGTTTTTACAATTTAAATATTTTTCACGAGTCTTGAGATTTAGACATCGGGGCATACTGAGTAGATACAACATAATAAACCGAGATCTGCAGAATTTTCTGAGACCCCCTGAAAAAAAAAAGTCAAGAAAAACCTTTTTATTGAGTCAAATTTTTCAAATTTTTCGTCAGATCTTTAGTTGCAGAGGTGAAAAAAAAATTGTAGCCCAACCTCACAACCGAACTCTCCCTTCTTTTGCGGAGACAAGGACGCAATTCGCTATGCACGTGAAAACTTACAGTAATACAACCAATTTTTTTGAATTTTTTAAACTTTTTTTATCTTAAAAAACTGAATTTTTCAGTTTTACAGCGATGAACACATTCGATATTATTTTTCGTCTTCACTTCGAAACGAGCTTTTCAAATTCGAAAAATAGCCAAATTGCCTCGATTCTTACTCCTTACGTGATGATTTACATAAGCGAATTTTGAACTTTTTATCTTTCCCCAAGGTCAAAGATGTACAATTATTTTTCAGCCAAAATTTGGTCAAAAAATAAAACATTGAAAATATAAATGTAAAATAATAAGTAAATGAACACATTTCAAGGCAAATTAATTTGCTGAATATTAATCTTGGATTCGCATATGGCAACTTTTAGGTAGGTACGAGTACGAAATGAAAAGTTGTGCTGCTTTTGTTCAAAACAAGTCAACTCATTTACACCACTCAATTTTTCGGAACATTTTGTTACTATTTTTAAAAATATTTTTGGTACTCCCTATCCCCTCCATTCCTCTTTTAAAATTAAATTTTCTGATTGCAGGGTTCGTGCTCCCGTCTCCCCCTTCCCCCTCCAAAAAAAGAAAGTAAAACTTCAGTAACCAAAAAAAGTGACACAGCATAGGCAAAACATTTTACTGCAGAGAAAAAAAATCACCGAAAAAACAAAACTTTTCGATTTAATTAAAATATGAACCTACCTATAAAAATGAAACTCGATAAAAACTTGTAAAAATTTTAACAAACAGCAGAATTTTTTGGCAATTACTTAGCGTCAAAATAGTGAGACTTTTTCGCAATTTTTGCCCAAAAAATAGATTTTGCAACTTTTTGAGATTTGAAATTTTTTGGCAATTTTTGGGCGCCGGAGTGAGAATTTCGCAATTTTTGCCAAAAAGTGAGACTTATTCTGACAATTTCAGCACAATAAGAGCTTTTTTTCAATTTCTGGTTAAAAAGCAACACATTTGAATAAATTTTGGAAAAAGGGTATCTAGTACTTATTGGAATTTTTTGCAAAACCCCACATTTTGCTACTTTTAGCAGAAAACGAGGCTTCAATAATAATTGTAGCAAAAGGAAGGGATTCTTGACAAATTTTGGCCAAAAAAACAAACTTTTTGGTCAGTAAATTTGCAAAATGCACTTTGACAATGTTTGCAAAAAGCAGGACTTCTTGGAAATGATAGCTAAAAGTGATACTTTTCGGAAATATTTTGGGAAAAAACGAGACTTTTGGGTAATTATTGAAAAAAATGAAACTTGGCAGCAATTTTGCTAAAAAGCGAGAGTTTTCGATAACAAAAAAATGTTGACAACTTTAACAAAAAACAAGACTCTTTGGGCAATTTTTGGCAAAAAAGGTTATATTTTTTTCACAATTTTTATCAAAAAAGTTGGCCTATATGTACTTATTTTTCAATTTCAAAAACCGTATTCACTAATGATGAATTTCCTAACGTCACTTTCTCTAACGCATTTTCTCTAACACAATTTCTTCTAAAAGACAAAATTTGCAATATACGTAATTTTGTATTGCCTATAGTACGTAGATAGGAATTTTGATTTTTTTAAAAAATGTTCAACTTTGGGAATCTTTACAAAAGGGGGACCAATATTACGGACAGGGTGCCGAAGGAGGCTGTATATATTAAAAATGTGAAAGAGATTTATTCAGAAATGTTTTGACCAGAAAATGAAAAGTTTCCAAACAATTTTTACAAATCTGAATTTTATATTTTCAAGTACCTTACCTACATTTACTTTGGTTTTGTTTTTTTTTGGGGGGGGGGGGGTGTTTGGGATTCAGAGAAGGTTTTTAGTTTGATTTATCAGATTGATATTTTGGATTTGGAAAGGGTTGTCTATTATTTTACTTTTTCCAATTTTGGAGACTTCTGCAAGAGACCAAGGGAAGGGCTTTTCTAGAAAAGAAATTATATTATTCAGAAAAATTCAGACACAAAAGTAGTAAATTTTCATACTTTGAAATATTTTAGAAAAGTTGATGTTTTAGAGAAAAAATAATGTTAGCAAAATTTTTAGTAGAAAATATGTGTTTTAAAGAAATTGACGATAGATAAATTTTAGAGCAAATTTTGGATTCAAAATTGGAAGGCTGGGTGAATACCAGCGATTTGTGGGAAGAGCATGGTACCCTTTAAATCAAACTCTTTAAAAATTCAAAATTGCCCGATTTTAGCGATTTACTCACACCTATGATTTTTGAACAAATGTTACTCATTCAGTAAAATGATGAACATTATTCCTGAAACCAATATTAACTCCCTCGGGCTAAATTTCATCATTTAGGCACAGGGTCATTCTGGAGCCTCGATCCAATGCAATTTTCAATTTCTCGGCAATTTTAAAATTTCCCCAGAAGATGTGGAAATCAATTGAGGCGGCTAAAAATCGACTACATCCTGCTAGATTTCCAAGCAGTGTGTTCTTTTGACAAGTACATTTCCAGTAGTAACTTGAAAATGTTGTAAGTGTCTCCATGAAAATTGGCTCAAATGTGAATTAACTCTTTAAAGCCACAAATTAATTTCCAACCTTCTGGAGAAATCGAAAATCATACTGGAAGCTCCAGAAAGATTCCGGAAATGCCCGGGAAATGGTGAAAATCTGTTCGAGAAAGTTGATAATTTTCATCGTGTTTATACTAAATAAATGTATTAAAAAAAAAAAAAAAAAAAAAAAAAAAAACATAAACCACCGGAAATGGTTAATTTAGAACTATCAAAAGTTCACCAAGAATTGAAAAATCAAATTGGGCAACGGGCACTTGAAATTTTGGTTTTTGGGGGTTTCAGAACATGCTTTTTCCACAAAAATAAAAATTGAGGGGTCTGTACTTCACACAGAAGTGTTCAGATCTGTTACATCATTTTTTTTTCAAGGTATAAAGACAGAACATTTTTCTTACCAAAGCTTAAAAAATACCAGATTGAAACTTATTTTCACGTTTAAAGCCGCAACAACTGAAAAATTTAAACCGTCGTGTCGAGAAACTTCCGGGTTTTTATTTTCATGAATTTTTCATGGCAATTACGGACACGCGAAGGAGGATTTGGTCGTTTTTCTATTTTTAGTCTATCATCCTTCTCAGCGTTATTTTGCAACGAGTTTTCAAAACAATGAAATATTTTCATCGTAAAATATCCGGATATCTTCAACGTCGTCGTTACATTCTAGTATGATTTTACCTGCTAATTTCAACGCTCGAATATTTTAATGTTTTCGAAAATATCGAAGCATTCGAATAATCTCAACCTACGCAGATGGCGAAGCGAGTAGATACTATTTCCACTTCGACGTCGTCGTCGTCGTCGTTGTCGGCGAATTTGAACCTTTTCAACATTCTGAAATCGTGAAGTGAAGGGTGTTGCAGGATGGAATTAGGATAGACCAAAAGTTTTATACTTGTACCTTCGAATTCCGTAATTACAAACCTTCACGTTGTGTTGCGTTGTTGTTGCGTCGCGTCGGGTATAATTTCGTTTATTTTGTTCCCTACCTACCATTCAAAAACGTACATAGGTATTCTTTGTATGTACGAGTACGTATTTTTTGCGTCGTGATTTTCACGTCAAACTTAAACCCCCAAACCGAACGCAACATACGATAGGTAACTGGAATATAAAATACTCGTAAAAGACGAATTAACCCCGACGAACACCCACAACAAACCGCACGAAAGCTTTCCCACCACATGCTCGAGTACCAGTTCATGTCACACAAAGTTATAATGAAGCAAATAACAACTCATCCTTTTTATCCCTCTACTTCTTGGCAGCTTGTATCAAAGCTAAAACCCACAGTCACGTTCCTGGTGAAGATTCGCAGTCAGACTTTTGCTCGTATATAGCTTTGGGTGCGAGCAGACGGTGGGGGGCGGGGTATGGGAATAGGGAAAAGAACAACAGAACCGTCGTCGCGACGGCTTCGGCAGCGACACGCGATAAATACGCAAACATTCGACTTACTCTCGGCGTTTTCGAAAGATATAAAGTGAATAGGCTGAACGTAATTAACCAAAGCTGAAATTTCAGCCCCCGCTTCGGTTTCCTTCCTGGACGAAACTTTATCAGGGGCAGGTTTGCCTTGCATTTGTAATTTGATTTCTTCCGCTCCGGTACTTTCATCGTCTTCGTCCTCCATACCGGTGCTGCTTTCATCGTCGTCGTCTGCATAAAAAGAAAGGAAAAAGAGTTAAAAAGATGTACCATCAGCACGAGCGCATTTAATTTTGTAAATTTGGCCCGTATCTTTTTACTTTTTCGCCATTCTTCTATGTTGTAGGTAGTTAGATATACGAGTAAAAAGCTTCGCACTTACCATCGTCTTCTTCATTATCTTGCGAACTATCTTTACTGCCTTGACGGACTGGCGACGGATGCTGCTTGACTTCGCCGTTACCGATAGAATTCGGGCTACCGTTGTTGACGACTGGGGCAGAAGAAGCCGGAGCAGCTGCCGCTGGTGTTTCAACTTCGGTAGACGCGCTCGGCGTGGTCGTCTTCTTTTGAGTATTTCTATGATGATGATGGTGATGGTGGTGATGGTGTTTCTTCTTATTCTTAATTATAATTTTATATTTAAGTAGAGAAGGCGGAGGTAGCGCAACACCCGGTTCTAACTGTAAACGATAGAATAACAAATCGACACGTTTAATATCCGATTTTTTTTACCACTGTAGAAGGCGTCCCGTCTGGCCAGACGGCCACTTACTTTATGCGATTCCAGCGGAGCATCGAGTAACATCTCGCCGAAGAACTCTCGACAGTATTGAGCAATTTTTGCTTGCTGTCTCGGATTGCAGTGATTTTCGAAAGATAAGATGACCGGATATTCGGATGTTTTGAAAGCAGACTCGGCAATCGCTTCGATAACGTCACGGGCCGGAATTTCCGGAACAAATGTGTAACCGTGCACGATAACCGGTTCGTCTGTTTTACCATTCCAAAAATCCAATTCGACGCAACGGCATCCGGCCAGTAAACATTGCCGGTACATTTCCACAGATGATTTACCCGTCAGTTGATGACCTGAGAACAAAAATTGAATCGAATTGATCATCATCAGCGAGTATTTCGAAAAGGTAAACTCTTTAGGAATCGTCCCTAAAGTTCTGAGTCTGATTTTACAGGGTACTATGAGATTTCCAAATTGAAATACAGGACTTTTGTGAGATTGTTTGCTAGATCTTAGGAGTGGTGATTCTCAGGTTACCCTTCCCTCAAAAAATGTTTCTCGAATTTTTATTTCCCTCTTCTGCTTTTTCTCAATTAGTGTACCTGTACATTAAAATTAGAATGAAATTTTTTCCAATTTGTATTCCCTTTCATTCTTAAATTTGAAAAAAATGCCTAGACTTTTTAATTTTTATGGTTTTTCAACCCTTTTTGGATTTTGATTTTCATCAACTTGGATGACTTATAAGATCATTAAACACCTTGTTTTCTACCAAAGATGAAGACAAAATTACGCATGCAAATGCTTAGGCTATGTACATATTTTTCATGAGAGGCATTTTCAATATGACTGAGAGGGAAGGACGAGGATGGTTTAAAATTTCATACCTACATACTACCGAGCATGAGGGAAACATTTTTACACCCGAAAAATAACATGTTTTCACTCATGAAAAAAAATTGGTCTCCTATTCAATTTTTTCCAAAAAAAAAAAAAACAACTTGAATAACCAAAACAGCTACGAGAGCAAAACATTTCAAATGAAGAAGAAAAAAAACAACAAAAAGTGACCTTCTGGCAATTATTGGCAAAAAAATTATACATTTCCCAAACTTTTATCAAAAAAGTGAGACTATTTCGCTAATTTTTGGTAATGAAGCAAGATTTTGGCAATTATTGCAAAAATCAGCTTTTTCTAACCAAATTTTGGCAAAAAAAACGACACTTTTCAGCAGCAATTGAGAAAAAATTGAGGTTTGCAAAAACACGATCATTTTCAGTAATATAATCGGCAACAAAGCGATTCTTTTCAACATTTTTTTTAGCAAAAAAGTGAGAATTTTTAGAAATTTTCGGAATTTCTAGGTAAAAAGGCAAAATTTTTTCAAACATTCGGAAAAATCGAGAAGTTTTGTAAATTTTTGGCAAAAAAGCAAAGACTTCTTGAAAATTACTGGCAAAGAAGAGTGACACTGTTTTGCAATTATTTATCAAAATAAGTCAGATTTTTCTGCAAATTTTTGGTAACAATGTGACTTTTTTGGAAAATATTGACAAAAATCGAGAATTCGCGAGACTTTGACAATTTTAGCAAAAAAGCAAGACATTTTCACGATTTTTGAAATAAAAAGTGAAACATTGATTTTTTTTTTTGCAAATAAGTGACAATTTTTAATAATTGAGACTTTTTGCTACTTTTGACAGAAAACGAGACTTCATTTTTCAAAAAGTAAGGCCAAGATTTGGAAAAATTGACTTCTTGAAAATTTTTTCTCAAAAAACTCCAAATGACTGCCAATTTTAAAAATGAATTATTCGCAGCATTGCAAGATGTGATGATTTGTCCATGCTTCTTATTTTGGAAGTTCCGTTATTTTCCGCTTCCACTCCCAAAAGTCACCAGATTTCATTAGAAAACTACTCAAATAATCATTTTTTGAATTTCCTCCAAGTCCAAAAAAAGATAGTGGAGACCGTAGAAGCCCCTCAAAGTTGAAGTGAATCAAACCCTCCAGTCTTCCAAGAAATTTGCTACCCTTTGTGCAGAGCTTCCTACAAAAGAAAAAAATTCACTGGTCCTCTGAGCAATATTGGTTCTCTTTTGCACAAATCTTCAAAATAAAATTAAAATCGGTGAATATTCCTCAGAGGATTCAAATTTTTAAGTAAAAATCCCCTAAATAATCCTCTTTTTAAAAAGTCCCTCCTCCCACAATAAAAATTGAAAATTTTTCTTTATTCAACTTTTTTGATTTTTTTGGGAGGACTACAGTTGAAAATCCAAGGGTGATGTTTTCATGTAAAGGAGATTATTTTATTCTGAGGAATTCTGATGCAGAGACTGAGAATTTTTGAATACTTTTTTCCATCGGGTAAAATTTTTTAAATTTTTTTCAACTTTGAGAGGTCCCCTTAACATTCATTTTTCAGACATTTTTCTTTTCATAAAAACCAAGAACTTTGAAGGGAGGGGGAATGCTGAAAAGTTTTTCAGAAATACACAAATAAAGACCACTTTAGCCACTTGAACAGCTAGTGATTTTGAAGACTAATTTTTGAACCATGGTGACTGACTAAAGACTCACATGTACTTAAAGTCGATACAGTAAAGTAAGTACGGATATTTTGAAAAAATCATAATCACAAGTTTGATCAAAACGTTACAGAAACGTTAAGAAATCGTTGACATTGAAATAATACACATTTTAAAAAAAGATCATGAAAATTGATAAAAAATTGGCAAAAATGATGAAAATATTGTTAAAAAGAAAAAAAATATGTAGTTGAATTTTATTTTATATTTTTTAAATCTGTGATCAATGTTTTTGGATGTACTTTGATATTAAAATACTTTTTCAACATTTTTCGACTTTTTTTTTCAATTTTTATTTCATTACAGAAAAATGTTTCAATTTTTTGAAATTTTCAGCAAAACGAAGCCATTTTTCATTTTGTCAGATTAATTGATTTTTTACATTTTCACTTTTCATTTTCATTTTTTGTTTTTCAAAATATTTCTTTAATTTTTTCATGTGTTCCATATCATTCGTAGATCTTGGAAGAATCCAGAAATGCGCAAGGAACTTCAAAATTATCTGAAATCACCATCAACTGATTCGAGAAGTCGATATAATAGGTAGAAATCAAATTCAGCTTTTCAAATCAGGGTGTTCATGAACGACGAAATCTAGAAGTCGAAAATGAGCTGAATTTCATTTTGAATTCTTTTTGTGGCAATTTCCCAAGAACTGAAAAATTCAAAAAACCGCTCCGACTTATCACCTTTCAATTCAAGAGGTCGAAAATAGCATAGAAATTAAATTTTATCCTTCTTCATCAATTTAATCGAAATTTGACTTTTTTAACGGAAAATATGTTCATATGTAGTACGTAATTCCCTCAACTTTCAAGTTTCAAAAATCGGTGCTTTTCAGTCGTACTCCTGACCTTAGGCGACCACATATGTAATTAAAATTTTTGGACTCTCAATGAGAAAAAAAATGCTGGCAATGCATGAAAAGTTGAAATGAGATGAAAAATCATCAATTCGACATAATTCAATTCAAAAGTAAGCGAATGTTTTAATTTTTCATGGTACCTACAATGCCACAAATTCGATATCTTGGGATTTTTTTATTTTGAGAAGTATTGAAATTTCATGATTGAACTGGTGATAAACCATTCTATTCACGATATAAAAATTGGACTTGAAAAAAAAAACTGTCAAATGCATGCTTATCCCCCCCCCCTGGATAGATTTCTCTTCTACGCACTAGAAAATAGTAGATAAAACTATAGCTACGTAATATCACACTAACACTTACCCGACAAATAAGTATTATGAGAAGAGTTAATGAAATAATGAGCCAATGGTTGATCCATATCATCACTTAAATCTAATTTTGAGCCAGTCATAATTGGATTGTCTTCGCTCATGAGGTATCTGAGGAAACCGTCGAAGCTCAAATGACCATGTTCCGCGTACTTTCGGTCTCGTTCGTGTTCCGCGATTAAATCCTTCGCTCGAGACGCGTTCGCGTACGGATGTAAAATTTCATTCAGTCTTGGATCTCGTTGAACCTTATTAATAAAATTAACAAACTGCGCGATCGACATAAATTTATCATTTCGTTCGCCGCAGCTCGCACACCTGTGTCCAAAACAAAAAAAAACACAAACAAATTAATAAACAATAAAACGCGATATTTGACATGTTGTGTGCGTGCACATTAGGTATAGGTAAGTAATACGTAAATGACAACGAGGGTTATTTATAGTGTGGGAGTTGTAAATCTACATACGAGTAAAAAGCAAGGTAAAAGGTATAGGTACATTTATTCAAAAACGTGTTAAAATTTTAATACTCGGCGTTTATAAACAACAACGGCGCGAAGATACAATTTCAATTCTTTTTTTCCTCCTATGCCTATATATGCGGCATGGTGGCCGTCCAAAGCGACGTCCTTTCGCTTATAATCGCAATTACGCTAACGGCGCTTTAATAATTGTTTCGGTCGCGCTAATTAAAAGCTTACCGGATTAAAAACTTTTCGTAGCGCGTTACAATTTTCTCGTGCTTGTTATTTCGGTCGTGTGAAAAATTAAATACCGGCCCGTCCGTAGCCGCGTTTTATATTAAAACACACCGCCGCCGATTAGCACGACTCGTATACCATAAATTAAAGACCAGCAGGCGAAAAACACCCGCCAGGTAAACGGCATGAAAAACTTTCGCTACTGCAGATACCACCAACTAATGCTTCGTCTTAGGTAAAGCCACCACTACCATAAGCAAGTACCTATTTCTAGTACATACAATATACATTGGGCGTACTTACAAATTTTCGAATATTTTCTCCACTTCTGTTCTCAGCACTAAATTTTGGTAAAACGTCAGAAAATGTTCGAAAGTAAAATTCGCCGGATTCAGGACGTCAGTCTGAAATCAAATAAATTACACGAATTAGTACAGTTAATGCAACGTAAGTAAGTCTGCTTCAACTCGCACCAGCAAATAATTCTCGAAGAAGTTCTAACGCTAATTGATTACTGAGCAAAATGTTTAGATAGATGGACTTGAGCCATGAAAAGGACAGAAGAAAAATATAGAAAGAAAAATCCAACTTCCAAGTTGATCACTCCTCTCGCCTCCTCACCTTTACAAGCTTCGGTAACGTCCATCTTCTTAGTTTTCAATTTTCAGACATTTGAGTAGGTGCCTAGTGCCTACCTAATTCTAATAAAGAGTTCAGAAAATGAAGAATAGTTGCAATTTAGTAGAGTAAGCAATCAATTTTCACAAATATGTAAGTGGTAAAAATTGAGCAATTTTTTTCTGCTAAATTGATGAATTTTCAATTATTTCTAGCGAACGACAAATTCACAACTGCAATAAATCATCCTCAAACGATGAATGATTAAGTTGCAAATGTTAATCAATTATTGTTGGAAACGATAAATCAATGTGAATTCCTTTGCGAACATTTCGAATAATCTCAATTGTGAATTTCAGAATTGATTGTCGATTAGCCCTTTGTTTTGTTCCAGTTCAGCGCCTAATCTGAAGAATGCAATGTTTTCATTTTTCCGGCATATAGCACGTACTAAGAACACCGATTTATCGTAGTGTAAACAATTTTAATTCATATACGGCACTCTTTGAAAAATGTACGCCTCGAAAAAATCTTTTCTTTGAACAAGCTAAATTTTGAAGAACGTCAGTTTTCAAAAATTGAAAGACACTTGAAGCTTGTAAAAAAAGTGTTCTCTGATTGGCCAAAATAGGTAGAAAAATATCTATTTGTCGATAAAAATACTCCCCCCTCTCCCCTATTCCGGAAAATACGTAACTTTTTTTATCAAAAAAAAAATCATTGGAATCCGAAAATTAAATTTACCAGTTTGAAGGCAAATCAAGTCTCACAGAAGTATCTAGTCTAAACAGTTGTGATTTTCATAATTTTTTATCTTCCTGAAAAACAGAAATCTTTCACGAATAAACTTCCCAATGATTCAGATTAAACTCAAGCCCATTCTTTAAAAGCAGGAGTCAGAAAGTTAAGCTTTTAAGTCTTAACTGAAAATCATTTCCGGAATGCTTTTTAACTAATCTCAAAAAAATCAAAATCCGAAAAAATGAAGAAAAATAAGAACGAATTTTATTATTTTTTTTGCTATGAGTGTGATTTTCATCAACTTTTTTTATGAAATATGTCAGAAAGAGGTCAAAATAAGACAACTGAATAAATTCAAATTTTTTTTGCTGTTTGGAATTGAAAATTGAATTTTTTCGAATTTTGATTTTTTTGAGGTGAGTTCATTTCATCGAGTGAAGGGGTTTTCAACTTTTTCAACGGATACGTAAAAATAGGGATCAACAGGGTCAACTTCACCAGTCACACCTTTTTTTTATGTTTTAAATCAAAAAATCGCATTTTTTCGCAAACTTTCAATTTTTTAAAATCAACTTTGCAACATGGTACCATCCAAATTTTTCAATATGTTGTTCAGCATGAAAAGTTGCCCATATTGCATTTTTTTCATAATTTTTGAGAGTGGGAACGATATGAAAACTACGTTTTGAAACTTTTTGAGCTAATTTTTCGTACGAAAAAAATGGCAACACTGATTTTTATGATATCACCAAAAGGCCGTTCAAAATCCCTAACTATTGGAAAAAGTGCTATTTTGGCAGGTATCGGTTATCGAGTAATTCACTGCTGAAATGGATGATATTTTAAGTCCACTGAGAACGTTGACACCACCTAGCACCCTAGCAGCCTTTGAAAAGGGGCTAGAGGGCTGCGATTTGCGTCATTGGTCATCCCTTCAGAAGGTTTTTCCGCAAGAGAAATTTCAAAAAAATCGCCGACCGAGTTGACGAGGAATGACCCTCATACTTCATCATAACCGTCCTCATTTTTCAAGATTTCTTCAGGAGAGCAAAAAATGATTTGCTGAATTTTCAAACGTGCTAATGTCGAATTTCAACTCATTTCTTCGAAAGAAATATCCTAAAGCACACAATACCCCCCCCCCCAATAACACAATTTTCAATTATATGAAATTTGGGGCCTTACTGCGGAGATGACATGATTGTATCAAAACATTAAATCGAAATTCCATATGAGCACCTCTGAAAACCCAACAAACCGCAAGTCACACGATTTTTTCAATTTTTTTAAAATATAAGACCTTATTACGAAGTGAAAGAGGTTCGTATCAAAAAATTATGCTAAAATTCAAAAACATAATTTTTGAAATGCAACATACCATAGGTACATCGCGAGATTTTACCAATTTTTTTTTTTGAAATTTTGAAAATAATTGAGGAGCACAGGAGGCCCATATTGAAAAAAAAATACGTGGAAATTCGAAATCAGCCCCTCTAAAAATCACACAAAATGCAGGTCAAGCGAATTTTTCAATTTTTTTTCAATTTCAAGATCTCATTGTGAAGTTTTAGGGGTACTTGTGACAAAAAATTGAGCGAAAATCTGCAATAAAAACATTTTGAAAACCTACCAAACCATGAGTCACAAAAAAATGTCAATTTTTTTGAAATTTTGGGACGGGTTGAAGAGCTTAGGGGGCTCATGCATCAAAAAAGTAAATTAAAATTCGAAATCAGCACCTCTGGAAACCCTACAAAACACAAGTCACGTGAATTTTAAATTTTTTTTCAAAAAGTTGATGCCTCATTGTGAAGATTTAGGAGACTGCATAAAAAAGATTGACCGAAAATTCAAAATCAGCGCATTTGGAAATCCAAAAAACCTCAGGTAAGACTAATTTTTCACTTTTTAGCCAAATTTTTGTAATTTTGAATTTAGGGCTGATTGTAAAGCCAAATGGGCTCATACATACAAAAAAAATGATGTGAAATTTGACATCAGCTTTATCGAAAACATACCTACGTACATAATAAACGATAATTATGCTGAATGATTTTTAATGATTTTCAGAAGTTCGCCAAAATTGAGGGCAATGAATTAAAAATTGAGCATTTGTAGAAAAATCACCTTTGAACTTTCAAATTTTCAAAGAATAGGTACATATGTACTTTCAAATCTCCTTTCAACGCTTCTGAAAACATTGTAGGATCCGAGTGGCTCGTATAATAAAATCAGGCAAAAATTCTAAATCAGCATAGAGATATTTAAAAACCCAACAAACCATAGGTTACACGAATCTTTCAATTTTTTTTTTTTTTGAATTTTGAGGGCTCATTCTGGAGTTTTGAAGACTCATATCATATCAAAAAAGTAAGTTGAAATTTGAAATCAGCGCTATCAAAAAAACAAAAAACGGTTTAACCAATGATTACCAACTTTGTTCAAAAGTTGACCAAAATTAAAGGAGGGGGAAGAGGGTATCTTCAAAGTATCGAAATTCTGGAACGAAACATAATTATTCAGATCAATTTTACGAGTGAAGATGGACACATTGAATTTTTTCCAAATTTTTTAGTGATAGCCTCCTGTGGATTTAGTGTAAATTTGAATATTGAGTTTTCGTAAAAAAGTTCAGCCTTCAATTTTTTTTTTAAATTGAATTTACTTTCAACATTTTTCAAAAGTTTGCAAACATATTCACTCCAGTTTGAATAGTTTTTTTTTTTCAGTTTGAAAAAAAAATGAAACTATACAAAAACATTGAAACCCCCTCTCTCATCCACTCAGGGATCCGGAGTGAAATCAGAGTTGTTCTGAGCCCACAAGAGAATTTCAAATCAAATCGGAAGACCGAAGGCCAGAAATACGAGTACTCGTCATACTATTGCGTATTTACGGCAAACTGGTTAGGCAACTTATTCAACATCGTTGTTACACAGGATTTCACATTCGAATGGGCGATACTCCCTCCCCCTCCTCATTCGTCTTCAATGGGGAATTGGAAATACTCGTACATATGTGCCAAGCTTATTTAAAAATCTGAAGTTTTTCCTCGCATTATTTTAAACATCGACATTTTTGGAAAAAATTCTCAGTTGTAGAGGGAGGGACGTAGAAATTATGGTGGTTCTGAAACACATGAAAAAATAATTTTACTCGAAATCGGAAAACCTGAGGTCAGAAGTGGTTTTGTCTTAATATGAAGGGGATTTTTTTCTCGATATTACGACGTTTCGTGAAAATACTCAACCCGGCGATATTATTCATTTTTTCTAAACTCTTTCGTCCTTAAAAATATGGATTGGGTACGATGTAACTTGAATCGAAATCCTTTTCAAATAAACGGTTCGACGGATAATTCAAACTAGGTGCTTTAAAAGTGTGAAAAATATTTCGCAATTTTTCGGTCGGTCGTCCTTCGAAAAAAAAAGCAATGCCAACGATCGCATGACTATGATACGCGAAAGCAAATCAACACGCAAATAAACAACAAATCGCTTACTTTTCCGCAATTATGGCCGGATAATTCCAAAGCTCTCTCGATCTTCTTCCTTTCTTCTTTATTTTGGGTGAACATTTTAAACACACTGAAAACAGAAAAGAAAAAACAAACGTTTCATTACCTATATGCAATCGAGTTCGATACGTCAGCTGCTAAAAAAGAGAGAAAAAAAAACGTGATGAAAAAATGATCGAAACGAGCGTACTCGTATATACCTGGGATTCGGGTAGGTAGGTATATGGTATGGGGAAAAAAGACACATAAATCTTACATTATTTGATTATACCTGATGTAACGAGCGGTTAATTCGATGGTTCGACACGTCGTTAATATAATCACGTATCAGATATACTCGTCTGGCACGCGATAGACAAATTAATTTTTTAATTAACGCCTACACGGTCGTGTGAACACGCCGCCTTTCGCGTCGTTCCAGTCCGGCAAACCACCACTACGGCTATTAGCCGGCAACGACGAACGGGGCGAATATTGTAAAAGCACACGCACACAATCGACCGTAAAAGATCTCGTGTATAAAAGTAATTTGCCGACACACGCGTCGAAAATCGTTTAAACCATTCAATTATCACCGTAACTTTTTCTCGGTACTTGTAATCATAATAACGCCTTCGCCGCAATTGCTTTACACACACAACGTGGCCAGAAAGTGGTGGTGAAAAAAAAGCAGCGTCGAACGAAAGAAAGAAAAAAGTTATCCCAAGTCGAATGCAAAAATTCACAGCACGAAACTTTCCAACAACTTTTCGCCCAATAAATGAGATTCGCGCGTACTTGGCGTTCGCGCGAGATCCCAATAACGAGATTTTTTAACGTGCTCTCTCGCTCTCTCATTCGTCGACCAAAAATACTCTCGTACAAGGTCCAAAGTAATTTCAAGCTTTTCCATCAAATGTACGAGACAACCATTCGTTTCATAATGCCTTCCTCGTCTGTTTTTCTTCCCTTCGCTACTTCTCTCGTCTTCTTTTTTGCTTCTTGGCGTGTTCAACTTACACTTTTTCCCCTTCGAACTATCGTCAATTTTTTTTCTCTCAACCTGCTGGAAAAGCTGACGCGTCAAATATCTACTCTTCTCTTATTGTAGCTCTCGAACAAATGTCAATGTAGTCGTCTCAAATTGTCCAATTACAATGTACTCGTAATTTCAATTGTCATTACCACGGATAATTTTTTTCGCAGTCTTCTTGGCGACTATCTTGTGTTTTTATGCTAAAAGCTTTCCGACGTGAAAATTTCGTACACCACCTGACCCGATGACCTTGTGAAAAACACCTCGATATGTGTGGGTAGCGCGGGAGCGACCATCGCGGTGAAAATACGAGAAAACAGGAGCGAATGTTTAAGTAAATTTACATGTCGCCAGTTTACAAAAATTTATTCATAATTCTCAAGAATTTTATACGCGTCGACGACATTATTATTCGCTAGCTTGGAGATGTTTCATAGTGAGTGAGGATGAAGCAGTGTGCAGACTGCAGAGTTAAGGTAAAATTCTATACTAAAATGATACAGAAAGAAATGAAAATTTTCCATTTTAATTTAACAATTCAGAAGTTTTCCGAGCTCGGTGAAATATTCGCAGCTTTTTGAGAACTAGAAGACAGTTCATTGATAGAAATTATTACATTTAACAGAATTAAAATGGCAGGGATGTCAGAGTTAAACCGGAATTCCAAAACCTGACAGTATAAAATTTCCAACTCTGGCTGTTATAGCACTGTTCCCCCGAGTGTAAAATATCTTGAAAAATACAGTTTGGCCCTTCTTCCAAAACACTATCGAGCTTATTTCAAAATCAAACCAGAATCCCCAAGTTTGTGAACAAACTTTACAGAGTGTGTTAATCAGTGCTTCGAAAGGTGAATTATGCTTCAAGTTGGGTACTTAATTAAGAAATATTTCAGCCAAACATAAAGATGTTATTTTCGAGATATCATTTCTGGCACAATTCTGAAGCTTCTTCCAAAATTGCGCCAAAATTTCAAAATTCGTGAATTTATTTTTTTGGAACGTTTCAACTGGCGATGGCGTTTCAGATGAGAAATTTTGTACGCGTATCAAAATGCAAACACAATTTGGCTAAGCATAGATTATCTCGGGATCGTTCTCAGCAACGCTTCAAATATTCAATGCTCGAAAGCAATCCCCCTCCCCAAATAAAAATCTTTGAGAACCAAAAGGTTTTAAAAAAATAACGAAACGCGATAAAACATTTTAATGCAGAAAAAAAATCACCAAAAAACCACAATATTACAAATTGAAAGTTTTGATTCTGGTTTTTAATTTTGAAAAACTTGAGCTATTTTGAAGATGAAAAAGCGACACTTTTTGAGAATTTTTAACAAGAAAATGAGATTTTTGCCATTTCTGACAAAAAAAAACAACAATTTCTGGCAAAATAAAGCGAGATTACACTTTGATAACTGTACCAATAGGAAAGACTTTTTGGCAATTCATGGCAAAAAAAGCAAGACTTGAACAATTTTTGAAAAAAAGTGAGACTTTTTGAATTTTTTTTGGCAAACGAGAATTTATAGCAATTTACAATTTTTCAAAAAGCAGGACTTTTTGGGAATTACGCATTGACAAAAAAATATAATACTTTTTGGTAAAAAAATATGACTCTAGATTATTACATAAAATCTATCGTAATCAAAATCCTATATTTTAGAAAATAATTATTGTGATCTACTTAAATTTATTCGAGATATTAAGTACAATGATTTAATTTAAGATGTATATTTACTGATACCAAGTTACTTATGTATCTAATACCTTGTGACTGTTTAAACAATATGCATATTATTTAAAAAAAATAAATAAATGAGGCTTGGATGATTTTTGAACAACGTGAAAATCTTCATTCAACAATTTTGTAATTTTAAAGGCAGAATTTTTTTCAAAAAAACAAAAATTGGACCATTTTAATAAAATTAGCAGCTTTTGGGAATTATTGACAAACAAATTATTTTTTTTCAATCAGTGAGACTTTTTTACATTTTTTAGGGAAAAATATGACATTTCTTGATAATTTTTGGCAAAATATTTCGAGTAAAAAAAGTTGGATTTTTGGGATCATTCAGAATTTTTCGCAACAAAGACCAAAATTTTTGTCAATTTTTGAAAAAGCGAAAATTTTTGACAAATTTTGACAAAACGCAACACTGACAATTTCAGCAAAAAGCAGGACATCATCACAATTTGGATATACTCGTAATTAGCATTTCCTCGAAAACATACCATTCGATATATCACTCGACTTTTCACGATTTTTCAAAATTTTGCCTCTTTTTGGGGCACAGAGAGACATTGTGGAGTGGGACCCAAAAAAATAAGTTCATATTTGTGCTTGGAGACCTCAAAAACATTCCATTTTGATATATCACTCGACTTTTTGGTGATTTTTTCAAAATTTTGGCCCCCTTGTTAGGACACAGAGGGACATTGGGGGATGGGACACAAAAAATAACTTCATATTCGTACTCAGCGACCTCGAAAACATACCATTCGATATATCAGCCGACTTTTCACGATTTATCAAAATTTTAACCCCCTTTTTGGGGCACAGAGGCGCTTTGAGGAGTTGGACCCAGAAAATAAGTTGGTATTCGTATTCAGCGACCTCGAAAACATACTATTCGATATATTGCATGTCCAGATTCGTTTTTCAAATACATATAAATGATTCAGTTGTGTGTTACTTGAAAAACCAAGCATCCCCCACCAACCCCTTGGTAGGGATGAAGACCAATCGATGGTGGTGTGATTAATAGTTAGGTGAGTAGACTTTGTAAAAAAAATTTGAGCGGAAACGAATGATATTAAGTGGTAACTTTGATCAATTTATTGAACCGACTTTTTTTGAAACACCTACTCTTTCCACCCCTTTTTTTAGACACCCCTCTTGAGGGACGGGAATCGAGCGTAGTATCAGATTGTCGAGAATTTGAAGGGGAACATTTTTAGTCGTGGTAGTTTTTCTCGTAAACCTAATATTTTCGGAGTAAATCGCAAAAAACGTAAATCGGAACCGGTTTTAGTCCCCTAAAAAAATTAGCTCCAGGGATAGGAGGTTCGGTTTTTTTTTTGTAGTTCCATTTTGATCGATTTTTCATGTTTTACTAATTTCTGTAATATTTTGAACAGTCCATTTTAGAAATTTTCTGACCAATTTTCAAACAAATCATCATTTGTACGAACTTTTATGATAAATCAATCGAAAGCATTGCCTAATTTGAACTTCTCTCATGGGAACCAAAATTTACATAGAGGTATTGCATTTCGATATAAATTAAAAAGTTATTTCCTCCTCCTTCGCCGTCTCCCTAGAATTCGATTACCTCCATTATAAACTTTTTTCCAACTACAAAGAGCGAATCTATTATTCTGTTAGTCCTCCCTGTTCTTTTTTTTTTTTTTTTTTTTTTACAAATCCCAATTCGCAAACGTAATAAAGAAGTAAAACGAAATTACGGTTTAATCGAGAGGGAAATCGTCGAGCATTGAAAATACTTTTAGGATTTTTGTTGTTCTTAACTTTGATGTTAATTGCAATAGTAAATAGGTTATAGAGCTTTAACCATTTTCAGAAAAACTTTTATCAACTTCTATACTAGAAACTATTGCATGAAAACTTCTAAGCCAATTCAAAAAAATCACTATAAAAATATATCGACAATTCTACAAATTATGCAACGAGAGGCTATTTTTCATATTCAAAAAATAGATACTTAAAAGGAAAGGAACAGAAATACGTAGAAAACTAAAAACACATTTAAAAATAAGTTTGAAAATCGAATCAAGCAATCAGAGACGACTTTAATATTGAACGAAAGTGTAAGGAAAAGAGCAGAGACACAAATAGAAATCAAAATATAAAAAAATTCAATAAAGCTACAACACAAGTATGACATAGATTCAATTTTAAGCACATCGACCGTCGACGTGAGAACACGATCATGATTCGTGGTCTCATTCTCACGCCAACTAGCGAATACATATTTCATCATCCGAAAATTTTTCCAACTTTTTACCGCCGACCCTATAAAACAATTTCGAAATTCGTAAAACCTTTTTTAAAAACTTCACAACGCTATTGTAAAATAATTCGTAAATGTTCCTCCAGCGGGCAAATTTTTGTCTGAGCCAAGTTTTTAGGTAAAATTGCACTCCGTTGTTGATCTTTCATCGCTTCAACATTCTTTTAGTTTTTCAAAGTACCTATACACGAAATAATGGCGAAACCTACGAATAAAAGTACAGATGGAACAAAAAAAATTCTCAGACAGTCGAATAAAAATTCTTCAACTGTTACGAAAATTTTTACTTTACGGTATGGACTGGACTGCCTACTTGATATTTCATACCATAATCCGAGCCGTCATCCAAGTTGAAAATTTTCTCACTACGAGTTATGAATTTTTCAACGATGAAATTTCATTACCACGTCAGAAATATAAGACATTAATGAATTCTTCATCTCTCTCCCTCTGCTCGAGTCGACGTCGTGTTACTTTTGGCGGCGAAACGAAGCGAAGCGAAGAAAGAAAAATATTCGTTAATTTTGCAAAATCTAATAATACGTGCAGTTTCGACGAATTAAACGTGAACATTTTTTTTTTCACCTTTGAAAATCAATTTCTACGTAGATATACTCTCGAGAAAATTCGAGTGAATTGAAATGTACTGCTTGCGTTTCGCACATAGACACCTACGCTGCTCCTATGCCGCACGGGTATCTTTATAATCTTCTAATTTACGACCCTTTTCTCGTACATGTGTATGCGATTTAAAACGGCTAATTACAAATTATCGATTTTAGTCTTCACATTTCGCACATACGAATAATATGTACCATACGAAAAGGGATAAATATAAATCCGCAAAAGGCCTCATTTTGTTCGCCACGTTCTGTACAACAAAGTACCTAGAACCTCGACGTTTGACCGCGTATATTACATGCACAAATATTCGTATACATACGGTATATATTGCCAAAACCACAACATGTATATAGTTACAGTTATGTACGTAGATGTACCTCACGTCATAAGCATTTTACAAAAAAACTTAGCCCATTTCAAAACTGTACAGCCGCATGAAATCCGATATACTCATACATCAGACATATTAAGAGGGTCGGAGGCAAGCACCGGGACAACTAACATCGTAAAATATTTTATAATTTAGAAAACAAATGAAAAATACTGAAAAACTTTTATTATACGTAGTAGCTTTCACATAGGGTGAAACAAATTTCCATATGAGTTCGCGAATTACCCTGGTGTACCATTTTTTTATATTTAAATTATACGAGTTTGTTTTTTTTTCAGTTTTTGTTCTTGTTTTCAAAGCCAATTCGTAGTATACGAGTTTTACATTATATTTTTTCTCTGCCAATCGACCTAAACGTTTACTGTTACGTATCGTACACTTTTTCAAAACCCAATTACGTGTTCATAAAAAAAAAACGCCTCCGCCTCTGTCAGACAAACCGCGGAAGAGAGTAAAGGAAAAAAGCCAAACGAGCTATAACAGTTTCTAAGTCAGTGAAAAATTCGCTTTTAACTTTTTCGCTAAATTTTAAACGATAAAAAATTTCCAATTACAAATACGCGATGGAAAATAAGGAAAAAAGTCTCTCTAAATTGGTTCAAAGGTAAGAACTATACGTAAAAATACACGCCGGGAAGGAAACTCTCCTAACCTCACCGCCAGCATCGTCACCACATAGGTACTGTATATACAGTATGTCTTGAAAGTTCTTTCTTACGTCATTCAGTAATTTTCAAGTTGATAGGGAGCAAAGCGATTCTGATTGTAAAGGTTTCTCAAAAAGTGACATTACTGTTTCTACAAATTTCACTGGCTCTCCAGTCAATTTCACTAATTCTTTCAGTACTACAATTCTCACATTGAGTCTTTAAGGGTATAAGATGGTAGAATCCACACCTTTATCAAATTGAACGAAATGCACCCAATAACACATCTCCAATTTTTTTTATATATGTAGATCTCTCCCACCCCAATCTGAATTGAATTATATTATGCTCAATGCTCATTTACGTTTTAAAAAAGTTATGACCAGAAATGAAAAATTTTCAACAAAAAAATTTTACGAACCTAAATTTTCATATTTTATTTCAATTTTTCCAATTTTGAGAAGCTCCATAAAACGAGATCAATTGTTTGGATTCCAAGGAGTTTTTTTTTTGCCACAGAAATGGGAAATTTTTAAAAATTGCTTGCCAATCTTTGATTTATTCCTGCAGTTTTCTTGATTTTTTTCAACTTTAGAGGGCCGAATACCTCTACTTCATCACGATTTTCGCGAACCAGTTTCATTTTAGATGTCTTTGGTTCAACTGTAGGTATTTTGTTGTTGTTTTGAATTTGTTTATATCTCTTAGTTTTTTGCATGTAGCGGACGAACCGTACGTCCTAGTGAAAATCTGATGAGGGTGATCTCAAAGAAAATTAAATTCTCTACAATTTTGTTGATATGCAATTTTTCTAGAATGCTCTGTTTGTGAGCTACACCTCTGCAAAGTTTCCACTGAGCGGAAGCTACTGTGTCAATCACGCTCAAATTTTCACCATAGGTTAAGAACCCTTATGGGAACCTACATAATAAATTTGATCCATATTGGTTAATTAGAAGGTGAGTAACAGCTGGTCAAAGTTGACATTGTGAAAAACGCATTCTGACTTACCCCCGTGCACCTTACTTTAAAAAGATTCTGCCACAAAAATAAAAATTGAGATGCTTCCAGACACAAGTAGTTTTTTTAGGATTAAAGACCAAAAATAATTTTTGTAGTTGCCAAGTAAGTATAAACAATAACTATCCTAGCCTCCAGGAACAACTTTGGGTGAGTTTTGTCCAAATTGGCAAAAGTTTGGATTTCGCCATCTACTTAATTCTTCGAGTGAGATTTTAGTGGATGACAAAAAAGGGCGTTAGCATGAGCCAGGGTTGTTATACCATACCACGGTATAAACCGTGGTAAACTGGCATACCAAAAAAAAATTGTGGTACCAGGATTGGTACATGGTATTGGTAAAATTTACTTGTGGTATTGGAATCAGTAGGTATATGGTATCGGTATTGTTGAATTGTGGTAGTGGGGATTGGTATATGATATCGGTATAGATAAATAGTGGTATTGGTATTGGTATTTGGTATTCGGTATCTATGATTTTGGTATTGGTATTGGTATTTGGTATTTGGTACCCTCATTATAGAACTTGGTATCCGGTATTGGTACACTGGGAAACATCCAATTTTTCCCAGTACATGGTATTGGTATACTGGGAGGATGAACCATTTTTTATTAGTATCTCCTGGTATTGGGAATACCATCCCAATACCGCGGCAAATCCCCAATTTTTGGGTATCCGGTCCGGTAATAGTGAGGCAAATATATATTTTTTTCTTCAAAAATCAGTGATTTGGGGTGGAGAGGGATCCTCTAGATGACGAAAATTCAATAAAAACGTACAAATAGAAGCACCTTTTGTTTGCAAACCAATTTTTTTTTTTAAATTTTCACTCTAGCATCTCTAGCAATAATTTTACCAGAATTTTTATGAAATAACTACTAGTACAAAATCTACTTAAAAATCTTGTATTGTCTTTTATCCCCTCTTGAGTGAAATACAAGCCCCATACACCCTTCAAAAATTCCAAAATATCAGAAAAAATTTTTTTTTTGAACATTACATTATGGATACCGGTAAAATACTGGTAAATTACGCGGTATTGGTATGCAGCAATTAATATCTGATACTGGTATTTGGTAATGAGTATACCATATTGAGTTTCTGGTATTGGTATGTGGTATTGGGTACTTGGTATTCATGTTCCCTGCATTGGTATTATTGGTATTTGGTATTTGGTATCTATGATTTTGCCATTGGTATTGGTACTTGGTATTTGGTACTCTCATTACAGAACTTGGTATGCGGTATTAGTAAACTGGGAAAAATTCAATTGTTCCCAGTATACAGTACATACTGGTATAACTGGTGAGGCATACCAGTTCCCATCAGTAACTGCTGGTATTGAGAATACCGCCCCAATACCAGGACAAATCCCTGGTATTTTGGTATCCGGTAATACCAGTATAACAACCCTGGCATGAGCTGCAAGAGATAGATGGAATAGAAGTGGTACAAAGTTTTGTTTATTGAGGCTCCCTAACAGGGATGTTAACTGGTTTTTAACCTTAACCAAAATTCGGGAAATAAGTCAAATAACTGGAAAAAATGGTAAAAAATCACATAACCTTGTTTGAAAAAAATTCTTGTATTTAAATCTGAGTAACCTTAACCAATAACCTTAACCTTTATTCCAAAATTTTATTACCTTAACTGTAACCTTGACCTCAAAAATTGCCGTTAAAAACCAGTTATAATATAATATATAATTACAAATTTTTTTCCATTTTTTTCACCTTCTGGTTTTTGTAGAGCAGTCAATAGTGTTTTGTTTTTGTTTAAAATTTTATTCATTTTCACAAATTTCAACAGTTCTGACTTTTGAGCAAAGATTTGATCAATTTTGCTTGAATTTTGTAACATTGAAGCAATCATTGGAGATTTTCACACCAATTTTGATGTTTTTGTAAATTTTTGCAAAATGTTTAGATTAATTTACAACAGTTATCATGATCTGTTTTTTTTTTAGTGTTTTGAGATATTTCATCAGATTTTGGTTGTTTCAATTTCATTTCAACGATATTTTGAGCAATTTTTCAATGTTTTTCTCAATTTTGTCAATTACTCGGCAAGAAAATGATTTTGCAGCTTTATGGCAATAAATCAAGACTTTTTGGAAATTGTGACATTACAGTGAGAATGTTTAGTGATTACTGGCAAAAAAACAAGATTTCAACAATTTATAAATTTGTGTCATTCTGTAGGTAATGGGCCCATTTGGTCGCTTTTACTTATCGAGATAATCATGTTTTAAGTGAAAAAGTCGAGAGAATCGGTAATCAAGGTTTTGATGGATTTCAATGTAGAACATATCCGACTATTGCAGTATTGCGTGTTAAAGTATCAAGGCCGCAGGTGCGCCCCAAGCGGAGAAAAACGGAACTAAAGTTTTTCTAAGAAGGGCCCATCTGGTCGATTTTGCTTTTTTGCGGTAAATTCGCTTCTAAAAAAATACCCTCCGAATTATACTGCACCTAGTCGCCGGTGGCAACATGTATACCACTCAAAAACACAATTTTGCTAACTGCAGCGGTAGCTGCGTGGCAATAGTGATGGCTTACGGAACCAGAGGTATGGGTTCAAATCATACTCCGGTAAAAATTTTTGAAAATTTTTTTACGATTTTTATTTTTACAAGTTGAATTTTGACCGAAAATGTAATTTAATCATTTTTTTCTGCTTCTGAACAGAGTAATGAATTTTAATGCAAAATTTCAATTAATTAAATCATTGTTTTTCAGACTTAAAATGTTCATAAACATGAAAAGATTGAGTAAAAAAATCTCTATTGCAGGTGGGTAGTAATATTTGACATCAGAAACAATAATCTTCAATTTTAGGTATGATGGTTTTGAAATTTACACGAAATTTCAGCTTTTTTCAGAAAAAAAACTTTGAAGGCGATTTTCTCAAAATTTGAGCTTTTCAAATTTTCAATTAGGGATTTTTTTGGAGTTTTTTTTTGCACTTTTTAGGCTTCTATCCAGCTCATATGATTGCTCCGGAGGTCTACTTCACCTCCCCCCCCACCCATAACTTAATAGTTAATTTCGACCAAATGGGCCCATTACCTGCGGAATGACACATTTAAGCATAACACAGAGCTAATTCGAAAATTTTTGAAAAAAATTGAAATTTTTTAATACTTCTTTGCAATTTTTTGGGGGGAAATTTAAACTTTGTGCAAAAGAGTAACATTTTTGATTTAATTTTTAGCAAAAAAGTGAAACTTTTCAGAAATTTTTAACAGAAAAGTGAGACTTTTTGGTGATTTTTCATATATTAGCCTTGAAAATTCCAAGTTTTAAACATTTGTCTCCATAAAAAAAACCGTAACCTTGACCCAAATTAACCGAAAAAATTCCATCAGAAATCTGTACCCGTAACTTTTATTTATCTATCAATTTTTACCAAAACTGTAACCGAATAATCAACATGGAAAAAAATGTAACCTTTAACCGTAACTGAAATCTTTTTCATTAAGGTTAGCATCCCAGCTCCCTAATAATCAACAATGGAGGTTCAGAAGATGAGATAAGAAGACATGCATTGATTGCAAAAACAGCAGTAAGAAAACTCAATCAAATCTGGAAAAGCCATGGAATCGTCAAGAGAACAAAACTAAAGGTTGTAAAAACAAGTAGCAACAGTGCAAACGGTACAATTCGATGAAGAAAAGAACGAATATGTTGTCATTCAACATCCACAAGAAGACTTACAAATGAGCAGGTAGCAATATGCAACATGTTAAACACCATATTCCCTGATGATACAGACGATTTCGACGTTCAAACTATCACAGCTGTTGTTCAAATGATAACAGCAAAAGCTTCATCAGACGAAAACGATGAAGAAGACATGGAATCAGGAAACGAAAGTCACTAGGTAGCTCGAGGTGTACGTATATGGAATTCGCCAAAATGGCTGATATTTGAATTGACCACCTCAAAGTAAAAAATGAATCAAAATTTCAGTAGCCTTTATATAAATTTCCAGGTAGATTTTCAAGTTCCCAAAAATTTTGCACGAACAAAATACATAATTAATTTCGTACTGGTCACACTTTTCCTTAATTTTTATTGGGTTACAAAACCTTTTAACCACATTTAAAGTGAATTTCGAGAAAATTTCATCAAACTTTAATATCGTTTTAACCACTTCTGAGTATATAAATTCCGCATCCGCAGGTACAAGACATACTAAAACGACGACGTTTTTGAAAAAAAAAAAGATCGCGAAAAAGTAAATGAGGAAAAAAAGGCGAACGTAGTCGTAATGCTAAGACGATTTAACTCCTACAGAGCAAAAACTTGATACTTTCGAATAGCGAATTACGTTTCAGAGGCTCGTTTTCGCTTTTCATTTTGCTCGTTGTGCGTGTAAAAAGTAAAAACCTTATACTACGGCCGGTAAACATCGAAATAAAATTCTACTTCAAATAATTAATCGCGAGAAAACTTTTTAATATATCTGGCTATATAAAGTTGACCGAAAGAGAGAACCAGAAGCAGAGAGGACGTTAGACGAGGGTAAAATCCTCCTCTGGGAAACCACGCTGCAGCATGGATGAGAAAAATATGCTATCGAGATATTTCGGCTTCGGCGGCGCGGCCGCGGCCGGTGGTAAAATCGTACACGGTGCGGCGTATGGTAGGAGCATCTAATAGCGAAGCAGTAGTAAAATAAACTTTAAGCTTTGTCGCTTTCGCTCGTCCTATCGCCGTCGTAATGGTGATTGAATAAAGTATAAACCATACCCTTGAGGCGAATTTACAGCGATTTAAAATTTCTTCTTTATCGTTCCAGTGGTATCTAACGTCGGTCGTGTGTGTATTACAGTGTATACTGTCTAGTATACGTAATAATGTGCCTATATTTACCTCTACCTTTATATTTATATATACCTATAGTAGGTATACGAAGTACGTGTAAATGTAAGGTTTACACACATTTTACACCGGGACCGGCGTTTATTAGGCCACGACACCATTCGTTATTTAACACGTCGCTGAGGGAAAACCATTAAAATCATTTATCGAAAGTGTATCCAGCAGTATATCTAAAACATAGACCCTTCTCATCCCTATATATTACCTCGATTCCTTTACCTCTCCATTCCTCTTTCCCTCTGTCTCTAATGTATAAAGTAACGTCAAATGTACCAGTATTTATACTATATACTACGAAGGTACTTTGTAGTATACTAAATAAGCTCTACTATACCTCTTCTTGGTAAATACACAGCGTACTATGGGTATATACGATTACCAACATATATGTCGTATATACCATACGTATAATTACAAATACACCTCCACCTTCACAATTTTCATCCCTCTTCTACGAACATAAAATATTACCGACGTGGATGAGTGTTGTATCATTACCGCCATATGCCATCTCTCTCATACATTAGCTCAGCTCTCTCGTCTACTGCTTTAGTAGGTATAGAAGGTACATGGATATCAATTTGTAAATTAATAATTAACCCACGTTTCGTGCTTGTGTATTCGTGTATATGGGTAATTTTACTCATGTATATAGAAGCACATTTCACAGCGACATACACGAATAGGTAGGTACATTACATTTCCGCATAAATAGGTACATGATGTGCAATGCAAGCACCAAGTAGGAATATACATCGGTAAGTAACTAGGAGAAACCACTCCCATCATTATCGTCACCTTCAATTTGTAAAAGAAATAGCACTGTCTTTCTTCCTGCCTGTGGCCGATTGAACCACCAAAGAAGCCCCCCCCCCAAATTGAGTCTCTTTCACATTACCTTTTCTAACAGTATTAAATTCGTATTCGATTCAGAAGTTTGTGAGTAATTTCAAGTGGAGTGCCGGAAAGAACTATGATTTTGCTATCTGTTTCACATTTTAATTTTTTGATGATTTTGATGAGTAAGTAATTTTTTTCAATTTAAAAAAAATAGAACGATGCTGAAATTTTTATATGCTGGTAATAAGGGATGCTTTGTTTTTTCGCAGATTTTTGAAATATTATGGAACAAAAATGTCTAAAAAAGAACCGAAAGACTGGCTTGTGTAAAAATGATGAATAAAAATCGTTTTTCTTGTTTGTCTTATGCATTTATTTCAATTTTTACAAGTACCCCATAAATATAAACCAACCTGCAACTTTTTAGTAATAAATTTACTACAGTTTTCTCCAAAAAAAAAAATTCAAAAAATCATAAAAAAGAGTAAATACTTGTTGAATTTTTTTTTAAAATTCATTTTACTGTAATTTTTACTAATAGTCATATTACCTGCAACTTTTTAAAATGGTCAATTTTGAACTTTTTTTCAAAAATTCATTAAAAATGGTAAAAATAATTTTTCACGACCACAATTCTTTCCACCGATAGATAAGTAAATGTTTGAACTTTTTAATATCATCAAAATTTTAATTTTTCATCAATTTCTCTACAATTAAAAATAGTTTTGTACCTCATTATAACAAGCATTTATCCTATGTACATATCTTGTCCAATCATTCAGAGAAATGGTCTTCCCTGAATTTTTCATGGTTTTCCAGACCAGTTTTCTCATTTTTTTCAAAATTTTCAAATATGCCAAGGAGGGCGTGAAACCCGTAAACTTTTGCCGAGAGTTTAAACTGCTAGCATGGAGGAAGGGGGGGGATTAGGGCGATTTTTAGTTTGAAGGTTTGAATTTAACGTCTCTCAATTGCTAAATCATTTCATTTCAAGAATTTTTGTTGAAAAAATTAAAGCAAATGCTTAAATTACATTTGAAGTATCAGAATTCTGAGACAAACAGCGACAGAAGAGGTTATATGCCCTCAAAATTCTTCAAATTCGTACTTACATATTTTAATGTTTTTTTTTTGGACATTTTGGCATCTCACTGATTTTTTCGACCCCCAAAAATCATACCTAAAAAGAAAACTTCGGAGAATAACTTCAATTTTGACCACGCAGAGTCCAGAGGGGGTTTATATGCACCAAAATTTTTAACGGCAGCGAAAGGGGGATATTCTCAGGTAAGATAAGTGAAATGCCCTTGTTTCTAAATTTGTGAAATTACAATGGATTATTGTTGGGTACCTCTAAAAAAAAATGTTACCCCCAGAATCCACCCTCACCACACTCCCTTGGACGGTATAGCTGGAAATCGCGTTTTTACGAGAAAAAATCTATATACCTGAGTATTAGGGGTGAAATTTAGGTACCACCCGGAATGTGTACAGGAAGGGTGGGCCTTTCAGCACAATTTTTTTCGAATTTTTTATCGCAGTGATGGGGGTAAAATTGACAAAATAAAACTTCGAACCTTCGATCCATTGCTATTTTGGAATTACATAATGACACCAAATTTTTTGGTCATTATTGTCAATTTCAATAAATTGAGAAAAATAGCCGAAAAAGTATTAAATTTTATCCATTTTGAAATTAAAATCACAAAATTCCATGATATTTCAAGAAGACTGAAATTCACGGACTGCTCATGTGACAAAATCTCCATCAGCATTTTACCTGTCAAAATCAGTTTTTTCAAATTTTTTATGAATTCCTAAAAACTTGTAAATTTTTAGAGGGGAAATGGTAATTTTTTAGCGAAAATGTACGTATTAATTTCAAATGTGTAAAGAACTTTGGCGATCAAACTGATTGAAGTAGTTTCATTCCTACTAGATCTGGATTCTGAAGCCTCCAGTCAAAGGGGGGGGGGCGGGTTGAGAAAAAAATAAATTCCCTAAATGATCAACTGTCCAAATGCGGTATACCAAAATCTTTCTGAAGTTTCCAAATCTGTACTCCAATGCAAAAAGGATGGAAGTCCTATGACCTGGCATAAGGAAAGGAGGTTAGTGTGTTCAGTGCAGTTTTGAGAAACAGGGATTTTAAACTTTTCATTTCAAAATTTGGAATTCCTGTTTCTCAAAACTGCACTGAACACACTAACCTCCTTTCCTTATGCCAGGTCATAGGACTTCCATCCTTTTTGCATTGGAGTACAGAAATCAGATTTCAGTTTTTTTCAAAATGTTTAATCTGATCAAAAAATTAGATTCCAGATATTTGATTGAAATTCGCTAAAACATATTAGAATATTCTGGTTGCGCAGCTCAAAATGAAGTAAAATCGAATTCGCAGTGCTCAAAGTAATACTGGCATCAGAGTATAAAACTAATTGAAAATTTATGAATGAAATCAAAGTTTTTTCCATCCCCTTAAAAATCAATTTGAATAGCAAGTATTGTGGTTAATTTTAGGAATTAAAGCACGACCGACACCTCAGGTGATTTCCTAGTAAGAAAATACGTCTTGATGTTTGAAAAATTGGGTGATTATTTTGTGGAAATTCAATTTTCATTTTTATTGTACCTCCCAACTTTATATAAATTACATTTACCTACCTCACCTTTTTTTTCAAACCATATCAGTCACAAAATATCAGCATTTCTTTAACCTTTGAAAAATTTGTATATAAAAAATCCGATAAATCAAGCATATTGTTGAACACGAAATTTTGAAAATTTTGTACTCGCTTCGTTTAGGCCACGATACATTTTTCACATCAGAACATTTTTAATATCAAGCTGAGTAAAAAAAAATGAGGATTTTTTGCACGAAATTTCAACTTAATAAAGTCATTAAAGTCATTTAAGAGCTTTTTAAAATCCTCCCCTTTATTTGCGGTGAATTTTGTTAGGTTACATACCAGCAAATACGAAAATGAGAAAAGGCTCAGAATTTCGATTTTTTAAATCCTATTCATCTTGGTCCAGAAAAAATCGAATTCTTTGGCTTCCAGTTCGATGGTTTCGGTAAAAAATAATCTCTTTCTAACTCGAAAAAAACTTCCATCCTCTTTTCGGCATACTACCAACAATTTTAAGTCAATTTTTTCGCAACGCAACGCAGGCATCTCTTTCACAAATAATACTTCTTAAAATTACAACTTTTTTTTCTTTCAACCAAAAAAAAAATATACGCAGTATTTTACATATAAACTGCAGACAAAAAATCTGGAAAATCTAGTCAAGGAAAGACGAGCCCGTCATACAAATCCCTTCTTTCTTTTTCGATGTCAACAAAAGTGCAGCAGAAAGAACGGTCAAGGTTGACCAAATTGGCAACACGTTCGATTCGAGAAGTTTTTCCTCAAAAAGATTACAAGGAAAAGGCGAAGAAGGGAAATGTTTTTTTCCGTTACATGACTTGGTCGATCAATTTCGCATGCGTTGGTGTATTTAAACTGACATATGTATACGACGAAGGAAGTTTAATTGAAGAAGGAAAAATGAGTTATGGAAACATAAATAAATATTATGGGTATATCTACTGTCGTATTAGAGAAATAAAAAAAAAATCAACGGTATGAAAAATCATCTATCGTTGTCGAAAACTTCCATATTTCCGCAAGAATTGTGATTAACTGCGTCTAAAAAAATTACCCGTCTTGAAGAAAAACATGCAAGTATACGAGTAACTTGTATACGTATAGTTTCATAATTTCTGACAGAAAGATGCCACGATGAAACAGCTAAAGGAGAGAAGAATTGATGTAGTATTTTCAAATGATGGAAGTTTTTTTTTCGAACCAGTCAGAAGTAATCAAACAAATTTTGTTCAACTTGACTTCATCGTTTATTCGAAGATTTTCCTGTGTAACTTTTTCCATATTTATTTGAATCTTTTAGACTATTTATAAACATTTACACTCTAATAATACATTTTCGAAACAAAAATTTCAACACCTTCGTCGTTAGTCTTTTAAAATAATTTTTTAACAAACACTCCGAATGGCGAAAAAAATGAGCGTTATTGACTTCGAATAGGGGGAAAACAAAGAATTTGTATTTTTAGAAAATATCAACAAGATAACCTACACGATGCGTGGATTCAAAAAAAGAAAAGCCTACGTGAATTTTTCAAATTTAACTCTCGTAATTTCCTAAACCTTTTTCCTCAAACGAGTAAATAACACAATAGAAATATTTTACCAACCATTTAAAAATTTCGCAAGCACGTCGAAAATTTGTAATTTTACAACACTATAATTTTTCTAAAAATAAAGCACCAAAATCGGCGTGAAACGCTCAAAATTTAGAACAGACGTTAATAAAACGTGAAACGTAAAACTTCATCGAATATTCTCACATTTAATTGGAAAAAATATTAAAATATATATGTAGTTTTATTATCAGTAAGAAAATTTTAGGATTAATATCCCTCTCTTGAAAAAAATTGACCTAAAAAAATCTTCACTTCGTATTTGTTTATTTTTTTATTTCTATTCGTTCCAATTTTAGTTAAGTATACCAAAGCTCCGAATTAATAATTTTTCAACACGCTATGACTACTTTTATGTCAACATCGAGATTTGAAAAAGGAAAAAAAATAATTAATTTGAATAATATAATGACAGAAATTATATTGTGTGTTTATTAAAAACACTCATCATCGCAACAATTATTTTGATAATGGAAATACTTGATGAGGGGAAACCAACGTAAGGATTTTACATAACTAAACTGCAACTCAATTAATCCAACTTGAATTAGTTACAGGTTGCATTTATTTCAAAAATTTTAAATTACTAATTATCTGGTTAATAGAGGAAAAAAATCGAAAAAATAATGGAAAAAATTGATCTTTCGTAACAGCTAAAAATTGGAATGGCCGAAGGATTTTTTGAATTAAAATTGTCGAAAAATGTTTAATTTTAAGAAGAACAATAATTATGAAAAATGTCTAGTGAGAAAAGAAAAGAAAACTCAGTTAAATTCTTGAAAAACATCCTTATGTGATTTCGTATTTGCAATTCTATTTCAAAAAGTAATTACATTTACTGAGTTTTTGTTGGACATCATGTTTTATGTGCAGTTTGTGTTTTTCAACATAACATGGCATGGATGCCAAAAAGTTGAATTTCCAAGAACAACATAATTTTTATAAACATAGCCCTACAAAAAAAATGAAGAAGAGTGAAAAATCGCGGAATTCAAAATGAATGTTTTTTTGAGTAAAAGTATTTTAAATGTAAAAAGACGAGAATTGAATTTCTTGATTAAAATGTTCAAAAGACCATCCCTTATTTTCATGATTCAGAAATACAAACTTTCAATTTTTCAAAGTTATGCCTTCTCTTTGCTTGGACTTCAAAAATTACAAAAAATGCACCGAAATTTTGTTTACGAAGTAAGGCGATTTCCAGGGGGAACATTGAGGTGGGTCGTTTTTCAACTTGTTTCGAATTTTTATGGTGACTAGCAAAAAACCATGACCAAATAACTTCAATAAGACGTAGGAAAAATTTTAAAATTTTCTGGTCAAAGCAATTTGACCCTTCTCACCGTCTTGAGCTAAAAATTTAAAAAATTTCAGTCGTTTCAATTAAAATTTTTTTGGATTTTTTTTCAGTCCAGGTGGTCTTTTGACGTCTTACTTACGTATGGTCGCTTTTAGGCCATTAGAAAAGTCCGAAGTTCATTTTTGCCAAATGCAGGAGTTCTCAAAATATTCGTTTTCTTCTTTTTAAAATACATAATTATGAAAATTTTGTAATCATCTTATTTTTTTGGACACAAATAAAATTTGATTAAATTTTCAAAACGTTGAGCTCATGCCATGGCGGGAGGGGAGGGGGGGGGGTCAAACGTTGACCAAAAAATTTGAACATTTTTCTACGCCTCATCGAGCTATAATTTTTTGTTAGGTTCCCTAAAAATTCGAAAAAAGTTGAAAAACGACGCATCTAATGTGGGGCCACCTCATGCGAGGTTTTTCGACCAGCGTACTATAGGGAGGCCAAAAATTCAAGAAATTAAAAATTTCGACATTTTTGGCCATTCTAGAGCTATCAGCACGATTTTCGATTTCGATTTTTTTCAAGGCGCAGAAATTACAACTTGGGCACATAGAAATCTAGTAACAAGTTTATTCACAACTAAGGGAGTTTCCAAGCGGACACCTCATGTGTTTTTTTGACCAGTAACTTTTGATTGTTCGTATTTTTCACTAAAATGAACATGATTACTAGCGGCGTTCGCCTGAAAATCGCCTCAAGTGCGAATAAATCTATTGAGTTGGTCAAAAAGGAGCCAAAACCCCATTTCTACTTGGTCAAATCAATTTTTGCGTCTTCGAGAGAAATTAAAGAATCTTGAAAAATCGAAAATTCCGTTGAAGGTTCCAAAATGGCTGAAAATGGGAAATTCGGATTGGAGAAGTCGATATTAGCTTCAGAACGAATTTTAATTATTTTTACTGAAGAAGTTCATTAGAAAAAAAAAAAAAGAAAAAAGAAAAACAGGAAATTGCTATCATTATTAAATTTTTAAAAAAATCAATTTAGGTAGCTGAAATTTTGGTTACGAGGGTTTTATACCATGCTCTTTTCAAAAATCGTATTCTTGTTCTATTGTAATCGGAGCTAATCACCTTAAATGATAACTCTATAAGTGCATCAAGATTCACTAGCTGGTCATCATTTTTACCCAATTTTTCGATTAGGCAAAGAATATTTGAATCTTGGATATCACTAAAATTCGCTGCCAATTTCTTCACTCATTTAATTTCTCAATCACTTAAATCTTCACATCCCTTCACGCTTTCGCCCCAACTAATAACAATAAAAATCCCACATAACAATAAACCATCACCTTAATAAAACTAAACTGAAAGCAAACGTTATTATTTGGACAAAAAAAGAAAAAAAGGAAGCAAAACGGCAAAAAACACAAAAAAATAGCTTACTTTTTAACTGGTATTTTTCCACTTCTATCAGGAAGCAGGGTAAGTTTTGTGTACGCTTTCAACAAGAATGTCAGTGCTGAAGCATTTGCCTGAACCCGGTTACATATTAATTTCATCAACTCGTCAGTCCACAGCTACACAAAAACATCAAAAAAAAAAAAAATCCTACTGTACTACAACGTTGCAATGGTTAAAGCGTGTCAATGTTTAAATTAAATATGCGCGTAGCTTAAAGGCTATAAAGAGACGCCATGTTTCTATAGGTTAGTACAATAAACATAAATATGATAGGTAGGTAAGTATGTACGAGTAAGTATAAAGTACATAAATAAATACGTATACATATAAGAATAAAAGAAGGCAAGATCGAGGACGAGTAAGTACGAGTAAGTATAGGGTTCGGAAGAAAATTGCAGCGTTTTTTCTCGAACGTGTGGGAGAAAAATTCGCTCGACTGTACGTCTACATACGTATACGTATATCGTATGGTAAAGTTTAAACTATGAGAAGAGTCGTTTATTAGGTGGAATTTTTCCGATGGAAAAACATACTTATACTCGTATATCGTACTACGACTACGATTACTATATACTTATATACTGCAGAGACTACGTATACTACGAGTACACTACAAATATTACGTGGGTACGTGTTTTCGTTTTAACGTGATTTTTCATCGAGAAACGCAGCATATTATTACATAGACGTATATATAGAAAGACGTAGTTGTACGTAAACGTATATATATATGAAGAGGGCTATTTGAATAGTAAAGGATGGTTGTACATTACACAACGTTCGTCGTCGTAGCTCGGTATAAAATTTCGTACATCTTCATGTACGGAATATAAAAACGTACAGCACCGAAGGGTTAGCAGGGCTCGAGGTACGCACGACGAAGGGTAGCTATATGAATAAGGATCGCGAGCGAACGCTGTACGGGGGCGGGGGAGGCACACACCGTGCTTGTAATTGAAAATTTTCATTTTTCCTTCGCGGAGCGCAGCGAAATTCTACTCTGTAAGAGTGACGACGAGTAAACGTACACAGTGTACTACAATGGCAATGGCGATGGCAGCAAACGAAAAACACACAAGCACACATATTCGTTCGGGGCAATTTTCTACGTAGACGAGCACGATAAGTTGCCTAACCGGCGCCCTTGAAAAACACCCAAGTACAAATGGCCGCGGCCGGCTCAGGGGTCTGTATAGGCAACGCTTTTAACATTATACTCGTAGAGTATACGACGACGACGATTGTTATACTGGCTTTTTACAAGCATCGCATCGTGTTTTCATCGTCCTTCTACTCGTTCCCCTTCGTCACGTTCATCGTCGTCGTTGACAATTACAGCGAGAATAAGCCGTGTACGAGCAGATAGAATAAAGGTGTTTTTTTACCCTTTTTTTTTCTACCCTGGCCGTTGTTCTTTCCAAAAACATAACATCGGACCACGACGACGACGAAGACAGAAAGGAGCGAGAAAAATGACGCGTGTACGATGAATGTCGAATATTTCACTACGAGCAGCAGCGATTCGCTGTCGTTGTTCGTTGATGCTATACATATAGGTAGGTACAAACGTAGCTATATCGTCGATTAATTACGTCGATCTATCTTTCTTCGGCTAGAGAGCTAGATACATGTATATCTAATCGGTGCGTGCGGTATTTTAATCCTCGAGTATTAGAAAAGGGTGACCAAGCTAAGCTCAGCTGGTCCAGGTATTAAGCATATACCTACCACGGTTACAACTTCAACGATCAATAGTTCATTATCGTCAAATGACACGAATACAAAAGCCATTATCTATCTCGCCAAATTCGGCGACGAATTTTATACGTGCGTAGGATTCTCAACGTCGTCGTCGTAGTCGTAGTCAGTGATGGTATGTTTGGTAGCTAAGCTACCTATATATACTATAGGAGTATATATGGTATACGAATACGACTTCTCTGTATATGTAAAATGGTTCTGCAAACTCCTATACGTAGATAAAACACGTAACAAGACAGCTTTATCAAACGAAACACACCGCCATCACCATCGCCGAAGCGAAAGCGATACATCCCGTCGTCGTCGCCTTTCTCGCTGCGCAAATTTTCAACGTGTAATTCCGACGTCGTCGACGTGTGTCGTTCGTTGCGATACCTACGCATTCCTATTTTACGCCATCAGACCATCACAATCGCATCCCTGGTTGGATAGCGATACAAAGAGACGCTGCGAATGCTCTAGCGTCGATTTTTTTTTCCTCCCCAACTAGTAACCTAATTCTTCGGAGTTTGTAATGAGATAAAGGGATTCCTCGAGACGTTTTACATCCCTTTCTTCGATCATATTCTCCTTTATCTCTACCTACGCATCTTCCAAATATCAACAATTTCACAAAAGCGCAAACTTGCTAAGTACTACGTGAAATGAAGAAAATTTCATTCAATTCGCGAGATAATTCTTTCCAGCGGAATACGTTTCGAGAGATATGCAATATAAGATTGCAAGAATTTTGTTCTGTATTGTTTTTCCCAACGTAATTATTTCTCATCGAGTTGAAAATATGTACAGCACTATTTGAAATCGTATAGAAATATTGGTGAAAGGAGCATCGAGCATTCTGTATTTTTTCCATAGGGGGGAGGGGCGCATGGAATGAAATCTGATTTTGAACCTCTTCCTGTTTCAAGAAGAGTTGAGGAAAAATTGAACTATCTAGTATCTACATGCAAAAGCAAAATTCGTTTTCATGGTATCTAACGGAAGTTCTACTTTTTTCAACAAAATTTTCAGAAAACTTTCCACTCGACCCCCCCTCCTCTCCTTCCTTCACACACACAACAAATTAACAGGGTGTCCATTGTTTTTGGCAAATCATCTTCCCTGACTTTTCTAGGTTTCCCAGGTCATTTTTTCCAATTTCTGTACATACTTACCCCATACCTCTAATTTAAAGAAGTTGTGGAAGCGGTGGGGGGGGGGTGGAAATAATTTTTTTTCATAAATTCATCTTCAAACTGACTGAGTCGAGAGATTTTGCAAATGTTTATTTCAAGATACCTAAAATCGAGTTTATTTTTTGGTTTTTAAAATTTTTAGAATTTGAATGATGTTTTTTTGAAGGAAGTTGATTTTGAAAAAGAAAACAGAAACATGCCCAAGCGAGGGTAAAAGTCTTCGAAAATTTGTGAATCGAGAAGTAAGAAATAATGTTTTTCTTACATCACAGGCCCATTTATCCGAAATTTGCAATTGATCGTTTCTTCAAAATTCCAGGGGTTCTTCGTGAAAATTACAAAATCCCCTGACATTTTTAGACCGACCAAATTCCCAGACTTTTCCATGCTTTACAGGAGAATGGACACCCTAATTAACATAGTCAAATTTTTCACAGGAAAATTTTCAAAAAAATTGAAATTAGAAGAAAAATTGTATACGAAGTATTTTTCATTTTCAATCGAAATTATATAAAGAAAAAACAATACAATAAACACATATTCACTACTCTTTCACTACTTTCACTGTCCATTTTTAAAATCACTACTTTTTCGCCATTTTCACTACTTTCACTAACTGTTAGACACTTTGGTTTTACAATTCTTCGCGCTGATCACTGAAAAAATGATGAAAATATGCCATCACGTTAGAATTTTTCACCTTTTTCAGAGTTAATATGACACTATTATCGCTGAAATTCTATCATTCAACTTTTGGTAATTTTTAAGTCATCTCTATGATAATTTTACGGTTTTTATTGTTCATTATGTGATTTTTTCACGATTTTATTTCATTTGTATATTTGACCTATTTTTCATAATATTGCATGATGATTTTTTTTTTTTCATAAATGAGTAAGTATTTTTGCGATATCATCTTGGTCAATTTCTTGCAATGTTTCACCAGTTTTAAGCCAATTTAAACAATTTTTATGGCATTTCAACGAATTTTCGAGTAATTTTTACAAAATTTTGCCAAGTTATACCAATTTTTTTTTACCAACCAATTCATGGTAATTTTCAGTAACTGGGAGGCCAATCATTTTTATAATGATTTATGCATTTTTTGACAAATTATAACTCAATTTTGAGAACATTTGATTAATATATTTTGATGATTACGTTTAATTTTTGGCTAAAAGAACGACTGCTTTACGATTTTGATGATTTCGATGACCTGGTCGACACCTTGGAGGAGATAATGATGGCCTTGGATGGGTTTACTCAAAAAAAAACCAACTTGATATTCGCATTCACGATTTTTTTAAATTTTTAGGAAATGGGAAGGGCGATTGAGGAGGGGGAGAAATTCTAATCAAAAAAATGAAGTTTACATTCGTATTCAGTACTTGAACCTGTGAACCATACAGCTCTCCTCCTCATAATTTTGCGGTCTCTATCCGAAAAAGTTGATGCAGTAATAATTATGTGGTAATAGGTAAATACTATAAAAATGCATGCTCAAAAGATTTTTAAAATAAATTTTCAAATTACAGCTCTAAAATTTTTACATTTTCCAAAAAAAGATCAACAGCTGAATCTCCAAGTTTCTATTTGAAGTGAAGCATTATGCCATTATTTGCAACTGCTTGAAAAAAAAAAAACAAAGTCACCCCGCCAGTCAGGGAAGAAAGTATTGGAGGTAATATGATGGCGGAATGTCTCATTTTCTCGATGCAAGGGATACACACAAAAAAAATTGAGCGAAATTGAGAGATCTAACCAAAAACTGAGATGATTGGAAATGCAATGACACATGAAGAATCAAAATTGATACAATTTTTCATCAGTAACAAAAAAGGTTCATTTTTCAAAATGATCCACCTCAAAAATAATCAAAGTAGTTACAGAATGTTGAAAACTATTTTTTAAAAATCAAAAAATTACAACTTTTCAAAAAAAAAAAAAAGTTAATTGATTTGTTTTATTTGGTTTTGAATATTGAATTCAGTGTAACTTTTGAAGACAATAAAAGGAGGAAAAACACGACAAAAAACACGATTACAACTTTTTTTTGACAATGCTGCCCTTTTCGAATCTCTAAAAAAATATTCTGCACCTAAGGGCGTGATAAAAATTTGGAAAAGAATTCAGCTATTACTCCATCTCATAATTTGAATTTTTTTGAACCACCCTCTTTCTCCAAAGATGTGAATTAAACTTCTGAAAGCAATATTTTGAGTGAGTTCTGTCTAAATCGAGGTGAGGATCGATTTTACCAGCTCAAAAGGAAAAGCTTTTGGCACATTTTTCAAGAAAAGAAATCAAAATTTGATCAACTTGGTGTAGAAAGCAGAAAAATTTACACTTTATTCCTCTCAAAAGGTCAAATCAGAATTCATATAAAATTTTCAAATCATTGTCCTTTCAACTGGGTGGACAGGAAACGATGAAAAAAGTTTCATTCCAATTGAACTGATATGATTGCAATTTCTGATCCGACGTAAAGTCATCTTTGGAAACCACAAAATTGCATACAGATTTCGTTGGAAACATACCTAGATTTTTTATTAGAATAAGTATCACAAAAGATGATAATACATACAAGCTTCGAACTCGCAATAAAATGCTCTAATCTTTCCATCAAAAAACAAGCAGACCATGTAAATTTCGATTTTTTCATTTACATAATGTAAAGAGTTGTATACCCATTAGAGATAAAATTGATACCCCTCTCCCTTAAAAAAATTCTTCCCATAGCCATAATTTCACACACAAGATTGAATGAAAATCAACTACCTACACAATACAACATATAATTTTTAAAAAAAGAACATAATTTACGAATAAATTGAAAGGGAGTAAATGAAGTAAGAATATCATCAATAGAAAATAGAAATTTACCAATCATAGTGTTCTCCACATCCACCCCCCCGCCCCTCCACACACACAGACATTTCATTTCTCTTCTCAAAAAACACAGAACTCGATTTCGGCACGACGAAAAATAAAAAAACATTTTATTACTCGATATTTATGAAAAAGTACAAAACGGCAAACAATTCGCAATCTCCAACCAGATCAAAAAAAGAATTACTCAGCGATAACTTATCCAGTCACCCCCTTCACCCCGTTCCACAGCATTACATCATCCTCCGCTTTTATTTCAATTTCCATCGACGAAAAACAAAAGGAATAAATGAAAATACAAAGTAGTAACTCATCAAAAACTTTTTATCAAAATGGAATAAAACAGTCGCAGTCGGTTTCTTGCCAATTTCAGTTTTCACGTCGAAAATGGCGTACGGCGCGGCGCCTGAAAAATTTTCTCGACGTTTCGAACTCCAGTCGGGATCGGGAAATATTTCTGGCAACGTTACCGTTCCAGATAAATTTCCAGTCGACACGACGTAAAAAATTAACTCGATTCTGAAATGTGCTTTAAAAGAGGTTACATAATAATAATAATTTCTAAGTAAGTAATTCTCGTATACAATTTCCCGCTGAGTTTTTGTCGAAGAAATCCAAAAGGGATTCGAATGGGAGTTGGATAAATGAGACGAATAGTAGCTACTATTGCTCATTCTACGGGTTTCGATTCGTATTGTCAACTTAAGCCAACAAAGAAGGGTATACGAATACGTATTTTCGTTTTCATGAATTTTTGAAAACTTCAAAAAAAAAAAAAGAATGCAAGAAAATGTGTTTTTAAAAGCGTGTTTTTGATTGGGAGGGGGGAGATTATTGGTGGGAATATTTTGAACACTACATCAGACACTTGGAGTAGGAAGCGTTAATATTGAAAATGACAGAAAAATCATGTTTTCGAAGGGCTCCATAAGGACCCAAATCGATGAAAATGGTCCAAAATCGAAATACGAACACCACCAGCAAAATAAACAAATTTAAAATGATCCAAAACAGCCTGTTGGGTCATTCCACGTCAATTGGATCAAGAAGTGGTAGGGGGGTTCGGCGATTTTTTTGAAATTTTTCCTGTGGAAAGACCTTCCAAAGGGATGAACAATAGCGCAAATCGCAGCCCTCTAGCCCATTTTTAAAGGCAGCCAGGGGGTGTCAAAGTTTTCAGTGAACCTAAAATATCACCCATTTCAGCAGTGGATTACTCGATAACAGCGATACCTACAAAATGGAACATTTTCCCATAGTTAGGAGTTTTAAAAGGCTTTTTGGTGATATCATAAAAATCAGTGTTTCCACTTTTTTTCGTACAAAAAATTAGCTCAAAAAGTTTTAAAACGTGGTTTTCATATCGTTTCGACTCTCAAAAATTCTGAAAAAAATATATTATGGACAACTTTTCATGCTGAACAACATATTGAAAAATTGGGATGGTACCATGTTGCAAAGTTGATTTTAAAAAATTTTAAAGTTTGCACAAAAAATGCGATTTTTTGATTTAAAACATCAAAAAAAGTTTTGATTGGTGAAGTTGACCCATTTGACCCTTATTTCTACGTATCTGTTGAAAAAGTTGAAAAAACCCTCTCACTCGATGAAATGAACTCCTCACAAAAAATTCAAAATTCGAAAAAATTCAATTTTCAATTTCAAACATCAAAAAAAGTTCAGATTTAATTAGTTGTCTTATTTTGACCTCTTTCTGACGTATTTCATGAAAAAGTTGATAAAAATTACACTCGCAACAAAAAAATTAAAATTTGTTTATTTTTTGAATCTTTTCGGATTTTGATTTTTTTGTGAGGAGTTCATTTCATCGAGTGAAAGGGGTATTTCAACTGTTTCAACAGATACGTAAAAATAGGGGTCAACTGAGTCAACTTCACCAATCAAATTTTTTTTTCATGTTTTAAATCAAAAAATCGCATTTTTTCGCAAACTTTAAATTTTTAAAAATCAACTTTGCAACATGGTACCATTCCAATTTTTCAATATGTTGTTCAGCATGAAAAGTTGTCCATAATATATTTTTTCCAAAATTTTTGAGAGTCGAAACGATATGAAAACTACATTTTGAAACTTTTGGAGCTAATTTTTTGTACGAAAAAAAGTGGCAACACTGATTTTTATGATATCACCAAAAAGCCTTTCAAAACCCCTAACTATGGGAAAATGTTCCATTTTGATAGGTATCGCTGTTATCGAGTAGTCCACTGCTGAAACGGATGATGGGCTGGATGGCTGCGATTTGCGTCATTGCTCATCCCTTCAGAAGGTCTTTCCACAGGAAAAATTTCAAAAAAATCGTCAATCCCTCTACCACTTCTTGATCTAATTGACGTGGAATGACCCTGTTTTCATATCTTTCTGTCTCCTTGGAACATACGTATCCACAAGGGCGAATTCCGAATACACCCCTTCGTCCAACAAATCACGCAGTCTTCTTCGAAACAACACACTCCCACTTCCCAAGCAGAAAAAAAGCTTTGCTTTTCCTCCCTCTGCCAAATTCACCGCCTCTTCGGTCCTTTGCACGAGTAAAATCACCTTTAAATTTAATGCAGCCATCAATAAAGCAATACTCGAGAGACGCTAATATCTCACCGTCTTCAAAACCGCCCTTCATCCCTCAGTAGCGACAACGAAATCGACTCGAGATCGAAAAAATTTCTTATACGCTCGTCTCCATACACCAAAATTCGGGGTAATAAAATTGCTCGCTACTTATCTAGATGTGGAATTTTCCCATCACTACGTATAACTTGGCTGGTGTAGTTACGAGTATTTTGCAATCGTAAATTTCATCTGGGAAATCCCAACCCGAACTGCGGCGTCATTTTTCAGCTGAAAATTTCTCACGTTGTAGTACATAAAAATCAAACTCGAATGGAGAAATTTTGCATTCTATAAATCAGGATACCGGTAGCAAATCTTACGCGTTCCGGTTCGCGAACCATGTTTTTCCATCGTCGTCGTCGAAAAGAGAAGCGAGAAAACGCGACAGCGACAGCCACATACCCGGTGGCTTCGATTTCTTCGCAATAAAACGCAGCCTGTCTCGTCTCGTGTCTTTTTACGCGTAGGTAGGCAAGGTATTATCTAATCTACTCGCGTCAGCTTCGCTCCTCGCGGTAAGTATTTCGAAAATTGGCCGATCGTATGATCGTGACAATTACCTATAGCAGGTAGATATAGTCTAGGTAGGTGCCTATCTTGTGTGAGGGGCGTATATACGTACGACGACGACGTCACAATCTATCACTGTCGAAATACGCTTATTCGACGCCACAGTTGCCTTTGCTTGCCTTTTACGTCTTTATCAACATTTCAGAGACGGGCTTTTCGAGGTTTTGGCGGCAACGACGCGACGGGGGAGGGGGAGGGGAGGAAAAAAACGTAAGAAAATCGAGGCCGTGTAAAAAAATAACGACACTCGGTACGATTATCGCGTGTCACAAAACAACATCGTGCAAAACTTTGTCCCGCGAGAGTGATACGAAACTCATCGCGTCAAATTTAGCCTTAGGAAAAAATAAAAAATAAAAGAGTAGCGTTTTCACTAAGCCCTGCGCCACCTCTGCTCCGATATTATATACCCCTTGAAACTCGAAAGGGACTACTTGAAAATTTTTTTCAAATTACCTAAACAAAAAAAATTCATCGCTATACGGTCAAAATGGTGTTTTTTTGCGTCGCGTTGTCCTCGTCAAATCACAACAAAGCGGTCGCAGGCTTAATAAAATTTTCGCCTGTCATTTTTACCCTTTTTCTATATTCACTCCCTCGCTCCTATCTACTCGACGTATGTAGACGCGGTAACCGAAGGAAAAAAAACATACACAACAAAACAGCAAATTGTCGAACACAGCCTTTTTCCCCCACCCTCGCTCTCCTCCCGCCACTTCATCGTCATCGTTGCACTGTCCTCTTTTAATATAATTTCTATGCGAATCTCGTATTAACGAATCGTAGTAATTTGATTTAATTTCCACGGCTTTCGACGTTTTATTTATTTTACGGTATATTTGTTAGGGTTTTTTTTCCTCTACCCTCGTGTAGGTACTCGATTCTATCGTCATTGTTTCCCTCTACCCTGTTACTCGTCTCTTTGATTCGATAACGATATTCGATCGGCGTATAAAAATTATCGAAGGTAGAAGCGGCCGCGACATGGATAGCTCACCTCCCTCATTTGGGAATCTGCGCTATAGGTAGCTATGTACTATGTAGCTATAGCTATAGTATACGTATTAGATTACGTACATTGTATTTATCGTTTAATATGAACAGCTCAGCGGAGCACGGTTTATAAAAGCGAAATCAGGTATGAATATCGAGTGCCGAGCTTAATCAAATAGCAAATATTATAAGTTACTACTTCAATCGAACGGAATATTTTCAGAATTTATGACTAATACTTCAATACATATTATGTAGCCTGTATACCTAGTAACCAACCTACTCCTATGTATACTTACACTTGATAAATATTTTACTACATTTGTGCTCAATTATTTCAAGGTAAATCGCATCAACTACGCGTACCTACACGAAAGATTACACACAGAGGTGATTTCATTTTTATAATACAATTTTTCAGGAAATTTATTACAAAGAAGTTTCGAATTAAGCTTTGCAATGGGGAATGATAAAAAAAAGAGCAACGGGAATAAAATAAAAGTTGTTTCGTGCTCCTTAGGTGATCGTAATACTGATAAATTTAAACTACGAGTGGAAAGTTTATAGGCTCGAGTACGAGGGAATTAAATTACGTGTTAATAAATATTTTGTTTATTGACTCAGAGCTGAACTATACGTACGTATTACTTACAAGGCAACCTTTTGAGCTCAGTCTCACCGATTTGAACGATATCAAGGTATGTAGATCAGATAGAGCGCATGCTGAACCTCCATAACCAAAATTTCAGATCTTAAAGTTCATTTTTAGATTTGTAAAATTCAAAAAAACTGTTTAAAGGATGATTTTAAATTTTTTCTAGTAAAGTGAACCAATCTGTACCTATAATTCCTTCAATTCCACTCGCACACATTTCAACAACTACTAGTTTTGAGCCATTCTGGAGCCTCCAGCGATTTTTTAATTTTCTCCAGAAATTTTGAATCGTTCTGGTAGGGCTGAAGATGGACTTTGGCACCTAAAACTTTAATCGGTGCTTATTGGGCACTTTCTCAACTGTTTTAAATAGTTACCTCAAAATTCCAGGAATGGAAGTTCAAAAGTAAATTCAAAAACAATCCATATATTTCAACAACTACTAGTTTTGGGTCATTCTGGGGCCTCCAGCGATTTTTTAATTTTCTCCAGAAATTTTGAATAGTTCTGAAAAGGCCAAAAATGAACTTTGGGACCTAAAAAATTTATCGGTGCTTATTGGGCATTCTCTGAACTGTTTTAAATGGTTACCGAAAAATTCCAGGAATGGGAGTTCAAACCTGAATTTTGACCAATTTCGAAATTCCAGAAAATATGAAAAAAAAATTTCGAAGGAGGTACCAAACGAATAGTTTTTTCAAAAAGATATCGTCTGGTATGTCTACAGTTCTATATACGATTACCGAATTCAAAAACAATCCATATATTTCAACAACTACTAGTTTTGGGTCGTTCTGGAGCCTCCAGCGATTTTTTAATTTTTTCCAGAAATTTTGAATAGTTCTGGAAAGGCCAAAAATGAACTTTGGGACCTAAAAAATTTATCGGTGCTTACTGGGCATTCTTTTAAATGGTTACCGAAAAATTCCAGGAATGGGAGTTCAAACGTGAAGTTTGACCAATTTGGAAATTCCAGAAAATATGAAAAAAAAAAATTTCGAAGGAAGTATCAAACGATTAATTTTCTTAAAAATATATCGTCAGGTGTGTCTACAGTTCTATATGATTACTGAATCCAAAAACAATCGCATACTGTACAAATTGTTTCACTCTACACAGAAAATTCACGTTTCATGAAAAAATTTAAAAATCGCCCTTAAAACGCTTTTTTGAACTCCAGCACCCAAGTTTTGGTTATAAAAGGTTGAAGGACAAGCAGGACTTTTTGTTAGATAACTAGAAGTCAACAAATAATCTTTTTTAAAAACAATTTCTGTCAAAAAAGGGAGACTTTTTGACCTTTTTTGGAAAAATTTCGACCATTTTAGCCATTTTGCTTAAAAACAAAAAGCGAGAATTTTTGACAATTCTTGGCTGAAAAGAAGACTTTGACCATTTCTGACAAAAGAAATAGACTTTAGGATGGTCTCATTAAGAAAGGAGACTTTTTTGGAATTTTTGAAAAATACCTAAGTAAAATTTTTCAGCAATTTTCCTAGAAAGCGAGTTTTTATAAATTTGTTGCAAAAAGAAAAATTTTGACAATTTCAACAAAAAGCAGGACTTTTTGAGAATTATTTAATAAAAAAATATGCTTTTTATGCAATTTTTGTCAAAAAAAACAATACCTACTTTATGAAAAAATTGAATTTTTGAAAATTTTCAAAAAACAAAAAAAAATTAACTTTAGAAACCAAAATGACTGTTGAAAAAGTAACCAAATACGAGTCTTATGATACACTCTGTCATTTAAGCCGCTTAAACAGGGTTTCAAAATTGTAAATAAACACAAAAAAGTTGACTTTATTTTTTATTTTTTTTAATCGGAAATTCAAAAATAAAGAAAACGACCAAAAATTACTGAAAATTTAGTGATAAAGAACAAAATTTATTAAAAATTGCGCGAAACAAAATTATTTGTTTTAAGAAGTATAAAAACAATTGAAAACTGCTAAATTTTTGCGAAAAATCATACAAAAATCGCCTAGATTATTAAAGAAAAATGAGATAAAAATTCAGTAAAATTGAACAACTTTTTTCAATGACTATAAGAAGTATCATATGTATTAAACTAACTTATCAGCCAGAAAGCAACCAAAACTCAGTAAAATTTTGCAAAAATTTTGCTGAGATCGAAAATTTGAGAAAAATCTTTTTAAAAAATGTCTGTCAACATTTTTTTGAAAAACTCGTTGAAAATTTCGTTGAAAATTACGAAAAATTGATAAATTTTATCAAAGTATCATGACGAAATGATGTTGCAAAAAAAACAAAACACAGAAAGCTGTCAAATCAGCGTTAGAATTGCTGAAAAAAAAACAAACATGTAAAATTTCAGTAAAATTGTGTAAAATGCACTGAAAAATGCATCAAGTATAGTTAAAAGTTGCTCAAATTGATCATAAGGTACTTCTTGAAATATGAACGAAAAATATCAAAACCACTTTGATACAGTGATTGTACCCCTCGTGTCTTCTAAATATAATTTCAGGTAAATTGGAGGAGGGAAGTGCAATTTTTCATTCAAAATAAAGCTTCTTCTGAACTTTTTTGATACGGAAAATCCACTCTCTTATCACAACTTGGCATTAAAATTTTCCATCTTCACTGCTTTTTTCTCGGAAGAGACCGGTGGAAAGAAAGGTCGTTTAGAATACATTTTGAATCTTTTATTTTTCAATTGACGAAAAAATGAAATTTTAACCATTACTCGATTTGTTCAATCTGTAAACATTTTGAAAATTCAACAGTAATCGTTCAATTAGGTACCTATCAAAATGTTCAATTTTAAATTTTTTAAAAATTTGATTCAAGTAAATGATGCTTTTTAAACGTTTAATTGATGATTTCATTTTACTTGGAAAAATTCCATGAAATTTCCCAGTAGGTACATCTCATACCTGAAAGAAAGTCAGCCACACCCCAGTAAATTTCTAAAAATTAGGTATAGATACGAATTTCATCCTTTATGTTTCGCTTCACCTTCCCCACGTCAAAAATAAATTCGATCCATTAATAAAACGCCTCCGTATTTTCTATTTTTTTTTCTCGTTTCATCAGCAATTCAGCATCACTCTCAATCAATCAAATTTCATGCAAGTAAGTTTCATTTATTTGGTGTCAATTGACTGACTTGTCTCATCCAATTTTCAGTAAGCTTTACGACGAATTACACATTTAATTTCGCTCACCGTTCACACCTCTGAAAAATAAAAAAAAAAAATGTTCGACGCAATTTAAAAAAATAGTAATACCCACATGTTTAAACGATTTAATTTTTTTCTTTAATCAAAAAAACAGGGGGAAAACGAGTAGGTACCCACAGTGAAATCATTTGGAAGCTTAATCTCGAAATGACTCTGACGGATTTTCACCCTTAGGAACGTACTTTTGCGCCTTTTTTCCACTTTAAAGCTCATTTAACACGTTCGAGGTAATTTTTCTATTGAGTGGAGAATTGCTAAAGGAAGGAAAAAAGCGAGTCAAAGAGAAAGACAGAAAAAGAGGGAAAAACTAGCTCGATTGTTTTTGTTTTTCACTTGTTCGTCGTCGTCGTCGTGTGTTCGCCTTTGGTTTAAACCATATACTCGCGTACTCGTATATATTGGAGCAGGTGTCCGAGAATGAAATTCAATTGAATTTTATCCTATTAACCTAATGCTTCGCAACGAGTGTGTGTGTAAGAATGCGTGTTATTTCAGTCGACTATTTTTTTAACCTTTTTTTTTTTTTGCGCGCGTTCGTTTGTTCGTTAGTTATTTAGGTTTGCGGATTGTTTGTTTTATGGCCATTTATTGTTTTATGTTTGGGTAATTTTTTTTCTCGAGTTGGGCGCGATGCGCGGTATTCGTATTCTCGCGTGCTACATTTCTGCGCGAATTGATTCGTCTAATTCTATAGAATTATTATACGAAGCTTTCGTTAAAATAGCGTACATTTTTTTCCGTGCACCGACAGTACGCGAGTATACGTTGAAAGGTCTATTTTTATTTCTGTTTCCGGTTCAACAGCGTTTGCCGCCGGATTAGCATCATTTTGTAAGATTTTCCACTCGGCAAGAGTAAAGGCAACGCGTTTGCAACGCCGGAGCAAAATGCAAAAATTATTTTCGCGACGTGAATAGGTACCTAGTTTTGAAAGAGAAAAAAAATGGGAAACACAAATACAAAAGTAACACCTCTTCTCTCGTTGAGACTAGAGAGCAAAAAGAGGGAAAAAACACGTAAATTTAACCTCGTTAAATCGATGCGAAATTTCTCGGTATATTAGGTCGAGTCGACTATAGAGTAGACGAAGGAGTTGACTCCTTGAAATTAAGGAAGGAAGGAGAAAAAAAACTTTATATCGCGTCGCGTTACCGAGATTTTTAATTTTTACCATCGTCGTCGAATAGGTTTCCACAAAGAAGAGAGAACGAGAAGAAAAAAAAACTTTGCGGATACGGATTTGGGTTCGAAAAGCTATGGCGAGAAAGAAGGTCGACCTCGGCGGTGCTCAGAGACGCGCAGGAGGGCAGAAAAAAGGCTCGGCTGGGAATGGTAACGCGACAAATTAAAAAGCCCACCGTGTGTCCTTTTTAAAGCCGGAGAAAGAGACCGAAACAGTATAAAGCAAGATGGTTTAAACGGATGGTTCATTTATTGAGTATAATTAAATCAAAACGTATTGATGCACGATGTTGCCCCCTTGCCTCCGGCCTTTTTGCCGCAGCTTTCGCACGCGTGCCCCTGATTCTCGTCTATCGGTTCTCGCTGCCTTTTCTTTCACGCGTTTCCGATATCTTACGAGCTTTCCTTTCTCGCCTTCTCTTCGCCACCGCCGGTTCTCTATTGCCTTTATATACGTGTAAGTACAAAGCTTATATAGAGTCTCGACCAACTCCATCACTCGAAAAGTTTTTCGCCATTTTCTTTGAAAATTATTCTTCCAACAATTTTTCAACGATTTTAACTTCTTTTATGCGGTTGTTAGCCGAGTTATATAGCGAATTACGTCAGTATATTTTTCGATTTTTGTCGTATTCCTTGTAATTTTTTCTACTCCCTTTTTCTTCCTTCCTTCTCGCCTCTCGCCAGCTCTAAAGCTTTACTTACTTCTATGTACTCTTATAGTTATTATAAAAGTTATGTACTCGCTACAACTCTGAGATCATGTAATGATCTTCGTGTTCCGTCGTCGTCGTCGTCGTTGTTTTGTAATACATTTTACCCCCTCTATCTCCTCCCATCTTACCCTCTACATCTTTAATTCTGTTTCGCTACGGCGTATGCAGCGGTTGGAGAGTGAACGATATTTTCCATTTTATCAGAAAATAGAGTATCGTTGAACACTGCGTTGTTATAATTATGTTATTTTTTCCTCCAACTTCGAGTTAAGTAATTTTCAAAATGATGTAATTAAACGCAGCGCAGGAATTTTTATTGCCCTGAGCTAGTCATTGTGGTTTTACTGGAAAAGGTTCGTGGTTTTTTTTTTTCAATTGCAAAAAATCACTAAAATACTTTTTCGAATTTAGTTTCTAGCGAGAAAAAAACCTCGCAGTTTGTATTCGAGAGTAGTTCTAACAAAAAACAAAACTGAGAAAATGGTTAGAAAAATCGAAAAAAAAATTAAAAGATTTTGGAAGGAGAAACTAGAATCGACAGCATCTTGAAAAATTCTCATTGCAAAACTTCAATCACTGATAAGTGACAATCTCACTTGAATCGTACATTAAAATATGATGAAAGAAGGAGGAAAATTTGACTTGAATAACTACAAAAAAAAATTCATTTCCTTTTTGAAGATGGACTTAGTATGTTGACAACTGCCTGTTGTCTCCAGACATCACAAAAAAATTGATCTTGAGGAATAATTAACGCTCAGAAGGGATCAAGTAACTGGGGTGTTCAAGAAAAAATTTCAAACCAGCACGAAAATTCGTTTCAGTTTTTTTTTTCCTTTGGAGTAAAAGACACTGAAGAAAGTGAGAAGAAAGGACTCATTTCACTAACTCAATACAGATCCTTCGCGTCTTAGTCTTCCACCGCCTCCAAATTATTCTTGCCAATTTCAAGTCGCAAAAATACTTGAATTTGACGATTTCCCGCCATAATAAAAATATTTTGAAACACATCAACCCTCCCAAACAAGTCTGTATGACCAAAAAGTAATCAAAAACCTTAAAACTCGTGCCAAACATTTTAACGCAGAACAAAATCACAAAAAAAATTTTGCATAAAATTTAATGCAAAAAAAAATTAAGTACATAAAAAACGATCCAATTAAAATCTCATGATGAAACTCAATCTAGATTTTGGCGATTTTAGCAAAAAAACAGAACTTTTCGACAAATTAGCGAAAAAGTGATACATTTTCACAATTTTAGTCAAAAAAGAGAGACTTTCTGACAAAAAAGCGAGAATGTTTGAAAATGATTGAGAGAAAAGTAAAATTTTTTGGAACTGTTTGCAGAAAATTTAAAATGTTTAAAAACTCTCGGTAAAAAAATGAGACTCATTGGCAATTTGAATTGTGATAAATGGCGAGACTTCTTGCTATTTTTGTTTGAACGCGAGACCATGATAATTTCTGTAAAAGGCAAGACGTTTTTGCAAGTTCTGGCAAAATAGCGAAACTTTTTAGAAAAAAAGTGAGACATTGGCAATTGATGGAAGAAAATGAAAACGAGAATTTTTCAAATTTTGGGCAAAGGGCAGGGCTTTCTGGCAAATATTGGGAGGAGGAGCTAGAGGAGATCTTTTCACATGTCCGTCTACATAATGGTGAAATATTTCAAAAATGCAAAAATATTCATTTTTTAGGGTCCTGGTTTTGTCTAAAACGGCGGTGAAGTTTTTTAAATTTATGTTTCACTTTCAAAATTATAGCACGAAAAATGGAATTTCTCATCAATTCGTTGACAAATTGGGAGGAGGGGGATTTTTTTCACATATTCGTCTACACATTGGTAGAATATCTCAAAAGTGCAAAAATTTTCATTTTTTAGGTTTCTGATGGTATTTTTGCAATAAGTGTAAAACTTGTAATTTTTTTTTTCTCGAAAATGAAAAAAAAATGCCAGTTCAATTTTTTGATATGTTTTATACATAAAAAGGACTAAAACTGAGAATTTTTCAGAATTTTTACTCGTCGAGATCGTGGTTATATTTAAATTATAAATTTTTAAATCGATTTGTTCCGGTTTTTGAAAGTGGCAACACTTATTTTGACATCATTCGTCGATTACCCTCTCAAAGTACTTCAATTTGAAAAAAAGTTCAAAATTCTACACCACGTAGGTACAACCGCGGAGCTATTTCCAACTGAAATTTTCCATTTTTGGCCATATCGTTTGATTACCTCTACATATGATCTGATTATGAAAAAAATCGAAGACGCCTCGTGCGAAAATCCGTCGATTTGGCATGGAATGGCCCACCCTCATATTAATCAAAATTTTGAAGAAAAAAAAAAATCAGAACAAATTTTTAAGTTTTGAACCAAAAAAAGAGTCGATTTTCAGAATATTTTAACAACATTCACAATAATTTTCGATACGTTTTTCAATAATTTAATCCGTTTTCCAAATATTTCAACTTATTTTTCAGCACATTCAAAACTTTGCAGTCACTATTCTCGCAATTTTACTCGATATTGAAAAAAATAATAATTAATGACATTTCTAAAAAGTTTTTATTTTTTTGGAAAAATTCACAAAAAGTCTCACCTTTATCAAAGTTGTCAAGAAATCCTATTTTTTTTTTTTTACGAAATTCCCAGGTTATGTTTGCAAAATTTACAAATTGGTCAAAAATTCACTTCTCTTTTTGCAAGTCTTCTAAAGTGAATCAATCATGCATACCTACACATATTTTTAGAATTTTTACATTTTGAATATCTTTTACGATTTTTTACATCGACTTGAAAAAAACCAAACTCTTCTTTCTTCAAAAGTTCAAAAATATCTCAAGTACAATTTCAAATTCGTATTTCCTTCTGACATAGAGAAAAGGAGTTCATTTGTACTCTCTAAATTTGAAACAGTCAATTTCACTGCTTAGCAGTCACGACATTTTGCCTTTTTAAAGCAGTAGTTTTTTTTTACTGCAAAACAGTGAAAAATTACTGAATTGGTCAGTAAAAAATCATTTTGACTGACCAATTCAGTAATTTTTCACTGTTTTGCAGTAAAAAAAAACTACTGCTTTAAAAAGGCAAAATGTCGTGACTGCTAAGCAGTGAAATTGACTGTTTCAAATTTAGAGAGTAGAAAATCAAAAACATCAACTCGAAAACGTGAAACCTTTCGGCTATACGTAGAATCTGACCCACGTATTGTCTGCTAAAACAAGATCGAAGAAGGATAACTATTAGAACGAATCTCAACGCATAACAATCAATTGCCATCCCTTATAATGATCAAACAAAACAAAAGCCAAAAAAAAAGGAGAAAGGTCGACGAGCGACGGTTTGTTTGCTCATTACGAGGTTAGCTGCTATAAAAGCGCAAGCAAAGTCCGGGTGTAATCCGAGAAGTAAGTTATTGGCTACGGATACTTATTAGCGAGCTAGGTACTCGAATAGCGAAATATTTTCATTTCATTCGAGAGACGAAGTATACAAATACCTAAGTAAATCTCGTATACTTGGCGGAATAATAATAGTAAGCGGGCTACTTGTAGAATTATTGCGAAGATCGATTCGCGATGAATTGGTGTTTTTCTAACTAGGTATATATATACAAAGGTATATTCTGAATTCCGCTTCTCTTGTACGTTTATACCGGGTTTCTTAATTTGATTCTTCGGCCAAACTCATTATTTGGTCGGTTCGACTTAGAAATAAAGGTAATAGGAAGACACGAAAGGGATTTGTTTCGATTTAAATGACCGCATACCGCGTACAACGATGATGAATAGCGAAGGTTTTTTTTTATCTTGTTTCAATACATTTCAAGAAGAAAAGGAAAAAAAAAAGAAAGGATGAGGAAACCTTATATAGTACATCTTCGTTCGTCGAGAAAATAAGTTTGAAATGAAGTCGAAAATTGACACGGTGTTTACGAAAGAAATAACCAGTCAGAATCTCCCATGGTATAGTAAAGTTTCCTGCATTTTGCTAACGACAAATTTTTCCCCAAGACGGAAAAAATTCGCCTTGAAAAAGGCTAGGTACGTAACATTTCCGGTGAACTAACGACCCGTCTGTTTCCTCCAAAAAAAAAAAAAAAGGACAATATGCGAGAATTTTTCATTCAAAGAATTTTAAAATGATCGCCGAGAGATGCCTGCAGCTGCGTCTTGGATAATCGAAGGAAGTCATTTTTACCGCGACGGCCGAAAAATTTCCTACGTAATGACAAAAGTGATTTAAAAAGAATTTCGTTGTGGAATAAAGAGATACGAGAAAACCTGCTTGGCTACCGTTTTCCTTACAATAAAGATGGCAATTTTTTCACGTCGGTTGTTGGTTTACCACCATAACGTATAGAGTATTACGTTTTTTCTGAACCGGAAAATTTTACTCGTCTTTGAAGCTGTGAAAAAAATTTTACGTGGAATTTTTCTCCGTTGTTTTCTTGTTTAAATTTCAAGTTGGAGACTTCGATAATTTGAAAAATAAAATAAAAAGACTAAAAATGTGTTGGCACTCGAAATACATTACTACATGATACTTATGTTAGGTAGGTACCTATATCTTTTCACCGCCTTATCTTTGGCTCTTATCACGTACGAAGTATACATACACGACCGAATACATTTTAGAAAATCGGCCAAATGTGAAATTATATCGCCTCGTCTAGGCAACATTACAAAAATGGCTACGTGCGAGAAAACCATTTAGCACGAATTATTAACCGTTCGCTAAACAGCGACAATTAATAAAGGACTGTTGTCGCAGCCCCCTGGCCCAGGCCCCCTCTAGTATCTAACGTATACAATGAAGAAACTAAATATCAACTTATAATTAATGAAAAAAGAAGAGGAAAAAAGCAGAGTTGTTTTCTCGACGCTTGGTTATTAACGTGCCAAATACCAAGGGATGTTTTATATAAAATCGTCTAAACTAAATGGAAATTAGTTTTTCGAGACGGCAGAGCAAGCAAAGCACTGCAGGTACCCCGGAGAAAATTGCATTTTGATATTTGATACATCGTATTACAGACAGAGTTACGTGCTGCACAAGTAAACATTTATATAGACAGTGCGGCTGGTTAAGAGGGAATTCGTTTGGAGAACATATATGAGATCGAGAGATGAGAAAAAAACGAATTCAAATTGCCGTGTCGTGATATTTGATAAGATACACGAAGGTGGAAAAAAACTCATTCGTTGGGGTTGCAAAATTTCCAAGTGTGTAGTTTCGGCTGCTCGACGTGAAAAATAGGCAAAAAAACAGGACGATAATGTTGTTTTTTTCCACTACTATCGTAGAATCGCGTGTAGTACTTGTTTCAAATTTTAAATGAGATATTTTGTTTACGAATTTGCCAGTTTTTTGAAGAAATAAAATCCACGATATTCAGCCCAACAGTACCTAAGCTACCTATCCCGATTTTTAGAAAGAGCATGGTCTGAAATTTCCACCACCAAAGTTTCAGTCTCCAAAGAATTTTTCCAATTTTTGGCAATTGATGCTAGAAAAAATTGACCTTACCTATTTATTCATCAAAACAAAAATGATGAAAATCAGTACTAAAACTACTTTTTGTACTGAAATTGAAATCAACTCCACAGAACCAAATTTTATTTAATTTTGGCAGCTAAAAATCGAGCTATTATTTTTTTGTCTAGTAATGCACAGCATTTTTAAAAAATCATGAAATTTTCTCTTCGTAGGAAAATCTTTTACTTTTGCACAAATGGTTGTATCTTGTCAAAAACCACTCTCCCCACCCCCCCTCCGCCCTTCGGATCCGAATTTCACAATTTCGGTTCATTTTGAAACTTTCAGTAAATTCTCGAGTTCTCCAGAATTTTTAAATGTGTTTAGAAGGTGCAGAAATTAATTTGGGCCGCTGAAAATCAAAGTGTGGTATAATGACGACCTGTTAAACGAATTCATTCACAATTAGGGAAAAATCGGAAGTCGCTCTGGAAGCTCCAGAAAGACAGAAAATGATGGAATTTGGTCTGGTGGTGTTGATAATATGTATTAGTTTCACAACTAGGCAATTCTCTTTTTTTTATTTAAAAAAAATCACACTCAAAAAGTCACCAAAAATCAAAAAATCAATTTGTTGGTTCAGACCACGCTTTTTTTAAAAAAATCAGGGTGCTATTAAAATAGAAGAAAAGCACCCGAAGTGTTTTGTTCCCAACAGGGTGTCTAACAAAATTTCTCCGAAGAAATGCAGTACTTTTACAGTACCTTTTGCATTACCTTATATTTTTTTTTATCCAGCTTACACCGACCCCCCCCCCCCCGAAAAGAATTATATTTTTGAACCAGTTGGAATTTGTCAATAAAATTATAAGTATTTCAATCGAAACAAATTAAAATTACAAAAGTAAAAAATGAATCATGGTCTTTTCACAATTACATTGCAAAATATTTTATCAATGTCACAGACTTCAAACTATAAGATACGGGAACACCTTCAGGGTGTCCACTCATTTCTGGAAATGATTTTTCCTGACTTTTCCAGGTTTTCCGGACCAATTTTTCCATTTTTTTCAATTTTCTATGCTTACCCCATACTTTGGTTGAAGAAAAAAAATTTTTTTTGGGGGGGGGGTGTATTTTTTCTTATAAGATTCTCTTCGAACTGGATACTTCTTCGGATATAAAAAACAGCTCAACTTTAATTATTAACTTTTTAAATTAAAAATAAATAAATAAATGAATAAGACATGCATCAAGTTTGGCCAATTGATTACAATATTCATAATAACTTTTGAAAATGTTTCTTTTCTTTTATGGATTTTTGGAGGCATCAAAATGTGAAATTTGTCCATCTTAAAATTGAGAAACAACTTGGCCCGAGCGAAGCGAAAACTTTTGAAAATTATCATTTCTAGATGCCTAAAAACAAGGTTTTTTTTAAATGAGAAGAGTTTATTTTTTGATTTTTTAAATTTTAATATTGGAATGATGTTTTTTGAAGGAAGTCAACTACTTTTGAAAAAAAAGAGAACAAGGTCGAGCGAAGCGAGGGCGAAAGCTTCTGAAAATTTGCATTTCGAAAGGCATAAAAACGAGGTTTTTTTATGTGAGAACGAGTAGGTTTTTTTTGGCTTTTAAAATTTTAGAATTTGAATAATGCTTTTTAAAGGAAGTTGATTTTGAAAAAGAAAACAGAACAAGCCCAAGTGAGGGTGAAAGCTCTTGTAAATTTGTATTTCGAGATGCATAAAAACGATGTTTTTTCTTGAGTTCATTTTTTGGCTTTAAAACTTTGATTTTTATTATCTAGAAATGTTCATCTGGCTGTCTAAAAAGAAAAGAAAACAAGCCCGAGCGAAGCGAGGGCAAAAGCTTTTGAAAATCTGTGGTTCGAGAAGTTCATAAAAAATAATTCCTTTCATAACAGGTCTTTATCTGAAATTTGCAATTGATCGTTTTTTAAAAATTCCATGGATTTTGCGTGAAAATTACGAAATTCCCTGACTTTTCCAGACCCACCAAATTCCCTGACTTTTCCAGGTTTTCCAGGCTTGTGGACACCCTGCATCTTTTGAGGTACAAAATGAACATTTTTTTTTTAAATTTTCACCAATTAATTCATTTTGAGGTTTTTTAAAAAAATTTTAAATCAATGATTTTGAGAAAAAATACAGTACTTTTCAGGCAAAATGCAGTCCTTTACAGTAGGTACTTGCAGTACCGAGGATTTCAATGCAGTGCGTTTACAGTACTTGCAGTACCTGCAGTACCTGTTAGACACCTTGCCCAACCAGTTTTTACGAAAAATGAATTCTCTGATATTTTGAGTCTCTCCTCCCTCCCATTGAAACAAAATCAAAAAATGGCCTGCAAATTTGAAAACAAAAACAAAAAAATGATATATGTATAATCGATATCAGCGAGAATGTTTTAAGAATTTTTCCTGTGTAAGAATTTCTGAATAACTTCCTTTCAAAGAAATCTCCTTCGTAATTTTCCAAGCAATTCCACATGATTTCGTATGAGGGAATCGTTTAATCATAATTGAAAAATTCAATCTTTGAGAACTTGGAGTCTTCACGAGATAGGTATTCAAAATAATTTCGCCCGCACAGTAAAATTCGTGGAAATTCTCATTTTTCAAGACCTTGTCAAATTTTAATCGTAATACATACATAATATCGGTTTCGAAAAAAATTTATTAGGACTCGAAAACTGATGGTATTTACAGTCTGTTTTTCAATTTACATAATTATTTTCAAATTTTTTAGCGAAAAAGGCACAAAAAGTTGTGTTTAGGGAGCCCCAAAACTGGGTTCAGAATATTCTTGTAAATTTTAAAATTCACTCGAAACAATTTTCACTTTGAACATTAATAACATCCAAAAATTGCAAAAATTAACTCCTTCGTCTTGAAATACCATCCAGGGATTCTCAAAGTTACACACTTTCACGTTTTTATATGAGAACTAAACCTTTTGGGACCATTTGAAAAAGCAAACTGTATAGAAAATTTGCTAATGATGGTTTTCTCAAGTTACGATGGTTCTATCATGTCCTCCAAATCTTATAATTATTCAATAAATAATATTTTCTTCTCCTTATCAATAAAAAATTCTGTCATCCAATAAGCAGCCAGGCAAAAGTCGATATAATGGATGAAAAATCGCATTACGTGATCAAATATAGGTTGAAAAAACTTGATATTAGAATAATTTCTGTCGAAATTAATAATTTTAAAAACTCATTTTGAGACATATTTGCAATTTTTGACCATCATTGAAAAATTTAATTCAATAAAAGATTTTCACCGAATACATTTTGACATTTTTTTGGAGAAAAAAATTACTCGCCATTTCATATTCCAACACCCCTAAAGAAATTTCTTTTCATCGATATTGAATATTGAAAAATTCAGGAAAAAAAATTCTCACGAAGGTAATTTGATCCATTTTATTGAACAACTCTAGCATATATAATATCGAGTAGGCTTTTGTACACTTTGGGACATGCTGCATTATCACGGGTATAAAATAAATATACACGTGCGAATCTTCTAAAACGTTACTTACACTCGTTACGTGAAGAAAAAAAGATCATATTTCAATATCGCCGCAAGCAACGAAATTTCCATGCCTTATAACGCGTTTCATTATTTAAACTAGGCGAAATTTTCGAGTAATCTTTTTTTTATTCGCCGGTATGCGAAAACCAAGTATATAGCTACATTAAAACTCGACGTTGAAATTTTTTTCAAATAACTCACACTCGCACATCCAATAAAGCACCTAAAGCTTCCTTCGTCGCGTGCTCGTAGTTCGTATATACATAGCTTCGTACGTAATACGTTAGTACATTTTTAAAATATTCGATCACTCTTACGATAATGATACTTTTCGAACACCCTATATAACCATCGTATAAATTTTTCTAAACCGTATATATACATACGAAAGTGTTTTAAAAGCGTATGAGAAACAAAACAAAACAGGAAAAAAAATGGGGAAAAAATAGAACATCGGAAACGTGTACCTATAGTACTCAGTTGTTGGTAAACGAATCGCGTTTTCGCTACGTTATTTTTTTTTCTCAACTTTTCTGCAACGTATAAAATGCATTTTATATGTGCCCTTAAGGTTCAGACCTGGGTTTCGTGTTAATGTCGCGGCGTCGATGATAAAGTTACATTTATAGAATGGCCACCGGATGTTTCGTGTTCGAAATGTGTATTTTAGTGTGACCGATACGGATGGAAACGAGGTCTGAGGGTCTGGCACATGGACAGGGTGGACAAGAGAACGCAGCCGGGAAGACACAGCATACATACATATAGAGACGATGCAGTATCCGAGTAAAAACACCAACAGCGCGCATTTTGTCGAAAAATCAGCACTGCGGCGGAGGAAAATTCTCTCTTGTATCGGAAGTTCTTTTTCACGTCGAAACGGCTACGGTTGGGAGATGAGGATGAGGAAAGGAAAAAAGGTCGACCGTTGGCGGGCGAAAAAAGGCGGCAGGTGGCGTACACGACGACCGAGCATTATTAGTTATTTTCGAAAAGCCGCCGTCACGCCGCCTGCCTTCGACATACGACCAAAGTTTTTAAATTATAATGAAATTTTCTAACCCATCCTTCCCTACCCCCCTCCCCCCTCTAATGGAACGACCACTACCGCCTGTGTCATGCTAGTGTCCTCGGTATCGTAAATTGGTGCCTACGTAAGAGCTTCACTTTACTATACAGGGTGTCCAATTAGTGGTCAAATGATCAGAAGCGATTGCCATTGATTGAAATGAACTTCGTTTATCACTTGAGCACGAAGGGAGGCGATGATTTTTATTTTGTATTCGGTTTTCCAAAAATTTGTCATTAAAAATGAAACTTTTCAAAATGGATTCCAAGGATATTATATACCATAGCTTGCTTTTTAAGAAGAACAAAAAAAAAAAATTCTACACATCCCAAAATATATCCTATCTTTAAAGTTGAAGAAGCTATACCTAAACCTATAGGTTCGAATTTTTAAACGAGCCACCAATTTTAATAAATTGTTCGCCTAGGTAAAGTTTCTATAATTTTGAAGATAAACCATTTTCCCCGTGAAGATAGCCAATTAGAATCAAGTCCAGAATCAAAAACCTTCCAATAGTAGGAAACCTGAAATTGAGCGAATAGTACCATAGTGATCCAAACACCCCAAAACGCAAAGAAAACTTGATCCGGACCCAAACCCTCACATTCGAGACAAATACAGTACCTATAGTCGGTAAAATTTGTTCATTTTCCTACGTGTTCTGGTAGCCTCGGAGCAGTTTTGAAAATTCAGAAAATCTATCACTCAAAAATTGTCTACACTTTCAGACAAAGGATTTTCCCTTTTTTTTCAGTTTCACAATTTTTCAGATCTTTCGCATTATCAAACGATCCGTGCATATTAATTTGCTTTAAAAAAATTAAGTAAAGTACACCAATAATATTTGGGGTATCAAGACCATCAAAAAAACAAACCGAGTGAAAGAGAGGTAAAATGAGCTGATTTCGAATATTATTAATCAAAAATCAGAGAATAATTCTGGCCTCATGAAACCCATTTGAAGAGATTTAGTACGTGCTTATGCGCATCAAAATATTCGAAAGCAGCAAAAATTTGTCAGATTTGAACATTTAATCTGGGGAAAGTACAAACATTCAGGACTTGGAGTGTGTTGAGAGGGAAGGTTAGGGGTTCGAAGTATCTTGAAATAATTTTGCAACGTCTCAGAAATGCAGAAACAATTTGGAAGAATTTAAAACCCTCTTCTTCAGACCATTTCAAGTCCTTATTCAAGTCCAAAATCAGAATATTTATTTCAATTTGTGCATAAAGGATTCTTGAATTGAGCAAATTGTAGGTAGTTTTCTAAAATTGTAGCGCATAAACTCTCTTACTTGTATTTAGTTTTAGAGCTCGATTAAGAAAATCAACGCGATAGTAAAATTTTTAAAAATAACCTCCCTCTATAAAATGGTGAAATCTGCCTTTGACTGAAATTGAGTCAAATGTGGCCCTAAACACCTCTGATGTAAAAACTCGTTTAAGACAATCTATACTCCATTAAACAATTATTTGCAAACTTTAAATAAATATCAATTTTCACAAACAAAAAAACAAAAAATTCATCAAAATTCATTAAAAGGTCATTCACAATTGGGAGCAAGGGGGACACTGCAATTGAATTTCATGCAAAACAACGAGAATTCATTTTCACGACTTTTTTTTAAAAAAATCCCTTCTATCCAAGAATATTTGTTCGCTTATCCCTGGATTTAATTATCTATGCTCATTCGGATGGATTTTTTTTCTAAATGAATATTTTTTTTTTCAGAAGTTGGAGGGCGATTGATAAAGTTTTCCCACGGTGTACCCGTGGAAACGTTCTCTCGAAGAACGCGGTTGCCAGGAAAATACACGTTAAGTTGGAACTTCATTTATTTCACCATGTTCCACCCATTTTCAGACTTTGAGAAAAATATTTATGTAAATTATACCCGAGGTTATCATTTATCAATCACTACAACGAGTTCTAGAAAAAAAATTCAACCATGTCATCCCCTCTAAATTTTTTTTCAATTTCAAAATTTTCAACTCGCAAAAAGATTGAGAAGACGTGGATGAAAAATTTAAAAAAATCTCCTGCACAATGTCTACAATCTCTGAAAATTTCAAAATTTTTCATGCATCCCTCTCGGAGATACAAATTATTGAAGTTTTAATGTTGTGGAGGGGAGCAATATCACCGTAGGGGGAAGGGGAAGAGATGGAAAGTTAAAATTTTGTATGAAGAGTTTTTACATCGGAAGTAATATTTTGGACCACATTTGACTCTATTTGAGTCAAAGGCCGATTTCACCGTTTTATAAGGGGAAGGCCCTTCAAGAAATACCAACCAAATTTCAAAATTTTGAAGCATCCTCCTCCCTTTTTACTCGTAGTTTAGTCCCCAAATTTAATTGAAGCAATTACTCGTTTTCTTTTTTTTTTTTTTGCTAAGAAATTCATTAATTAGGATAATCTCTGGTGTTTTCAAAAATGCAATAAGCATACGAGCATAACTTTTTCTGATTTACGCAAACTTTTGAATTTTAGGATCGAAAAATCTCATTCCTCAAGCAAAGTAATTCGATTCGATACCGAAGCACGGAATTCCATTCCTTACGTGGTCACATAAAAATAAGCAATCGCGAAAGGTAGAAGGACAACGAATAAAGAACATTTTTTGATTCAACTTTTACAGTTTCTACGTAATTTTGACGAAATTTTGGTATTTTTGGCAATTTTTGAGCCAAATTAATAAATTTTATAACATTTTGAACAAAGAAATCTTGGGATTATCACTTCTATATAACTGCTAAAATTCACTTCTTGAGGTTTGTCCCTTCTAGAGCAGTTCAAGAGGTTTCAAAATTGCCTGAAAAAGTACAAAGGTTTCAAATTTGAAAAATCACTCCCCAAAAAATCCAGAAAGTTTTTTTTAACCTCGACTAAAATTCATAATAATTGTAGCAAATAAATTTTTTACTCGTATATTGCGTTGTTTTATACAATTTCACCAATTTTCACGACAAAATTTTGTTGTTTTTTTTTTTTAAATTTCTTGAGGGTGATTTTTCAAAGTTAGGACCCTTGTATTTTTTCAACTAATAAAGGTAAGAGGAATGGGGTTGTGCCACCAGAAAGAGCATTTTTTTCCTGAAGCATTAATACTTACTTAATAGCGATAACGTAAAGAGAACATTTTTTTTGAAATTTTCAAGAAAAATGGTGAAAATTACCAAACAAGCATATTTGTGCTCAAGATGGGTTGCTCATGTTACTGGTGAACGAGGGTTATTCTGTGCCGGGACACCCTGTATACATCGTATCTGTCCATCTTGGGTTAGTTAATTTTAAAACGGAATTGGTCGAACTACTAATATAGCAGCGTAGGATTCACCCCCCCCCCCAGTACCAGCACCACTTTACCTTAATTTCGTTGCGGTAATTACATTTTGGCCGATGAAATTCTTATACTTTAGGAATTTTGCGTCTAAATTTCGGACCACGTCGCTCGAGAGCATTGAAGGGTATCCTTTTTTTGCCACCTTCGTCGTCGCGCAAACGAAAGAGGTACTTTTCGACGAGTATCGAAAGGAATTTTCTTTCTTCTTCCTGTGTCCACGTCTTTTTTGTTTTAGCCCCTCGCGAGTCGAGCGTTTATTTCTTTCGAGAATCGAGCTATACGGAACGACCGACGACGACGAGTTATACCGGCTATGGCAGTCATGAAAATGCAAATAGACTAATAAATATTCATTAGTTACAAAAAGGTCGTGTGCGATTTGTTTGAGAAACGTGCATTTTCAAGTTTGCATGCTTCGAAGAAAAACTCTATTCGGTTGTATTCGCGTTTCTCGCGCCCCAGCCGGCGCGGCGCGCAGCCCAGCCCAGCCCGACAGCCCGACCGAGCCCGTATACTAGTAGATGTGACATTCAGTCAGCGCTTGAAAGATAAATCATCGTAAAAAGGTAGAAAATTGCGAGGTTTTTTTCTTTTAGTCCACTTTTTGCAGCGTACGGTACCGCGTGTTTCATTTCGTCTCGACACCAACACTTGCAACTTTACGTTCGTTTACAATCGTGATTTGCAACTCGAACCTATATAAAGTCGAACAGTAATACGAGAATAGCGACCCTATCAGTCCGTCTATGGTAATTTGCTACTATGCGGGCATGATGCGCGGGGTGTCGGAGAAAATTCCCTATCGATAATCGTACTCGTAGACCGGACCAAAGAATTTTTCTTTGTACGTATTTGGCCAGTGGCTGCGATAAAGTGACGATGACGATGCAAAGAGACACGATTTTGTATACAGAAGCGCAGCTAAGATACCTTATATCCATCAATTTTTATTTATTTTTTTTTTTTTGTAGAAAATCACAAAGCAAGATGAAGCGAGGAGAGGTTGGTAAGTTAAGGCAGCCAGGCGATGAGATTGTAAAAAGGTAATGTATGCTGAGCGAATAAAAGAAGACAAAGGCTTTTGGAAATTTCGTCGGGTAACCATCGACGTTGTGCAGATGCTAAACTTTGGCGCGTTTATCTCTCAAGCTATACTGGAGTTTTTTCAAAACCGCGAACCGTAACGGTTTTGGGTTCTGTTTACATGTAAAAGACATACGCCACGATGAGGTCAAAAGGGATTCGTACAAAATAAAGCGAACTATACGAAAATGGTTGATTATTTTACGAGTATAATAGACCGAATTGAAACTGATCGAACGATAAAATCAACATAATAAAGGAAAAGAGAATGTCAAATCAGCCTCAAGTGAAAGAAGTTTTTTTTTTTACAGATGAGGACTTTTTCAAGGAATTTTTTTTCAAAGTGTAAACAAATCATGAAAAGTGGTAATTTCGAGGGCTTTTTGGATAACCATCAAAGAAAAGTGAATTGAAGCATACGTTTCCAAAACGCACTAAGTCCATTTTCAAAGATTCTGAGGTTGCAAGGCCATCTAGCATAAAGTTGTGGCCCAAAATGGCTGATTTTTTGATATGTTGTGCCCAAAGGTCTTGGCTACAATATATCAAAAAATCAGCTAATTTGAGCCATTTCTACGTTTCCAAATTGTACTAAGTACCTACCATGAATTTCTTATCAATATTTTTTTGGACTTAGTGCGTTTTGGAAACGTATGCTTCAATTAATTTTTTTAAAGATCTCACATAGCCTATGGCCTATACTGATTTCAGAAGAAAATTTGGAGAAAATTCAGATACTTACATCTTAATTGATTTTCCAATTTAAGGCACATTATTGAAAATTTAAAAAAATTTTAAGGTGATTTTCATCCCCTTTGTAACAATTTGCAATATCTGGAAAAAATTGAAAACTCGTCAGAGACTCCAAAACGGTCGAATCGCGATCATTTTTGATGGAAGAGGGCGATCGTGTAGACACACCAGACTATATCTTGAGAAAAAAAACTGCTCGTTATAATTATATTGTCTTCCTCCAGAGCGATTTGAAGTTTCACGAGAAAATTTAAAAAATCATTATCAGGGTGTCCACTATTTTTGGCAAGTCATGTTCCCTGACTTTTCCATGTTTTCCAGGCCAATTTTCCAGACTATTTTTTCCAATTTTCTACACTTAAATATGTACCCCATACTTTAATTGAAGAAGAAGTTTCAGGGGGGGGGGGATAATTTTTTTCATAAGTTTCTCTTTCAACTGAATACTTTTTCTGATATAAAAACCAGCTAAACTTTGATTATTCACTTTTTTAATTAAAAAAAAATTTCAACATGCAAGCAGTGGCTTCGCGCTCCAAATTTTCTGAGGAGGAGGGGATTGGGTAAAAAATGCCGAATGAAAATTCAAAAAGGCTGTCGAGGGCTCGGGGCAGATATCTTGTTGGACCCCATTTCTAAAGTAGAAGCTATTTTTAAGTTTTTGAGCAGAGGGTTAATGGTGTCGAATAAAAATTTGTGGATTGATGTGGTAGAAACACATCAATTTTGCCAATTGATACAGTATAGGTATTCATATGACTTATGAAAATTTTTCTTTTCTTTTTTGGATTTTTGGAGGCCTCAAATATGAAATTTATGTATTCTAAAATGAGAAACAAATTGGACGAGCGAAGCGAGGGCACGAGCTTTTGAAAATTTTCTAATTCGAGATGCCTAAAAACAAGTTTTTTTTTAATGCGAGAAGTTTATTTTTTGGTTTTTTAAATTTTAGAATTAGAATAATGTTTTTTTGAAGGAAGTTACTTTTGAAATAAGAAAAGAGAACAGGCTCGAGCGAAGCGAGGACGAAAGCTTCTGAAAATTTGTATTTTGAGAGGCATAAAAATAATGTTTTTTCGCGAGGAGTTCATTTTTTTGGCTTCAAAACTTGATTTTTATTATCTAGAAACTTTCATCTTGTTTTCGAAAAAGAAAAGAAAACAAGCCCGAGCGAAGCGGGGGCAAAATCTTTAGAAAATTTGAATTTCGATAAGTAAAAAATAATGTTTTTTTTTCATTTCAGGCCCTTATCCGAAATTTGCAATTGATCGTTTTTTCAAAATTCCAGGGATTTTACGTAAAAATTACGAAATTCCCTGACTTTTTCAGGCTGACCAAATTCCTTTGACTTTTCCCGGTTTTCCAGGAGAGTGGACACCCTGATTACGCGCTCCAGAATCATGGCCTAAAATTTATTTTAGTGTGTAGTTGGTGGGGTTGAATCAGAAGAATTATTCACACTGGTTCACTTTTCAAAAAAAAAAAAAAAAATTATATTTCATGAAACAGTTTAAAAAATCATTTGCCCCTAATATAAATTAAAACAGCTTTTTTGAATTTTCAAAATTTTTTCAAAAATTTACTTGAGGACCTGAAATTGTAATTACCGGATTTTACAAACAAGTTTTTTCGATCTAGCTGAGTTTCGTTGAAATCGGAGAATGCCAGTGCAAAATGTGCCCATGTTGGGTCAAAAATATCAAAAATTATCAAAAATTAATTTTTTCGAACAAAATCTGACTTAGAATCTCTAACAGTTTTTAAGGAATTGGCGAGTGCTTGAAAAATGACATTTCTCTGAATTTTCTAACATTTTTCGAAGAAACTTGGAAAACGGAAATATTACTGGGACCCTTTCAGTTACTTAGTCACAGATTTGCTCATTTTTTTGTCACTAAATCTAAAGTGCTAGTTCTCTCAAAGAAAAAAATAGTCAAGTTGACGAATGATTAAGGGTCCTACAGGAATTTAAATCATTATACATGAATAGTTCAAAAATTGCACAAATTGACAAAAAAAAATTAAACGACCAATTGGCCATTTTTTTTTTTTTTTTTTTTTTAAGAAAAAGTCCCAAATTGTGAAAATAAATTCGGGAAATTCTTTTAAAAAATGGCAGTCAATTTTGAAAAATTCGAAGATATTTTGTATCATGGTTCGACCAAAAAAATCAGTCTATTCACTCTTTAGGGAAATCCCAATCTCTTCTCCAACTCGAAAAAAAAGCAAGGAAAATAAGTAGCACCAATTTAATCTCTGCCTTTCCGACCTTCTTGCCAATTAATTCCACTCAAGGGTCATTTTTAACCCTTCAATAATACTCAAGTCTATAGGTTCAAATAATAATTAAACCTATAAGTTTTCTAATAAAATCAGTCATCTGCTAAAATATCTGAACAAGCAAACCCCCTACAATCAAAATACTCCGACTGTATCAAAAAAAAAAAAAAAAAAATGATCTTTTTCAGAAGTAATACGTAAGATAGGCTGAGGTGAAACGAGGGCGCCAAACGAAGAGGAATGGATGCTTTTACTCGACTAGATAATTTTTCAAGTCCCATTACAGAGCTCGTAGGGTACTCGTCGTTCTAAAATGTCATTTTGAATGAACTCGTAGATGTTAATCTTTCAACCTCAACAATCGTCGTGTTTCCTTTGTAGTTTACGAGTAACTTTAGAATGGTATGGCGCGTGTTAATACTAGAAGTACCTAACCTACGCTTAATTCACAATACGAGAAATATTTACCACTAAGCCATAAATCGTAGACATGATTATTAAAACTTGCCGTATAACGCGTTACTACCGCGTATAAATACTTTTCCAACTACTAAACTATACATTTTCGCGGTGCCTTTCGAATTCGCTCTTAATAAATTACCGGCGTGCCTCGTGTCAAAAGTGAGTTATACGAGGTAATTGGGATAGGATTTAGTTAATGACGGCGCTCTTAAAAGTACATAGAAAAAGAAAAAGAAAACGCCGCTTTAAAAGCTCGCAAAACTTACCTTAGCTACTTCTTTCTTGGTGCAACAAAAATTTATGAACGTCAAGTTAACGAAATCCGTGCCAAAGACCATGGTGACCGTTTTTTCATCCAAGCTATCGGCCGACGTGCCGATATTGACGAGTTGTCGTAATTTCGGATCCTGCAACAGAGAGAAAAAAAAATACCACGTAAAAAATTAGATTCCGCTTTTTGCAACAATTAAATAAGCTTTCCATTCAATGTAACCAAATCCTCTTTTCAATTTTATTTAATATAAAACCGATGCGAAGGAAATGAAAAGAAAATACATCGTGTATTACGTTTCGAGCACCCTTATGGCTTTTTGAACTATTCGAGATGCCAATTTTCACGCTTAATTTAATTCACTCAGGCGACGAATGAGATCGTCGATCGCGAAATAGAGTGTAAATAAGAAGCTAGTAACCTAAGAGCTGTTCTTGAAAAACCTTCGCGCACACAAACCGATGAACCACAAAGATGAAGGGAAAAAAAACACTAAAACACACGCACATCTATATACAACAAGCAAACAAAACGAGAGAGCAAGAAAATTAAAATCCAATCAATTTCAACGCTGTTTCAAAACCGTTCCAATTGATAAAAAAAAAAAAGTAGAAAAAACAAATTGTCCTTTAAATCGTTAGTACAGCCACAAAAGAGAACGCGAACGTACCAATTTCTCATTTATTACGCCCTCTTGTTCCCATTTTCCAGTCGCAGATTTTTCATTCGTTCAAATAACAATTAACTTTTACTACGGGAAATTTTTTTCAAGGAAAAAAAATTGGCTTTTCGTTTGACTCGTCGTAATACGTATAGCAGCTCGCAAGCAACGAATCGATTAGAAGTTGCACAAATGGGGTTTTTGATCTTTGAATTTAAAGCAAATTTCGTACCCAAAGGGTTGAAAAACGAGGCTTATTTTTTGGATTACTTATTGTACCTACTTCTTTTTCTATACCGTTGAAGGTTGCGAAAACGTCACCGTGCGCTTTTTCAGAACATAAAAGCTTTCAAAATGAAATATATCGCTCCTTTTTATACGGGGAAAAAATTTCAGCTTTGAGAACACTACAGGGTTCTTTAATTAGGTAATTGCTGGGTCATCAAATGTTTTATGGGCATTTGTTACTTTTCTGACTTTTGAAATTTCAAGAATTCGACTGCCTAGACTGTTTTTTTGGGAAAAAATTTGTTTGAGAAGGTATTCGATTTTACAAAACAAATCAAAAAGATTACCTTAGTCTACATACTTATCGACCATCACTTTTTAAGATGGAAATAATATCTATGTCCTAGAATAATGTTTCGCACAAAACAACATTTAAAAATAAACCGAATAGGTAACTCCATTCAATTTCACTCAATCCCTGGATTCTAATCACCGTAGTAAGTAGGTAAATCTGAACGAAAATTCTGATAAGTGAGAAGAAATCGGAAATGAATTCCCAAGATTTTCAAGTGCGAAACACATCAAATAGTTCGAAACCTTTGAGGGAATTTCTTCAGTGAAAAAATGTGATATTTACTCGTATTTTTAGATAGTTCAATTTTGTGCATCAAAACAGTTCTCATTAGATCGAAAAAAGACAGGTATTTGGAAATGGAAACAACACAATATTTTAAAATATCCTTAACTAAAATTCAATTAGCGAGAATTAATTCACCATTTTTTTGATGAATTTTTGAAAAGAAGTTTTCTTCAAAAGCCAAAAAATATTCTCTTCAAAATGGTTTCGATTTTTCAAATTATTTTCAAAATCTTATCAAAAGTATACACCGACCCACTTTTGAGGTAATTAACACAAAAATGAGCGATTCTAGAAAATAGTCAAAAACTTCAACAATTGTGATTATTTGATCTTCATCCCTAATAAAAAACATCAACCTCACAAACCAAATCTAACCCCCCCCCCTTACGGGTGTAATAATCTTGTAATTATAAACACCCAAAAAAAAAAAAAAAAAAAAAATGTGCAGAATTGAAAAAAACCTCCAAAACAATTAAAAATTGTCAAATCAGCACTTGAACAAAAAAGGATATTCTGAATGTCCTTTCTTTACAAATTACATCAGCTGTAACTGTTCACTGAGAAAAATAAGTAGTACAAAGCATCACAGATTGTAGCAATTTACCTTCATTTGTGACACTATAGTCAAACTTACTATAAGTAAGTGTAGCGATTGAAAGTACTATATTTGTACTTGTAGTAAAAAATGATATACTAATAGTAAATAATACTATAAATGATTTGGGAGTACTACATGTATAGTACTTCAGGAACTACAAGTATAGTTCTTTTAACTATGATGCCAAAAATGAAGCTGATTTACTACAACTATAGCACTTTATAATAGTACTACGTAAATTTTTCTCCGTGTTAACGTATAAATCTACTTAATTTTTTAAAAACTACAAGTAGGAATACACAAATAAGCTTTCCGAAAATTCTAAAATCGAAAATTTTCTACACATTCTCAATTCTACTTTTTTGGGGAAAAACAAAGTATTTTCACTAGAAATAATCTTCACAACCCAAAATTCAAATGAAGATGAAATGGCAAGAGCAGGGTTTGCACTCAATTTTTCCTCCAAAAAAAATCAAATTAGCAATCAAAAAAGTATAACCGAAAAGTACCTACCTACAAAATGACCAAAAAAGTTACAAGACGTAAACAAAACACTTGAACGCGCGAAAAATCACAAAAAAGCCAGAGCAATAAAAAAAACACTCACTCAATTAAAAATGTAAAAAGAAATTTGAATCAATAAACATTTCAATTAAGGTAAAATCTAATAATGAAAGTCGATTGAGAATTTTGGCAATTATTTCAAAAATAGGAGAACTTTTTGGGAATAAGATACATGTACATACATTTTCCAAATTTTGGGTCAAAAAAGTGAGACTATTTCGTAACTTTTTGGTAATAAAACACGATTATTTTGGAAATTTTTTACATAAAAAAGAGATTTTTCGGAAATTTTAGGTGAAAAAGTAGTATTTTTGACAATTTTAATAATAGGCAGTGCTTTTTGGAAATTTTTGGGAAAAAGACAAGATGTGATGAGCAGGTATGCCTTAACTGCTATAGGTGGTTCATGACGTAATTCCTCTATGGGAAATATCAGTGAACTCTTTCCATAAGAGTGGGAAAAACAGGTATATATTATGTGTTCAATTTTTACAATCCGCAGTTCAGAACACGGATCTTAAACCAACACGAATCACTCTTGGTTTGGCGCCTCGCGAGTAAACCAATGCTGATTGTCAGCCGTGAAAATACACAGGCAGGCGAGGGCCACTTCCCTCGTCTCCTAGAAGTGATGTAGTCCATTTTATTGGTTAATAAGTGTTTGTTTTAACGTAAATTAACATAATGTCGATTTGATTTATGGTTTCTCGGATCACTCTCTATTATCTGGACATAGAAGAGATGTACCCAATTTTTACATGTCGTCTTTCTACCAATAGCTGCCACCGCACCTAGTACTATTAAGGGATGCAAAAGAGAGACAGTCAACTTGTACAGTGTTTTGCGGAGGTTGAAATACCTTTCCTACAGGTTGCGTACGCCCATCCTAAATTAATCACGAAAATATTGTAATGGTGAGTGTTTAACAGTCATTAATTCGATATTTGGATGAGAGATATGATTTTAACACATCTCTGATTAATCTGCCATACCTTTTTGTGCAATTGCCAGGTTTTCCTGTGAACGTTTTGATTGATCTAGTCAGACTGGCCTCTCACTATAGAAGCAAAGAATTATTCGCCTAGCTCACACATAGAATAATTGATTGATTATAATTACTTATTAATAATTATTTGGTATAATTAGCTGAACTGTTTATATGTAGTTATTACATCATTAAAGGAGTATAAACTGTTCTGTTGAAGTGTTTTATTACATATTACATTTCAAGACATTTCTGGTGTAGTTGAGCCTTAGAGTGATCTATAGCCTACCCATCCGAGCTAGTCAGGCAGAAGAGAAATATTCCCTCCCTAAGGAATATTTCTAGGAAAATCCCTACACAATAATAACGATAATTCTTACCATCTCCAATCATTCTAAACCCCCTCTTTACAAAGACTTCAGCAATTTTTGAAAAACAATTGCATTGTAACTAACGAATTTTTTTTGAAAAAAATCACTACTTTTTTCACTCCTTTTTACAATCAAATTTTTAGAAAGCTCTCCACTTGACGCCCCCTCCCCCCACACACACAAAATTAACAAAATCAAATTTTTCACAGGAAAATTTTCAAAAAAAAAAAAAATGAAATTGGAAGAAAATTTGTAGGCTATACAAAATATTTTAAAATTTCAATCAAAATGATTTTTAAAAAATCAAATTGCCAATTTCATTTAAAATAAAAAACTTATTTTTCAATGATTTGAAGGTTTTTGTTGCGTGTTTGAATGTTTTCATTTTTTCACCACCCATTTTTAAAATCACTACTTTTTCGCTACTTTCACAACTTTCGCTGCCTGTAAGACACCCTAAATTGACCCTTCTTGAACTTTTTGTCAAAAAAAATTCATAATTTTCAACAATTTATGGCAAAAAAGCGAAATTTTAAGGCAATTTTCAGCAAAATATGAGATTTTTAGCAATTTTTGGTATTCTTAATATAAGTAAAAAAGCAAGATTTACCGATTTTTGCAACTATACGAGCCCTGCAAGAGCACGTCAATTTGTCAACCACATCTCAAAATCAAATTCTGAACTGCTCAATGTTGATTTTTCAATTGTTGGATAGTTTTTGAAATTGACTTTAATAACCCACTGGCAAAATATTTTTAGTGTGCGTAGCACACTATTGGTTTCGCTTTGAGAAATTGAAATTTCAATTGCAATGAATGTTCTCTTAAGCTATCCGACCGTTTTTTGTACCTATTGGACACCATTTGAGAATCATTAAGGCGGAGGGTATAGATTTATTTTCATTCAATTTGGATGGGTAATTGCTGAGTAATTGCAATTTTAGTTCATTATTTTAATGCATTAAATCCTAAAAAAGGGAAAAGGGGACTTGTAGAACACCTGCCGCTCATTGTACCCTGCTATACCCCCAGTCTATTCCATCACCAGCTGTGTTTCATTGTACCCTGTTACACCCCCGGTCTGTTAGCTGTAAATTCCAAGTGGGAGTGGTTTGGTGGGGCGTTTACCGAACAAATATATTATTTTAATGCCCTAACCCTCGTAGTGAATAGGTGGCTGAGTGGATAGGGCATGTAGGTAGGAATAGGAAATTTAGGGAGCCAGGTTCGAATCCCCGTGAGGTAAGTAGGTAGGTGACAGATTTCTCGTAGGAAAATTGGATAGGTAAATGCTTTGGAGTTACTACCTATAAATGTAGTACATGAAAATGGGGCAAAAATAATGCTGAAATTGAGTTTTGAATTATATCATTTGCTAAATAATGCTGAAATTGAGTTATGAATTATGATATCATTTGCTAACTAAAAATTCATTTCATTAATTTTTTGTCTACCTATAGCCATAAGTATAGTAAGAATTACCTTGACATGAATAATTTTTAACTTTTTACTTATAATTTAAAAATTACTTCAAAATGAGTAATTAAACTAATTTTTGTACAATTGAAACATGTAATTTTTATTATCATGATTTAGTAAAAATTATTAAAACAAAATGATTTTTACTATTGGTACCTATAGCAAAATTTATTAAAATGATAATTTTTACTATACGATTACAGTAAAAATTATTGAATGGGATCTGGTACTTAATTGTGCTAAATACCAGTATTTAGTTAAATTTTTTTGTAAAAATTACCCATATTTTTTTCGTGTAATTTAGAGGCAATTCAAATTCTTAACATATTTTATAAGATTTAATTCTTAATTTAGAATAAAAAGCAAGTTCTGAAAGTTGGTTTGAAAATTTATAAATTTGAAGACAATGGAAATTCTAAAAAAAAATAATATGAAAATTTGTATTTAGAGACGCTGAGAATTCCAAAAATTGATTAAAAGTTCTGTAAGTTGCAGATAATGTGAACTTGAAAATTATATGAAATAAGTATTGTAATATTTATGAAGAAGATGAGAATTCTGAAAAATTGGAGGCAATGTAAATTCCAAAAATTGAGTAAACGTTTTACAATTTGTGGACAATATGAACTTGAAAATTGAATTTGAAATTTTTTAATTTAAAGACGATAAGAATTCTGAAAAATTATTCAAAATTTGACTATTTTAGAGGCAATGTGAATTCTAAAAATTGATTGCAAATTTCCTAACTCAGCAGCAATGCAAAATTCTGAAAATTTATTGAAAACTTTATGAAATTGTAGGGATGGGGAATTCGGGAAATTGATTTGAAATTTTGTAAATTTTAAAACAATGCAAACTATGAAAAACAATTCTAGAAATTTCTTAATTTAGAAGCAATACAAGCTAAGCTTATAAATTATTCTGAAATACCTATTGTAATTTGGAAAATATGAAAACACTGAAAAACAATTATTATTTTGAAGCAGTGAGAGTTTCAAAAATTCTCATTACTGTGACATGGTCGATTCACTTATGCACTACCTAGATGTAATAACGGTTATAGCTGTAGAAAAGGCAGCTAGCTACGCACACTTTGCAGCTAAGCTTTGCTTAGCTGTCTAGTTTCAATTTATATAGCAAAAATTACTATGTTTTGAAACTATGTCAATCTGAAAATCAGTTTCAAAGACGATGATAATTGATAGGCCAACCAACACCTCATCAGATGCCCAGGAAGTTGATGGAATTCAAGTTGTGAAGCGATTTTCCTGTCTTAGATGTACCATTGAGAACACTGGCGAATGCAAAGCTGAGATACATCACCACTCTCAGCTGACAAGAACTATGATGACTCGTTTGTATGCATCAGAGACTTGGTGGTCTTTTGGCCAGATATTCAAATACTTTGGAAGAGTCATAAGAGCAGATGCAATGGAAACCATCTTCGTACAAGACAGGGTAGAAGGAGCTAGAGCCAGCCATAGCTTCGTCGAATGCTAATGGTGTACGCTTGTCCAAAGGGATTACCCAACAGAATGGTCACAATATTTCTGTGTGGGAGTTACTCAATGTTATATGTAGAAATTTTCAAAAATTTACCACAAATTGAAAAATCAACTTCCAAAACCTAAAATTTGGTTCTGAGAAGTGGCAGGCATGCCTTTTCAGTGAGATGAATTTCAATTCACTATTTCATCAAAAGTGACGTGAAAATAAAGTTACAAAAATACATAGGTAAGATTTTTAGCTACCTAAAATTTACTTTTTTTTGACAAAACTTCAATTTGAAAAAGTAGGTACATTTTGTGGGCAATATTCATGTTTCTTAGATGATTTTCAGTGCTCAAATAATGGAAAACCATTAAGTATTCAAAATTCACACACAAAAATCAAAATACACCAATGTACTTAGTACCTTCAGACAAAATTAAATCTAGAATAAGTAACGAAAAATTCGTAAAATACGACAATGAAAAACGAACCACCTTCGATTCGATTCCTGTATATACAAACACTTGGTGGAAAAAAGAAAAAGGAAAAAGAACAGATGAAGAAAACAACCCCCCGATAAATCGTCCTCTAAAAATACATCATTTATTAAAGCACCTAAATCACATACGACCTCCCAGGGTACGTAGAGTAATAAGGTAGGTATCACAAAACCGAAGTTAATTTGCCACTCGCACGCTATAATATGTTCTTCTGTACAGCTAAACCACTTTATTAAGCACACTATCCGTTTTCCCGGCGTATAAAAAAAATCTTTATTTACTCTTCTCGAACCTTGCACAGAGCATTATCAATAATTCTCGTATCGGTAATTGGTAATTACCAGCACACAGGTGGAAAGGATATTGCAATCACAATCGCAATTGCAAACTGCAAATTGCAGTTGCAGTTAGAGAGTTGCATTAGGTATAAGTAGTAATACTATACACGAAAAAGCTCTCTTTATCAGCAACTGCAGAAGTTGCATTCATCTAGGCAGTAGCAAATTACAAGCTCACGTTACGATTACCCGCATATAATTGCTACTTGATATTGTAGCTTAAGCCGATGGTCGGACATGTTGAACTAGTCGTACAGAGTTGGTTATATGATTGTATAGTACTCGTATATTGCGGCAAACGAGAAACTCAAACGGCGAGTAAATTAATAATAAAACACGCTAAGCTTATTAGCTCAATTTAGTGTAACAAAACGACGAAAGAGGCACGAGGCATCAGGCATATATACGAGCTGGTATCACAAGCAAGAGCAAGAGCACGAGCAGTCGAGCCAGCCATATAGCCATTACCTGCTGTAAAATGTAAAACCATACACTACTATACAGCCACGGTAGCGTATTTAACGTTGATTTTAATCGAACCGAGAGCTAAATTATTTCCTCATCGGGTGTCGTTTTTCTCTTTACAATAAGTACCTCTTCGCTTCCTTCCTTTTCCTACTCGTTTATCTTTCCAGCTCGTTGCGTTTTTTCCTCCCACCCCCACCCATCTATCCTTTGCTAGCATTTTTTCCCGCAATACCTACGCAGTGTAATGGTTTAATTTGACTTTCATATATATAGGGCTGATTGCGAGCTTTTTGTATCCGTGAAGTACCTACTTGCGTACCCATCATGACATCTACAGCTACACACGCACACACCAACTTATATATAATGATTTATTTTCGAGTACGCGAGACGTACGAGTATTCAACACGTTGGAATAATTTCCCCTTCGAATATTATACGAGTATAGCTGCTAAATCGAGGTGGTGCAGCGACTAGTGAAGTGAAGCTTTGTAAGTTCGTGATGTTGTTTTTAATTGAACCAAATAATAAACAACGCGAGGAAGATAACGAATGACACCGAGGGTGATGTTCGAATCGTTCGTTGTCGTCCTACATACGAGTATTCCTATCTTGCTTCGAATTCAATACACAAATAATATGAGTAATATAGTACACAACACAAAATACATCTCGCCCAGTTTCCCAGCTCAGCCCTTTACTCAAACATCTTCTCACCATCCTATACGCACAAAGTTGTGCACCATAAACCAACATTACACCCATTTTTTTCGTTTTTTTTTGCCCCAAAAACAGCAGCAGCAGCAGTAGCAATCGTATGACTATGTGCTATACACTTTATGCAGATATTTATCGATCTTTTTCAGTTATGATAGCGCGCATATGCAACGTTTCAACAGGTACATTCGTGTTTCGCCGCATCCGAACAGAACTCTATATTTGCGTCCTATTTATTCGACGAGCGACGACCAAGAAGCTTTTCTAAATTAACCGCGTAAAGTGTCGAATCCACTATCTGCTTGTACGAGTACATAGATTGTGCTTGCCCGGCCAGCCCAGCCCCGCCTCGCAGCATATACGAATTTACCAACAACTTTCTCCCAAACAAGGGCAATAGACGTACAACTACATGAGCGAGTTTCGCCCATTTACTATATCGCTAAAGTCTCTCCCTTGGCTCCGGTTAATACCTTAAATACACACTGTTAATGTACACCGTGTTTTCCTACAACAAATTTTCCTACTTTAAAGCGTTAAATACTTCATATACTAGAGTTAGCTTTTTGCTGGGCTGCAGAGCGACGACTTAAGTACCATGCAGCAGAGAAGATTCTGGGCTACATAAGGTCAAATTTTCAAACACCAGAACTTTTTCAGCGAGTGGCTCAGAGATTGGCGCCAACGACGCGACGGAGAAGACGACGTGAGAAAAAGCTCCATTACATATAGAACGAACCATACAAACGACAAAGATAAGTTAGCTACTTTAGTACCTTCTAACAGCTGCCTAATTACAGGCTATTTATAAATTCTACGAGATACGAGTACGAGTAAAAAATGCAGCGTCGTGTTGTTAATTTGAGATGACACGAAATAAGCATAAGTTGGATTTTCAAGAGATACCTCTAGATCGCCGAGTGCAGAGTGTACGGTACAATGGCGATGGCGAAGTTTTCTGAAAATTATTACAAATTGCTGGAACCATTCGTCAGCTAGGGACCTTTTAGTTTAATTTTTCACCTTGAATTTTAATAAGATGGTATAAAAAGTTGATGTGTATAAGCAGAAGGGCTAAATCAGATCAAAGCGAGAAGACCTTGCATTCGAGGGGAGAACAAATTATAAACTTAAATGCTTTCAGTGTAGAAACTCAAAGGAGTAGGTATGTTCAAAGGTACATATGAAAATTTTTTATCGTTATTTTTCATCGAAAATACCCACTTGAGATGGAAAAATTGAGAAAAAAATTTAACAAATAGGTAGGTACTAAAAGCGTTTTTATTTGCAACTTTGAAATTTTCCAATTCGCAACCCTAAAAATTTACTAGCTTTGATGATAAATAATTGCCATAATTCAGTTTTTCCTGCAAAGTAAAAATAGTGCCACCTGGGAGATTTTGATTTTCAAAAAAATAATTTTTAAAAAATTCTGAAAAATCAAAAATTAAAGAAATTTTTATTTCAACTTTTCATGGATGCTATATCAACATGAGACCCTGTTATTACTGAAATTGAAGGAAAGGTAGCATTTTTGACCACCGAAGAAACAATAGGAAAAGGTGTAAGCAGTAAATCTCAAATAGTGTACATTGTGCATACCTAAAATGTCCTGCGGTGAACTGTTAGGATCAAACACGATCAAAAAATGTAAAATCCCTAAAAAGCAGGGACAAAACCAAAGGTTTTCATTAGGACGAAGGGGGGTGAACTAAAAATCGGCCGACTAGCATAAGAAAAAAATACTAATTTTGCCGAATAAAAAGGCGAGTTTCCACTTGGGCTGATTGATACTTTATTCTATAAATTTTGATTTCCCATTTTCAATTTTTGTTGTTTTATTTTGGACAAGAGAGAGACGAATTTATCCAAGCAAAACGAAGGCAAATCTTTCGAAAATTCGTATTTCTTGAAGTAAAAATCGAAAATTCGTGATTTGAGAAAAAAAGATATTTATATTTGGTTTGAGGACATGATTGTCTTCACTTCAAGATTTTAGAATTTGAATGATGACTTTGTTTTTAGAAATTTTAAATTCGAAAAAACGTGAAGAGGTCCGAGCGAAGAAAGGGCAAAAGTTTTCGAAAAATCGTATGTGTATTTTAAGAATCCTATATTTTCGAATTATCGAATTTACATTTTTAAATTCATAAATTCGCCGATTTCAACATTTTACATTTTTTTTTCAAATTTAATCAATTATCAAACTTTCTTCAGAACGTTTGGGTATTAATTTTTCAAAATTTTGGCAAAATTTTGTCAAAATTATAAAATTTGCAAATTTTTATTCGTGAATTTTTTGGAAAAATCCCACCGCAGTCGTAAAAATTTCAAAATTTACCGATTTTTGTAGCCAATAATTCTTCAAATTTTTCGAAAACTTTCACCCGAACGTAAAATTTGCCGATTTTGAATGAAATAATGTTATTAATTTTTGAAAATTTGCCCACTTTTTGACGAGTAACCCTCCCCCCTCCCCCCTCCCCTCAGGTAGTTTCGTCACTCAAAAGGCACGTCTTCAACATCGATCCATTGTACTTCCAAGTTTTTACTCCCGAGGTTATTTTGGATAGGTTACAGACTAGTCTACATAATAGTTACAAGTACATGTTAAAAAACGCTAAAAATGGCTTCAAAATATACTTCTTCAGGGCTCGTACTCAATTTTTCCCCAAAAAAAGAGAAAAAAAATTGTTAACCAAAAATTTTTGAAAAAGCAACAAAAAAGTGCCAGAACATGAGGAGAACATTTTCATGCAGAAAAATAACAGAACATTACAAATTGAAATGTCTGGGCTTTCAATTTTAAAAATTTGAGCTATCCACAATCCACATAAATATTTCGAAACTTTTTGATAAGAACGCGAGACTTTTGGATGATTTTTTGCAAGATAAAAAATGAAGATTCTTGCAATTAGCAGATGAAAGACAATTTTCCGCAAAAAGCGCAACTTTTGAGCAATTTTCGAAAAAATGTAAGACTTTTTGGAATTTTTTGAAGAAAAAAAAATGATAATTTTCAGCTAGGTAGAGGTGAGCATTTCTGATATTTTTTGTCAAACAGCAAAAATTTGACAATTTCAAGAAAAAGTAGCAATTTTTGGGAATTATTAGCAAAGAACTTATGTATTTTTTCGGATTTTTTTTTTCAAAAAGCGAGGTTTACTTGGTTATTTGCATTATTTAGGTAAAAAAACGAGACTTTTTGGTAATTTTTGACAATTTTAGCTAAAAGAATAAGACTTCCAAAATGCTACAAAGCTAGAATTATTGTCCATTTTTGGCAAGTTTGTAAAAAAGCGAGAATCTTCTGTCAAAAATCAAAAATTTGAAAATTTTGGAAAAAACTAACAATTTTTGGGAATTTTTTATTGGCAAAGAAATTATATTTTTTCGATTTTTTTTTTCAAAAAGCGACGCTTATTCGCTTATTTCGTTATTTACAATTTTCAAGCAAAAAAAAAACGAGACTTTTTGGTAATTTTTGTCAATTTTAGCCAAGAGAGCAAGCCAAAAAAGCTTTTCAAAATTACTAAAAAGCCAAAATTTTTGTCAATAATTTTCAGAAAAAAATACAATTTTTTGCAAAGAACTACAATTTTTACGCAGCAATTTTTCTAGAAAATTAAAATTGTTTAAAATCTTTGAAAATACAAGTAGGTAATTCTCAAAAAAAAAAGGTCAATTTTGATGTGCATAATTTTGAAAAACAAAAATCATTTTTTTGGAAAATTTCAAGTGGGAATCATTTGTATAGGTGTCCCAGATCCCTTTTCTAGTGTTGGCCTCAATTCAATCCTCCCCCCTGTGGGCCCTGACCCCCCTAAAACGGCGATAATTAGGATTCGACCCTCATCGATGTGTAATATGTCGATTGATATGTTTTCGAGGTCGTAGAATTCGAATCTGGAGTTATTTTTTATGTAGAGGTGGATGGTGAGGCGTGGGGAGGGGGGAAATGTCAAGTTTTGCTTATATTATCGTGTAATGTGTCGATTTATGTTTTTCAGACCGCAGAGTTAGAATCTGGACTTATTTTTTTGGTAGGGGTAGAGGTGAGGCGTGGGGAGGGAGAAAATGTCAAATTTTGTTTGCATTATCGTGTAATATGTCGACTAGCGCGATAAAAGTACACCTGTCTGAAATTTGGCCAAGTCGAAGGACAAATGGGCGCTGGACAAGCCGAAGGACAATCTCAACGTTTTTTCGTTTCTAGCCTTACTTATTGGACATTATTCGATTTTTAACACGTAATAAATGTGTACTTATCATGTAGAATAACTTCCCTTTCTCATTTATCGTTTTTGGCGGGTTCATCAGGGTAAATAAAAAGGCAAGCCGAAGGACACAGATTTTGCGAAATATCAAAACTTCACAGATAAGTACGATCACAACGAGCTGTAATGTAGTTTTTTAAAAAAACGGTGCGGGGTAACATTTCTATGAGAACAGTCAACCAGTGCAGCCACTCACCAGAAAAAAATTTTGGATTGGGAAGCTAGCAAAAATAATTGAAAATTGCTCGAAAATTTGCGCAAAAAGTGTGTGACAGTTTTCAAATGTGAAATGTGAGCTTCCTATGGACTTATTGCAATTGCAATTTGCACAATAATGGACCTTCGTGTTCTATGATAATGAGAATGTGTCAATTTTTTTCCAAAAAAAATGAAGTTCATAACACTTTATAACATTCATTTTCAAAAACATGGCGTGTGACAGCCAAGTCGAAGGACATTTGGGGTATAAAATCGAATGTACATCAATGAAAGGATGGGCTAAAAATCTCAATACCATATGTGAAATGTGTGGGGGATGATTCTTGAATGGACGAAAAAAAAAAAATTCATGCTAAAACCTTTGAGAAATTTGCCATGAACACGATTTTTACCTTTTTTTGAGAATTACTCTGTATTCTTGTAAATTTTATGAAAAAACAACACTGAAAATTTCAGCACAAAAAAGGATTTTTTGACAATTATTGGCAAAAAAATTATACTTTTTCTACGGGATGAGCAAAGATAACTCGAGATGCAGAAATTTAGAGACATAGGTCATTGAGGGAATATTTATCCATGGTTTCATATTTTTTAACCACTTTCATCATTCGGAACCTTGTTACTTATGGCCTTGAAAAAAATTTCTGTGATTTTCAAAGACTTTTCCTACTTTAAAGGTTTGATCCAGCTCCCAAAAAACGCCATTCACCATGTTTGACTTCATTTTTACGGATGAAATTACACCCAGTTTAAAGATAAAAAAAAGCTTTGAAATAATTCAGGAGGCAAAAAGTAAATTCTCGATCATTTTTTTGAGCACCGATTACTTACTTCTTTTCAAAATTTATTTTAAATGTATCGCCTTAAATTTCCAAATTGACCCGAATTAGATGTTGCTCACTTTTTCAAGCATCATAGCTACCCTGATAAAAAGTACAAAATTATTGCGATTTTTTTTTCAATTGACGTCTGTTCCTGTGAAAAAATTCCTTCACTTTTAACATTCCTCGTCCCTACCTTTGTGCCGTGTTTTTAAAATGTCATTAAATTTGTGTATTTCAATGCTTTATGTTTCATTGACGGTATTCCACAAGGACCTAACGGCCTTAGAAAATTGAAAAACTTGAAATTTTATAGCTCGAAAAATTCGGTACGGCACGGCACCGAAAAGTTGCTTGTCTACGACACGACGTTTTTTTTTTTTTCGAGGGTGATACGTTATCAATCTTGTTTACTACGTAAAATGTACGTACACCCGCGGTCTGCCGGTATGCGGTAAACGGTTGGGATATGGTTTAAGATGATATTAAGATTTATTAACCGCGGTTTCCCTAAGTGCACCTACCCTCTTTTGCAAAGCTGTATAGCCCGTACGAGCGTGTATGTCTATCTTTATCTCGCTGTCTCTCTATCTTACTCTGTAGTCTGTACGTCTGCCTCTTCGCTGGGTATATAAGCCTTTTTAATAAGTCTTCGATCGATTTCGCCAGCACAACGGACCGCGAGTAAATTAAAATTTAATCTCGTATCGCAAAATTGTCTTTGGCGGTGCGGCGGTTTCTCTTCTCTCAAAGCTTGCGAGAAAATCTAGACTTTGCATGTGGCCGACGGCGGCGTTCGGCTTTTGCCGGCTTGTAGATTCGTACAAGTTGACGGGGTCGGGTAGTGTGGGAGGGAAATTATGAAAAAATTATGCTAATGAGGGCTTAACGTGTGAGATTTTCGAGTGAACGAGCACGACGATATGCTCTTTGAGTGCGAATGTTGAGTATTGTACGTAGGTATAGACGTATAGTATACGTACTTGGCGAAAGAGAAGTGTTGGATTTTTGGCGAACGAAATTACTCGAGTACGTGAGATGGGTTTTGGAAATTTACTTTTGATATTTTATAGGTTGTATTTTTAGGTGGGTCGGTGCCTTAATACCTGACTTACGTATTATCTTGGTGAACGAGAAGCGAAGGAGTAAATTAAATACCACCTTTTTAGAATTACGAGAATTCATTTTGAAGAAATATGTAAGTACCTATATACCTGATGAAATGAGCGGCGAGACATTGTAGCTGGATTTTCAGCCAATTGAAAGGTGAAATACCTTGGTGGAGAATAATTTTTTTCAGCTCAAACCGCTCAGTTTTTGTGTAGAATTGAAAAAAATGATACGTATTTCAAAAAAAACCTTCCATTTTCTGGAAATGAAGCAGGGTACTTATTCATTGCTTAAAAATTTCATCAATAAGGTCATTTTGATTAATGCTTTGCAATTTTTTTTTCAATTTTCCGAAGATATTTCTCACTTTTTTACGTTACTTCTGGTAAAAATTTGTTCTCGCATTTAATAATTATTTTTTCTACATTTTCAAACTTTTTTAAAAATAATATTTGTACCTATTTGGAAAAATTATTTTTTCGTTGCCCTTTTTATATTTTTTTTATTCTTGCTCAGGACAGTTCTTACTGTATCTATACTTAAAAGGAAATATGTCTTGGATATGCCCTCCCCACCAATAAATGCGGCATGAACAATTATTGCCATTTTGATCTGGAATATAAAATAAAATACCTAGCTTAATGAAAAATTTTCAAAAATTGAATTTGTATCTCATCTGTACCTCATTTAAGGTTATATTTTACTGGTTTTCTCTATGAAAAATTTTACCCTCGCCTTTAAAGAAAGTACTTATGATATGGGTTAGCGTTTTCAAAACACGAGTAATCCATTAAAACTGGAAAAATTTTCAAAATTTTCAAATATTTCACATGGTAGTCTCTTACAGTCTTTCAACATGAAATTGCTCTAAAAATTTTCCATAATTTTCTCACGAGAGAAATCAGCATAGTAGAAATTTCGTTAAGTATCTAATACAAATAATATAATGACCTTCTTGTTCCTCGTGGGAAAAGGCTAGAAATTTTTTTTAGCTCAATCAAGTAAACATTTTTCTAACCACCTGTGCTAGGCTTGGATTTTGATGCCAGTGGCTTTTAGATCTATGCTGTATCTCAAATACCATCTTCTTGACCCAAACAGGAAAATGCCTCCCTTGCCAAATTCTTCCTCTCTAAAGTTCTTCCGTAGAAAGTTTGTTCCTCGTAAAATTGGAGAGTTATACCTCCGAGTGGATACTTTTGGAATTTTTTTTTTCACATTTTGCATTTTATTTTTAGATATTTTTGAAAAACTGGCTATACCTACTTCCTGAAGAAGATTGAAAAAATGACAAAATTTTTACCTATCGAAAAAATTAACATACTTAGCTATCGCGAATTTAATTTCGAAGACAGTGCTTCTAATTCTGAAACCGGGTTGATCTCAAAATCAAAGCTGGGATCCTGATAGAGGAGGGGGGGGGGGTGTTTGAAATTCTAAAAAAAAATATATGAAAAGATGGAACTTCTCAGAGGAGCTCAAGTGTTCGTATTGGGTCAAGCAGTTTTCAGAATCAGAATCAGCGAATATACCAATCACCTTTTTTGATGGTTTGAAAATTTCTCCCCACCACTCCTTTAGGGATCAAAGTTTTCTACAGCATCGCTTCCAAGTTTGTTTTTTTTAATAACACTGAAATTTTGAAAAAACTACCATCAACCGACATTTTTCGACTTTAAAATAAGCCTCAGAATGTATACCCGAAAACCACGGTTGGATATTTGGAAAAATCACGTAAAAAAACAAATCCAAAAACACCTGCCCAACTTTTTTTTTCGATTTTTGACAATTTTTTTCAAAAAAATGGTCAAAATAATAAAAAAGTTGACGAAAAAACACTTCGAAATTGCGCATACTTGAGTTAAAAATATAGAATTTTGGCTACTAATTATCTAATAATGAATCTCCCAGGGAAAAATATGTATTCCTCAGGAATTCAAAGCACCTTCAAATGGCTAAGTAGATATTAACTTGGATAGTTATAATTTTTGTTCGTTCGACTAGTTCAATCAAAAAGTACCACTTCAAGCGAATTCCAGGAGATAGGTTCTAGAGCACTTTTCCAGATAGGTACTTCTGAAATGAAAATTTGATAAAATGGACCATATTTCTTCAAAGTTCCTGAAACTTCGTTCACCTTCTGCATAATATTGATAAGACCAACCCCATTTTCAATATTTTCCAGTCGTTTTGAAGTGTCCAGTGCAAAATCAGCTTTCTCCAGAAATCTTAAATATTTCCAGAATGGTAGGATATTAACTTTAGCACTGAAAATATTGGATGGCACCTACTTTCGACAACTCAGTCAAAAAATGCACATTCCAGCAAATTCCATGCAGAGGATTCGAATTTGTTTCTACAAACCAGTTCACATGTGGAAATTCTAGAATTTTGAAAATTCGATCATAAAAAAAATAAAAGAGTACATAACAAGAAAAGTCTGAAAACGTAACCAAAAATGTGACAAAACGGGGGTAAACCATTTTAATGTGGGAAAAAAGGGTCCAAAAAACCATCATTCTGTTCTTTGATTTAAAAAAGTTGGACCATTTTCCAACTTTGGTTGGAAAAAACGACACTTTTTGGAAATTTTTGGCAACAGAGTATAAAAATTTTTGCCATTTCTGATTTATTTGGCGAAAATCGAAACTTTTACAATTTTATTAAAAGGAGGATTTTTTTTAGCAAATTCTGACAAAAAAGCAAAACTCAAGTACCATTTTTGAAAAAATTGAATCTTTTTAGAATTTTTGCAAAAAGCACTAAAGCAGGATTTTTTTGACAATTTCAGATTTAAAAAAGATATTTTTTGTGATGTTTCTTGTCAGAACAGCGAGATTTTTAGACAATTTTTGAAAAAAGTGACCTTTTTAGAATTCTTGGCAAAATGTGTAATCATTTTTAGCCATTTAGCAAAAAACCAAAAAAAAATTTTCAATTTTCGAAAAAGTGAGAATTTTTGATAATTTTTGGAACTAGGCAAGATTTAATGATTTTATTTAAAAAGCAGAACTTTTTGATAGCTACTCATCCAAAAATGATAATTTTTCGTAATTTTTGTTGAAAAATCAAGACTTTGAGACTTATTATTTCGGTAAATAACTGCTCCAAAGTAAATAAGATCCCCAAAGTAATATTCAGACATACTGGAAATATTTTTTAAATTCGTGGAGAAAACAGATTTTTCGCAGGAGGCTCCAGGATATCTAGAGTTGTTAAAAAATGGATTCAGAAGGTTCATATTACACATAGCTGCAGCTATAGTGACTCGAAATTCCAGATTTTCAGTCAAATTCTGTCGCAGTTTCGGAAACTATATTTTTGGAATTTATTTTAGCGTGTATGAATTTAACATTTTTCAAAATTCATTAAAAATTCAAAAATGAGCTTTGGCAGCTGGAAATTTTGATTTCGGCGTTTTTTGACGCGACCTTTCAAAATACCCAAGAATTTTTCAAATCCGAGGCAGGCACCAAGTGCATATTTTGGAAAATTTGACACTCTATAACAACATCAATACTTTGAATGGGCATCTGGATTTTTTCGTGAGCTACCCAACAAGTCATCGTACTCTATGCAGAGAAAAAATTGAACAGAATCAATAACCGGTCAAATTTCTTGAAAAAAAATCCACCAAAAGATAAACAATAAAGTGAAAAAAAATTCTATCGTCGTCGTTATAACGATACGACAACAACGAATTCGACTTGTCGCGCGACACGGAGCTGAGGACGCGGTTTAGATTTGGCCACGAAATTACACCCGTTGTAAAATATTTTATATTTGTATCGCAGTCTTAAAAATTTCTCTCCGTTTTTAGAATCGATAAAGCCCAAAGACGTTTGTAAAATTTATTATTTTATCGCTAAAAATATACGATACAAGTTTACCCGGCTCGACCATGTCTTTCATATTAAATACAACAACGACGACGACGACAACGATACCGCACATATTTACTGCTATAGACCTTCATAAACACACGACAGCGACTTTTTTCCTTTACTTTTCTTTATGTACCTATATATTTTCACATCATCTCTTTGATTTGTTTTTCACTCGTTCTCCTCGGCTTAAGAAAGAGTATGAAAAACCCCTCTGTACACGAGTACGAGTATAGTACAGAAAAAAACCCTAGACTCGAACTTCTGTTTGAAAAATTAAAAAAAAAAAAAAAAAAAAAACTATTCGCAAGGGCCGAGAAGAAAGAAAAAAGGATCCGTAGAAGAGGGGGTAGGAAAAGAGATATTAAACGTATATAGAAAAAGGAATGTTTACGTCTTTGTTTGAAGAGCTTATTACACTTTTTCTTTTGGGGAATTTTATATTTTTTTACCGTTTGCTTGAAAAGTGCCTGATGCGGTGCGTTGCCTGTATAAACGTGCGAATCGAGCTGCTAAACTCGTTTGCGAAAATTGGCAAATGTTGTACCTTGCACGATATACCTACGCTATACTACGCGAAATGAGAGAAAATATTGTCAAATATCGTACACCTTAATAGTTCAAAAGATGAAACGACCACCAATTGCCACCTCTGCCTGTAACGCGGCCGCAAGTTCGATCAAAGAACAAGTTCCCTGTTTCACTTTCACCGCTACTCCGACTCCGCTCTACTCCGCTCCGGCCACCTGCGCTTGGCTTTTTATTCCCGCACATCTTTCTTTCGTGTTTTTCTGCTTCTTTACTCTCTTTTTCTGCAAACTTTGCTCTCGTACAGCACAACAACAAAATACCTCTATCTTTACCTACTCTTTAGCACCTCTATAGACGTAAGTTATAATCGAACAGTACGACGACGGCCGGGCGACGCGACGCGCATCTCAAAAGAAAGTAGGCAGTACAACGACCAGAATTCGCAGCAGATTATCTAATTTGCATCCGAAATTTTTATCGTACTATTAAAAAAGGGCATAGGTGAGTAAGATGGGCGAATCGGCCCCCGGCACATTCAGCGATGAAATTCTGGTGGTAGTTAGGTACCATCAAGATACTTTAATCCGCCAAGTTACAGACCTGTATCTTGAGTGGCTCTTGAGTAATGGGCTAATTACTCAAAACGTCCTCAGACCTTTTTCTCCAGATTGGCTCAACCGATTTTTTTAAAACGTAGACCAATGTGTAGCTATACATGAGGGGCTTCCATGAAAAATTTTTGAGCTGCCCCCCACAATTTTTCCCCCCTCAAATATTCGACTCAAAATTTGAGTGCCTTCCTTACCTATGAAGTACACTCGGCACACTTTTTAAATTCACGTTTTTAGATACCTTATTGACTCAAGAGTAACATATATTTTTTCCAAAATTGTATCTCATTGGGCACATTGTCAAAAACGAGGGGAAAACCAGTCATATTGAGCAAAAAAAGGCCAAAAAAGGACAATAATCGTGAACTCAACTGAGAGGTTTGAATGTAATTATTCAACAGATACTCATTTTTTCGAGTCACGAAAACAAATCATTACCAATGAGCGATAAATACATTGGGCCCTCAATTGAGCTGCTGTGAACCCCCCCCCTTTTTTTGGGGGGTCAGAACGATCAAAGCAATATGGATGTCATTTCCATATGATTTGAACCTGCTGAGCACGAATATGATGTTAATTCTTCGATTAGACGACCCCAAGCCAAATGAGCCTCGGATGGGGCACTGTAACCTCTCCCCTCCTCCTTTCTTTTTGAGTCCAGATTTTTTTAGGCAATATTAATTACTCAACAGGTACCTGCTCATTTTCTCGAATCACCAAAAAAAGATCATTACTAAGATGCAATAAATCTATTGCCCCGTCAATTGAGCTACTGTACCCCCTCCCTATGGGGGAGGGGAGGGGGTCAGAACGATCAAGGCAATATGGGTGTCATTTCCATATGATTCGAACCTGCTGAGCACGAATATGATGTCGATTCTTCGACTAGAATGCCCTAAGTCAGATGAGCCTCGGGTTGGACACTGTAAGACCCTTCCTTTCCTCTAATATTTCATTTGGGACCCGATCTTTTTAGGCAATACCAATGGGCGTCGTTTTCAGACATATCAAACCTGGTGGACACGAATATGTTGTCTAATTTTTCAAGTGTGGGATGCCGTTAAATTCCCATTCCGAGAATTCATAGTTCGGAATGCAAAATTATAAAATAATTTTTAAAAAAATAGATTAAAAAAGCGTGTAGTAAAGTTGAGGTGGAAAACATCATTTTTAATTGTTGCGACCTAGGAGGAGGGGGTAATGACGCCCACATTGCATGAAATTTCTGGTCTCCAAAAAATTAGAGGAAAGGTTTTTTCGTGCTCAGCAGGTTCGAATCATATGGAAATGACACCCATATTGCCTTGATCGTTCTGACCCCCTCCCCTCCCCCATAGGGAGGGGGTACAGTAGCTCAATTGACGGGGCAATAGATTTATTGCATCTTAGTAATGATCTTTTTTTGGTGATTCGAGAAAATGAGCAGGTACCTGTTGAGTAATTAATATTGCCTAAAAAAATCTGGACTCAAAAAGAAAGGAGGAGGGGAGAGGTTACAGTGCCCCATCCGAGGCTCATTTGGCTTGGGGTCGTCTAATCGAAGAATTAACATCATATTCGTGCTCAGCAGGTTCAAATCATATGGAAATGACATCCATATTGCTTTGATCGTTCTGACCCCCCCAAAAAAGGGGGGGGGGGTTCACAGCAGCTCAATTGAGGGCCCAATGTATTTATCGCTCATTGGTAATGATTTGTTTTCGTGACTCGAAAAAATGAGTATCTGTTGAATAATTACATTCAAACCTCTCAGTTGAGTTCACGATTATTGTCCTTTTTTGGCCTTTTTTTGCTCAATATGACTGGTTTTCCCCTCGTTTTTGACAATGTGCCCAATGAGATACAATTTTGGAAAAAATATATGTTACTCTTGAGTCAATAAGGTATCTAAAAACGTGAATTTAAAAAGTGTGCCGAGTGTACTTCATAGGTAAGGAAGGCACTCAAATTTTGAGTCGAATATTTGAGGGGGGAAAAATTGTGGGGGGCAGCTCAAAATTTTTTCATGGAAGCCCCTCATGTATAGCTACACATTGGTCTAGGTTTTAAAAAAATCGGTTGAGCCAATCTGGAGAAAAAGGTCTGAGGACGTTTTGAGTAATTAGCCCATTACTCAAGAGCCACTCAAGATACAGGTCTGTAACTTGGCGGATTAAAGTATCTTGATGGTACCTAACTACCACCAGAATTTCATCGCTGAATGTGCCGGGGGCCGATTCGCCCATCTTACTCACCTATGCCCTTTCTTCTTTTATGTAATAGTATTTTTTTAATGGCAGACAAATTATAATTCAGCGTTGATAACTGCGTCAGCGTCGTCGTCGCAATAATGTTGCAAGCACATAACTCGTCGTCGTCGTCGATATAAGTACGATAATGTCTTCGCCATCAGTCGACCAGTCTCCAGCAGTTTTTCTTAGAATATTGCCCGAGTACTAATTTCATTAAGTTATTTACGTCCATTTGGCATCGTGAATTTTTTTCATCGAATTGGAAAATTTCTCGACGTCATGGTTATTGTATTTTGGAAGTCGTTATGAGTTAACTATTCCAGATCGGTGGATGTTTTCGCAGAAAATGATGCTCAGAATAAGCATAAGGGATATTTTAATGGAAATAACATGTTGTTGAAAATAATGGGTGATCAAAAAAAGTTACGTTTGTTAGATACCTATTCCTTTTACACGAGTAAAGTACAAGTAACAAGGGAAGCATTCTAAGTTATCCAACCTTTAGTCTGGGATTTAAAATTTTTAAAATAGTATGCAGAAAATGCATGTCAAAAAAATACGAGATCCACGATTTCAGCTGTCCAAATTAATGTCTCGAATTTTTGGCAATTTTTCTCTTCAAAATAATTTAAAAATTGAATAAATAAAATTTTTGAAACTACGACATATGACTGACTGACAAGGGAGGTGCCCCAGGTGACATGCACCGATTTAAATGATTCTTGCACCATTGGATAGAGGACATCGAACATAGTCTACCACAAAATTTTCAGCTGCTGAAGTTGATATTTCGATTTTTCAGAGCAATTTTTCGGTTTTCAGATAGCAATTTTGAAAAATTGGCCGAATATAGTCGGCGCAGGTCGCATATCGAATCCTTCAATATTATTTGGGCATTTTAATACATATGATAAGACTAGCCCACGGTGAAATTTTCAGCTGCTGAAGTTGATATTTGAGCCCTCCAGGGTGATTTTTTGATTTTCACATTGCATTTTTAAAAATTGGCCAAAAATAGTCGGCGGAGGTCGCATACTGAAACCTTTAATATCATTTGGGCATTTCAATACATATGATGAGACTAGCCCACGGTGAAATTTTCAGCTGCTGAAGTTGATATTTGAGCCCTCCAGAGCAATTTTTCTATTTTCACATTGCAATTTTGAAAAATTGGCCAAAAGTAGTCGGCGGAGGTCGCATACCGAAACCTCCCATATTATTTGGACATTTCAATACTTATGATAAGACTAGCCCACGGTGAAATTTTCAGCTGCTGAAGTTGATATTTGAGCCCTCCAGGGCGATTTTTTGATTTTCACATTGCAATTTGGAAAAATTGGCCAAAAATAGTCGGCGGAGGTCGCATACCGAAACCTCCAATATTATTTGGGTATTTCAATACATATGATGAGACTAGCCCACGGTGAAATTTTCAGCTGCTGAAGTTGATATTTGAGCCCTCCAGGGTGATTTTTCTATTTTCACAATAATTGCTATGTGAAAATCGAAAAATTGCTCTGAAAAATCGAAATATCAACTTCAGCAGCTGAAAATTTTGTGGTAGACTATGTTCGATGTCCTCTATCCAAGGGTGCAAGAATCATTAAAATCGGTGCATGTCACCTGGGGCACCTCCCTTGTGAGTTGAAAAGCTAGCATTTTGGTTAGTAGTACAAATTGTACGAGTAAGACATTCGGATCCATTTTTCACATCGATAATTTTTCATAAATTCCAAAACTGCAAAGGAATCACAATTTTGGTTGGATTTTACCTCAAGTAGCTAAAAATGTGCTTCTATCTTACGTTTAGCTGGTTCAATTGAAATATTAACACTTCCAGCAAATTCCAGATGCGATGGTTCTATATTCAGAGCATTTCTGCGAGTTATTCTTTTTAGTGTGCGTAGCACACTATTGGTTTCGCTTTGAGAAATGAAGTTTCATTGGAACTGAATGTTCTCTTAAGCTATTCAACCGTTTTTTGTACCTATTGGACACCATTTGAGAATCATTAAGGCGGAGGGAATAGATTAATTTTCATTCAATTCAGATGGGTAATTGCTGAGTAATTGCAATTTTAGTTCATTATTTTAATGCATAAATTCCTAAAAAAGGGAAAGAGGACTTGTAAACCACCTGCCGCTCATTGTACCCTGCTATACCCCCAGCCTTATCCCTTCATCATTTTATAAACACCTGCGTTGCATTGTACCCTGTTACACCCCCAGTCTGCCAGCTGTGTATTTCAAGTGGGAGTGGCTTGGTGGGGTGTTTCCTTCCAATTTATTTGGTTACCTCTGGCAGTAAGACAAATTGGCAGTTCATTTTATGTGAAACCTTTGTGAAGTATACACCATTCTAGTTGGCATGTTATATGGTTTGTGTTACCTATATTGTTCCTGTGTTGATTTAATGGTTGCAGCTTTGCAGTTCAAATAAACAGGTAATTAAGTGTTTTTTGTTTTTTTGAGACTAGTTCAAATTGAGTTTCTAATCTGGTGCTTTTTTAATTCAAATCTATTATTTTTTTGAAATTTTTATTTTTGTTTTTTTTCAGGCTAGTTCAAATTTTTAATCTGATGTTATTATTTATTTTTATTATGAAATTTTTGTTTTTGTTTTTTGTAGACTAGTTCAAATTGAGTTTCTAATCCGGTGCTTTTTTAATTCAAATCTATTATTTTTGTTTTTTTCAGGCTAGTTCAAATTCTTAATCTGGTATTATTTATTTTTTTTTTGAAATTTTTGTTTTTGTTTTTGTTTTTTGTAGACTAGTTCAAATTGAGTTTTTAATCTGGCGTTTTTTTAATTCAAATCTATTATTTTTTTTGAAATTTTTATTTGTTTTTTTCAGGCTAGTTCAAATTCTTAATCTGGTGATATTAAGTATTTTTTTTTTTTTTGAAATTTTTGTTTTTGTTTTTTGTAGACTAGTTCAAATTGAGTTTCTTATCTGGTGCTTTTTTAATTCAAATCTATTATTTTTGTTTTTTTCAGGTTAGTTCAAATTCTTAATCTGGTATTAGATATTTATTTTTTTTTTTGAAATTTTTGTTTTTGTTTTTTGTAGACTAGTTCAAATTGAGTTTTTAATCTGGTGTTTTTTAAATTCAAATCTATTATTTTTTTGAAATTTTTATTTTTGTTTTTTTCAGGCTAGTTCAAATTCTTAATCTGGTGTTATTAAGTATTTATTTTTTTTTTGAAATTTTTGTTTTTGTTTTTTGTAGACTAGTTCAAATTGAGTTTCAGTTTCTAATCTGGTGTTTTTTAATTCAAATCTATTATTTTTGTTTTTTTCAGGCTAGGTCAAATTCTTAATCTGGTGTTATTTTTTTTTTTTTGAAATTTTTGTTTTTATTTTTTGTAGACTAGTTTAAATTGAGTTTCAGTTTCTAATCTGGTGCTTTTTTAATCTATTATATTTTTTTTTGAAATTTTGTTTTTTTCGTTTTTTTGTGACTAGTTTAAATTGAGTTTCTAATCTGGTGCTTTTTTGATTCAAATCTAAAATTTTTTTGGAAATTTTTATTTTTGTTTTTTTTTTCAGGATAGTTCAAATTCAGTTTCTAATCTAGTACATACCTAATAGGTTAGAAATTTATCATTTTATTCATTTTTTTTAATTCAAATTTTATTTTTTTAGGCATTTTTGTTGAAGTCAAGCCTATGTATGGAGGCCAAATTAAAGTCGATACATAGGGACAAATGAAGCCAACAAGTAGTGGCATACCTAATTGAAGCCAATAAGTAGTGGCAATGTGGAGGCAAAATTAAAGTTAATACATAGGGACAAATGAAGCCAACAAGTAGTGGCATACCTAATTGAAGCCAATAAGTAGTGGCAATGTGGAGGCAAAATTAAAGTCAATACATAGGGACAAATGAAGCCAACAAGTAGTGGCATACCTAATTGAAGCCAATAAGTAGTGGCAATGTGGAGGCAAAATTAAAGTTAATACATAGGGACAAATGAAGCCAACAAGTAGTGGCATACCTAATTGAAGCCAATAAGTAGTGGCAATGTGGAGGCAAAATTAAAGTCAATACATAGGGACAAATGAAGCCAAAAATTCCTTTTCTTGCTATAAATTCCAAAAAACCTCATTTTCTTTAAAAATTGTCCAAAAATCTTATTGTTTTCTGTTTTTTGCTAAAATTTAATTCTTGTACTGAAGAATGAAGATGAAATTATTGTTCTTAGTACTAGCTTCTTTGCTAATAAATTTTACTGAATTTTTGTTTGTGTTTAGAATACAAAGGTTGTTTTTTTCTGTTTATAATTTTTGTTTTTCATATTTTATTCAGTTTTCACAAATAATATATGTACATATTTACTTTTGTTTACATTTAGCATTAAATAATTATTCTTATTTTTGTGTTCACATCTTATTCAGTATTTACAAGTACCTATATGATTATTTTTTGTAAACTATCAGTTAAAACTGTACAACTGTATACAGCTACGCACACTTTGCAGCTAAGCTGTGCTTAGCTGTCTAGTTTGGTATTGGTACAAAATTTACTGCTTTGAAGTCCTTAGGCAGGGTACCTTCGTCGTATATTTTATTTATTATCTTCAACAGCTCCTTTTTGCACTCTGATGTTATATGTTCAATCAAGTCTACTGGTATGAGATCTTCCCCCACTGCTTTGTGGTTTCTGGCTCTCTTCACTGCGTTCCTTAGCTCACACATTTCAATTTGTGGTACCTGCTCCATGGATGAAACTTCCATTTGAGCTTGAGCCGGACATGTTTCATCTCCATACAATTCTTGTATGTACGAGGGTACTAGGGGTGTCTCAAAAGTAAGTTTCCCTATTTTTTTTCTCCGGAACTACTGAACCACACTGGATGAAATTTTGGGGATATTCAAGTTCTGAGTTTCTGGTAACACTGATTTTTTCAAGCCCCTAGGTTGAAGTGATTGTGTGCAGTTGCTTCTCAAACATTGAGCGAGGATTTGAAGAGTACCAGTCTCAAAAAAACCTTACATAATATGATTACAGATTATTTACGTTTACTGGAAAAAAATTGGTTCAAATTCACAAGGAAATGCGTCAAGTGCATAGGCCAAAAGTTGTGAGTGTGCAAATGGTGTGTTGTTGGAGGAAATCTTCAGAAGAATTTGCCGAAGTGTGAAAATGAACGTACACCTCAAAAAATTTGCAATTTGATGTGACAAGGTCCCCTCAACGACAGTCTGACATCATTTGACAACATTCAAAGCATAAGTGATGCACTCCGAGGAATATTTCCACCATCAACCCATCGTTTGGACACTCGCAATGTTTAGTTCATGCATTCAATACATTTCCTCATGAATTTGAACCAAATTTTTTCCAGTAGACATTAAATAATCGTATCATGTAAGGTATTTTGAGACTGGTATGCTTCAAATCCTAGCTCAATGTTTGAGAAGCAACTGCACGCAGCACGCGATCACTTCAACATAGGGATTAAGGACTTGGAAAAATTCCAGTGTTACCTGAAACTCAGAACTTAAACATCCCCAAAATTTCATCCAGTTTGGTTCAGTAGTTCTGGAGAAAAAAAATTAGGGAAACTTACTTTTGAGACACCCCTCATAGTTGATCCAGACATCTGTTGCCAGTATCAAAAAGCTGTAACTGGTTGAGCATTTGAGCAACTATAGGTAGCGGTGATTACGGAACTCAGGGTTGTAAAAACCCGGCTAGTGATGAATGAGCTACTTTGTAGATAGCGTAGAAAGCAATGGGAAACTACTACGTGAAAGCTCAAAACAACGTCGATTCCCTAGAATAATCGCAGTGGCAATAGGCATTCGCCTCACCCTGTTAGGGTACCACAAAAATGCAATTTCCAATGTACTGTAAAGGACAAGGAACCACGACGACGACGATTTCCTGATTATTAACACAATACTCTCCAACTTTTCTTCGCATACCTATATGCTATTCCACTTCTCCTTTTCTTATGGATGCCCAATGCCCATCATCTGCTTCACTTTGGTATGCATTTCTCTAGAGTTGTGCCTTTTCTCCAGATCTTCTATTTCTTGGCACCTCTCCTCATACGACTCATTTTTGGCCATTCTCATTCTGCACATTCCCATGATCTCGTTATTTAGCACAATGTATTTGCTACTTGGTCTGTTTACTTTTCTTTGTTCTTCTCTTCCATCAGATCCAGTATCTCTTGAGTCATCCATGGTTTGTGTTGTCTTTTTCCTTCGAGTGAAATAGACTTCAAAAACTATACTTACTCAAAATTTTCAGAGAATTTTGAACCATTTTTCCTTCAACTCTGTTTCCAGACAAATGTCAAAAACCAATACCTTGGATTTTGACCAAATCCACAAAAGAAGTTCTCTTTGAGTTGAAAGTATCCCATAAAAAATTTGAGACCCTCGTGTGAAAGGGAGTGGAACAATGGGTCCTCAAAGAAGGTAATTTTCGAGAAAATTCAGTTTGTTTGGAATGCATCCCCTGTAACCTGAGAACAAGGCTTGCAAACTGGAACCAAAACCGAAACCGAAACCCCCCAAAAACTGATTAAAATTGCTCAAAACTGAAACCAGGAGCGTTATTTTCCCACAACTAAAGCCAAATCCAAAGCCGAAACCAGGTAACCGGGAGCGTTATTTCTCAAATTCAAAACTGAAACTGAGAGCGTAACCGATTGAAAACTGAATTGGTTTGGGTTTTGGAATTGTTCAGGTAATTAGCCTAATTAATACTGCATTTTTGGTAAAAAATTAAAAATTGAAAATGAAGTAAAAACTGATGCTAAAGTGCCCTAGCTAAAGGTGAAAACTGAAAAAGTTGACAAATTTGGCACTGCCAAAGTGCCGCTTTCTAGTCACATACACAAAGTATTTGAAAAAGGGATCACTTTGTTGGCCTTCTTCCCTCTAAAAAATGAAGAAAAAAGGAAAAAACTGAAACCAATTCCTTTGGAATCAAAATCTTTAACCAAAACTGGAACGAGAGAGATAATATCTTAAAAAACCAAACCCAAAAACTTTTACTTTTTCAAAAAACAAAACTGAAACCAAAACCGAGAGTGATATCTATCCAGTTTTCAAGCCCTGCCTGAGAAATAGTGCCCCCCCCCATGTATTTTAGTTTGTCGCATCTTTCTGAGGCAAATAAGTCCAAATGCACGACCACTTTTAGGGTGGAAAAGTTGGTAATCACAAAAATCAAAATTTAACTCGTTTTTGAATTCAAAAATTCGATCTATCGTTTACAGCCTTTTATTCATCAAATCAAATAACTCAGATCAAAGTTCATTATTTTCAAATTTCAGTTTTTTATGAACACGTTTTCAATTCACCATACTAAATTGGGAGAAAAAAGTAAGCATCCTAGAAAAATACCTCACATTTCTTACAAGAAATTACACCTGATATTTAATCATAACATGTTTTGGGCTGAAATTTTGAGGGGTGGTCTAGGGAGGGAGGGAGGAAGGAAGGAAGGAAGGAAGGAAGGATGAATGGAGAAGTGAATTTCCAAGTCATATTTTGACCCAAAGCACAGAAGAAAGTGTGCAAGTATCCATAATTCCATATTTAAAAAAAAAACGCCTAGAATAAGGACTCCACTCAATACAAAAAAAAAAAAATTATAATTGTATAAAATTTGCAATTAGGGCGTTGAAGTTGAAATTTTTTCTCATCTGAATTTAAAAAATTGACAATACTTTCGATATGGAATCTAAAAACCCATAAAAAAGGGTGCAAAATGCAAAAATCCACTTTATCTTGCAGCTTTGAAAGGTGGGGGGGGGGATTGAAAATCAAAACCTACAAAAGGCACATCTAAGAAAGGTAACCTCCGGATGTACACGCTAAATTAAGGCCACTAGAATCAAATCTCTACTTCTCCATTTTCGAACTTTTTGAGAAAAACGCAAAAAACCTCCCTAGCATTTATCGTAACATAAAATACCGAGGTAATATGTCTAATATTTTTGTACCAACATGACGATAGTGACCCACATGTTTGTTTTACCCTACGCGTTGCCGTAAGCGTTCCTAGGCAGTTTGAAGTTAGGAGAAGTTAAGTTTTGTCTCCAACCGTACACTTTTTACATCGTTTTAGGGCACTTAATCAAAAATTGTTCTAGTAATATGGTGCTAAAAGTTGAAGAAAGCTTGGAAAGTTTGAGAAATTAAAATAATATTGCATTTTTGACCATTCATTTGGAAATTGAAATAATTTTCCTTTTTTTTCAAAGTAAAAAAAATTAATTTTTGTTAATAAAAATGAAAGGTGTTTTTGGGGGAAGGGTCCTCACTTGATGAATTTATTCAATTTCAAGCCTAATTTCAAGGCATAACACTAGTCCTTCATTCAATTTCCACCAGGTTCGTTTCTAAACTTGACTTCTCCATTAAAAAAGTACACTTTTGATTCTAACCCCTAACTTTACACGCTGTTTAACCATATTTCCTTACACAAAATTGAAATTTTGACATTTTCATCGGATGCGGCACATGTTGTAGTATACCAAACCATGCTTAACTAATTTTTGAAAAAAAGTGGAGAAGTAGACATTTGATTCTAGTGGCCTCAATTGCAGCCACCCAAATCAATTAGGAGTGATGGGGGGGGGGGGCGTGACACAAGATTTTTCAAGGTCAAAAAACCACAAAAAACCGGTTTTATCCCTTCCAAACTACTCTAGGAAGCTGATTCTTGGATACGTTATACAAATTTTGATTTCCTACCGACTGGCTTTTAGTTTGACTTTTTTGGTCTTTTTCACCCCTCTCTACCACCTTCCAAAAATGTTGATATCCGTGAACATTGATTCAAGGTTATCCCCACTCAAACCTCTTAATTCGTACGCCAAACCGAGCCTAAATACCGAATTTGAGCGAATTTTGTTGAAATCCCTGCGGATGAGATCATTTTATGTTCTGGCAAAAAAATCAGATAACCTTTGCGAAATATTGATGGATGGGGGTCCCAAAACGGATTTTGTGATTGGCTCCACCCCCAATCCCGGAAGCATGATAGGCTATGTAAGCCTTAATTTTTCCTGTGTTGCAATGAAAATCAAGCTAAAAAAAACCTCTAGATAGGTCCCCTTCCTGAATAATAGATTTATGAAAAAAAAGACGAAAAATGTTTGACAGAAGTTTTCTATTTTCTTCCCATAAAACGACGAAAAATGTGAAAATCGTTCGCATTAAACATTAGGATTTTCGAGTGAGTAATTTAACAACCAAAACAAACATAATTACACGAATAAATTAACGACTATAACGTTCGGCCAAACATCGAATCGAAACGATCTCGAAGCTAATGACCCAATTAAATTGAGAATCGTTCTGTAAGTGCAAAACTTGGCGAATTTCACACATTCAAACAATTCAAATTCAAGAAACAGAACAGAACTGAAAAAACTCTGCAGGAGGTGCTAATGATTACGTATTTTCAAAACCAAAACTACTGTAAGTATAGGTAAACTGGAACTGAAATTTATACAGGTATATGTATTTTGTTCAAATCCATCGTATTTTTCCACCAAATAACGTTCAAATTACAAACAATTAGGCAGGTACTTTTTTTTCCTACACAGATGATCGTCTAAATTATTACGACTTCCTTTATATACCTGCCACTCGAACCTTCGTCACAATTATATTTCAACGAGTACGATAGGAAAATAAGCCAGGTTTGGTAATTCGTATAGGAAATGTAGTGGTACCTATATTAGAGTCGACAGGTTTAAACGATCTTTGAAGTGGGTAAGTAAATAAAATTATCCGGTGACGACGTAGTAGGTTAGGTTAGGTATCCTCAACATGGTATAGAGTACCTATATCTATATATAAGGTGTAAAAGCAACTTGGCAGAGAAAAAAAACTGATTAATGACTTTATTTCAACTTTCAGTACCTTTGTGTTAAATGTACCTGTTACTTGTATCTACTGTTGCTATTAACTTTACCACAAAAAGAACGAAAAAAAGAAGGGAAAAAACGTGAAAATAGTAACTAGAAGAAGAAACAATCGACTAGTCGATTCGATAAGTTATCTTCAAGACCAGGAAACGGTTATATTTATCGCTAACGAATTACAAATTATACATCAATCCGGTACGGTTATAATTAGACGGTGAATTTAGTACATAAATGCTTATTCATTAGTCGAATGGTCGTGTTATTTTATGTACAAACCGTAGCTCTAGCTACACAGGCTATACACACAGAGCTGAAAAATATGCGTAGCAGTTACTGAGAGAGACCTAATTACTACACGAACATTAGAAAAAGACCGTGTACCATTTAGCCATGTCCTTGAGTGATGAGAAAAATATTTAACAAATTCTCTCATTCTGATGAGGAATTAACACCACGTCCAGTGAAAAATTATAATATATTATGGCATTATTCTCGAAAACTAGATACGCTGGTTAAAATTAGGTAGGTAGGAAAAAACCTGACAATTGTATTTACCATCGAAAATACAAATTATCGCACTGATTCAGCAGTCAAGTTCAAAGGACAACCGGTGAAATAGATGAGAAAAATTCCACCGCATAAGACGATTATAGAGCAATTGAATAGTAAATTATTAAATCCTTACCTTGGGTATTTTAGCATATTTTCCGGTTCTCGTATCACGTAATAGAGCCAAATCCAAAAGATCCGATTCCTAAACGAAAAATATTATATTATTTTATTATTCATCCGTTACAGAGATTTTTCTTCTCAATAGACCGAAATAGGTATTGATTACGAACCGAGTTCTGATCTGCCCAATGTAGATAAAATCCATATCTGTCGATTTTCAGAGTAACTGGTGTACCAACCATACCATCCTGTAATAAATACCGAAAAAATATAAGTTGGGAAAATGCTTCCAAGTGGTGAAAAACTTATTACATAAGTAGGCAACAGATGAATACACAGGTAGCTTGTTAATACCTGTTTGCACGTATCGTACGTAATATTTTCTCAATCACGCCAGGTAATTTTTAACACCCAGTTTATAATTAAACGATTATTATCAGAGTGTGAAAAATCAGTTTAAAAACACTCGTATCAACTAGCCGATTTATATTTAAAATACGTAGATATATAAAAACAATGTACTCACCTCGTCCCATTTTACGAATTTTTCTCCATCTATCATACATTTTGGAAAGTCGAGCTTGTGAATTTTTGGATTTGTCATAATCGGGTACTCGAGTGATAACAATTCGACCGCGTATTATTTATACTGATAAATATTATACTTCATACTCGTCGTAGTTCGGTCTCCGGGTAAACTGCATTTACACGAGAAAGCTTGCAGGCAAAAAAAACACGTACTAATGAGAAAAAAAGTACAAATTACGCTACGGAGAAAAAAAAACTAACGTTGTGTTTCGATTTACACGATCATGTTAAACTTGTAAACACTTTTATCACAAATCCACTTAACCACATAGTTAACAAAATAACAAATTACGATTGACGATAAAAATTCTATACAACCGAACGACACGAAGAGTGCGAAAAAGTAACCTGTGAAGCTGCAACTGTACATATGAGAAAATATAAAATGCAAAATACGTTAACAAAGTGCTAGCTTTGAGTAGGAATCTAAAAGTTCAACTTTTACGACGTTGCCAAATCGTATCTGGAAACACGAACGGTGCTGCTATGACGTCATTACATCACGTGGCAACACTGATGGTCGATTTTGTCGAGAAAAAAATGTCGATTTTTTATTCGAAAAATAATTTTTTTCCTCTATTATACATTTTGTTTTCGTGAATTATTTAGTAGATGAAAATGAAATGATAATCGTTGCTTCGCAGCATTTTCTTTAACGTCGATGAAAATCTCGTCGAGTGTTGTTGTTTGATAGAAAAAAGAAGAATTATCTCCGTTCTTTATCTCGTTAATTGAATTTCTCTTTTAGAGCGTAAAAAGATGATGAATTTTTATTCACCAAAATATATAACATTTCACCTAGAAAATATTATGTTTACTTTTTGTAAATTTAAACTCGATGATAATATTCGAGTAGAAATATTCCAGCCTAAGTTCTGCAGGTTTTCTATGACTACCTATGGATATTATTTGAAACTCTACTCGCAAAAAAAGAAAACTTTTTACATGCACAATCGTACCTATAATTTTTCTCACGATTCATTTCACGTACATGACACATCGATTTTACTCATAAGTTAAGAATTTCGTTTTATTATGGTCTTATGTCTGTGAAATGGAGTAAATTATATCGCATTCGATGAACATCGAACACCTCCACCACGAGCCACATTCAGAGGAAATATTACTATAGATAAAATGTCATCTTAACAATGGCTTGCTTTCTAAACATGGAAATCGAAATTCCCATTGCATCGAACAAACTTGGAAATGGAATTTGTAAACTATGATTTGAGGAATACCTTAGATAAAAAAGAAAACGAAAGAAAAACGGTGTAAGTATATGACTCACAATAAGATGAATCACATTCACAATACAATGAAAAAATTCACGTCATTATATTTCACATTTATAATACAAATCGATCAAATAATCATAATACAATGGGATGATTTTTATCAATAAGATTATCACAGTTAAATTACTATTAACGAAAAATTACTGTAAAAACACACGAACACGTAAGACAACAAAAATCAAAACAATATACAGATTATGGTATAAAATACACATTGTTATTTATTCAATTCCACCATAAACAGCTCGTAGCCAACCTTTAGTAATACTTTTCTGTAGATTTTCGATTTATTTCGATCGTTAATAAAAATCCAATAGTTAAATTTTCAGCTAAACCGAAATAATTAACGCATTAATGCCAGATTAATGACAAGGTATAATTATACTAAAAGTGATAAAATCGTTAATAGGTTTGCATTAACAAGAAACTGGTTTGTTAAATACGGATCATTAGGATATTACAACGTTTACCGAAAAAAAAAGAAAAAACCAAACAAATCCTATTTTTACGACGCACAACAATCGTGATGTTTGTTTTAAAGATACTTATTCTTTGGAAAAAAATGTAAATTTAGTACTTAAGGAGTAAAGGGAGTTCTTGGAGAAGGAGGGCGAGACTTAAAATAGGTATTTGATATGTAGCACAAAAAAAGTACAAAATTAGGTATGTGGAAACATGATAAATGCTTAAATGCATCGATTCCGTGTAAAAGTAGGTATTAATTGCGATTAAATTATAATTAAAGCCAAAGTATAATGTCGCACTTTTGAAACAATTGGAGAAACACTTGAAAAAATTTCGTTACTTTCATTTACTTATTTAAGTATTCAAATGTATGTAAATCAGACCATCAAAATTATGAAATTAGAGAACTTGATTTTTTTCAAGTGTAATCTGCATACTCTAACCAAAGGTGCGATACATGTAATTTAATGATATCATTTTCATTTAAGCTCAACATGCATGTAACGTGCTCACTTAATTAAGTCTTATCAAGTTATCAAAACTCGGAAATGAATTAATACATAAATAATAGAAAACAATTTCACTAAACTGGTAACATCCAAAAACACGTAAGATTAGAGCTCAATGATGACTCAAGTTTCTAAAATGAGCCAGTGAAAATAATAGCCCTACGAGTCGAATGAGTAATCTTTAAGCAGCGAAATAAATTCCTCTCTAGATTACCTACATCCTTCTATCGTTGCTTCACCAGGTTAAACAGTTAAAGTTCAGTTGGACCAATAATCGAAAGTAAAAATGCAATAATTAAAATTTCTCTAAATTTCGACCTTTTTTCTCAATCCTTGGCTTTTTTAAAAATTACACCGACGTTTTTTTTACACTCGCTGTATGTACAACTGGATTTTAAAAAACGAGTTCGTTTTTAGCTCATTCCTAACAAACTACTGCATTTTCTTCCTTCGACATTAAACTTAGTTTCGTTTCTGAAAAAGTAACCTATAATTGAGCTCTAACCTTATACAATGTACTCAGTACACACACACACACACATTACAAAATATCAAGTTAGGAAATAAATACAAGTTATGAAAATTCATAAAAAACGAAAGAATGTTTAGGATATCGTACCTTTTTCAGGCGAGGCCTTTCAATTATATGTAAATGATACCACTATCTTGGGAGAAATTCATCAGCGCTTGGTTTTTGTATCATAATTATATCTTCGGATGAGTCACTTTCGTAACTAATATCGCTATCGTCATAATACGGCTGCACAACTGCGGGATGCACTGTGGAAAATAATATTTAAATGATGATTCGAGATTCAAGAAAAAGATGAACATGTACTTACAAGGGAACCTCTTGAGGTGTCACACTCCGATTTGAACGGGACCGCGATTTTTGGAAAGAACATAGTCTAAAACCTCCGAAACCAAATTTTCAGCTGTCTAAGTTCATTTTTCGATTTTTGGCGAATTTTTGAAAATTCAAAATTGACTGTTTTTGGCGATTTATGCTTTTTTTAAAAAAAGTACGTTTTTGCTTGATCAGTAAAAATGGTCAAAATAAGTCTTAAAACTAATATTAACTACCCAAATCCAAATTTTACCATTTCCAGCCATTCTGGAGCCTCCAGCGCGATTTTTCAATTTCTCCAGAATTTTGAATTTGCTCCAGAAGGCGTGAATATGAAGTTGGGCAGCTAAAAATCGAGTTGTATATTACACTCGATCTGTTCAACGAGTTTATCCACATTTGAGCCGATTTTGAGAGTGACACCTCAAGAGTGGTTTTTTGACCAGCTTTTCTCAAAATTAAAAAATCCAAAAAATTAAAAGATAACCGTTTGTGAGGAAATTCTTGAAATTTGTGCGAATCGCTGTATTTCTTCAAGAACTAACCGCCGGAGCGCAAATTCTACCATTTCCAGTCGTTTTGGAGCGAAAGTGACACCTCAAAAAACCACTCTTGAGGTGTCACTCTCAAAATCGGCTCAAATGTGGATAAACTCGTTAAGCAAGTCGAGTGTAATATACAACTCGATTTTTAGCTGCCCAACTTCATATTCACGCCTTCTGGAGAAAATTCAAAATTCTGGAGAAATTGAAAATTGCGCTGGAGGCTCCAGAATGGCTGGAAATTGTAAAATTTTGATTTTGGGGGGTTAGTTACGGACAAAATACAGCGATTCGCGAAAATTTCAAAAATTTCCACACAATTGGGAAACTTTTGATTTTTTGGATTTTTTAATTTTGAAAAAAGCTGGTCAAAAAGCCGTTTTTGGAGTGTCACTCTCAAAATCGGCTCAAATGTGGAGCAAATTCAAAATTCTGGAGAAATTGAAAAATCGCGCTGGAGGCTCCAGAATGGCTGGAAATGGTGAAATTTGGATTTGGGTGATTAATATTGGTTTTGGGACTTATTTTGACCAGGTGTACTGATCAAGTACGTACTTATAAAAAAAAAGCATAAATCACCAAAAACAGTCAATTTTGAATTTTCAAAAATTCGCCAAAAATCGAAAAATGAACTTGGGCAGCTGAAAATTTGGTTTTGGGGGTTTTAGACTATGCTCTTTCCAAAAACCGCGGTCCCGTTCAAATCGGAGTGTGACACCTCAAGAGGTTCCCTTGTTAGTAGATATGTTACGCCGAATTTGTGCACTTTTCTATTAAAACAAGTTTTTTATTTTCATTAATAAAAAAAAAAAAAACGTAGAAATATTTTTATTCAAAGAGGATACAATTTTTCAAAAAAATGCCTCCTCATCTCAAATAGAAAAATTACCAAGGTCGTGATTTGTCAACAGAAAGAGTTTAAACCATAGGTATTAATTTTTTTTTAAAGATGAGGAAAATAATTTTTTTCAAATTGTACCTGTGAACTTACACTTTGAAAAGAAATACTTCCCATTTTTTTCTGATCACCCATAAAACCGAAAATAAGCTATGCTTTTGAAGCCTGAGTTTCGACTCCAAATACGAGACGCTTGTCAATTTTTCAGAAAAAATCTTTATTTTATTTTTCAATTTTGATCTTTGAATTTCATTTCAAACGAACAGTGATTTTCAAGTTTTAAGTTGGAAATATTTTAGCCAAAAGCTGAAATTTCGAAGCTCTATAGCTAAAAGCAGTGATGAAAATTGAAAAGTTGATAGCTAAAAGCTGACGATTTTTACTAGAGATGATAGAAAAGTTTCCGGAAATTTATGGGAAAAACTGGAAACTTTCAAATCCATGAATTCCCAAGAAAATTTATGAAGAAAAATTATTGTAAATGGGGAGAAAATTGTAAAAAAAAAGTTTAATTTATGCAAAATATTGATAAAATTGTTTAAAATGAAAGAAAATTTCAAAAATTTGTAAATATGTACTTGGAAATTTATTAGTTTGTTGTAGTTGATAAATAATATTTCCAAACTGAAATTTTTTCAAAATAAGTACACGTGGGTCACCTCAGATTTTGAAGAAATATAAATTTCCAGTACCTATAACTTTCTGGAAAGTTTCCGCAATTACAAATTTTTAGAGATTTTTGAAAGCCAAAAGCTAACCAAGCTGTATGATTGAAAAGTTAAAATTTAGCCAAATGTTTTATTTTTCCGGTTTCTTTGTGATTTCTTGCATAATTATGTGGTTTAGTTTCATTTTCAGTTTTTTTTCAATTTTTACTTTCTAGTTTTCTCCTTTTTTTTTGGTTATCACCACAATTGTACAGTACATTTTTTTCTATTAGAAGCTAAAGCCAAAAGTTTTAGAAAATTTGGACATCGTGGAATTTTGAGTCAAGATTATCTTGATTCAAACCACTCTAATCCAACGCCAAATGAATTGTTTTACAATCATTCAAAAGGGACAGCGACCCATCAACATGAGTCAAAATTTCACGAAAAAATCTAATATTATGACAAAAATGTATTATGAACTTTTTTGAGGAATTTTAAGCCGAAAATCGGGTCATTATTTTTGAGATCTGAATTTTAGCAAATTTTGTTGAAATCCCTCCGGCTGAGATGGTCATAAATACAGCCAGGCCAAAACAAAATACATCAGACATGCGAAATATTTTATGGATTTGGACTCCTAGGGTACCAAAATGGATTTTGTGATCAATCTCACCCCAATCTTGAAATCATGATAGGCTGTAATGCAATGCGCACATGTAACATTATTTTTTTTTTAAATTTCTTAAATTCTTACCTTGCTCTCCAAACAATTCTTTATCATCGTCATCAAGTAACAAAACGCTGTCTTTTTGCGAAAGGGGTTTAAATTTAACGCCATCGCTATAACTGTCTTTGCCACAGTAACTCGTATACATGTATAGAACACAGCCGATGAATATAATACCGAAAACACCTACAAAAAGAATTAAATTATTCGATGTAAGCTTCAAACATGGGTGTTTAAGAATAAGAAGGAAACATGTTGGTGTTGAGTGGGTAATTCACCTGCAGCTAGTAAAAACAACGGTCTGGGAAGTTGCATTATGTGAGTATTCTTGCTCAACTGGAACATTAATTTTTGTGATCCAGATTGTACTCTGACATTTTTCAAAATTTGAGAATATCCTTCTCGAACAGCTTGTATTTCGTAGTAACCTAAACCGTATAATTTGTTGATTAGTGAACCGATCAATTAGAGTGATCACATATCAAGGAAGGCAGGCATCAGTTACATACCAGGTGATAATTCCAACGTGTACGATCCATCGTCGCGAGTCTTCGTTTCAGTAATTCCTTTAACGATAACTTCGGCATTTTTAATTCCGAGATTATTCATATCGAATATATATCCTGAGAAAATAGTTCAACAGGTATTAATGATGAAAAAACGAGTAAGTAACATTCGTGTAGCTAAAAATGCAAATACCGGTGATCTGAGTTTTACTCGGAAGTGAGAGATTTTTCGTCGTCAGAGTAACATTAAGATAGGTTATTTCGTGAGCGTTGACAGTAACGTTAACATTATAGTTATCGTACAAAAAGTTGGAAACCTGAAACAAACAACAGAGGTCAGTTTTATTTCTTTATGAGTAGGTATTCTTATTTCTTTAAGTATTCGTAATTGTTTACTTGGAGTTGATATGTTCCTGGAGGAAGGTTAATTTTAAATACAGCATCGTTACCGGACACTTTGATCAAATCATCGAATCCTTTGACAGTTACTTGAGCGTTTCGCAATGGTAAATTAATATGGTTCTGAACTCTTCCTCGAATACCTGATGATCGTATCAATTTTTCGTAATTAATTATTGTATAAAAGGATTGATTTAATACACGATAATGATGAATATTCATTTCTAATCACCTTGCACCGACGAAGCGAGTAATTCTCTAAATGCATTCAATGCTTGGCGAGTTTCTACTTCGTACTGTGATGGCTTAACGTAATTACAACAGGAGACACCAAAGCTAACCTATGATTTAGAAAAAAAAAATGTCCCATCTTTAATGCAACCGTAATGAAAATTGGCTATAATAAATCTTTGAGGTTTACTTACAGCCTTAGTTAGCAGTATATTTTGAAATTTATCTAGAACGTTTTGCTTCAGATCGGTGATCCTTACATCTTGACTTTGAGGGCACAGATTTGAAGTTAAATTTTGAATATGAGAGTTTTTGGTTAACGACGAATAAAACGAAGATGAGATGTAATGTTTCGTTGAGTTTTCTTTCGGCGTTCTGAAAATTATCAAATAGACCACGATAAAAATATCAAAACAATAGAGATTTAGCTCAAATAAAAAATTTAGATCATACACAATAACTTTAACACGTAAAAAATAATCTAATAAAACTTGTCTCTTACCTCAACAAATATCCTCCGCCTTCTAAAATCACCACCAAATCGAAATGCCTGGTTTGAACAATATTCCACATCATTCTAGCGACAATATTTTCATTACGACGATCAGTAGCGATCAATAAAGGCGCAGGAAACTCTCCCGGACTAGTTGTATAGCAATCTTTTTGCGTCTTGGTCGGATCAAGTTTATGATCAAACAAGGGAATAAGTTCTATAACCGATGACGATAATACTTCTAGTGCTTTTTTATTCTTATACATGTACTGATGTTCCAAGTCACCCAAAATAACTGATAAGAATTCTCTGGTTTGAGGCTCGGTAGCGTAAAGACCACCGAAAACACCAATACGGAATTTCGCTTCTTCCGGTTCACCGACCTGAAAACCAACACTTTTTAGACCGCTGTAGATGAGGTACAATGAGGAAAAAACCCAAAAACACTTACCACTTTCGATATTCTCAAAGAAGTGATATCATCTCGAGTGGATCCGGTATCAGCTTTATAAGTGAATTGTTCCATAGCGACGGATAATCCTCTTTCTTTACTTTCGAATAGCATGTAAAATCCATCTTTGGAAGTGTAACTGGGTAGTTTTTCGTTCGAAATCGTAGGAACGTATTCGCCAGGATGTAATACCATATGGGTAGGACCCTGGTTCACTTGGGTCATTGTACCTTCGCTAGGTAAATTATCATCCGATACTTTAGCAGGTTGGGTGTGATTGTTGGCGTTTTGTTGCGATATATGTAACGAATTAGCTACGGTTAAAGTTACATTTACGATGACTGAGATTGTTTCGTCGCTAACGGTGACCATTCTTGAGTCAGTTTCGAATCTGTAAACGTTGGTGAACAAATGAGATGAATTACGAGAACTCGTCTTCAATATTGTGATTCGTTTTTCGAAAGATTAGTAAATTTACCCTTCTTTGGTGTAAGATATGAAGTATTTGCCGGGCGTTAATATCCTCCAATAGTCTCCATTTTCGGCTGTTTTCACAACGTGATCGTTATCTTTGACTTTAACACTAACGTCAGGTATGGGATCACCTATGGAATCGAATACGAATCCTGATACTCCTCGATGGACCTGTGAATCAAATCGTAAACGATAAAATATTTGTATCGACTGAATGAGCTCATTTATAACTGATTAGTTTTCTTTGTAGGGTAGTTACTTGTTCCATGTATTTCATCAAAGATTCGCGATTATCTTTCCAAAATCCGGGTAGTTTGGTTCTATTCGGATATTTACAGCAACTGACTTCTAAAGTAATCTCCATACAATTGGTATTGATGTAATTATAATCTTGCATACCTCCTTCAACCGAATACCATTTGGCACCGTTTACGATACCGTGATCGAATGTATTTCCGTCTTTTCTGTAACATAATTCTTTTTCCATCCGAGGATGAACCTGAATTGAAAGACAGAAACTCGAATTAATTGAAAATGAAAACGAAATATGAGTTTTATACAAGTAGAACGCGGGACAACGGCGTTCTAAAAATTAGTACATACATCAGCGTAAGAACGAGATAGCATTTGGAACACTTTGTTATCAGGAGTATAATTTGGTCCATTTCCTTCTCCAGGAGCATTTTCGTCGTAAGGATAATTGGCTACTAAAGCTCCTCCGTGGATATTGGCGCTTAAAACAAATGGATATTTCTTCAGCCATCCAATAACAGCTTCAGTTTCTGGTTCCAATTTTTCCTGCAATTTTTCAATTTCAATTTTAAAATAGAATATGCACCTAATTTTCTACAAAAAACTTCTCGTGATTTAAAGAACTAGTCTACAGTGGTTCAAAAATTCAGTAGGTAGGTTTTCTGTAGGCACTAGGCAGTCGTATTTCAAAGTCACGCGGCTCACACCCCCTTCAATTATGAGCAAAAATGAATCGTTTTACAATCATTCAAAAGGGACCTTGTGACCCATCAAAATGGGTCAAAATTTCGCGAAAAAAACTAATATTTTGACAAAAATGTAATTTAAGCATTTTTGAGAAATTTTGAGCTGAAAATTAGACCATGATTTTTGGAATATTTTAAAAATGTGTCATATGACCCATCAAAATCAGTTAAAATTTTGTGAGAAATTCAAATATTTCAACAAAAATCCATTTTGGAGGATTTTTAAAAAAAATTAACCTAAAGTCGGTTCATGATTTTTGGAATTTTTGAAAAAGGATGAGGGTAAATCTGTGTTAAAATTTCGACAGAGAAAAAAAATTTATATCAAAACTTTTTTGACGCAGTTTTGAAGAATTTTGAGATCAGAAATATCACAATTGATTGAGTAACAATGAAGTAGATACTTATACTTTTAAAATATTAGGCACTAGGCAAGTCCAACTTTTACGAACTTGAAAAAGAAAATCAATGAACATTTGTATTTGAGTGACTTTTAAAAACTTGAAAAAAAAACCAATAAATTGCTAAAATTATGTCAAGTTTTCAAAAATATTTCTCTGATATTTTTTGTCAGACTTTTTTTTAAATTTGAAATTCTAACTTCTAACAAGGGAACCTCTTGAGGTGTCACACTCCGATTTGAACGGGACCGCGATTTTTGGAAAGAGCATAGTCTAAAACCCCCGAAACCAAATTTTCAGCTGCCTAAGTTCATTTTTCGATTTTTGGCGAATTTTTGAAAATTCAAAATTGACTGTTTTTGGCGATTTATGCTTTTTTTTAAAAAAAAGTACGTACTTGATCAGTAAAAATGGTCAAAATAAGTCTTAAAACTATAATATTAACTACCCAAATCCAAATTTTACCATTTCCAGCCATTCTGGAGCCTCCAGCGCGATTTTTCAATTTCTCCAGAATTTTGAATTTGCTCTAGAAGGCGTGAATATGAAGTTGGGCAGCTAAAAATCGAGTTGTATATTACACTCGATCTGTTTAACGAGTTTATCCACATTTGAGCCGATTTTGAGAGTGACACCTCAAGAGTGGTTTTTTGACCAGCTTTTTTCAAAATTTAAAAATCCAAAAAATCAAAAGATAACCGTTTGTGAGGAAATTTTTTTAAATTTGTGCGAATCGCTATATTTCTTCAAGAACTAACCCTCGGAGCGCAAATTCTCTACCATTTCCAGCCGTTTTGGAGCGAGAGTGACACCTCAAAAAACCACTCTTGAGGTGTCACTCCCAAAATTGGCTCAAATGTGGATAAACTCGTTAAACGGGTCGAGTGTAATATACAACTCAATTTTTAGCTGCCCAACTTCATATTCACGCCTTCTGGAGCAAATTCAAAATTCTGGAGAAATTGAAAAATTGCGCTGGAGGCTCCAGAATGGCTGGAAACGGTAAAATTTGGATTTGGGTAGTTTAGTTTTGGAACTTATTTTGACCATTTTTACTGATCAAGTACGTACTTTTTGAAAAAAAAAGCATAAATCGCCAAAAACAGTCAATTTTGAATTTTCAAAAAATCGCCAAAAATCGAAAATATGAACTTGGGCAGCTGAAAATTTGGTTTTGGGGGTTTTAGACTATGCTCTTTCCAAAAATCGCGGTCCCGTTCAAATCGGAGTGTGACATCTCAAGAGGTTCCTTTGTAAGCATTGCATTAGTTTAGGCAAAAACATATCCTTGATTTGAAACTTCATTCTTACAATTAGAAGAGGAGTCTTGAAATTTCAACTTATTTTGATAGGTTGCATTGCACTTTTTTCCATAATTTCGGAAATCTTGACCAAATTTTGGGCTCAAAAACTCCTCAAAAACGCTCCGAATACATCTTCAGCGAAACATTTCAGTTTCTCACGAAATTCTAACCCATTTTTATGGATCATAAATGAGGTTATATGGTACATTTTTCAAAAATCCTAAAAAATTATGAGTCAATCTCAGGCTTAAAATTCTCCAAAAAATGCTCAAAATACATTTTCGCCAAAAAATTTGAATTTGAACTTCTCACAAAACTTCAACCCATTTTGAAAAGTTGTAATGATATGTTTTTCAAAACTTCAAAATTCATAATCCAATTCTGAGCTCAAAATTCCTCAAAAGTCTTCAAAATACACTTTCGTTGAAAAATAGTTCGTAGGACATATTCTTTAAAATTCCAAAAATCTGACTCAAAACGGGTGTAAAGTTTTCTCTTCAAGAAAAGTTTTAAATCAAGTTTTTAATCATGGATACGTTTTTTGCTCAAATTAACTCCATGTCTGTAATTCCAAATTGAAGAAAAAATCTGAAAAAATATCAAGTCTTTTTTGAAAATTTTACAGGAATTACTTAGGTAATTAATTGATTTTTCCCTGAATCTGTCACATTGGCAGAAAAGTAAATCCGGCGCAAAAAATAGCCAAGTTGATTTTGAGCTCAAAATTTTTGAAAAAGGCTCAAAATACATTTTTGTAAAAAAAATTGAGACCCGAGTCATTCTGAGCTGAATTTTTTGAGCTGCAAAAACTAAGCCAAATTCGATATTTAGAGCACTTTTTGCGGTGGTATTACCTGAATTTTCCTAAACCGATCTGGGAAATTTCTATTGATATCAACATCATGAGCATTTGTTCTAGTTCGATTTCCATGTCCATCGCAATCACCTTCAAAATAACAAAAAATCAATAATCATTGACATTTTGCACTTATCAAATAGATAGGTAAAGTAAATTTTATGATTTTTTTCTCACCTTCGGTGGATTTTTCAAAACCATCCGGATTCAAAGACGGCATCAGATGAATCCTAGTGGTATTGACTAGACGAGTGATTCTATCATCAGTGCCATAATTTTGGCACAGATATTCAGCTAGGTATATAAGTAATTCTCGTCCAACTGCCTCATCACCGTGCATATTGGCAATATACTTGAATTCAGGTTCACCTGGGACATTTACATAGAATAGTAATACAAACAATGTCACATCTTCGCTATTATTATAGAATTCCACTAAGAAATAATTAACCAAATGAAATACCTGGTTCATGATGTCCTGGATGATCCGAGATTTCCAAAACTAGAAGCTTCCTACCTTCTACACTTTTACCAATCGAATACAAACGAGTAATATTGGGGTAACTGTTCTCCAAGACAAGCAACAATTTTTCCATTTCTTCGTAAGAATGGTACTTGAATTCAATCGGCACAAGGAAGCCATATTGGTCAATGGGTGACAGCTCTGTATTCACTTCCAGTCCTGTTCCAAAAAGGATAATTATTGAGTAAATTGTTCGCAAAAACATATCGAAACGATTTTTAGAAAGTACTTAAAACGATATGCATGACTGCGCGTCCCGATTTTTTTTCGACTTGGAAATTATGTGATAATGCATTATCTCGTGTTTATTCGCTTCTTATCGCAATTTTTGCAAATAAGTTGTTTTTACGTATTCTGATTTGAGATTTTTCGTTGCTTTCCAAAAATTAAATCGATCGATAGTATTTGAATCGAGCGATTCGTGCTTCAATGAGATTACGTACTGATTCATGGTAAAATCCCACTGATGAGTTTCGAGAAATTGTCGAGTCATTTACGAATTGTTGAATGTGAGAATTGAATTTAGGAAATGTTGATTTTTAAAATATTTGATAAATAGATATGCAAACTTTCGTCGTTTAAATTGTCTATACAAATTAGATTCGAATTCGAAGAATTTTTTTTTTTTCGTTAAAAGATTTTATTCGATTTAGTATACGACTTAGTCGTTACTTTATCATTTGTAGTAGCAGAATACAGAGACAGACATGTTTAGAATTTCCGGCCAAAGAAACACGTTTCTCTAATCCGGTCGTGTTTATTCATTATGACGACAATACGAATAATATTATCGAAGATGAACTATCACGTTTTAACGATAGGTAGCAACTTTAAAATCTAACCACATGGATGCTAAATAAACCAGACCGGTATGGCATGAGCAAAAAGTAAACAAAAACGGCACATATTTATTACGTCCTTGACCAAACCTTGAACGTAATATATTCGATTCGAATAAATCAAACAGGATTAATTTAAACGCTCAATTTCCCAAAGCTGATGCTAAACCAAAATTTGCGAATTTCAATCGATCGAAGCGAAGCTTATAAAAATAACCCCATATTGATATTTATCAATAAATCCAACAACACGAATATCACATATTTATTAAAATAAAAAAAAAGTATATCCAATGCAACAAAAACAATTGTCTCAACGCGTTTATAAAAAATACCTAAAGCAAAACTGAGCAAATTGACGTCATGGATTTGATCCTAAATACGAGTGTATAATACTTTATACTTTGTTCGAAAATAAAAAAGCAGTGTAACGATAAACAGCTGTACAGATGTGCTAAGATAACCCACTAGTCCTTAATTGGAATTACCTGGGGGACTCTCGAGGATTTTCGTTAAAGTGAAATTTACCACTTTAGCTCGAAGTTTCTGATTTTCGACGGTGATGGAACGTTTCGGCGTAGGATGGTAACTGAAATAAATATCAAGTTAAGGTATTCTCTAGTATACACAACTCGGTTATAAGAACTGAATAAAAATTACCCAGGAGCTACGGCGTATACGTTGTAAGTTCCGTTGACTAAAAGACGCCAATATTCTCCTTTCTCGTTCGTAGATACGTTGTGATTTATACCTTCCACAATTACCGTCGCTTTCGGAATGAAATAACCACTTTTATCAGCAACAAAGCCTAGGTGAAATAATTCGTTAAACTTTGTTAATAATGACGAATTGTTCATCGTCATTCTAAGATGATACAGTACGCACCTTTGATTCCCATATGTGAAGCTTCGATATAAGCCAAGAGGGATTCTTTATTATTTTTCCAATAATCTGGTAAATCTTCATGAGGCGGATATTTGCAACAACTCAACTCCAATGTGATTTCGAAACAATTCGAATGGAAGTAATTGTAATCCTGCATGCCTCCTAAAAAAAAACGACGACTTTATTACTCAATTCTCATCGTAGGATTGAAGATTCCACTGATACGTACCGGTCAACTCATACCATGCTGCTCCATTAGTAATACCATGAGGGAATGCGGGATCATCTCCTTTACATTTTTTACCATTTCTCATTTCTGGATGATTCAGGGAGTAAGTCAAGGCTAAATATTGGAAAACTTCTTCATCCGGAGACGTACTGCTCGCAGGTGGGCGTAAATGTATCGAAGAACTACGCAAGAAAAAGAAACATGCCGATATTAATGGTAACAATAAAAATGAAATTTTATTACCTCTAAACAGGGCAATAAAAATTATCGATAAAGGCCACATACTCACATTATCCAACACGCTGCCATAAACATAAACACATAATAATAATAATCGATCTTTCGTTTAATGGTTTTTGTAGGGAAAGTAACGTGAAAAATACTCACTTTGATCGATCGAAAGGGTAACTGGCGACGATAGCTCCGCCATGAAGATTACCAGATAAAACGAAAGGGTTGTTCACGATCCATTTCATCATGTATTGAGTTTCTGGCTGACGAGTTGAAAAACTGGTAGGACGAGGAGGCGCAAGTTCATCGGGGAAGTCTCGGTTTAAATCTTTATGAAGAGCATTTCCTCTTCCAACATTATCATAAGTATCGCATAACCCTTCCTACAAAACACATACACACACACACAATTAGATGTATCGGCGGAAGTATACATAATATTGAGAATTAGATGAAATGTAGTTTACATGAGCTTCATTAAAACCATCCGGATTCATTGATGGCATAAGGTAAATATCGGTAGTATTTACGAGTTTGGTGACTCGATCCACAAGTCCATAATTGTTGACTAGATACTGAGCCAAGAAGATCATCAACTGATATCCTACTACTTCATCGCCGTGCATATTGGCCACATATTTGAACATAGGTTTCAAAGGTGTACGATTTTCTACTCCGTTGGTTATTTCTATAGCTAAGAGATCTCTTTGACGGCTGGATTTTCCGATCGTATGCACCTTCACTAAATCAGGATGCAACTGCTGTAGGCCGCGTAATATTGAGATCATATCGTCGAATTTTGTGTAATGTGGATCGACGAGAAAATCCTCCTTCTCGCCAATGGTAGCCGTGAGAAGAACACCAACCAAACATGATAAAATGATCACCAAACACTTCATTACGAATAATTTTAAAACTACGAAACTATCAACTATAATTGATACACCGAAATGCTTCTGAAAAGATACTAAACGACGTAATCAACTCCACTCATGGCGAAAGTGAATAGAGTGATGGTCAATTAACAGCTACGGTTGAGCTACGGGGTACGGGATATAAAATTTTACGAATCAAGAAAAAAATGAAACGCGTTATCTTTTTTTATTATTGTCATTAAAATAACAGAGTTGCCTTCAGTCAAAACATTAAAATATTTGGCAAACTATTCAATCATTTTAAACATTTTTTGGAAAACATGATTTTAAAAATCAACCAAAACTTGAACTTTCTTGAAAAAAAAATAAATTTTACAAAGAATTTTTTCATACAATTCCGATTTTTTTGCTCGGTTTTCATCCAATTGGCTGAAAAATTCAACTTTTAAATTTTTTCACTTCTGGTACATTTGATTTCTACGATGAGTCAACACTGATTCATTTTTTTGATTTGTGCGATTTGATTGGTTGATAAAAAGTCATTACCTGACTTGCACCAATCAAAAGCTTTTAAACAGAACGATTGCAGTTTTCATTTTTTTCACCAGGCAAAAAAAAATGAAAATTTATTTGTTTACTTCGAATTTGAAAACACTTCGATGCTTGATAAGATTTGAAAAACTGCAAAAGTTCGAAAAATTGATCATTTCATTTTGATTTATTTCTTAAACGGTGAAATTAATTATTATAAATTCAACGTCCACCATCTTCCAGGGTTCCCAGTAACCAGCGTTCACTTCCAGTTTTCAAAGATGTGAGTAGTTTATAGCCTCGATTGCGTTGACAAATTATAACCATTTTGCCGGACGGCGATAAATCTTTATCAAATTCGTTATTTTTACAGCTCCTTGTAGTAAAAATGTCTGAAAAAGAAGAAGTACGTAGTGCCAGTCCACCGAAAAAAGTTCAAACCGATGTACGTTCTATACCAACTCGTCAGTACCTCGATCAGACCGTGGTTCCTTTGCTATTATCAGCTTTGTCAGAACTTGTTAAAGAAAGGTAACTTGATTTAAAGTTTTCTAAAATATCTGATACCCGTAGTAAAATTGAACAATTTATCATTCATTTATTCTCTTGAGCCATAACATGAGAGTATTCTTTAGATATTTCCTGCGAATTAATGCTGTCTGTGTTATTCGTTCTAGGCCTCCAGATCCTGTAGGATTCTTAGCTGATTATCTATTAAAAAATAAAGAATCCAATAGTACATCGTCTCCAACAGCAAGCGAACCTCCTAGTCAATAAATTGTGCTTTTCAAACGATATCTTTTATATATTAGGTATCTCTGTGTACGAGTTTTTTGTGATCTATTTTGATTTATTTTTTCATGTTCCGTTCCTGGCTGACTTTTATCAGGATAACATCGTACGTTCATAAACATAAAAATCTAAAATTCAACTGCTTAACGTTTTGAAACTTGTTTAATTTTGACATATTGTTTATTAAGAGAAGTTTATTTTTTTAAATATCATTTATACAATTCTGTTCAGGTTGTTTTTCATTCCACTAGTTGTGTTTGTGTAATTTAAAGGGTTGCAATATTTTCATTTTAAAAATTTCATCAACGATTAAAGTTTATTTCTCATAACGAGTATTTTATTGAAAAAAATGATTACCACATGTATTTTTAGATCCCTGGAATAGCGTTTTTTTGCTTTTCCAATCTTCGAAGTTAGGCCTAAAGAGTAAAGACGAGCTCGAACTTAAGTTTTTTAATCATTATTCGAAACTTGAACATCAATTATTCTCATCATTTACATTACAACTACATTGTATCAATTTTTTGAAAATGAATGAGGCTCTAATAGCGAACCAAGAAAGCTACAATACCAGAATAACAATTTCTCATTCTACACATAACTAATTCGACGACTGAAAAAAAATACACGAATTTTCTTATCAAAAAATCCAACAATTTATTCAACTAATATTTACAAATACTCTTAACAAGAACAACACACGTACAAATGCTACAGATACAGTGCTTCATCTCTCATTTTCAATCACCAATTTCTCAGCTTTGTACAAATCATTAATAACCACCTGAATGAAAGAAAAAAATGATCGATTTAGCTATTGAATGAAGATATCGAAATATCATCAAATGGTGATGATTGAACGTACCTGTCTTTTAATAATATCTAAATTCTTCTGGCCATCTTTATACCATGACTCAATTTCCGCAGAATCGGTGAGGAACTGATTTTCTCTAAATCTGCTTTTTATTCTCCTCAAAGCATACATTCTGTCGCAAAAAAAACATCGAAATTAACCACATTAATTCTTATTGCACATACTGCATGATGCAAAGTTCAATTTCGTATTGAAAAGTGCAATATTTACCTGAAATTATAATTGGAAAACTTGCTGCTTTCCTTCAGCAAAGCTCGATAAAGTTTGAGGATCTCCATTTTCGCTATTGACATTGTATTGGCTCGTGTTTCACTCTCAACTTGCTTTACATTTCTTTCAAATTTCAAAATGAAAAAAATCAAAACACGAAGTGAAACACCGAAAGTAGAGCTTTTGACTGATAAAAAAACACTGCAATTTTTTTTCTCACTAAAAGATTCGATTACGATTTTGAGAACGATTGATCGTATTGGAGTTCAACGTCCATTATGAAAGAATCAAAAAAGAATCAATTATTCCACCTCGATAGTTAATTGATTGACAACAACGCTACCAAGTTTCAAAAATGGAACTAATTTTTCGTTGACAAGAGTTTTTTCATCAGGCTAAATTAATTATTTTTACCTTCTGTTCTTTGAGAACCCAAAAGTTTGAGCTTGAGGAAATCAGAAATTTGACGGTGCGTTGATTAAAGTGCTGTAAAAAACGAATTTATTCTAGTTGGATTGAACGATTAATCAGTAAGTACGCTTTTTTACAACTTACAAAGTACTTGATTTACTTTTTATTGTGATATCAATCACGTACATGTCTGTATTGTAAAGGTCAAATTTTACTCCCAATGATAAGACGAAATTACGATAAAGTTAACCCAAAAATTTCTTGATTTCGTTCACTTTCCTTCTCATTATTGTCTTTAAACATCCTCACAATACGAAAACACTCCAACGAACAGTTTTTGAATCAGTTTTCTTTTACCCAAGTTACAGTGTTTTGTTATCACCTGAAAATCTCATTTGATTAATCTCTCATCTTATTACAGGAATGTCGGCTGTTGCGAAAATCGCCAAGCCTAATATGGCTTTCAATCAATCGAAAAGGTTGTACCGACACATTTACATTTCAATATTTTTGTCCGGAGTCGCTGGTTATGCTGCGCAGAAATTCATGGTCGAGCCATTTGATAAAGCACACGATGAATTCTACAAGTAGGTATCTCTTATGTAGCATCGTAAATTAACGTCTCTGCTGCGTGTATATTAATTAAGTTCGTTTCAATTTTCTAGAACTTATAACCCTTGGGAAGATTTCGAAAGAATGAGGCAGCTGGGTTTATTCCAGTCTGCTCCACCCGATGAAGTTTTAAGAGAAAGAGAATTGAAGAAAAAACAGAAAAAGTAATTCAGCGCCCTGACCGTATAATTTTCCTGTAGCTGTCGTAATTTTGTATAAACAAGAAATTGAAGCTTCTTTGTTACTATGTTTATTGTAATAGTTTATTTTATGTTCTAAGTAAGGTGAAATCGTGCGACTTCGGTCGTTGTATGGATGTATGATTGAATCCAATAAAATGTACGCCGAAATTCCGCGTTAGTTTTATATTTAGTAGCAATGAACTATTCACAATCTTTAGTCCTTCTTTCTTGCAGAAAATCATTCGTGGTTCTAATTTTCAACCATATATTGATGAAATGAAATTAATTACATGATATTACATCGTAAAAGTCGAAATTACATAAATCCACGAGTTTCTATTCAACTTGAACAATTTTACACCAAACAATTATTACGAATATTTGGTAACAATAATGAAAAAGAAAAGTTACAGATAGTACTGAGAAGAATAAAATATATAATTGTAATACTAATCAAGCGCAGAAGGGTACGTAAATAAAAACAAAAATGATTCAATATGGTTACGTTTATATTACCACAATATAAATATCACCACTACTACGAAGTCGTTAAAATACCTCTAAACAATCAGTCAAAAGCGTAGCGACGTCTACGGACCTATTCAGTTGGCACACATTGATTAGCAAAAAATCGACACGATGACGACGCCGTCATTCTCACAATTTATCACATGGAAGGAAATGCACAGATTACAATATTGACGACGACGATTCTTCGATGTAATCTTTATTCAGTAATCCACGACACAGGAAGCTGAACTCCCTCGTTGTATCTTGCAACCGTCGTTTATTGGCTTTTTCTCTATGAACAAATTTCATTCGTGATTATTCGGTTTGATCATTTACTAGCAATAAAATTAAGACGAACTTCAACTCAAGACAATTACTTTAATACTGATGTAGCGAAACGTTCTTTCGCCCCTCGCGTGGCTTTGGGTGAAGGGAAATCTTCTTGAGCTAAGATTTCGTTCAACCATCGACTCAGCCAATCACAATACTTCTTACTCAACGCCAGCAGCACATCGGCAATGTGATCGAGACAATTCCTAGGTGATACTTTACCTACACAAGAAGGTTTTCATTTAGCAGTAAATATTAAAAATTTGAATAAATAATGGTAAACAACGAACCGATAGCTATTATAATATGATACACTAATTCGAATCCGTTATCTTGTACTATCATCACTAAAGCTTCTTGTTCACGACTAATGGTGATGACGTTGCTTAGAAATAACGATGCTGCTTTTACAGTCGTCGCTTCTTGAGCACATAGAGCAAAGCCAGCTGAAATCAGACACATTATGAATGTATGGGAGTAGTTGTAAGTTACCTTCAGGCTTTATTTTACACGTATGAGCTAATGTTTTACCATATCTGAATAACGAAACCCAATTGATACCATCGGTGTGTAATAATAATTTACTATTTTTCTTCAATACGTTGGCGCAAAACGAATAAAAATGCTCGAACAGAGACGTGTGTTCGGATACGTTTTCCGGAGTAGTGTTTTCGAAAAGCACCAATGTCGTAATACATAGTTTCTTGAGCAAACTGCTCATCACCATGTTACAGTTTGTCGAATTACCGAACAACACGAGCAACTGGAATAGAAAATTTACCAAAATTAGGATGAGGTATCCACTTGTTAGAAATTTCAAACGGAGAATTTAAATTACCTGTTTGGCTAAATCTAGAATACAGTCATGTGGATTATTTGGGTACGTAGTTAGGATGATTTCTACTATCATAGGAAGGTAAGAACAATCGTCGGTGACGTCGCTCAAATTCGATACTGCACATTTAATTGCGATACAAACGGACTGAAAAGAGAAATTAATAAAAGAATTAGCTTCAACGATACTAAATAAGATTTTAAAAAAATAGGAAAGTCATTAGAAAAATAGACAAGGATTTCCGAAATTTAGAAATGTATTCTTACCGAAACTACTTTATACTCTTTGTATTTGCTGATAACTTCTTTCAATATGGGCAGCACATTTTCCAGCAAACGTCCAACAGCCGGTTTAGCTTCTAAGCCCAAAAATAACTGAGTAAACACGCCGATACAATCGGTTATTTCTGGAAGGGTTTTTTTCCTATCCTCCTAGAATTCATAACACAAATTAATACACCACGAATAGTAAACAATCCAAGGAAACAGTTTCATCAAACGAACCGGTGGGTTAGCCAAGATGGATTGCAATTTCTCCACGTACGGCGATACAATGGCATTCAAGTACACGTAAATAGTTTCCAGAGGCAATAACGATACCACTTTACCGAGCGAAAATATCAGACGCATTTCTTCACTAGCTTTTAAATGCTTCCGCAGCAAAATATCCTGTAAAAAAACGCATACTTAGCGTTACAAATATGTACACGAAATATTACATTACGTGGTCGAAGAAAAGGCGAGATATTTACGGCAGTTTTTCGAGCTATTTGTTCAGCGTATGGAGTAATGGCGGTTTTACACTCTTTGGTAATGTCTTTCAGAGCTAGAGTAGCCGGAGCAGCTAGTTGAGGATTCTCGGCTCCGGTAAATATTAAAGAAAGTACTGGTTCCAGGAATTGAGGATTGGTAGAGAACCATTCAGCGTACGAACCTGTCGAACAAATGAAACAAAATGGATCAAACTACGTAAATACAAGTTTCACAACATTACAAGATACCTACGTTTAAAGAGTTTACCTAACAATTCCATAGTGGTTTGCGATACGTGCACGTTCATGTTGGACAGAGGTAAATTTTGCAATAATAATATACAATTTAGGATTCTCGGATGCTCCGAACACATGGCATTCTCAGCTATCGCGTAAAAAGCGAACAAATACGACTCTATTTCTCGCCATTTACCAGCAACATCCGGATCAGAAATGGATACTTGGAGGAGTTGATAAATCATATCGAGTAACTCGTGAGACAGAATCGTGTGACAATACATCTACGAAAATAATTCAAAGATTAACAACGAATTGTTGAAACTTGAAAGTATTAACGATTTTGAACGGTGAAAAATTACGTAAGTATCGGCGATATCTTGTCTGTAGCATCGGAAAGTATTCTTATCTTCATTATTCCATTGGTTTATGTCTAAAGGCCACATCGATTTATGCATAAAAATGGTTACTAATTTTTTGTAAAACGGTTTCACTATGTTCGCAGCTGCGGTGTGTTTAAATTTATCTGAAAGAACTTCGTCCTGAAAATTTTTAATATTGTTAATTCATGATTCGAGTTCGTATTTTTTTCCATTTGATTATTCTGACTTACTTGAAGCGAATACCAGAAATTCAACGTTTGGACGCTGTAAACTTCATCTTTAGGGTAGTAACCCGGAGCATTACTGGCTTGTAGAATGATGTACATTAATTTTAAAAATACGTCTCGTTTTTCTTCCACTAATAAAGCTTCAACGATCACTCTAATATGGCTATCTCCCAACGTGATGAACAACGTATACAAACAAGGTATTATATCCTGAGAACAAAACAAAGAAAAATCAATCGACGAAAATTCATCGATGAGCCTTGATAAAGAATTCGCAGCTTACATTGTTGGCTACTTCGTGAGATGAATTAAAGATTTCCGAGAGTACTATAAGCTTTTTGAAAAACTCGACTACTCTTTTTGGTAATTTATCGTTGTTAGGATGATTGCACAGGATGGATATTGCTTCGATAGCGTTAATACTGCATCTAAAAAAAAGTAAATATTTGAATACCAACTGAGAGGTTCTAGCATCGAAAATCAAACAGTCGTATACACTTACTGAGATAGATCGGGATTTTTATACGTTATTAAAACCGTATCGATTAAATGACTGAATAAAGTATCGCAATTTTCTGGAGGTAGTCCAAACTCTAACCAAGATTTAGCGCATTTCACAACCTGAAGTCTGAGATCTAAATTAGAATCGGCAAAGGCAGCTTCTAATAACGATATGACTGTAAAATAACATCGAATTTACAATCAATCAAATGAACATATAATCGAATCAACGATCAACGTAACAAGTCATACCCGAAACACTGTCATTTTCTAAAGAACTCCTGACTAATATGCGTTCATTCTTGGATAATAAGATTGTCTGGTACTATGAGAAAAAAAATACAGTATAAATATCAAAATCGGTATAATACTCAAATAGATTCAAAATGAACTTACTTCTTCTGGAATGACGATAAGGATTTCGAGCAATAAATACGCCAAAGTTCCCGGCGATACATTGCCAACGGCGCTTTGAAACAATGAAATCAATTCGCCTACTGCTTGCGGCCAAAAAGGAGCACTTCTAATGACGTATACTGCCAGCTGTAAAAATCTATAATTAATAAGGCTTCCGAGAAATAAATGAAAACAAAAGAACGTACCGTGATACATAAACGATTAAGAACGAGTTTGGGTCCATCCTTGAAATGTATCACAGATTCGAGTAATTTTTGCTTCAACGGCTCGTATTCGTTAGCAGGAACATCGCACCAATCTTTCAACAGCTTTGAATGCAGTATCGTTGCTCCATAGAATTGTAATTCCGTTCTCTGTGGAATATCGATTACTCGAAATTAAAATCTACTCGAAGAATTTGTCGGCGTGAGAGGGTGTTTGAATTAACTTACTTTACTGGGTAACAGATCTTCCCATATTACTTTCCATATCTGCGGAGAATTCTGCAACTCGGTTAACCATTTCTGGGCTTCGGCTTGCAATGGATTATTCGACTGATAAAAACACAAAACTGCTTCTTCGAGGTTGTTGAAAGAAACTTCGTTCATTATGCTATGATATTATGTGAGGTTATTGGCTACGTCATATGGTACTAGTATTAGCCACGAATTTAACTTTTAACGAATATTTTCAACAAAACTCGAACGTGAAACGGTGAAAATCAATCCGAAGAGATGCTAGAATGAAAAGCAGTCGAAACAACAGAGAAAATATTGCAACATTTTGATACAAGCGAACTGAACTGATAAATTCGTCGTCGGAAAGATTCGGGTAAATTCGGTATGGAGCTAAGCCTTATTTTATCAGATTGCAGGTGGATGAGGTGCAATTGAAAAATGTGTTGCGTGATATTTTCTTTTTAAATGATTGATTTTATTATTTTGTATGATTCTAATTCTAAATTTAAAAATGTTTTCATTCTTTTTCGTTCTTTTGTTTTTATTTTGTAATCAAGTATTACTCGATTTTACGTTCAATTGCAGGGCAGGGCCGGTGAACAAAACAGAACACAATAAATAAACGAATGAAAAACAGAAAAACACTGAAAAAGTTTCAAAATTTTCTGAACTTACTCGAACACTAACTGAACAGAACGATTCAACATTCTGAATCTGAACAAAAGAACAATGATTAGAGCAGAATAATATCTTTTCATTTTATTCAAATTAGCTGGGAAGCTGGGTAGGTATTCATTTAATATCAATATTTTTCATGTTTCAGGCTTCATTTTTATGATAGGTACGAAGTTTCGGTTTGTATTTGTCTTTCAAAAGCTCGATTTTTCACGTAAAAAAAGTCTATTATGGGAATCAATCATGGAAACGAAGAACAAGTGAGAACAGAACAAATCATTTTGAATTTGAATGCTCTAAACTTATTCGTTTGGTGTTTTTTTTTAAATTGAGAAAATTTATAAATTTATAACTGACACTCTGTCTGAATCGTCAACTACAACAAGTGAATTACTAGGTCATCACTCATCAATCATCATCAGTTGAGTAATAAAAGCTAACCAAAGCTGCATGAAACAAAAAAGCTAAAAGCTAGCCAAAAGCTTTATTCTTTATTTTTCAGCTTTTTGCGAATTCACTTGGTTTGGTTTCAGTTTGATTCATTTTTGAATCTTCAATTTTTACTCTTCTCCTTCTTTCAGTTTTCTCATTTTTTTTTTCGTTGTGGTGATGAGTTTCCATTTCCCTCTCAATTTACCTCATTGAAAAAAATTAGAAAAGCCGGAAACTGAAAACTAAGAGCCTAAGGATTATTGGAAACTAAAAGTTGACTGTTAGAAAGCTTTACGAATTTGAAAAGTTTAAAGCTAAATGTTTTATTAATTTTTTAGAAGCTAAGAGTTGAGGCCAAAAGTTTCATCTTTCATCGAGTAATTAATACTTGATTGAAAAAACAATTATAAGTTTAGAAAGATGAAGATGAGATTGAAAACATTGATTTATTTAAACGACCACAATATTGCATCTCATCCACCTACAGGATGACAAAATAAGGTCTAGTTGAAAAACTTTTTCGCACGTATTTCCGAAACGACAAATCAAAATTCAAATCATCATCGAATTTGTATTTTTCATTTTGAGATTTTTGATTTGACCTAATAAAATTATTCAATCTTCAAGTTTTCAACTTTCAAGTGCCAACTTGGCAAGCATCTAGTCATCAATGTCATCAACCTTCAACTAGTTTGCTGATATCCATTTGGAAGTAGCTGTGCCCTGATGTACTTTGGGTAGGCAACTTATTCGACTCGGCTAAAATCTCAATACGTCTGCTTGGCGGCATTTTTCAAATTGGGCTCGAGGCAATGTTGTCAAAACAAATTTTTTTGACAATCTTCATACCGTAAGCAAAAGGAAAAAAATTCCCATGTTTTTGTTTTGTGACTCCGTGTTTTTGAATGATTTTTTTCAGTCAAAGTAATGAGTAGGCAAGTATTTGTTCAAGGAGCCTCTGAAGTCTGAACCAAAATGATGTTTGTTGGATGAATTCAAAGACTATATTTTCGGTTTTAAAAATTCAACGAAGGCCAAATTCTGCGCTTTTTTTCGTGCTTCAAGGGCCCAAGGCTTCGAATTGGTGTGAAAAAGTTTTAAAAATTCGTACACTTGAAACAAATTTTCGAGTTTATTCTGTGACCGGAAAATATATTTTTTCTTAAAAATGAACCATTCTATTAGAAAATTTAAAGCATGAAAATATACTTATTATAGCTGAATCAAAATATTTATCATGAAAATTAAAAATGTATTTCTTTCCACTTTTCAAAATCCCCATACTTTCAAAAAAGAACACAATAAAAACAAATAATTTTGAAATAAAATTGAGTATTCATCATTTGAAATATTTTTCAACGAATAGGGTAGGTATGTCGAAATAATAATTCAAATTTCAAAAAAAAAAAAAAAATCAGAGCACATTGAAAATTTGATTAAAAATTAGATTTCATAATCAAGTTCGTGTAATATTTACCTACCTTTTTTTTTTTTTTTTTTTTTTGCCAAAAGTGGATCATTTTTTCAAAACAAAATCAAAATAAAAACATCAAAACTAAATAAAAAAATTTCGATTTTTAAAAATATGGGTTTTAACCCTTCCCCCTCCCACCAAAAAATCAAAAAATCAAAATCTATTTACAAAAATATAAATTCTGATTTGAAAAAAATTACACGATTTGAAATTTAAATTGAAGCGTTGAATTTCATTCATAACACAATTGCTTAAAATTACAAAAATTTTAAAATTTGGCTCCTTAGAACTATCAAAATTGGGTTCAACTGAAATAGAAACCAAAATTCGTTCGAATACTATGTTTCAAGGTTTCAACCTTTTCCCCTTCATCCGATCTAATCATCAAATATAGGAATAATTTCACAAAAATAACCTAAATAAAATTCACTACCATAGTCAAGTATCAATTTGGATAAAATCATTTTCGTGATATGCTCAACACATTCATTGGTGAACTATGTTCTACTCGTATAAATCAAAATTTCTTCACCTAAAATCATTTCTCAGAAAAAAAAACTACGCCTCACTGAACATTTTTTATTTCAAGAAACAATAAATAAAACACAACCAGCAGAACGGCTTCAGAATATAATCGAACTACAACAGTACACACAAAAAAAAAATTCCCAATATTTAGGTGTGATTTTTTACACTTTAAAATAAAACTACAATTGAAAGAATTTACGGGGAAAATACTTGAAATATTAAGCTCAGTACAATATCAATTTTTCAACTGTAAACGAGCAAAAATATCGTAAATAGTTTAGCATTAGTTCAGCATACGTCGCGTCGTAGAAATGTTCAACTTTCTACCATATTACAAATACTACCACAAATCGAATGAAAAAGTTGAATAAATAAGGCGTAAAGTTATGGAGAGAAAGGGTAACCCTATTTTTTTTGACCACAAAAGGAAAACCACACAGGAAATAAATCAAGTATTGATGTGCATATAAATCAGTTTATACAATTTTCCAACTTTTTTTTTTGTAGTATACGAGTAAGTACATCAAACATTCTATGATAAATTTTCTACCATTGTAGGGGAATAGTAGATAGGTAGGTAGGTAGGTAGATATTTAAATATACATGAGATTCATTTAATTTATTCTAAAACGTAGGTACGATAATTTCGTGTTTAATTTGTATCTCATTAACGAAAAAAAAAAAAAAAAACAATAAGTATAATACGATAAAATGGAAATAATAATTTACACAAAGCACAAAATTTTACAAATCAACACTTCTGTTTTAAAAGGTAGGTAGATATACGCAATATGTTCAATAAATTAAATATTCGTGATTTCGTGCAGCTTGATTCGATCACGCGAACACCAAAAACGATGAAATTTTTAATCAAACTACAACACGGTTTAATATGTAGATACACGGATTATAGGACAAACAGAGAGGAGGGTAGGTAAAAGGGAATGGGGCAAAATAGAATCATATCGTACATTGTCGAATTAGGTATGATGAAAATAATAACATTCATCGTTCTAATAAATAAAAACTATATAAGTATAACAAACAACACTTTTTTTTTTTTTTTTTTAAATAATGAAATGGTAGGTATTATTTCTTATTATAAAATTCTTCTGTTGCGATAGAATCTTTCATAACGTGGGCAATATATTGAAATAGTTTCGTCCAAGCTTCGTCTAATTCCGCATTCCACTGGTTCTCCAGAGACGGCTGTATTGCTTGAATAAATTGGGGTCCAATGAGCTGTAAATGAAAACGAAAATACCGAATTATTAAATTTCTATGCTTTTTAATATTACTCGTACTATATTCGTATAGCCTAGCGCGAGCTGAGCTCGACTGCTGTGACGTACGAGTTACTACTATCGAATGAAAACATGCTTTTTGTATGAATTTGTATTATTATGTACGATAGGTAGAGGTACAGGTACGCAAAAAGGCGATGAGAATTCTTCATTATTTTGACGCTACTGTTCGGTGTTCGAGTTTCCTTTCCCGTTCCCTCGCTTATCAAAAAATTATACCTATTCAGTAAACTTTACTTTTCGCTGGCCGAGTTATTCTATTCGAGTAAATTTCTTCGACGATTATGATGTTTTTCATGGGGCAAAAATCCATTTACCTATTTCGTTCTCTTTTAAATTTCCAAATAAATTACGAAGTGAAAAATTTAGCTACGCAGTACGTATAGCTTTATAGAATACGCGGTGAAAGTCCAACTTACCGTTAGGTAAGTGAAAAGCTCTAGGTGGTCGGCTGGAAATAAATTAATATAGCCGAATTTTCCGACGGATAAAATTAATGGACATTGGATTTTATTTTAAGGTGGATTATTGTAAAAGATGTAGAAAAAGTAAAAGTAGGTACGTTTAATGGCTGCAGCATCTTATGTAGGTATAATGTGAAGAATGCCGACTTTCGAGTAAGTATTTAAGTACCTATTTACTTTAAGAAGCATTTGAGATGAGTATTAAACTTAAACGTGTTTTTTTTCAATTAAAGAATCGTCAAATATGTAGTTATGTGAGCAGAGAGGTACATAGCAACATTATGATTTGATGATTACGCTGCTGATAATCAGTGCAAATTACCTACATAAAACAAAAAATAGGTAGCTAGCTATAAAAGTGAGCGTAGAAACTGTTTTTTTTTTAAATTTTATCTATTTCGAGTGAATTAATCGCTTTGTTTGGTTCATTTTTATAATCAATTTAGTCGCTATGTTTGCGAGTTGGTCGCTTCACTTGGGGCTGATTTAAAAATTAATTTATGTACTTAACTAAAGGAATAAAAGGCTTATTATTTCCCCTCGGTGATCGTTCGAGTGATCAAAATAAGCGTTTTCTTCCCACGATTGGATAAAATATACCTACAAAATTCGTCGAAAATAGCATCTTTTTCCTATAGTTAAATAATGTACCTACTATTGTCAAAGCAGTAGATTCAAAATTACTAAAGAAAAAAAAATAACACAAAATCACACCAAAAAATGCATTCAGAATAACACAAAAACTCATTAGACACCTACAAAATTGGAACAAATTCTAAACCACCTCCCAACACTTTATCCAAGTTCACTCCGCACTACCAAAAAATGTATCCCAAATTATCATAAAAAAAATTAAATTCACAGTCATCAACATCGACTGAAAAATAATACTTCTTCTGAAATCAACACAAAAACACTAATTCATCACAAAAATTCATTTAAAATAAAAATCTAGTTATCTCGGAAAAAACTGAAAACAGTATCAAGTATTTTTTTAATTACTTAATCTGAAAATTGTTTAGGAAACTTCTGGAACAAAATAAATTTCATGTTTTTGAAAAAAAAAAACAAAAAACAAAAAACAAAAAATCAACCCAAATCAAAAATTGTTTTACCTAACCAAAAGAATTATTGGAAAATTTTCACATCAATTACAAAAAAATCCACAATCAGTAATCAGAATTGGGTGAAAAATTTCGAATATTCAGTCAGTAATTATGTGAAAATTTACCTAATTAAAAAAAACACATTTCATAAATTGACAAATGATTCATATTGTTTTAAAAATTATTTTGTGATTCACAACAAAAGAGTGCTTTTGAAATTGAAAAAATTTCTAAATCGCCACACAAAAACTCTTCAGGTACAAAATTGAAACAAATTCTAAATCACGCCTCAACACTTTATCCAAGTTCACTCCTAAAAAATTCATCTCAACAAAAATACATTCAAAGTCACCTTTTTACCACAAAATAAAAAATCTTTTGAAATCAACACAAAAACACTCATTCTCATTATAAAGAATGTTGAAAATCGCTTCAGAACAAATTCTTTATCAACCTACAGTAAAAGCTCGTTATAACGCTCTTCAAGGGACCGGAGAAAAAGAGCGTTATAAGCCGAAGCGCGTTATAACCGAAAGTCTCATTTTAACGCTGATTAGCGTTATACCGCGAATTCTCGTTTTAAAGCGAAAAAAGCGTTATAAAGGAAGTGGAAACGAGAACTTTATTTTAAATTTGAACAACTGTTCCAGTTGGAAATAAAAAAATCTGAAATTTTACTTTGATTTTGAGGTCTGTTATAATAATATAACTGATTTTTTGGCAAAATTTTGCCATAAAAGTTTTTTTTTTGCTTTTTTAAAAATCAAAACTACTAAAATTGCAAAAAAACTGTTGTTGCGGGCAAAATTTTCAGAAATTGATAAATTTTTACACATGAGTAAGCTTTTTTTCGCAAAAAATTGGGTTTTTGTTGTTAAAATTATGCAAAAAATGTGATTTTTCCTGAATTTTAGAGCGTTAAAACGCGATTTATAATTGCTCATGAGCGTTATATCGCGATTAATTTTACATTGGTTTAAATGGGGATGTCAAGGGACCGGAAGAAATCAGCGTTATAACGAAATCAGCGTTATATCCGAAAGCGTTATAACGAGCTTTTACTGTATTTAGAAAAAGGAAAAAAAGAAAATAAAGTGAAAAAAGTAAGTAGGTACCAAATATTGTTAAAATTATTATTTTTTATTTTTTTTGGTGTTTTTAATTACTAGATTATTACACATTTCCTAAGGAGGTTTATATGGAATTCGCTAAATTATGTTTCTTGATTAAACTGATGATTTTTTCCATTTCGGAGGGGTTGTCAGGAATGAAGGGGAGCCTTGGTCTATTTGTAGAGATGATCGATCTTGGAATAGATGGGGACAATAGAATAATAAGTGTTGAATATAGAGGGGTTCAGATGAGCAAAATTAGCATGAGGGCTTTGGTGCTTTTTGGTAAAGGTAGTTATGAGTAATTTTGGTGTGCCCAATTCTCAGTCGTGTGAGTATGACTTCTTCAAATCTGTTTAAGTGGGAGAAGTTTTTCCAAGGATGGACTGATTTTTTATGTTGAAAGAGCTTGTTTTGAAAACTTTCAATAAAATGTGATTAAGTACATACTCCCAAAATCAATAATAATTCTTCAAACTCAATAATCATTTAAAAAATTGGAAAAAAATTCGTGTTTTTAAAAAAAATAACCAAAAAATCAACTCAAATCATCCCAAAATTACCTAAAAAAAATTCAATGGAAAAAAATCCATGTTTTTAAAAAAAATCACCAAAAAATCAACACAAATCATCCCAAAATTACAAAAAAAAATTCAAATTTTTTTCACCAATTGTTCCAAAAAAAATTGTTTCAGCAAAAAAATAAGTAAGTAGAAAATTTTCGTATCAATTACAAAAAAAATTCATAGTCAGTAATTATAATTGGGTGAAAAAATTTCTAATATTTCTTCAGAAAAGCACATAATTTATCTAGTCAGTAATTATGTGAAAATTTAATTTAAACAGTGTCTGTCTCAACCACAGGTCCTTACTTAGGTCTGAAATCACCCACTGATTGAAAATTCTGCTTTGTTTGATTTTTTGTTGGTTTTTTCAAATGTTTGGAAATATTAATTTTGAAACTCCCACTGTGTTTTTCTCAACGACATACAGGTCCTTACTTGGGTCTGAAAATCAAAATTGATTTAAATAGTGTCTGTCTCAACTACAGGACCTCACTTGGGTCTGAAAACACCCATCGATTGAAAATTCTGATTGTTTGAGTTTTTGTTGGTTTTTTGAAATGTTTGGAAAATATAGGTCCTTACTTGGGTCTGAACACATCCACTGATTGAAAATTCTCCCAAAATCAATAACTTATCAAGTAAAAAAATTACTTTAAAAATTGGTAGAAAATAAAATTTCAAGTTGGTACTTCTAGTTTTTAATTTATTTGCAAAATTAATTTTTTCAACTTGATAATAAAATTACTGTAATTAAAAATGATATCATTTTCGGAGTTTGTTTGAATGTTGGTTCTGGTTTCAGAATCCGTTTTTTTACTTGATTTTTTACTTCCGAAGTTTTTGTTTCCATTTTAAATTTTTTTTTTAATTTTTATTTCGAGTTCAACTACGAGGATGATGTTCTCTAGTTATCGTATCGAAGTTCATTTTGGTTTCCACTTTCCATTTATATTTCGATAGGACTAGGTTCTGCATATAATGGTCGTTGAAACCAAATACTGGCACATTGCGCAGCCCCTTCATTAGTCAAATTATACTACACCATTAACATAACACCAGTCTGGTCACCGAATAGAAAGGTCTGTTACAGGTACATTACATACATAGTACATACTAACTTCTACTTTAACACGTACATTATGCCATTTAACATATTATGGACGAATATTAGCAGGAAAATTCGACCAAAATGTTAAAATTGCAAGTCTAACGGTTAATAAACCAAAATGAGTGAGAACTTACATCAACGTAATTTTGTTTCGCTCCGTAGCCGTAATGCTTCTTGCCGAGGTCTCGTAACAAAGCGTCTAATTTATCTGGCTCATATAATCTAGCCACTGCTTTCTGTACAAAAGCCATAACTCTGAAATCATTTATTAACACCATTATTAAGATGAATAATTTGGCATAATTAATTACCTCTCGGTTATTCGCTTTTGATAGTACATTGTTTCAATTTACAAATGATACGATTCATAGTGTTGTTAATAATCTTCATTCCATCTTTAACACTCGTACCTATCCACAATTCTTTCTGCTCTCTTTCTCTCTTCTCATTTGTCCCTTTTTACAACATCTTGAACTTGGGGAAAATTTGTAAAACAGAGAAGAAAAATTAAACAGTTGCCGGGTTAAAGCGCGATAATCGTACCAGAAAGGCTGCGGTATTCTCTAAATAATGAACCAACTTTACCCAATTGTAAATACCGATGATAATTCTCACCAGGATGGAAATCTTTCTCGTACTCGTAGTCGTAGTCGTAGGTGTAATTTAAAACACCCGTCCTTCTGCTCGCTAAAAACATGGTCGTCTACATTTCAGATTGTGTTATTGTTTCGTCAATTGCTATATAAAACAAAAGCCAACGTAGACCTTGCTACAAGGTAGGTAAATATTTCGCCGTTTTTTGGCCACGCGTTAACGAGCGAATTAATACTTCTGTGCGAAAAGAATAGAGCAGCTCGTTTTAGTACACTATTTTAAAGTCTACCTTGCTCGTCTCGTATCAAAATTTCAACGTGAGAATGTTTGATTAGCTGGCGTTACTAGGTAGGTTAGGTAGGTAATATGCAAGCGAAAACATTTTCTATTAAATTACAAAAGAAGCATTTTCGTGTTACCTACCCTAGCCCGCTTTTTATGCTGGGCGAATATTCGCAAAATTATGGCGGATACAGCGGACAGAATTAAAGACCGCCGAGTGATTTTGTAATTTAAACCGAAATTTATTTCTATTACACGCTTCCACGTTGCGTTATGTATAACGAAACGAATAAATGCGTCGAGCGTGAAATACGAGTATCTTTAAAATCAAATTTAATATTCTCCCATATCCACACCGCACATCTATACGATTACACTATACGTCCTACGTACCTACGTATGCTGCGGTATGGTACCCTCTACTCTACACTCGCTGTGCATATACCCCAGCGCAGTTATCGTACCGCTAACTTTCTCAGATTATTAGGCATTATTTAATGGTAATTTATGAGCAACGTATGAATTTTACGAATACATACACCCTGGTTTTTGTGAGCAACGAGCTTCTCTATTCGTACGTATATGTACGAGTATAAAACCATTTGCCAATTTGACGTGTGCGTCTTGCGTCTAAAAATTGCAAACACGTTTCGCGGTTTTCGTCAAATTATGAAATAAGAGAACTCGTGTCTTGTAGAGTGATTTTTTCCAAATATAAAACGAAGTTATTACAACGAGGAAAAAAGCGAGAAAAATTGCCATAAAAATGGCACGAAATTCGAGTCAATGGAGACGCAACAAGTTCCTAGTATTTTTTATAACGAGGCAAATGGAAATTATTTTGGATCAGAGGCAGCTGCTGGCATTGGGCTGAAATTTTAAAAATTCAAACCAAATTTTATCGCTTCCAGTAGCTATATCTTTTCGTTTTAAGTAAGCCTGAAATATCTTATAAGTTCATTTCAACTTCAATTCAGCTGTACCTACAGGAAACAGAGCCAAAAGACCTCAAAAAATAGGATCATTTTTGAAAGAAAAAAAGGACAACAAATAGGAGGGTCTCAATCGTACAAAAAAGGGCTCTGCTCGACAGAGCTTTCATGTAGAAGAGATTTTACGATTGATTCTTATTTCTTATTCTTGATACTATTCATCATCAACGTCATAGTCGCAAGCGACTAGTGTGCCCCCAACAACGACCGCCACTCCTCTCTGTCTTGAGCTAGCGTGGCCACATTCGCAACTGAACCAGCTATTTTCCAGACTGTATCGGTCCACCTTGTTGGAGATCTTCCTCTCCCTCGTGTTCCGGGGACCATGCCAAAGAGAATTCCCTTTTCAATGTTTTCCGGTCCTCTTCTGGCTATGTGTCCAAAATAACTCATTATCCTGGTCTCACATATTTTATTCAGCTTGGTTGGTTCTTGCAGTTGTTCCACAATTGATGCATTTGTTCGGTGCGCAGTTTATGGTATCCTCAACATCCTGCGCCATACCCACATTTCAAAAGCATAAATTCTTCTTTGATCATCTTGCTTCAATGTCCAGGTCTCCACTCCATACAAGAAAACTGGGAAAACTAGCGTCCTGATTAGTCTCTTCCTTGTTTTTATGGAGATTTTTCGGTTGGTGGTGACTTTTCTCAACCGAGACATCGCTGCTTTCCCAAGAGCTATTTTTCTTCTAATTTCCTGGGCTGATCCTCCAAATGAGTTCCCTTTTTCAAACTCATTCAAGGCTTCAGATTCTGGTAGGTGTCCAGCTCTATCAACTACCATGACCTTGGTTTTCCTCACATTTATGAGGAGTCCCATGTCTTCACTGACCATCCTGACTCACTTGATCAGTTCTGCCAGTTCCTCTTCACTTCGGCTATTAAGGTGGGTGGTATCATCAGCGTAGCGGAGATTGGAGATTCTTCTACCTCCTATCTTGATGCCGCCTTCCCAGTTCTCCAAGGCTTTCCTCATGATGTGCTCACCACAGATGTTGAACAACAAAGGCAAGAGTATGCAGCCTTGCCTTACTCCTCGTTCTGACTGAAACATGTTTGACTCTTCTCCACCTACTCTCACCATCATCTTGTTCTTGTCATACAGGGATTTGATCAGCTCAATTAGGTGCTCTGGAACTCCCATCTTGCGTAGTATCTCATATAGCTTTATCCAGTTGACACAGTCAAAGGCCTTTGTATAATCAATGAAGCATAGTACCGCAGGGATGTTGAATTTGCGAAACTTTTCAATTATTTGTCTGATGTTCAAGATCTGCTCTCTTGTGCCTCTTCCAGGCATAAATCCTGCTTGTTTAGGTGGAATCTGCCTATGTAAGTAGGTATGCCTTGACTCTGTTGTTGATTATTCGGAGCATCACTTTACTGGCATGTGGAATTAGGTCTATTGTGCAGTAGTTGGCACAGTTTTTCATATCACCTTTCTTGTGTAGCGGGACTAACACTGATTTGCACCAATCTTCTAGCCATTCTCTTTTGTGCCATTTATGTTGTTGCATATCTTCCAGATCACCCTCTCTGCTTTCTTACCCATGGACTGTAGTATCTCAGCCTCAATACCATCACATCCAGGCACTTTACGTTTTCTCAACACCTTGATGGCATCTCTCACTTCGTCAAGTAAGATTTCAGGCTCTTCTACACTATCTACTTCAATTTTCTGGTACTTCATTGTTGTTTGGGTTCTGTGGTTCACTACGATATCGTCGTCGTTGTGGTTCCTTGTCCTTTACAGGACATTGGAAATCACATTTTTGTGGTACCCTAACAGGATGAGGCGAATGCCTATTGCCACTGCGATTATTCTGGGGAATCGACGTTGTTTCGAGCTTCCACTAGTAGTTTCCTCACTACGATATAGCTTGCTACAATACAATCTCCAGTTCTCTAGAATCTTTTTAGAGTCCCATGCAACTGTACCATCCTTGGCTGTGATTTCACGTGATTGTGGTTTAAAATCTCTGGTGATCTGTTTTATCTTCTTAAATAATACGCTTGATTCGTTGTGGTCAGCATGTTCTTGAATTTCCTCACAACATCTGTTATTATGTACCAAGAAATTTAACTACAGTGCCCATTTTTCCTCTCCCCTCTTTTCCGAGGATTCAGCCCCAATATTAGAAACTTACAAATCATCTTCCTTATGGCTTCCACGAAAAAAACTCTCCAATAAACAGTGTCCAGGATAAAATTACTTTTCAAAAAGAGTCGTATACCGAATGTTTTTCTCATTCCTCCCGAGTGAACCCAACCCCTCCCCCCCCCAAAATACAAAAATTTGTTTCAATCAACAGAATGTTAAATAGGAGTTATTTCTCGGAACCCAAACTAGTACAATTATTTCAGTTACAATTAAATTTCATTTTGAAGCAACTCTTGTCCCTCAAATTTGCAAAAAAGAATAATTTAGCATGATCCTTATAAATCAAATTCAAGGCCATGAGCTATTCGTTGATTGCAAGAGTGTTTTTGCATTCGCTTTTTGCCTATTGAATGCTTTAACTGCTTTAATGAGCAACAGTTGTTTGCGTAATGCGTTAAATTTCTTTTTGTTTTCAAACAAAAATTCCTTCGTGGTATGTGATGAATAAATTCGTATCATCTATTTCAGTTCAATTTCTCGCATGAAAATTCGGGAACTTGACCAAAATATATCGAAATTTCAATACATATTCATTTCAACGTAAAATGATCTTTGGATGTTGTTGAGATACCTATTTTGAAAATTACCTTTTTTCATTAAGAAACATAGAAATGATAATACACAGTTGCCGATTCAAAAACAATCTCCAAAAGTCTCAATTCCGTTATAGACACCTTTGAACAACTAATATATGCACTATGCAGGGCCCTATTTATGTACACGTGCAGGCAGTATAGACAGCTGCCTAGGGCGACAGATTTTTGCCTTTAAAATAACAATCGACAGAATAATCTACATAGAAGGAATATTTCCAAATGTTGATATTGCCTACCGCTTATTAAACTGCACAGCAGTCACCAACTGTAGCGTCACACGCTCGTTTTCGTGTTTAAAGTGCATAAAAGAGTATATTCAATGTTGGTAAGTTTTTTTTGTAAGTAGGTATGTACTTGATTTTCTTATTTGAAAAAATTGATGAGCAATTACATTATTGCTATGATTGTTTTTTAAACAAAAGTTTTTTGTCAATAAGATGTTGGGCAAAATCAATTATTTTAAATACCTAATTGATTAATCGATGTCAGAATTTTCAATTTCGAAAAATTCCGATAAAATATAAATAGTTAGGTACGTTTTTCTTTTAAAAATTTTTTTGAGTACAGACAGAGTCACAATGTGATTGAAATCACATTCGAATGTTGTTTTTAAAGTAGCCGGAAATGCTTCACCTGTTTTTCCCGGGAAAAAAAACGAGGATTCTTCGCTCTAGACTCAACTCAACTTTTTTTGTTGGAAAAATAGACTAGTTCAAAAACGTTTGTAGCATTTGAGATTCAGCGTCGACCCAGGTCATCTTCACTTTTAGGGTTCAACTGAGCGGTCGACAATTTACAAATCGTTATGCTTTAGAGGAAATGTGTGTTTTAGAAATTCATTATTCCCAGATAACGAGAGATATCATTTCTGAAACTGGGGAAATATTTTGTAAGCAGTGGTGCCAATTTATGGTTATTATTGCATATTTCTAAAACACATAAAATAGGTTTCAGATAAGTTCTAGGCTACTTTTCTCGATTTTTTTAAATTGGAAATAATGATCAGAAAATTGGCATAGTTGCGTTCCAAAATACGATTTCCCCAGTTTCAGAAATCATATTTCTGGTTGTTTTCTGTTTTGGTTTAATTAATGTGAAATATTTGAAAAAAAAAATTCAAAATACGAATTTACCCAAAAATAATTGTGATTTTGAAATTTTCAACTGCTCAGTAGAACCCTAAAGTGGTCTTGGATTTTGATGGAAATGGCTCGGGTCGATACAGAACCTCAAATACTATCTTTGGGAACTACAAATACACCATTTTTCAAAAAAGTAGAGCAAAAAAACACGACTTATCGAAAATTCCTCCTCTTTGATGACACCTTTCTCCTCGCTAGGAGCACCCTCGGATATGATTTTTTTTTCATGAATTTCAACTCAAAATAAGGTGTCCATTGCATTTGGCCACAACTATTAGGCATTTTTTTCCTGTCGCGATCCACTCTAATGCCCAAATTCGTTATTCTCCAGCTCAAAGTAGCAGTAAGCAACACAATATAATCTAACATAGATTTCATCTCACGCATATCATCGCAGAAAAACAAAAGCAAAACCACATACGCAGAAAAAAGCATCCTCTATAAGAAACGCAACAACCCGCATATCTCTGCAACCATCGAAACACGATACCTACGAAACAATTTTTCAAAACGAAAAAATAGAAAGCAAGATACTCGTATTATTCGTATAAGGCGGGTAGACTGCAGTGCAATCACATTTAGAATAATTTTTCCTACGTACATGTGTCATAGGTTTACGACACGACGTAACATATTGTTTAAATTGTATAAAAACTCGACTCGACATTTGTATTTTTCTCTTTTTCTTTCATTTATAAGGTATATTGTGGAAGACGTCGAGACACGCGGTTGTGCTGCAGCGTGTACCGATCTCGTGGGAAACGAAATACCATTTACGTTAAATTCCAAAAACATACTCGTAAAAGAGATACTTTCGTTTTCAAGTAATAGCACTTAAGCCTGTTGTCACAATCTCACATTAAGGTTTACTTACGATAAGCGTTCTAGGATACGGAGGCTTTCAGGCGAAAAAAAACCACCTCAAGGTACCCGCTGTACTTTTTCTCGACCGATTCCGTTTTCTATTCTTTCGAAGGTACACGTAGGTACGTACAAGTAAAATAAAAATAAAAAAAGGAAGTCATCTCCCGAGTAAAAAACCTCGTTTACATTCCATTCTTTATGGAATGAGAGAATAAAGGAACACAATCTGAGATTTAATTAAATTTCAAAATTACACGTTCTTCCTTCGCTTTATACATCCCTTCCTTTCATACTGCAGAAAACTCAGTACAGTAGAAGTAGCGCGTTCTGCCTTTACCATCTACAAAAACAACTTTTAATCAAAAAATAAACGAGTAAATTCTCGACGCTGGTCATAAATCAAGCCTAAAAAGTTGTATTAACACCGAGTAATAGTCGACGTTTTGCACACCTACCAAGAACCCAACAATTTATTGAATATCTCGTCGTCGTCGGCGTATATTTTCGTTGATAGCGTCGTCGTCGTCAGTGCTGGCCAAGTCGTAAGCAACAAGTTGTTAGTAGTGATAATAAAAACACACGCCATTTTATCGTCGTCGTCGTCGCCAAGGTATCTGCGAAAATTCCAACGTCCTCCTTGACGATGAAATGGCGAATTGGTGAATGCAGACGAGGGATTTTCTTTGTACGTACATTTCGGTTCCAAAATTCAACAAATTCAGATTTTTGGAAAGAGTATATAAATTAAGCCCAAATCAAATTTTCTGCAAAACCAATACGATCGATAGCAATGACTCAGATGACGATTAACTATTAAATTCCCAAAAAGTAAGCAAACTTCCAGGGTGTCTAACAAAATTTCTCCGAAGAAATGCAGTACTTTTACAGTACCTTTTGCATTACCTTTTTTTTTATCCAGCTTACACCAAACCCCCCCCAGAAAAAAAAAATTTTTGAACCGGTTGGAAAATTTTTACAAGTATTAATTTAACAAGTGTTGCCATCTTTTGAGGTACAAAATGAACATTTTTTTTCTAAATTTTCACCAATTAATTCATTTTGAGGTTTTTAAAAAATTTTAAATCAATGATTCTGAGAAAAAATACAGTACTTTTCAGGCAAAATGCAGTACTTTGCAGTACTTGCAGTACCGAGGATTTCAATGCAGTACTTTTACAGTACTTGCAGTACCTGCAGTACCTGTTAGACACCCTGACTTCACATTTTTACTGCTTTTTTAAAATGTGAAATTCACATTATGAAACAAATGATTTGCTTTCTACATTGTACTTGAACCACAAAAAATTTCAGCTCTTGAACTTCATTTTACAAATTTTGAGGAATTTTTAAAATTTGCAAGCCTGTTTTACACGAAAAAAAAATATTAAATTTTGATTATACAACCCATGTAAAATCGCCTCCTCGAATCAACCGCAATCTATTTCGAGTCGATCTAGAGCCTCCAGTAAAAGTTGATTTTTTCTTCAGCAATTTCAAATTGTTCCAGAAGGCATTGTAATCAACAGAAAATTTAATCCTGCCATCAATTGGACATTTTTGATCGATTAAGGGTAAGGCACACGAATTTGTAAATACGAGGTGACAGCTCACAAAGTAAGTAAATATATTTTTCCAACAAATTGAAACTCAAAAATTTTGAAAAATTCCAAAATCGTTAATTTTTACAAAAAGATTACTCACAACTTCTTCTGGATTCTCAAGTAAATTCCTAAAATTGACTATCACCATTTTAGAGCCAATCTGGAGCCTCCAGCAAAAGTTTACTTTTCTCAAACAAATTCCAATCACTGCAGAAAGCGTTGTAATCAACTTCGGCAGCTGTTGATATAATCCAGCCATAAGTTCAACATTCCGAATAAGTAGATTAGGGCACGTGAACCGAAAATTTGAGGCAACTGGTTTAAAAATAGGTATATTTTCACAAATTGAAAATTTCAAATTTAAAAAAAAAATCCAAATATTCCAGCCATCTCGACTTCCACGTTTTAGATCATGTAAAAATGTACTTAGCTTTTAGCGATGTCATGATTGATTGGAATGGGGCTGTCTACTTCAGGACGTTAAAGAAGCTTCCAGTAAATTGCAAAAATTTACGACTTCGGATTTTTTCTGAAATACGATACTTCCAACTCGATAAAAAATAAACTTTTCAACTCGACATCTCGCGGATTAGTGATTCATATACCTCAATGAATTGAAAATGACAAACTTGAGCATGACAGAATTCAATTATCAGCAGCAAAAGTTGATTAAAACGCTTTCTAAAGCGATTTGAAATATCCGAAGAAAAGTCAACTATTGCTGGAGGTTCCAGATTGGCTTCAAAATGGTCACAATTCGATTCGTGGGGTTGACTTAAAGGAGCTTATAGAAGACGTTTTGAGAAATTTATTGCAAAACTTCTCGACGGTTTTCGATTATTTTTCAAAATTTGACATTTCCAACTTGTATTAAAATACCTAACTATGATCCACTTTTCAACCAGTCACCTTCAGTTAGCGATTGAGCCTCTAAAATTTTATTGAAATCAATTCAATTCTGCTGATCCAGAGTTGGAAAAAATACGTAAGCCGATATATGTGAATTGGTACCTATAGAGAGCTACACAGGTTATGGAAAATTTGTAGTACCTACTCAATTGATCGAAACGACTAGAAGAAAAAATCCATTAAACAATCTGGCCAGATAAATAACAAGGTTAAGGCATCATATTTGTTTCATTTTGTCACTTCAAAGAGCATAGCTGAGACAAATTTGTCAATTTTTTTCATGTTTTAAAATTGTTAATGAAAAAAATTTAATCTCCAAATTTTAGGGAACTCCTGGCCCCTTTTTCAGGGCGACCCACAAGGCCAAAATTCAACACCTTAAGTCAGCCATCGATATGAAAAAGAGTTTGAAATACCCACTAAACACCCGCTGGAATAGTAGATATGAAAGACTACCTTCGAAGCGATCTCAAATTTAGAATAAAGGAATCGAAGACTATTTACCTACTTACCTACCTACCTACTTATGTAATTAGATTTCTCCCCCACAAAAAATCAATTTCCGGGTACCTAGTTCTAAAAATCTCTAAAACATAATACTCTGAAAATGACATCAATTCAACCCTTAGTCCATTGAATACAATAAATTTTATAAATACCAAACTAACTATAGCCTACTTTGAGACCTAAATAATGAAATTTTATTATGAAAATGTCCACGAGTAAAATAAAATCACAACACCTACCTAAACTACGAAGGTGCTCGTATAAGTAAATAAGTTTATATTAGTAATATTAATAAACCCATCATCGTAACAGAATTGCCTTCTTGTTTCAAACCAACCACGTTTTTTGCTTCCAACTATAGCGAATATTCTAATCGAAAATTTCGTATGCTAAAATCGTTTCCGAATAAAGCTTCCGAGACGAACAAAAAACCAACAGCTCAAAGTTGTATTGCAAATTAATTCTTTTTCAATATTCCTAAAGCCGAATATAAGTGCCACTTAAATTCTTTTAATGCCCGATATAAATGAGAAAACGTTTTCGAGTTTTTCTAAAGCACTAAATTTATCGAATTTTTCCTTCGACAAAATAATTCAACTCGATGAATTACGCTTTTTTTTTCTTTCTTTCTATTTCCAAAATAGAGAAAAAAAGAGTACAAAAATTTAATTAGAAATTCTATGCTTCTTAAGTAAAAAACGAATTTGGCTTGTTTGGAAGAGAGGAGCAAGAGGCGAGATTAAATGCAAAAGCTTGTAGGTATTAGCTTTCGCTGCGTTTGTTATCTATCTAGTGTTAGCGTCTGTTTGCGGATTTTAGAATTTCAGAAAAATATAAATAGGTAACTATTCTGTGTAGGTAGGTGAGTAGATAATCAAATCTAAAAGTAGTGATTTGATTGTATTTTTTGTAGTGCTGAATGTAAATTTCAAATCAGCTATGAACCATTACTTTCTAAACTGTGGAGAGAACGAGCTAGATGAGGGAAATAGGCGTAACATGGGATTCACCTCCACTTTTCATTTTGGAATGAAAGATTCATCATATCGAGAAATTTCGATGCATTGGTATTTTTCCCAAGAGCAAAGTTGATAGTATAATGAGAAAATAGTGCAGCAATGAAGGATCAGATTTTTTGAGCACTAAGGTGAGTACAGAGTACCCTACGATTTTTTTGAGGAAGTTTGAAGGATACTTAATTTGATGAAAGGTTGTCAAGTGATGTTATAAAATGCTGCGAATTTTAGGTCTCTCACTCAAATTCATTAAGTAAGTACTCCTTTGGGGGTTTCAAATTTTGAGATTTTTGATGAAAATAAAAACGATTTTCCACATTAGTAGTAAAAAAAACTAGTTCTTGGAGTTTTTCGACTTTTCTAAGAGTTTCACATCACAAATGAAAATCGAACGATTTCACACTCAGGTTAGGTATTTGTAAATGAAGCAAAGTGAAAAAATTACAACAAAATGTTCACCTCATGTATGAGTTGATGTGATACTATCATTCTCCATCAAAAAACATTCTCCCTGATTTTCATAATAAATTTCAAAATTTGAAACCCAAGTTGACAAACTGTGATTCAAGTTACATGCCTAAAATTATTCCAACAGTCTTTTGACATCAGCAGCACCACAATTTTTTCAAGTCACTTTTACCTATAGTTCTTAGAAAAATGTTGAAAACAACCCATCCTACTGAGCAGTAGCATACAGGGTGCCCAGAAATATCGTGAACCCCTAACAAAGTTTTCTGTTAAATATTTTGGTTGGTCACAGTGAATGTTAATAGATAGCACATGATTGGTTGTTAGACTGAGATGATAACATTCCACTAATCATATGCATCTATTTCACGTTGCCAACCTATATTTTTAATAAAGAACTTTCTTTGGGGTTCGCAATATTTCTGGGCACCCTGTACTTCCTAAGAAGGTTAAGGTTTTAATGAAGAGATGAGCAGGACTTGGAGAACATTAACACCATTATTACTAGGACTAACATAAAAATTTGTTGTGTATTTCAAGTAGGTAAGTGAAGATATTCATTTAGAATTAGTATGACAAGGGCGTGCTCACACAGAGAAAAATTCGTCGGCTTAATGGCAAACGGACGTCTGTCCAAGAAAATTTATGCGCGTTTGGTGGCCGTTTCTAGAAGTTGGCAGCGCCATCGATTAGCCAAAAAGGGAACTAGGTGCAGAAAATGATTCCTGAGACTTCCCAGATTCATTTTCTGTACAAAGTTTCTCTTTTCGCCGAATGGTGACGCTATCAAAAAGCAACAACGGCCACCCAACAAAACTGGCACATACGTCCTTTTGCCATTAAGCCGACGAATTTACGTAGTACAGTCAAACCTGGATAAGTGGAATCGCAAGGGAAACGGATTTTTTTCCACTTACATAGGTTTTCCACTAAAGTAGGTTTCACTTATAGAGGTTGAACAAATTGGAATTCCAGTTATGGAGGTTTTCGTTTCCCTACCACTTCCCCATCTAAACCTATGTTAAAGTCTTATATAAGTGGAATTTTATTCTGAGTAGCAGGACCTCTGGAACTGAAATGTTGCTTTCGTTTTACCTCTATAAGTGAAATTCCCCTCCTTCTTACCTCGTTAACTGGAACGAATTCCACTTCTGGAGGTGCTGTTATGATAAATGTTTCAGTTATAGAGGTAAGAAGGAAAAGAATTTCACTTATAGAGGTAAAACGAAAGCAACATTTCAGTTCCAGAAGTTCTGCTACTCAAAACAAAATTCCACTTACATAGGTTCTGTTTCCATTTAAAGAGGTGACTTTAACATGGATTTACATAGGGAAGTGCTAGGGAAACGAATTTTATTCCACTTATAGAGGTTTTCCACTTACATGGGTTCCACTTATCCAAGTTTGACTGTATTAAGTGCTATAGTTGTAGTAAATCACCTTCATTTTTGGCATCATAGTTAAAAGAACTATACTTGTAGTTCCTGAAGTACTATACATGTAGTACTCCCAAATCATTTATAGTATTATTTACTACAAGTATAGTATGTACTTTCAATCGCTACACTTATAGTAAGTTTGACTATAGTGTCACAAATGAAGGTAAATTGCTACAATCTGTGGTGCATTGTACTACTTATTTTTCTCAGTGCAAGAATAATAAAAACCAGGAAGAAAATCAGTGAACTATCAGAAAATTATATGTACTGTAACAATTATTTTAGAAAATTCTTTCAGCATTAAGAAACATCATCAGAAGAAGTTGGAAAAATTAAAGTACATATCATGGTATTGCGTCATTTGCTTATAACACGTTCTGACCACTTGATAAAAGCTACTAACAAGAATACGTATTGTACCTGAGTTTTGCATCAGACTGTGAATCGAGTCAGACTGCTGACAGTATGAGTTCAGAAACTGACTATAGTCATGGAATACAGTTGAAGGTTACCTATGCACAAGATTAAAATGATATATATTGATTTTTGTCAAATATCATCCTCTGACGTGTGATAACACTGATAAATATTGTTTACACTAAGAGAAATTTTTATACTTAGTACCTGTGATAAATAACTTGAGGTTAGAGGTCTTTATCGTGAGGTAACGAATAAGATTCTCAGATTGTAGTGTGATGCAACTGAGCTAAAAGTCCATCGAGCGTTTGATGATCGAAATCAACAGACGCATCGATTCCAGGAATTGATTGCTTCGGTTACTAAAAGATAACGCATACGAAGAATACAACGTTGCTATTCTCGAGTTTAAAGTGGATTTTCGAAGATATGATTGAATTTTGCTAACGTTTGATTAATTAAGAAGTTTTATTACAAATCAAAGGCGATCTCCAGCCAGACGTCGCCGATGAAAGTAAATATCTACATCAACAACAACGAAATGATACATCTTAAAGTAACGGTCAAGCCTTCGATTTGGAAACAGTGTCTAACAATAAACTTCTACGGTAAAAAGTCCTACAAGGAAGCAACGGTAAATATGCACGAATTTCAACAACAACTAATACACCTTCATCTCAATATGATGATTTCATGGAGAAAACAATGCCAAGGCCAATTTGATCTTAGTATTTATCCGAGATCATTGAAGTCGGATGGTAAAATGATCGTTAAGATAATCCAAAATGGCCAGGCCAGGGTATTTTGATCACATTGGGAAACCTGAATGCTTTTCTAAACATATGTAAACGAAAAAGAAAGAAAGTTACATATTGCTGGAATTCGCGATAAAACGGGTAACTACGTATGATTAATGTGTTATTCCTTGTGAAATCGGCATATTTTTGCATGAGAGATGTTCGAGTTTGTTCAAAATCAGACTATGTTTAGAGGTCATAAAACGATGACGAATGACGAAAACTGGACATTTTTTCAAAATGCCCTAAAATGGAAAATGGCAGTTGCAAATTGTTGCGGTTGGCGACGTGGTATAGAATTTCGAACTTTTTTTTTCAAATTGTAGTATGTAGGTACTTTGGAAAGGTAATCGATGAATGATGTCAAAATCAATGTTGCCAATTTAAAAAACGTAAAAAAAATTAATTTAAAAACTTATAATTGAAAATTATAACCGTGATGTTCACGAGTAAAAATTCTGCAAACATTTTCGGTTGTAGTCCTTTTCATGTAGAATAATACATACCTATTACCTATATCAAAAAATTTCACTGTTTTTTTTTTCATTTTCCAGAAAAAAATTGCTAATTTCGTAATTTGGCAGTTCTGCAAAAAAATGACCAGAAACCTAAAGAATAAAAATTTTTGTATTTTTAAAAGAATCGGTTCTTCAATACAAAAATTTTCATTTTCAGGTTTCTAAAAAATTGTTATTTTTAGTCCTTTTCACGTAGAACAGATCAAAAAATTTCACTGGCGTTTTTTTTTTCATTTTGCAAAAAAAAAAATATATAAATTTGGCACTTACCTATTGCAAAAAAATGAGCAGTGAAATTTTTTGATATGTTATTCTACATGAAAAAGATTAAATTTTAGAATTTTCCAGAATTTTTACTAGTGAAGATCATGGTTAGGTATATTTAAATTTTATAAGTTTTTAACTCAATTGTTTTACGTTTTTTTTCAAGTGGCAACATTTATTTTGATAAGATTCGTGAACTAACTTTTCAAAGTAGATACTATAATTTTAAAAAAAAATCGAAATTCTATACCACGTACAACTGAAGCAATTTGCAACTGTAACTTTTCATTTTCAGCTATTTAGAAAACTTTGATGTCACACAGGTTCAATAAAAAAAAAATCGAAAAATGCCCGGTTTGCGTCACCCATAAATGTGGTTTGATTTTGAAAAAAGTTGAAGATCACTCGTGCAAAAATCCGCGGACTTGGAAAGTAATGACTGTAATGTAATTGTGTTTTTATGGATTTTTTTAAAATCAAAGTTGTATTTTTAGGTTCCATATTGCTGAAAAGTTGGGACTGGGAATTCCCTACTAATTTCAAAGAAGAGAGTGCGGTTATCTTGGAAAATGTTGAACACGTTTTAGAGCTTCTATTTATATCTAAGAAAATTACCTACCCAAAGATCAATCACTACTGAATGTCTGGTTGTTGTAGACCAGGATCTACTCAGTGCAACTATAGGAGCAAGTAAACTAATACCAATAGGAAAAAGCTGCTTCATTGCGGAGTTCGACACACTGATGAATTACAAATAAAAGTCCTCAATCCAGGCACGTGCACAGTATTGAAACATTACCCTGCATCTTTTATTAATGAAGGTACCACTACCACCATCCCCGAGGCAAAATAATTTTTTTATAGGCAAATCAGCACACCTATAGCTGACAGTGCACAATGTGTGTTGGGACAACATAGGCAACATGATACCAGAAGGCATTCGACTTGCTGATTCGAATGAAGAAGGAATTATTGAACATATTAAACGGATTGATATCTTTCAACAAAAGGATAAAATGTGCTCAACAGTACAAGTAGGTATATGCAGTAACGCACTCTCAACTAGTGAAACTGACGTGATTAAAGAAACAACTCTAAGCCAAACACGCTATAATACATGTCTCAAATACAGAGCACAGATAGCGCTAGAAGTAACTGAAGTAAGTTTTGGTACTATTTTAGCCTACATGATTGAGCTAATGTTGTTAAAAATAAAATAAAATCTGTAAATGATGTCATATCAACTTCTAACAATCCAGTCACAATCGCAGGAGATTTCAACTGCAACACCAGTCACATTCTAGGATAGCAGACCAATAACAGAGGCGTTATTTTTGAGAACTTCATAGATGAGGCACACCTGTTCATACACAACACTGACTCAAGACTACACTTTAACTACCAATAACAACATCACCGAATGGAAAGTCGACTCTGAAGACCTTTTATCAGACCACAAGCTGATCTTATACATACAATATCATCACCGCAATGTGAACATTCCCAAAAAAGCAATCAAATATAAAGTTAACTTTGAAGCCTTACAAGATGTACTACCAGCCAACCCTCTGCTAACCATGACAGAAAATTCAACTACCCAGGAAATAGATGAACACTGTAAGAGTTTAGCAATCTACCTATACAACTGTACCATCCAAGCATCAACCACAATACAAAACAAGACCATCATCAGCTGGTGGACACCAGAACTGGAAAATCTCAAACAAGCATACAAACAGAGCTGCAAACCAAACTAAAAAGAGAAATCAAACTCCACTAGAATCTGCAGTATCCATCGAACTGAAAAAACAGATTAGATAGATATACCGCAAAGCAATAGCCGTTGAAAAAGAACGCGCCTGGAGGTTTTTCTGCAGCAACAAAAAACTCGGGGGTAAAACATACAACCTACTCGTGAAGAACAAAATGTCATAAGCTATGCCAGAAGAAGTATTTGAAAGATGGCTTGAGGGCCTCACAGCTTTAGTAACCAAAGTTATGACCTTGAAACAGGTAAACCCACCACATATAGAATCACGTCGCACCACTTTAAAGCAACCATGTACTTGTAGATTTGAATGAATTAGAAAAATGCCAACCTACTGCAACTGTAAAAACGCCATACACATTTGAATTCTCCACCACATTACTGCTGATTTTATTTGAACAAATTATTTTCTTGGGATTATTCCAAGCCCAAGATAATACATACATGAAGGCGACTTGAAAATCTTGTATCAAAAATTCAAGGATGGATCAAGAGTCTGAGTCATGCCGGATGAACTCTTTAAAGACACAATGCTGTACCTGCATGAGGAATACAGCTACAAACGGCTCGTTAAACAGCCTCTTAATAGCTCACTTCATTACAAGTGAAAGTGTAACCTGCAAGACCAACAAGGTTACAATGAGGAGGATTGATTACAATACTCACAAATAGGATCATACACAATAGCAGACATCTTGTCAGCAGATCTATATGGACTTATTCACCAATGAGCATGGAAAACAAGGGTTTTTACTTGTCATGAAGGACATTTTTACATCAAAAGTATGGATTCCACCACTTGAAAACACAATGGCTGACTCCATAGCAGTAGAGCACCATAACAGGGGGCATGCTGGTCTATCATTTGCTAGCAAAAGTGAATTTTTTTTCAAGTCAAAAACTACAACATTTACAAAAATTTTACAAGAGTTCGTTTTTGTAAAAAAAATGAAGAAATATGATAAATTTTGCAAAAATCTTGAAGTTTTATGCTAGCCTATAGAAGAACCTGAGAAATCTAAAAAAAATGTTCATAATGTTTTTCATTTGATCAAAATCTCAGGTACTACTGCATGAAATGTCAATATTTTTGCAAAATGGGTATTATTTTCTCATTTTCTACAAAAAAGGATGCCTGTAAAATTTTTGTAAATGTCATTGTTTTTGACTTTAAAAAAATATGTTTACACAAGAAAATGGTGAACCAGCATACCCTCTGTTATAGTGTCCTATAGGTAGCAACAGCAGGAGAAAATTCTTAGAAGACGAGCCTTCAAAAACATTCCCAGAAATTTGAAGAAAAGAAACCATAGAGGCGAATCCCTCCAAAAGCTCAATTTAAATGTAGGTTCTATTTGCCAGCCCCATTGAACTTTAAGAAATACAACGAAGCTAACTACAAATTCATGCTTTCCAAAATCAAAAGGCTTTTATCACGTTCATATGCTTCACAAAGAAACAGATCCGAATTTGGAAAGGAGAAGAAAAATTGCTAGCATGAAACAAATTGAGGGGGGGGGAGAGGATTTGACCATGTAATACTGATCAAATCAGCTCAATAAAAATAAAATAAATGAATGATCACGATCGAAAAAAAACAGATCATCTCCTTCTCGGCCCAAATAAATCAAAACACAACAGCTATCCCGACATCCTGCATGTACGTACACAACCTATCGTCAAGAGGTCACGTTTTTACGACGTTATCATTAATAAACATTTCGAAAAACACACATTCGCCTGATAAAGAATTCATGCGCGAAACTACAAAATTTAAATATTTATCATCTTGAGAACTCGTAAGCGTCGTGTAAAAGAATAGCGTGACTTTTGTATTCGCTATACGAGCGTAATCAGAAATTCACATGTATTCAAGAGCTTTACGCCGGAGAAGCGCACTTGTATACGCGAGACTTTTGTAAACATTAATGACTACTTTCGTTAAAAGCAATTTTAAATTTCAAATAAAACGTTTGTTAAAATTTACCTACAACTAGTGTTTTGTTTTTTTATTGTAGGCATCTGCCCGCCTCCTACGTGCAAAAGCTCGTCAAAACATTCAGACAAATGAAAGTTGATCAAAAATTTATCGAGGATTTTATTCCCCCTTTCTTTTTCACGTAAAAAAAGGTTACACGTAACTTTTATCAGAACCGCAAACTTTATAATTGGCTAACGTTTATTACTACCTACCTATATAACACATCGTTGATTTTTTACACCCTCGCAGGAGTATAATCCCTTCTGCTAACGTTGCACTGCGCTACCATAGTCGAGGGTTCACTTTTTGTTACGTTAGAAAAGGTAAACTTGTAAATATATCCAGGATTAAGTACGTATGCGTTCGTCATCATTCATGAAATCATTCTTGTACCTACTTTAGAATTGGATAGATATATGTAATTGAACACTTCTAACAAGAAAGGTATCTCAACTAGCAGACTAATTTTTGAACTAAACAAAGTTTTTCGATACTTGGCGAATTTTTGAAAATCAAATTTGAGTCAAAAATGAGAAAATAAAAATAAAAACGTCACCGAATTGACCTAGAGAGTTGAAATTGACCATTCTATTTTTAATCCCTTCTCCTAATCGATTGAAGGTGATTTCAAGTAGTTCTGGAGCCTTCAGCTATATCTAGGAAATTTCAGTTTCTCAAAAAGTGCCATAAAAACTGCTTAGGTAAATCAACTCGAGCACGTATGATTTTTCCAAGAATTTCTTAATTGAAAACGTGAAAAACCTAAGACTCATTTTGAAAATAAGGAACACCCTGAACACAGATGGAGGCTCCAGAATGGTTTGAAATTAACAAAAGTCTACTCAGTCTGTTGGAATTTGGTTCGGATACCTCTAACTTCAACCTGAAATCATTTGGTAGAGGCTCCAGAATTGCTTAAGAAGGTTCGAAATCGTTTCCAATCGATTTGAATGGCTTGAAAATGGAGTACACATCAAATTCCAGCTTTCTAGCTCGATTTGATAAAACTTTGATTTTTTTTCTATTTTTGAACAAAAATTAGATTTTTAAAATTCGCCATTTAAATCGGAAAAAGCACTTCAACACCCAGAATGTTGAGTAATTACGTACCTACAGTTTTCCAAGTTGAACTGAAAATCAATTTTTGAAGATAGGGACGAGTATAGACTACACTAAAAATGAGCAAAATTTGTTCACATTTAAGTACTCTCAGTTATCCTAGATTGAAAACTGAAATGGCTACAAATTCCCTTTTAATTCAACGAATCATTGAGAAAATCTGTACATGAGTTGAAAAATGAAGTAATATTTTAATATACTAACTTTTTGTTTAGGAATAAAATTTAAAAAGTTATCAAAGCTCAAACTTTGATGATTCACCATTTTATAAAAATTAATTCACAAACAAATATAGGTACCTACTTTTTAAATTTTGGTCCGAGGCAAGAAGTTGTCATAACAAAATTAATTAATTTTTCAACGCCAGTAACTACATATTCATTTTCTCGATCATTTTTCAAATTCGCAGCCTTTCATTTCACAACTTAACCAAAAAATGGTGTCACTGATACTTTTCTCATTGATCAATGTTGTAATATTCCATATTCAAGACCAAGCAAGAACATTTGAAAATCACTTCTCTTGCAAAAAACAGCGCAATCTACTCGTACATGGCGAACATTCAGCTTCATTTCATTTTGCAAAACTCAAGTCCTACAATCGAACAAACAGTCAAGTTTTTTTTTTCATCAAATCGAAGATCAAATTTTCTCACTTCCATTATTCCATTCCAAATCTAGCATGTTCATTATCATGAGCTCTATTCAAAAACTACATACTTCTTCCAATATACCTAACATGTAAATTAAAAAATATTCATTACCTTAATGCGTGTGCTCGTAGCTGTTTACTTTGTTTCAGTTCTTCTAGTTCTATTCCGCTAAATGGCATGAAAACTTGTTGGACATCTGGATGGGTTTCAAATAAACTGAAACATAGAATTATCAACATTGACGGTCAATCACCAGTGGAAGCTATTTTTTAAAAGCTCACATCAGTACTGTTTTTCAAAAATAAGCTAACATGGCATTTGAAAAATGCAACAGGTGGGTAATTAGGTACATACTCGTATGTAGATATTGGGAACCATTGAAACAATAATCACTGGAAACGTAGGTAGTGAGCGAAAGAACTATAGCCATGATTACAAGAGAGTTTTTGCATTTGCTTTCGGTTTATTTCAAATAATTTTTCCAGTTTTGAAGTTTTGGTTGAATGTCGTTTTCTACTCTTTAAGGTATTTTCAAACATCGTAGCGGGAAACTTGATTTGTATTCGTTAGGTATAGGCATATCGAGCATGTGCTTTGCTTCAAATTCCTCGAACAATTTTTTCTGCATGTTTTTAAGATTCGCCATTCGCCCCTGCCATCATTTTTTATTTCAATAATACGAGTAAATAATAAGAAGCATTGCATATGATTAATTGATGGAGGCAATTCCGCCATCAACGACAACGACATCCACTTCACATATCATATTTATTTAGTCAACCGTTAACGAGATGATCCACGCGGAAATGAGAGAAGAATCTTAGCAGCACTAGAGTAAGTAGTCTACTTGTAGGCGTAGGCTGAGAATGGCGCCATTTTTATTGATGAGCGTAATATCCGAATTGAATAACTAGGCTATTTGGAGTCTTATTTTTTTTTCATCCAAGCAGCGTATTCCGTTCTTTATACCGTCCATTGAAATACACCGTGTAAAAAAGCTGGTAGCTGGTAAATAGCTGGCGTATAAATGAAGCCTGCTCGAGATGATCTTTGAAGTCGAGTTTCCCCACTAAATGAATTTCCCAAGAAAAAAAAACCACACGAACGAGTGAGTTTTTGAGGATACTTTGAAGTTATGCTATTGTATCTTTTTCAATTTACTTTTCGTCGAGTACGCCATTTAAAAGAACTATCTCCACAGGAAAGGGGAAGCAACGTTTATAGTAGTACGTCATGTCACGTTAAAGCAGCCTATTAAAAGCTCTCGATACTAATTAACGAGTGCATTGTATGTATTTAGAAGTTTTTAATCTTGCGAAGGTACTTTTATAGAACCTAATATGCGCTTACGTGGGTTGCTATTTACGTATATTTGAATAAATATCTGGTACTTTGTGAATATTTTCAAAAGAGATGCAATCCAAAACACTGTAAAATGAATAGGGAGGAAGTTGGTAAACTTGGAAAAAAAAGTAGCACTCAAAAAAGGCATGTCTGAAAAAAAAGGAGAGAATCACTGAACCAGGTCATAAAATAAATGCATGCTGAAGGATTGTTGACCGTGTGATTCGAAATACCTAAGTACGAATATTAAAAGATCATAAAACAAGGCCAAATAAAAAATGGATTTGTAAGTAATTTTCGCAAAAAAAATAAATAAAAAAAATTCCAAGATTAGCTTGAAATTGTGAAATTGACCAATAAACAAGGATTTTAAGATTATGGACCATTTCGACGAAAGACTCCCAGGGTTGAGAAAACTTTTTTTGAACATTAATCAACTCTTCAGCGGACTCAACAATACAAATTTTGAAAAGAGTTCCAAGGCAACTATTTTGAAACCATTTTCAAAAAAGAATCGAACTGTTGAAAATTCAATTCATTTTCAACTCTTTTAAAATCGCTTGCAAAATTCTCAAAACTTATTTATTTACCAATTTGTTTACACCTCGTACTACTGAAACACCATATCCAGAAAAGAATGACCAAATTCGATTTAATGCCCCAAAACACAGCACTTACAGCTATAGGTAAGATTATTTCTTTTTTATCGGCAATTTCGACAGCTCGTTGGGAGAATTTTTCACAGTAAGACAAAAGATGAAATTATAATGGAACAGAATCAAATGGTTGCGGGGGTTTTTGATTTTGAAAAATGTATATTTCAGAATTACTATATTTTCTATGTAGCATTATGCATAAAAATTAATTTTTGATCGCTTTTACAATAAATTTTTCGAATTCAACTTCGAAAATTTGATAAATTCTAAATTTTTACATTGAAATTGAGGTTCAAGTCTCATTTTCCCCTTCAAATTCCAAAAAAAAAAATCTCAAACTTCAGTTCCTTCACAATTTTTTTTCTAAATTTTAGAATTTCTAAAATGAAAATTTTCGAAATCAAAAACTGCGTGATACCTGATCCAACCTCATTCTGGTTTTGTTATAATACGAGTATGAACATTTTTCATTGTGAGCTGTCAATTGTTTGAAAAAAAAGGAAATTGAATGTTGAGTTGTGGCTCACATAGTCTCAAAAAAATTTAGGAAAAAATAGGAAAAATTTCCAGGTTACGGAACTTTATACTTTTTCATCAATTTGGCATTTTGTTCCCGTCTGCATAAGCTACATAATTATTTAAATCTGGCTCTGGAAAGTGTAAATCAGTAGAATGGACAAGTGGTAAAATAAGTACAATTACGTACGTACCTGCAGAAACTTGAGAGAAAAATATTTATGAAACACACATTTTTCAAAATTGCAACAAAATTTTTTTTCTTTTTTTCCCCTCAATTTCCAACAATTGTCAGTTCTGCATATCATTGATGGGGAATTTGAAACGGAAACACAGAAGGTAAGTAATTTTATTTTACGTCGCGGGAAAATTTTCAAAATGCCAAGCGTGACGCCGATTTTTGAAAACTTGAAAACAATTCTTGAATTCTTCACAACCTCCAGCCTTTAAAAACTTTGAAAAAATTTCGGTAAATTGTTGAAATTATGCCAGACTTTTCAAGACTGAGAGAAAATACGAATTTCTGACATTTTAATAATATCAGATTCTTAAAAACGTGGAGAAAAATTTGATCAAGTTTCAATATTTAGACTTTAGAGTGATCTGATTTCACAATATTTTGTCTGACTTTCAAGAACTTGGAAAAAAATCATATGAATTATTTCTTGACATGAAACAAAGCGTTCTTTCACTCTATGAATAACAAGCCATCAGCTATTCGCTGATTGCAAAGGGGTTTTTGCTTTTTGTTGGGTGCTTTTTAGTTTTTTTGATCACTGCCAAAAGCAAGAAATTTACAGAGTAATGAATTTGCAAAAAAAATAAAATAAAAGAAAACTGAATAAATAAAGCTTCTGGCTTTGGCTAGCTTTCAAGTTTTAGCTTTTAACCCCCCCTCTTCCACAGCTTTCAGCTAGCTTTCCTGCTTTCCATCCGCATTATGTACATTCGAATCAAAATCGCATCACCTTTTTTTAAATAGGTACCTATCTTTCAACTTACAAGTTATTTATTAATTGAAAAACTATTCGGTATTCGACATAGAACATGTTGAATGAATAATAATATTAATAATTGATGAAAAAAATCATCAAAATGTGACACATCACACATCACATTTGACATTTCGTCAAAAACGTCGCCTATACGCGGCGATGACGTCACGTAGACTCTATGCACTCTCCTATCCAAATCACAGAATGGGTCTCTCCGAAATACTATTCACTGATTGGCTACAAACTAAATTGAAAATAATCAATTGCAATAGGGTTTATGCTGCTAGCAGCAAAAACCCTAAAAATTGCGAATAATTCGTTCGCGAACGATTCTTCTTTTCTGAGCAAATCGTTCGCGAACGATTTTCTCATAAGCGATGAATCATTCATGATTCAAGAACGGCTGGATCACTTGAGAAATAAAATCATAAATGATGCACGGTCGATAAGACAAAACGGAGCATTCTTTCAACTGTCAATGCAAATATTCGTGAATGATTCGTTCGCGAACGATTTGCTGGGAGGAGAAAAATTGTTCACGAACGAATGAATCACCAAAAAATTAGTTCAGGTGCAGACTATAACCACAGAACCGGACATTTTTCAATTCTGTTAGCAAAACGTGAACTCAATTCATTCGCGAACGATTTGCTCAGATGCTCAGAATCGACAGATCATTCGAGAGCTACACTGCATTACTCCTATAAATCGAATTTAGCGGAAGAGAACGAGGCAAAATTTGAATTTTTCTAATCCATCAATCAAATTTAAAGATGATTCGTTCGCGAACGATTTGATCATAGGTGGAAAAGGAAAAATCATTGGCGAATTGAATGATCACCAATTACGCAAACTAAATCAAAATACTCTCAGAAAGACTTGACATTGAAAATCCATCAATAAAAATTAAAGTCGAATCGTTCGCGAACGAATCGTTCAGAAATTATGAATCATTCGAGAACGACTAAATCTCTTGGAAATCAAATCAGACGACACACGACATAACAAAACAAAACGTTCTTCAGTCGAACAATAAAAATTGTGAATGTGTAATTCGTTCTCGAACGATTTGCTCGGAGAAGAAAAGTCGTTCGCAAACGAATAAATCACTTAAAAAATCAAATCGCGAATAGACACATCACATAATTTGATCATTTTAATGCTTTCATCAAAACCGAACTCAAAAAATTGAAGTCGATTCGTTCGCGAACGATTCACTCACAAATGATGAATCATTTGAGAAGGACTGAATCTCTTGGAAATAAAATCAGACGATATACGATATAACAAAACAAAACGTTCTTCAATCTAACAAGAAAAATTGTGAATAATTCGTTCGCGAACGATTTGCTCAGATATAAAAAAAAACGTTCGCAAACGAATAAACCACTAAAAAAATCAAATCACGAACACTAACAGACAGCTAGATCACAAAATTTGATAATTTTAATGTTGTCATCAAAACTGGACCCAATTCTCAATCTGTTCGCGAACGATTTGTTCAGAATCGAAAAATCATTCAAGAAAGACTAAATCACTCAGTTCATTCGTGATCGAATTACTTGTGAACAATTAACCGAGGACGAACGATTTTAAATTTCAAAACCAGAAAATCGGTTCGAAAGACAATGACTAGCGGTCCGCTCTCGCATTGAGGAAAACCAGTACAGATAGGCTCAAGTATTGTAAGCTGAAATAAAACTGTTCTTCGCGTATTTTCGTAATAAATTTCAACCCCATCAAAAGAGAAAAACCTTCATCACGAAAAAACCACCAAAGGTTCAAGCACGAATTGCCTTCACACAGAACACACAACAAAACCCAAACTATCCACTTAACTCGACATTCACCATCAAGACCTAGGTACCTAATTCGAATCATCTCGCACACGCACACGATTAGATAGCAATCGGTTTCCAAAAAATTACCTCAATAGCTCGGCGAATTTTCCACACATTTGGTTCGTCATAATGGGACGACGTTAAACAAAAAGACTGCCGAGCCGATAGTAACTATAGCGCACCGCATCACTCAACACACGTATACCCTTTTTCCTTTTTCGTATCACCGGCAAATAAAACTTTCACGTAATCGAGGCCCAATTATCAGAAAATAAGCCTTTTCGATGCTTTATTTGTATTCCGACAACGTGAAATAATATCAACTCGCCGTATTTATTGGCGGTACCTACGCTTTATTTTCTCCGCATTACACAGGTACGCCATTAAATTTCAAAACCTATTTGAACTAATTTTGAAGATTAAATTTTCAGAGACGGATTATTCCACAGAGATTTGTGTTCAAGCTGAAAATGCTCTAAACGCTACAAAAGCTCGTCGTAAAATCCGCACCCTCGGTCTATACACAAAGCTTTCCGCCCAACCTTGGCCCCCGCCCTACTTCACTATTAGCCAAGCATTCGCTAAATTTATTAAATTAATATTTCCACTAATTACTTAATTAAATTTCGCCTTTCGTTAACCTCTCTCTCTCTCTCTATCTCTCGGTGAACAATCGGCCGTCGTCGTGTAATTGCGGTTCGTCTCCGAAATCCCAAATTGTGATTTAAAAAGCTTACTTACGTTTGTAATTTGGACGACGCGACGACTCAACGCAGCACGACGACGATGTTGACGTTGTTTTAGAGATATTCGCTACTCTTAGTCGTATTTCGACTTCCCTTATGTTTACGTGTGATACAAATACATCTCCAAGCAGTAATTAGGTAGTAGCTAGGTGTACCGAGACATTCAGTAAGTGGTTTTCTTTTTTCCACGCTATACACTCGCTGTTCTATTAACTTCTAAATAAACGTTTTATTCCTCGAGGAGTTTCAATTATCAACAACAAAGGTATCAAAAGAGAGAAAAAAGTTGCTTTAAAAAAATGTACATACTGCAAACATTTGTTTTAGTTAAAAAACCAGCTAATGGAATACGGGGTTTCATACATGAAAAACGTGCACATTAAACTCGATTTGTTGAAGAGAAACCGAACTTGAAAAGGTAGGTAGAAATATGTTCACCTAAATTCAGTAATTAAATTTGGGATTATTTTCTGGAAAAACAATTTAATAGGTAACTAATTAGGACGAATAAAAAGTTGAATGGTTCAACTCATTTCTCCTAATTCTGAATTGATCATCATTTTTAGGGTTAGGTAATCAGGTTCCAGAAATCTCAATGCTCATTGCTCACAAAGACCATCCAGGAATCGTTAAGATGAAAATCGTTTACAAAACGGTCAATTTTAGACCATTCCAGAGCTTTCGCAGCTTCCCTTCAAATTTCAAATTTCTTTGGAAAAAGGACCAAAAACGAACAGTTATCGCGAAGTTTCAAGAGTGCCAGTTCAAAGTACATTTTTCACCAATTTGAAAATTCCAGAAAAGATGAACAAGATTTTCAAAAATGACATCAGGGTCGTAGAGGGAGGGGGGGCTAAATGGGGCAATTTGCCTCGGGCCCTCTGATTGGAGGCAGGTGATTCGTGAATTCGAGAAGACGAATCGAAAAGAGCAGGTATTTTTTTCACAAGTTGTAAATCTCAAATTTGAAAAAAAATTCCAAAATCGTCAATTTTTGAAAGAAATTACTCAAAACATGGTCTACCCTCCAAAGTCGACCTTCCGAATCGATAGCAACCATTTTCGAACTGATTTTGGAGCCTCCAGTAAAAGTTTTTTTTCCTCCGGCAATTTCAAATCGCTCTGGAAAGTGTTCTTGAAGTCGATTTTAAAGGATAAAAGAAGTTACGATTGATTCGTTGCAAAAATTGACAATTTTGGATTTTTTTCAAAATTAAGATTTCCAACGTGTAGAAAAAAACGCTCTTTTTAACTCGTCTCCGCAGATTTGCGATTCACCTGCACCAATTAATTTGGAACGTTGAACTTGTGTATTAGTCCAGGAAAAATAGCATTCCATTGGGAAAAATGGGGGAGAAAGCTGAATTTTGGTATACTGGTCCATTTTTTTGTGCTGAACACGAATCCGATGAGTCCCCGGTCGTCCCCGGTGTGCGTTCTCCCCTATTGTGGATCTAAGCCCCCCAAAACCAGTTTTTTGCAATTTTCTCCCCCGCATTGCATTTTAGCGAGAAATAGGTGGTCGGATCAGAATCTACGTCAAATTTCCGATCTAGTGATATATCAACTTTCTTTCTACCCCCAAGGGGGGTGGAACCACAACCATTCAAAAAAGGGGGTTCCCCAAAAAATACATAGGGGCTGTAGGCGCCTAAGAGGGGTGAAATGGTCCCCAAAAGCGTTTAACATGAAAGGTGGGTACCATAGAGAAACCTCTGCGCAAAAAATTTCAGATCCACACCCCCTACCCTTTTTGCGGAGCCCCCCTTTTTGAAATTTCAGTAGCACTTTTCTCAGCCCCATTTCAACCGATTTTGAAAATTTTTCTAGAAGTTATGTATATTCTTGATAGGTATTCACACAAAAATTTTCAACCCCCTCCCCTCAAATTTACCCCTCAAAATGGCGTTTTTTTCATTTTTTTATGCCTATTAACAATCAAGATTGCGAGGTACAATTTTGTAAACACGTTTTTTGGATGTATTTTTGGCCCCCAAACATCATATACTATATTAGAAATTTTTGCTGTGGTGCGCCGTGGTGAAAACTTGGAATAATGTATCGTAGGGGGGTGGGGGGTGAAATGGGAATTTTGAAAAAAATAACTATCAATGAGTAGGGTGTCGTTTTCATATGATTCGATACCGCTGAGCACGAATATGACCTCAGATTTTCTGCTACACTCACCTACCCCTCTCCAGAGCCCCTCAGCCCCCTCAATTTTCACGATTTTCGAAATATAGTTATCTTGATGATGTTGGTGTCGTTTTCATATGATTCGATACCGCTGAGCACGAATATGACCTCAGATTTTCTGCTACAATCACTTACCCCTCTCCAGAGCCCCTCAGCTCCCTCAATTTTCACAATTTTCGAAATGAAGTTATTTTCGTGATGTTGGTTTCATTGCTATGAGAAAATTACATAAGTTCATTGTTATTGTACATAAAATTTCTCGTAGAATCAGCTACAGCACATGGCTCCCCCTCGAGGGGGGTGGATCCTTCAATTTTTTTCCACGCAGAAAACGCAACAAATCTGTATGTGTACTGGACTGTATAGGTCTGCGGAGCATATGTGGCATAATAATTATTCATGATAACTGTAACTTGAGTATGTATGAGTATGTATTTTATAATTCAATGACTACCTACATAAAAAATCACAAGAAAAAAATATGGTAACGAGACCACAGTGCAGTACACATACAGATTTGTTGCGTTTTCTGCGTGAAAAAAAATTGAAGGATCCACCCCCCTCGAGGGGGAGCCATGTGCTGTAGCTGATTCTACGAGAAATTTTATGTACAATAACAATGAACTTATGTAATTTTCCCATAGCAATGAAACCAACATCACGAAAATAACTTCATTTCGAAAATTGTGAAAATTGAGGGAGCTGAGGGGCTCTGGAGAGGGGTAAGTGATTGTAGCAGAAAATCTGAGGTCATATTCGTGCTCAGCGGTATCGAATCATATGAAAACGACACCAACATCATCAAGATAACTATATTTCGAAAATCGTGAAAATTGAGGGGGCTGAGGGGCTCTGGAGAGGGGTAGGTGAGTGTAGCAGAAAATCTGAGGTCATATTCGTGCTCAGCGGTATCGAATCATATGAAAACGACACCCTACTCATTGATAGTTATTTTTTTCAAAATTCCCATTTCACCCCCCACCCCCCTACGATACATTATTCCAAGTTTTCACCACGGCGCACCACAGCAAAAATTTCTAATATAGTATATGATGTTTGGGGGCCAAAAATACATCCAAAAAACGTGTTTACAAAATTGTACCTCGCAATCTTGATTGTTAATAGGCATAAAAAAATGAAAAAAACGCCATTTTGAGGGGTAAATTTGAGGGGAGGGGGTTGAAAATTTTTGTGTGAATACCTATCAAGGATATACATAACTTCCAGAAAAATTTTCAAAATCGGTTGAAATGGGGCTGAGAAAAGTGCTACTGAAATTTCAAAAAGGGGGGCTCCGCAAAAAGGGTAGGGGGTGTGGATCTGAAATTTTTTGCGCAGAGGTTTCTCTATGGTACCCACCTTTCATGTTAAACGCTTTTGGGGACCATTTCACCCCTCTTAGGCGCCTACAGCCCTTATGTATTTTTTGGGGAACCCCCTTTTTTGAATGGTTGTGGTTCCACCCCCCTTGGGGGTAGAAAGAAAGTTGATATATCACTAGATCGGAAATTTGACGTAGATTCTGATCCGACCACCTATTTCTCGCTAAAATGCAATGCGGGGGAGAAAATTGCAAAAAACTGGTTTTGGGGGGCTTAGATCCACAATAGGGGAGAACGCACACCGGGGACGACCGGGGACTCATCGGATTCGTGTTCAGCACAAAAAAATGGACCAGTATACCAAAATTCAGCTTTCTCCCCCATTTTTCCCAATGACCCTTTTTTTTCATCTAATTTTCCTGGACTATATGACAAAATTCAATTTTCAGCCGCTGAAGTTGATTACAACCTATTCCCGGAGCCATTTAATGATTTAAAATTGCTGTGGGAAGGGGGGGAGTCTACCTTTGTTGGAGGCCACGAACGCTTTTTTATTGGAACATCATTCGATGTGCCTGCATAACCGACCAACTCGAAAACATTCATAATTTCGTAATTGAACTATATTAGAGCCTCGAAAGTGATTTGAAATCACTGAAGAAAATTTAATAATCATGATAGAGGCTCCAAAATGAGCTAAAAAGGATTGTTTTCAAGTCAGAAGATCATGAACACAGACACCCTAGACGATATCTCAACAAGAAATCGAGGTGTATAGTTTTTTTTTTTTTTCATATAGTTATTTAATGCTTTTACTGTTACAAAGAAAACTTTTCTCATTTTTCCTCGAATTGATAAATTGGTCAAAAATTCACTTTTGAAGTGACACTTCTGGTCCTGGAATTTTGCATTAACGATCTGAAACAATCGAGAGGGTATCCAATACGCGCCAAACAAAGTTATAAGAGCTCAAGGTACGAGTAATTTTTGTCCTTTCAGAAATTTAAAATTTCCAGAAAATACTGAAAACTCACCGGAAGCTCCAGAATGGCCGAAAACTGGTTAATTTCGTCGTAGGTGGATGGTGGGGGGAGGATTGAAATGAAGTAAGTAATTATTCACACTGGTACATAAATTTCTCGAATATTTAAAAATTCGCCTAAAAAAATTGTAAATGCAAAAGTCGTAATAACAAGATTTGTTCAGTTTTCGATAAACTGTCCATTTTTTTGCATTGTGACATTTTTTCCTCTCAAAATCTCTTTGTAGTCCATTCAAGTTACGTGTTGGGCAAGAAATCATACGAGCAGATTTTGCTCTTTTTTTTAAAAACGTACTTTCACAATACACACCCACGAAGTCAGAGGTGAATTTTGACTGAAATTTTTTAAAATGTTATTTGGTCCTTCAATTTTCAAAAAAAATGGGTAACAACTTCAAGCAACATTTTTTTACAAGGAAACCTCTCGAGGTGTCTGCCTCTGATTCGAACGGGACCGCGATTTTCAGATACAGCATGGTCTGAAATCCTTCGCAACTCAAATTTCAGCTGCGCAAATTGATTAATCGAAGAACGAATCCGCGTATTTACGGCGAACTGCTTATGCAATTTTATTAACGTTTCTGAATTACTACGGTTCGCGGAGAATACAGATTTGAAGGCAACACAAGCCGCACTGTAATGTCGGCTGAATTCAATTTCGATCTTTGTCAGTCACTTTTTAATGTGGGTTCAAAGCGTCGATTTTAAAAAATGAGCACTCTTAATGGATTTGGTGAATTTTGGTGTAATAGGGTATGCTGTTCAATTGACCAAATCACAAACAAGCCATCAGCTATTCGCTGATTACAAGAGAGTTTTTGCTGTTTTCAAATTTATTTAAATGGATTTAATCGGAAATTCACAAAACAAAATACTAACTATAGACATCAATACGGTTCAAACTTTAAAATTTTTACACTTCCAATTTTTGTCGATTCATCAACATTTTCTTCTTTGTCGTCAAGTAACTCGTCCTTCTCATACCGTTCCAGCCATTATAACATCGTAAATTTTTCGCTTATATGTATACGTTTTCTTTTTTGTTGCTAGCATTGCACTGTTCTCGTAAGAATTTAAACATAGCTCCAGTATTTCCATTTTCTATATCCATTTGTTTTATTATGTCTAAGAAAGTGTTGCGCAGCTTCGTTTTTAAAGTAACATCGGTTATCTGGTTGTAATGAGACTTCAACAATTCAAACAGTGGATCGTCGTCACCTGAAAGTGGTTCTTTATGAACCACTGACAATAATTGAGTCATTATTGGCGACTTTTGGGTCTCTTCGACGTCATTTTGGAAAGTGGTTTCCAAAAATTCGAAGAACCCGGCATCAGAATTTTTTGCATATTGCTTAGCATTTTAATAATTAAAATTCTACGACGACGTTGACGACGACGTTGACGACTATGAAAAAGTGATTACAATAGAGTTTTTTCGCGCTTCGCGCAAAAACTCTAAAAAGTTGAGCTTTGAAAAAAAAATTACGTTGGAAAACGAAAGCTTTGAAAAATCTCAAATCCTTCATTTCCAACAAAACAAATTAATATTAGAAACTAGAAATTTTTTTCAAAAGTAAATTCAACAACAGGAGTAAAAAGCATTAACCAAAAGCACTTTTTGAAAATATTTTTAAAGCATTGGAAAAAATCGTGGTCACGATAGTGAAAAAGGTCATCAGGCAATTTACAATTTGAGCTAAAATAAAAACTTGGTGATAGAAATGCCATGGATCAAAAAATGAAAAAAAATCTGGGTCACCAAGAGAAGATTTTTTAATCAAGTCATAAAAATCTTGCCGTACAAAGACATTTCTATCACCAAGTTTTCATTTCAGCTCAAATTGTCAACTGCCTGACGACTTTTTATATTATCGTGATTACGATTTTTTTCTTATTCATTTTTTAAAATGTTTTCAAAAAATGCTTTTGACAAATGTTTTTTACTCGCGCGTTGTTGAATTATTTTTGAAAAAAAGTTCCAATTTAGATTCATTTGTTGTGTCGGAAATTGAGCATTTGAGCTTTTTCAAAACTTTTATTTTCCAATGGGTATGATTTATCGTTATGACAGAAAAAGTGAATCGCACGACAGAATAGGTGGCTTAAACGACAGGCCCGACTAATAAAAGAAATCGAACGACAGATAAATTATTCGCCCGACAATTGTAAAAAAAAATCACGACAGATATATTCGTTAACACGTCTATTTTTATTAAAAAAAAATCTTTCAACACATCTTTTTAGCCAAATTTCCGTAAAAAATGATGGCTATTGCGGTAGGCCTGACTTTGAGGGAAAAAGTTGTGGGTCAAAAATTTTGATATTTTTCGATGTTTTGAGCTTAAACTAGACGATTCCCAGTGTGTCCAATTTTATATTGATTTCTAGATTTTTTGCTAATTTTTGATATATCAATTCAAAAATGGACCATTTTCAGCGATTTATGAATTTTTTTTAGAAATGTGAGAGCTATTCTGCAAAAATTATAAAAATTAGTTCTGAAACTAATATCAACTTCTCCTAACTGAATTGAAGGGCTTCACGGAAAAGAGACCTTGATCAATTTTTTTTCACTGATTTTTACAAGTTCAAATGGACTCAAAATTTTTTCCAGTATAAGCAAACATTTTCCAATTCGTTTTTCAATATCACTGAATATGGTGGAATTGATGAAAAAAAATATTTTGAATTGTAAAAATCAGAAAAACAAAATAATTGACTAAGGCCCCTTTTCTATGGAACCCCTCAATTTCACCATTTCTGGCCATTCTGAAGCCTCTACAGCAATTTTCGATTTTTTCCAAAACTTTATTTTTTCTCCACAAAGAGTGAACTGCAGCTTCCAGCGATTTTTTTAATTTTCTGCAAAAATTAAGTTTGGCTCAACGGTCAAGAGGAGCGTTGAAAGTCTTTGATAATTTTATTCCTGTCGCTTAGACATGCTTTTTTGGCGGGGGAAGTTGTCGTGATTCATATTTAAAAATAGTTGTGAGGATGCATTATTTTGCAGGTGAAACCCTGCCGTTTTAAGGACCTAACTTGTCGCTACCACAAATTTTATTGTCGTTTGCTGGTGTCGTTCAAACAACCTTAATACAACCTTTTCTGTCGTGCAATTACATATTTCCTTTTTCCAAAATGATTTTTCTTCGAAAGCTTAAATTTTTTGTGATTTTGTCAATCGAGCAGGGTACCCTATTACACTGTTCAAAGCAATTTTTCCCCACCATGGGAACCTAGAGAAACTCCAAAGAGTTCTATCAGATTTATGAGGGAAAAATCGTTTGTGGAGAAAATTTTTGAAATTTGCGAGAACGACTGTGCCTTGTCTAAACTTCACCTCCCTGACGATGATTTAAAATTTTTCCAGAATTTCAAAATTTCTCCAGAAGGCGTAGAAATCAATTTGGGTGGCTAAAAATTGAGTCATGGCTATTCTCGACGTGTAAAAAAATGACCCACATTCAAGCAAATTTCCAAGCGGACAATTAAGTAAGCTTTTTTGACCAGATTCCCTCGAGTATTAGGAATTTTATTAATAAAATTTATTAAAAATAAAATACTTATTCAGTTGATTTTAGATCTTAAATTAATTATTCAATAATGAAAAGGAAATAATTTCTGTCAAATTCTGTAGAAGTTGAGATAGTGTGAAGGATGTCAGAGGACTATTCGTCTTTGATGAATTTCTACCGCTTGATTAAATCGTAACTGCAGATGATGCACTTCTGAAACGTTCAAAACTTGACCACAACTTGATTAGAAAATTGAAAAAATTAGCTCTTTCTGAAAAATACCTCGTTCTGGAGAAATTCTATTTCACCTGTCCCTCCGAAATAAAATGAAGAAAAGGGCTATTGTGATAGTATAGCCTGAAAATGTGGCAAAAAACCCTCTTGATATACGAAAAAAAATCGTCGTCTTGGTATATTATGGAGAAAAAGTTACCTTCCAGAAAATTTCTATCTCCGAAAGTAACAAAGCTGATTCAGAATTGTCTCATCCATTTATTCGATGGGAAGAAACCTCGAACAGCCATTTCTCCAAATCATTTTACTTCGAAGACTGATTCCCTGAATCCAGAATCTCGAATAAATTACATTCCCGATACTCTAAAACTGACTTCTAGAATCGTCGCATTTCACAGTCCAATTTCCCGAATAGGTACAAGCAAGCAAGTAGGTACGTGGACCAATTCTTTCTCAATTTTCTGCCTTCAAGCAATTCTCAAAAACTGTTTCAAGAGACAAACAAGAGAGGGTTTTTGTAAAACCATAGGTAATGATACGAGAGATGACCTACAAATTGTGTATGTAGAACTGAGCGAAAATGGCTGAACATCAAAAAGTACACTAATTCCATTCGCATTTTTTCACATGGGCTTCTAAGCGATCAAAAATGCCAAATTTTTAACATTTTACAATCAACTCGACACACGTATAGAAATCCTTTCCAAGTACACCGCAATAAATTGGAACACCTTTTACATAGGTACAATTAATAACACCGATCACTTTTCCAATCTAATTTCAATTCAAAGCACGTTCTCTTTCTTACAACACCACTTTGGCAATAAACTTCATATTGCGATACCTCGTCGTCGTGGTACCTCATTAATACATCACCATTCAAAAACGCCCTTTCCCTTTAACACCCTCATTTCGCGACAACACCTTCTTATAAGTACGAGCTAACGAAATGTTTAAACGATAAAAACCAATCCGAGCGTAAAATTGGCTAAAATTATTCATTTAAAAGATATATACTCGAGCGGGTTGCTTTACAGCGAGAGCGCTATGTTTATGAATAATTTAAAAGTGTACTCGCAATGACAATTTGATCGCGGAAATTATGGTTTTAATACAATTCAGCGGTTTTCTATTGACAACGAACACTAGAACGTTTTCGATATTGCAACGTGTTTTCGGAAACCGCTAAAATTACTAAAGGAATTGCGGGTTACGCCCTCGTACCGCAAATAGAAATGAAATTCTATCGTACCCGGGGTACCCTTCTGCCCCTGCTGCTGTTGTGTCGAAGCGTCGTCGTTCAAATTTTCACTTATCTAAGTTTTGTTAAATGAAAGGAAACTACACAGTGTAGTAGTTGATGAGATGCTAACTTGATCACTGCTGCGCCATCCCCAACCCCAATAACCCATTCCCCAATCCCAAAGCTATGCCACGGCACGCTGAGCGTTATTATTGTTAAAACGTATTGAAAATTCATGATATTCCTTTTATCTGTAATCTGGCTTCGTGTCTGCCCCCTCCCCTGCTCGCCCTCTTGCCATCTAAAACGACAGCATCAGGCAGACGAGTGGATGGAACAGAGACGAGCATACCGATGTAAAATTAGCGAAAATACTTGAACGCGCAGAAAAAGCTCTCGTTTTATCGATGCCTCGAATATGACGTATTCGAGTCAATTAATTTCACCGCCGAACATCCATGCAAATTGGTTCTCCCCTCGCTCTGTTACGTCAAATTAGCGCGAATTTATCAAACAGCAGTTGCACCACTACACCGTCCATCGTCCACCGTCCACGAGAATCGCAGCAAAAAAAATCTCTAACCTAAAGGAAAAGGTCTCTGAGAAGAAACGAAAGCACGAGAGAGAAAAAAAGGCTAAAGACGACGCCGATGTTCGTTTTCACGCACCATTCGAGATAGAATATTCCTTTTCGGCTGATTTTCTCCGAGTAAATATTTCTTATATACGCGAGCCAGGTATTCAAGTTTTAAATTAAATTACCCGAGGATCGATTCGTCCGAATAGACGAATCAAACAAGCTTCGGGTTACACATACGTTGTTCGTCCGGTTAGGCGGCGAGAGGCCATGTGTAGTATAACGAGAAGGGAAACGAGCAACAGAGAGGCTGAAGGGATGAGGTCAGACTCAAACTCGTAAATTCTTTCCTTCCGGTTTGTATTTGTTTAGTGAAATTAGATATTGGTAGAGATTTTATCTATTTGTACCGAGCGTTGAATGGAAATATGTAAGTACATATCTATCATACAGAAGGATATTTCGAGCGGTATTATTGATATCTAGGTAAGTAACATTTGTACCTACTGGTATAAGGAAGGGTAACACAGATTACAGAAAATTGTGATAGTGCTGTGGTCATTAATTGTAATGTAAAGCTATCCAGTCCAGTTGATGCCCTATAGGCGAGAAATGGCTGGTTTGAAAGGATTATAATTACTGTATTACCTACAAAATCGATCAGACAATCACAAAAATTTGATAAATAATAGCAACAGTATCCAAAAGTATCCTTTGACAATTTTCCACTGTATTTTGATGATTATAGAAAGCACTCCCGCAAAGCAAAAAATTAAAAGGAGAAAAATTCACTGTGCACCACCGACTACTGTTGCAAATTAATGGACACACTGATTACTCATCAAATAAATTTGAAGTGATTTGACAAACCAATTAACGTTCATTTGATGATTTTCAAATTCATCCTGAAAATCAACCAACATTTAGTCAAATCTTCTGCGCGCGCATCTTTTAATCAAAAAATTTGCCGGTGTTTTTGATTGAGCAGGAGCACATTTTATTTTCTCATTGCAACTGCTAGTTGAGTAGTTTTGCTTGTGTATTTTTAAAAATGTCATTGTCCAAAGAATTCATTTCAGAGTTTATTGCTGTGTACCAATAAGACCAACCCTGTCTCTGGTTGGTCACATCTGCGGATTATCACAATAAAGAAAAGCGATCAAAAGTGTATGAGAACCTCCAACACATTGCTTGCAAAAAATTCAATCTTCTGCGACCATACTGGATGTAAAGAAAAAAATTAATTCTTTGCGTACCGCCTGGAAGGCGGCTGATTCTAAGCTTAAAAGATCAAAAGTTTCTGGAGCTGGCACTGAAGAGTTGCTGTATCCATATTGTGGTACTATAAAGAGCTAGAATTCATGAGAGACACATGGAAGCTCGGCCTTCAATTACCAGTACAGAAGTAAGCATTATCAATTTATCATTCATAGGTAATTGTTCAATAGCGATCAGCTGTACTGTATTGTAACGTAGTGTTACTTTGTACGTCATTCAGGATGACTTGACTGAACTTGAGGCAGCAGTTGAAAATCCGGCTACAGCAGGTCCTTCTACAGCTTCAAATTCAAGCAGTGTAAGTAGTAAGCGGGGCACTTTGGGGGTCCTAGACTTTCCGGAGCCGACCCAAAGTGTCCAGTCTACTTTTTTTTTTCAAATTTTTTTTGCATTTTTATTTTTTATATTTTTTTATTCTTTATAATTTTTTTTACATTTTTTATTTTTTACAATTATAACAATTAACAAACTTATAAACTTAAGAAGATTGGTGTAGCGTTAAGAATACTGATTTTCCGCGCAAATCTGTGTAAGTGATGCGAAGATTTTTTTCTTCTTTCCACATCTGCAGCTTCTCATCTGTATTGAATAGGTGAGTATATCGAGAAGGTAAGTGAAACAGATATTCATCTGTCTCAACAACAACTGATTGTCCATAGACAGTTTTGCATTTGAAGAATGTCTTAACGTTGAAAGTAGTACCAATGGTAAAGTTGGTAAATTTTTCAAAGGGCTTCTTCTCGTTGACATCATTAAAGTTTTTGATAGAGACGTCCATCGTGTACGAGTATCAGATGTACAATGACTCGGAGATGTTGGTGTAGCTCTATTTATACATTTCCAAAAGTAGTGGGGTGTTGAATTTTAGTCAATTTACTATTAATCAATTGGGAATGTGTGTGAAATGATTGTTGGGTGACCTCTAATTATCAGTAATTGCACCGAATATTTTCATTTAAATTGTATAAAACTATATATCGTTGGAAAGAGGATAAAAAACGATACATTTTGAACAAAACCGGTGTCAAGTAATTTGTCATATTTTTGAGAACATCTTCAACTGAAACTTTGAATTGAATTACAGTCCGACCTCACTAAGTGGAAGCCCAAGGGAAACAGATTTTTTTCCACTTATATAGGTTTTCCACTAAAGTAGGTTTCAGTTATACAGGTTGAACAAATTGGAATTCCAGCAATAGAGGTTTTATTTGTTTTGAGTGGCAGAACCTCTGTAACTGAAATGTTATTTTCGTTTTACCTCTATTAGTGAAATTCCTTTCCTTCTTACCTCTTCAACTGAAGCATTTATCATAACAGCACCTTTGGAGATAAGAAGGAAAGGAATTTCACTAATAGAGGTAAAACGAAAGTAACATTCAGTTACAGAGGTTCTGCTACTCCAATCAAAATTTCACTGAGGTAAGAAGGAAAATAATTCCACTAATAGAGGTAAAATGAAAGTAACATTCCAGTTTCAGAGGTTCGGCTACTCAAAACATAATTCCACTTATATAGGTTCCATTTCCATTTATGAAGGTTTCTTTAACATAGGTTTAGATAGGGAAGTGCTAGGGAAACGAATTTTGTTCCATTTATAGAGGTTTTCCACTTACATAAGTGCCACTTAGCGAGGTTGGACTGTATTTCAAATACTGTAACAAGTGACTGAACACTCATAGTGCTCAAAAGGTAGCATTTTTTATGCTCTTTCCAACGATATATAGATTTGTATAATTTAGATGAAAATAGTCGCTATAATATGTGATAATAGAGGACCTTCAATAATTACTGTAGACATTTTCCTCACTTATAAGCATACTTACAAAGTGAAATTCAAAAGTACCCATACCATTCGATAGACATATCAATCATCTTTCGACCATGCTAAAAAAATTTTAGTAAAAGGTACTCCATAAAAAGAAATTAACGAAAAACTTCAAAAATGCACATTTCGCCATAACAACAATGTGTTTTCTGGGCCTGATAATCGTAAAAATGCGGCGTTGCTGTTAGCAGCGGTTCCGGCCTGTTAAATGAAGAGGGTCGTGAGCAAGCGCACCACCAACTTCTTGCGTCACCTAAAATGCTAGATACTGAAGCAACTCATATTGTCATTTCACATGTTAGCTCAGTACTTTTTGAATGTATGCATTACGTAGATCAAATTATTAATTATCATAATTGTATTTTCATAAAATGGAATTCCCGCCAACGCCACCACCAACTCCACCACCAACGTAAGTACTGTACTCTTAATTTCAATTATTATAGTGTAATCACGATAACTCCGAGGTATTTCTTCTTCAACTTACATTGTTAACTCAAAAACTACAATAAATTCAAGCAACTTTCACCCTTCAGCTTCGAGTTATCGTGATTCCACTGTATTTTTTCACAAATTATAGTTGCTAAGATAATACTGATTTTCAGGAAAGTGAAAGAACCCAGAACACTGCAGTGGCTGGCAGCCCAGGCTGTAATACAAATAGACGATTGGGGTAACTATATTTCAGCTGAAGAAATGCATGTACCACCAGTGATCATACGCAGGTTGAATATTACAGCCTTGAATATACTACTAAACTTGAATGACGATGATGACGACGACGAAGATGATGAGGAAAACAATGAGCCTGTCATCGATTTATCAACGCCACCACAAAGGTAATTTTATGTATATGTGTATAAAAAAGTAGCATAATAGTAACAACATATAATAAACACAAACTGAACGTATTCGCAGTCATAAACACAAGCTGTACACATTTGTATCAAATGTGTACAGCTTGTGTTTGTTACCGCGAATGCGTTCAGTTCATGACTGCGAACACGAAGGTGTTCTGTTTGTGAACGCGCACTATATAAGAATAGTATACCCCCCACCAGTCATATAACCACGAGATGCTGCTCAAGATAAAATAACAGCTGTTTGTTTGTTTTTTTCAGTCCTGGGCCAAGTTATTTTGAATTAAATCCGGTCCCACCCTATGAAGGATGGGAAACTCCCTCCTGGAGCTCTTACAACTATTAGGATGAAGATCTGAACACTTCAGTGGTGTTGTATCACCATTATACATGGGCCTCTGGATTTCAAGAAGCACTGTAAAGGAGCGCGACTATGACAACAACGACGACGTAGATTTCACATTAAAATTGACTTTTTAAAATTTTTTCAGGAATGATTCAACGGAACATGATGACAACGAAGCGCACAACAAAAACGATGACGATGTCCTGCAAGATGAGCCTTCACCGAAAAGGAAGAAGAAGTGATTACTTTAATTGTCATTGAATAATCATTCGTTTTTTTTTTATATATATATTTTAAATCATCGTTGAATAAACATTCGTTTTTTTTTTTATATTTTTTATCGTCGTTGAATAATCATTCGTTTTTTTTTTTTATATTTTTTATCGTCGTTGAATAATCATTCGTTTTTTTCATATTTTTTATCGTCGTTGAATAATCATTAGTTTTTTTTAATATTTTTTATTGTTGTTGAATAATCATTCGTTTTTTTTATATTTTTAATCGTCGTCTTATATTTTTCATATTTTTCCAAAAAGTATGTTGTTTTTTTAATAAATTTAATAATGTTCTATTTTTTCATTTTTTTATACATAATGTTATAGTGTTGTTTTTTTTCATTTTTTATAATAAATTGCCCATGCCTTCGTAGATATGATTTTCAACAATAGATCATTCGATCACATTGAATCATTGGTATGGTCGATTGTCAGAATAAATGAATTGAACAGATAAAAATTTCAAATGAATTTTTGCTCTCCTCAAATCATTCCATCGAAAAGTTGAAAGTATAAATAGTGGCATTTTATGCTCACCAGTAGGTATTATTCCATGAATAAGTAGTATAACTTAATCCCTCTTCATAATCGATCTGTTCTTTCTCAAACAATACCAAATAAATTTCCAATATACCTACTCGAAAATGGCGTTAATTTATCTTATGCCAATCACATATCTCCAAGTAAATTACCCTGTATTGAAAATATCAACTAGTTACGTAATTAAGCTGCAAGGGAATATACGTTTGTACTCCGTAGTACGAAATAATCACGATCCTACACTCAAACTTGATATTTCTCTTCAATCATATTCCATCTACTCAGCAACACGAAATGATAAAAAATAAAAATGCCAAAAAAAAGTAGATGGGACACTTTGGGTTGGCTCCGGAAAGTCTAGGACCCCCAAAGTGCCCCACTTACTACGAGTACTAGTGTAGCTATCCAAAACCAAGCAGCTGGTGGGGTTAAAAGACCAGGTCAAAATCCATGCAAGAGAAAGGTAGAAGATGATCTTCTGAGCACTATAAGAAACAAATTGCAGGCACCTGCACCTGCAGCCCTACCAACAGAAGAACTTGTCAGCAAAGCATGGGCCCAAAAGTTGATGAATTTAGAGCCATCACAGAAAGTTCAAATGCTGAAAAACTAATTAATGATGTTTTTTATATGGCTCAACTTTGATGAGAATTACTTGGTACAGCCTGTCCTATTTGAACATGTGAATGTTACTCATTAAAATTGTTAGCCGCCAGGCTGCGCTCCTCAACACAGAGATACTCCGCCTGTGTAGCGCGGCAGGGCCGCGCTACGAGCTACGTACGCTTGTGTAACTATTCGCACTTGCTGTTTTGTTGTAATGTACGTTAGATGTGTTCTCCGTGTATCCGAGTTATATTTTGTTTGATGAAGTTATTTGTTGTTTGATTAATATATTAATTATTAATTAATATCTCTGTGTCGACTCGTTATTAATTCCTCGTATTCGTATACTCGCAATTCTCGCCGATTGATATAGTATTTGGTGAAAATTTCGCGTAAAAAGAGATCTGTGAGTCCAAGATCCACACACGTGTTTGCGAGAAGTACAGAGCCGGTATTCGTGATGAAATTCGAGCCAAAATTGTCCAGAGATTAGCACCAGAGTTTATATTATGTGTGTTGAAATAGCCATAACGTGTACGGAGATGCTGTGTAGTTTTCGGTTGCCTAACAGAGAAGTTTTTACTAAATTCGTTACGATGTGCACACCTCTAGTATGATAGAAAACAGACGATTCTCAACGTATTTGGACCATTTTGAGTAATGGGCAGCATCACAGAGAAGTGTAGTTTAGTTTTGTGTATTTGTACGTACGTTTACGTTAATTCGGTGATCGTAACGGTTAGAGCGCCCTAAGGTCACGCCCGATTTTTCTTTGGTCAGAGAAAACTTAGAAAATTTTTCGAAATTTTGGAAAATTTTGAAATTTTTGGGCTTCAGAATCGTACGTTGTTGTTGGCTAGTAAGTTTAGGCTGAACACCAACCTATCATACAGAGAAATCAGGCGACACAGAGAAGCGAAATCCAGACGAGAAGTGTGATCCGACTGGACAGAGCGACTTTGTGCTGAATTGGAATTAATTAGGAGTGTGACTAATTAATTCTGAATTTGCTTCGTTGATGCTGTTTTTGCGTGCTATTTTTCTTACGTCACAAAGTACCTGAGCCCTTCCTAGTATCGCTAATTTGAATCAATTGTTCGTGTAGGCTGACTGACATCGCAGAGATGAAGATGATCGTAGGAGCAGACGAGATGAAGAACGGTATCATCAGTCTAAAGCACAAAAGCGGTCCAGGTCAGACTCCCGAAGCCGCCATCGACGTCATCGCTCCAGCGAAGAACGAGATATTGATATAGAAGCTGAAACTCGCAGGATGAACGAAATCCAAGCGAATATTGACCGCCAACGCCAGAGAGACCGAGTAAGCACACGAACTTGAACTACGTACAGAGTAATTATGTATAGTTAATTAGAGTAATAAATGTCAATAACTGAGCTCTTGTTTTGTGTTCCTGATAGTAAGTATTGAAAAAAACGAAATGTTTATTCGTTTTAAACAGTAGTGTATAAGTTTCGATAGTTATTGTATATTATGTAGCTACATCAATCTTAATGTTGAGTGTAGATGAATTGTTTCTTGAACATCCTTATTTTGCTGTAATTGATCTGTGTGATTGTTTTACATTGACGACTTTATATCCAATCTTATTATTGAGAAAAGAAATAATTTTTTCAACATGTTGGAGGATGATTGTCAAATTGTGAATAGTTTACGAATGTTTGCCATTGTTCTGTAAATGATTTCAGTAAAATGACAATTATAACTATTAACATAATGTCGAATACGCTTTTTAATTCAACTTGCTTGCGTTCGTATACCTCTTTCTCAATCAATTTGTCAGCATTCAACCTTTTGTACAGGAAAAAGACTAGATAGGAACCTGCCTATACTACATGTAAATAAATCAGCTGGTGGGGTTAAAAGACCAGGTCGAAATCCATGCAAGAGAAAGGTATTAGATGATCTTCTGAGCACTATAAGAAACAAATTGGAGGCACCTGCACCTGCAGCCCTACCAACAGAAGAACTTGCCAGCAAAGCATGGGCCCAAAAAGTTGATGAATTTAGAGCCATCACAGAAAGTTCATGCTGAAAAACTAATTAATGATGTTTTATATATGGCTCAACTTCGATGAGAATTACTCGGTACAGCCTGTCCTATTTGAACAGGTGAATGTTACTCTTTAAAATGTCAATAACTGCGCTCTTGTTTTGTGTTCCTGATTTTATTTTGTTGACTGCTACTCGTATTGTTACGTTGTATTATTATTAATTAATTTTAATACTACTTTGTTAGATTGGACAATCTTGTTCTACTATGCATCAAAGTAGATATACCTACTTGATACAATATAGACTGACGACATTACAAATGAAAACTGTATTATGTAAGAAATAACTGTTTTAAATGTTGTAAAATGTTTATATTCCAGCAGATTTTGTTTGTTTGTTGGTGGGGGGGGGGGGGTGTTGAAAATTTCTGTGGAAAAAGGGTGTTCAATTTTATGGCTCGACACCATAGAGACCAAACAGCTCCCAAACATGTTTGTTTACTTTACACTGTGTTATCAGTCAGTGGACTTGCAAACTTTTTCAACATTGGAATTTTTTCTTTTTCATACTACCTACGAGTATACCTACCTTTTACAAACATATTTTCATTAAATACTGTAAATTTGCGATTTTATTTTTGATTTTACACTTGCAAGCTTTTTTGCTATCACATAAACAGGTTATTGTAGTTTTATCCAATAAAAATGTAAGTACCTATTATTTATTCAAATAAACTCATTTTTGATATTTCATACAATATCATTGACCACAACAAGCATTGGTTTGGTCAAGAAGCATTCATGTGTTATAAAAATTTTTAAAATTATAAAATTACATCTACCTTAAAATCAATTTTTTTAAAACAAAAAATGTGATCAAATTTTGCGTACATTCCAGCAAAGATGAATTTGATGGAAAGTGTGCCAAAGCCACAGTGAAACACCCCACTCATATAATAGTATGGGGTTGTTTTTGTACTATAGGATGAGTAGTTTATACTTTGTTGATGGTAATATACGAATCCCCTCAAGTCTACAGATGGTTCAATAAGAAGAAATTTGATCTTCATGCTGGATGGTGCTTTGTGCCACAAAGCAAAAACTGTTATGAATTTCTTGACTTGGAAAACTAAAGGTTCTTCCATGGCCAGGTAACTCTCTGGACTGCAATCCAATTGAAAACTTATGGGCAATAATGAAATACAAGTTGAAGAAAAAGAAAATTACAAGAGACCAGTTCATCTGAGAAGTTGAAACAATTTGGTGTGATGTCTGTATTCAATGAAACAATCAATGCAGAGAAAGATTAAAAACGTGATTAAATTAAAAGTACCTAATGGTTAAGTATTACACTAAATACTAAGATTTGTCTTGAATAGTAATTTTTTTCAACTATAAGATGGAAATTTATAATTTGTTTTTTTAGTCTAATTTTAAACAACTAGATTTCTAGTATTAACGATGGCGCATTTTGAAAACAGTGTTTCATTTTGAAAACAAAATGGTTGGTCTGCATCAGTTAGAGTAGAAGACTATTTCATTGGAATCAACATCTAATTACCAAAGTATATTTAGATTTTGACATTTTTAACTACCTATTTACATATAAGTAACCAAATTAACGGTTTTTTTTCATAATTTTTGAAATTTCATTCTACAACTTAAAACTGATTTTTACATTTCTTACAATATGATTGAATGCTTCTTAACAAGAAAAAAAAACTTGTGGTCAATGATATTGTATGAAATATTGAGAGTGAGCTTATTTGATTAAATAGTATAGGTACCTATATTTTTACTTGATAATACCACATTACAATAACCTGTGCATGTGATAGCAAAAAATCACACAACTCTAATAATTTTCACACCACTGTATTATCTACATGTGCTGATTGTTTTTTTTTTTCTTAAAAATTTCAGCTCGTTTGTCGAGAGAAGAATACCATGAAGTGGTGGTCAATATTGATGACCTATCCGTGTATGTTGGCCATTGTATGAAACACTACAACTTGTTCGATACCATCGATGAACCTGCATAATGTTGTTATTCGTAAGTACCTAGCACATTATAATGACTTACGTTAGTTTCACCTTTCTCCTCATCTCAAAATGGACATTTATCTAAATTCAGGTGTGGAAAACAAAAACGAGTAGTATGGATTCCAAAAAAGTATCCGAATGCGGATACCGTATTTTACTTTGACTATAATGTTAGTAAATGAAAATGCAGCTATGGAAAAAACTGATTTTGAATGATCACCGCATGGTTTTGGAAATTGAGGATTTTCTTCAATTTTCTCCGAACGATTACTTACCTACGTTGTTTCTAAAGTCAAGTTTGAAAATGCAGATGGAAACAAAAAGACGCAGGGATAGAAATTTGCTGTAAAATTTCATCGGTTGAAAATTCTTTTGATCGTTCATCATCACAATTTCATTATGAGACCGGCAAAGAAAAAATTTGATGCTTCATAATGCAAAATATCACTCCCTTTTTTCAACAACTTCGATAGGGAAAATTTTTAACGCCAGCTTTTCGATCAAATTAAAAAATATATTTTGTTCCAATTTTGTTCGTCGTCGTCGTCGTAGTCGCGCTCCTTTACAGGAGATAGCGTATATGTCCATCTATATTAGCCGGTATCTAGCGTATCTAATTGTTTCTTTCAGGGTCTTGCAGGGGGAGTTGGCTGGTGAGTTTGTTGTTAACAGTTCCGATCGTTTCCTCCCTCTCGTCGATCTTCCTTGGATTTTCCCCTTTGTTACAGGGTGAAAATTTTTCTTTATAAAATTGTCCAAGTTGTTGAAAAAACGTGATGAAATTTTACATTCTATAAAGCATCAAAAATTGGGTTGAGCAATTGGAAAAAATTTCATCTAACGAAATTTTACAGCAAACTATCATCAAATTGGCTTTTTGTTTCCGCCTGCACTTGTGAATTTGTCTTCGGAAATCAGCATCATCTAAAATTTTCAAACATGTATCACGACCTCATAGTTCAGTTCAACTTCTTTCATGAAAATTCCTGAAAATCGAGTGAGCTCCTCTCAAGCATTGAAAGGTTTGTCGCAAAAAAAATTAAAAATCAATCAGACAACTATTACATACCGGTTTGTCGAAATCTTTAAAAATTGATTGCAAGAAAAATGCTGCGGAATCAACTGCAGAAACATAAAATAAAAATCACAGGAAACAACCTCCAAATGCCTAAATACGAGTAAGTATGAAAAATGGAAAATCGGTAGTCATAAGTGAATGCGGAAAAAATAGGAATGAGTCTGAACTGAACGGAAGATATGATTTTAAAATTCCCATATTTATTGTTCGTATTGATGCTTTGTTCTGTAACTTGAAAAAACGATGATCCAACTACGAAGATATTTCAAAACAAAATCGTCTCGAGTTTCGCAGAATAGGCTGCAAAATATTTCCATCTTGCACATCGACTTGAAATATTTTAAAAATATCTCAACCAAAAGAGAAAACGAGGTGAAAGATTTCATAAGGTATTTTCTGTTTTCATTTTCATTTTCAAAATCTACTAGAAAACAATTTTGCTCACGCTTACAGTGAATGCGTTCACGAATTTCACGAACGAATTGAAAAAGTTACAATCATCTCGAACAGCGAACACGTTTCGCAGAAACTGCACTAAAATTCCTTGTTTAAAGAGCGGCAACGCGGCGGACAAGACGACGATAATACAAAACCAATCATACTTCGAGATGGTAATAGAAAGGAAAACTTGCAAGAAGCCGCAAAGGACATGCTCTCCAAGTTTATAGTTCGTCTAATTAAATCACTAAACAACTAAGATGGGTAAACCTAAAATAAATGAGCGCAGTTTCTCGATCCCTAGAGAGGATACATGCTATTACGTATAAGAAACTCTATCCTATACATTCATCTATCACGCAAAATATCCAACTAAATTCCCAATTCGCCCAAGACGGTTTATTGGTTCAACTTTTGTAACAAATGCAAGTAGTTTGGATCACGAAGGCAGATCATAATGGTTTCCAGAAATTAAACAATGCGTGTCACATAACTTACGGATAGGTTTCGAGATTAATTTCACGGGTCTTTTTGCGATATACCTACTCGAGTTGATAAATTCGCGAAAAATAAAACCTACTCTTATTTTTTCACAGCTACTTAGTTGAAAAATTTATAAGTAGGTAAGTATAACATATCATGTTTAATTCGAACAAAAAATTAAAAGTTTGGTCGACGATTTCTACAAAAATGCGAAAAGAATTCCCCATGAACAGAAATTTAATTTCGCCTACCTAATATTTCAATATTGATCAAACGAGATCTATAATTCCATGAGAGTAAAATGATTACAAATTTATAATTGAAAAACATAAAATTTCAGCAAATTCCAAAGAGACGTTCAAGTGATTTTTTCTACATTAAAGGAGTTCCTTTTTACATTGAAGGAGTTCCGACACAGAAAATTATAAGGTCATAAAACAACAACAGCAACAACAACAACAATGACAGCAATAACTTTAGAACCTTCTATCTGGAATTTGCTGAAATGATACGTTTTTTAATTACAAATTGTAATAATTGTACTCTCTCATGGAATAATGTACCACTTTTGACCAATTAATTTTGAAAGGCCACAGATGGATAAAAATTGACGAATTGGCTCAGAAGGCATCTCGAAATGACCAATAAAAGGAGTGTAGGTAGGTAGGTATCTTCGAGATACCTACATAATTTCTGTAAATGCCAGACCTTCACGAAAAAAAGGTTTTTGTTCATGTCTCCCCTTCCAAAATTACGATCCAGTGTCTAGAAATACTCCTTTACACCCACATATTAGGACTTCCACTAGGCAAGAACCCCAAAAAATCACAAGACATATGCCCAGTAAAATATTCATATTATAATGAAATCCATTTTTTGGCGAATTCTAAAAAATTCAAATCAAGTCCATTTCTCATGAAAAAAAAATTAAAAATTTATCAAACTACAGTAGATTCTAGATTATCCGAGTTATCAAGAGGAACTTGGATACTGAAAAAAGTCTAAAATGAAGTCCATATTTTTATTTTGAAGAGCCACGAACAAAATAAAACAAATATAGTCACTGGCCTTCGTAAAAAAATTTGGTAAAACGTAAAAAGAAGTAGACTCTTTTTTTAAAAAGTGGAAACTATTTTTTTAAGAAGTAGAAACTTTTTTCAAAAAGTGGAAACTATTTTTAAAAAGTGGAAACTATTTTTTAAGAAGTAGAAACTTTTTTTAAAAAGTGGAAACTTTTTTCAAAAAGTGGAAACTATTTTTAAAAAGTGGAAACTTATTTTTTCAAGAAGTAGAAACTTTTTCTCAAAATAAAAAAACAGCTGCGAAACAAAAATTTACTGTTTTTTTTTAATGGAGGATGGGGCGAGTTTGTAAAGAATTCCATCTGGAAAACAAAAAACTATGATGACAGATTTTTTTGAAAAGTCAATTTTTGATTTGCTTCTTTTTAGTAGGTATTTTTTATTTAAAATTTCCCAATTTTTTATTTCTTTCTCAAGTTTTACCTAATTTTTTTTACAAAAACAATGTGAAGAGTCCACGGAAAGAACCAGGTAAGTCACTTTTTTTCAAAAATGAGTTTAGGGTTGAATTAAATTCACACTGAGGAGTAGAAAAAATGTAGTTCATTTACATTTTGAAAAAAATCGATTTTTCGTGGTTAAAATGGCCTTTAAAAAAAAGAGGAGAAGAGAAAAATGAGCCGAGACCAAATGTGAGGCGACAGGAAGAAAATTTCAACATCGTCAACTATTTAGAATACAAAAAATTTTCATTATGTCATCATAATAATCGATTTTCATCGAATTCAAGTTGTTGCGAAACACTGATTTTTCGATTTTTTTGCTTGATTTTTTCACGAAAACAGTGACTTTTCAAGTCGTGACTGGCTCATCTCTTCATTTTTTTCCTACAATGCCTCAAGTTGTGTTTGTGGGATGTTGTGTGATGTATTTCCAGTCATTACCTTGATGAAATTCAAATTCGCTACAAAATTGGAGCCTTTTGATACTTCAAAACGCCGTAACTCAGAAGTTTGAAAAAGTGACTTACCTGGTTCTTTCCCTGGACTCTTCATGTGATGATTATATTTTTTATTTTACTTGTTTTTTTAACATCAAGATGAGATGAGAGTTTTCCAATCATTCGCATACATTTTTTCTTATAATTCAAGCCAAAAAATCAGATAATCGAATAAATAAATCAACTGACTTTTTCAAATTGGTTAAACATTTAGCTGGAAAAATCAGTTCCAGTTATATGCTCGGTTAAACCAAAAATTGGTAAATTGGGAGTCAGTTAACCAGTAGTCTACTGTAACATGGAAGACTATGATTTGGTTTGTGCCCCCTCGACCTTTCGAGTTTCAAACCGTTCTGCAGCCTCCAGTGGATTTTTGGATTCTCTAGCTTTCGAAAAAATGCGGTCAGTGGGATTGAACATGAAACTCAGCACTTATGAACTTGTATTACCTGTATTACCTGAAGCACTTTCGAAAATGCGCTGACTTCAGGGTGATTCAAAACTATCATCAATTTACTCTAGAAGGTCAAAAATGGAGTACCAACAAAATTTCAGCTTTTTTCATTCACGTTTTCGGGAATGATGAATTCCCCCCCCCCCCTCAAAAATAATCGTTGGAGAAGAATTTGGATTTGAAGTAGGACAGATAAATTTTGAAAATACGTGTCTAAATTGATCGACAGGGCCAAAAAAGATGGCAAATTAGAGTTTATAGAAGCTGAATTTCATTTTCACTCGACTAACCACATTTTTTCAAGAACGAGAGGATCTGAAAATCCACTGGAAGTTCCAGAACAATTTGAAACCATCATCGATCGATTCAGGAAGTCAAAAATGAGGTATAACCAAATTTCAGATTTCCCATCAATATGATCAAATTTTAACCTTTTTTTTCTCAATAAGAAATGGGTCTTTGAATTTTTGAAAATTCACCAAAAATCGAGAAATGAAATAATCCAACTTTTGGAATGTTTCCTAGAGGAGTATTTTAGTATCATCTTTTGTTTCCCTTTTGTGCGATTCAAAATTTGTTTTGCTAGTTGAGGAGATGAGGAGATGTATGTAAATATCAAGAATCACGAACAAGATTTTGAACCCATGGTAAGCATCATTCTTGACTTTTTTTCGGTAAGTTCGTTCAGCCTCTTCAACAAATAATCACTCCATCTCCCCTTTTTCCCACAACACATTTTTCACATACCTACCCAGTTGTAGGGTATTTTTAATATCAGAGAAAACAATTTTTTTTTTTAAATTCAAAAAAATGACACAATCTCCGAATCCCACACTCATTATTCCCCAAATCGACGAACGAAATCAACACATCGAACGAATATACCAAATACCTACACATCAACCTCTGGTAAATTTACCCCTTTGAAATATAGCACTTTTCACGCACATCGTTGGCGGTAAATTTTCATCAATATTTTTTCAACACTATAGCCAAGTTTTTAATAAAACACTGTTTCGATGTGCTGCGGCCGCCGCATCGTCATTCCCAAGAGAACAACGTGGTTCAGTTAGAAATGCGTGTAACGTCACCGCTAAACTTCGATAGGAGAGTTGTGCGCCAGGAGGCAGGGAAACCATAACAAACACGTACTTGCGGAGACGCGCGATTGCACTCATTCGAACAATAACCTTGACGATAACTCATTCGATACGCGATATTATATTATATTCGCGAATCGCGAATCGAGAATCTGCGAAATATCTCTCTATGAAAATATAACTCTCATTCGTTTAAAAAATTTATGTACGTACACATCGCGAGAAGCTACGTTATTATTATCGAAACTATACATTTGTCAATTTCACACACATAATAATAATAAAGCGCCAAAGCTCTACACGTGCGTATACATATAGAGGTATTAGGTACCACTATATTATAGACGAGGTTCGTTCATTCATTCATTCGTTCGAAATACCTAACCATAAAACGAACTCCGAAAGTAGATGCTTTTCACGAAACCCAACTCTAAATTAATTTCTTTCAACGTTTGACGACCCAACGACCCAAGATCTAGGACCGTCGGCTTATTTATACACGAGAAAAATGCATCTGTTCTTATTGCCGAATTCCAAACGTAATATTAGCTTTTTCTTCTTTTATTGACTACACATTCGTATTGATGATGCTGCCTTATACTCGTATGTATGTAGGTATAACCTGGAATTCTCTCTCTTATTGAACTTTTCTATAGAGCAGAATAGAATCTCATTTGTAATTTACCAAACTATCCGTATCCGGCGTCTAACTTACCTAGTCTAGTTTTCTACGTAGTATGGGTACTGTTCGTCGATGGTACGAAAAAAGAAATAATTTTCTTCTTTTAAACATGTCACCCAGACAATTCGATATTTGAATTTCGTATTCAATCGTAACCTAAACGACCTAACAGATAAGAAACTTATTTAGTTAGTTTGTCGTATTGTAGTCGTGCATATTATTTATCGAATCGGCTGAAGGAAAAGTTTAATTATACCAAAACTAACTCTTCGCGTGCTGCTACAGTCATCGTACCCTAGATATCACCCAAGGTGAAATTCTTCACGAATACTCTAGTTGAGGTGATCGAAGGAGTTATTATGAAGTATTTCGTTTGATAGAGCCACGAATTAAACTCAGGTTTTTGGTGACGGTTCTAAGAAGCTCAGATGCAAACCTTCCAGGACTTCAAAAACTAGTTCGAACGAGTACTTTTAAATCGTTATTTCAACCGAATCTTTCCCAACAAAAATACCTTCAAAAATTTTCACTATAAACAAAATCCACACCAGGCGAAAACTCTTCCTGCAAATTCAAACGACTCGAAAAAAATACCAACAAATTTATAAGTAGGTACCTTACATTGTAGGTACACTCGAACGCAAATTTTCCACTACTTTATCGCATTTAAACGACACTTATGGCAAATGAATTTCCACATAAGGAGATCTACATACGTACCCAGAGTATTATATGAAACTCGCATACTCTCCATGTATGTACTTATTCTATAGGTACATAAACGACAACACCACAGCACGAGAAAACGATGAAAATAAAAACCGACCGTGAGAAAGTCGCGTAAAAAAGCTCGCATTCAGATGGTTTGGTATTGTTCCCGAAATATTAAATCAGATAAGGATTTTCTACGTTTCAAAATAATCGTTTGAAATTCTAACACGCCGCTGTTTTTATCAGTAGATGAAAATTGAGAAACGTGGCTACTGAAGCGGAAATGGTTTTTATTGTGAGAATGTAACGCGAACGAAGATTTTTACTATTTTAAAAGATACTATTACTCGAATCTATTTAATATATAAGGTTGAAAAAAATAACGTTTGGGAATAATATTCCACACAATTGTGGTGTATTTCGGAAAATCAATTAAATTGGGTAAGATATGAGGATAACCATTCTCAAGACGAAAAAAGCTCATACAATACTACTCTTACATTTGTGTATAATACTCACTTCAAGTATTCAAAACGGAGTAAGTAAACAATTTTTTTTTCGAATTTGAAAATTATTTTGCGAGAAAAAAACTCGGAATTTTAAATCAAAGGTAAATTTTTCATCGTAACCAAATCAAAGTAAGTCTATAAAGAGAAAATGAAAGTTTAAAAGTTGACTTAAAACGAGTTATTATTTCGTGAAAATGTATTTACGCAAATATTGGGAGATAGAAACCCCCCCCCCTCTCATCAGAATTGTTCCACATCAATACGAACAGGAAAATGTGATTTTCAAAGGTATATCTTTCGATTTCCAATTTTGTTCTTCGTTCCCAAAAACTACCCATCGAATAACGAAAGGAACTATTCGTTATTGGTATGGAGCCCCTTTAGAGGTAGTGGGGAGGATGTTTACACGAGAACCTCCGAACTCATCCTCTCCGGTTTGAATAAAACCAAGCTAGGAAGAGCATGTTTGATGTTCTGAGACTCTTGTAATCAAAATTTCAGATGAAGAGTGATATTCCAAAACTCGCTTTGTCCATTTTTATCGAAGTTGGGTTTTCAGCAGTACTTGGTAGATGAAGTATCAACTCACATTCCTACATCATCAACCTACCAAAATGAGGTGTTAAACTCACCTAAATAGCCAATTCACTAAAAATTAAAAAAAAAATAATGTTCCAAAACGCGCTTTGTGCATTTTTATTGAAATTTTTTTCAGCAGTATTTAGTGGATGAAGTGTATACCTACACTCCTACATCATAAAAAAACTTTAAAAATTGTGTAGTTATTATTGGTATTGAGCTACATTTTTTTTTCCAATGAACACTACAAATCTACTTTTCGTGAAAATTTCCCTCTTATGTTTCCAAGGATTTTTTCCAACTAAAAATCTTGAACAGTGAGTACCACGAAATATAAATCAAACGCTGCTTGCAGTGTTGAGTAAGTAAACTTTTTTTCCTAAAAATTCAGAGAAAAATGAAGATGTTGTTCTTTAGCATTATTTTCAACTACATTTTATTACTAATTACTACCCCCTTCGTCTAAAATTACTTATAAAAGGTCTGGAAAAACAAAAACAAAATGTGAAATCGGGTCCCATAGGTACCCATACATATTTTTATTCCCAAGGGTTCATAAATTATGTCCTTTGATGAGAAAAAACTTCCCAAACATTTTTGACCCCACGCCCTCACTCCTTCCAGGCATTATTTTGAATTTTTTTTTTTCATTTTGGTGAACACACAAAGGAAATTTTTCTTATTTTGGCACTAAGTTATCTAGGCACATCGCTTTTGAGAGGAGATTCACTATATTTTTTTCAAATTTTTTCAGATTTGAAAAATCCAGGCAAAACAAAAGAGTTACCATTTTTCAAAAATCCTCAGGAAGTTTGTTTTTTACGGAAAAACTCTTGGCACATTTCAATTTAATTTACATTTATTTTTGAGCCTCAGAACACTGAGGTCGAAAAAACCGACTGTACATGCTGGAGATTCTACATAAGAACGTACCTACTACGCAGAAAAGCCACTTTTTAAGAATTTTTGCAAACACGAGATCTCTTTGTTTTAGGTACCTACCTAAGTTTGCGATTAAACATAAAATGGTGAAAAACCTATCTCAGTAAATGCGAATTCAAAACGAAGGGGAAAAAATACAGCAAATCACATTTAAAAGACGAGCCCAACTTTGTGCCAAAGGAAGGAAAATATCATTCATTTTTTACAAAATGTAAAAATTTCAATACCTACTAATCCGAAACGCAATTAAACGGCTTTAAAATATACAGGAAAGGGTGGGGGTAGCGGTCAAACATTTGTGAGCAAATTTTTCACATTACGGGATATCGTCCGAGACCATTAGAAATAAAATTGAAGAGAAGACCCAATTCATCCACTCATTCGACCATATTTTTTGAATGGGAAAAGTGCCTTTTTATTTCACATGGTGCCTCTCTTTTGAAACAGTGAAGTTTCACTGTTTCAAATAATTTAGAGAGTGAAACGCTATAAATTTTAAAACGATTTGAACGAGTAAGTAACTCGTTTTTAAGACCGGGTTCTCAATTTAGAGCCGGTTTTCAAAAATTGGAGAATTCATGTAAAAAAAAAAAAAGAAAATTAATTTAAATCTTTATCATAAGGTGCGTTGAAAATGATCAAATTAAAGTAAGTAAGTTTTTCCAGTTTCAACATTGCGGAAAAGTTGATTTTTGGGCAGCGTATTGAAATGAAAAAGGATCATTTCGATCGATTCGAAAGTTCATCAGTCACATAGCTTATTAAAAATGCTAAAGTTTTTTTTTTTTTACAGAAAACGGTCTCCATTTTTGGTCTATGTGTAAGTTGAATGATTTATAAAAGCACACAATTTCTCGAGATTTTCACGATTTAAAAAACAAAGTTTCTAATTTTTGAAAAAAAATGAAGGCTCTACAAGGTGTTCGGAGAGTTGGGTAAGTACAAACTTCAGATTTAGAACCGAGTAGGTACGACTAAGAAAAAGGTGATGTGAAGGTGTAGCCTACCTTCAAAATTGAAGTGCCAAAATACGTTTTCAAAATCTAATATTTGACCATCGACCCTCGGTGGTCGGTAGTACTTTGAAAAATGAACAAAATTACCTATTATGACTTTTTACCCAACTTGCAAATTGAAGAGGCTACGAATAATTTTCAATTTCAAAAAATCCCGATGCAAAAAATGAATTCGGAAATGAACACTACTTCAAAAAATAAACAAGTTTTGTGACGAACATTTGTTTCTTACTCTAAAATCTGAAAAGTTTTTCCAAGTTCGAAAATTGTAATTTTGATAAAATTTTTAGCAAACCGAAAATAGTTGAGCTACAAAAACTTTTCAAATTTTAGAAAAAGAAAAATGAAAATGAAAATCATTTGTAGCCCCTTCAATTTGCAAGTTGGGCAAAAAATCATTATAGCCTAGGTATTTTGTTCATTTTTCAAAATACTACCGACCTCCATAGTCAGAATTGGATTTTGGCTTTTGAATTTTGAAAACGTGTTTTGCCCCTTCAATTTTCAAAATAGACGAACTGTTTATCTCACGTTTTTGTTTTACTCGTATCCGGTGATATCCAAATCTTAAGTTAGGATCACCACTCCCTGGACACAATTTGTATTGTGATTTCAAGATTACCTACTTATCAATCATACTTAATGTCCAAGTTCATTTCTAAACATTTAGCAAGATTTCGAAAAAATTGATGAAAAAAAAATCGAAATAGCAGCGTAAACTAAATTGAAAAATTGTTATTTCTACACCGAAAAAATTTTCAGGAATCCTACTGATTTTTTATTCTACATATTCTCAGATGAGCAATGTAATTAGCTCTCACGTACGATTCCGAAAAAATAATGTTTGTGAGAATGATGACTTTTATGGAACGCCAAATCTATTCATAGACAAAATGATAAATATACAAAAGATGGCATTAGATACGATGATTTTGGAGCCTCCAGCGCAAAATTAGTTCTCTCCAGGAATTCCCAGATTTCAAAAAATTCAATACATATAGGAAATCAAAATGTAGGTTTTTGTAGGTGCTGATTGTTATTCTGAAATTGGTTTGATCTTGAAATGAAAATTTATTCGCATTTTTTAGAATTTCGAACCTGAGCCCTTCTCTGCGAAACAAAATTTCGATCCAGATCAAATTGATTTCAAAATAATCAGAATCAACGACTTCCAAAACCTTTCTTTTTTCTTTCTTTCTTTTTAGCCCTTTTTCTCAATCCACTGCTGGATGAAGGCCTCCCCAACTTCTTTTCACGAGCTCCGGTCTTGGGCTGTACTCCACCATTCTCCATCACATGTCCGTATCTCATCCTCCCACCTCCATTTTGGTCTCTACAGTGCCCGTTTTCTGTCTGGTCTCCACTGAGTAGTCTTTACCACCCATCGTTGACCCCCACTTCTGGCAACATGGCCAGACCAGCGCCACTTACTCCGCTTCGCTGTCTCCATAATGTCAGTCACCCCTGTGGTCTCCCGAATTTTCTCCACTGTCCATTTGTCTCGCAGCTTTATCCCCAGCATTGACCTCTCCATACGCCTCTGCATCTTGACAATTCGATCTTCCAGCTTCTTTGTCAATACCCATGTCTCACTAGCATATGAGGCCACCGGAATGATGCATTGATTGGCGACCTTTCTTCTCAGACACATCGGTATTGACTTCTCTCTGATAATTCCTCGCAGCCTCGAGTATGCTGCCCATGATGCGTTTATTCTCCTGGATATCTCTCTGTTGAAATCATTATTCATTGTCGTACCTTGGCCAAGGCACACAAATCCATCAACCATTTCAATTTCATCATTCTCCAGCTGGACACATTTTTTATCAATTACAAACCCATTGCACATAGTCTTGGTCTTCCCTTTATCAATTTTTAGTCCTACTTCTAGACATGCATCTCTCACCTTGTCCAGCATTCCCTGAAGTTCGTCCATATCCTGTGCTATCAGCACCACATCGTCAGCATATAGCAAATGGGTCAATTTTTCTCTAGAGATCTCCAGTCCTCCTTCTCCCCATAGTATATCTCTGATGCTGTTATAGAGTGTGGCTGTGAACAATTTAGGTGAAAGAGCATCTCCCTGTCTTATTCCCTTTTTGAGCCTTATTTTTGCTGTTTCTTCATTTGACTGTAATAGAAGCTGTGGCATTTCTGTAGATATACTCGATCACACGTAGGTAAGCAGGATCGATTTCAATCTTTTCAAGAGCTGTCATCATAGACACCATTTTCAAAGAATCAAATGCTTTTTCAAAATCAATGAATGCTAAACATAGGGGCATTCTAAATTCGTTGGTCTCTTCAATGACCTGGCGCATAACATGAATGTGGTCAATTGAATAATTCAAAACCATTAAGGTGCGGCTATACTGAATTTAACCGTAAACTTATTCCCTTAACTTAAGAATAAGACTGGTTTATACTGAATTTAATGTACGTCAACATAAAAGTTGCCTTTGTTCAACTTCTAGGGTTAAGTTTAAGGTTACGGTTAAATTCAGTATAGCCGCACCTTTATATTTTGGATTTTGAACCTTTCTCCAAGAATTAAATTCGATTTTGTGTTCAAATGGATTTCAGAATCAGAATCAGCACCTTCGAAACCCTGAAAGTAGGTACTCGTAGGTCCAAGTTTACCAACATTACCAACAAGACATGGTTGAAAAAAATGTTCAACAATATTATTTACATAAAAATAATCCTCAGCCTGTATTGAGGATTGCTACAAGTTTGAAAAAAAATTAATCAAAATTTGTCAAGGACAAAATTTGAAAAAAAAAATGTAACTTTAGCGCTCTTCTAAGGGTCAAAAGTACCTATCTAAAAATGCCATCAGAGAGTTTTCGGAGTAGCTATAGGTGAGCCGAATAGAGTTTGAATCTACTCCTTGTGTCTATATTATGCGTTGCAGTAAAACCACTAATAAAAATACGAAAAGAAGCAAAACAGATAGATTATTGCATGATTTCGTTGAACCACAACCCACAACTTTCCACAATCGAGTAAGTAAGTTCGTATTATTTAATAATTCGATCGCAAATCACACCACCGTACATATCATTTGTACCTAACTTACGTAATACGTACGAAGATACACGACAGTACGAGGAAGATACCGTCTTCGGATATATGGTATTTTTATATTGCGACAAAATGAAATTTCCGTTTAGTAAATACCATAGAGGAAGCGGTGTGAAACGAATTCTCGGTTCTTTAATGTTCTCGAACGAGTACGTTATTAAATTTTCATTTTTTCTATTACCTACTTGGTTGATTTGCTTCCAATCAACAATTTCTTCTTTCGTCCACCCTTACTCCTGCACACCTGCACCAGCAACCTTTTATTTCTTCAACTCGTACTATACAGTATCGTATTTGACAAATACGAAGATAGGATTATCCTTTTTTTTCCTCGTCTCTCTTTTTACACTTTTGAACCTTTACGACGCGACGTTTGTTGACTCGGTACTATTACTACGTTTATTCTCGAGTTGAAATCAAATAAAATTTACTTCGACTCGAGTGCCATGCCATGCTTTGCTAATGTTTCAATTTTTTTCTCATCCTTCACCTTTACTTATTCCCGCCGCGTTTAAAAATATACCTGTAGGACTAATCGTATATTCGAATAATAATAAACACATCGAGAAATAAACGGAATTATATTCGTTATAAAAGTATAAAAATATCATCAAACAAGAATATCATCGAAGTCGCGTCTATAAACAAAATCAACGAGGTAGTAAGAAGGAGAGCACCCGGATAAGTCGAACAGCCAGGTAAGTATCGCATCGTAGCTGAGATTACTCCCAGTACTGCCAACGCCAACACACCCCTTTAATCTTAGCGGAGAGGCGGAGATCAATAACGTATATCGTAAACATAGGAACTATCATCTTCGAATTAATAATGGCCTGAAATACAAAAATTATGTTACATATTGAGCAGACAGCTGCAATGTTCTTGAAATCGACCTGAGGCAAGAGCTTTCGTGAGGGCATCAGCCGGCTGATCTTCCGACTTAACGAATCTCAAAATAATCTTGTTACCCTTGACAAAATCTCTAACTATGTGATAATTGAGTTTAGCTATATGCCTGAGCTTGGGAGCTCCAGTTGTTTTAGCGATAGCGAGAGCAGGCTGACAATCACTATGAATGAGAGCTGGCCCATGTCTATTCTTCGTTAATCGTTCTAATAAATCTACCGTAATGACAGCATCCTTCGAGCACATGGATAGAGCGAAATATTCCGCTTCAGCTGAGGAACCCGCTGGTACCGACTGTTTTCTCGTACGCCAAACAACCGGATCACCGTACGCTCGCACAAAATAGCCTGTAATAGAGCAACCTTCTTCTCCAGTCCCTAACGACGCATCGGTGTACGCATCTACAAATACACCTTCTTTCTTAATCACCCCTCTATAAGTTAGCCCTAGCTCTGCCGTTCCTTTCAGATACTGAAGAATTCTCTGAGCACGTTCCCAGTCTTCGGGCTGAGGATTACTTTGATGTTGACATAGCACATTCGTAGCGAACATAATATCTGGTCTAGTACCGTTAGCTAGATGTAATAACGAGCCAGTAATTTCCCTAAACAAAGACTTGCCAGGCGTAGGCTTACCAGGATTCCATTCTGGTGTTTTCTTCTCTGACTTACTTTTCTTTTCACAATTTCGAGTTAAAGCTGGAGTATGAACAGCTGGCAAATTCAACGCATTAAAGCGTTTCAATACACAATTAATAAAACTAGTTTGAGTCAAAGTCAACGTCTGATATTCTTCCGATCTAGCAATTTCCAAACCAAGAAACTTTTTAGGAGAACCTAACTCTTTTACTTGAAATTCCTCTTTTAAACGTCTAATCGTCTCAACAATCTTGTCTTTACAATTACCTGTGATTAGGAAATCGTCTACATAAAGTACTAAAATTACCACCAAATGTTTCCTTCGCCAGATATACACGCATGGCTCATTTGGATGATTGGTAAACTGCATTTTCTTGGCTGCTTCATCGAACCTACGAAACCAAGTTAACGGACTAATCTTGAGCCCATACAAAGCACATTTTAAAGCACAAACGAGGCCTTCATCAACTTCCAATCCTTCAGGTGGATGCATATATACCGTAGTTTTCAATCTGCCATTCAAAAAGGCAGTAATAACATCTAATTGAATAATTGACCAACCTTCTTTATTCGCAAGCGCAAGAATTACCCTAACTGTGTGTTTACTAGCCACCGGAGAGTACACATCTCCTATATCGTACACTTCTCTATCTTTGAATCCACGTATAACCAAACGTGCCTTATACCGTATTGAAGAATCATTCTCGTTAGTTTTCCTACAAAATACCCATCTAGAATCTAAAATATTCACCCCTTTGGGCGGTACAACTAAATCCCACGCATCATTTCTTTCTAAAGACGCCATTTCATCTTCCATGGCTTTTATCCAATACTCACGATCAGTACGGTCTAAAGCTTCAGCGTAAGTCATCGGATCCTTTTCATCTTCGAGTAAGCATGCACGTAATGCTGTAACACGATCAAAAGCTAAAAACGTATCGTTAGACGAGTCATCAAAAATCACAGTTTCTTCGACGTTCTCAATGTCGAATTCATCGGAGTCATCGTTTTGACCACTAGTACTTGGGATAGCATCACTTCTGTCGTTCAATTCACCAGAAGTCTTGCTGGGTACTTCTACACTTACCTCTTCGTTGGTAGTTTCTCGTTCTACCGTATCGTGCCAGTTAATATCAGTTTCAGTTTCGTCTGAACTAAAATCGAAAACAACATCTTTACTTTTCAATAAATCTCTATACGTAACATTTTCAATAAACTCAACATCTTTACGTTCTATAATTTTCCTCGAAGGTAACAAAATTCGATAACCACTTCTAGTGTTGTTCAAAACTACACCTCTAATACCTCTTTCATCAAATTTCTCATAATCCTCTCTAGTTTTCTTCGGAATGGCCAGACAACCAAACCGGCGTATAAACGATAAATCAGGAGTTTCGCCACAAAATACTTCATAAGGTGTCTTAAAACCGTTCGATTTGTGAGGAGTTCGATTGTAGATATAAACAGCCTGAGATATAGCATGGTCCCACAAGGACATCGGGATTCCCGAATCGCTTAGCATCGCTGTTGTCTTTTCGCGCAAAGTACGATTGATTCTTTCTGCAACACCATTATGAGTTGGGGTATCCGGTTCCGCTACCTCTATCTCAATCTTCTCCTGTTTCAATAACCTTCCCATCTCACCTGAATATTCAGTACCTCCGTCTGTACGTAAGTACCGTACCTTAACATCTTTTCCCAACATTCTACGCATCTCATCTAAGTACTTTCTAAAGCAGTCAGCTGCGTCACTTTTATAACACATCACAAATACCATTGCGAACCTCGAGAAATCATCTATAAATGTTATCACATACCTACGTTTACCTGGGAATGATAGAGGTGTTATAGGGCCCATCACGTCAGAATGAACTCGTTGTAAAGCTATCTTACTTCGCTGACGTTTCTTCTTCGAAGGATTCCTGTGAACCTTAGCTAACGCACAAGGTTGACAATCCATAATATCCTTACCAAAAGTTACATTCTTCAAAATCGCCATCTTCGATTTATACAGTTCAAGATAACCTAGCGAAGCGTGCGCCAATCTCGTATGCCATAGAAGACCCAAGTTTTCACGAATCGTTGGAAGCGTTGGACTTGGACCTCCTCCATCAGCATTAGCTAACATAGCCACCTCATTTGGATTACGAACACGCAGATCACTGACCCAGAACGGAGATTGAAACTGAGCTCTAATAATTATGTCACCAGAATTTCCATCTCTGATATAAAAATATAGCGAACTTCCATCAAATGTCGCACCTTGTTGTACCAGCTGCCGTAAACTCAGCAGATTTTCAGAAACTTCTGAAGAATATAAGACATTTGTAAAAGTAATTGGCTTACCTAAAGCAGTGTAAGTATGAAACTCACCTAACTCCTCTATACTCAGAACAGACTCCTGTCCTTTCTTAGCGCAATCTATTACCGCTGGTTTACTCAACTTTCTTACCTTGGGGAGAATTCGCCGCTCATTTGTCAAATGATAACTTGCCCCAGAGTCGATTATAAAATTGACTGACAGTACTGCTGTCATGAAACACTTACCCGCCGAGTTAAGGCAGTCGTCAGGATAATAATACTTCGAATTTAATTCGAAATTTCTATCGCCGCGGACCATCATAGATTTTCCACCGTTATCGCCTTTCCCTTGACCGGACCCAGATTTACCAGACTTTTCATCGGATTTACGCTCGGGGCAGTTCTTCGCGATATGATCAGTTACTTTTCTGCAGCAGTAGCAGTAAGACCCATTCGTTTTGCAGTCTTTCATCGCATGACCTCTCATGTTACATTTTCGACACCTTCCGTAATGGTTGCCTTCGGATGAGTTACGGTTTTGATAGGAATCTCTCGAGTCGTAATTGCGCTGATAGGAACCACGTCGATTGTCTTCACGTTCACGTCTCTCGCCACGTCGATCATCGAATTGCTCACGTCTATCGCCACGTCGATCTCGATCATCGTATTGTTCACGTCGCTCGCCACGTCGATCGTTGTTTTGTTCACGTCTATCGCCACGTCGATTATTTCGTAAATTTCTTCCTCTTCCGTTCGAGTTCGAAGAATTGGCAGAGGCAAAATGAACCCCTGTTGAAGCCGCCGTTGAGGTTACTGCCTTTAGCTCCTTCTCAGTCGCCTCTTCGTCACATAGCCATTTTTTGATCATCTGGTAGTTGGTTTTACTCGTTCGGTTGGACATAGAGATGTCGCTGCGCGCCTTCTTTATTTTATGTAACAGCATACTCTTTTTGAAATCGTCCGTCCACACCATGCCTGCTTCTTTACTTCGTTCGAATAGATCCTCCAATTGCCTGGTGAACTTCGACGGCTCGTCAATAAACGGTTCAAAACGTAAGTTCGTGATTTTCTGAAAGAGAGCTTCTCGTAAGTTCTCCGATATCGGCAGTTTCTCATTATCCAACCATTTTATGATTTCCGCTGGCTCCCTGATGTTTTCGACCAAACGCTGATGGTGTTCGTCGAGGCGACCTACTATCAGTAAACGAGTAGTCGCTTTCCGAATGGAATCATCGATTCTTGTATTCGGTCGCTGAACTGATGCATCCACAATATCAGTAAGTCTGCGTACTCTTAATTCGTCAAACAGCATCTGCCGCCAATTTCGGTAGCTACTTTTCTCCGTCAGCTTATAATCGATATTCGGGAGCATAGAATTGAAGGGTAGCGGAGCACATCCAATATTTCCCACCGGTGGTGGCATCGGTATTGCGGAGGCACCCGTTGACATGATAGGTTGCCTTAAAGATGTGGATGTGGTGCCACCAGAAACCACATTTCCAGCAGTGGTATGTAAATTCACCAATTTATGAGCTGTCACATAACGACCAGCAGGTTTACTAAACGTTGTCACCGTAAGCCGCGGCATGTCAGATGCACTGGATATAATGGACACTGATATCGGAACTGTCGATGTCACCGGAACAGTAGATGTCACCGGAATAGCAGATGTCACCGGAGGTGGTGGTGGTGGTGGCATGAAGAAGTAGTTTGGCAAATTGCCCACTAGCGAAATCGGATTCGGATTCGGATTCGAAATCGGATTAGAAATCACATTACTTACTGAGCTGCTCACAGGAACACTGATTGTCGATCGAATAAAACTTTCCAGCTCAGCTTTGATACGATCCACTATAGGATTTATTATAGCCTCCATCTTGTCGGAATGAAGTTTACACAAGTGCACAATCACTACCGAAATGTTAATAAACAAGCAACGAATCGAAACCTACGCTTCTGTCTACCATGTAGGACTAATCGTATATTCGAATAATAATAAACACATCGAGAAATAAACGGAATTATATTCGTTATAAAAGTATAAAAATATCATCAAACAAGAATATCATCGAAGTCGCGTCTATAAACAAAATCAACGAGGTAGTAAGAAGGAGAGCACCCGGATAAGTCGAACAGCCAGGTAAGTATCGCATCGTAGCTGAGATTACTCCCAGTACTGCCAACGCCAACAATACCTTTAAAAATTGCCAGAGCGTGAATTAGTTTTTCGTTTCACCTGTTTCACGATGTAGGTAGGTATATGTGGGACATGAGTGTGTTGCCTTTTTCTGTCGTTATATTCCTAACGGTAGGAAATTAATTCGAAAGAATTTGTTTAATTTAGTGTCATGTAGTTCGTTTTTTGAAAACAAGAATGCGGAAGAGGACTTTTTCGTCGTTGAATTTGATTTGAAATTGTACAAAAAAGGTGGGAAACCCAACAAATCTGTATTCAAACTGCAGAACAATAATGAGACCCTTATGATTATCGAATAAAAAATGCTTTAAAAAATAACGTTTTTCGTTCAACTGGTAATTATACTAAAAACAACAAACGATAAAATACGCGCAGTTTTCCCTACTCAAGCCCCCCCCCCCAACACCATTGTTTTATTCCTGAAGAAGAATTTGTTCTCGATCAAGACCTCTGAGACTAACAGTGAAAATATGCGAATAAAGTTCTCAACCACAAATCACAATAGTATAAGATGCAAAATCTCAAGAAGAAAAAAAAAGAAACGAGTCGAAAAAAACTTTGAATTCTTGTCAAGTTCTCCGAGTTTTCTCTCTTCCCTTTTTTTTCAAATTAGCTGGCGCAATTGAAAGAAAATTAAATCCCAGCGAGATTAAATTAAACGTGAACGTAGATTACAGCATCATTAAAGTATAATTTGCACCGAGTGCACGCACATTCGAGATTACATTTTTCTACTTCGCCTTTTAATATATTAAAGCTACACTTCTGTTAATGTAAAATGGTATTTTACGCTACAAGTTGTATAAAGTGGGCTATTATGAACGAGTGCGTTATTACTGCGCGAGCCGAAGGCGAGCGTTGTAATAACGCACGAGTTCATAATAGTCCACTTCCTACGAGTAGCGTAAATAGCTTTATATACTACGTACGTATAAAAAGTACACCATTACGTCTAATTGTTGTTAGAAGTGAAAAGTGTATCTTTCTGAGTGACTACAACGTTGACCGTTTACAATTTCGTTCGCTAAAAAACATCGATCACAGTACGTATGTAGTCGCTCAGAATGATACAGAAAAGTCGCTGCTTGTGCTGTACGTATTCAATCAGTCAAGTACTGATGGAGAATACCAGAAATCTTGTCTTGTCAAGTTGTAATCTACACAATTGATTCAAAATAATTATGATTCGAATGACGGAATGAGTTTAATTTCTATTGCTGTTAGTAATCACAAGAACATTTAAACGATTATCCATATGTGTAGATGCGTACCGGTACTTATATATCATTTCAGAGTGATAACAATGGTCAATGATTCCATATTGATTACATAAAATAGAATACTCAAATAGCTCAACACAAAATACAGCAGCAACTTCTGTATCATCGTGAGTAACTAAGTATGTATTCGGTGATTGAAGTTTTTCAACGAACAAAATTGAAAAACTTTGATGATGTACTTACTGTACTTCAGAAAGATACACTTTTCACTTAGCTACGTAGAGATTCTAATACGTACGTCGTCGTCTACGTACACGTAGTATTTATACAGCTACTTATTTACGCGATTCTATGAAGTAAACTTACTATTATGAACACGTTCTACACTAAAATAATCATACTTAAAGAGTTAAACACTATTCTACACGAAACTTAAGAACCTGATCGAGCATTCTATTTGTGATCAATATGAAATCGTTGACCATTGTCTGTATGAAATGATGATATGTAAATCACTTGAACTCGCCATTTAACAGATGAAGCGGAATTTATTTCAAACATTTCAATAATAAAACAACACCCAAGACTAGTAGGCCTACACCCTACACTATTGCACATGAAAATTTAAATCTCCATAGCTTGCGAAATAATTAAAATGCAAAGCAGAAATTGTACATGAAAATTTCCAATCAACTGATAACTCCATATTTACAATTTACATTTCCATCACATGAAAAAATAGTGTTACCACTTCTTAAAAACTTAAAGATTGATTTGACGAAAGATGAGATAATGTTTACTTTATTTTACTAGTACAAATAAAGTACTTTATTTCTACAGTTTCCTAGTCGCTCATAAAGATGTACTTTTCGCATCTAACAACAATGGTGTAATGGTGTACTTTATATGTATGTAGTATATAAATATTTATACATGAACGACGCACGAACGCCATCCACGCTGTGGAAAAACCTCGAACTGAATTAATTGACGCTGCGTCGTTGGAGTAAAACGAATAAGTTAATAAGTATGTTTTTTTTACACGGATTCTCGAAAATCTGGTTTTAGGACGTTTTTTGAATCTGTTTTTTAAAAACTTTTTAGATCCTCACCACAAACGTTCAAAACATTAGAAGTCTTCTCCCGTCAAGTAAAATCCAAAATCCATTTTCAAAAGCTACTATCTTAGCAGATTATCGTGGATTTTAAATCTGCCAAAATCCCGATTCTCGAAAATCTTCGTAAAATCTATGTAAAAATAAAACAAACTCACCTGGTTTCATTTTTTTAATAGTTTGGTGAGTTACTTTTTTCATTTTTATCATCAATCATAGTTGAAACCAGGTAGGCCTATGTATGATGTTTTTTAAAGAAAACAATTCAGTTCTAGGAGGATCGCGAAAAAAAGTGGGATAATATTGACCAAATTTAGTAAAGACCTTCATTTCGAGTTGAAAGTAACTCAGAAAATTGTTTAGCTTCGGAGGTGCCCCTGGAGGGGAGATATGGGCCCTCAAAGAATAAGTTTTTTCGCTCCTGTCGCCACCCAACCTGTTTTTGAAAAAATGGCCCTGCTCCACAAGATGGCATTTGAAGTTCAAAGTAGACCTAAGCCATTGCCATCGAATCCCAAGACCACTATCAGGGTTTCACTGAGCGGTTCAAAATTTGTAAATCGATTACTTCCGGACAGATTCGTGTTTTCGAACATTTTTTCTTCTCAAATATTTGATTTCAGTATCATTTCTGAAAAACCAAGGTAATATTTTGGCACCCAGTGGGGCCAAGTTTTTGATCAATATTCCAGCATGAAAAAAATCAAGAAAAATGGTGAAAAATGCACCAAATTTCAATTTTTCGAAATTGACAATAATGGTCAAAAAATTAGCATCACTTCCAAAATATTTCCCAAATTATAGAATACTACTTACCTATGTATCCTTGAGAATTGAAAGAACCAGGATGTTTCAAAGATGCACTGTCTTAGAATAGACTAAACCTTCTGTTCAAGGGTACAATCTGGGAGTCAACATTTTTTCTGAATGAATTCAACTCAAAATAAAGATGTTCTCTGGATTTGATAGAAACCCTGCAGTATTTTGTTCGCGATCCACCAGAATGTGCACAAATTCCTATATATGGAAGCTGTTCCACGTAACTATAATAAGTGTGTATGTATTAAGTAAGGAAGTAAATATATTCATTTTAGATCATCATGTCAAGAATATTTTGACTCTTTGTTCATTTCAATTATGCGTAAATATACGTCCAAAATCGTCTCGTTTACGTACTTGAGCGATGCAAAACACGCAAAACACCAAAAACAGAAAAAATTTCCAAAATATTTTCGTCCAAAACCCCTTTTTTCTTCAAATTTGTATTCCAGTTGGATAAATAGCGAAATTTGAATCCTCGATAAATGACTGGTGAGAATTTCAAAGCGTTCTGGAGCCTTCAGCGGATTTTTGGGTTCTCCAGTTATGGAAAAAACTGTAAGTAGTGTGAAAACCAAATTTCAGCTCCTATAAACTCGGATTTACCATGCTTTGTGATGCCTTCCGAGTGATTCAACGAGGCACGTTTTGAAAATCTTGACGTGCCGATTCAAATCTAATGTTTTCATTAGCGAATATTTTCAAAGAAAAACATTGAAAATTCGAAAACTTTGGATTTGAACTGGCACAAAAATATATTGAAAATATGTTCCTAAATCCACCAAAATGGTCATAAAGATGGCTAATATGAGTTTATCCGTATGTAGATGCTGAAATGTCATTTTCACATTACATATACCTACGTTATTATTTTTAGAAATAGATAGTGGAGAATTAGAAAATCTGCAGGAGGTTCCAGACCGATTTAAAACCATCACCAATCGAATCGAAAGCTCGAACATATAAGGTGCAAACCACATTTCTGCCTTTTTTTTGTCGATTGATCAAATTGTAATTTTTTTTTCGGGAGAAATAAACCAACTCAAAATTTTTATAATTTCGTCAAAAATCGTAAAATGAATTCCAGCCTTTGAAGTTTTAGCTTCCGATGGTGTATTTTGGAGTCATTTTTTGATTACTTTCCATCCAGTTCATATCTGTGCGCCGATTGGGATCACGAAATGTTGTCAGGATTTCTGATTTTCAACGAATTTTTGAAAATTTGATTCGGCCCATTTCACATAAAAATGTAAATTTGATAAAAACTTAAGTTAATAGCTGAAGTTTCACTGTTTGACGACCCTTTCTAAAAATTATTCAGGTTTCAAATTCAACTCTGATGCGTAATTTTTATAGAATTTTTCGCACTGATCACTGAAAAAATAGTGAAAATTTTTTTGTCATGTCGTATCACTGAAATTTAATCAATTTTTGGTAACTTTCAAGATAAGTAAACAATTTTCATACCATTTCAACAAATTTACAAGCAATTTCCGCAACATTTTGCTTTACTATGCTAATTTTTCACCGATTTATGACAATTTTCAACAACTGGGAGGACATGATAATTTCTGCATTTTTGACACATCATCGTTCAATTTTTGACCAAAAGAGTGACTTTTTAATGCCTTTGATGCAGGGATGAAGAGCTAGTCGAAAGTTGAAAGCCGAGCAGATTTTTGCACTGAGTCAAAAGCTAAAAGTTTGCAAGTTTCATTTTTTCCAAGCCAAAAGCTAGCCAAAAGTTTCATTTTTTTTGGCTTTTTCAAAGGCTTTTTTGCAGAATTGAATTCTCTAAATTCAAAAGAAACAAATAAATGAAAAAAATTACATTCAATTTAATTTTAATGCGATTTAATGAAATGAAAAAACAAAATCTAGCAATGGATGTACCTACTCTACTATCACCAATTATATGAAATCAATGTACCTAATCTAATTTGTAATTCCCTGTTTTTGTAAATTGATGGTGTTTCAGCTAAAGGTTCAAAGTCAAAAGTCTAAAGCTAAAAGCTTAATGAAATATGGCTGAAAGCTGTTAAATTCTAAATATAAGGGAAAGCCATTGGAAACCGAAAGTTTGGCTAAAGCAAGTCTCATATTAATGGAGATAGCCGAAAGCAAAAGCCAAAAGTTTTAATTTTGAAATTTCAAGCTAAAAGCCAAAAGCTGAAGTTTCATTCTAGGGGTTTTCATCCCTGCTTTGATGACACTTTGGAAATTTATTCATAAAGAATTCAGCTATTCTGAAGCCATCGGTGTTTTTTAAAATTTTTTCAAAAATACCATCAAAAAGGGCTAAAATTAAATTATCCACTTTCTGACTCTCTCATCAAAAGGTTCACGCTTCAGAAAAAATACTGGTAAATTTCAATTTTTTTTTTTAGATCTAGCACACAAATATGTACAAACTATTCGGTGTATTACTATAAGCCCATATCTTGGCATCAATAAGTAAGTAAGTGAAAAAAAATACTACAGACCAAAATCTCTTCGTATACAATTACGTTTCACAACACAACCACTCGAAAACATTATAAAAATTAAACGAATAAAACTAGGTATCTCTTTTTATGGTTTCGCTCGATAGCGGAAAAATTAAAATTTCAACGATTGTACCTTCTTAAAAACTTCAGTAATCGGATTTGTTTCGCAATCACGCCTTTGCAGCGAGAGAAAGGTTGACTTGTTCCTCGTTTTTTTCTCCTTCTTTTATTTTTCAGCGGTCGTAAAAAATTAAAGGGAATAACTTTAATCGTTTTTTAAGTTAATTTACTATAGCTTTCTTTGATCTTAAGATAATAATGAAGTGAAGGATCGATTTTGAAGGGATGTAAAAATAGTCAACCAGGTTCCCAGTATATTTTTAGACATTCCTTTGAGGTTTTTTGGATGAAAAACGAAATGAAACGATGGAAATGACATACCAGATTTCAAGTTGCAGAATAATATTTTGGCACTTTTAGGTAAGAATATGAATGAGTTCACTCCAGTTATATATATGTTTCTCATTGTACGTGAGACTCGATTTTGCCTAGTTTAATTCAGTATAATATAAGCAAATATAATTTCAGATCCCTCAATGTAAAGCATATTTAAGATTCAAAATTGTTTTATGCACTCGAGTAAGTAATCTCGTATTTTTCCAAAATAACCTATGTAGTTGTAATGAAACATGATCTCAATAAAATCTTAAAACCATGAATGGTTTACCTATATTAGAACCATAGGTCGCCAAAAAATATTCTACTGTGAACCAAAGTGGGCCTCAGTTGTAATCCCAAGGATCTCGAGGTTTACTTTGAAAACACATTTACTTGAATCAAAATGCTTTCATCAAAAAATGAAGATGGCTGATTCAATTCTCGAAAGGTAAGAATATTCACTGACTTCTTTTTACTCTAAACTCCATATAGTTCGACTTCGAAATGAAGTCATCAGCTGCTTCTAAGATCGAAAAAACCTTCACCAGTAAAACAATACAGTAAATGTTCAATTCAATATCTCCCCCCTCAATTTCCTAATACTCTCAGCATTTCATAAGAACTCATCACAGAAATTCTGTACAACCAGCAAAAAACCCCATGCTACACCGCTGGAGCCCATCGTGATGAAAAATTTCAACTCATATGTACTTCGCAAAGGTCAAAATTCGATAAATTAATAACGGTTCTCCATAACAAACGTCCATCTCAGATTGCATCCAACATCTCAATAAATTCCAATCAACTGACCATCCGAACTGTAATAATCGTGGCCGAATCCGAACCCATTTATTTATAGTTCGGCCGCAAGATATAAATCACTGTCATCAGTATCTGGCAATCATTACAAATAGGAATTCGCATTATGTGACATACGAGTCTAATAATAAGAAAAGAGAGAACAAACTCGAAAGCAACTGCGCCCTAGCGATATAAATTATACTCTACAACGAGGTAACAACTCGCTGTCAAAAATTTTTTTACGTGATAAATCGTTTGCTTAATATTTTCGAAACAATCTAAAACCATGTATTATTCTTTTCAATTCACCTCCAATGACCATTCACTGGCGGGCCATTTGTTACGTCATCTCGGCCATTCGAGTCTTGAGAGGGAAAAAAATGACGAACGAGTCTCTTTCGGCGTTTGGTGCAGACGACGACGACGATGAAGGCGAATAGTAAGAGAGAGAAAAAAACACACAAAATAAAACAAACCTGATGCTTGTCGAGCTCTCAGCCAATTTCATCCCTTTTTATAGTATCAAATAAGTATATCGTTCCATGCAAACATTTCCTTTTTATTTTTCACGCTTCGAAAAACAGTACCTCTGGAATTAAACAGGTGCCACGTTGGTTATTTTCTGGCCAGTCGGAGAAAAACGGCTACAGTGGGGGTGAAAATTCGACGGTCATGAAATCTCATATTGAAAATAAATGTACCATATGGTACGTGAAAATTCCCCATTCGCAGTCTCGAGAACTATATTTAATAATCAACTCGAACATATTTTTTAGTCGAGTTGAGTCGTCTGAGCTGCGTCGTCGTCGATGGTCGAATTTTTTTCCAAGCAAACTTCATCATTCGGGTAAGGGGGGAAAAAGAACACAAAGTTTGACACGAGGTTATTTTTTTATCTCCGAGATTAGTAAACTTTGTCGCTGAATAATTTCGTCCCCGCGCCGATATTTCTCGTTCGTTTCTGGGGTTTTTGTACGAGTTGGAGAGCAGCTTTTTCGATGTTTTGTCATGTTTCTAATTGAATTTTTAATGTAAAAACATCCACGTTCTTTGCACTCTTTTCACTTTTCCTTTTCGAGTAAATATTTTCGAAGGAATATTTGATAGTTAGTCTGTGTACTCATTTTTTCGTGGCCTATAATTTCGAGTTTGGTGAAAAGGGTGGAGAATAAGAGGACCTAATTTTAATTTCAATGGGCCAACGAGCAGGCGATCTCGCTCGTCACTTTCATCGTTCTCTCATTTGGTATGAAAATCGAAATCACGAGGCGTCACACGACACATCAACGACGCCAAAAATGTTTTAAAGAAATTTTAATTGGAAGGAAGATTACTTACTTAATTATAGATTTTTCGGAAATTGAAATGAATGTAATTAAATTTGCCTTTGCAGCCCTCATTTATACATGTTCACATGTATATTTTCGACTTCCATAGGGAACAAGCATGACAATGATGTTTAAGAAATGAAGAAATGTTGATGTCATTGATTCTGTTGTTTACTAAATTTACTCTCAAGAGAAGTTTTTGAACTGGCCAGGGCTGCCAGGTACTTTGAGAAAAATCCGTACTTACAGAGCCTAAAATTTTCAACATCAAAAAGTTGCTTAACATCTTTTCTTTTTTTGTTGAAAACCAATGGAAAATGAGAAGATTTGGTTGAAGGTAAAAAAAATATGAACATACGTGTCTAAAACTCGTTTAAAACACTAAAAAATTACACCACATTTGTTTTCAACAACCAAAAAAAAAACAACACGTTGAAGCCTTTTTTTTTGTGAATTGCAACTTTTTTTAAAAACAAAAAAGATTATTTTTTATTGTTTTTTTTTTTGGATGTTTGATGTGAAATGAAAATTTGAAAAATAAAATGCACACAAAAACGTAAGCTAATCGGTAATACGTAGTAATATTTTATTTTGTTTTTCAATCAATCAATCATGCAAAAGACAAGCTATAAGCTAACAATCTGAGAACAAGAAATAGTTACTAGAAATGAAAAACATTGAGTTAAAGTTGCCCACTTGCCTGGAAATTTTTTGGTTTTTTTTTTCAAAATTTTTCACCAGTTTTCTGGAACTATAGAAGAGCTTTTTGGATACGAGGTAAAAATTAGTGTTGCCACGTTTATGAGCATCAAATATTAGCTGAAAAAGTTGAAAAATAGTATTTCTCCGTTGCCTCCATGCTCAAAAATTCTGGAAAAATACCCCAGTAAAATTTTTTATGGTGATCAATGAAAAATCGAAAAATTGGAGTACTTTTTTCGTGTTCTCGATTCTTAGAAAATTCCACAAATTACGAGAAAATGCAATTTCTTTTTACAAAAGGTCAAAATTGCGCTAATGAGCATGTTCTCATCACTGAGAGAAATTTGGTGAAATCAATTAAACTCCACTCAGCTCCTTGATGCGCTGTTGAAAGTAAATTTTTGTAGGACTACGTGTTTTCATTATTTTTTGAATATTTCACAAAAACTAATGCGAAGAGTAGATACATAAAATTTTTACTTTAATAATTATTATCAACTTTTTTGAAAATAAGTATAGTGTAAAATTGATGAAAATATACGTCATTTTTTGCAATTTTCAATTTTTTAGGGGAAAAAATTTCATTTTCTAGTAATCTTTGGAATTTTTCAAATTGAGAATACGAAAAAACTATTTTGATAAATTATGTTAATCAATAATCAGCATAAAAAGTTGTACTTGGATTCCCAGAAAAGCTTTAATGGCGCATCCTCGCGGGAAAAACTTTGATTCAGCTAAGTTGAGATAGCAGCTTTTCGTAATCTACGATTCCGCAGATTTACACTGATTGACAATTCACAGTCTATACAATTATTTGATATCATTGAGCCTTTCTGTTGCCTTGTCTGTGGCTGTAAAAGCTATTTATGTAACTTGATAATCACTATTCCAGTGACAAGTGCTTCAACGGAACGTTCTTCGTTTCTGCACTGAAAAGAATCAAGACTACTCCAAGATCAACTCAAAAGGAGAAGAAATGCTGTCCGGATTAACACTGCTTTTAATTGAAAAAAATTACTTCCGTCAACTGAGGGAAAACCCTGACTTTTATGATCGAGTAATTCACGAATTCCAAAAAAAAAGTTCACCCAAACCCGCGAACAATCGAAAAAATTTTGAGTTTTTTCATGAAAAATTGTAGGCATACTTATGCTCTGTTACTGTTTACTTTTCAACTGTGGAGTCAAAATGGCGTATGTCAGCTGTCAGCACTTGTATGTAGGTGTCAAACGGCAACACTGTGCAGTAGATTGATACTGTTAAAGCTCCTTTAATACAAGTATGGAAAAAGATTATGCTCTTAAGAAAGTCATAGCATTTTACGTATGTGTTACGTACTGCGCATGCGCCGCATGACAGGTTGATGTCGTCACGCGGTGGAGCAACCAATGGGGTGCAACGTTGTACGTGAACACCTGATCTGATGCGTGCGCAGTACGTAAAACTTACGTAAAATTCTATGACTTTCTCAAGAGCATAATCTATTTCCATACTTGTATTAAAGAGCTTTAGATACTACACCATTAATTTCACATATTGTTGGTGAGTACTTTTGAACGATTTACTTTTTTTTTGTTATATTTTGTATCTACTGGTGATATTTGCAATTTTCAACTAAAGGGAACTGCGCTGATTTTTAGATAAAACCCCGCACACCAGGGTTTTTAAAAAGGGAACTGCGATGACATCTTGTTTCATTTTTTATTTCTTTCATAACTGCGGCGACATTTGTTACTATTATTGCTCTACCTACTTAGAAAATTTGCACACATCTGCAGTTCCTTCCCAAATTACAAGATAAGTATCTAACTAATCCAAAGTTGGATAATAGAGTGACACGCACAAAGCCAGTACAAAATACGGTGAACGAGTGGGGGAACTGCGAAAGTGAATTCCCTTATAAGTCTTTCAAACATGGCGTCCGATGAGGGAACTGCGCTGATTTTTAGATGAAATCCCCGAAACCAGGGTATGGGAACTGCGATGACACCTTGTTGTGCAATGAACTTATTTCTTTCATAACTGCGGCGACATTTGTTATTATTATTACTGTTATTTCTTACTCCTATACCTACTCTTATGCGTTTATATTTTAAATTTGTAAGAAATATATATCTTTTTTTGTATTCTGCATTTTACCTATCTTATTTGTGTGAGGAATGAGAAATCAAAGAGTGATCAAGTGTGTTTTTTGATTGAAAAATAGCCTGTATGTACACATGCATACAGCAAGCTTACTGGGTGTAATGTGTGCATGGAGAACAGCAAGTGTGTACACATGCGTCACGCATTCTTTTCAGCAAACTATTCCCATGGAAATTATTCTGCATTTATGCCAGATAGCTAGCATGTATGCAAACGCATTACAAGCTTTCAAGAAGAATTTTCGCAATGATAATTGCATGCTTTATATGCATGCATAATACATACTTTTTTACGTACTATTCACTGGCTGAATTGCTAGCGATTTTTTTTAAAAAGTCCAAAATCATGCATGCGTAAGCTATGCTGAAAAGCATGCATTCTAGCATGCTTCAAGCATTTTTTTTGTCAATAGGGTTCTCCATTGCAATAACGTATATATTTTATTTAATGTAGATTCTTCTGATTCTTCGGAGTCAGAAGAAGAGGAAACGGCGTGGCGCGGCGGTCCTCATCGTATCTAAGATCTGCAAGGGTAACAATAAGATCAATGAACTCATTTGGCGACAGCCTTACCCCAAATTTTCAGCTGCTGAAGTTAATATTTCGATTTTTTAGAGCAATTTTTCGATTTTCACATAGGTACAAATTTTGAAAAACTGACCAAAAATAGACGGCGAATGTCGCATACTTAAACCTTCCGTATGATTTGGGAATTTTAATGCATTATGGTGAGAGTAGGCCCATGGTGAAATTTTCAGCTGCTGAAGTTGATATTTCAGCCATGCAGGACAATTTTTTGATTTTTACTTTTCAATTTTGAAAAGATTGACCAAAAATTAAAAAATCGCCCTAGACGGCTGAAATATCAACTTCAGCCAGCACCTGGAAATTTCACCATGGGCTAGTCTTACCATGTATACCTATTAAACTGCCCAAATAATATAGGAGGTTTAGGTAGGACCTGCGCCGACTATTTTTGCTCAGTTTTTGCAAAATTTCTGTCGAAAAATTGCTCTAAAAAAATCGAAATATCAACTTCAGCAGCTGAAAATATGGGGTTAGGCTATGTTCAATGTCCTATATCCAATGGTGAAAGAATCGCTGAAATCGGTGAATGTCACCTGGGGCAACTCCCTTGTGAGTTGAAGTCTAATATGTAGAATCAGCTCAAGGTGCATCACCAATTTTATAAGACTTTGTCTGGCTGTCAAGAACTTGACAAAATATTGCGATCAATTCTTGACATTATGGCAGACTTTATAATACGTACATCGGAAAAAAATCACCAATTTTTAACATTTTTTTTCTGAATTTTAAAAACATGGAAAAATTACGATGAACGGTTGACATCATGCCAGACGTTTGAAGACTTAATAAAAATACCAATAAGACTAAGAACTCGGGAAAAAAATTTGTGTGATCTTCATCTTGTTAAGTGATGGATTTTATGTTTCTTGGTGAAAACATAATGAATTGTGTACAATAATAAAGTCTTCGAGTGTAAGAATGGTAGGTAGTAGGTACATAGGTACATACTTGTACATTACACTCGTACAAAGGTATAGATACTGTTGAATTGTTTACTTCCTCCTACATCCATTTCAAGATTTAAGAATCGCTCGAATGGTGCTAAACACTGTAGAAGAATTTTATAATTAATGACATGTCCGAAAACGTTCCTTTTTTATGCATACATACAGATGAATAATTGCATTGTATGTTTTTTTATCAACGAATTTTTTCGGACAATAGGTACTGAAAAATTCCTTCTATAGCAGCTTAAGGAGCAAAATATTTTAAAAATAGGAGAATACAAACACGATCCACCAAGAAATTGCGAAAAAATGATTCTAGTAAGTCATTGCAGTTCGAATGATTATGCACTTGAAGGTTTTCTTGAAGACCTACAAATACTGCTTATAAAAATTATTTCTTTTTGTCAAAGTGTGCCTACTTTATTTTGAGACTTTCATTCGCATGTTTAAAACCTGCCAAAAATAAGCCTAGAATGCACTATTACCAGATGAATCGCGAGGTCATCCTCAGAAAGCGAAAACTCCGCCAAAAACGAAAGATGGCGAATAGAGGCCTTCCACGTACGGTGGTGTATGGCCAATCACTTAAACGAACGTACGTACGTACGAGAATTCACACTGAAGTACGCCGACACCTACGAGGCAATACATTCATCAGTAGATAGATATGGGAAAGACCATCGCCCACCCCATCTTCTAGTACTCCTATTTCACCACCATGTTGCAAAAACCACTTGTTGGATATCAGCATACAGTACTGCTTACCAAAGGATATAGGAAGAACCTGTTTTCTAAGGAGTCATTTGCCAGTGCGTTTCAAGTGTAATGAGAAGTGACAATATTGTGTTTTGAGAATTTTTTAATGTTTTTTTTTTTTTGGTACTTATTTAAATTTTAACGTGTATATTTTAAATGGTGCTTTTCAACTGTACATATATTGTGTATTAAGAATTTTTCAACGTTTTTTGTACCTATGTAAATTTGAACGTGTATATTGTAACTCATATAAGTAATATTAGTTTTGTGACATAATTTCCAAACTACATTATACCCATCAGAAGTTTAATAAGCTTCAAAAAGCGTGAATAGGTTGGTATAAAGTTGGAAGGGTAAAAATCAAATTGTGTGTTACGTCCACATTTCAGTCAATGTTGGTAGGGACACCTCAATATTGGGTTTTAGACAAAATTTTCTATATAAGGAGGTCAAAAATCAAAAACTTCCTGTGTGCGAGGAAATTTTCGAAATTTGCACCAATCACTGTATTTTGTTTAGAACTAACCTACATGAATTTCGCCATTTTCTGCCATTCTGGAGCCTCCAGCGTGATTTTGAGATAAGTAGGTATTTGTTCATGAAGAAAAGAAAGAAGAGAGAACGAAATGCAAAGTAGTGTTTTTTATTGAATTTTGTGTCTTTGAAAATTATGATATGGTCATTGTATGACATAATAAAACACGACAAAGTCAGAAAATCGCGCTATAGGCTCCAAAAACGGCTCGAAACATCGAAATTTGGGCCGGGGGGGGGGAGGTTCTAGACCTGATACAGCAATTCGGGCCAATTTCCAAAATTTCCTCGCAAATGTGTAACTTGATTTTTGAGATATTTTTATTGTGGAAAAAGCTGGTCAAAAATCACTCTTGAGGTGTCCTTTCCAACATCCGACTGAAATGTGGATAGGTAAACTTGTTACACTGGTCGAGTATAACACACAATGTGATTTTTAGCCGCCCAACTTCATATTCACGTTTTTTGAAACATATTAGATGATAATTCCCTGCTAAGGTAGTGAGAATTATCCCTAGTTATGAAATTGGTATTTTATTGGAAAGGATTTTCGTGCCTTTTTTCGCTACCTATTTCGTGTTACCTGTGTTACATAGAATAAGTTTTGTCCTGTTTTGTTAATTCTCACTTTTTCGTACCGGTACCAACACTGCATTGATTTGAAATTAAATTTCTGAAGCTAATGTTTCATTCTTGAAAATTTGTAAAACATTGTGCCATAGAATTTAAATCTGTCCGTGTGAAGCCAGTACAAAAGCTTTGAAAAAAAATGATGATTCGAAAAATAAAGAAACTGATGCAAAAAGTTGATTTTCATAGCTTCAACATTTAAAAATTTTAATAATAAGGCAGCGTTAACTGTCGAAGTATGAAGAGGTGTTACGTGTTATAGCGGTTTGTGTTGCGTGTAATTGGCACTAAACTTTATCATTTTGTGTCTTTCAGTCTTTCTCTCGTTTTTTTTTTTAATTAGTAAAAAATGGTTTCAATTTCAAGAGAAATGTTGCAGAAAAGGGCACAAGAGGATATAGTTTAAAATTATGTACGACGCCAAAAAAGAAAGAGCTTGACGAACTCGAAAAAGTATTACGTAAGTGAATATTTTTTGTTTAACCCTTAGTTACCTACTAATAGATAAAATGCCTGGATAACTCGGTAGGAACTATTTAGACAGCCACTACAACATCAACTATACACATTAGAGTTTTGTGGAATGATAGTAAATAAATAATATTAGTAGTCTACAAGTTGAAAACTTTGTTATGTCGTCTCTACAGATAGATAGGCAACTTATTTATATCCATGTAGATGAGATAGGTAGTCTAATTTCTGACATAAAAGGAGTATAAAGAATAAATTATATATAATTTATGACTAGTTTAATTACTATGCAGCAAACATATGCTCGTAAGTCATTACTTAAAATGAATGACATATGAGGTAAGATCAGGTATAAGTAATCAAAATTACCTTAATAAATAAATTACACTATTAATATATAATAAAAACCAATTTCAATGTGTAATTATTTTTTATCAGAACATGTGTTTTGGACAAATAAGTGCGAATTGTTATAAATATCACAAGATTTTACTCTTTAATGTGCTGTGTTGTATAAATAAAGTATTTCCATAAAAAGTTGTGGATATTCCTTCCATTTTTTAAAAATTGAATTAAATGACTAATAAGTGTTCGAAAAAATTATGTAATGTTTTCAAGTTACGCAAGAACACTCCATTTGAAGTATTCACCATACATATTTTTTTCATTTTCATTTATTCCCTGCGGAAAATGAAATTAACAATCATTCAAATTGCAAATATCGTAGGTGACCCCATTATTGATTAAGAAAAATAATTGCATGCCTTCAAATATGTACTACACTATGCAACATGTTGTACGTCAGCATCATGCGTGGACATCCTCCTGTTGAAAATAGGACTAGGCAACTTTTCATACTCCTAATTGCTGAACCGCGGAACCACCAAATCGGCGTTTACGCGGTGACACTGCAGTTTGTTCTGGCAGGATCCGTACCGCGTTTACGCTATTACGCCCACGCTATTCATCGAAAACGCGGTCCCATTTTTATGCGGTAGAAAACGCGGTCCTATTTTGTCAACAGGGTTGAAAGGGAAATACCGGGTTTTTCCGAGGAGCAGTTCAAGTCTCATTTTCGAATGAAACCGGAAACATTTGACTGTGTCCTCGGAAAACTTTTTCCGATTCAGCTGCGTGAGAACAATGTGGGGATACAAGACCATTGACCCCAAGAAGCAACTGCATTCAACTCTGTGGCAGCTCGCCACCCCGGACAGTTATAGGTATGTGGAGTATGTTCCGAACGGTAATTGAACATACATTGATGAGCATTGTACCCAAGGTCCAAGAAACGCCTTTTGGTAAAATTGGTTTCACTAACCCGCAGAATTTTGTCAAATTGGAGAAGATATAGACTTACGCTGTCGTGAAAAGGTTGAAGTGAGAACAATTTCAAATAATAAATAAATAAATTCCTCAAAATTTCAACGTTAAAACGCATGCCATGCCATTATACTAATAATCGAAAACTTAAGAAAAGTTTGGATTTTTATATTGAATTAGCCAGTCAAATCTTCTCACACTATGCAAATTGTTCTGTTATGGGTAATTTCTTGTTCTAAAAATATTTTCTTCTCAATCATTTTGCATTCATTTTTCAACAATGAGAAATTTGGTAAGTTTCAGTATTTCAAGCAAAAAATCTAAAATTTCCGTATTTTTTTCAAAATTTCGAATTTTTTTTACAAAAACGGATTTTCTTGTATCCCTAGTATAACTAAAACTATCAAGACAACCTATCACTCTACCTATCAGCTTATTTCGTTGATTGCAAGAGAGTGTTTGCTAGTTTATGTTTGTTGGTTGTTTCTGATTTTTTTTTTTTCAATATCTTTCATCAGTTTCTGGAAGTATAAAAGATCCTTTTGGATACGAGATAAAAATCAGTGTCGTCACGTTTCTGAGCATCAAATATTAGCTGAAAAAGTTGAAAAATTGCATTTCTCCGTTGGCTCCATGCTCAAAAATTCTGAAAAAATACCTCAGTACAACTTTTTATGCTGATCAATAAAACATCGAACAATTGGAGTACTTTTTTCGTATTGTCGATTCTCAAAAAATTCCACAAATTACGAGAAAATGCAATTTCTTTTTACAAAAGGTAAAAATTGCGCCAATGAGCATATTCTCATTAATTTTGCTCCATATTCTGAGAGGAAGTTGGTGAAATCAATTCGACTCCATTCAGCTCCTTGATACGCTGTTGAAAGTAAATTTTTGTAGTAGGACTCATCAGTCATCATACGTGTTTTCATTAGTTTTCGAATATTACGTAAAAACATATTATGCGAAGAGTAGATACACAAAATACTTTTATATTTATCAACTTTTTTGAAAATATAGCGTAAAATTGATGAAAATAATACGTCGATTTTTGCAATTTTTAATTTTTTAGGGGGAAAGATTTCATTTTCTAGTAATCTATGGAATTTTTCAAATTGAAAATGAATCCGAAAAAACTTCGCACTATTTTTTTGATAAATTATGTTAATCAATACCTAATCAGCATAAAAAGTTGTACTGGGATTTCCAGAAAACTAGTTCAGAGTTTTATTGGGCATCCTCGTGGAAAAAAAACTTTGATTCAGCTAAGTCAAGATACATACAGCAGCTTTTCGAAACCTATGATTCCACAGATATACACTGACTGACAATTTACAGTCTATACAAGTGTTTGATGTCATTGGGCTTTTCTGTTGCCTTGTCTGAGGTTGCAAAGCTATGTAGGTATTAGGTAACTTAGTAATCATTATTCCAGTGACAAGTGCTTGTTCGTTTTCTGCACTGAAAAGAATCAAGACTGCTCCAAGATCAACTCAAAAGGAGAAGGAAGGCTGTTCGGATTACCACTGCTTTTACTTGAAAAAAAATTTGCTTCGTCAACTGAGAGAAAAACCTGATTTTTATGATCGAGTAATTCGCGGATTTCTCAAAACAACAAGAAGGATCGACGATTCTGTATCTGTTCTGTTCAGTTTGCGGTTTGTGTTATTTCTTTATTGTATTGTTTGAATTTGGAAAATACTTAATGTTATAAAAATGGCAAACTGTTGGAACAATTTGATACAAATGATGTCCAGATTGCATAATGAAGCCAAAATGGATAAAGTTGGCGACGGCGTTGATAAAAAGTAAGTAGGTAGGTAGGTACATAGTAGGTACACAAATTTCATTAACGAATTTAATCATACGAATTACGAATCATATTACATATTATATCAATCATAGTAACGAATGTATAACGATGTGTTTTTATTTTCCAATCAAATCGTTATTTTTATAATTTTTTCAAATTTCGCAATTTGCATCTTTTCAGGAGAGAACCCCAGTTTTTTGATATGCTAATCAATAATCAGCTTAAAAAGTTGTACTTGGGGTCATTTTTTTCAATATTTTCAAGTATATGGAAGCGATGAAGAAATATCAGTTTTAAACTCTTCCAGCTAATTTTTGGTGCTCAAAAAGGTGGCAATACTGATTTTCTTCATAGTTTTTACAACACACTAATTTTCCTCAAAACATTGAATGCCCATTTATATCTCCCTTGCAAAACCTTTTTATAAAAGGAAATATACAATCGCCCAGCAAAAAAAAGATGTTTCAACAACAACCTTTCCAACGACAAAAAAGGGCATATGCGCGACGAATGACGAGTTATTGAAGGCTGATGCAGCCTTGAAAGGTAGCTTCGCGTTAGTGTACTTCAAAACTGAAGTATCGACAACATTATGAAAATCGTAAGTAATCTTTAAAGTTTAAATAATTTCGCTGATTTTCAATAGGGAGGTGTTAAAGATATCGAAGAGTTGTGCCATTTTTTAGTGTTACCAATTCTGAAGTAAGTAGTTTTTTTTATTGAATTTTGTACAAATTTCGTTATTTTTTCAAAATCAAGCGAAATACATACGAATAAATAATGGTGATAGTGATGGTGATTTATAATTTTGTGTTAATTGTGGGCTTTTGCTCACAATTTCAATGAACATTATTTCTGAAAATTTGAATTATATCTACTGAAATTTTGAAAAGTGTACCTTAGGGTGGCCCTTATTTATACTTGGTGGAAAAAAATTTTTCGATTTTTTTGCGGGACACCCCTCAGTTTGGTGCCACTCCATGAGAAAATAACACAAAAAAAATTTGAACTCAATCGATGTATATTAACCCGTGCCGCACACCACTTTTGTTAATGAGAGTATCAGGCGCGCGAGCTCAGTATTACTCCACTACAGGCGCGTGGCAAACGAAACGTATATTGACGCGACTCAACTTCAACTTGATTTCACTATCCTAAACATTCGTGTTTCCTCAAACAGATGAATTAAATGATTTGTGTACACATTTGAAAACTCGCAACTAATTATTAGAACATGTTTTTCAAGATTATATTTGAAACAAAAAATTACATTTGTAATAACAGAATGGATTTTAATGAAAAAACAAAAAAAAATCATCAGCCTCCTTTTAAAAATGTTTTACGTTTAGTATCAGGGTAGTCTTTTCGATGTTGTGCAACAACTTGAAGTAGAAATTGTTTTTGTTGCTCATTTTTTGTCATTATGGCATTATAATCGGAGATCAATTTCACACCTCTCTCAGCCGTATCATTTACTACTTTCAGTTGCGAAATGATTTTTTTCCCATAGATGTAGTCCTCATTTGACAGCCAGCATCCAGGATCTTCAGCCATAAATGAGGTGGGAATTTGAAAACGGTTGAAAAACGAACATGAAACTTTATTAACAAATTGGTCCATATCATTGTCACTTTCCAAATCACTTGGAAAGGGAATTCGTTTGAAAAGTAGTTCTTCCTCAGTATTTTTATTTAAAGCGAGGACCATTTTTTTTTTAACATCTAACGAAATTCCTTCATCAAAGAAAGATAAAGCCACATTTTCTGGAGATAAATACCATAAATGATTGCTCATTTTATTGGTGGCAATTTTACTAATATTTTCATCAATTGCCTTATACTCATGCAAATCTTTCAACAGTTCATAATCTAGACGAGGCGCTTTGATGGGAGAAGTGGCCTGTATCCAATATTTTGCGTATACTTTAACAACGAAAATGCACATATCACGAACTCCATCGATCACATTTTTTTCCAATTCAAATTGTGCTCTGAATAAAAAGATTTTTAAGCAGTAGATGGCCTTAGCCATCCATCGAGCGTGATGAAATGCACCAGGTGCTCTAATCGTTTTTTTTTCGCCTCCTAAGAACATGATTATTAAACGAAGCATTTCAGCATAATCCTCCCTCAATTGTTGAATTTTCAATTCTTCAGAGTAAAAGTCAATTAATTGCTGAGATTCTTGTGTGCTTATCATTTGACACACATACGCATCTTCCACCCCAAGTTGAAAATTGTTTTTGTTCATTTTAATCCAAGAAGCTTGAAAATTCTTGAAGAGTGGAACAGTTGGAGAAGACGAACATTCTAATTTTTCTTCAAAAACACCTCGTAGCACAACTTCTAGTATATGGTGTCGACATGGAAAGTATAACAATTCTCGCTCAAGCATCTGTTCCAACAAAATGCAAGCTCCATTCAAACGCCCGGTATTTGAAGCAGTGGTATCGGAACATAATGCTTGAACTTTATCCGCGATGTCCCATTCATACAACAGTTCAAAGATGGCAGTAGCTTGGTTTAGGCCACTAGATGATTCAATTTCTGGTACTCCCAACAATTGCTCTCTTCCAAAATACGATGCTACCACTGGGAGCCGCTCTACATTACCTTTTTTGGAATCATCAATGCTTGGGAGAAGTTTTCCATCCCAATGAATGACGATCGCATTACTTTCAGTATTTTCAAACACTTTACGAATCCTATCAAATTCCTCTTCACGTAATTTTTGCCTACACCGCTGAATTGATGATCGGTTGATTACCAGTTCATTGGGATCAAGTTTTAACGCTTTTACAGTTGCTGTGAGAATCATAACTGCATCTCTATCACTTACTTTACATCTATCAAAGACGGCTACTAATTCTGGAGAGATGAATTGTTTACTAGCACGTTTAGCTCGTTTTGGAGGAGGCTCATCTGCGGCAGAACTTGAGGTAGGCATAGGCTCTTCAAGTGAATTTTCGCTCGATTCCGATGATACCAATTCAACTTTTTCTTCTGAAAAATAATTTTTATAAAAAAAATTAATCTGACATCTTTTGTAATTATTTATTTTGGCAACCTTACGATTCTAAAATTAATTTTCAAATATTTTTCTAAAAGAAAAAACACATTTTGGACAGATTTTGAGTGATGTGGTCGATTTTTGGTTGCTTTTTCCAAAAAACGATTTTCCAACAAGAATGAGACAAATTTTTTCGATAATTTACACACAAAAAAGATGACAAAATCCAACAAAAATACGATCTCTTGTGTTTTACATAAGTGAAAAATATGAAAGTCGAGCCCCATAAGTGCATTTTCTCAAAGGGGGGGGGGATAATGAGCTTAAAAATATGGAAAAACAGTATTTTGACGTACTCACGCAATTTTATGAGAAATTAACAGGATGGACTCGCATGAAATTTAAATTAGACAAAGCCAGATTGAAAGAACATGCAAAAATTTATCACTCATCAAAACTTTCAGATGCTGAAGTGCATTTTTTTATTTTTGATGAATTTTTGAAAATCAAATTCATGCCAAAAATGAGAAAAAAAGCCAAAATTTTACCAAATAATTGACCTCGAAAGCTGAAATCTGGATGACTTTCAAAGTAATGTTTATTTTCTCTTCAAAAGAAGGTAGGTAGGTATCAAATGTTTATTTGGTACCTACCAATTTGACAATCCGACTGTCCAAAATTCATTAAAACTTCACATAAAAATTTTGGTACTTACCCATTGCACCAATTTCTTTAATAGCTCTCTGCTCACGATTTTCCTCCTGGCAACGTCTTAGCTCGATTCGTAGTTCTTTTTTTGCCAAAGTCTTATCTACTGAACTCATATATCCGATTCGTCCTTTTTTTCGTTGATTGAGAAGAAATTGCTTATCCTCATCATTCGGGGTCGTCTCCAAAGCGTCGCTACTGGAAATGTCAAATAAGTCGTCCAAAGTTTCTTCAAATAACCTTTCTTTCTCAATTTGAGCAGGTGTTCTCCTCGTTTTACTCTTCACTAAACTTCGCCAGCCATCATAAATTTCTTCAAGTTTTTCAATACTTCTTTGGGTCCTTATTATTGGAATTCTGGCTCGATTCCAAAATTTCTCCACCAACGGAACAGCTTCAGAGGCACTATCTCGTATAGTCGTATTACTTCCTGGTCTTCTGAGGAAATGGAAAAACACTTGCAATGTTTGACGAATACTCGGTAACTTGTTTCCATCAATTTCAGGCTCAGCAAAACCTATTAAAAAAATCGGTTCTCTATTCGCGTTGGCTTTTGCTCTCGTTTCCATTTTGAAAATTCACATTTCGCAATTTTACACGCGTAAATAACAACTTCTCTAAATTAATACGCAATTCCAATTACAAAGGAGTCTAATGTGGAGAAAATGAAACAGTGCTTATCAAGTGCACATCTCCCCTCCCTCCTTAGCATGCATACACCCGATAAGAAACTTGATTAACTTCCTGGAATCAGTAGCCAACTTGAGACGTGTAAGAGATAAATGACGGCGATGCATCGAGTCTCATTTCCCACGCGTTACCGTGGGGAAATTCTGAGCTCCCGCGCTTGGAGCTTACATTTCAAAAAGGGGCTTGCGGCACGGGTTAATATGCATCAATCGAGCTGAAAATTTGTATACGTCATTTTCTCATAGAACAGCACCAAACTAGGGGGTGTCCCAAAAAAAATTCAAATTTTTTTTTTAAGGGCCACCCTAGTGTACCTAGGTATATTGAAATTGTGGACGAAAGCCCACAATCAACACAAAATAACGAATCACAATATCACTATCACCATTTATTCATATTATAATATACAGTTGACTCGAAAATTTGAAAAAGTAAACTTACGCAAAATTCAACTTAAAAAAACTCGCACCTATCTCAGAATTGCTAATACATAATATGGCACAACTCTTCGCCATCTTTAACATGTCTCTATGAGTTTCCCAAAAGTTGAATTTGATATTAATTTGAAGAGTCACTTTTGAAATTCATTTTTAGCTTGTTTTCTCAATTTAGTATTGATTTTAATGAAGGGTTAAAAAAAATTTTCTTGATTAAATTTCAGAATTTTATGAATATTTTTAATTCCAAATCATGTTTAAAACTCAATTTCAAATTTATGTAATGAAAAAAGAAATGTATTTTTTTTTATTCTCAAGTGTGCACAATAACTCAGCCACTTTGGAGTTGGGAGTTGTTTACCGTTCACAACAGAAGAGGATGTTTAAACAACAAAATGACATTTAAAACAAGACGAAAATAGTTTTAATCATGCGACGTTTTACAGTACCTCGTTATGTAATTGTGTAAGGGAAGGTTCAGAAGTGCCCCTGTTGATCTAAAGGGCACTTCGCCCACGTGGTATACTCAGGTAGGTAACCAACAGCAAATATTTACCTACTCGATTACCCTGAAATCAAGTGATTCGGAAATTTAAAGGGCAATTAGTGGGTGATAATTGTCACCTTCGTCGTCCCATTTTCGACGAGATGGATAAATCTTCCCCAGAAAATGCCACAAATTAAGAGAAAATACAATTTCTTTCCACAAAAGGTCAAAATTGCGTTAATGAGCATATTTTCATCGATTTTGCTCCACATTCTGAGAGAAAGTTGGTGAAATCAATTATTCAACTCTACTCAGCTCTTCGATGCGCAGTTGAAAGTAAATTTTTGTAAGACTCATCATATACGTGTTTTAGGTATTAAGTACGCAAAAACTAATGCGAGGTGTAAAATTGATGAAAATATGTTGATTTTCGCAATTTTCACCTTTTTAGGAATAAAACATTCATTTTTTAGTAATCTTTGGAATTTATCAAATTGAGAATACGAAAAAACTTCAGACCATTTGTTTGATAAATTATCACGATTAGCGCAATGGCAAATTTGAAAATTGCCATTTGTCACTTTTTTGGCAAAATAAAAATGAAAATCATTTTGCCGATACTTTGCCTAATAACTTTCAGGACTGGTGGCAGTTTTCAAAGGCGCACGCAAGTGTCAAAAGTTTTTTTTGCCAATAATGTCAAAATATTGGCAATCAACACGGATTTAACTTTTCAAAACGACCGTTGGTTTTTTTGAAATTGAAACCTATGTGTATAGTTTATGTTACAGAGTGTTCGGTTCATCAATAGCCCGAAGTTGCAAAGTGCATTTTCAGTGTTCGTGACTGACTTGTGTTACCTATGTGCTTGTTATTTGAATATAAAACAGTACTTTGTCGTCGAAGAATTTTTGTTTGTGACTTGTGTTATGCTTTTCATTTGAATATAATTTCGGAGAATCATAATAAAGAATCAATGGATGAAGAGCAGTATGGGAAAAGCTTTGCTTCAGCTAATTTAAGATACATAGCAGCTTCTCGTAACCTATGGTTCTACAGATTTACATGGATTAACAATTCACAGTCTATACTAGTATTTGATATCATTGGACCTTTCTGTTGCCTTTCCTGTGGTTGTAACTTTTAAAGCTATGTAACATTGATAATCACTTTTCCAGTGACAAGTGCTTCAACGGGACGTTCGTTTTCTGCACTGAAAAGAATCAAGACTGCTCCAAGATCAACTCAAAAGGAGAAAAAAGGCTGTTCGGATTTACACTGCTTTTATGTAATTGAAAAAATATTACTTCGTCAACTGAGGGAAAAACCTGACTTTTATGATCGAGTAATTCACGGATTCCTAAACAGAAAAACGAGAAGGATCGGTTTCTGTATCTGTTCTGTTTGTGTTAGGTATTTCTTTATTGTATAGTTTGAATTTGGAAAATAATATAATAACAAGTCATCAGCTATTCGCTGATTACAAGAGAGTTTCTGCATTTACCTTTTACTTATTAGGTGACCTGATGCTCTATGCTTTTGAATATTTCTTTAACAAATCTTGATGGTATGATTAATATAATCTCACCTCAGACATTTACCATTAACTCCAGAATTGATTTTTTTGAATTTACGGCCGTTTCAATTCTTATTTATAGGTACTTAGAAAGATGCCCGATATTCATAAAATTAAATTCAAAATAACCTTTGAAATTTTGCTACGGAAAATTATACAATGTTCTCTGATTCGATCTGTTTTTCGAACATTGTAACTTTCCGACGACTTTCATATCCGTACTATACGAAACCTTAGATCGCACCTATTCTGGTGGAGCCGTACATTGACGTACATACATCGTACGTATGTGCAGAAGACAGGAAAAGAACAATCACAAAACAGATGCGTCTTTTTGATTCAAAACGTAAAAAGAGTAAAAAATAATGTAGTGTTGTCGTAAGTTGATTTTTTTCGTTTCTTGTTTTTAGCATTGCTAAGCAAACGTCTGCATCTTTCATACAGGGAAAGAACCAGACGTGTCGAACATTTTTCAAAAATTAGTTTGAGGTCAAATTGAAATCAAAATCACAACAAGAAGTAAAGAAATGTAGTCCATTTGGATTTAAAAAAAATTTTTTTGTAGTATTATTTAAATGAGCACCGAATCTGAGGCAAAAGGAAAAAAATTTCAACGTTGTCAAGTATTTAGAATGCAAAAATTTTTCATGATAATGGATTATCATCGAATTCAAGTCGTTGCAAAACACTAATTTTTCAGTTTTTTGCTTGATTTTTTCACGAAAAGAGTGATTTTTCAACTCGTTAGATTGCATATCTCTTCATTTTTTTTCATATTATGCCTCGAGTTGTGTTTGTGGGATGTTGTGTGATATATTTTCAACCATTAATTTTATGAAATTCAAATTCACTACAAAATTAGAGAATTTTGATAATTCAAAACGCCGTAACACAAAAGTTTGAAAAATATGACTAGTCTGGTTCTTTCAGAGTAGGTACCTACTCTTCAATAATTCTTCCTATTGCTTTCACAAAATGATGTATTACAATAAATTCGATTAAAATACCTACTTTCAACCAAAAATTGGAAATGCTGAGTATGATTGGTGACAGTGGCGAGCCTATAAATGAATCGGTGAGAACGAAAAGGGACCAAGTCACAATTTTTGAAAAAAATTTTTACGTATATGTGGGTTTTGAAATACGGTGGATCGACTGGTGATGACAGATTTCCGCAAAACTGCCGGGAAAGTGGTATTATTTGGGTGCAGAAAATGACCGGGTCCGCATTGATAACTTTTTTCATTTTTGTTCAATTTTTTGAATCTCTTGAAAAATAACTAACATTTTCGAGAAGACAATTTTTTTGACATGGAAGTTCATCTCTGTACTGTAAAAAGACGAAAAAATTAACAACTTCGGCAAAAAGTTTTATACCTCATGAAATTTCCCCGAAAAGATGTACAATCCCATGGAAGATTTCGTGTCCTTATGCAACTCGTAAACTATGTGAAAAATACGGAACGAAAAGTGCATGACGAGGAGGGGCATATGAGCGACGAATAACGAGTTATTGAATTGGAAATTGATAGCACGATAATTTCTTTTCATACCTAGGCCATGTCCGCTTAGATGTCATTCCGAACCTACCCAGTTCACAAGAACGACATCCAGATCCAACACAGCTCGACAACATTATGGGAATTTTAAGTAATCTTTAAAATTTAAATATGTAATTTCGCTGTTTTTCAATAGGGGCATGTTGAAGATGGCGGAGAGTTGTGCAATTTTTTAGTGTTATCAATTCTGTGGTGCTTTTTTTATTCAATTGAATTTTAAGTGAAGTACATAAATATGAATAAATGATGATAGTGATGGTGATTTGTTATTTTGTGTTAATTATGAGCTTTTGCTCACAATTTCAATGAAAATTATTTCTCAAAAGTAGAATTTACATCAAAATTTTGAGAAATGTAAGTACATATATTGAAATCGTGGTCAAAAGCCCACATTTAACACAAAATAACGAATCACCATCATTATAACTATTTATATATATGTATTTCACTTAAAATTTTGAAAAAATAACAAAACTTATGCAAAATTTGATAAAAAAAAAAAACTACCTCAGAAATGCTGATATGTACTAAAAAATTACATCTCTCCGCCATCTTTAAAATGTCCCTATGCGTTCCTAAAAAGTTGAATTTGTTATTAATTTGAAGATTTATTTTTGAAATTTATTTTTAGCTTGTTTTATCAATCAGTATTGATTTTAATGAAGGGTTCAAAAAATTTTCTAGCTTAAATATCAGAATTTTATGAATATTTTCAAGTCCAAATCATACGTTCAAAACTCAATTTCAAATTTCTGTAATGACAGGCTTTTTTTTATCATTATTTTCAAGTGTGCGCAATAATTTAGCAACATTGAAGTTGAGAGTTATTTACCCTTCACGACAGAAGAGGACCTTTAAACGAATAAAATTTCGAGATCATGCGGTGTTTTACAGTACCTCGTTATGTAATTGTGTGAGGGAAGGTTCAGAAGTGCCCCTGTTGATCTGAAGGGCACTTCGCCTACGACCCTACGTGGATAAACCAACAGCAAATATCTATCAACTCGATTACCCTGAAATCAAGTCATATTCGGAAATTTAAAGGGCAATTATTGGGTGATGACTGATGATCGTCACCTTCGTCATCCCATTTTAGACTGGGAGAATAAATCTTCCCCAGAATCCACGGCATCTGATTGGTCGTTGATAACATTGTTTTGATTGTTTTATCAATTTTGAATTGGAAAATTTTGCAATCATTACAGAACTTTTCAGGTTCATTTTAAATTTTGAATTCGGTTGCCAGAGAAACAAAACAAAAGATGTAAATATGTACTCTTGCAAATTACAAGCATTTTTTTCCTAATAATACCATTTGAAAATTCAAAATATAATTGTTGTTTTTGAATTTTATGTAGAAATCCTGCAAAAAAAGATTCCCCATTATTACAGAAAGACGTAACTCGCAACAAAAACATCTCTCGGAGTGGCAGAGTCACGACTTCTCAAGCCAAAGTCAAAGGGCTCCATTCATCAAGGAAGGTAATTAAATTAATACCACAGGGTGTCTGGTGAGTGGATGTCAAAACTTTGGATTTGGTTATAACCGGATGCGATCTGAGAAAAAAAACGTCATATGTATGCATGGACAACTATGTTACCTATCTGTAAAATTTAAAGGGCAACCGAGTTTTGAAAAAAATTGCGATAAACATATTTTTGACCTTGGGAATGGGTAGTACTTTGGAAATTGAATAAAATTTTGTTATTACGAATTTTTGCCTAATTTTGAAATTGAAGGGGCTAGAAATATTTAAAAGAAAAAATTGAGAAAAACGTGTTTTTGACATTGGGAATGGGTAGTACTTTGGAAAATAAACAAATTTTGTCATTATGAATGTTTTCCAACTTTAAAATAAGATTGAAGTGGTCAGAAATATTTTGAAAGAAGATTTTTTAAAAGAAATGAACATTTCTGGCCCCTTCAATTTCAAAGTTAGGTAATTTGAAAAAAATATTTCTAGCCCCTTCAATTTTGAAGTAGAGAAAAAATTCGTAATGACAAAATTTGTTTATTTTCCAAAGTACTACCCATTTTCAAGGTCAAAAATGCATTTTTCGCAATTTTTTTTCAAAGCTCGGTTGCCCCTAAACTTCAAAAATAGGCAACTTTCCAGATAACATTTTTTTCAAGTTGTACCAAATTATATCTAAATCTGAAGGTTAGATATCCACTCATCAGACACCCTGTATTAGTGTATTTCAATATCGATAATTTCGATATTTAAAAAATATCAATCCGAAGAAATACCGTCAACTGTACTCGCAACAAAAAAATACCCTGGAGTGGCGGAGTCACGACTTCTCAAGCCAGAGTCAAAGGATTCAATTCATCAGGTGGGTAGTTAAATTAATACTCCTAAAGCATTGGGAATTTCTTTTTTCTTTTGAAAACTGGAACTCCAACTTCGGTATAGGTGTAAAAAATATGACGAAAAATATAACTGGATACACGATATGCAATTGCAAAACACCTAAAACTCGAAAAGTATGAAACTATAACCATACCACGACCAAAATCTCGACACTAAATAAACATCCCATACACGTTATCATTCTCTCGCCTGTAAACAAATCGTTAGGTAGGTACAAAAAGGCCAAACACCAGAAAACAGCGCGAACGTTTACTGCGAAAACAAGCTAATTTGCTGCAGCTCGCAATGTTATCTCCGGGTGATTTATTCTTCATTATTTTAAAGTACCTTTAAACATGTTTATTTGCGGCATTTACGTGAGCCAATTTATTAAAACATTTCCTCGTACAATTAGGTATAGGTAGGGGTCGGTATAAAATATGCATTTGCAAGGAAACAGCAGAAAAGCGAATGTGAGGCGAAATGGCAGCCCACCAAGGTGGGTGTACGTACGAGAGTAGGTATAGTGGTATTCCCACTAAAAGCTATATTTTTTCCATAATGAGCAATGGTGCGTCCTCTTACGTCTTTCACGCGTTGTAAAATTTCATCGGATCATGGTTCGGCCATTAATCCAAACCAAACGTGTCAGTTCGGACAAGTCAAAAGTCACGCTATATCTAACCCATGATTTAAAACCCTCCAAGGCGTAAGTTCTCTTCACGTTGAAATTTTCACCGTAAGGTTGTATTGTAACTACATATAGGAAAAATCTTTCACGTAGACACGGTTCACGTAACTTTTAGTTCGGTACACATCACACACAACAACATTCCAGATTCGAGATGAAATTAAAATCACATCGAACGAAGCCTCTCTCTCAAAGTCATCGTCATCTTGTACTAAAACGCGCGGCGCGGCGGTCACACAGTAACGCCCAAATTAAACTTAATTGCAGTTACATTAACCAGTACATTAAAATGTACCGAACAAAGTAAATGATCCGTAAAGTGCGTAAGAAGAAAACTACTCCATCAGGTAAGGTAAAAGTTGCTCTCAAATTACAAATATAGCCGCAGCAAAAGTCGCGTCGTCGAGCTCTCGAGCCTAAATCGAACATCTCTCGTACTCTTCCACCATCATCTTCATTTCGAACATTTTTTCGAAAAAGCTCACTGCTGCTGCGGTAATCCTCGCGGTAAATTGAGACAAAAAGCTTAAAGCGGCCGCAAAAAATTCCTTTAATAATATTGGAACACTTCGCCATAATAAATCAGCTAACGCGTGGTTAGCTCTGGTAAAAGCCTCCAGAGACATTTATTGCTTTTAGTAGCTTTATAATAATTTTATCACTCGAAGAAATTTTTCTATTCGGAAACCAAAATCAACCCACCATACCAGTCGTCGTTCCAAAATGTTAACAACAATACGTATCGTAACTCACCACGCCAAAAGCATCTTCACACAACCTTATAGAGCACGTCGTTGTACGTACTGTTACTATCGTCTCGTATTTTGGTGCTTTAAAAACGATACTGTACGTGAAAGGCAATCATCGTCGTACGTGCAAATCCAATTAATTCAACCATTTTCAGCTTTTGACAAGATTACGTCATTCTTCGTACTAGGTACTCCGTACGATGACACATTAAGCTAAGCTTTGTTACTTTGATATGGATTACATTTCTGGAAGGTATGGTAGTCTACGTAGTACTATCTGTTTCTTCTACCCAAGTATGCCTGTTAATTTCGTATTTTTTCTCATTCTCTTATCTTACCAGTTTGACGAGCCGTCATATTGCTCGCGAATAGTAGAAATCCACGTTGGAAGCGACGATGAGAAATTTTCCTACATCTTGGCAAGAATTTTTGTAATAACTCTTCAACTCTGAAAGAAGAAGTCGTAGGATTTGCTCGTTGGCAATTTTCAAATTAGGTACCGTAGTTCTCACACTCTGCTTCAGAGATTCAAATATTTTTCTCTGTGGAACATTTTTCTTGTTTGTGCTGCGTCGCTTTGTCTCGACCTCGTATAGAGTTTTTTTTTCGCCTTTTCATCCGCACTATTTTAACAATAGGTATGACATGGGAAATGAAAACGTCGACGCAGTTTTTCTTCTCCTTGGCATAATTCGTGTTGATGTGGAATTTGTTTTCCTGTTCAGAAAATTGCATTTCAACTTTTTTTAAATTATTATCCGAAAAATTAACTTATCATCGTATTCGTAGTTCACTGATTGCAAAAGAGTTTCAGCATTTGCTCTTTGCTAGTTAGTTGCTTTACTCAATGTTTCATGATTCAACATGTAATTTTTTCACAAAGGACATGGTTTGAAACCTCCATAACTAAAAATTTAAGCAGCCCAAATTGATTTTTCGATTTATGGAGGATTTTTAAATATTCAAAAATTGACCATTTTCGACACTGTATAATTGTAGGTATGCCTTTTTATAAATGAAATTTACTAATAAAATCAACAGGCACACGTGCGGACTGGGTTGGTTGGGGACCCCTTGCAGATGCACCGAATGGGACCCTCGAAATTTTATTATCTCCCCTTTAGAATCTTCCTCCTTCTGTTTTTTCTTAGGTTTGGATACCTGAATGTTTCAAATTGTTATTTTACGTTTTGAGTTAAGTTAATGGAAACTTCAAATATGGATTTTTTTTATTCTTGGAAAGAGAAATTGGCCCGAGGGAAGCGTGGACAAAAGCGTTTAAAAATTTATTTACTTAGAGAGGTGAAAGCAATGTTTTTTTGGTTGAAAATTTATTCATTTTATGGCTCCAAAATTTTAGAATTTGAATGGTGAGTTTTTCAAAATTTCGATTTTAAAAATTAAAAGCAAACAGACCTGGGCGAAGCGAGAGCAAACGTTCGTTTCGATAAATAAAAAAAAAAACAATGTTTTTTCAAGTAAGAAGTGTATTTTGTTTAGTTTAAACATTTTTAAAAATTCGACAGATGGATTATTTCAAAATTTGTTTCGATCAATTTGATCGCTTATTCGCATTTTCAGACGGAATTTTCGAAAGTATAATATTGGCAATTCCGAATTTCGTAAACGTTGACCATATCAAAATCTACTGCAGTGATCAATTTTTTTTTTAAATCAAAGGTCCAAGCCAAGCTGAGCCAAAAGCTTTCAGAAATTCATATTTGTAGAAGTAAAAAACAATGTTTCTTTTTTTGTGATGAGTCGTATTATTCTGACTTCACAATATTTTAGAATTTGACTACTTACCTAATTAGGGAATTATAAATTTCAATTTAGAAATAAAAGACAAGCAAACAGGCCCGAGTGAAACGAAGGCAACAGTTAGCAAAAATTCATGTTCAGAAAACATGAAAATGGTATTTTTTTGGTTAAACATGGAACTCGAGAGGCCCCTTGGTATTTCGGAGCCCCTGGGGGAAAAACCCGAATATTTCTGCATATTTGAGCATTCTGGTAATTAATGCATTTAATAATTGCATGCAATTTCTTTATGTAGTTGATTGCTGATTTTTTTGTTGAATTTCCTATTATTTTCTCGATTTTGTGAATTTTATGATGAATTTTTCATTACTTATGATTACGACTTGTTTGGCCAATTTTTCAAAAAAAGTGTATTTTTTGATCACTGCGTTCATCTTGTTTTGAATTAACATTTTTTACATTTTTCAGATTAAAAATCCTTTTTGGGGATACATCACTCAAACTGAAATCTTTGCATATTTTGGGTGAGAAAATTGCATAAAATATTGCATATTTTCATCATATTTCTACATTAAAATTCCAGCTGTAGTAATTAGTCCCAAAACTAATATCAACTCTCCCTAGTAACTGAATTTCACTATTTCTGGCCGTTCTGGAGACTCCTGCTGGATTTTTGATATATCCAGAATTTTAAAATCCTGCAGAAGTCGTGAAAACCAATTTGGGCAGCTAAAAATCGAGCTGCGGCTTATCGTTGACCTGTTCAAAGGGTTTAATAAATCAGCCATATTCAAACAGATTTCTCGGCGGACATCCTTATACGTAAGTGTGTTTTTTTAATCAGAATATTTAGAAATGAAACATTTTTCTATTCGTAAGGAAATTTTTGAAATTTACACAAATGACTGAATCATGCCTAAAAACATCCTCCATCCGAATTTTACAATTTTGAGCTATTACGGAGCCTCCAGCGTGACTTTCAATTTCTCCAAGAGGCATGCAAATCAATTTGGGCAGCTAAAAATCTAGTTGTTTAGCTTTTGCCTGGCCTGTTTAAAAGGTTTATCCACAGTTGAGCTGATTTTCTGGTGAACACCTCAGGTGCGTATTTTCGACCCAAAATATTTTCGGTAATACGTAAGTGCAGAACGCAGGTCAAAAAAACGCGATCGAGGGGTCCACCTGTAAATTAGTCTAAATGTAAATAAACTCGTTGAATAGGTCGAGCATAAGACACAACTCTTGAAATTTCGGGGGATCAAAAATCGCGATGGAGGCTCCATAATGGCTCGGAATAGTGAAATTCTGATTCAGAGGTTATTTGAGCAAGATACAAAAATTCCCTTTCGGATAGGTGCAGAAGTTCCAGATTCTTCGAATTTTTTCCTCACAAACCTTTTGGTCAAAAAGGACACTCGAAGTTTCTTTCTGAAAATTGATTCGAACGTGAATAAATGCGTGCAACAAAATCGAGAATAAAACAAAACTCTATTTTTACTTTTTAGCAGTGTATTATAAAAGGAAGTGGTGCAACTTTCTCGGATATAATCGAATACATTCGGATTGACTTCGTAGGACTTGAGCTTACACATTCTTCTGCTTTGGGACAGTGTTCATATAAATTGACTAAACTTATACAGTATGGGATGTGGAAAATAAGTATAAATAAAGAAACATTGGAAAATGAATGCAGTTGCTCCTCTTACGTGAAGCACTCAATTTGTAAATATGCTCTAGCAACGCAAATTTGTTTGAAATGAGCCCTAAGTACCGCGCCTGCCTTTCTTGTGCGATTCGAGAAGCACCTAGGCGAGGACATCAGTACGATAGAGAAAAAATCGAGAAAATAATAATGAAGAATGAACCAACATAGATAAAACGGTCCTTTTCAGGGCCAACAAAAATACCTAGTTATTGGTAAGATAAATTTTTAACTTGTAGGTACATATTTAGATTTACCAACTTTAAGTAAGTACTATCATTTATTTACTTCTTCAGATGATCTGTCCAATTTTGGAAGAACTATTTCTGTAGAATTTCTTTTTTCTTCAATGGAACCACAAATTCGCCGTTTCACCACTGTCAAATGCAATCGAAGTTCACTATTTCAGTGTTTCAAGAACGCAAAATGTCGCCATTGGAAAAAGAAGTGAAACAGTACTACCAGAATCAGCCACTTAAATCACCTACTGAAATAATCAATCAAATACTATAGATAGGTAGGTAGGTAGATTAGGTACCTACTTACTGTTTTTAGCAGTTCTTTCACTGCTTTTTCTGGTGGCGACATTTTGACTTTTCGAAACAGAGAAATTCTACCGAAAATCAGAAAAACTTCGCTGCTTCAGATTGAAAGAGTTGATTTTAATGAATTATTTCCCTGTAATGAACTAGCAAAATAGCTTAGATCCGAGTACCAATTCAATTCATACCTCGCTCGTGTGCATTAGAAGCCCGGCCAAGATCGAAGGACTTCTATATCAGTCAAAGCTCAAAGTAAGTTGGACCTAAATCACGAAGAAAATGTAGCAATCATTGTAAACACATCAAAGATGATTAAAAACAACCTACCTATACTATCAGTGGTGAGAAAAACGACCTTTAAATCCGCCAAATACCAATACAGCGACAACAACTTATCACGAATACTCACAAGAGGTACATCAGCCACCTGTATAAGTACGTACCTACACAAGTCCGGATAAAATTTGTCTTTAGAAAGAAAATGGTACTGTACCTACCGGTAACCGGTAAGTATACCATGTATATAAGATATCCCCTCGAGTGAGCCGCGTATTTAATAGCGTAACGAAAATTTCGCGTGATTAATGAGAATGACTTAACTCTCGCTTTAATTCAAGTCGTAATCACGCCACTCATTAAATTCTAACCTCGGGACTTTCTTAGCAACACTTTCTAATAAAATATTAAGTTAGTTGCGCCAAGTTTACCATAGTAGACGGGTAAGGGTATCGAGGGTGACTTCTACCCTATTACATGTGCTATTTGGTACCTTCGTATAAAAGATTTACAGACACGTACATGTGCTACATGGCGAGATGCACGAAATTTCGCCAAGTTATGCCTATAGGTACCTACAGAAGAATGCATGTGTGTTCTGGTTGGAAGTATTTCTATAGCTATGTATCGTATACCTAGACGCGAAAGCTCGTACACGAGTTTACACAGTTTCGTTTTCAATGATCAAAGGGCATGAGTGGATAAGATGGGTGATTTTGCCTTTTGCTCCTAGTGTAACAAAATCTTAGGGGTAGGTAAGTACCATTGAGGCATGTTCACTGACGAAGTTTCAGACCTCAATTGTGAGTGGTCCTTGAGTAATGAGCTTTTTACTCAAAATGGTTTTTATTTTTTTTCTCTGGATTGGCTTGACCGATTTCTTTCAAACTTGAACCAACTTACAGATCATCAAAAGGGCTTTAATTGAAAAAATTGACAGCTCCCCCCCACAATTTTCCCCCCTTCAAATATTAAAATCAAACTTTCAACCCCTTCCTTACCTAAGAACCCCAAGAGGTAAACTTTTTAAACCAACATTTTTAGATGCGTTTTTAACCCTAGAATAACATATATTTTGCTCAAAATTTTATTTCATTGGGCACATGGTCAAAAATGAGAAAAAGTGGGGGTGCTTAATGATTTTTATAGAGTAATAATGAGAACAACAGAATAAGGATGAAGTTATTGACGTGATTCTTCCCATACTATTATTGTTTATACCAATATTTGACGATAATCAGAGTGCCAAATCAGTCGGACCCTCATTTCAGCATCTGTGCTCCCCCCCGCCCCCCAATTTGGGGGGCCAGAACAAAACTAGCAATATGGGTGTCTTTTTCATATAAATTGACCCTCCCGAACACGAATATGAACTCGAAACAACCTTATTGTCTACTGTTTGGATTTTTTCATTGTAGTTGAGGAAAGTTCAATCTAATTCACTTTATATTGCACTTATCCTCTATAAATATGGTATTCAGAAGAGTCTGATGGTTATTTCGAGTTCATATTCGTGTTCGCGAGGGTCAATTTATATGAAAAAGACACCCATATTGCTAGTTTTGTTCTGGCCCCCCAAATTGGGGGGCGGGGGGGAGCACATATGCTGAAATGAGGGTCCGACTGATTTGGAACTCTGATTATCGTCAAATATTGGTATAAACAATAATAGTATGGGAAGAATCACGTCAATAACTTCATCCTTATTCTGTTGTTCTCATTATTACTCTATAAAAATCATTAAGCACCCCCACTTTTTCTCATTTTTGACCATGTGCCCAATGAAATAAAATTTTGAGCAAAATATATGTCATTCTAGGGTTAAAAACGCATCTAAAAATGTTGGTTTAAAAAGTTTACCTCTTGGGGTTCTTAGGTAAGGAAGGGGTTGAAAGTTTGATTTTAATATTTGAAGGGGGAAAATGGTGGGGGGGAGCTGTCAATTTTTTCAATTAAAGCCCTTTTGATGATCTGTAAGTTGGTTCAAGTTTGAAAGAAATCGGTCAAGCCAATCCAGAGAAAAAAAATAAAAACCATTTTGAGTAAAAAGCTCATTACTCAAGGACCACTCACAATTGAGGTCTGAAACTTCGTCAGTGAACATGCCTCAATGGTACTTACCTACCCCTAAGATTTTGTTACACTAGGAGCAAAAGGCAAAATCACCCATCTTATCCACTCATGCCCTTTCCAAGGTGTGAAATTGTTAATGAATATCACACGTGTGTCGATATGATTTATTGGCTGGAAACTTTATCAATAACGCTTGTAAAGCAAGCGTATCGCTGAACCTCTATACGCACATACCATAGTGTTTTTAATCGTCATTTTCAAAATGAAATAAAAATTTCAACATATTAAAGAATTTTTTTTGGTTTAAGTACTCGGTCACTGTTAGCAATAATACAAAACGAAGATGAAAAGCTGAAAATTCACACTGTTCCTTAATTGCAAAATTGGTTTCAAGCCATTTTAGAGGCTCCAGTGAATTTGTGGAAATTTCTGTTTTCATTTATAAAATTGCTGGACAAAAATAACAGATGTTTCTATATGAAAAAGTTTTGATGAAATATCTTGAATTGATGAAATCTGAGATAGGTATCGCTGTCTTCGTCGTCGTGACCACGAATAGGTTTTTATTTTCCTTTATGTTTTTTCATCATTGTTGTTTTGTTGTTGTTTTTGTTTTGTATTTTATGTTTTTTCGTTGATTTAGTTTTAAGTACCTAATTTTATGTTCCTTGCGATCGACCGATCATTTTTAGTGATGTTTTTTTAATTTTTTTTAAAGAAGATAAACGATCGGTTGGTCCCAATTTAATTTTGTGTTTCCTAGTTTTAGTATTGTGAAGCTACGAGTATGAAGATTGTAGCTTGCTCAAAGAGCTACGATCTTCATACTCGTAGCTAATTACATTTGATTGCTTGCGATCAGTATGTAATATCTAAGCTAATGTAAGACGATGGTTTTACATTAGCTTATTTATTACATGCAAACTTTTGTACCTGTATTTTGTACTGTTTGGCTGTGTCCATATTTTTCAAGTTTTTTTTCAGATCAGGAAGTCATGGAAAACTTCGATTCTTATTGTCAAATTAAGGAAAATAGGTCATGGAATATTTTGCAAATTGAAAGAACTCTGGAGTGAAAACAAACACCTAATTCTGGCCTGGATGACTTTATTTGACACCTCTCGTGAATACGTTAGTACCTACCTAGTGTTTCTTTATTTTATTTTTTTAATCTGAACCTTCAAACAATTAGTTTTTTTGTTTTTTTCACAGGATGGATTCATTGAACATTGCAGGTCATAGATTGTGGAGTGGTAGGCGACTCTCCCTACAGTCGTTGCCAAATGATGCTGATGACTAGGACAATTTTGGTCCTCCACCAAGTCGTTGTCGTCATCATCGCTAATAGGTAGTACTGATTATCATTTTCGATTTTTTTTTTACTTCATTTTTTCTCATTGTTGTTTTGTTTTGTGTTTTTTTTATTTTTTTTTTTATTTTTAAGACCAAAATACCTTTGGCAGTCGCTCGGTCATTATTTTGTTTTTTTTTCATTTTTTTTTTCAGAAGATATAATGATCGGTCCGCCGCTTTCATATTTTTTTTTGTTCCTAGATTTAGTAATGTGAAGCTATTACGAGTATGCAGATTGTAGCTTGCTTAAAGAGCTATGATCTTCATACTTGTAGCTAAATTCATATGTTAGATTGCGTGCAGTCGGCATGTAATATCTAAGCTAATGTAAGACGATGGTTTTACACTAGCTTTTGTAAGATGATGGTTTTACATTAGCTTTTGTATTACGTGCAAAATTATATGTACCTGTATTTACTTTTTGGCTGTGGCTGTATTTTCAAGTTTTTTATTTTTTTAACTTATTTATATTTTTAAATACAGGGTGGGTCATAATTAACGCAACCCTAACTTTAAGGCGTTCCTACGGCAACTCATTTGACTCTGAACATTTTTTTTTTGAACAAGTGGTTACCCTGGTATGTTTAGAGCTGCCTGAAACCGTTGGATTCGAAATCCAACCATTTACAGCTGAGCGGTGTCAATTTGTTTACCGAGCGTACGTACAAGTATTTCATTTTTGAACATAAACGTTGCGTATGCAGCGTATTTTCAATTTTCAGGATTATTTTGGAACAAAATCATTCAAAACAGTGTAGGAATATTTCAGAGGAGATTCAAGAATGTTACAGCGCTGGTTAAATCGACTATAACTAATTTTTTTCAATCTTTGGGCCAAAAATGAGTAAAAAAATCAAAATTTCACTAAAATCAACAAAAGTCTTCCGAAACATGATTGTTCGCGCTCGTGCACGTGTTTTATGGCTGAAAGAGGTTATTTCCTATATTTCCTTTAATTTTCTTTTGTATTTGTGGCCATTTACGTCGAATAAAGGTGAAGTTTTGATAACAGGGTTGCGTTAATTATGACCCACCCTGTATTATGTTTTTGAATTTTTTTTTTTTAAATTTATTTTTAAGCTTTTTATGTTTTTAATATGTAATATATTTTTGAAATGTTCTTTTTTTCATTTCTGAACAGGTTGGGTGCAGGGTGCAAGGGGAGGAGGGAGGGTAGGTGTTTTTTATAACGTGAGGTTAAAAATACCTCAAACAATAATGTCCTGCGTTAGGTTATGATTAAAAAAAAAATCATTGGAATTTCTTGAATTGTCTCAGGTGGGGTTAGGTTGGGGAGAAAAAAATTTGCGAATTCATGGGCAAAGCTGGCTGGATTCTCTGCGGCCCCAGCGTAGAAAATCCGACGGTTCCCCTCAAGTGGACCAAAGTGACCCACATACTACTTACACAGAATTGATCTATTCATTTGCGTATTTTTCTGTTGTGTTCACTGTTCAACCATATGAAAATCATTGTTATCTGCGCGTGCACAATGACCTCAACAGGTTTTGTGGATCTATTGTAGGGTAGTTTGAAAGAAGACACAGTGTGTGGATCTCACTACAGTACAGAGTGAATCTCGGCTGCCTTTTTAAAACACTCCGTATCAGTATCACCAGACCAGACATATGTCTGGCTATGGCTATACACCACATGCATGAAATCTACACACGTTCATAAGAATAAAAAAATGAAGTCATTTTTGGAGAAATTCATAAGAAAACCATTTGAATTTGAAGGTAGTTCTTTCATCTTTTCATACCCCCCCCCCCCCATTACCTCTTTTTAATTTCTTTTTTCTAGGCGTAGGTAAGTATGTATATGTAAATATATTAATACAGTCATCTGAAGCTATCAACCATTTTTCGACATTTCTAAGTCCTTTTTCGCGAATCAGAATAATTAGGTACTTACTAATCTAGTAATCTTATTGCATAATATACTTATTCTAATTATTCCAGAGTGGAGTTAAAAAGATGAAAAAAGTCAACATCTTTCTGACAATTTTTTCATGTTTATGAATACCTAACAACACATAGACTTCACCATACTACTCTGTAAGGTAAAATTTCAACTCAATTTTATAAATTAGGTGCCAGCAATAGTGGTTATACTTAAATTATAAACTAAATTTTTTAATTTTATCAAGTATTATAAAATTTTAATTAATATTTAATTAATTAAGTTAGTGAAATAATTTAGTTATTAATCAAAATTTCCAATGGATATTCTTTGATTCCAGTGAACAATAAGATGAGATGATATTTTTGAAGACAGCTTTGTCTACAGGTAGTTCGGTAGGTTGTTCAATTATTTTAAAATTCATTTCAGAGGACATTTTTTTTCATCATTCAAAATTTCTTGATTGGTTGGTTGGTTATTTGAAAGATAGGAAATACCTATTTAGCTGGGAAAAACTATAAATACAAGTGAATGAATGAGTATTTTGTTCATTTATATACACAAATTCGAGCTCAATGTCCATGATTCCTATCAACAATAAAAGTAGAAACATACAGCAGCAGCAGCAGCAGCAGCAGCAGCAGCGGCGGCGACGACGACGTGGTTAAATATTGTCTTGGTAAAGGACTACTTAATACTGTTATGGATAAATTACCTTTCCCCCTTCATTTTCCTGGTGGTTATAAATATTTGGGGCCTGGAACGCCGCTAGAGGATCATTTAGAAAAATGTCTATTATTGGAGTAAACAAACAAAAATTCGAGAAGTGTGCAATCGGTGGTTGCGATCAAAGGTCAAAGCTTCCCTCAAAAATTGAGAAAGCCAAAAAGTCAAGGTATTCTTAGAACATAAAGTACATACGTAAAAGTCTGCCACTGAGGTTGTCCCGAATGAGTCAATCACCGAGTTCGTCCCCAACCAGTCAGTATTCCCAACATGGAAACTTCGAACAATGTAGATGTTCAAACCACTGTCGGTTGAGGGGTAATTTTTGAGGAGCCCCTCGTTTAAGATACCATCAATAGCGTTTTTGTAGATCTGTAAGTTCTTTTCAGGGTTAGCAAAATTGAGTGAATAAATGAGTAGGTACTCATTCTTGTGAGCCCAAAATTGAATCATGATTATCTATGGAATTTTTGAAAAAGTGTCATGAAATTGTTCAAAAATACCCATCATTCAATTTTGGGCTAAAATTTCTTCAAAAACCCCCGTAAAACATTTTCGTTGAAATGTTCGGATTTTATCACAAAATTTAATCCTACGTTGATGAGTTGCAAGGTGACTTTTGGTTCAAAAAGCGTGGAATGAGCTCCTTATGTTATAGATGTATTATGATTTTTGTGCCCCTTTAAAATGCCTGCGTGGCAATTTTTGTTCTGAATTTTCCACAAAAAAAAACAAGCACATTTAAGACATCTTTTGAAATTTTGTCGAAATGGTCGGTTTTGTCAGAGCGGGTCACATATGTATTTAATACCTATAGTTTTTTAATTATTTTTTTAAAATTTAAAGTTAAAAATGTTATTTTTATATTTTTTTATACTTTCAATCTCCCGCACCACATGATTGTTCTATATTTCTAGAACGAAAATCTTTACGATTCGGCTTTCTAAGAAGACCAACTTTTTTTTCTCAGGTTGTTCTATCTGACCCTAGAAGAGTTTTTCCAAGGGAAATCGGTTACCTAGACCTGACTTCTGGATCAGAGCATTATCGAATGATTAAATTTCATTTCTTTTGAGGGTTTTCAACTTTCAAGAGTAGTATTATACGTATGTTGGCAATAAAAATGTCAACAAAACTGCCAACAGTGAAGTAACCCATATTTGGTCGATGGTCTCGCAATACTCCACTATGCCAGGCGAGTATCCGAAGAAATACTATTCCAAATTAAATAGGTAATATTTTATATTTTTATATGAGGCTACGTATTAAATTGTAAATTCAACAAATTTTATCCTCAGATCCATCGTAAGAGCTCGGAATCTAACGAAGACAGTAAGTACGTATAATTCAAAAGATATATGATTAATCATTAGAAAAGCAACTTCACTCATTGAACCTCTAAAAAATTGAAAAACCGACATTCGCCCCCCCCCCATCTGACAGAAAATCTGTTGTTTATTCTCCCATAACATATTTATTCGTGTACTTGGTCATTTTTTTTTCAAAACAGAAATTACTCTATAATCTCATAATCTTTAGGTGTAACGAGCTCGTTATGTAATAACCCAGCCAATATTTCGCTTTTTATAGCCGGATAAACGCAACATCGTTCTTACATTTATGGTAAACTTTTCATCATAAGGCACCTATTATAGACCATGAAAGATACGAACCCTCTGCGCGAAGTTCCCTCTCTATACTCTCGCAGCCAAGCAGTAAAAAAAAATATTGAATAACTTTGTCAACTTTATGAAACTGCTTAATGGTTTTTTATAGAGTAAGAGGAGAGAGTGTACTTTATGTATTTTCATTATTCGTACATTAACGAACGGATTTTCCTGGTGTTACGTCTCGTAGGTACACGCGCGTTGAAATTTTTTTCAGCAAAGAAAAATATTAATAAACAGCATCGAAGAACTAGTTATTCTGCAGGTACTTTTACCTACAAATACGTGTATGTTTTTTGCATACTAAATCGAAAATGTATTTTAATAAAACACCCGCACATCGTACCTAGTCTTGTTCGAGAAAATAACGTAGAACGTGCGAACAAAAGGGTGGAGTTTATTTTTAAAAGAAAAGAGAAACAAAAGCCGAAGGGAGAAAACGAATTAAAAAATTATAATATAAACGGAAGGCTCGAGATGAAATTAATAGTTGTTGAAATTTTATCACAGTTATTAATATGGAACTATACTAGAGAAAGTCGAGTAACTACAACAGCAGATGGAAAGAGAACGATATAGGAGGATGGCTAATTAATGAAAAATCAAGCTTTATGAATATTTAATTCGTAAAATGATGAATCACCGCGCCCGTCGCTTTGGCGTTTTAATTTTAACATTTGTAAACAATGAAATCTACAGTGGTAGTTTTTTTCAGATTGGGAAAAAAACCACGATCCTCGAAGAGAGGGTAGAAGCGAGACTGTTCAACATTAAGATGAATTTTTCGCCGCCGAGTACAGCTCCAGCACGGCTAACTTTACCATTAATTAGAATTAAGAATGAAAAAGTTTTTAATTGAGTTAGAATAAACGCGTCACCGCCGCCGATGGTATGGTCGACGAGTATAGCAATTCATCATATTCAACAACGAGCTAACGTTGCAATATTCGCTTCTTTCACGGAGAAAAAAACTAGTTTAATTTGAACTTTGTACAAGATTTTTATAATGAACAGTATACTCCAACGACCAGGTGAATACTGAATAGGAACTGAGAAAATAGCTAATGTTATGGCGAAGAGATGAGGGTTTTATTAGAGCTGGGAATTTGCAGGGCCTAAGCTCAAACCAGATTACAGAATACACTTAAACGGATTCAACAAATTTATTTACGGTGAAGATGGGCACCTTATGCTATACTTTCAAATGCGAGGTTTACACAAATTGATTAGAGATGAAGATAGGTAAGTTGTTTTCCAAAATGGCGTTTTGAAAAATAAAGAAAACGGCCGCTAGGTGGGGGCACACTCAGCTATACAAATACATACAATGAATAAATAAATAGTAATCCTCGGCACCTCCTCCCCAGGCCGTTGGATCCCTTGTATGAGTTTTCCTCCGGCATTGAGCCGATTGGTTTTCAGGTTTTTGGCGGGGTCAGGAAGCTGGGATCTTTTGGCTTGGTTGGTGAGAAATAAGTGTGAGGTGGTTCGCGGTGCGGAGTGAGGTTGGTGTTAAGTAGAAATGAGAAGTGAGAAGTTTATGTTTGAGGGGGAAAAAAAAGACAATACATATTGAAATATAGTGGCGAAATAGAACAAGTACGATCTATGAATTTTGAAAAATATGACGACAACAGAAACACCTACTGCGTATCTTTCAAAAGCAACCAGAAGGTGTACATCTGCGATGGAAGCAAAGCCGATGGTTCACCAGGTCGACTATTGAACCATTCTGTGAAGCCTAATCTGCGGCTAACTGTATTCCACTCAATCCCTCCGGTGTTGGTATTCCGAACAATCAAGGATATTGCTGCCAACGAAGAGCTCCTGTGACACTACGGCACCTGCACTGGAGCAGCAGATGAGAAATGGTTAGCAGAACCGGGTATTGCCTGTATTATAAGAGAGGTAGAGCATCCACATGTTGTAGAATGGGGATCAATGAATGATCTGAAGGAACGTACAGAGGCCTCCTTCTACGGAAATGAACCACGTCATACGCCGGATCTTAAGTGTTTTTTCAAGCTAATGTTTCAACTTCAAAACAAATAATATGTATAAGGTCCATGGCTTTGACTACACATGAACAGGTATACATAGAAATTCTGGACCAGCTATTGTAAGAATGTAGTTAGTTGAGAGTGAAGAGTTGGTGATTTATCAATTTTTTTCGTTCGATGTACCATGTGCTATTTAATGCATTGTGTCAGAGAGCATGGCAGAATCGAAGCTGATGAACAGCAAAGGGAAAGAAATGCTGTTATTCGTTCCAGATGTAAGTAGACTTTGAATTTTTCCAACAATTAAAATAAAAAACAGTAACTTAAACATATTTTTATTGTTCCAGTATACCGGAGCCGTGGAGGTGGCTTTACAAAAAGTGATACCAAGCCTCCACACCATAATCGTGATCGCGGTACTAGGTACCTAATGTTTCGAAAAATTGATACACATAGTACTATGATCGAATCGTCAGAATTTACGAATCTGAAATAACTTATGGAGTTTTCTGAATATTCTCTCGCCCTACAAATTCAGGCTCAGTATCCCCCTCACTCTCGTAAGCAAAAACTCTTTGATCATCATACATATTATTTGTCCGTTATCGAGGTATGCAGTCGGTATACACCTTCCAATTAATAGGGATAATTTCAAAACAAGACTGCAACTTGCAAGAAATGTTTGAAGATCACAGAACAAACTTGATCAAAATTATCGTAAAAGTAAGTAAGTAAGTATAAGTTCGATTTTATCATTAGTACTATATCGTTAGTTTCGTTAGCTAATAAATAGCGCATAATTATTACTGGTACAAAATGAATTATGTATTCTTTCTTTGGTAATATTTGAACACTTGGTTCTAATATTTCAGATTTTTGGAAGCTTCATCTATTTTTAGCCGGGTTTCTGAAGATCTATGTGACGAGTACCTACGCGTTAAAATTGAAAGGAAAGAGAATCGATGAGAGAAGCATAGCGTTTTGTGATCTGGGTGTTCTAAAAAGTATTGGGATAGAAGAAGACGATGCACTAACAATCATGCACGTCTATGGAAGCGAACTCACTTGAGCTGTTCTAAATAAGGTAAGATCAAAATTTTATTTCAATTTGGTGTTTTGTGCAAAATTGTTTTAAAGTACTATACCTAGAATTTTTATATTGAATTTCAAAGTGGATGTGTTTGAAGATAAAGAGCAAAAAATGCAAATTCTCACTCCACCAAATGTTATTGAAGAAGCTTCTCGATAGATTCTACTAGTCTTTTAACCCTTTAGGAGGTTCTCTATATGTATTTCCATGTTGGGGAAACAATTCGCTTTGAAAGAGTGTAATAGTGTGCTTTGCCCAATTAGCCAAATCAAGAAAAGTCGAACTTTCAAGTAAAAATTATTTTGAAAAATATAAGTTTTGAAATAGCTCAAATCTATCTTTTCCAACGAAAAAAATTAATATAGAAATTGGAAATTTTTCTCAAAAACAATTCAACAACATTAGTAAAAAAAACCAGTCAAAAGCACTTTTTGAAAACATTACTAAAAAATTATCGAGATAAGAAATTGTAATAACGATATTCCTCAAATTAAGCAAAAATAAAAACTTGTTGAGAAAGAAATGTCTTTGTCCAAAAAATAGAGAAAAGAAAATTATACGGGTGCAAAGAGATGATTTTTAATGGAGTAATAAAATCTTATCGGAAATCAGACTGAAATAATTATGACACTTCTGCCAAATTTTTGTGAGATATTTCAGCCCTATTTCTAACAACATTTTATAACTTGATATAAAAAATTCTCTCGTTGCACCTAGATTCATTTTTTAGAAATTTTTTCAAAAAGTGTTTCTGACTATTGTTCTTCACCTATGTTGTTTAATTATTTTTAAAATTTTCAACTAATTTTCGTTTGCTTAATTAGATGGAAATGAATCGATTTCAGCTTTTTCAAAACTTTCATAACTTATTCCAAAATGATTTTTTTGGAAAGCTCAATTTTTTTGTGATTTGGCCAATTGGGCACTTGAGCAAGGTACCCTATTACATTCTTCAAAACAATTCACCAAAATGGAAACCTAGAGAACCTACAAAGAGTTGATTCAAGGTCGTAGGAGTTACTTAAAAATGGGTATCGTTATTGTAAGTATAATTCTTCAACTATTTAGTATTATCGTAAATGTAATTGTTTCCGTGTTATTTGTTAACGTAATTTTTATTTCTTTAGAAAATTGGGGCTGTCAGCCAAATGCACTTCTCCAACATACAACGTTTTTACATTTGAGTCCGGTCGACGTTTTCGATAAGTGTTATTCATTTAGTTATTTTATTAATGAGTTCATTTTTAAGTAGAAATTACTACACAGAGCAATCAGGAAAATAAAGAGCTGGTATCTTTAAGAGAGTAGAAAAAAATCGCAAAAACAAAGCACCAGTAATAGTCATCTAAGATGGACCAAAAGTTGTTATCTCAACCTCACCATCACTCAATGCCATAGAAGCAGCCGCACAATTGAAAAGATTAAGAACATTATTACTTTCATATCATCTGAAAATCGCATCAATGATTTGTGCTGCTTGAGTGTGACCAATCTTTGTGGCTAAAGGTGAAGTCCATCCTTGGATACCCGATTAGCATTTTCAGGACTAAAGTTGGCACTTCTAACCATTTTTTTCAAGTTTTGAAAGTATAATATGATAGGTATGAAACACTTTTTCAATTTCTAATATGTATTAAAAAATCGTTTTTTTTTTTTTTTTTTTTTTTTTTTTGTAGGCTCATCATCAAATAGGTACAGCTCGCGTAGCTATAATAATAGGATGACATGACACCTCTCAAAAGGAATCTAAAAAGTCTTCTCAACTTGCCAGTTAAAAGCAATGATGAACTGGATTCGTTATCCAATTTAATTGATTCCAAAAACGAATATTTTTGTAAAGAAAAATATGATCGACTGGTATGTAGGTTCAATTATCTACCTATAGAAAATTATGATGAAATTCAGTATAGAAATAACTTTAATTTAAATCCCAGAAAAGATTGGTGGAAATTTCGGGAGCTTTTGAAAACGCCCACACAATTATGAAGGATATTATTTCCCCAGAATTTGCCAAAGAACTTTCAATTGTGCCTTTTAAAAAAACATCGGTTTATTCTATGCTGGAACGTATGCTCTACATTGAATAGGTTATCAACTCAAATTTCAATGACAATCATCTGAACATTGCTTTGCGCGGTGCATCGAATCCCCTGGTTCGAACAGGCGAGAAAATGATGCAGAATGAACAATGAACATGCTACAAAAGACAGACAAGCTCTGCGGAAGAAATGCGGATGGTAATAAAAAGGCGAGCCGAAGAGCACCCGGAGCAACCACCTGCTCAACTGTTAAGAACTGCCTTTGCAGTAAAAATTCTTAGATAACTATTTTGCCGAAAATTTGTCATTCGGGAAAATGATGTTCGGGTATATCGATTCGGGAAAATATTTTTCAGGTGTTCGGCAAACGGAATTTTGGTTTTCGGGGAGATGGATAGTAACCATATTGAAGATCACCTGAACTCCTCAAAACTGACATCATAAGTCTATTATTTTTTAGCTTCGTTTTCCTTCCGTAATAACTTCACATAAAACCAACACAAAAAGCTCGATTTCCATCAACTTCGAAACAAAATCTACATACAGAGAAATTCACTACAAACACTGCACCATTAGCATTAGCTTCCTATACAGCCTACGAATCTATAAACTTATGGAATACCCCAATACATAAAGCAATCTGAGGAAGAGGGAGAAGAGAGGTGGTACGATACGCGAAATAAATAACAACAAAACTGTTACAATATTTCATACGAGGGGTTAAAATTTATACTCTGAACAAGGCTTTACAGCAACGCAACACGATATATACCTTCGACTTTTTGATAAATGGTATATTTATAACTCTGCAAAAAAGAAGGCAAAAGACTATATTTATCGTATATATGTATAGTACGAAGTACGCGTTGTGAAGAAAATGAAAGATTGCACCGGGATAAATTTCTACAACAACGGGTAAAATCTCCTCACAACCAATACGCGTGGGAAACGAGCTGTGTAGCTACTAGCTAGCACATAGTAGGTACATACAACGTCGAATTCATCGTGTGTACTTGAAAGAATCGCAGTTTTTCTTTTCTATTCACGTCGGAAGAATTATTGAATCCATATTTCGAGTACCTACTTTTTTTTGCTGCGCTTTACTATACGTCCGAGAAGAGATGAAAAAAAAGTGTAAAGTGAAAAGCGAACGAGATGAAACAGGCGAATGTAAGTCATCGATGAAACTGTAGGCTTTATAGCATGAGTCTACGTTCACCGTAACTGATTTACGTGAGTTGGTAATGTTATACTCATTTGTGATCTGCACGTAAGCAACATTGTATTTTTCTTGGTTTAAAAAAAAAAAATACTAAAATTGTATAGGTCACCATCTCAAAGGTTGTCATTGAGACGGATTTAATAGGGTGGGTATACTAGTTCTTCAACTTCTTTAGAATTTTGATGTACCACAAAAAGTCATCAGCAAACGAAAGATTTCATATTGTATGGTAAGCGTTCAAACCTTCCAGCTCGAGCTCAACGTTTTTAAAATTTAAAAAATTTTGTATGAATCGAAATTTTTTTTGGTTTTTTTAGCTTTTGATGGTCATTTATGTCATGTCATATATTCAAAGAAAAAACGAATATTTTAAGAACTCCTGCACCTGCATATTCGGAAAAAAATGAATTTTGAACTTTTCTAACGATGCATAAGTGATCATATAAAATTATTTCAGTTGTCGAAAAACCACCTGAGCTGAAAAAAATTAAAACAATTTAAAATTGGTTTTGAAAATTTTAAAAATTTTGGGAAGCCCGGAGAAGGTTGAACGTTGACCAAAAAAATTTGAAATTTTTCCTGCGTCCTATCGAAGTCATTTGGCCATGATTTTTCAGTAGGATGCATCAAAATTAGAAAAAAGTTGAAAAACGATAAACTCCCCCACTGAAGATTAATATGAAGATGACAAAGTTTCAAGTGGTCCGAGCAATGAAAACGCATGTTGAGTGAATAAGGAAATTCCTTATTCAACCATGATAAGTAAATAATTGGCGAACCATGATATAAAGAATGTGAATAAATTTATTTTGTAGCAAAAATTGACGATTCTAAAATTTGAGATTTTACAACTTGTGAAAAAATACACTTCACTTTGATCGATTTGGAATATCGGACTTCTGATAGGATTATATTATTTTCAGCTGCCAAAATTAATTACAACACCTTCTGGAGCGATTCAACGTTGTTGGAAGCTCCAGATCGACTAGAAAATGGTTTTAACTGATTCGAGGGTTTAACTTTGGTATAAAAATCGAGTTTCAGATTTTTTATCTCAATGCTCGCTCTTTTTGTAGAAATTTAATTTAACAATAGGTAGGCTATTTCATTCATTTTAAAAAATTCACCAAATAAAAACGAAAAATCAACTTCGGAAGCTGAAAATTTGTTTCTGATGTCTGGTTGACATGCTCTTGTGAGCCAAATTAACTAGGTACATGATCGAGTCGTCTAATTTGACCTCGAAACGTCAAAATGTATCAAAATTTCGACCCCGAGCATTTTTTAAAAAAATCGGACCTTGACCTACCACAATATCGATGATGAGATTTGAGTGAAATTTCACAAAATGAGCAAGACACAAAAACAAAAAAACATTAAAATCAAAAAAAGTTGACATAAACACTTAAACAGAAGAAATTCTGTCAAAACTGAACAAATAATGTAGAAAAAAATGCATACTACCGAACAACTAAATATGAATTAAGAATTAAACGAACTGAAAATTGTCAAAAGGTGATGAAATTTCAGCAATATTTGACAAATTTTAACAAAATTTACACCATAGCCCATAGGTGATTGAAACCTCTCCCGAGCACAAGCAAAATCATTTAAAAAAAATTGTAGATAAATCACCAAGAAAAATGACGAAATTTTGATACCTATTTGTCAAAGGCTGGCAAGTTATTACGTTTGAGCAGGAATAATTGTAAAATCCCTCAACATTTCTTCGATTTTTCCAGAAGGGTTTTTGCAGATCAGAATTTAAATTTAAACACCTCAATTTGATCTCTCTATTAAAACGTCTCACAGTGACTCGGATGGCGAAAAAAGACGCGCATGGCGTTTACAACAAAACTATGGCCAACGAGAAATTCGAATCCGATGCCCTTTTTTCGCCAGAACCCTTGGGGGGAGGGGGTGGTACCATAATCAAATTTTGTAAAAATGACAAAAATCGAGTTATATGTTAAAATATAGGTTTCTTGGGTCGAGGAACACGAATCTGAGGTCCCTAATAAAACCTCTCAACCAAAAAATCTAGATTTTGATAAACTCCTCAAATTTTAGTGATTTTTTCAAAATTTTATTTCGGTAGCACCTCCCCTAAGGGCTGAATGAAAAAAAAGGACTTCGGATTTGTGTTTCTCGACCCAAAAAACCTATACATATCACTCGATTTTTTTCATTGTTGTAAATTTGATTTCGGTAGCACCTCTCCAAGGGCCCCCAAGGGATCTGAGGGGAAAAAAGACTTCAGATTCGTGTTTCTCGACCCAAAAAACCTAGATTTTGACATATAACTCGGTTTTTTTTTCATTTTTACAAAATTTGATTTTGGTACCACCCCCCTATCAATGTACGCGATTCTTCTCAAACTTCTTCAACATATTCAGGATGTTGAATTCAATTATGAATGCGATCTGCACGATACATTTAGACCATCTTCACTCGCTACGATGCGCCAAAAGTATTAAAGAAATTGTTAACTCAAAACTCGGCACAAAAACCGAAGAATTTTTTTTTCTCCAAGCGTTGAGAGAAAAAAACCGTAGCAGCCGTTACGACGAACGAGGAGCCAGCAACGTACGTACTACGTAATTTACAGCAAACACCTAAAGGCTTTACGCGACGTCAAAAACCTAAACAATAAAACGGTTATTTGTTGAAAAGCAAAAGAAAATTATAAACACTCGAGAAACAGCGTAGAAGAAATTTGACAAGTTTCACAATCGCGTATGTGTTTGTGTACTGTGTAAGTGTGTACGTACTACTACGTATAGACGCACCAAAGCCGCGAGGTCAAAATTATTAGGGTTATAAGTGAACGCTAAACACGAACGTAGAAGCTTTTCTTTGCGAAAAACCAGCCATAGCCGCGAGCTATAGCGGCAAACTCGACTTAAGGCGCGCGTTTAAATGTGGGTAATTTATTTTCACTCCATATGCTGGCGAAATGAAAGAGAAAGAAGTGGAAAATGGATAAAAGTTTTGGAATATTGGCCTGCAATAACCGTCGTCCAATTTCCGGATTGCGTTTTTATCGATTGCCTGAGTATATTTGTAATGAAATACTCCCTTGGAATAAAGATTTGTGGACGATGACGAACACGATGTGGTAGGTGTTTGGATTTTTTTTTTATTCTTCTTGGTTGAGATAAAATGATTGGAAAGTTTTTTTGCTGCTGTAGGTATATATGTTGGTATTTGTCATTAGGTAGATGGACGTCTTTTTTTTTTAGTATGAGACAATGGTTTAATGACAAGGATCCCAAATTAAGATAGTAAGTATTATTATCCATCTAGAAATACTTTTTTTTAGCTGGTTGATAACAGCAAGTAGGTAAGCAAAGGTATTCATTCCAGATCACCGTGAATGGATGAAAAGATTGCTGAAATGAAAAGTAAGTAGGTAGATAGTAGATGCGAGACCAGATTGAGCCAATGAGTACTTCACAAAACTCCGATTCAGATGAAAAATATTCTTACAATTTGATCTTCTTGAAGCCACAATTTATTATTATTGATTTTTGTGACAATTTGATACAAGATTTCTTTCATCAAGCATCAGCAGACATTGACCAGAAGTTGAAACACCTCATCTGCCACAGAGCTCGACAACACGAGACCACATAGGTTATGAATAAGATAATATTGACAAACCACTGATTTCCAGAGCTTTTAAGCTTTTCATGCAGAAGAAATATGGTTTCAAGTTCTATACTCATGTTGAATTCTCAGGTGAATATCAATCAGCTGGTTGCTATTCAATAGAATAGTTTAGAAAACTAATCTCTCAAGAATGTAGAGATTGTTTGTGTTTGACTTTCTACGCCTCACTATAGGTACTTTCGTTTCCAGGGACTGGAACCAAATGAGACACCAAAACATGAGCAAATCAGAAAAATTAACCTAGGTATGTATAACTAAAACCAAAACCTACAAAAAATAACACCAATTACTCCACATAGGTAACCAAAATTAAAACATAAAATCTGCTTTTGGCTTTTCTACTTCTTTGAGGGATTCAAGCGTGATCAGACGATACTTTGTAGTAGGTATACAAATTATTTGCAGAAATTTCATTTTGTTTTCAGTAAGTATAATTTTGAATGATTTTAATCTTTTTACAATTTGCACAATTTTTTCTAAATTTTGCTAAATTTTCTCAAAATTTTATGTTTTTTTTAAATTTTTAATTATTTTAATCACTTGAAGTGTTTTTACTTCATTCAATCATTCTCAATGTAGTATTCTATGCATTAATATTGAAAAACGGTTGATTGCCAGAAATTTTCAGCTTCCCATACAGAAGAAAATTTTGTTTCCAAGTTTTATCCTTACGTTGAAGTCAGGTAAATATCAATTAACTGGTTGCGATTTGATAAAATAGTTTAAAAACCAATCTGTCACGATTGTTCGACTTTTCACACCCCACTACTTTGGTAACATTAGAGTAATCTAAGATGACTGGTTGGTAAGTTGCAAACCAATAAACCGGTTCTAAAAAGTATTCAACACTAAAATTATTTCATTTTTCAATTTCTACTTTTTTTTCGAGTAAATCAAAGAATTGGATGTCGATTTTATATTTTCATCATATTTTTTGAGTGAAATTCTCATCATGGATAATTATCACGGCAAGCAACGAACTAAATTATCCAAATACGCCAATAAATATTTATTAATGTGAAAAAATTCCACAAAATGATCCTTCTTTATGAAAATAACAAGCAGATAATTAGACTTTGGAATTGAATCAAAGTATCTGTTACAAAGTATCACCTTATTCTTTCAGACGACCTTAACGGTGGTATATTTAAGGCTAAAAAAAGTGGAAATGCTGTTCGATCAGCTCAATGGTAAAACTTACGAGTCACGACTCATCGATCCGTGAAAAAATAAATAAGTTACATACAACCGTAAAGAAGAGAAAATAATCAGTCTGGCATGTGAATTCAGCAAAGTAAGTAATTTTTTTTACAGGTAGGTAGTAGCAAAATTCACATATCTCTGTCCAATTCGGAATATCTACATAAATTATTGCGAGATATTAAAACAGTAACGCGGTTTCTTACCACTTTCGAGCAGTACAACCTGTGACCTGCGCAATATCTTGGCCCTCCTAAAAAGTCGCGATTTGAGTTTCTCAACCTGCCAGACCCATTGAATTCAAGAATAAATTCAAAAAAACTACTTTTAGCCCTTTACTATAAACCACCTTACGAACTCTTGTATAGCATTTTCCCACCATTAAAAATTTGTTGTACAAAAAAATAACCCTGAATTGGGATTTAGTCGATCATTTCAATCAAACTGTTCAAATTCAGTTTTTTTGCTCGAATTTTTTCCAACACCTAGGCTAGGTATCCACTAAAATGAGTAAAAAAGTATGATTTTAGAAAATTTGATCGAAATGACTGCGAAACGCGCTTTTGTTGGGGTACTTACGTATTTTAACCTGCTGAAGTCTGAACGCGAATTCAGCGTTTGTTTTTTGTAAAAAGAATTTTTGATGGTGGAAAATAGCCACAAAATAGGCAAGAGATGGTCATTTTTAGGTTCCGCCAACCTTCAAGTGGTTGAGGTTAGTAGAGCGTTAAAAGTGGTCTTGAATAGGTGAATTCCATTGGTCAAGGACACCGAGAGGTTCAGAAAATAAATTGCAATCTAATAAGGGGGAGGGAGCTAACTGATGTATTGCCCAAGTTATACTTCTCAAAAAGTGGTAAAAACCAAAGTTTTATCAAGTACTTAGTAGGTTGTTCACAATTTAATCAGTTCACGTTTTTAAAAAATTACATGGGTAGACGTTTCATTGAATTGATCAACAAGAAATGAATTATTGGCAGAAGGATGTCGATTCTTTAGGCATGGATTACTTCAATTGTAGGTATTTCGCAGTATCGCACTTTTTGATAATTTTATCATAGTAAGCAAATGTATTTATATCCGATTTTTTTCAAATCATAAAATGACTTACTTATTCTTAACCGCAAGTACCTACACATTTAATTGAGCACTTTCCGTATCCATGCAAAAATTAGCACTCACCTGGAACATACAAAATAAAATGCGGGTTAATTAACGTTAACCTCAATTATTCAACATAGGTTTTAATGATATAACTATGTATAACCACAAAACATGTATCTTAATCATAAAAGTTGATTTGAATGATTCTAAAAGAGTTTCAGAATTTGATTTGGGAGTCATTATTACTTAATACGTACACCGCTAGACTTCTGTCACTCAAGTGAAGCTGATATCAACACTTGGTAAACGGTGTTTTTTGTGCAGTCACTTTTTTGATGTGACTGCCAAGTGCCAACATGCTCCCGGAAGGGAGGTACAATGACGCGCATGCGCATTGCGCAACGTGTGCACAACTTATTGCCACAAATAAGCGGGGATTAATTTCACGTTTCTCAGACTGTAAGCAGTCGTACAAGGTGTCCATTGTCCAAGAATGTTTATTGATCAGCTGAAATGGGAAAAAAATTTTCTCCAAGTCAGAATTGAAAAATTGTATAACAATCGAAAAAATAAGCGTATTTCAGTTATTGTTTCAATGCAAATAATGAAAAGCTTGCTTCGTGATTTTTGATGAAACAATCACTCAGTCAAGCGCTCATTTTTCTCATGATTAGGCTATTCAATTTTGCAATTTCAAAGTACATAGGTAATTCTCTCTCCTTTTTGATAAAATCAAGATCCATTATTCTTGAACACCCGGTGTGTTGGTGAGTGATAACTTGATAAAATAATACAGGTATGGAAATTCATGTACTGCGCATGCGCTAGAGGTAAATTAATGACACGTTGATGTCATGCGGTTGATTGATTCGTTCAAATGGACGTGCATTGATCATAATATTTTGTGTGATGGACAAAAATTGAAAATATGTATTTAAATTTAGAAAAAAAATAAGCTTAAATGGAATAATTCCAAGGAAATGCCACATTTGTGGATATTCAAAAAACGTCGCTGTGTTCAAGTAAGTACATAATACAAGATCTTATATTGAAAAAAATTAATTTTCAATCATAAATATTTGAAGCACGATATTCTTCCACTGGGAACCTCATGAAACGTCCCCCGGGGATTGGGATAGAAACTGGTCAGTGGTCTCGGTGGTAGCTCTTAGCCCAAGTACCACACCATTAAAATCTTTTCTGCCAGTTTTGAATTTAGCTCCCGCAGTAAAATTTTGGGTTTTATAATTTTCAAAAATCGCTACCCCGATGCTCAGGTTTTTCCCACGGTGTTGTCGTGGGAAAATTTTGACCCACACGCTTGTATAAGGAACTTCTTTAATTTTCCCATTCCAATAAATTTTCCAAAGTAGGTGCATCTTTCAATGATTATTCAAATTTTTATCGAAAATAGATAATTTGAATAATCTTTGAAAAATACTAGTTGAAAGGGAAAATAAAACATGCCCCATGGTCAAGTATGCGAGTCAACATTTTCCCCACGACAACACCATGGGAAAAACCTGAGCGTCGGGGTAGCGATTTTCGCCAATTTCCAAATTCAAAATTTTACTGCGTATGCGGGAGCTAAACTCAAAACTGGCAGCTAAACTTTGAATGACGTGGTATTTGGACCAAGGGCAACCACTGAGACCACTTTCAATCCTAATCCCCAGGCGACATTTCATGAGGTTTCCTATGGTCACCGAATTATAATATTGATTTAATGTTTATTTAGTCATAAAATCCCTTACTGCGGGAAAGGTAGATAAGATATGATTGAAAACGTTACACCCAGCCATCCCGGAGGACCTAAGCTGAGCAGAATGAAATAAGGTTACGCAACTTAGAAACCAAAATGAACTATATCATTGCACCAGAATTTTTGAAAAAGAAAAAAAAAGATAGGTAAGGTATGATTTTGTATACATTGAGTTGCAATACAGGGTGTCCAGCCTTTTTCGGAAATGATTTTCACTGACTATTCCTTCCAGACAAATTTCTTCAATTTTCCAAACCCTTCAAAAATGAATTACACATGCGATCATTGGAGGGGGGGGGGGTTTCCCGAACATTATGATCACAAAATATCGTTAATAGGTCTACAATTATGCCTTTTTTTTCAAACACGACTGTGTGCTCATTTACACATTCAAAGGCAAATTCCTTGTTGACTTGTTCATTAAGATACTACATACCTACCTAATTATAACAAACAAAATATTACACACCTTTTCACGAACTTCATTATCTCCCCCCCCCCCTCCAACCACACACTTCTCCAAGTCAACGACTAATCTTGCCGTATCTAATTTTCATCTTCTCGTTTAAAAATATGTACAAGTAATTACGCGTAACGACGATATCTCCTTTGAAAAAATACAAAACGAACATTCATAGAGGAGAGATAATGCTCGGCTCTGTTGATAAATGCGTACGAAATGAAAATGAAAAGGCAGTTAATTTAATTCTTTTAATGGAGCCCCTTTTTTTGTGCTTTAAACGAGGCGCGGCGGCGATTCATTTTGTGTGTATTTTTTTTCCTCTTCTTCAAACGTATCTTTAAGGGTAGTTTAAAAGCGGCGTATTCGTATTGTTAATACTCTCTTCATTTACTTGTGAAATTTATCAAAGTTGAGAGAAAGAAATTCTACAACGAGTGAATTTTTTTCACTATCGAATTATACTCATCTCGTGTGTACACATGTGAGATAGTATAGTAGGCTATACGAATAAAATAGCCAACAACAGCGATCGAAAGTTTTCGAACATACAATAAGGATCTCATCATTTTTATCGATACTTCAATCTAATAGTACTAAAAATGAATAACTAATTTACAGTTCGCGCGTCTTCAGAAAGAGCTGAGGGGAAATTTCGTTTGATTTTTTTTTCATTAAAATATCCGCCGTCGTCGCCATAACGTGGTATAACGTTATATTGCGATGTACTACAATATAGATAGGTATGGGTAATAAGAGAGGTAAAAATTGAAAATACTCCTTCGAGTGACTCTCACATCTCAAGATTATCATTTTTTCGTTATAGTACGCGACGCTCGCGCTCGTCTCATATTTTTGATAAGGTTTCCTCTCGCGTAGCTTTTTTAATATTCGGTACTGGATTTGGTAAAATAAAAAGTGGCAATTTTGCAATGGAAATTTCCCGGCTCGGAAAATTACCGGTGATGTCGCGCTTATCTAGTAATTTAATACCAAAATGCGAGACGGCGAAAGCTTATGGAATGATTTAATCAATTTTTATAGCGTGTATTGCACTTTTTTTCCTCGAGCTTCGACCAAGCTCATCCTCGCGCGTTTCGTTCGACGATTTTAAATAGAGAAAATCAGATTGAATCGAACTCGCGAAAGTTTTATCAATATGGAAATTACAGTGCGATGTTGCTGTTGAAGTATCAACTTGCTAGATAGATAGGTAGGTACCTACCTACCTAAAACTATATCTACGCGAATTTACCATTAAATTTATCGTCAGCTATGATTACGCCGGAGGGTATGGTTAGCATGGTGTAATTCTACAGAGAGAAAATTCGTCGTGAATTTACGTCGAATTGTTATTTGTTACCTACTTGTTAGTAACAGAAGTTATTGTTTTGGGGTGGGGTTGTGAAATAGGATTATATTGGCATGAATTTTTGGCTCATATACGTAGTTTCTCAAAAATAGTGATTTTTGGAGTGTTCAGTTGTCTAGAGTCTGCTCTCGAACTTGACTAAATCGAAAAAATTCGAGCTTTCCTTGCAGTAGGTAATTTTTTTGCCTACTTTTCTGAGAGGATCGTGCCTATCACTAGTAATAATAAAAAATACGATTTTCATGCCACCCTCCTCCCCCACTACCCTTTAAAAAATCTCAAATATTCAATTACAATCCCACAAGATATTTTACTGCAAGAATTGCAAGGAAATTATCTTGGAAAAAGAGAAGATTATTATACCTGTTCAATTTGTGATACTAAGAAAAAACGGAAGAAAGGGATTTATTTCTGAAAATTCCGCTAAGACTGCAAATTATTGATGAAATAATCAATGGTTCACTTTAAGTATGATGATAATACATAAATATTGGCACACAAAGCCAATGAACATCGATGGCCATTGTGTAGTGATGTATCAAAAGAAACTATTATAATACTTATTATTCAGATTTGAGGTAGCAATTGCAATTTTTATCAATCAATTTTAGAAAATAATTCATCGCAGAAAGCAATAAAATTACGAAGTTTTGATCATTATTTTTTTCAAAGATAAGAAATTTGTTTCTTTTCAAGAAACGAAAATATGTATAGAGAATTTTATCTCGATGAGACAAAAAAAAAATCGAAAAAGAACCCTAAAATACACCACCAGCAAAAAATTTCCGCTACTGAAAAACATTTTTTGATTTTTAGCGAATTTTTAATAATTCAAAGCCCCAATTTCTTAGGTGCATTTCCCCAGCCCCCCCACAAACTTTTCTCAATATCTCCGAAAGGGTTAAAGCACAAACGACCACACTTGAAGCACAAACAAGCACAAACGAAGCACAAACGAATGACCTTACTTAGACCCTTTTTGGCGGTGGTGGGGGGGCTGGGGAAATGCACCTCAATTACTTATGAAAAAAATGATCAAAATTTGGTCGAACTGATATGGAAGCAACATGAAAGTCTGAAATTTCTTTTGGTACCCTATTTTTGACCTCCCGAGTCGATTGGTGATGGTTTCAACCCATTCTGAAGCTTCTAGCGGATTTTGGGATTCAAAAAAACTCTGTAAGTAAGGTGAAAGACTGAAAATAAAATTCAGCGCCTATAAACTCGCTGAAAGCAATTGTGGATTTTAACGGGCACAAAAAGATTTTGAAAACATTGGCTTACCTAAACAGGGTGTTCCGAAAATCGTCTGCCTATAACGTCAATATTCAACTGTAGATAGCAATCTACGAGACCAACAGAAAATCTTACTACGACTGGTTGTCTTCTTGAAAATTGAAGGAGCCACGTGCTTCGCAAAACTCAGATCAATTATGAAAAAATCACCAAAAATAAGAAATTGTTCAATCATTTAAATGATTCCCATAATCCATAGCACTCGAATGAACGAATCATCTTCAAAATTGAAGGGACAAACTTGATTCAAAATTTCCAAATTTGGAATACTTCAAATTTTGATAATTTCAAATTTCTAAATTAGGATTGCACCTTTAATTTTAACGTTACGCAATTTGTCAAAATAACATTTTTTGTTCGTACATTTGTGCATTACAGGTTACTGAAGTCAATTTCATGATACGAGTACAAACATTTTCTTACCATGAGAATAAAATTGAAGAAGTTACGTCATTTTTGGGGGAGAATTCACCAACCCTGAAAAGTTCGTCAAAAACGAGAAAATTTTTAGATCATTTAAATGACTTCACTAACTCATAATCATTAACATTTGCGTGTACGAATAAAAAAAGTTCTCATGACAAATTGCCTATCTTCAAAATTGAAGGGGCAAAGACAATTTTAAAATTCAAAATTTTCAAAATTTAGGGCACAACAAATTTGAAAATTTCAATTTTTAAGATGGACAATTCGTCAAAATAACGTTTTTCATTCGTCCACTCGAGTACTATGGGTTATGGGCATCATTTGAAAGATGTACTAGAACTTTTTCTCATTTTTGATGATTTTTTCAAAATAGGTACATAAATTTCGAGTTTCGCGAAGCACGTAGCTCCTTCAATTCACAAGATATGCAACCAGTCATGATGGCTTTTTTTGTTCGTTTCCTCGAGTACCATCTACTGATGAATTTTGGCAGACTATTTTCGGGACACCCAGCAGAGTTTTTTCGAAAACCTATGAATCCTAAAATTCGCTAGGGGCTCCATAATGGGTTTGAAATTATGACCAATCCACTCGGAAGGGCGAAAGCTGGTCAAAAAAGAGTACGAACCAAATTCCAGACTCGCATGTGTAAGTACTGATCAAATTTTGAAACTGACTTTTTTTTTATGAGAAATGAGCACATTTTGAATTTTTGAAAAATCATTTCAGCCTCGTTAACTTTTGCTGGTAGCGTATGATTACCCATCAGTCAATTTCTGCGAAATGTATTAGACTTGATTAAAAGATGGTCAAGTATAAGAAATTCACAATCTGTGAATTGTACGCCATTTTCCGCAGTAATCCCAATTTCAATGGCCAAGTGAACGAAATCTTATCATTGGGCACTTGAAAACAAGGCAGGATTCGAAGACTGATCCAATTTTAAAGTTTTCTACACTGTCTTCGCTGCAGCAGGAAACTCGATTACGAAAACTGCTGTAACAAGATTGAAACAAAAATATGGCCGGTGGAAAAGTTTCGAGGAATTCAAGAACTGTCCTTGCGCGGTGTATGGAAGATCATATTATTATTATGCAAAAACTAACGTTTGACGCTCCACGTGCACCTGCCCATCTTTTGCGAAAGCTAGAATCTGCAAACATGCATTGGGCATGCAAATCCGACTCAAACGCGACCCCATTCCAGATAAAGAGGCCAGTAAAGAGCACAGTGAACAGTGATAAAGCCACAATTTCGCACCGCTAAGTCGTAAACTCTTTTTTACAACACCAACGAAGTCGCATGAATTTTTATACTTAGAAAACTGTTGAACATAAAATTCAACTTATGGATAAATTTTGGGCAGGCATTATGGGTTACTTTCAAATTATTTTCTTCAAATGACATCCAGCCACACCATCAACCTGAATTTGAACCGAATACGTCTATTTTTACCATATTTTATAATTTTTATTCTAGAAATTGAATCGCACCACTTTGGGACTCCCTTATCCTTTATTTGAGTGACCCGTCGGGCTCAACTTCATATCTGTACCAATATCAGCTGGAAATATAAATATCATCCCCCCTAAAAAAATCGAAGTCGATAAATATAATTATTTTAAAAGTTTTTCATCATCAGTGAGAACCTCCCACCCCCCTCCCCTCACATCCTAATATTTAACAATGTTGGTCCTGGTTGGTTCTCTTTCGTGGTTTTCTGATTTTGTGGGCGAACATTTTTTGGAGAACGAGAACCCAAGAAAATTGTAGCTTGAAAGATGTTTATTTAGAAGAACTGTGTTGCAGAAATGGAAAATCAACTTTCACCAAATTCCAAATTACTTACTCAATTTTTCTTGAGTAACATTCGCAACATTTTCAGAATCAAATTTAGCACAGACTTCCATTATGATTTGAAAGTCGACCAGAAAACTGTTAGCTGGAGGGGAGCTAGAGTCCTCAAGAAGGAGGCATTTTCGAAAACGTCGTGTTTTTTTCGCTCCAGCCCCAAGCCAACCTGTTTTGGGAAAAATGGCGTAATTTTAAGAGATCGAAGATTCTGTGTCGACCCAGCTCATTATCATCAAATTCTGAAATAACTTTGAAGGGTCTACTGAGTCGTTGAAAATACTAATCGCCAATTTGAGGGTGAATTGATATTTTTAAAATATTTTCTTCTAAAATACGAGTATTTCGCATTTCTGAAACTTATGAATTTCTTTTGGAATATAATAGTGTTAACTTTCCGGCCATTAGCTATCGCAGATTTCATTAAGTTGAAAAAAGCAGCCAAAAACGTCTCATTTTTACAGTTTTTTGAAATTAGTAATAATGACGAAAAAGTTGGCCTCGCTGTATTCCAAAATATTTTCTCCATTTTTTGAAAAATCACATCTTCTGAAGTTTCAGCATAATTAATGCGGAATATTTGGCAAGTAAATATTTTCAAAACACAAATTTACGCATCCTAGAAGTAAATTTGAACGATGATGAATAGATGGAATGTGTTATAAATGAAGGAATCAGATCATGGGTAGATGATGAGTAGAGTTGGTATTTTTATACTTTGCTTATTTTTCTATGGACTAGAAAAAGTCCATATTTGATAAGATCTCCACGAATAGAGATGTGAAGTCTGAAAAGTGAAAAGTGAAAAGTACTTTTCTTTCAATGAAAAGTTGAAAAGAAAAGTTCCTACTTTTCACTTCACTTTTCAGTTTTCACTAAAAAAAAAAGCGAGTGACCAATCAATTTACTCATCAGAGATCACAGACCTCATTGATGAAGTCAAATATCAAGTTTCACTCTCTCCACTCCTCCACCTTCGCAATTCAGCACCCATTTTTGATATTTTTCAGTACATTTTTTTCAAAACTGAAAAACCCAAAAATGTTGGAGGCTCTAGAAAGGCTTAAAACTACCACTATTCGATTAGGTAATTAGGTGGAAAAAAATGATTTTTTTATTTTGTGTGTTTTGGATAGGCAAAAAATATATCAATTTGAAGCTCTTGCAGAGACCTTTAAAATGAAACTCGCACAATTTACTTTTCACACTTTTCAATGAACTTTTCACTTTTCATTTCACCAAAATTACTTTTCTGAAAAGTGCACATCTCTATCCACGAATCATGAAATTTCCTGATGAATGAGCTCACTATAATTTTGCATAATTATTTTGCAGATTTCAGACCAAATTGCATAAAATATTGCATATTTTCATCATATTTCAGCATAACAATCCGAGGTCTAAAGTAAATTGAATAAAAATGTGATAGAGAAAGGTTGTTTCTGTAAGTATTTTTCTGTTTTTCAGGCTGTTCGCTTCCCTCCTCAACACAAATCGAAATCGAAAAATTTTCAAGATCAAAATTCAGTAAAGACCATCTTTTTGAGTAGAAAGCCGCCCAGAATGAGAGTAATTTTCTAAAAAAATCGTGGGTCTTTTTCGGTAAAAAATACCATTCAAGATCCTGCGTCGATCTAGGCCATTTCCATTAAATTTCAAAACCACTTTCAGGGTTCTCGGTAAATTAATATTATTCAAAAATATTTTCTTCACAAATATTTCGCATTATTCATTCCAAAACATCGAAAGATAATATTATTCCTAAAACTGTGGAAAATTTTTCGGAATACATCAATGGTACCTACCAATTTTCTTGTCAATTTTTGGAAATTCCATAAAATCCAGAAAAGGAAACAAAACTTTATCAACCCCCCCCCCCCCAAATTGACAATAATCATAAAAAAATTGGCCTCGCCGTTTCTTTAGTTTCAAAAATGATATCTTCGGAAGTTTAGGCACGATTAAAACGGAATATTTGAGAAGAAAATATTTTCAAAACACGAATTCACTTTCAACAGAGCAATTTACAATATTTTTCAACCACTCATATTTTTTTTTCATTTCAAATTCGATTTTTTTCAAGGGTGTGGGGGGGGAATTCCACCATAATTTTTTATTCAACCCACTCCTTTGAATTCTCTCAAAACTCATCTTTTGGATTCTTCATCCAGACATAAATATAACTCTCAGTTTGATTACATTTCCAAAAATTCAACAATTTTTACGCCACTAAAAACTCGTCACAACGATCACAGAAGCATTAATCGACTTAAACACATCTGGAATCCAGCAAATTTACAAGTAATTCGAATCCACACGTGGAAATATTTCACTCTCGGACTCTTCGTCTCTTCGTGTACCTCTCTAGGTAGTAGGTACATAGATTAAACCTCGTAACTCGACAGCTTGATACTTGGCTATACAACAACTTACGCGATAAAATCGAGAAACTTTTTTCATTCAAATTGCAAACCAAAGACATCAGAACTTTCAACATTACCGGATAATGTAATAAGCCATATGACACCGCAGGGAGTTTTTATAAAACAATATTTTCACCTTTTTTTCTTTTCTTCTGCGTGGCACACGTCAAAAAAAATGGCAATTTCGCGTAATGACCTCACCTCGTAATATGCACACGACTTTTACGACCAACGACACCACCAAAACAGGTGAAAAAGAAAGAAAAAAAAATCCTCGAAATGTGTCCGGGTTTATTAAACTTTCTGATACGATACGTACTACGTACGTATATCTTCACATTCAGTACAGATACTAATATCTCCAGTAACCCTATCAATAGACTTTTTCTGCACTAAAACGAACCGGCAGGAAAAAAAAGAAGACAAATCTAGCCGAAATCCGTACCAATATATAAAAACGTAAGTATATATACGAGAGCGAGATAATTTCCGAGCAACGGAAACTCTTTGAAAAGAAAAAAATCCTCCAACGTGGAAAATTTGTACGTCTGAAAAACTCCCCAAGTTGGCAAATTTTCTACACTTTTTCTCCTACTATTACGTACTCCTAATACTATATACGACTAACTCGTAACCCATTAAACATTTTCCTTTCATAGTTCAAGTGGAAATGAGTTTATTAGCGATTATTTCAAAATAGTTTCGTCGAATGTTTCCACATCGAATAAAACTTTTTGTAACATTTAACGAGAGACACTTCATCGTGATGCCCTCCCCCCTCCCAACATCCCATCGTTGAAAACTGGCGATATTACAATTAAGAGAATTTTCTCAGTAATCATCTACAGTACAGCAGTCTAGCTATACGCGTTGACGTCGTTGGTTCGAGAGACGAAGACGATAAAAATGAGCATTTCTTTTCATACGCTCGTGTACATCTCCATTATCGGTTCGCCTTGGGTAAAACTTTTACCACCATTTTCGCGAAGAACGGAACGATTCGACGAGACGAGCTTTCTTTTCAAATCTTGGATGTTTTCTTTAATTTAAAAAAAAAAAAACGCTACAATAGAAGACGAAAATTAAAAAATCAAAAAAATACCAATTTTCTCAATACGACGGTAAATCGAATAAATACGAGTTATTTTCATTTCTCTGACCTCGAGTAAGCTGTGTATAACTATAACTATACCTACCTAGCACGAATGCTCGTATATTTTCATTCCATAAGGGCTTTTTTACGCTCTCTGTATTCGGCGATGAATACGACACGAGGGGGCGAGAGAATTGACGCGAAAGAGGGCGAGATCGAATGCTACAACTTTTCGGCACATATCATTTTACCTCCTCTTTTCCTCCATTTATATTTTACTCTTCGAAATGCTATTGATCCCTGGAGGACTCATTCGTGCTGTTTTTAGCATCAGCACCGGACTACGCGACTAGGTATCCGATGTACGAAAAATATGCCTACAGTTTTGTCATTATTGATTTCAGATTTTATGTATTACACAAACGTAGGTAGGTAGGTAGGTAGGTAGGTACCTATGGTATACATAAACTTGTTTTTTTACTTTTTATTTTTTTCAGCATCTCGTGGCTCCTTATTTTGATACTAAAATTTCGCGATAAAATCTAGCGACGGAGAACTGATACAATGAATGATTTTTACACTTTCAAGAAAGCAATAGGTAAGGAATTGAGGTGTTATTTTGTTCTGATAACTAACGAGCAATGTCGTATTTTCTGTCCAATCAACAACCACATCTGATATAAATTTTGTTCATATGAAACTATGTATATAATGGCCAAAGGGAAAATGAGAAATAAAGAAGTAGGTACCAAAAAAAAAAAAGACAAAACAATAACTCCCTGAAAATCAGGGAGATATTCCATTTTAATGACGACTCAAAGTGCAAAATCTGAGCAGTTTACAACCTATCTGGCAAGCAGTGCTCCAGAAATCTAATTCGGCTGGAATTTTTAGGGCACAAAAAATTAAGAGACTGGTTTTAAAAAGCAAAACGATAGAGCGGAACTCGACTCTTGATAAAAAACAGCACCCCCAAAAAAATTTCAAACAAGTCACTGGTCAGCAGTGGTCAATTCCTTCAATCCGAATATACTTACTGAGTAAAAATAAAATGACATAAAAATGTTCAAACGTCATCAAATTGAATTCCGTTTCAACTGTTCCAAGTACCGAAGATATGTCCAGCAAGATTGCTTCTGATCAGTCAAATTCTCCATCGAAGAAAACTGTCCCCCTTAACATATTTCAACGAAAATGTTTTACGCATTTTTGAAGAATTTTTAGGCCAAAACTGGGATTTTTGAAAAATCTGCCATGCAACCAATGAAAATTGGTTAAAGTCTTGATGAAAATTCAAAAACTTCAATGCAAATTTTTTTGAGCGTTTTTGAAGAATTTTGAGACTGAAATTATGTCATGATTTTCGCCATTTTTGAAAACATAGGCACGTATGGTATCCTATCAAAACAGATTGAAATTTTTTGATAAAACCGAAAATTGATAACAGAAATTTCAACTTGAAAATTATAGATTGATTGTCAAAAATCATCACAGCTCTTAAGAAAATTAATTCAATTTCGGACTTGAAATTTTTCCAAAGTGCTCAAAAAAAGTTCAACACTTAAAGCACTTTCAAGTTCAACTATCCGCCAAAATTTTAACCTACTTTGATAGGTTGTACGTATAACCCAATTTCAAGCTCAAAATTTTTCAATAATACTCGGAAAATATTTTCGTTGAGATTTTTGAATTTTTTCGCAAAATTTCAACCCATTTGATAGGTCACGTGACGATCACTTTTTCAAAAATTCTGAAAAAATTGACCGAACTATGGGTTTGAAATTTTTTTAAAATTCTCAAAAAACATTTTCGTCGAGTTATTTGAATTTCTCGAGACATTTTAAACCATTTTTTTCCCTCCACAGCCAGTAAGTAAGCGAAGATGTTTATTTCCGATCAGTACAACAATTGTTTGATTATTGAGAGTGATTGTTTTCGACTTTTTCACGGAATTTGTAGGGGGAATTCGAAAAAAGTGTAGAACCTCAAAAGACTGTGAGGAAAATTTCGAGACTCTGGCCTGAACCATCAGTGCCATCACTTATCTACTGGGGTTTCATAAAATTCACAGTGGAAGTCGGTGTCGAGAGGTCGATCGAGGATTGTTTGTTGCTCGCAATCTGTTGCAAAAAAATTCGAATTAGTAGCCGGGTTTCAAAAATAGAAGCGATGAACTTGTCGAATGTTGACTAATAATTAATCACAACTTTTTTTAATCCCATGTTGAGGAAACAACTTTCTTTAATGGGTGTAATAGGGTACCCTTCCCAATTGACCAAACCACAAAAAAGTTGAGCTTTCAAAAAAAAATCGTGTTGGAAAATGAAAGTTTTAAAAAAGCTCAAATTCTTCATTTCCAACAAAAAAAGTTATGTTCTAATATAAATTGGCAATTTTTTTCAAAAATAATTCAACAACATAGGTAAAAATCATGAACTTAAAGCACTTTTTGAAAATATTTCTAAAGAATTAATAAAGAAAAAATCGTAATAACGATAGTAAAAAAGATCGTCTGGCAATTTACAAGTTGAGCAGAAATAAAAACTCGATGAAAGAAATACCTTTGACCAAAAAATTAGAAAAATTAAAAATCCTCTCTTTTCGGCCTAGATTTTTGTTTTTTCCATTTTTTCGTCAAAGGCATTTCTTTCACCGAGTTTTTATTTTTGCTCAACTTGGGAACTGCCAGATGACCTTTCTTTACCATCTTTATTATAATCATTTTTCTTATTGCATAATTTAAAAAAAATATTTTCAAAAAGTGCTTTTGACTACGTCTTTTATTCGTGTTGTTGAATAAATTTTGAAAAAAAAATCAAATTATATTCATTTGTTTTGTTGGAAATTTAAGAATTTGAGCTTTTTCAAAACTTTCATTCTCCAAAATGATTTTGATCTGAAAACTCAACTTTTTCGCGATTTGGTGAAGTGGGCAGGGTATCCTATTACACTCTTCAAAACAATTGGTTTCACCAAAATACGGAAACATAGAAAACCTCAAAAGATTCAATTCAAGTTCCGAGGAGTCGAATCTAGTCGACGTTTTCGACAAAAGTGTTATTTGTTTTAGTTATTTCATTAATGTATTCATAATTTGATAAAATTGAGGGTTTGTGTGCATAATGTCTCATTGTTGATCTCTTGATTAGGAGGGGAAGAAGGTCCCTAATGAGGTCAGTAGTGTACATACAATCCCTTCAATCCTAATAATAATTTTGCATCAATCGCCGCCTATGGTCAGCGAATTCGTGAAGCTAGTACGAAACAAACCAGAATGGATCGCCTGGCAAGACAGACGGAAATCGCATTAGACGATTACTTGGTACGATTCGACGAGATCGGTGATATTCTACATCAACTATGTTAAAATAGCAGTATCATTTGCAATAGGTACCACCACTTCCTCTGGGTACCTTTTCCTACGCTAAACTAAAAGTCAAACTCCCGTCTACAATGGAAATGAAACTATTACCTGCAATACTTTCTCATGCCACTAAAAGACGAGAGGAAAGAGTTCTGGATAATTACTCTTTAAAATTGTAAGTATCGTTGACTTGTCTTCGCTACTTGACACCCTTTCCCAATCCCCCCATCGAAACAATTCCGCACCAATTTCATATACCCCAACGATCATGACGACCTGTACAGATTACTAGTTTTTATGCAACTGCTCAATCATGTAATGATCAATCGAAGACTGTTCCAGAATTTAAATTTGTTTGAAAAGATTATTGAAAAGATGAAACTCTGCAGAGAAATTCTAAACTGCAGTGAACATCGCGATGAAAACTGAAATATGTATTTCGACGAAATGGTTTTCGAGCATTCTTGAAAAACTTTTGACCTAAAATTGGTCGGCGATTTTTGGGATTTTGAGAAAAAGTTGTCATGCAATCGATCGCAAAATGGTCCAAACTTCGGTGAAAATATAAAAAATTTAAATCCAATATTTTTCAAGCACTTCTGAAGAATTTCGAGCTCAAAATTATTGAGTCATGATTTTCTGAAAAAGAAGGCACGCGTCTTATCAAAAAACTGCTCAATATTCTCGAAGAAAACCAAAAACTTCAATCGACATATTTCATGAGCATTTTTGAATAAAATTTCAGCTCAAGATTCAGTTTATTTTTAGGAATTACGAGCACCATTAGCTAACCAGAAAATGAAATCGATTCCAGGTCCGAAATTCTTCAAAAAATATCAAAAACAAATTCTGATTTAATTTTTGATTTTCGCCCAAATTTTGACCAGAATAGGGTGTACACGAGTCAACAGCAAGTCGTATTATCCAACTTGTTTCCTATAATTTGGCGCTTCTCAGACCAGACTTCATTGATTACCCTACTGATGAAGAAGAATTGAATGAAATACGCCAGGGCTTCTTCAACATAGCACAATTTCCTAGATGTATTGGTGCAGTAGATTGTACACATGTGAAAATCATATCTCCAGGTGGTCCGAAAGCCGAAACTTCTTTATTATATGAATAAATGATTAATTTTTTGGCTTTCGCGACATTCCTTGTTAGTAACTAAAGCGATTTTACTTTATATATTTTTCCAGACCGAAAAAATTATCAGAAGAGGATTTTTGTTCTATATCAAAATTCCAAGATAACAACAGGTTGCGTCTTTAGAACAGAAATTACATTCAGCACCATATTCGTAGTAAGCAAGTGAAGATGTTCATTTCCAATCAGTACAGTAGCAATACACGAGGAATTGCTGTTTTTGACTTTTAGGTACCTGGAAAATTAAGGGAAGGATTCAGGAAAAAGTTGAAGGATGATCTTAAAGGACGAGAGAACCTCAAAATCTTCATGAGAGACTTTTTTTCCTTTTTTTTCCAAAAGAATCAACTGATGATGAAAAAAACTGTTTCAAAAAAATCAATTTTTTTCGATTTCTATATTTTTTCAACGATTCATTACCTAATATAGCATTACCTATTACCAATCTAATGAAAATTCTGATGCGTCATTTTGATGATTTTTTTGCATAATTTTCTAGCCATTTCCAGCCATTGTTTATCCTTTTTTAGAATTAAATTAAAGAAATCCAATTTCGAACTTTCATTTCATCATAAACAAAGATCGTAGATGGATCATGGATTTTTTCAATATTTTGCAAAAGTACAGAAGTTATCAAAAGATGACGAATTCCGTAAACCGAAGATTTCCTCGATTATTCATGCCAGAGATATGAAAAATTGAAATTTTACAAAATGGAGTCATTTAAAAATCTCAAATGCTAATGGCTATGGTTACAAGAGCTGTGACCACGAAAACTTTGAAGGTCTCCGTTATTTTTTTTTACCAAAGATATGAGCATTTAAAATGCGGATAAGTAGGTCCAAATTGATTCCAATCGCCAGATTCTAAAGTGTTGTCTTCATATTTTTCTTTATAATCGAAGTTCAAATTTTTTTAAATACGCTTTCAAAAGTGGTAACGTTGAATTTGTGATCATCTGTAGATTAAAGCACACGGATGACCATTTGACATGTATAATAAAATGGGGGAAAAAATGATGGCCTACCGCACTCGGAACCAGAGCTAATCACATTTGAAATTTTAAAACGATGCCATTTTGTAAGATTGCAAATGCTTATAATGGTATCTTAATCGAAAAAAATCTACGAGACCTACTGCAGTTAACGCCATTCCTCGTCATAGTTTGATGACCTATTTCTAACTTTTTTCCATTCATCTGTTCAGACTTTCAATCAAGGACACGAAAAAAATTAACGAATTCCTAAAATAGTGTCAAAAAGCAGCGTTTGAGATCTCAAGTACGACTTTGAAGAACTTTGAAAAAAAAATCAATAAAATCACGATGAACTTTCAAAAATGACTTTCTGACACCATTTTGTAACACACTTGAAAACTTGAAAAAAATCCTGTAGAGTCCCTATCAATTATAAGTATTTCATTACAGTCATTACCTATCAAGTTGGAAGTAAATTCATATATCTATGATTTAAAAACTTTCTTTTGGGAGAAGACTTTTCTCGATTCATTTCCAACAATAATTTTCAGGTAGTAAGTATTTACAACTTTTTTTTTAATTTTCGAAGCCTTTTTCAATTTAAAATCAAATTTTTAAAAAATTATTTTGATTTCAATATTTATTTTGGAATGAGTCCAATTTTTTCAGTTTTTCGAATCAAATACAATTAAATTTTCGGGATTACGAAAGCCGAAGACACGAATTCATCAGTTTTCTTTTAAAACCAACAAACAAAAGCAATAATTAGTAAGTTACCGATTTATTAATCTGTGTTCTGTGCATCAATAGATAGTCTATACCTTGAACATCCCAAGCATACAGTTTTACAAACTGAATCACAATCCGAAAAATTGACGAGAATCGCACCAAATCTCCAGCTGATACTCATCAAGCAGAGAAATTCTCAAAAACCCCAAATTCGTTCCAATTCCGATCATTTTGACGAGTGACATTTAAAATGGCAAGAGCAACCTTACCACCGAACACTACTCAAATTCCAAAACTTCCTTCATAATAAAAATGAGCACTCGTCGTATTAGTTCAATACTAAAAGTAGGTAACCCAAATACACCTCGAAGTTTCTTCTTATTGCATTTATCGAAGCATCCGACAAACCAGGACGCTGGAAAAAGAGCACGGTATATAAAACTGAAAATCTACAATTTAAATGAGTGAAATAAAATCAACGAATTGTTAATGTAACACAGTAGGTAGGTAGGTAGGTAGGTAAGGTAACTTCGCTGAGTGTACAGCACTCGCACATACACAAACATCAGCAACTTAAACACCAGTAAAAAGCTCACAGAGAGGGGTAAAGCGTTAAATTATTTTTTGCTGATCGAATACCTACCTATAGCACGAAGATGTGTAAGAGGGGGGGGGGTCAGGGAGAGATTTTCCAGTTCGCAACTTTACCAATATAGGTAGATACCTTCCTGACGTTGGAATTTTTTCTCAACGGCAACGTGTCGAGCTCTACTCCGCGAGTTTGTTCGTTGGCTCGAATGAAATTTGTTTTCGAGTTTGTAAGCGTACTCGCCCCCCTTTGCATCACCCTCACGCCTTCTTCTCTTCATTAACGAAGATTCCGATTCAGAAATTATCCTCATTAGACGTTTTATATACCTATATATATAGTATTCATCTAAAACAAACAGTTATGTAATTTCCAGTTCATGCCCTCGTGTTTTCTCCATCTTCGTGTTACCTTTTACCACCCCTAGATATGCCCATACACCATAATTTCCTATTCTGAAAATTCCCAGTTGTTCAATTGTTTCTTTTACTACGAAAACGACGACGCGACGTACACCTCGACTGTTCGTATATAAATAATAAAATCAACTTTCGCAACCGAAAACATTACCATACGGGTGAAATAACCGAGCACTTGGAGTTGTTTGGAACACTGCAGCAGAATACCTACTTCATCTACTTTACCTACACACTTACGCATCTTCGACTTGGAGGTTCCCTCTTCGGCACCTTGTCGCTTGATTCGCGATTTTCTAAAAGCCTTCGCACAGTTGAGCTAATTTTACGCCTAGCTTCCGATATTCTCTACGTAAGTATTATAATTATATCACACCGAAGCTCCTCTCTCGTTGTCTTCTTCTTCGAGTAGTTCATTTTATTAAAAGCTATTTCTCTCTCGTCTCTTTCTCGATGATGATGTGTATTCTAAATGGTTAATGATTTTCATTTAGTATAGTTGCTCTTCTTCGAAATTGTTGTATTTGCGAGACAACGACGACGAGTAGGTACTCGAATCGAGGACTTGCTTTTTAAGCCGTGTAAAATGAAAATTTCCTAATTTCGCCCGAGTAGGGTACGCAGCAGTTCAAAAATTCAAACAACTCGAACGTTCGTAGAATTAATTTCAATTTCTTCTCTATACTCTTCGTTGTACCTACTATAAATCTTGACTATCGTCAATATGAACGAAATGTAAACATATAGACGACGACTGCTCTTACCCCCCATTCCTAGATTAGAACATCGAAACATGGAATTTCATCACATTCGTAAATGCGTAAAAATCGCGTATTTGATAAAGTTGAATGGAAATTTCATCTATGTGAAACATACAGAATGTCACAAAACTGCACATTCCATCAAATCCATGTTAAATTTATGGATAGATGTTTTCAGAGAAACTTCAGTGACGTCGACACCAGCGATTTGATGGACTGATAGCGTCATAAATAAAAATTTTGGCAGCAAATTCACGTCAGGTGGAATGAGAAAATTTTAATATGTAAAAAAATTAGGAAATAGTGATTCTTGCACAATCCCTCGAATAGACCCTCATTACTCGCAAGCTTTTTTCTTGTTTCTTTATAGATTTTAAATTCCCAATTAAACCCGATAACGATAATAGATTATAGTACGAAATGCAATTTATTTCGAATCTATGAAGATTGTCCAAGTAAGTTTTTTTTTCTGAACTGACGATTTGTTGTAGACAATTCTGATGACAGACGCCTTCAAAATTCGAAAACAATTCGGTACTCCGATGCAAAAAGGATGGAAGTCCTATGACCTGGCATAAGGAAAGGAGGTTAGTGTGTTCAGTGCAGTTTTGAGAAACGGGGATTTTAAACTTTTCAGTTCAAAATTTGAAATTCCTGTTTCTCAAAACTGCACTGAACACACTAACCTCCTTTCCTTATGCCAGGTCATAGGACTTCCATCCTTTTTGCATTGGAGTACAGAATTATAGAATAAGAAAACGAACTGGTAGACTAACTAGTTGAACAGAGGAATTTTACGTTCCCCCTTCCCCCTACACTGCTTTAACTAAATCCATGGTTTATTAATCAACAAAATCCGTTCAACTAGTAAATAACCCTGTTTTCTAGAGAAAAAAAAAAACTTTTTCGTTCCACAAACTACTCGTAGGCTGGCCTCCTTGTATGGAGCTCCCAAAAAATGGAAAACAAAAAATGGACAATTTGTATCGTCATTTGTAAAAATTTCCCGAATATTCTTCATTTCTGGTCTTCATCAATAACTTTCTCCTGAAGAAAAAATCCGTAGGATATGAATCGAATGCTTCATTTTTTCCAATTTTGGTGGCTCTATGGCTTATTTAGAAAAGATCCTGACCAAAAATGAAAAATATTTAAAATATTTTCACGGGCTTGAACTCTATTTTGTGTAATTTTATCCAATTATGGACGGCTTCATACAAGAACACTAGGGTGGGTCGTCGTTGACTTCTTTTCTGGAAAATTGGAGGGAACCGCAGCTCAGGAGAAATTTTGCATCCCTGGCTTGAAGCATCACTTTCTATCGGAGTTTCAAATTTCAAAATGCACACGAAAAATCAAAAAAAACTTCGGTGTTTACACTTCTAAGTTAATAATTGTGATTTATCGACCACCAAAATATTTTTTTATTGTTTTTCAAAAAACTTTTTCTTTCAATTTTCGATGCAATTTTAAAATTTCAAATTCTAGTGGAAAACTTATGGTTCAAATCAGGGATCCGAAATTCTTCCTGCACTGCAGGAAGTATTTTGAGGTTCCCTTGCCATTCATTTTCAAATCCCCTCGCCAATTTTCCAAAAAACGTCAGGGATGGCCCGCCCTTAAGAGCCCCAACATTGTTTGGGAGACGAGAACGTTTTTTTCCTTCAAATTATTCATTTATTGTCTAAAAAAGGGGTCACTTAGAAAAATTCTGACATAAAAAATATGTAGATATTTTCACCGTTTTTCATAAATGTGCAATTTTTAAATTGTTTTTTCAACTGCGGGAGTCCCCGTAAAGGGAACAAAATTCTTATAGGGGATCAGAGCAGGTTTTTTCTTAAAAGAGGAATTATTCGGTAGAATTTTGATGCGGAAATGGAGACTTTTTGGATAAACTGAACTCTTTAGATTTTTCCCATCGTGTTTCAAGTTGAGGAGCTTGAATTTTCAGGGATTTTTTTTCATTAAAATTACCAAGTTTGAATGAGGGGATCAATATGACAAAAAATTTCAACAAATATTTTCACAAGTGAGTATGACGTAACCGTAACTGGGATACTCGTTCTTGACGTAATTCTCCAATGAAGACAGAAACATAAGTTCCTCAGAAGTAGGTAAGTAAATAGTCCATCATATTTCAACAGCATAAGGAATTCCTGATACATGCTTCAAAAATTAGAAACATAAAAATAGTGAGTTTCGAAACAAACTGTATATAGGAATATTTTCTCTTTTTTGGCAAATTCTTCAAAATTGGTCAATTTTTGCCCAAAAATAGACTCATTATAAAAATCCATTATTTTCAATCATTTTCTCAAAGTACGAATTTTTAAACGCTTTTGCCCTCGTTTCGTTCAGACTTCCTGCGTTTTTTCCCAATTGAACTTTTGAAAAAAAAAAATCATCATTCAAATTTTTAAGAGGCGCGGAAGCCAAAAAACGCACGTTTCACCTGAAAAAACTTCACTTCTCGAAACAAGTTTTTGTTCTTGCTTCACAAATGTGAGTAATAACATCACTTGACTTGGGAAATTTTCCATTTCCTCTTTTATCTGTATTATTGCTTAAAAACGAAAAAATTCTTCAAATTAATTCAAATTGCCGACTGGTATGAGAAAATTAACACCAATTTTGTCAAATATAATGATGAGTTTTCAAATCGATATATTTTTTTTTCATCGTTGCTTTTACTGCTGAAAAGAAATATCTAAAGCATACCTAGTATTGATCAAGTATACACTTTCAAAAATTTATTCGAAGAATTTTTTACTTTTTGAACAATACAAATGAAAGATGATGACAATTTTATCAATTGATACACCTAATACTCACATTTATGAAGCAAGGGCCAAAGCTTGTTGCGAGAAGTCAAGTTTTTTCAGGAGAAAAGTGGGGTTCCTTTAGTTACGCATCTCTAAAAATTTGAATGATTTTTTTTTTTAAGTTCAATTGGAGTAAAAAAAAAACAGAAGCACGAACGAAACGTGGGCAAAAGCTTTCAAAAATTCGAATTCCGAGAGAGCGAAAAAATGTTTTTTATTCATCATGAGTCCTTTTTTTGACTATTCAATTTTAGAATTTGAATAATATTGAGTACTTGAAAATTCAAATTTTGAAAGGGAATACTTTAATTGACCGACAGATTGAGTGAATTATTGCACGACAGAAAACTCCCACGACGAAATCGTGTTTTTGAACGACAGCGATTTAACGACACTTTTGGTCATTACAACGACAGCATTGAACGACAGACCTCGAACGACAATCATAGAAAATTCACGCCGCGAAAAAGGGAATGCACGACGAAATGATTTCAATTGCCCGATAACGCAAATTTTTCACCTCTCGTTTAAATTAGTGAACATGAATGGGACAGTATTTGTGAATAATGATGGTTTGTCAGCAAGAACTTGGCTTTGTTCGAAGGGGCAGCTCTTGGCCCCCATCTACGAATAATGGCATAGAGTCACCGAACGCCTGTATAAAAAGAGAACACACGCTGGTCAATTTATACAATGAATTTTCGATTTGGTATCAAGATGGACCACTTCGAGAGATCCTACTTCCGCGAATTGTGTCCCTTTTTCGAGTGAGGTGGCCATCTCACTACCAATGTGCCATTAGGCCAGAGAAGGAAGAGGGATGGGCCAAACAACGCAAAAAAACGCACTTCTCATAATTATAATTATTCATTCTGTTCTTATGTTACGTTGATATCTTTAATAATTAATCGTTTTTGGAAATTTCAATTTTGTGAATAAATTCGTCGCTTTTATCATCATGTCCGTCGTTCATTTCCTAAAGTCGTCGATGCATTTCATTCAATTTGTCGGGCATACGCTGGCGCTTCAATTTTTGTCGTCGTGCAATGGTTGAAAATTGTTTCCGTCGCTCGTTGGAAAACGTGGTTTTGGGACGTTAGCATCTGTCGTGCAGAACACCTTTTTTTTGTCGTTCAAATCATTTAATATGTCGTGCCGATAAATGGCACCCATTTTGAAATACCTATATAAAAGAAACTCAAACATGCCCGAGCGAAGTGAGGCCAAAAGCTTGCGAAAATCGTGTCTAGAGAGAGAGTGAAAATAGTAGGTATAATTTTGGTTTAAACATGGGGCCAAGGGGGCCCCTAGGTGTATCGGGACCCCAGTCGATCGGCAGTCAACATCATAGGCCGGTCCGCTCCTGCATTGAAAAATTTAATTAACGTCCTTACAGAAAAAAGCAGGAAACGATAAAACGATTGTTCATTTCTCAGCAGTGATAAGTAGGTAAAGTATTATTTCTGATGATTTTTGTTTTCAAGTTTATATCATTAAAATGCTTTATAATCGCAATTGGCGAATAAATGAAATGGCGAGATTCATGGCATGGGCTACACAGACACACGCAGTCATCAGAGCCGCTTATGCAGAACTCAACATCCTAATGAATACATCAACATATATGAGGTGTTGAGAATAGAATTCAAAAAGCTCAGAACACAAACAATTAATTTTCAGATTTGGGCATTAACAAAAAAAATCCTCAAAACGAGTAATTTTCAAAAAATAAAACACAATCATCTTTCACCTTTTTCTTGTCCAAGACTAGGATACTCGACTGGTCAAGACTTTGGTGCCACACTGTAGGTAAATAGATATAGGTATTCAGCTTCTATTCCGAACTTTACCACGATGAAAAACCTTCATAAATTTTTCATTACGTTCGAATATGCATAAGGCAGAAGGCTTTACAGTCGTGTTTTACCGTCTGCTGGTATCATTCGCAGTATATATCACTTTCTCGTCTTACTCTTAGTACATATTTTTCTTCTCACTCATACTCCGGTTTTTTTCTTTCTCCTTCATCTTGCTAGCAATAACCGAACGACACGAAAAAAGCTGGTGGAATTGCGAATAAAAAATATAGCCGTGTAGTCGTATCGTTTTCTCAATATACTATAGCAGATTCTTTCTGCAGCAAGATATATAATATACCATCGACAGCACATTTTCATATATCGTCTGGCAGCATCGTGCTCGTGCATGTGCACCAACATATTCCAAAAACGTTATTTACGACTCGCGCAGATAGCGGTGATAATAAACAATGGGATATTAGCTGAAATAAGATGGAAATGTGCCAGCAAAGGTTAAACACACGGATTATCGTCGTGTTTTCGCCCTCATTCGTCCTTGTTTAGTCGCTTGTTCAACAGCTTGTGCAGATTCCATACTAGGTAGTCGGGAAAATTCGAATAAGAAAAGAAAATTATTGCGATTTTCGAGCTCAGCGTGAAATTTTTATACGAAATTGCACGAATTACTAACTGATCTGGTTAGTTGTGTTCCTCGACTCCTCGAGTGATAATTTGATTGTAAGAGAGTTTTTGCTTTTTTTCAAAGTTGAGATTTGAACGAGTATTAAGGTAAAACAATACACTTTTCAACCCATCACCTCAGATTAACGATTCATCTTCCCTGATCGATTCAAAAAGACGAAATTATTACAGGATTAAATCATTGACTAGGTCCATATCACAGTTGATTTCGACTTCTGCAGTGATTACAAGTTGCTGGAGAAAAGTCAACTTTTGTTGGTGCAGAATTGAGACTGCCTCGATGATTGGCATAATGGTAGTGAAAATTTGAATTGAGGGCCATATCACAGAACACAACTTATGCTTGACTCAACTATGAGATTTTCCCAAGTCATAAGTAAAATTCGCTATCATAGAACAAAAGTAAACAAAAGTTAAGTTGAAGTTTTTCTTTTACTGGTATCATAAAACAAATGTAAGCTTTCTATATCATGCTATGTTGCCAATAACAATAAAGCTGCAAGATCCTGTAAGAACCAATCAAATTGCTAATAAATGAAAAATTTTTGTATAATCTGTGGATAATTCCAAAAAAATAAAATCGTTTGTTTTTGTTTACACGAGTAATCAACTCGTAGCTCACGTACATAAACGTTTTCGACAATGTTTTCTTCTTTTCCTTCTATGATTTTACGAGATCAAATTTCAAATTCATCAAATTTATGTGAAAACGTTGTTACTTATTGTTTGATATTAACGAGAGAATATGAAAGAGTGAAAAATAATTCAGAAATGTTGTCGTGATACGCTGATGAATGATAATGAAATTACGAATCATGAAAAATGGGCAAACAAAAATGAGTTAAGAATACTCAAAAAATAAAAATAAATGCCAAATAATGTATTTGTTTTGTATGTACACGGATTATCGCGAGATATGTATATTCCTACCGTACTATTGTATCATCTATTATTATCTTAAAATTGTTCAGTTTATTTTAGTTCAGTTCAGATATCCGATGAAAATTGTAGTGAAAAATTTTTCAAACAAATAACAATGCATAGAAAACAATTCAGCATAACATTTCACCTCATAAATTCACTATATACAGTTAATTTATTATAAAAAAAAAACACCCCTGAAAAATAATAAAGTAACTACAAAACGTATTTTTATTGTAAACATTTTGCTCAAGCTGAGCTTAATTCCCTGGTAGAAAAATCCTATAGGAATTCGCAAAAAAATGTATAGTGCAGCACTATAATAATTTCGGACATATTTTTACAGTGTTGCACTATAGGTTCCTATAGTATCCTTCCTATAGTACCTGCAGCTGCACAGGAAAATCCTTTTTTCCCTCAAACAATTTGTAAAATGTGTGAATCACTGTTTGAATACATTTATTACACATAATAAAGCATTATATAGTACGAAATCCTACCAAAAAATTTTTTCCTGGAAAAAAAATTTCCTGCCTGGGGTAGGAATCGAACCTGAGTTCTATAGGATGTATCCTTCACTAAGCAGTGTCTTTATCCACTAGACCACCGTGGTAGTTGAAATCTTGGGTATAATTAGTTCATATATGCATTTTTGTAATGCACCGAATTTAAGAGAAATGGTCAATTTTAAAATTTATAGCATGGTTTCTGGAATAACTTTTTAAGATGAACAAAAAAGGTTCTCTTAAGATATGGCGCATCTTCAAAACTGAAGGAGTAATCTTTGATTGTATGTTTTTTTTCAGTAATTTTTTCTAAGTCCCTCAAAATTTTCAAAAGTTGAAATTTCATTGTTTTTGAAAGTAAATTTAGGTGTAATTTTTTGAGAAAATCAAATATTTCATTTTACGAGGCTGCTTCATTTGAAAATTAGTATAGCTAAAGACAATAGTGATAAAAATTTCAAAGTCCTTTATAGTGCATTTTAGAAAACTATAAGCAAACTGTATTTGTACAGTACATTACTAGAGTACAGATTTTTATGTTTTACATATTTTCCTGTTTGTAAGGAGATAGCATATATTGATAATATCTTTACGAATCAGAAAATTTCCTGTAAAATGAGCCCAATTTCATTTTACATATTTCACATATTTCAGGTTAAAACACATATTTTTACTTTTTTCTAGGAATTTTAAGCACATATTTCACATAATTTCGGTCATTTTCCTCTATTTAGCACATATTTTGAAGAAAATACGCAAAATCAGAAATTTTTTGATGGTTTTTGTTCTTTTTTCATTAATTTTTTCATGTTCAGCAGAAAAAATTTGAAACAAATTTGAAAAATTGAATTTATCGATTTGAATTAATGTGCTTTGAGCTTTTGAAATTAATAAAGTTTTTTCACATTTATCATTTTACCAAGTTATTCTCCTCAAAATTCTCTTTCCAGCGACACCCATATTGTTTTCAGGTTAGCACATATTTTTACATATTTTGGCTCTATGAGCACATATTTTTACATATTTCAAACACTTAAAACACATATTTTATGTACATAAAATGAGATTTTTAGTACATAAAAATCTGTGCTCTATACATTACACTATAGGCCTATAGTTTTTGAAAGTTCTTATAGTGAAGGCGCATACACTATAAGAAAATTAAGGTTCACTGTACATAACTGTATAGTGTACCTATAGTACAATACTGAAACTTATAGTTTTTGAAAGTTTGTATAGTGAAAGGCCCATACACTATACGAAAAAGGAGGTTCACTATACATTTCTTATAGTTTCTATAGTGAATTCGTAAGTTTCTATAGGATTTTTCTACCAGGGTAAGACGTCAAATTTCAAGTTTTTTGTTTACAAAACAGTTTTCAAGTTGGAAAAAATCCATCTATGATATAAGAATTTGCTTAAGCAGCCATGTAAGTCCGAAAGTAGGCATAAGTAACGTTCAGGGCGGCTATTACCGAAATATTTTTGCCTCCGCAATCGACGTAATGAGCATTGCAAATTATTGGCGTTATCTCAAGGTAAATAAATACTATTACGATAGTATTTATTTACCTTGCGTTATCTTGAAAAAAAAAATTTCAATTGTTAATTCAGGGTGTCTAACAAAATTTCTCCGAAGAAATGCAGTACTTTTACAGTACCTTTTGCATTACCTTATTTTTTTTCATCCAGCTTACACCGACCCCCCCCCCCCCCCCCCACCAAGAAAAAATATATATTTTTGAACCGGTTGGAATTTGTCGATAAAATTTTTACAAGTATCAATTTAACAAGTGTTGCCATCTTTTGAGGTACAAAATGAACATTTTTTTTCCAATTTTCACCAATTAATTCATTTTGAGGTTTTTAAAAATTGTGAAACAATGATTCTGAGAAAAAATACAGTACTTTCCAGGCAAAATGCAGTACTTTGCAGTACTTGCAGTACCGAGGATTTCAATGCAGTACTTTTACAGTACTTGCAGTACCTGCAGTACCTGTTAGACACCCTGTAATTGGGCTTTTATAAACATTATTGTTACTCAAATATTAAAATAACGCACATTACGATCAACACGGTTGCTTTCTGCCTCCGCAATCGACGTAATCGAACGCAATATGTGACCGTCCGCGATAAAACCGACCATCCGTCGCAAAAAATCGAAAATGTTTTTTCGCCTATTTTTGGGCCTTAAATGGTTTAGGGAACAAAAATTCGCGAAAAAAAAATTGAAAATTTTTTGCAACGGATGGTCGGTTTTATCGCGGACGGTCACATATTGCGTTCGATTACGTCGATTGCGGAGGCAAAAATATTTCGGTAATAGCCGCCCTGTAGAGGACAGGAATTTGCAATAAATTCAAAAACTCACTTCAATATGGAGTCTCCATACTCGAACATACCTTTTTCTATTTCGTCTCTATGATTGATCGCTGTCACTGAAAATAAATCCATTCAATACCAACTTGTTGATAAAAAAAAATTGTAATCCGTTATTATTTTTGATATCGATGGTGTTGTGCAGAAAGGGCCAAACTGCTTTTCAAGAAGCGAATGTAAAAAGTAAAGTGGTATAATTCACACATGGAGGCAATGAGAGAGAGAATGAAAGTGTTATGGCCTGAAGTAACAATATGAGCATTATTTTAGAAAAATTTTATTCAATTACCTGCATTTCTGTTCAGAGGAAAAATAAAAATGTACTGTGAAATACAGTTTGGCCCTTTTTACCTCATTTTCACAGCAATATTCAAAGGGCCAAACTGCACGAAAATCTATCAAGTTTCTAAAAATTGGAAAAATGTTCAGAAAGCTCTACACCCCACCTTCCCTCACGAAAGGTACACCAAAATAAAAATTAACAAAGTCGAATCTTCCATTGGAAAATTAAAAAAAAAAGTTTTTTTTTTGTTCAAAAATACGAGGGCTGTTCGCAAAGTCGTGCACGATGTGCTCTGAGGACGAGCCTAATTCACGAATTGAGCTGAGTGGGTGTTCATTTTGTAGCCTGAAGTCTCAGGAACACGGTGGTGTATTCAGTTTTTTGATACGACTCCAAGAAAAAAAAATTGAAAGCGTGCAAAGCGTTTGAAAATAATCCTTCGGCTCAGGGATGGGTAGAGTGCAGTATATTGAAGTCTAGTAGCAAGACTAATTCATGTACCGAGCTGCGTGAGCGCTCATTTTGTAGCCTGAAGTCTCAGGAACACAGTGGTGTATTCAATTTTTTTGTTTGACGCGTGAAAATCTTCTTAACGAACTAAAAGTGATCGTGGTGCAGCTTAGCGAGGTTGAATTTTCACTGAAAAAACGCCTCAGTCACATTGGATGTGTCCAACATTTTTACAACAGGCTGTACAAAAAAACTAAATACACCATCGTGTTTCTGAGACTTCAGACTACAAAATAAGCACGCATGCGGCTCGATACAAGAATTAGTCTTGCCACTGGAGCGCGAAGTGCACTAGTCTATCCAGCAAGAACTGAAAAATTTCCGTTGACCCATTCAAATTCCTATAAAATTTTTTCGGTGAGTCCTACAGAGAAACTAAGCACACCATTGTGTTCCTGAGGCTTTTTACCATCAATTGAGTACATGCGCAACGTAATAGTAAGTAGTAGTCTTTGAAAACTTGAAATTACTGTTCATTTTTAATCAAAAAGAGCGGAAAACATCCGATCATTTTTTAATACTATTGAGGTTTGTTTATACCTACTGAACTTAGCAGTAAACATAGCAGTAACTTCTTCACGTATCAATACAAATTTTGGTGTAGCCAACAATATTTATTCGCATTTACGTCCAAGTTCAGTATAAACCAGGTATAATCCAAATATTTCCAGCTTTCATAAAAAAATTATCACTTTTTGTGATCAGTGTTGCATTTTTAGTTGTACCAAAACTGTAACAAACCTGGACAAATGATTTTTAATGATGCAACACAGCTTTCAGATAGACAGAATGAGGAATTTTCACCTAATTCAAGTGTAGTTTGGCCCTTTTTTTCTGTTTCATGTCAGTTTGGCCCTAAAAATGAAGCACTTTGGCCCTTTTGTTTTGTTGTCATTTTTCATGAAAACAGTTTGGCCCTTTCTGCACAACACCATCGATATCTTCGGAACATACGAGTGATGGTGTTTAAAGTGCAGTGAATAATATAAGGCCATAAATCGAATTGAATATTTTTATCCGCTTGCATATCCAGCGTCTTAATCAGTTTACTGTCCTCTTCGTGAAATACATTTAAGAAATAGTCTTGTAGAAGATGTGGATTGAAAGCCGGATTTAAAAGCCTCCTATTTTTCTTCCATTTTTCTCCTAATAAAATTTTACCATTAATCGATTGAAATTTCATGTGTATAATTTAGTTTCTAATTTTTCAGGGTTACCTGATGCTGTGATCAATCCTTTCCCTAGAAAATCTTTAATGAATCCGTAGCCATATTCTTTATCTGAAGTTTTTCTGCATACGATCTGTAGTTATAGATAAACGTGGTAATTAGGTAAGTACCTAGTTACTCGTATTTTAATTTTTTCCACCGATTTCTTTGTATTTAGAATTAATAATGCTGGGCTTATATTAGAAACAAACTAAAATTGAAGCAAGATACTTTTTACCTTCCCCTTATCCCCCCACGCCATTCACTTGCCTGCAAATGAATATGAAAGTGGCTTGAAAAGGTTTGAGGGGGATGGGAAGCAGAGGAAAAGATTGTACATGAAAATTCTTTACACTAATTTTAATGGGTAAACATGTCCATGGATTTCATTTTTCTAAAAAAAATTGAATGAAATTGAAAATGAGACATAATTTGTGCGCTTTTGATAGTGGTAGGTATAGGTACTGAGTACTTTCATATTTTTTCCCTGAGAATTTCGGATCGAAAAAATTCAATTGTTTTTCATTAGGTTGGTTGGTAACCTACCTACATGATTTTTCAAATGTCAACAGTAAACACTTATTTCGGGTTCAGAAAGCGAATTGAACAAGAAATCACTTCTAAAATAATAGTTTCACGTAACCTAAGTACCTGAAAATTCTCAGGATCGAAAATTAAAATCATTGGTTTTTGCAGCAGCCATATTCTCACAGGACTTTTGTAAAGAAAAATTTTCAATCCCCTTCGAAGAACATCTGTAAAAATTAAGATCCGATTAAATCATCTCATGTCATTTTCATGGGAATTTTTAACGAAAAATCATCGAACATACCAGACGGAGTACCGAAAAACATGGATAAATTTCCAATTATAGGGTGAGCTCGAGGACCCGCGAATTCATTCACCAATTTTTCCAGTCGTTTTCTACTTTTTTTGAAAATTATATACCGAACAATACTTAGAATAATTATCATACTTAACATAAGCAATGTTATTGTCATGGCGTTATCTCGTATCGGGGATATGAATTCGCTCGATTAGGTACCTAGGTAATATTTTCAAATTAATAATAATTGCTCGGGATATTGAGGGGAAAAAAATGAAATATTGAAAACGCACGGTAACCTATCTATTCAATAATTATGTATCCTTGAAAAAATATTTAAAAAAAATTAAAAATCGTCTTACCTGAAGTTTGAAAATAACGATTTATTGAAGCGTATTTCTTTTTTTCGTCAACGATTAACAAAAGTACGAATGAAACTAATAAAAGTTCTATTATAGTATGAATACTAGTTAAGTATATCATTTCGACATCTAATTTTTCATTCCACTTCCGTTTGCTGAACTAATCCTAGTAAACCTGTTTCAGTTACTCAAAAGAAATTCTCATTTGTTGTGTACTTTTTTTTTGCGTGAAAAAAATCAACAGAGCGAATGATACGCTTGGAATCATACAAATTGTAATGGGTTAACCTTAAATGTATTTACTTAATTGAAAATGAAAGAAGTATTGAAGCTAACTGTTATTACCTACTCTCTAAATTTGAAACAGTCAATTTCACTGCTTAGCAGTCACGACATTTTGCCTTTTTAAAGCAGTAGTTTTTTTTTTTACTGCAAAACAGTGAAAAATTACTGAATTGGTCAGTCAAAATGATTTTTTACTGACCAATTCAGTAATTTTTCACTGTTTTGCAGTTAAAAAAAACTACTGCTTTAAAAAGGCAAAATGTCGTGACTGCTAAGCAGTGAAATCGACTGTTTCAAATTTAGAGAGTAGGTACTTGCTTAGATACCTACCGGATTCGTGTGCATGCATACATAAGTGAATATTTAAACATTTGAAATTCGATCAAGCAGGGAGTCTTACTGTGGAATGATTTTCTTGAAAGTTCAACTTGAAAAGGTGGAAAAAAAATTATCTTCATTTGAAGAAAAAAAATAAGTTTCTAAAAAAAAATTATTTTATTCAAATAAACTTTGTAATTCTTCCACAGAATCTGTATCAGTTGGTTTCTCTCCATAAGGTGACTCAGGTTTTGTATTCAAATAAAATAATCCTTTATTCCTGTCAAAATCAAATTATAAACACCATAATTACAGTTTCAAGTTCAGAAAAAAAAATATTCAGATTATTCAAACGCACCTCGTATCGTATAAAGAATCTCCAATATCGATCGTTCGATTCTTGTCGGCTTTGCAGCCATCATTTACAAAATGTTCGTAAGATTCGCACGAAATACTCAGAAAACTGCCAGTTTTGGCGATTGCCTCGCCATAATAATAATAAGCTCTACGGTGACTGCATACAGCTATATGTACATAAATTAATTTAATACGATCAAATAAACCAAAAAAAATCAATTGCTCAATACCTATTTGCCATTAAAAATTTTCCTACAAAGTCGGCGGTACATAAAGTCTTGTTTTAAGCCTAATTTATTTCCTCGTCTTTTCAACAAAAAAAAAAGTGAAATAAAAAACGGAATTGAAAGAGAATAGTAAGAAACCGATTATGTTCGGTGCTTGTAACCGAAGTTTGCGACATGAAATGAATGAATTTAACGACGATACATAATGAAATTCAAGTTCACACAGTGGCGGATTTAACAGGTGGCAAAGTGGGCAGTTGCGCCTCGGGCCCCAAGAGGAAATGGGCCCCAAAGAGAAAAATTCTAATGGTAGTTTTTGAATACGTATTGCAGGAAAAATTATCTAATAATTAGCGATGTCATTTTCTAATTCAATAAGATAGAAATAATCCAATAAATGTAGGTAGAGGTCTTCCATGTGGTAGTTCGGTATAGATCTGCATGTAGAAGTCCAATTTATTTATATCGTGGTATACCAAAATGAGTCGATAGATTACAGCAGTGGCAGACTGGCTTATGATGTATCCTGGCGATCGTCAGGGGCCCCGACGACGTTTCAACCAAAAAAAGATGATATTTTCACTTTCTCCAACAAAAATTTTTGCAAGGTTTTGCCCTCGCTTCGCTCGGGCCAGTTTTCTTTTCATTTATTTAAAAATATAAATTTTCAATTTTAGTGAATTCAAATTCTAAAATTGTGTGGTCAAAAAAATAAACTCATCAGTCATTACAAAAAATTGTTTTTTACCTCTAAAAATACAAATTTTTGAAATTTTCAGTCTTCACTTCACTTGGGCATGTGTGTTTTTTTTTCAAATTGAGATCAAACTTTTATAAAAATCTATTAGTAGGTAGGTATTCAAATTTCAAGAAATTTTCTAATGAAAAAAAAAAAAACACTTTCAAATTTGAAATTTAAAAAAAACAGTCATTCAAGTTCTAAAATTTTGAGCTAAAAAAGTGAACAAATTTTTCAAAAACATCGTTTTTTTACCTATCAAAACACGAATTTTCAAAAGCTTTTGCCCTCCTCGCTTTGCGCAAGCCAATTTCTATCTCTTCTCTAAACCAAAAAAATCAATTTTTGAAACTTCCATAAATTCAAAAGGGAAAAAGAAAATTGTTATATGCCCAAATGCAAATTACCTATCAATTGACAAAATTGTCATTTCATCTTTTCTCATTTTAGATTTTATTCGGTAAAATTGGCAATTTTTCTTATAGAAAATTTTTTGTCCGGCACTCCCCCAAAAATCTCCTCTTTTTGCTATTAATAAATATTGAATAAAAAGACAAAAGCAAAAATCAATCGCAGAACTGGCATTCAAGTATGCAAACCTGAAAAAAATACCAAATGAGAAAGATTCTTAAGGGGAAGGGAAAAATTTTGGAGGCCACATTCGTTGCATCCGCCTGAAGCCCCAAGCCGACCCTGACCTCTCGGATTATAAAATTTTTATTCTCGCTTCGCTCGGGTCACTTCACTTAGTTTTCTAAAGTTTTATTACTAAAAATTTTCACTAAAATCTAAGCGGTGATGAATTCAAAAAAATCAATTTCTTACCTAAAAATAAGTTTTTTAACTCTTGGATAAGAAAATTTTGCTCAGGCCCATTCAATTTTCTTCTCTAAAATTAAAACATTTAAAAATTTTTCATTCAAATTTGAAATATTAAATTCAGAAAAATAATCTCACACATCAGAAATGACGTTTTTTTGACCTCTTGGATTATAAAATTTCAAACGCTTTGGCCCTCACTTCGCTCGGGCTACTTCACTTCATTTTCTCCGACTTTATTTCTAAAAAAATTTCTCCAAGATCAAAGCAGTAGTATAAGGCCAGAAAAATCAAGTTTTGCATGTAAAAAGTTTTTTACCTCTTGGATTAGAAAATTCCGCTCTGGGCAATTTAATTTTCTTCTCCAAAATTGAAATCTTTAAAAAGTTTTCATTAAAATTTGAAATATTAAATCCAGAAATAACGTTTTTTTGGCCTCCTGGGTTATAAAATTTCAAAGGCTTTTGCCCTCGCTTCGCTCGGGTTACATTACCTACTTTGTTTTCTGCAATTTTATTTCTAAAAAATTTTCACTAGAATCTAAACACTAGCAAATCCAAAAAATCAATTTTTGACATAAAAAAAGTTTTTACCTCTTGGATTAGAAAATTTTGCTCAGGTCAATTTAATTTTCTTTTCTAAAATTGAAATATTCAAAGTAAAAAGTTTTCGTTCAAATTTGAAATATTAAATCCAGAAAAATAATCTCACACATTAGAAACAACGTTTTTTGACCTCTTGAATTATAAACTTTCAAAAGCTTTTGCCCTCGCTTCGCTCGGGCCAATTATAATTTTATTGTGCTTCTGGAACTTACTGAGAAAATTTTAATAACCTTCCTCAAATAGGTAGTTATTCATCAATACGTTAGCTCCTTGAAGGAGATGGAGAGGTGGTTGGTAAAACTGGAGTGCATTTTCGCACCCACCACCTCAGAAAACCTATCTGAGACGATATGTCACATGAAACATTTGACATTGGGCCCTTTTCCCCGATTTGCTCCTCGGGCCCTAATCCTTAAATCCGCCACTGAGTTCACAATATTTGTATTTTACCTAATTAGTTGTAAGGTCACGAAAATCTTGCTATTATTTTCTTTTCGTTTTAATTAAAATATTCCGAATGTGTAGCGCCGAAAATTCGCGAATTTATTCAAGTAATAGGGCAGCTGGTGCTGGTAGTACGATTTACGGTAGTCATGTTATTCATTTTTTTACATTTTTTACGCTAAGGAGATGAATTATCACTGCAGTAGTGAGTAGGTTGATTAATGGTAAGAAGGGAAAATTTTGAGTTTTGAAATATATTCGTGTTTGTGTATCAAATGAATCTGGTTAAAAAAAATTGGACGATCTGAGTTCTGAGAAAAAATTAATAAAAATGATGATGATATGATCCAAAAAATGTGGAACGCTTCACGATTTTGCGTGTCATCCTTGCGCAGGGGCCATGCTAATCTTCTCTGTATCGTTCCAATTTTAGTATATGTACCGCCGAAGCGAGTACGAAAGCAATTCGATTTCACGTTGTATATATACCAGCGTTTGGTGCGCGAAACTTTATCTGCGAGTAGTAAACTATACCGTTTTCGGCGTTTTCGTTCGAGCGCGCGTGCGAGGGTATGAGTGCGTGCGTTTCATTCTTGTTTCCTTGGTTTTTTATTTTTTGTCATTTTCGTAATATAATAATTTAACGTAATGTTCTGTTTTTTATTTGTTGCCGATGATTTTTTTTTAGAATTTATATTTTTTATTTATGTTAGGTTACATTATTGTTGGTAAATATTACTGAAGGATTAGGGAATTGAAAAAAAACTGCTAAATACCTGTAGGTACTCCTAATTTTTTTCTCAACAATAATATGGTTAGTTCTCCTAACACTAGATTATTTTTAGGAAACAATTTGACCAAAATTAGACCAAAATAAAATTTTTGTAAATTTTTTTTCAGATGTTCGTGTTTATTGTTCTTAAGACTCACCTGCGTAGTCAATTACACATCCTGGTTGAGGCCAAACACCACCATTGGGGAAGAAATCACGATGACCTAGAGGTTTTTCAAAACCTACATAACCTCCAGACGTATGAACCACTTCGACTAAATCTGCCTGAGATGAATCGAGTCTCCTTTCCGGTGGAGTTTTTGAATACAATATATAAGCCGGATCAAGACCTGTAATGGATAAAATAAGGTAAATTGAATACCTAAGTAATTTGTCACGTTGGTACTTTCCATGATTAGGTACCTACCAGTTATATGCCTTATTCTGCCACTTTTTACGTTACTGGCTGTCATTCCGGCTACATGAGCCCCTAAGGAGAATCCCACCAAATGGACATTTTTGGCTTTAGTGTCTGTAGAAGTGGACATGTGATCGATGAAAGCAGCCACATGCTTGGCCACTGGATGGGTATTTTCTACTGCTTTATTATACCACGGTTTTGATGCTAAATTTGACCAGTCGACGGCAATAATGTTGAAGTCACCTCTTGATAAAAAAGCTGTGAAAGTTCACATAAATGTTTATGTAATAAAATGATTTCACAATTTCATCTGTTTGAATGGATTCTGTTTGGTAATTTTGTTAATGTTTTTTACTCTATGTTTGAATACGATTTCCATTTTGTTCTTATTGTGTAAAATTTTCATTCAAAAAATTTTTTCAACGGTAATTTCAACAAGTTTTTACCATTTTTGGCAATATTAAAGTTAATGTTTGCACATTCTATGAGAAAAATGAATATGTACATTGTACGTAGGTACCTAGAAGCAAAATTGTTTAGCTTGAAATTTCCTATCCCCTAAGTAGGTTGTGGTTAAAAATTATTATGAAAAAAATTTGATTAAAAAATTGATTCGAGTAAAACTTTGCGTTTAAATAAATTTTCTCCCACACTCCGTATGAAAAATATTTTCAAAATTGCCCATTCAACTTCAATCAAGAATTAATTCATACTAGGCGTGTGTTTTTTCTTGGAAAAAATAGTTTAAAAAATTCATTAGATCTTACCATCTTTCAAAGTTGGCACCATATATGACTCTTTGACATTATCTCCAAATCCGTGGATTAATATTTTGGTCTTTTTTTTATTCTTAAAATACTTGAAGACTGGTAAACACGACTTATTCATCAAACGAACTTCCGCCTTGTTTGCGTTATCCCTGGAAAGTTGCGTTTTTAAGAGCGAGTTTCAACAACTCCCGTGTGGTCTAGTGGCTAGGATATCTGGCTTTCACCCAGAAGGCCCGGGTTCGATTCCCGGCACGGGAAAGTCTTTTCAAAAATTTTTTTCTCTCAAAGTGAGAAAAAAGTTTTCGATTAGTGATGAAGTATTCGAATTGAAGTGTTTTTTGGTGTTTGCAAGGATGAAAATGAATAAATGAGTGAAAAATTAATCGACAGATGGAAAGTTTTACGTAGGCGTTGGTTGAATTATTTAGTAGGTACCTACTAGGGTGGGCCGTCTTTGACTTTTTTTGGAAATTTGGAGGGGCGGAGTGATAAAAAGTTGTGGGGGGACCTCAAAAGACTGTGGGAAAAATTTGGGGTCTCAAAGTTCACCCAGCATTTTGCGACCGGGGTTCAAAATTTTGAAATTTTCAAAAAAATCAAAAAAAATTTTTTTTAATATTTTTGATTTTTTTTATGGTCATTTGTCGCATTATGCCTATTTAGGACTGAAAAACCATTTTCATTAGGTTTTTTCACTTTTATTGGAGATTTTACCTTGCTCTTGAAATATGCAAAAACAGCCATTTTCGAGATATTTCGCGATTCATCTTGAGTTTTACAAATTGCTATTCATTTGAAGTCTAGGATGCCTTTTATCACTGTATGAGTTGAAATGACCCTCCCCCCTCCTCCTTCTCACTCCCACCATCTCCGGAAATTTCCCAATTTGCACATAATTCCAGTAGAAAATGAATCTTGGCATAAGTAATCTGAAAAAATACCTACATATCTACGATTCTTTAACTCAATGTAAAAAAACGTATTTTTTAAGCACACAGCTCCCAGCTTTCACCCAGAACTCATCACACAGAGATGGCTGACGAGATAAAGTTATTCCGTCAACTTTTTTAAAAATTAAATCACCATTTATTTGGATTCGGTGAATCAAATTACTCCAATTTTCAGTCTTTTCACGATAATTTGTAGCTAGACTTTCAAACGTTTTTCTGCGTTTTAAAAGCAGCAATTTTAAAAAGTGTGCAAAATAGTTGCAAAAAGTTTATTTTAGTAGAGTTCAGCTCATTGAATACGAATTTGGAATTCACAGGTCGACGTTTTGATTGGAATGAAAAAGTAAAATTTTCAAAATTTGATTTCTTGAACTGATTTTTCTTGAAAAATTTCAGATTCTAGGATGAAAAAAGATAATTTTGCTAAATTATTGAAAAAAGACTGGAAATCGGAGTGATCTGATTCTCTGAATTCAAATATGAGAATGGAAAAAACACTCGACTAAGTAAAGCTGTCCTTAAGATAGAAAATGCAAACGAAACATGCTTTCTCAATCGCTCTGAAACTTCTGAAAACTGGAATAAAAGTGTGTGCGTAATATATTTTGAGATTCTTGCGAAACAATTACTGCAAAAGTGTTGTGAATGTATAGCTGGTGATGATGGAGTTAATTTCCAAAATTTCAAAAGGATTGCTAATGAATAAAAAATGGGGAAATTTGTACTGAAAACCTTCATTTGCTTGCAAAATTTTTTTAATTTCTTTAGATAAAAAAAATGCTTATACATATGAAGCTAAAATTGTGGAAATTCAATTTTTGAAGTGAGCTCGAAGAATATCTTTCTCAACAAAAAATACTCATCTAACAGGCTGTTGAATAATTAGAAAAAATCGACTATACAATGATTCCACCAACTTATTTTTCCAAAGCAGGCCACCAATTGAAATTGAATTTTCATCCAAAAATTATTTTGAAAATTCCTAATACCTACTAAGAACGTTCAACTCGTATTTGAGAAAATATTTCTGAAAAGGATTCGATTCGACTGTGTCGAAAACTCGAAATCATATACGTATGTTTTCAGATTACTGATGCCAATAATAATTTTCTACCAAAATTATCCGCAAATTGAGGATCTCCGGAGATGGTGGAAGTGAGAAGGAGGCGGGGGGAGGGTCATTTCAACTCATATAGTGATAAAAGGCATCCTAGACTTCAAATGAATAGCAATTTGTAAAACTCAAGATGAATCGCGAAATATGTATCTCAAAAATGGTTGTTTTTGCATATTTCAAAAGCAAGGTAAAATCTCCAATAAAAGTGAAAAAACCGAATGAAAATGGTTTTTCAGTCCTAAATAGGCATAATGCGACAAATGACCATAAAAAAATCAAAAATATTTAAAAAAATTTTTTTTTGATTTTTTTGAAAATTTCAAAATTTTGAACCCCGGTCGCAAAATTCTGGATGAACTTTGAGACCCCAAATTTTTCCCACAGTCTTTTGAGGTCCCCCACAACTTTTTATCACTCCGCCCCTCCAAATTTCCAAAAAAAAGTCAAAGACGGTCCACCCTAGTACCTACCTACTTCGAAGTGTTTCTATTTCGTTGATTGAAGATAACGTTCAGTTCAGTGTAACGATACCTCTTCGTGTTATATAATTTTTATAACCGTACAATTATCCAAGTTTTCTAATTCTAACGCGAAAAATTGCGCAATATTTGAAAAGGAAACGTATTTTTTGTCCTATGAGTTTTCCATTTGGTGATACGAATTAATTGGAAAAATTTATGGATGAAAAAAAAATGCATGATGTAGATATTGCGATGAAGTTTTGAAGTTTTTTCTTAGGTACTATACTAATTACGTTTTTCAATTTAATAATGAATGACGAATATGCTAATAGGTAGGGTAACCTTGAAAAGGTGTTACCATGAAGGTAGTTTTCTGTATTTCGAAAGTTGCGATTTTCGTCAAGTCCCGTGTGGTCTAGTGGCTAGGATATCTGGCTTTCACCCAGAAGGCCCGGGTTCGATTCCCGGCACGGGAACATTCTTTTTCTTTGTGATTTGAAAATATTCCCAATTTCTCGAAGGAAAATATTTAGTAGCAATGCAAGTGAAAATCCAATTCGAATGGTTTTACAATGATTTTGTGTAGTTTTTTTTTTGAAATTTTTGTCTCCAAAATCCAATATATCATTTTCTTGTATTAAAGAACATTGAGTGAATATTTAGATCCTCTTCTTACTGCGTAATTGACATGTTTGCTTTTTCTGATATTTAATTTGATGATTTTTTCGTCAAGGGAAATGATTCAAAATATTGGTTGAAAGAAAATTCATTGAAAAATTTTTTTTTTGCGAATATTTTTTCAACTTTCCATCATACCAAAAAAACGAATGAATCTGTACCTACCGATCAAAAATGGTCTTGAAAAATGTGACAAAAAATTGGTAATCTTCGTTCCGTCCTATAGTTACATCTCTAACAGCTATTTTTATGAAGGAAACGAATTTTTTATCTTTCACTAATGTGACATTTTCATTAAAATTTTTAATTTTTGAAAAAAAAAATGCTTTGAAATTATTAGATGAATTTTGTTTAAAATTTTGAAATATTTTTTCACTTTCGATGAAAAATGATTTTTATAAAACTAATTTTACAAGGTTTAATCTGTTCGATTATCTGTTTCACTTCTGGTATCTTGAAGATACATTCGTGTGTTCATTTGAAGATAAGTAGTGGGTAATTATGACACAATTTTACCTCGTGAATAGATAAAATTTTACTGAATCAACATCTGAGATGACTTCATCATTCGGTTGTAGTCCAGAGATAACTGCTGGCTGGACATTATCGCGACCATCCGGCATGAGCATCCACTTAACACTACCATTACCATTACTTTGTGGCGACTCAACATCATGCTCTGTGACTTCGTATCTCTTTTTAGAATCTATTGAGAAAAAAAGATGAAAAAAAATTCATTCCGAGTCCTGATACTAGTCACTTCAAAGTGAAGTCATCATACAAATAGTGAAATGAAGTAAAAATAGAAATACGAAAATTTCATGCTTACACACTAAGAGCAGTTGCATCGAAAAGGAAACGATAACTATTTTAAATATCATTTTTAAAAATTGAAAAATTGTATCAACTCAAAAAACTTCACGTTTTTCAACTATACCCAGACATTCTGTTCACCTCTACTGGATTTATTAACATAATTAATTTGTAATAAATGAAGAAAATCGTTCACAGGAAATTGTTGCATAGATAACTTGAATTTAACATAAATTTAAAAGTGGGCGGAGACACTACGTGTCTAAACTAGATGAATTTCTCGAAGGGGATTGTGTTTTATGAGTTTATTCTCTCAATTTGTTTAAGCTTTCTCTTTAATTAATCAAGGTATTCGCTTATTTGTCCAAACTTGAACAGCAATGAGTGTCAACTGATTGTGATTCCATGAAGTGGAAATGGATGTGATTAGGATTTTTAAAATTTTTAATCATTGTTTATTTAATTTTACTCAAGTTGAGTTTCTGTGACTTTGAGTAGGAAATGAAATATTATTTTGGTTCGTTTTTACTTTTTAGAATAATGTTTTCAAGATCGTTTTGAAACAGAGTGTTTTACTTTTCCCTGTGTTTTCGTGTTTTTTTTTAGGAAAAAAAAACATGAATCGGTAAGTATGAGCGATATCGTTTTCGAACTGAACGCAGCTATCAGCTGATCGCTTTACCTAACGGTAGGGCTACTATAATTTCATACAGGTAAGGACAGCCGCCATTGCCCATCCAACCTTGAACACAACAACATTAGAATGCATCTGTATGCATATAACTTTCCATATAAAAAATGTAATTTTTTTGATTGTTCGCGAGTTCGGGTGAACTTTCATGTGGTCTCAAATTAAAGACGATGAAATTCCCTATCGATTGGTGTTAAATTTTTATAATTTCGCGTAAAAATGACGATTTTATGAATACTTTTATTTCACTGATTTTTGCATACTACGTACGTCATCTTTAAACTGAAAATACTCGAAATTTTCAGTGGACACATAGGTATTTGAGTACAGCAAAGTGTTCGTGAGTTTATCCTCTTTAAAATGAGCTATTACCGAAAGCTCTACATGCAACCGTTCATAAGTTTTCGAAGTTTTAAGTTGCGAAAACAAGCTGCGGATGGTAAGTATTGAACTTTGAACTAACATTACTCGAAATTTTCAGTGGACACATAGGTATTTTAATACATCAAAATGTTCGTCATTTTATCCTCTTTAAAATGGCTGTTTACCGAAAGCTCTACCTTCAACCGTTCAAAAGTTTTTGAACTTCAAAGTTGCGGAAAGTGGTCAAATTGTGTTATTATGGTTATCATGTGTTATCAGTAAGTTATAGTTTTGATCAGTAACCACTTTTCGCAACTTTGATCTTCAAAAATTTTTGAACCATTTTTTGACTTATTCATTTCCACATACATTTTTTTTCATCGCGATTTTTTGAAATTAAAAATAATTAGTAGCCCTTTCAATTTGCAAGTTGGGCAAAATGTCATGATAGGTAATTTTGTTCATTTTTCAGAATACTACTGACGCCCATGGTCAAAATTGGATTTTGGCTCTTGGATTATGAAAACATTTTTGCCCCTGCAATTTTCAAGACAGGCAACTTGTTTATCTTACTTATTTTTACTCGTACTCGGCTATATCCAAACCAAATCTGAAGTTTGTATGTACTGCCACTTCTCGGATACTCTGTACTGTTTTTTTTTTTTTTTTTTTTTCGAAAAATGATGATTTTAAAAAGATTCCCACGACGATGGCAACTTAATGCCCAACGGTGATTAACCAACAACGACAATTGGTTCAAATGGAGTAACAACGACGTAATGTACAATAGAGAGCTGCGACGATATAAAAGTAACCCTTACTACATATTATGTCAAACATAGCCTATTTTCAACTTGTAAATTTTGTATTTAAAAAACTACGCGAACATAGTCGTAAAAGTTGCCTAAATAATTATTAATTATCCAGTATAGTGGAGGCAAATTAGCATCATATTTCGAAAATAAAAACATTTTTGGCTACCCAAGATTTTATGATGAAAAATTGTCAAGGGTGGTCCCCTGAATAATCCCTGAGAACTACCACCCCACAGACCCCTAGCTAATTTTTTTATGGGGGGTTGAACCCCCCCCCCCAAAATGGGTTTTTTGCACTTTTATCCTCAGGGGTTGATTTTACGTCGAATATAGCTTTATTTTTGAATTCTACGTCAAATTTCCGATCTAGTGATATATCAACTGTCCTTCTAACCCCAAGGGGGGTGGGGCTAGAACCATTCAAATTGGAGGGGGTTTCTAAAAAACACAAAAAGGCTATCGGCGCATATGAGGGGTGAAATGGCCCTCGAGAGCGTTCGGGTTGATACTAGCATGGAAGGAGGGTACCATCGAGAAACTACCGCATGAAAAATTTCAGATCCACACCACCTCCCCTTTTTGGGGACCCCCCCTTTTCTGAAATTTCAGTAGCACTTTTCTCAGCCCCATATTACCCGATTTTGAAAATTTTTCAGTATGTTATGTATATCTCTAGTAGGTATCCCCCCAAAAATTTTCAACCCCCTCCCCTCGTATTTACTCTACAAAATCGTGTAAAAATGTGTTTAAGGGAGGGTAGAGGGTAAAATGGGAATTTTGGGGAAATCACCAAGTCTTAATAAGTGGGGTGTCGTTTTCTTATGATTCGATACAGCTGAGTACGAATATGACGTCAGATTTTTTGCTGCACTCATCTACCCCTCTCCAGAGCAGTTAGCCCCCTCAATTTTTACTATTGATAAAAACCACAAAACAAGCTGAAAAACGCTATTTTGAGGGATAAATATGAAGGGAGGGGGTTGAAAATTTTTGGGGGGATACCTACTAGAGATATACATAACATACTGAAAAATTTTCAAAATCGGGTAATATGGGGCTGAGAAAAGTGCTACTGAAATTTCAGAAAAGGGGGGGTCCCCAAAAAGGGGAGGTGGTGTGGATCTGAAATTTTTCATGCGGTAGTTTCTCGATGGTACCCTCCTTCCATGCTAGTATCAACCCGAACGCTCTCGAGGGCCATTTCACCCCTCATATGCGCCGATAGCCTTTTTGTGTTTTTTAGAAACCCCCTCCAATTTGAATGGTTCTAGCCCCACCCCCCTTGGGGTTAGAAGGACAGTTGATATATCACTAGATCGGAAATTTGACGTAGAATTCAAAAATAAAGCTATATTCGACGTAAAATCAACCCCTGAGGATAAAAGTGCAAAAAACCCATTTTGGGGGGGGTTCAACCCCCCATAAAAAAATTAGCTAGGGGTCTGTGGGGTGGTAGTTCTCAGGGATTATTCAGGGGACCACCCTTGACAATTTTTCATCATAAAATCTTGGGTAGCCAAAAATGTTTTTATTTTTTCTTATTTGCCTCCACTAGTATATGATGAGGTAATTTTTAATTTCCGGTCCAATTTTTACACTCTCTAGCATCGATCCACCATTTTCTTGCTCACAGCTGATACCCCTGATTTTTTTAAGAAGAATAAAAAGCGATAAGAGCCACAAAACTCCAATCCTACTGGCAATAATTTCATCATACTTCACTTCGGTCCTATTTTCTATTGCAATAACATGATTTTTGCTGTCTCGTGTTAGTTTGTGTCTCGTCTGTGCGAATTTTCTAAGTCTTGGTTAATTTGGTCACAATAAAAACTCTTCTTTTTTGGCGTGAATTTTGTGAAAGACATCGTCGAGAGTTTTGCTGTTAATTTGAAGAAGATTTGCTCAGTACTCGTTTTGTGACACCTGTCAGTTTGGATTGATTGTGGAATTTTTTGTCGTTAGACAATCTTTTCGTCTTGATTATGTGAGTGAAACAATTTATTTTCTTCTCATTTTTTCGATTATTTTCTACGTGCATTTTTTGAGTCTCTTTATGGCTGTTGTCAATTGACACAGCTAAATGTGACAATCCCTTATATCTTTGTTAAAATTTTTACATAGGTAAGAAAAATATGCTTCCAACTTATGTATAATCTTGTATTATTGAAAACAAAAAATTAGTATACCCGGAAAATGTTTTCAGAAATATATCCGAAAAGGAAGCGGTACTCGATTTGCAAGAAATTTTGGATGTAACCGCATTTCGATTATTTAAAACTCTTGATGAGGATAAACTTGCAGAGGAGTCAACTTTAATTTTAAAATGGGGCTTTGACGGAAGTTCGGACCACTCCGCTTACAAACAAGCATTCAAGACACCTTCTTTTGATGATGGCTCTATTTTTACAACGACTATAATACCCCTTCTGCTCTTGAATGATTGTAATAATGACGAAATTTGGAAAAATCCAGCGGCCAATTCCTCGAGGTACCTATGTAACTTCTAATCATCATACTTATTTTTTCAAGTAATTTCGATGATGAAGTACCTGATAAAGTTTTCTTCTCTTTTTTTATTAGTTATTGACGCCCTATAAGAATCGAGTACGAAAAAGGAAATAATGATACGAATGCATGATGGAAACCATATCGAAATTAATACCTATGCAGACAACTTTCGGTGATATCATTACTACTGTTGAATATAAATTGATCTCAACCATGCTCGACCAAAAATGTATAAATACCTTGGAACACAATGCAGCTACAACTGTTAGTATAATCAATTTAAATCATAATCTTAATTTTATTCTCCATTTATTTATTTATTACGATACTTGAGTAACGGATTGAAATCTTTAGGTATGTTATATAATTTTCAATTACCAAATGATCTCGTTTCGACTGAAATCATCTCGCGTGCTTTTTATGTAACTTGAACACAACGTTAGTAAAGGCAACTTTTCAGAGTTTGATCAAAGTGGTCGATTTATTATTTTGTTTTGGGTGATTTTAACCAGCTTTCCGGACGTTTTGTGTGATTCTTCTCTATCATTAGCTCAACTTTCACCTATCACTTCATAAAACAATTTTTTTTCTTGCCAATTTTATCGATTAGGTATTTAATTTTATTTGAATTCTCGCTTTTTACGAAATTCCGTTATTTTAATTTTCAACTAATTAATTTTCAATGATTTTTTTAAATTAAAAATTCTCACATTTTTTTTACAAGGTTTTTATGTTTATAGCACCTCGTTAAGTTTATGATATTATGGTTGAACAATTTTTGAAGTGCTTTATTGTATGTAATTTTTAATTTTACAGCTGGATATTTTGATGCGAATTGTGAACCTCCGGAATTGAATTTGGAGCAGATCGTGCCATAGATGATGTTATTGCCTACTCTATTCTGCAGTGTGTTGATAAGTTTGCCTACCTAAAATTAATCTGACGGCGTTGCATCTGCTGAGACTTATGTATCGTGTTTAAATTCTGGCATCTAAAAATCTCACTTGAAGATCTCCCTCGATGTAAGTAGACTTTCTTTGGTTTTTGATTATTATTTCTATCGGAATAGTTTTTGTACAGATTGTGTAATTTAACACGAAGTAATTTTTGTGAAACTTATTGTTATTTCGATGATATTTGGTCGATTTTTTTTTGTGATTTTCAACGGTACTTTGACCATTATCGCTATTATTTTGTTGTAATTTTGTAATGCGGGGCTTGTACTCGTTTACATTTCAAGTTACGGAGTTACTAGAATTACTTTTTTTCTTACAAATTTTCAAAAATTGTAATTTTTATACATGGGAATTGGGAGGTGGGGGTGGTTAATATTACAGTTATTAATAAGTGAATTTTAATCAGTTAGATGGTTTTCGTCGTAAATTCCGTTCAAATTTTGAGATATAAATAGATAGGTAGTCAAGTTTTAATATGTTATTGTAAACCCTCGAAGATGAATAGTGCTAAAGAAACAAAAAATCTAGAATCGATTGAGTCAATCAGCAGAAAATTGGAATATGGAATTTCGCCACTCCATGCGTGGATAAATTTTTATGAGTTTTTATTAAATTTATCATATGTATTGAGTTTCATTTTCCAATGTTTGACGAATTTTAGAAAATTCAAATACCTGCTTGGACTATTATTCGTGAAAAAATATCAAAATTTGATAAAACTGAAGTTTTGTTTGAACAAAGTCTTATTGTTGATCTCTCGAATCGATTTTTAGAGCCTCTTTCAGCACATTTTTAGATCGTCCAGCATAGGGAAAATTATGAATAAAGATCAAAAAATGAAACTTGGCATCTTTTCATCACAGGAAAATATAAAAATCTGCAGAAGGCTTTAAAAATGTTCAAAACCATCATTAATCGATTTGAAAGGCAAAAATCTAAGACTTGAACCAAATTTCGGATTTTTATCCCAATTCGTCGGCCTAATTTTGAATTTTCAATGAAAAACCAGGCAATTTTAAATTGTTTAAAATTTAACAAAAATTAAGAAATGAAAATTTCCAAGGTTTCAAAATCTGTCCAAATAAACTATAGACAGCTAGAGAGAGAAACAGACTACGAGTAGTTTACAGCACTACCATATAGAATGAAGTCGACTACGAAGGCGAGAAATTATGCAAATACCCACCATCCGAGTGAAAATTTCGTCGAATTCGGGTTAAAATATTAATTACCGAGCGTTTATCGCCAAAACGCAGCAAAGGGTTTTAATTCTACAAATGTATTTTATTTATCGGATCGTTCGTGTCTGGGTATAGGTATATTGCTGAGTGAACCCCAAATTATACGTGTATTTAGGAGAATATCACCCAATAATCAATGCTGAGTGAACCCCAAATTATACGTGTATTTAGGAGAATATCACCCAATAATCAATTGGTAATCATATTTATTTGGCGTGTAACCGTACTTATAGGTAGGATTATGTAGAATCGTACGTAATTGACACGAAGGTGTTTGATATTACTGTTATTAGCCACTTCTTCCCATCCCCTAAAATAATTAATTACATCTACTATATTTGTATTCGTGTACCTTCAAGTGTTTCAATATGCTATCGACATCGAGTGGTATTTTAATACTTCGATCAACACAACGAATTTAAACATTTTCGTATCGTGGTAATTGTATTGAAAAATTAACGAGTTGGTTTGTTTAGAGAAAATTGCCACTCGTCGTTCGACTTTTGATCAAGTTGCGAAGTAAATTTGAAATTTACTTTATAGTACTACGATGTTTTTTGGTCTCGGTGTTTTTCTTCTTTTTTTTATACACTACGCTCGAAGATCCCTTCTTTGAAGAGGGATTTGATTGAACAAGCTTTTTTTCTTCTCTTTTTTGATGTACGCCCTTTTTATACAATCGTTCTCGACGATGAGTTAAAGAGAGAACTCGTATAGTATAAACGCTGTTGAAGAACAAGTTGATGATGAAGCCCCAAAAAGAGTAATTCGAAACGAAAGATTAAAGTTATTTAGAGATATTTATTTTTTATACGATTTAACGTTAGTTCTCGGTGTGTAAAAGTGAAAAGGAAAGTTTTACATCGTTTGTGAACGTGAAGAAGAAGAGAGAAAAAAAAAGAAAAAGAAAGTTTGATACGCCGGAATAATATTATTGCACGAATAGCAAAAGCAGCAAAAATGGTATACGAGGAAGGTGAAGACTGGTAAATGATTGGCTTTGCGAACAATTAAATACAACGTGGCGAACGTCGACGAGTTTTTAAATCTACACGACGACTCTCGAGTGGTATACTCTTGTTGAAAGTGATGAAAAGCGCCAATTAAACGAAATTGTTTTGAAAAAAAAAAAAAGTATATAGCGCGAAAAGTGCTCTAGAGTTTGAAAAAAAGGAGAGAGAGAAAAAAAGAATCGACTATTTATTTTCGTCTACTTTCCTGTTTACATTTTGGCTTGATTAACTTTCCTTTTGTTTGTATCGGTACACGCGTGAAAGCTGCGCTGCGCTCGCGTAGTTTGTTTAATTTACTCGCCGCTCAGTCTTTCTCTCTCTATATAGTGTTCGTCTTTGTATTAGAATATTCGCAGTTGTATTTTTTTTCGCTCTATTCCGCCGCGCCGCGACGATGAAAGGATGCAAAACAAGGGTACAGGGGTAGGAAGAATTTTGTGTACTCGAAAAATCAGAGAATTTTACGAGCGTGATTAATCGAGTCGGTGGCTCCGACGCGATGTGCCAGTTAATATGGGTACGTAGCTGTATAAGCGGTGGCCTACCCAGTACCCGTAAAGCCTGTTGATTTTATTAGGCGCTTTGAAGCAGGCAGGCAGGCAAGCAGGCGCGCAAGCACAGCACGAAGCACGACCGTTGTAAATTTATAATACATGGCTGGAGGGTCGGCGCGGTGTATCCTAAGTGCTGTACGTTTATTAAATAGCTTTCAAGGGGTATACGATATTCGGCGAATTACCGAACGTCGATGGCGATAATATTACCAGCGTGGCTCGAGCTTTCCAATGAATTTATATTCGAGTACGATGAAGCCCGAATTACGAGATGAGATCGCCGAGTATAAGTATGGTAATACTTATTCTGATACCATCGTCAAAATGCCAGTCATTTATGGAAGATTTTTATGCCATTGTACGTATACCAGATATAGGTAGTAATGAACTTGTTCTGTTGTTCGACTTGGTTAGGTAGGTAAGATTTTCAATTTTTTGGCTTTTAATATAATTATGTAGGTATACTTACAACGTAGGTAGCCTACTTATTGGATTTTTTCAAACTCAGACACTGAATTTCAATCCGGATCTGTTCTATTTCAGAATCAGATACGATCAAAAACACAACCAAACTACCCACCCATACTTCTCACAAAAAAAAACTCCGTCATTTATAACTTTAAAAGGCTCATAGTGCCCTAATCCAGGATCTCATTCGATTCCTACAATTTCCCCCTCCCTTAAAGGAGGGGTTGCTGAACCACTTCCAATCATTGGGGTTCTCAGAATACTTGCAGGGATTTAAATACTTGAATAGATCTCGAGTACTCCCTACTTCGAGACCAAGGGATGCATGCGGACATACTCCTGGCGCAGAATCCGCCCCCACTTTCCCAGCGTTACTTTCAAAAACCAGGGTTGCAAAAGATTCGAATCCGTTCTTGGATCCGAAAATCTGACGAGGATTCGAGAAATGATTCGAATCCATAAAACCGAGGAGGATTTGTGAAATGATTCGAATCTTTCTGATGGATTCGTTTCGTTCAATTTCAATTTTCGTTGTAACTTTTTATTTCATTTATTTACTTTCTTTTAAATTTAATTTTACTTATTTGTCTTATTTTTATTCAATTTTTTTTCTGAATTCAACTGACAACAACTTTTAAATTCAAATTCAATAAAATTAAGGCTTTTCCCCCTGGAATATTGAGGCATTGCATTTTAATCTGATCGAGTGATACGAATTTCAACGTAATAGTTTTTATGAACGTTAACTCATCTTTTTTAATTTCTAGTTTATAACTTTAAAACAATGGTTTATTACGAATTACGATTACGTATATTGCAACGAAATAGATTTCGTTTTTTTTCTTCATTATCATGTTTTTTCTTCACACACCAAAAATATTAGTGGTTTTCAAAAAATCAGAAAATGAGTTTTAAAAAATTTTGAGAACATCGTTATTTTTACAGGGATAAAAATAATCAATTCAATTTTATTGTTTCATTTTTTCAGTACGAACAAGAGTCACAGTCACTTCTAAATTCTCAAAAATACGAGTAAAGGATAGTTGTTGATTACTCGTCTTATTCTACAGGTAAAGAAAATATGAAATTCACTTAATGTACATACGTATTTTTCGTATTCTAAATGGTTTTAATGTCGATTTTATCCTCAAATTTATTTTAAAACCACAGAAATCAGTCAAATTTGAGGAAAATAATGAATAACGAAAGAAATAGAAAGGAAATCCGGATTCGTCCAACAAAAAGTAGTGATTCGTGGATTCGGATTCGAATCCAATTTTCAGTGGATTCGTTTCAACTCCGTCAAAAACTCGGACTTCATTTTCATCTTTTCGAGTTCTAATTCAACTTCCGAAACCTTTTTCGGTATGATTATTCCAATATATTGTACATACAGAGTCTCCCAGAAATCGTCTGCCAAAATTCAACCGTGGATAATACTCCAAGAGACGAACAAAAAACGTTATCATTACTGGTTGCTCATCTTAAGAATTGAAGGAGCCACGTGCTTCGCAAAACTCAGAATTTAGAAATTTTTGAAAAAATCATAAAAAAAATAAGACAATGTTTGAATCATTCAAAAAATGATGTCCACAACCCATAGTACTTGAGTGGTCGAACAAAAAATGCTATTTTAACAAATGGTCCGTCTTTAAAATTGAAAAGGGCTAACTTGATACAAAATTTCCAAATTTGGGATGCTTCATATTATTTTGAGGATCTCAAATTTTAAAATTGTGTTCGCGCCTTTAATTTTGAAAATAGGCAATTCGCTATAATAACAATTTTTTGCTCGTCTATTTGAGCACGATGGTTAATAATGCAAACATTTTCTTACAACGTGTGAATTGATGAACTAAAGTTACACCATTTTCGGCCAAAAATTCAACAATTTTGAAAAATTCTCCAAAAATGAGAAAATCGTTTGGATCATTCAAGTGACTTTACTAACTCATAGTATTCGAGTGGACGAACAAAAAAGTTATTATGACAAATTGCCCATCTTCCAGATTGAAGGGGCAAATACAATTTCAAAATTCAAAATTTTCAAGATCTAGGGCATGTAAATTTTATTTTGAATAAAGTTTGCCCCTGAAATTTTGAAGATGGGCAATTTGTGACGATGAAATTTTTTCTTCGTACACTTCAGTACTATGGGTTATGAGCATTATTCGAATGTATTCAAACATTTTTTTATTTTTGATGATTTTTTCAAAATAAGTAAATTACGAAGAACGTAGCTCCTTGAATTCACAAGATGGGCAACCGGTCATTACCGTTTTTTATTCGTCTTCCCGAGTACTATCCGCAGTTAAATTTTGGCGGACGATTTCCGGAACACCCTATGCCTATATGTTATCAAAGAATGACCATAATGTCGCTTATTACTCACAAATTTTTTTCAATTTTTTAGTTTTCTTAGAAGGATTGGTTTTTTATTATTTTCAATAGTGACGGATACGAGATAATCTTTTAATTTTAGGAAATCCGGATTTTTACCAAGCTCTCAAGAGTGAAACAAAATATTGGAAATTGATAAATTTTCATCAAAGTTTTCAAAAATCAGCATCTCTTACACCAACGTGACACCAATTGGCAGCTTATAATCATATAAAGAACCAAATTCACCAATTATAATTGACCAAAAGTTGAACCCATTTATCGTTATTGAAAGATCGCGGTAAAGTTTTTGTTTCCTCTTCGAAATATTCATATTTTTTGACGTTAAGGCAAAGGTGCTTATTTTTACTTGCCAACATTTTTGTGCAATTACAAGATTTGATGGAACAAAAAATGTCAAAAATTTTAATCGTTCATTTAAAAATTTGATTAAGTCGTAAAAAAAATTCTTTGAAATTGATCCCTTTTCAAGGAAAGTTTTCCTCCAGTCCCTCTTGGCAATATAGATTTTCTGATACAAAATCCTTCAAAGTCGGAATCATTTTAAAAAAAGACATCATTTAAATCTAGAGAAAGTTCTCGAAGAATTTTAAATTCATGCGTCATAATTCCTTTGCATAAACCAATATTCGATAGAACATTCTCCAAAATAATTAACTACGTTTTTGAAAATGTTGAATTTCTGCGTCACGACTGCCCAAAATAATTTTCTTTTCAAGAAAACAACTCCAATGGCCTTCACAAATAATATCGGGTCTCCTGTGTACGAAGCCCCCTAAAGTTGAAGCATGAGCAGTTTTTCAAAAAGTATTTTAATAGCCTCGTTTTTGAAGGAACATCTCCTCCCCCCCTATCCTTTGAGAATTTCTTTTTATTTACTCATTTGTTCGAAACAAAGTATTAAAAAAAAACGATTTTTAATTTTTTGTTTGTTTTGGGAAATTGTTCACTCGCTCTTTTTTCATTTTTTCAACTACAGGAGACTCAAAAAACTGATGAACTAATTTGTTCTGTTGACTTTTCAACATAAAGTTAAGTTCGAATCTTTTGTTTTAAAAAAAAGTAAATTCGGTAGAAGTTCGTTGCGAGTTAAAATGTCGTATATACTCGTATTTTCTTATAGATGATCTATGCGAAGAAAAAAATGAATACTATCATGTCCACGCTAGAACGAGCTACCCTAGCTGAAGGAAAAGTTGTAAGATTGATTTTGTTGTTCATATGTTGTACATAGTTTAAATTTGTCATGTCCTTTCTTGACGAAAAACACATAGTTGAGGAAAGAATCGAATTCAGAATAGTTTTGAATTTATTAAAAATTTCAGGGTGTTGTGTCGGCTGAGTTACTGCCTTACTACGCCATTGTAAGATGAGAAACAGAATCAAACAGTGGGAATTATTCAAAAAAATTTTAACGTAAAAAATTAGAAGTTTCTAACTTCCTACCTTTTTTTTAAAATTTCCTTGCATTTTTCTAGAGCTTCCATTGAAACATTTTCTGGATCAAGGGAAAAATCAAAAAGTATGAAATCCAAAAACCTCAGCAGTGAGAGCATAAAAGAGAAGAGGAGAAATTTCAAAAAGACCATCTCTATGGACTTGGGTTCAGTGTTTTACCAACTTATGGAAACACTTTGCGAAATTGGCAGTTGAAATGACACGTAACGATCAAAGATGAAAGAAATACAGAAAAACATGGGTCTGCGAAGTGTTTTTTACGTAGTATGTAGCTGCACTACACTGTGCCTTAAAGTTGTAAAAATGAACATTTCTTGTTTCGAAAAAAAAGGGTAATGAAAAAATTTTTCGAAGAGTTTACTACCATCGCGAACGTGATGACAATTACATTAAATTATTTTGTCGTTGTAAACAACTTTTACATGTTTGTTTTGACCGTGAGATTTTCGCCAGCAACAGAGATCTACTAGTCATTAAAACAGAAAATTGTTATTGTTTTTTTCCTGATAATACAATCACGCAAGGCTTGAAAAGCAAATTGAAACAACTTTCAGAGTCAGTGAATCAATCCCTATATATTTTTTTCAAATCGTTGTGGACCTAAAAATGAATTTCAGATTTCACCACAACAGAACTTCATAGATTACAATTTCTCACAGACATAACTGAAAATCGATGAGTAGGTTTCGTTAGTTGAAACAGAATTTAAAAAGATGACAATCAAGCTGTTGAAATGAAAGCTGGACCAGTGCGGAGGATTCTGCGCCAGGAGTCATGTCCAGACTGTCAATGCCAGTGATATTTCGCACTAGGAACTAGATGTGGGACGTGGGTCCTAGATTATTTCATTCCCTTACAAAATTCTCACTTGTATTCAATCACCTTTAATAAAATTATTTCAGCTAACTCATTTCAGGAATAACTTATTATCAATTGGTCTTTCCCAATTTTCTAATGTCATGAGAAAAAATGCAATTTCTTTCTGCACTCACCAATCCGCTAATAAACCCAAAATAAAACAAAAAAAAAAAGGTACGACGACGCGACGGTTTCTCAATAATTACACTAAATCCTTGGCCCAAGTACATATACCCACTATTAAAATTTTCAACGCCAGTTTTGAGTTAAGCTCCTACAGTAAAATTTTGAATTTTTAAATTTTTATAAATCGCTACCCCGACGCTCGAGGTTTTCCCACAGTCTAATCGTGGGAAAATTCTAACCCACGCGCTTGCACAAAGGACATTTTTCATTTTCCCATTCGACTGAATTTTTCATACTGGTACATCTTTAAAGGATTATTCAAATTTTCATGAAAAATGAATAATTTTAATAATCTTTTAAAAATATAATACGAAAAATTCAGTTGACAGGCAGAATGACACATGCCCCTTGGCCAAGCGCGTGGGTCAAAATTTTCCCACCACAACACCGTGGAAAAAATCTGAGCGTTGGGTAACTTTTCTGAAAATTATAAAAATCAACATTTTACTGTGGGAGCTAAACTCAAAACTGGCAGCTAAAATTTTAATAGTGTGGTATTTTGGCCAAGAGCTACCACTGAGTCCACTTTCCATTCAAATTCCTAGAAGAATCTCATGAGGTTCTCAAGTCAGATAGTGTTCGACTCATTTTGACCTTAACTTTACAGTAAAAGAAATGTTTGGAAAGAGTGATAAGAAACTAGACGACACAGTGGAAGGAATGTCCAATTAGGAAGATTACAATCGCAAATTGGATTCCAGTTCACCCATTATAACTGAAAGCAACAGGAATGGGCGTTTTACTATAGTTGCTCTGATATCACACAAATTTGTAATAAAGATGTGAAAAATTGATAACTTGGAGCAACTGCTTGCTGCGAGCGTACTTAATCGCATTTTAGTGTATTTTTTAAACCGATGAAATTAACTTCCGAACGAAACTACCAGAACCCAATGAAAATATTCCTCAAATTCATTCCCGGATACCAAGAAGTTGAAAAAATTAAGGAGTAAGGAAGTATATTCGTGTATTCACCCAACTACCATGTCCATGTCTGCGAGCGATTTCAAAAACTCGACAAGGAAGTTTAAAAATAGATCTCATGGAAAAATTGAATATCTTTTTTGGAAAAATCTTCAGATCAATCCGCATACTGTACCTTATCTTGGCCCAGTCATCATTTGGTACAATTTTTCCACATTTTACCCCCAAAAAAACTTTAACAGGGAAGAATTATTCTTCAATTGTAGAGAATATCGTGCTGAGTAACCCAATTACGGGATTTGAAGGCATACAGTCACGAGGCATTTCTACTTATGAAGATCAGTTCTCTCGAAAAATGCATAAAGTCGATGACCAAACGGCAAACACGTTATCCCAATTATGGCTGCGTGTCCGCTTGATTGGTTCCATTCTAATTTCAAAATCGCAAGGGCATGGGGCCATTGGCCCATTTAAAATATAATCCTATCGATTCGGATAACCCATTAAACCCACTGAAAGTCGCCATTTATACTCATAGATGTCGAGCGTCACCCAGGACCAGGAGAGTAGTGAGACCTCTCCCAAAATACGGTTTTCTGGTTTTTCTCCAAAAAATATGGTTCTTACGAGAAAAATTTTCCTTTACGGTCCGGTCAGACAAACAATGGTTGATTCGAAAGAAGCGGATACGAGTGTGCGAACAATGCATTTTTGGGACCGATGACTTCAACACCACTTATCAAACGACACATAGAAATGTATCTAGATGAACGTACTCCCAGAAAAATCCTACTATCTGTTGGTTCGCACGATTTGAGGAATTGCTCTGCATGAAATTTGCGACAAAAAAGTTTCTTATAACTTTTGAAACAAGATGAATTAAATATCTACACTGAGAGAACTATTCAGTAAAAATTACTGTAAAATACTATGAGACTACACTACTTATTCCATGGTCGTAAATATAATCCGCAATTATGAACTGAGGTAAGTAATTTTTCCTTTTTCAAAAAATTTTCATCATTCCTAGTTGCCAGTTGCCTGCTAATTCGTGTGCTTTGCTTTTTTCAGACAAATGCAGCGCTCCTAAACTGCTACAGACCGTATTTCGCTACTTTATTTTACGTTTAGTAAAGTGGCCCTCTGGTTACCTTTTTTGGTAAAATTTACCAAGTAGCTAAAATAACTACCTGCGATTACACCGCATTCTCATTTATACATTATTATGAGCGCTTATACGACTCGATGATGATGATATTTTTGTACAGTATATTAATTATTATGTACCTATGAAAAATTAACTTTTAATCCCTTCCCCATTCTTATGTGATTGATAAATCACTCAAATGTATTGATAAGTAGGTACAATACCCTTACCTTACGTATTCTGAGTTTATTAAAAAATGTTTTATTTAAAGTTTATGTGTCTTTGTCTTAAAGTAGTAGTTGAATTTTTGCAATAGATCAATTAAGTGAGGGGGCGTGGGTGGTCTATTTCAGTAGATGACGCAAAAAGTAATGTGTGGAAGTGCAATGTATTTTAGAATTAAAGATGCTGAAACCGAGGAAATCAAACCGTTCGTACTATGTAAATTTTGCAATAAATTAATGAAGTTTCCAAAGAGGTGCTCAACCAGCAACCTTATGGTGCACAAATGCTATAAAAAATCGGTTCGTTCCGAATCTTAAGGATCCGGTGTCCCAAACTCGTAAAAAAGCGCGATTGGAATTATCCAAAGATCTAAAATCGGAAGTTTTGAACGCGTGTGTCGATTTTGTTACCAAAGATCTCCGATCTTTCAAAGCTGTCGCCGGTACGGGGTTCAAATAGCTTGCCGAAAAACTAATTGATATTGGAGGTCGAATTGTTTCGAACAATTCTGTTCATTTAAATGTAGATATTGACCAAGCCCTTTCTGATCCTACAACTGTTGGTAGAAATATTCATGTATAACATAAGAAGGAGCTCGAGGTGCTTGTAAAGCAATTGAAACCCATCATAATACAGTTATTCGAATTCTTTACCTTAAGTAAAGTTCAAAAAGTCTCTATCTTACCTCTTATACATAATTCTTATAAACCAATGAAGCGGAGAAATCTAAGACATTGGCTAAAGAATGATGCGACCAAACTTGGGCCTACTGGAACCATTGTGTATCTGGAATCCTTAGAGGATGTCATGGATAAGGTGGGTTCAGCGTACGATAATTACAAAGACATTCCTCGGATGATAAATCAAATCCACCTAGAAATAGTGACCGAACTCCTTCAGTTGTTATCACAATAATCTAATCATCATTATCGACTCCAGCGAGTTACCGACCAAAAACCAGTGCTGCCATAACAACGAACGACGAAGAAAACAACATTTTCAACACGCGTTCGGGAAACAAATTGCTTGCATGGGTGTAATGTAGAGAACCCTGCCCAATTGACCAAATCACAAAAAAGTTGAGCATTTAAAGAAAAATCATGTTGGAAAATGAAAGTTTTGAAAAAGCTCCAACCCTTCATTTCCAACAAAACGAATGAATATAAATTGGAAATTTTTTTCAAAAATAATTCAACAACACGAGTAAAAAACATTAAACAAAAGCACTTTTTGAAAATATTTTTCAAGAATTATTGAGGGAAAAATCGTAATAACGGTAGGTAGTAAAAAAAGTCGTCTGACATGTTCACAAGTTGAGCAAAAATATAAACTTGGTGAAAGAAATGCTTTTTTGACTAAAAAATGGAAAAAACGAAAATCGGTGTCAAGAGAGGATTTTTCATCAAGTCATAAAATTTGGCCAAATTGCGAGCTTTGTCATGGGGGGAGGGGGGAAGGGGAGACCTATAATAAAACATTTCTTCTTTGAAACACGAGATGTGGCATAGAATTCTCTTCCATTTTGGAAAAAAAAATAAGTATTTTACTGCTTTATCGGATGTTAGAAGATGAAGATGAATATAGAGAGAGAAATCGTAATTAAAGTAAACAAAAATAAGAATTCGTCTTTTCGTGTTTTTTTTTTTCACTATGTGTATTTCTCTCTAGTCTTTATGTTCATCTTCATATTCCAACATTCAATTATAAGTGATAAAATACTTATTTTTTACAAAATGAAAGAAAATTCTATGCTATTTATGTACATCTCGTGAATCAAAGCAAAAATGTTTTTATTATTAGTTACCTCCACTACAAAGCTCGCAATTTCGCCTAATTTTGTGTCATATTTCGGCTCGATTTCCTACAAGATTTCAATACTTCATGGAAAATCCTCTCTTAGAGACGTAGATTTTTTTTCTTCATTCTTTAAACAAAGGCATTTTTGCCAACAAGATTTGATTCTCGCTGAATTTGTGAACTGCAAGATGATCTTTTTTCAATCTTGATTTTTTTTAAAAAAGAGTTCTTTTGTTCAATGTTGTTGACAAATGTTTTTGATCCATTAAAAAAAAAAAAATTCTGCATACATTCAATTTTTTTGTTGGAAATGTCACATTTGTGCTTTTTGGAAACTTTCACTTTCCAACAAAACTTTTTATCGAAAGCTCAACTGTTTTGTGATTTGGGCACTTGGGCAAGGCACCCTATCTCACTCAGCGTTGTGGGAGAGCTCCTTCAACCAAGAGAGTATCGCAGCCGAGAAACTGGGGAAAAATCTTCAATTTAAAATGCCGTTCGTGTCCGAATATATACTGATATCAATTGGCGAGCACGAACTTTCTAAAAATGGAGACTACCTGGATACAGAAAGGTTAAAAGAGTTCTTTGAGTTCCTTGTCTTGAGCAAAGTTAAAAAAATAGCGATCATTCCTCCGATTCACAACTCGTACAAACCGATGAAACGTAGCAATCTGAGACACTGGTTGAGAAAGGTAGCCACCGATCTAGCGCCTGCCGGTACAATCGTTTATTTAGTCTCTTGAGGACATCATGGATAAGGTTGGTCCAGCATACGATGATTACACGGACATTCCAAAAATGATCAACCAAATTCATCTGGAAATCGTTACTGAGCTACTTCCACTTCTATCACACGAAGAGTAAACCTAGAGAACCTCTAAAGGGTCGATAAACCATTCTCACAAAATGAATTGCGCTTCAATGTCCATTATTGTATACTATATCGTGAACACAAAGTAGAAAAAATAGTATATTATACAACCAGAGTAATAATCACGCACTCCTCACTCAAGTTTTATACTTACTATATTTTTTTCCATTTACACTCGAAAATTGATTAATTATATTCACCTGTTTAGTGTGCTAGAAATTAGAATTAGTTAAAAGTTGGAATTCTTAAATATATCAATTTTCATCAGTTTCATAAAATTCAACATTTTTGGAAGTTGCCACAAATTGTTGGCTGTGTAAACAATTATTGTCAACGCTGCATGGTATGGGTATAAATATTCTTGATTCGCAATCCATTCGATATTGTTTCATTTTGAATTTGGTACTGTTAGTAAACAAAGTCTTTATTGTTTTATTATTCGCAAAAATGTTATCGGAAAATGACAGTGAAGAAGTATTTGTAGACGAAAATTCTACAAGTACAACTTCATATTTTGATCTAGATATTGCTGCATCTGCAGTATTAAACGATCTTTTGCCTCCCCATTTGTGTCAGTTATACCAAAAAGCCTACGATGCTTTCCAAAAATGGAAATGCTCCAAGAATGTTCCGGAAGACAGGGGTTTGCAGAAGAAACTATTCTGGTGTACTTTAAAGAAATGCTGGAAACAAAAAAACCATCGACCTTATGGAGCAGGTACTCTATGCTTAAAGCCACGATAAATTTGAATCATGACATCAACTTATTGAAGTACAAGAAAGTAGTTTCTCTTTTAAAAAGAAAAAGCGAAGGTTTTGAAAGTAAAAAGGCAAAAGTATTCACGCATGACAATGTTACAAAAATTTTGACGAAAGCTCCGATTGATTTTCTGCGGGTCTCAAGGTAAATTTACATAAAATTTATAATTCAAACAGTTCCTATACTTGTGTGTAATTTAAAATGATCTCATTATAGGTTGTCATAATTTTCAGTATTTGTGGAGCTATGTGAGTAGATGAATTAATCAATGTTGTTATTCAGAATGTGGATATTCTCGATGATCCTCATTTTTAGTATTTGTTAGAGCTCCCAAAACTAAAACTAAAAAACCTCAATCATTTACAATACATGAACCCAAGCATGTGGCAATAGTCAAAAAGTACAATTTGTTGAGACCAAATAATCTGGATGGCCGATTTTTCGTCAACTATCAAAAAGGAAAATGCACTTGACTGTGGTATAGATGGCTATAATCTATGAAGTCTCTGCCTAATTGATCAAATTAGATGCTAGATTGTGTTACTTGAAACAAGATTTGTGTGTGTTATTGGAACTTTTGAATCTTGCTTCAAGTAACTTATGAATTTCTGTTATAGAATGTAGACGTATGTTTTTTGCGTTCCTTTTTCTTTTTATAATTTTTGATTTATGTTGATATTTCGAATGTGATATTTTTGAATATTACAATGATTTAGATTGAACTTTCTTTCGAGATTTTATTTCGCGAGTTATTGATTTATTTTACCTGAGCTGCACTCATCGATATGGCTGAGTAGAGGCCTAGCAGCGGAGTTGCCGGTAATGGCAATTCTGCCATGATGTGGTGAGTAGGTTTAGGTGTCCCTTTCCGATATGCCTTGATTATAAGGCTTTTAGACTTAGTGATGTATATTTGAAATAGTCGCATTTGACTTAATTTTATTTCTTTGATGGATATGGTTCGATTATGAATCTTGATATAGGACTTCGGTCCTCTGTGTAAATTTAAAAATTGATATATCTCGATTTATGAGATGACTTACCTTTGGCATTCACGAATGTGAAGTAATCGAATCAAATGTGTTTTAATTTGATATATTCTTAAACTCTAAAATCATATCGAGATATCTTCTCGATACCTTCTTGGCTATTGTAAATTATATTTTCGTGTAGAAGAATCTTTTGTTTTATTATGGTAATGGAAACTGATTTAATGAAGGTTAGGTTTTATTTATTCATCCTACAATGTTCCTACTTCCCTATGCTCATATTCTTCCATTTCCTATCTTTCTTCTTCCGATGCCTATTTTCTATCCTACCTATTTACTCGAACCAAATTATTCCTTGTAAAAAATTCCGATTATATTTCCTTTTCTATATCACATGACAGTTTATTAGACAAAATAAATTTGCTTCAATGCCAATACAGATTGCTAAATTTTTTAACTTGGACAACGTTAGCGAATATGTACAGGTAACTTGACACATTCGTTTCTCAATGTTGAACTTATAGGTTTCCATATTTCATACATCATTATTTACTATGGTAGGTCATTTGTTCCAACGAACTTTCTTTAATTCCCAATTTTGTTGAGCCTACTGTTGCTGGAAAAAAAGCTCTGTCTATTCCAAATTTTGTCAAGCATACTATTCTTGAAGAAAATGTTTTGCCAATGCCAAATTTTGACAAACCAGCGTCTATGGAAAAAATTATTACGTCAACGTCGAATTTGAAAATGATTGTGAATCAAGATGTACCAGCAAAAACAAACGGCATTTTCAATATTATAAATTGTACTGTAACTACTTATAATCAATCAAAAATAAAAACTATGTGAATTTTGAAATTTCTGAACAAAATTCATCAATTCACCAGTTTAGTGTGCAAGAAGTGAAACTTTCAGAAAGAGTGTGCAAAGTGTGCAATAATTTTCATTTTAGCATAGGTAGATGTGCAATAATGAAACTTATTGCATACCTTGCATACTTGTCCATAAAGTTTCACTTCTTGCACACTGAACTGGTGAATAATGAATCACTTTTCGAGTGATTATGGGAAAAACATAATTTTGATGTAGGTAAGTAAGTGGTATATTTCCCTTAATGAAGTATCAACACCACATATGACTTCTATCCTCAATTTCAACACAAAGCCAAAATTGGAAGTACTTCAGATTCCTACAGCATTTTTCAGAGATGGTCCTGCAGGCTGAATGACCTCAAACTTCAAAGTAGATAAGTATAGCACATTAAAATGATCATTTTATAGACAATTAAACCCCCTGATCACATCAATAAGAATCTCTTTCGTAATACAGGTAAAAACAGTGATTTACGTCAGCGTATGGCACTTTCTTATAATAACGATACGTGATTTTTCATTCATGAAATTGAACGCAGATTAAATTTTTATTCGCCGCAGATTGTGCGTACACTCACGCCACACTGTTACCTTTATTCATATACTTCACTGTCAAACAGTAGTCACGTATGCTGTATGTATCACATGTCACGTGTTATAATAGCGAACACGATAATGCGTTTGCCATTTTGAAAACGCCACAAAAGTTTGAGCACTTGTTTGGAGAAAACAGATATAGTACGAGGCGTCGCGGCGCTAAACTGTGAGAAGATAGGGTTTAAACTTTACAAGGCGAAGTGTTCACGACACGGTGTGATGATAGAGGATGAGGCGACGGTGTGGTGGTACAAATGCGAAAGCAGTGCAGAGCAGGCGGACGAAAGCATTTTAATACCTTTTATCGCTCGTTGTAAAACCGTAATATTTCAAGTGACTAAAGTTTCTTTCATTTGTAAAGCCGCATAGTATCCGGCATTTGCGACAAACTGTTGGTCGCCGCACCGCTAATTTTGCGGTGATTTTCACCAGTATAAGCGAAAGGTACTCGTAGTACCTACACAGAGATGAGACGCAGTATCGTTGCTCTGGTTTATTGACCAATGAAAATATTTATCTCGAAATAACGTCTCGTCGAGATGAAAATTTCAACGTCAACCTTTCACCCTCCATATTCGGCTATATCATAAACGATTTAAAATTGCTTCACTGGCTAAACTTTTTGAAAGATTTTTTTTACCAACGAAACTATAACGAGCAGCGAGAAATTGCTAAAAGACGAGGGAGAATATCTAATAGTACTTATCCGGAGGGGGGAATTTTTCGAAAAAATTTTCAGCGACGCGTTAGCGCCACCATTTCTCAGTTTTTAAAAGAGATGAAAGTTTTTGCCGAGGGTCATTTTACACAGATGACGGTTTAAGTTAGAGAAATAAAACGAAAATCAAGACGGATACTTTATTAGCCGATATATATAAAGCGATGCTCTTCTTTAAAATGTTTATTCCTAATGGAGACTGTCAGACTGCGTAATTTCCTATATAGATACTCTAGTTTTTTCGACTCTCTTGTTGTGTTTCGTGAGTTTTCTGGAAAAAGATATAAATTCGGCTTGATTTTTGTGTAAACACGAATGATTTGATGGGTTGAACTGGGTCGAAGGCTGGCTCAAATAGAGTGATATATGACTCTGCGTATACTTTGTGGCGAGACGAGAGTTTACTGTAACACAGTTGTATAAATGGCGAGGCAACAGCGTGACGCATTGCTTAGTCTACTACTCGAACTCTGCGATCGGATTTTATGTTAGGTAGTAGAGGTGAAAACGGTTGCGCTACCCGCTTACCGGTATCTGGTTAAAATACCGGCTAAACCCGCTAGTGGTTGTATCGGGTTGATTCGGATATAGATAGTAGCGTATAGCGAGTACAACCCGAAAGTTTTCGCACTTGGTCTGCGCACGCACCCCAAAATTTGATAATGCGTAAGTGGGAGGAGTTACGCTTCGACACCTGTCGTTCGTATGTGTGATTGACGTTTGACATGATTGATGACAATGATGATGTCATGCCGGTACACCAGCTACGCATTCAATGCGCTACTAGTTATATCCTGAACCGGTGCGACATTTTTTCAATTCGCTACCCGCTACTACCGAGTAGCGAGAATTTACGATACGGATACGATAGTTACCCGCTGTCAGCGAGTACCGTTTTCAGCTCTATTAGGTACTTAATTAGATTGATTATTCGACAAACGAGGATATTTTTGCGCATAGTTCTACGTATCAAGATGAGGAAGAGAGTAGAATCATCTTGACCGAATGCAGATTACAATGGTGTAGAATTTCTTTTCCGAGGTTGCACAACGCTTATACGAACGAATACCTTTTTTTTTTCGGTTTGACAATAGTCCCAAAGAGGAGTAAAATACTCTAGAAAAAATGTTTAGATTAATGCGTAGGTATTCCCGGGGAAGATAGGTGAAATGCCCCTGCCTATCTTTGGATTTTTGAAATTTTGATTGAACTATGTTGGGTACCTCTAAAAAAAATGTTGGAGCCAAAAAATTTTCCCTCACCTCACCCCTTTTGTTCACAATGACGAAAAAACTTTTCTTCAGGGAAAAAATTACACATCAAAAAGTTTTCAATGAAAAATGTTGATTATTTTTTTCTCTTCTAAAAATACATTTAGATGAATTGGGTACTGTTTTTGGAAATGTTTTCAAATTTTACCTTCAGGTAAATCCCATGTAAAAACTCGAAAAACTTTTAAAAATGTGTTTTTTTTGGGGGGGGGGGTCATGGCATTGACAAAAAAGCGCTACTTTTGCTTATGTTGTTCTGAAATTTTGCATGCAGGCCTCTCAAAACACCAGAAAACGAGACAACTTTTTGAAAACCTCATTTTGGGCCCATGGGCATGGTTACCACATGGATTGAACCGCCTGAACACGAATATGAAGTTAGATTTACAGTTGGGCACTTCTAAAGGCCACATTTGGAGAAGGGGTTGCCTTAAAATCGAGTTGCTCGTGAAATCAACATTTTTCATTCAAAACTCATTGATGTATAATTTCTTTTCAGAAAAAAAAAGTTTTTTGGTAATTGTGTGCAAGGGGTGGGGTGGAGGACATTTTTGGGTCCAACATTATTTTAGAGGTATACTTACCTAACAATGTCCAATCAAAATTTCAAAAATCTGAGAATAGGGGCATTTCACCTCTTTTATCTATTGTCATATTTAACCAGTAAAACTGCACTTCATAGTCCGAAAATGTAATATCTGCTTGAATGAGATGCTGATTGTAAGTGAATTTCTTTCTCAAAGCGGAGAATTTTTAAAAAAATATGTGTCTTGAGCTGAGATTGAACCAGGGACTTTTTAGATTCCAGTCGATGACCTTGACCATGAAGGGCTCCCCGGTTCGTTGTGAAAGAGGGGTCAACGAGCTGTATTCTCCGTTCATGGGCGTGGACTAGGAAAAAATTCACCTATTTACTTGTCATCATTACATAAGAGCAGATTTGCTCAATTCATCAACCTCCGAACATTTTTTTCAAATGTAAATAAATAGGTAATGCATTTTTTATAATGATGCTGAAAATAAAGCCCTCGCAAAAAATGTGCCAGTGGGCGTTTGGATCCGCTGAACACGAATTATGCATGAATTTCTAGTAGAAGAAAAGTCGAGAAATTAAGGGGCTGAAAAGTGGTCTTGAATTTTGATTTCAATCAATGGGTCAACTGTTAAGGAAAAATGACCCTACTTTGAGGCCTGCTGGCTCAGCTTCCTGAACGGTTCGGGGCCTGGACATTTTTCTGCATAATCCTCCTTTCAAAATAAACTTCCCTGCCAAATTCCCTTCAAAATTCAGATTCAATGTTGACTGGCAAATGTCCTTTCATGACCCCAATGATAATTTACCCTAGGATCCTTTTACAGATGTTTCACATCAGCTAACTTCACTGAACGTTCGCAGTTTACTTTTTTGGAAATTTAATTCAATCACCACAACAGCATATTCAACGAGGAAAATGTTGCTTCACCATGCACTCAACGAAATTCTGTAGAATATGGGTTCTGTAAGTTATTAATTTACCTTTCCTATCTCACATCTGATTACAAGAGGACAAGGCAATACTTTCCAAAAATGAAAAAAATTCGCATAAGTATACTCTACGCACAAATTGAACAGAAACCCATAAATTTGAAACCTGTACCCACGATTTTGAAAAAAATTGACATTTTTGTCAAAGGTTTTAGTAACATTGAGTTTTTTTTCAGATACTCGATTTGGATGCGGCGGATTACGCCAATTGGCGGAGCAGTTCCAAAACAAAATAATTCACCAGCACATGTAATCGGTTGCGCATGGATCGCAGGGCAGGTGCCTAAAGGAGCTATCCTCCACAATCAATCAACCGGAACTCTGTGAGTATAAAAATTAAGAAGGTATAATTGGCTATTTATTCCTATCATGTTTATTTATATCTCTATATTTTCGTTTTCTTTATTTAATAATAATAATAACAATACAGTACTTCGTTCTCCTCATTCTTTGAGTTCGTTTATCTTTTACTACCTACTTTATATGGCAGCAGTTGCGTGAGATTTTTTAGAATAAATACATTCGAAAATGTCAGATAGCGGAGAAGAATTTTTAGATATCGAAAACGTGAACATTCGTAATTTTATGATTGAAGAAGAAAACTTCAAAGGCACTGGTAGCGACGATAATATTCAAACTATGGCAGTTCTTCTACAAGAATTAGATGAAGAGAAGAAACGGTTGAAACAGGAATAAATCGCGCGTTTGTCTGCTTTGGAAGAGGAGATTCCGAAGTTAAAAAACATCGAGGCAGAAAATTTGAAACTGAAAGATCAAATTCAGGAATCAAAATAACCGTAATAATTCTGGTACCTAGTCGTACATTTTGTGAACTGGATTCTCATATTGAAGGCTCATTTATAATGGTAATTGAAAAACCAGCGAAACTAATTGAAAAGTAGAAAATTCCAACTTTTCAATGAAAAACCACAGCAATTTCAAGTACTGATTATAAATGGTTTCATTGAAAAACGACAGATGAACTTTTCAATTATTTCATTTAATGTTTTTCAATTACCATTATAAATGAGGCTACTTCTTGGCCTATAAATATGAGCAATTTCCATTGGCCTATAAATATATCTATAGGTACTAAACATGGATTGCATAAAATTGCAAAACAAGGAAAATTTCGATGAGTGGAAGCAATGATTAGACTGTGTATTTATGAACCATAAAGCGATGGAATTCATTGATAAAAAATGTTCGCCTTGGTCTGGAGCTTCTTCATAAGTCCAAAATATGAGAAAAAATTTTATGAGCGAAATTTTAAATGATTTGGTTCAAAATAAAGACGATAAACGTATAAGCTTAATAAAATTAGGAAACTGAAAAATTTGCTTTCATCTGAATAATTGATTTCAATCATCAAATCAATGATCACCTGAGTTAGATGATGAAGTCCAACTGTTTCCGTCGCAATAGTTGCGACTACTGAGAGCAATTCGTTGTCGCCGCTCTGTTAGATCCTCGATATAAATCATCAGCCATCCCTATGAGCGAAGGACTTCCCGCAGCTATTTCAAAACTGTTCAAAATCATACAGAATGAAATACGAGTCTCCTGTGGAGTCCACCGGCGCGGCAGTCTGCATCAGAAAACCAACGTGTAGTTAGAGATGATTTTTTAAGCTGTTGAAAAGGTGCATCTGTAAACACGTCGGCATCTGTATCTTTTCATCCACCTAATTCTAATCAAAATGTAAAGAAACCTAAATTTACGTTCAAGCGACCGATGTTTCCTAAGTCATCAGAACAGAACATGAATACTTTATCGGAAGCCGAAGAAAGCACTAAAGATGCTGCTATCAGGTTCATTTTGATTTCGATTCCAATCCCAGCCTGACATCCCGACACCGGCACCACCACCGTGATAATGGCAACTGGGGCAGTTCAACTGAGCCATCGACTGAGCTTGTCGCATAAAAATAACACATTGGTTACTCTAGATGGTGCAGCAAGGGCAAATCTTTCAAGTGATAAGCAAGCAAACAGGTTTACTTGAATCATTGGCGAGAAACTGCAAGGTCCATTCAGAGCTGCGAAGCTGCCAGAGCGATGACGATCCTGAAGTTCCCAGCCCACTAGGAAGCTACTCACAGAAACAGAAATGGCAACCTGCAGTTTAACCGGGAAGGTGGCTGTTGCATTTCAAAGGTTGGAAGATACCAAAAAATGAATTTAAAAAAATGAAACTTGATGAGAAAAGAGTTTATGTAATTTATTGTAAGTAATTTACTAATATAGGTACCTATATGCAATATGCATAGCATGAACCATATTTCGTGTTTACAGCCTACATGACTACTGTTCATTCTAGGTGCTGGTAAAAAATACTTTGGACACCTCAACGATAAAGAAAGACGATAGGTCATAGAAAAAACTATTCGGAACAGATTGAGTAATGTTGTAAAACAAGAAAAAAGAAGAGTTGAAGCGGAGATCAAAGGCGAGTTGTCACCAAAATTTCTTACAACGCAAGAACCTTTCCCCGAATGAAAATTCCGACTAAATACAAGCTTATCTGGCCTGATGACTCGCATAAGCCGAACAAACTTATCATTATAATGAACACATCGATGGCAATCAGTGGACGCCGATTGTAGATGGTTGTTATTTTTATTTTAAAACGATATTTTCATTAAAATGTTCTCTGTAATGGAATAATTATATAGTCATATTTTTATTTAAAAATAATGTATTAATTAAACCAATGAATAATAATCAATAGTAAAATCAACAGGTAAATTCGGACACGTACCTATTACCATTGGTTATCCATTTCACTAAAACGAATGGTAATACGTGTCCGAATTTACCTATTGGTTTTGGTTTTAACCATTGATTTCTTTTTAGAAAACCAATGGTACCTATTTTCTCACGTGATGGGTTCAATCAAAATTCAAAATTGATCAACTTTTATCAAACTGTATCAAGATTTCTATCAAGATTGATCAACTTTGATCGAACTGTGCCAAAATTTTCATCAAAACTGATCCATTCTGATCAAAACATTTCCCCCCGGGATTTATAGAGATTGAAAAATGGTTAGATTTAAGCATTGACGAATCCCTGGACGATGCGGAAAATATCATTATCTATAGACAACAAGAATTCATGTGAAGACATAGATATAAGAGAATAAACGTTAAATCGATGGCAAGAACAACCGATCTCTATACAGAAAGAATTCAAAATGATCCCGTTCATAGGAGAAGATCGATTGGAAATTCGTAATCCTTCTATCGACGAAAAAATTGGTGTTAATTGCATATTCAAATTCAATTTGAATAAAATAAGAGTATCACAATCATCGATCAATAATAATTTTTTGGTTTTGTACTTTCGTTTTGGAGCTCATTTTTTTGGAGTTTGAGGTCAAATGGTCTTTCTCTTTAGAAATGAATTCAATACTTTTGAAACCGACAATCATCAATTTCATGAGCAGGTACTTTGGTTTTGAATGGTCAGTAAGTAAGTTTGTTTTATTTGCTACATCCAACTTTTCCAACATGATTGCTTGCAGAGCGAGAGCTGAATGCAAAATACACGCTATCTAGATTCATGTTCAGAAGAGTAGGTTAATTTTTCCGATTATTTCGATCAAACTGTTCAAAATTCCTTTCGGCGTTAGTTTTTAGATGGAAAAGAAATTTTCTAATAGTGGAAAATTCAAGTGCAGAAAATTGTAATTTGCGCGAACAGCCAATCTTCAAACGCTTGGTTAAGGGCTCAAAAGTGGTCTTGAATTTTGATTTTAATAAAATGGTCAACTGTCGAGAAAAAATGAACCAGCTTCGAGCCCTTTTCGCTCAGTTCCCTGAACGGTTTGGAGGCTCAACATTAATTTCCCTGCCAATTTTCTTCAAAATTCAGATGTTTTTTTTTTGGAAATGTAGTTCAATTACCACAACAGTAGGCAAACCCGAAATAAGAACATGGAAAATTCAACCCCAGAGTGCAAGGGAACACAAATTCAACAAAAAAACTAAAAATTTGAAAACTCTACACGATTTTTAAAAAAATTGACATTTTTCAGCTCCATTTTTGATTCCTTTCTTTATAAAAACATGGGGAAAAATGCATAAAAAATTACACCGATCCGTAGAAAATTTTCAAAAAACGAGCACACACCTCGAACGCTTCGTTTAATAAAATAATAACATCTCCGCAGCATAAAATTCATCCCTTTCTTTCGAATATCTCGAGGAGAATTCGTCTAAAAAATACACGAATAAGGTATTCAGCTCTCGATGCTACTAAAACGCATTAATTTCAATCTTTAACGTCAGGTTGCCTTTTAAAAGACGTATCCGTACAGTGTTTTCTTTCGTTCCCTGGAGTTCGATTGAAATACGATGAGAGTCTGTATGTTGCCAGTGTAAGAAAATATTTATCAAGCGATATATCAGTGTTTTGTTAACGTGTTACGGAAATATTTAATTTTGGGACCGATGTTGCTGTTGGTCTTTTTTTCGCTACCGGTTCGCGCAATTTTTCGAGTGTTTTGTGTGTAGTGTGTGACATAAGCGAGGGAAAAATACATCGCGATGTGTAATTGGAAAATTTCACCTGGGAGAATTTTCTTTGTTCTCGAGATCAAAGATGTCACTGTCACATTTTAACCTTTATATTTTTTCTTTATCTTAAACGAATACGTTGGGATATTTTTGTCAAGAAGTTTACCTTTTTATTTGATTCTCAAGTCGGATTTTGAAGATTGATTAATTTCTGACTGACTTTAAGAAGAAAAAAAACAAAAACTCATGTTCCCTTTTACTGAAATAAATTTCCAAATATATGAGTAGGTAAGGTATTACTCAAATATTCAGCGTTCTGCGTTTTCCTTTCGAAAAAGTTTCAAGAATCAAAACACATACTCGCAGGAAACGGAACAACGTTGAGTTGAGAAGTTTAACGCAAAGTTTTACAGAATCAGGAAAAGAATGAGAATGTTTTAACCTACAAATATGTGTAGCAAGTAAAACTCGTACTTATGATTGGCTTACAACACCGATACCTACCTACTTATATAATACAGAAAAGTTGAACGCTCGAGTATTTCAAAATTTAAACATGATTTATTGATGTTTCTTACTCGTCTACATGTACTCGTAGTATAAACTAAACGACTTTCTTTGTCTCCCTGTATGTATTATACAGAGTGTTTATAATTTTGTCGTTTTTAACAAGGAAGGTATCTAGCTAAAAGGGCAGAAAAAGCTAAAATCACAATAAAGCGTACAAAAATACATTACTCGCTAAAATTCAAGAAGCAGGAGTACATTTTTTGACTTTTTGGAGAATTTTCAAGATTAAATCTGCGCCATAAGTGGAAAAAAAATCAAAAACGTCATCAAAAATGAATCTGAAATATAAATTGTGCACCATTTTTGACCTCCCGAATCGATTAGAAAGAATTTCGAATCACTTTAAACTGTTTTGGAGTCGATATTTCCACAAAATTTTACCCAATGAAGGTGGAGATCTAAAATTCACGTTATAACCCAATTTCAACTTGCTGAGTCGATTGAAGATGGTTTCAAGCTGTTCCGGAGTTTTCAGAAATATTTTGGAAATTAATTGATGACACTTTTTGGAAATCGTGACATTTTCAAAATACGTCTGGAGGCTTCAGAATGACTTGAAATCACCTTCAATCGAATCAGCATATTGATGTTAGGAGATGAAGTAAAGTTCAGGCTTTCAATCAACTCCATTGGGTGAAATTGTGTGTAAATCAAGGAGCCTTATCCAGAACTGCTCAAAACGGTTTGAAACTTCGCCCAATCAATTTGGAGAGTCGAAAATGGAGTACATATGAAATTTCAGTTTCCTAAATCAAATTGGTAACATTTTGATCTTATTACATTTTTGGCCCTATGATTTTCAAAAATTCACTAAAATCGAAAAATGTATACAAGTACAATGATTTTCGGCTGCTGATTCATTTTTTCATGCTTTTTCGATTTATCCCAAACTGGTTAAAAAATGTTTCTATACTATACTTAGGATCCTCCCTTTTCAGTACAAATATCATCATCATTCTATTCTCGTAAAATCAAAACCTATTTTCTATTTCTTTTTTTTTTTTCAAATGATCGTTCAATTCGTTCGCGAATGATTTATATTAACAATTGATTAATTGGTTCGTCAATTCGTTCGCGAATGATTCACGAAAAATTAATACAATGAATGATTCATTAACAATATTGATTAATAGGTTCGTCAATTTGTTCGTGAACGATTCACCAAACACGCGAACGAGTCTTTTATACGAATCAATTCGTTCGCGAATGATTCATCAAAAATTGAGTAAATGAATCGATTCGTTCGCGAACGAGTCACTTAAAAGAATCGATTCGTTCGCGAACGATTAACTTATTCAAACCTATTCGTTTGCGAATGATTCACCAAAAATGATGCAATTCGTTCGCGAATGATTCAGTAACTATTGATCAATTCGTTCGTGAATGATTCACTTAACAATCAATCAATTTGTTCAATTGCCAATCGGTTGTAAATGATTCGATTCGATTCATTTCGCTTGAAATAGATCAATTCGAATCAATCTCGTAAATTAATTGATCCGTTTACGAATGATTCACCAAGAAATCAATCAATTTATTCAATCAGTAATCGTTCGTGAAAGATTCGATTCGATTGTAAACAGATCAATTGCTGTACAAAAGTTTTAAAAACGTGAATCAATTCGTTCGCAAAATTTTTAAAGTAGGTACTAGGTACTTGAAGTAAATGGGTGAGTTTTTTTTTTTTTTTTTCAAATGATCGGGCAATTAAATCTACACCACCTTACTGAACGAACAAGACTTCAAAAATTTGAGTTCGCAAAGCTAAAATGTTCACCATAGGACTATTAGTTTCAAAATTTTCACTTCTGTAACCTATAATTAAATCACAACTTTTCTGGCATCTATCAACACATTGTTCAATCAAAACACACAACTTCTTCGTCAACTTCCACAAAAATCCCTTTCTAGAAAGTTCTCAATACTCGACGAAGAATCAAAATACCTACTCGTAGTACAAATATAACAACTCAACGTCATGAGGGGAAAACATTCGAAACAAATAGAAAATTTCCAACATGTCGAGCCCTAAACCTCGTCCTTGCATAATATAATCCACGACCTCGTGATGAAATTACCTCACATTCAACTCCGGTGGTAAACCTTCCCCCCCTCAACTATAGCTTGGTGGTTCATTGAGTTGAACCGCATCTCTGCCAAGTGTCAGGTCTCCAGGTACATAGGAAAATTTTGCAAATTTCCATCGTCAAAGTATACCTACATGCATATAGGTAGGTAGGTAGGTACGTAACACGGTATCTTTTCAAAACAACTTCTGTGTATAGGCCCGCATACATAACATATCAACTTTCTTAACACATATCACATACCTCAAGCACACGTCATCGTCAAGTTACCAAAAAAGCTTCTATTAAACGTATAGTAGAAGGAAAATTACACGCGGTAGGTACACGTACATATAAATGTATAGGTGTAAGTTGGGTAAGTACTTGTCGTAGCAAGACGCCAGCGCCATTTATACTCAATCGACACGACGCATCTCTCACGTCTCACTCACTCAATCTCTCTCTCGTTCCAATGTAATAACGTTGATTATATACGAACTACGCATTCGCGTTCCGGGGCTCAACTCTTACCCAGATCTGTACATAAAATCGCTAAATTTATGACACATTCGCCACATCTATCATCGGCTCCACGCCGTATCATCCGTTTCCCTCGAATGACAGCTTGCTGAAATTATTTCACTTTTAATACCCGTACCCTTTGGCAATCGTTTACGTATCAATTTCCAGCATCCTTTAATTATTCAATTTGTTTAATAAATCGTCCACTCTGTGTGCTCTGTTGTGTATGTGCTTTGGAGGTAGGTATTCGCCGTCACGAAGGTCTGATAATGGCGAAGGCTTATCAGGGGAATTTGTAAAAGCTCGGATGAGATTAGTGCTGATTATCAAATTTTTATCAATGCAGAGTATTTCTGTTGCGAATACATAATACGATTTAAAAAATTAACCATTACCAAAGAACTGACCGCAATTTTCAATTTATAGCATTTGGTTTGGATACAAAAAACGAAAGTAAATGGATTGTTCCTCTGGATGCACATGCGGTATTTGACATGGTCTAGCATAATTATGCAAGTATCATAAAATAGGTAGCATTATTACCATGTCACAAGAATTGATAAACGAGAGCTACAACTCAGCGTTCACTGAATGAAAAATTTCGATTTTCATTTGAACAATTATTCATAGATGTAATACAGGGAATGATTCCAGTTTTTACTTAGTAACCATTCCATTGTTTAGTAACCTTTCCATTATTTTAGTAATGGATTAGAAGCTTTATTTAGTAATGAATAGTAAACACAAGGTTTTTTGCTTATTCCATTGTGAAATTTGGATAGTTACTAAAAATAAAATGAAGAATGACAAATATGATTTTTAAAAACCATCACTAATATGTCAAAGGAATCATTACAAAACGTTGGTTTTGAACTGCTAATGTACTTACTAATAACAAATCATTACAATAGTGTTTGGGAACCATTACCAAACTTTATAATAGAAGTGGAAGTTGCTGCTTACGATGTTGTGAACGTAAATGGCCGACTAATCCTGTCTGAGGGAGGGTCTCTGTTGAAGAATACCTACCACAAACACCTGATGGGAGATGCATGCTACTTGCGTACCAAAAAAAAAAGGAACTTTATAAATGCGCATTACAGGAAAGCCTTGGTGGTGGAGCAAATTTTAATGTCTCGACTCTCGAGAGCGAGACTGGGCTCTTGAAAAACGTGATAAAGATGGGCGAATAGCAGAATTTCGGCGAGTCCTTTAGTTGACAGTTTGCAACTCTTTACGAATACGATCAGTTTAATCTAGATTATATATTTTGAAAACAGAATGACTCCCGAACGATTTGTAAAATTAGCTGATGAAATTAAAGAAGCATTTTCGTCCGAACTACCAGGAAAATATAAATATTACAATCCATATAAAAATAAGGATAAGTATACCCGGTTACCCGCATAGGGTAAATTATATGATCGATATAATTACTTGAAGTTTACAAAGGAAGTTTATGTTGATCAAAGATTGAGACATGGCAAAAAATGGCAGCGCCTGGCTCCCTTATCAATTTGGAGGTAAGAAACCAAAAAGCAAAAGTTTGATTGGCTGAATGAAGCTGATGTCATGTGAACGCTCAAATATCATTGGCTGCAAGTTACCTCCGAATTGATAACAATAAAGTGACAGGCTCGCAGCCATTTTTCGCCATGTCCCTATAGAAAGACACAATGTTTAGTAGTTGATAAAAGAAGCGTTTGGCAGAAGGAATCCTGGCTAGCTCAGCAGCAGTGGAGCATTTATTCTATATTGTGAAACTCATACTAACAGAAAGAGAGGGAAGACAGTTTGACGAAATGTTTAGTGTTTACTGATTGTCAGGTCTTTGTTGTACCTTACTCGTACAAGCAATTTCTTGTAATATTTCTCATGTTACTATTAAAACTGAAAGAGTATTAATGAATACAAATGTTTTTCTGTGAGTAAGTAATATTGTTCACTGTTCTTCAACTTCCTTTTTTGCTCCTGCATTGCATAATTTTACTGTCATTTATTCATTTGTCATCAATTTCCGACTTCTGTTGGTCAAAGGACATCAGCAATCAAATACACAAATGATGAAGGTTATCTCGTGCGCGTAGATGCGTCGAGTGCGCCTTTGGTGTACTCATGAATAAATGGAGGCTATTCTTGAAATCGATATGAAACTAGAAAAGAGAATTCCGCTGAAAATATTGAAAAAGCAACATGTGTGCTGCATAACGTAATCATAGATCGAGAAGCTATCGACGAAGTATTACTGAAGGCCGTTGAGAAAAAAATTGAAACCAACGAATTGAAATGCAACTCTTCAAACACAGGACGAATTGAATTATTGATGAATTTGAAAAAAATTACGAAAAAGTGCAATCAAAAGTACTGCATTTTGCTGGAATTATCAATCTTGATTTTCAACAAAAATTTCTTGCTTTTTCAAAAAATTGACAAAGATTTGCGATTTTTTGGGGGAAAAATCGTAAGTCACCTATTAAGTTTTTTTTTAAAAGTTGTGTTTATTTTCCAGAAATTGTCAAGAATCAAGAAATAAGAATACCTCACTTTCGCTTTTTCAACAAAAATTGCGAAAAAAGCATAATTTTTTCAAATATGTACGTGCTGAATTGAAAAATCAGTAGAATTGTATTCAAGTATTTCTATTGCATATTTACATTTTGTAGCTCCTGTTAGTCAAAAGGCTCATTTTTATTAATGTTAGCTGAAATGAAATCTTAGATTTGATGAACCTTTATAATACATTAGTAATTGCAAAACTTGCAAAAGTAATTAAAAAGTTGAAATATTCCAACTTTCCAATGAAAAATTACCGAAATTTCAATTACTTACTAATTATTGGGAAACGTACAGTAATTTGAATTTTTTAGGTTTCATGTTCAACTTACTACTTAAATTTCAATATTCTAATAGTAAGTTGTACATTTGTTGCTATTTTAACACGAAATTGTCCAATATTAAGGTTTCCCCCACTGGGGGTTTTTCCTCATGTATGTAAGTATGAAATTGAAATATCCTTCAACATGTTTAATTTTTTTTAGTTCAATGGTGAAGGAAAATGGAAAAGTGATGGGGTGGAAAAAGCTTAGTTAAAATGTACGATTAGGTTTTTATCGAAAATACGTGATCGGTTAAATTGTACAATACAATTGAGATATATGTGTATGTGTAGATTTTGTTGGAAAGTTCAACTCGTGTACATGAGAACAACAGGCTTGTAGAACAATGTACGAATGTGAACCGATCGCTGATGCTTTTTTCGGTATTTTTTTTCTCCCATCTTGATTGTACAGTCTATGTATTACCTTCTTGTTCGTATAGTTGGCAGAAATACAAAATACGTAAAAGCTGCGGTTCAGTTCGGTTCTTTTCATTGTACACACACGTAGTATAAACGAAAAAGATAATAAAACCAAACAAACGTTTACAATAGACGTTGAAATGAATTTAAAAACACACCGGCGTGCTAAACTATTAGAAAAAGAATTCAAATTAGCTTTACGTAGTATACAGCCCCTCTTCGTACCCTCATCCCTGCAAGGTGGTCGCTTCGGTTACTATTCTCGTGCACCTGTTACGTATAATTTTTTTCCGCATCGTTGTAGGTACCTACTCGTACTATAAGATATGCGATGTTTTTCTTCTTTTTTTCCTTCTGTTTTCTAAAGACCTACCTATCTATATATTCTGTAGTATTGAGAACGAAAAATCTTGACATGATGGCGTTTGACGATAGGCCAGCAGGGGAATCGATTCGAGTATAGGGAAGAGATGAACGCGTCGTTGTGTAAGTTGAGCTTTATTTTTCAAGCCTAAAAATAACGTTTATCGGCTGGCAACTGGCAAGTCAATTCGTCCATAATGGAAAATTTATTTGCTCGGTGTCATCGAGTAAATACGAGTATACGTACAGGTACGCCTCGCCTGTCTATCTTGTCGCAAAACAAGGTGAACTTTATGCAAAGTATACCGATCTGTAGTAATATGACGATGTTAAATTTGACGAGCGTGGACACGATACCGTAGAGTATGATTATGCCATACCAGAGCCCATTTTGTACACTCAGCAACTATCTAAGGGGCAAATGATGACAGGTAGGTAAATGTATACAAAAAAAACACAAACTTATAACCGGTATGCGTACAGTGTACGACGATACGAAAGCCCAGTAGGAGAGGAAGTGAGAGAAAAAAATACAATACGAGGACAATTTTTTATGGGAAATAACGTTATACGTATGGGGCTTCGGTTGAGCTTCGTTCCTACGAGCAGTTTTCAATTTATCAACATCGTTGTCAGACGCGCGTGTTGCGTAGTAGTATTTTAACAATCATGACGTGTCATTTTCAATGTATACCTTATGAACCCTCTGTGTACGAGTAGGTACCTACGAGCTGTGCTCATCTTACGTATGTTGTATGTACCTACGTATGGTCGATTGAGTGCGACAGAGAGAAAGAGAGAAGTCGATCGAGTTGGAGGCGTGTTGCAAAATGTCAATTTTGATAAATAGCGAAGTAATACGGGATGCGTAATTTACGTTAGAATATATTATCGTGGTGGCGGCGGCTTCAAAATGAGGAAAAGAGCGGGGTTGGGGAGGCGAACGTTGTAAATCGCGTTCACGCGACTTTGAGCCGTGTCCAGGACCGCGACCTTTGAAATGGACAAACTTTAACGTAGGGTCTCGCGGTTCGTTATACAAATTAGGTGGTTTGTTTTTCGCTGACGAGATAAATGGTTCGACTGGCAGGAAGATTATTAAAACATGACGAGGAAAAATTGAAAGAGGGCCCCAGGAAAAGAATTCTAAACATTTTGAGAAAAATGACAAATTTTTAAAACTTTTGATATTAAAACTACAGGTGACTAAGTATGTATTAGATATTCATACTTTATTGCACAGCCGTGCTATGTCCACATTTTTCGGAAAATGAGTTATTGATATCCTTGGATTCGTTATAGAAAGCACTACACCGGTACACCCTGCAAAAAAGTGCTTTGTCCGATGTTATCATCACCGAGTAAAAGTTGAAAAACCGCGAAATACTATGTCCTACAATTTGTGTTTTGTAACTGCACAACAGTGTTAAATGTCCGGATTCACCGAAGACAGTATTATTAATTGAGTAGATATTCATGTTATTTTAAAAACTCCTACGTATGTATTACTAAATTACTGATAATTTTTGGTAAACTACTAATACTACACAGTTAGCAGTCATTTTGGTTGATAACTAGTACTTTTGAATATAATATTAATAATTTCCGGTAAATTACTAATAATTACAAGTAAATTTCTGGTAATTACAGGTAATTTCTGGTAATTACAGGTAATTTCTGGTAATTACAGGTAATTTCTGGTAATTACAGGTAATTTCTGGTAATTACAGGTAATTTCTGGTAATTACAGGTAATTTCTGGTAATTACAGGTAATTTCAGGTAAATTACTGGTAATTTCTAGGTACATTACTGGTAATTTCTAGGTAAATTACTGGCAATTACAGGTAAATTACTGGTAATTACAGGTAAATTACAGGAGAATTACTGGTAATTTCTAGGTAAGCTACTGGTAATTACACAAAAATTACTGGTGATTACAGGCGAATTACTGGTGATTACAGGTAAGTTACTGGTAATTACAGGAGAGTTACTGGTAATTACATACAACTCATACAAGTAAATAACTAGTATTTTTTGATAAATTGCTACTAAAAGATAAATAACTGGTCATTTTAGAAAATTACTACAATTTTTGATAAGAGTACTAGTAGCTTTTGGTGAATTACTAATACTGGTAATTCCTGGTAATTAATAGTGAACAATTGGTCATTTTTGAAGAGCTCAAGGCAAATTTTCAGTAATTACTTGTACGGGGTATACCTATGGAGAATTTTGCAAAAAATTAAGCTGGAGTTTCAAGAACTTGGAAAAAATTGATTAATTTCCAATAAGTATCTGAAAAGTAGGCTATATCTTTTTTTTTTGTTTACAATTCCTGTCATTTTGAGTACCTAAACTTTCAGGTCTAGAGCTTCAAAAACTGGTTTACTGACTTTTTGTGAGACTTTTGAAAACTCGATATATATTTATTTCATTATCAAGTTTGAAGGAACCGACAGTAATAAATGAAGACAGAAACGAACAGAATTAAAAATCAGGTATTCGCAGATTGCAAGAGAGTTTTTACAATTGATTTTTCTTATTGGCTGCTTCAATACTTAATTGCCAAATGCTTTCAAAATTGTTTTCAAACAATTAATGTTCGTGCCATGGGCAATAATTGGGCATGATAAATAAAATATAATCTTACATAATACCAAATTTGAACATTCATTTTTCACTTCTTGATGCATCAAAAAACACTCAAGTATCCAATTTTTATAAAATTGAATTTCATTTTTTTCTCTTTCGTTTCAATACAAAGAGAGTCAAATAGGTAATTACTGCAGTTTTGTATTTCAAATTACCTTCAGTGGGATCAAAACTGGAAAATATTTTCAAAAATCGCCCACTCAGCAGTTCATTTTTGTGGATCATCCCTTCAAGGTTTGCCATTTCAATTTCCACGTTTCTTAGTTTGGTCTCCAAGTACCCCCTTTCACATTTTAGGAGCGAGGTCAACGTTATTGGAACATCAAAACCTGCAAAATGCACATCATGTGGCACCTTTCTACATTATGCATGCCAAATTTGGACTTCTTAGGGTAATTTGGGAAGGGCTGGAAGCTGGTTCAAAGGTCAAAAAACATGAACAATGGCTTGAAATAGTCTTTTGTAGACCCTAAAGATGGGGTCAAAAGGGGTTGGAAGATCAAAAAATTAGAAAATATCAAATTTTCCACCTCAATGGGGGTGGGGCTATCTATCGATACTGATATTCGACCAGGTTAGTCATAATGCATTAGATAGTAGGTACATATCTGTGGTTTTGCGAGGGATAACTATCTCAAGAATTATTTTAAGACATTTTTTGAAGATTGATCTCATCTTTTTTTGCGTTTGTAGTGAACTTTTGAGTGAGATACGAGGTTCCGGTTCGCGCCATGAGAAAGAGGGGTAAATTTTGAATCCGAATTGCGAAAAAAGTGAAAAATACCTAATTGATATTTTAGTTGTCCAGTTTCGAGTTCAGCTCCTACAGTAAAATAGTTAATTTTCACTTTTTCAAAAACTGCTACCCTCACGCTCATTTTCCAATTCAACTGAGTTTTTCATACAACCTATCTTTCAAGGATTATACAAATTTTCATCAAAAATGAAGAATTTAAATAATCTTCAAAAAAATATATTAAATAAAAAATTTAGTTGAAAAGGAAAATAAAACATGTCCCCTGAGTCAAGCGCGAGAGTCAAAATTTTCCCACGACAACGCCGTGTGAAAAACATGAGCGTCGGAGCAGCGGGTTTTGAAAATTTGAAAATTCAAAATTCTACTGTAGGAGCTAAACTAAAAACTGGGAGCTAAAATTTTAATGGTGTGGCTGAGATCATTCATTCTCCATCCAAATCCCTGTGGGACACTGACGTTCCTTAATCAGTGAGACCCCTTTCAAAAAAATCTGCCAATTCGTTCAATATGTATAACTTCTAAATTATTTTTTTTCAACTGATCACTGAAAAGTAAGTAACTTTGAAGTGGTTTTTGGAGAATGTCAACAAAAAAGTAAAAATAAACCAGGTAGCTATTCTTCCAAAAAGCCAAACTGATTGTTTTAAGAATGAAAAAAAAATACAAGAAATACGGATTTTGCTTTTGGATTTTAATGAACACCCTATGAAATTTTACAAGTCTAGTAGAAGAATAAACGTCGCGTTCGAAAATATGATAACTGGAATTTTGAAAAATTTGCAATTAAACTTTACCGTACTCTTGTCCATCGTATCTTATTATTCAATTACGTATAACGCTGAAAATCAACTTCTAAGTAATTTTTTTTCAGACAAGAACATAATGAAAACGTCACGTCGGTGTCTCGTTTTTTCATCGCCTGCGAAAAATTATACTTACTCGTATTTGAAATGAAATAATTTTGTTTGAGTTAAGAACTCTTGTAGAAGAGATTTAAATGTATACCTTGAAGCGATTATAAAGTCGATTTAAAGAAGAGGGGGAATAGATTAGTATTCTCAGCGAGATATTCATTTTGAAAATAAAATTCAGACACACAGCAAACAGTCCTAATACGAGTACTTACTTACGAAGCAACTCGAAAATATTAACTGATCTTAAAGCTCGAATGTAAAAAAACTATAATTCTGTATATTTATTTAGCTCGTTAAACTTACACCCTGTTTTTTTAGTTTTTTAGGGGGTACCTAGAAATGCTTACACGAAGTACTCGGGACTATAAAAAGTCAAGTTTTTCATCGCCTTGTTTGCTTTATATAGTACATATACTATAATAACTTATAGTACGAAGGACGAGTCGAACTTACAAAGGAAAACTTGGACGGAAGTTTTTTCCCTTCTTGAAATACGTTCGCCAAAGACAGCAGGATACGAGTATCTAGAAGTATTGTCTTTGATAAAGCCGTCCAACTTGTCCGAAGTTTGGACTGGCATGGCGTAGACTTTCTTGGTGTATCGCTTTTATGTCTCGGTACATGAAGAAAAACAAGAAAAATTTAATATTAAACCAACTTGCGAAGCGAGTAATTATTTTTTTTCCGCCGCGCCGTATTGAAAAAAATTAATTTCGTCGGTACAGAGATTTTATATTTTAGACAGTAAAGTGCCAAGCGGGCGTATTCATCGCCTCGAAAACAATAGGAGGCCATTCTCTATGGTCTCTGGCTGAAACTCGCTCAGCTCAACTTTTCTCGTTCGTGTTTACTTTTCTTATATGTACGTTAAAAGCGGAGAATTCGAAATCACGCTATTTCTTCGTTCGTCGATGACGTCTAGTCTATTTTTTTTCGCCTTTCATTCGCCGGAATACGGGAGAAGATAGGCAGCGATAATGATGTACGCGACGCGATGATGCGTTTTATGTAAAACATGGCGAATATTGATGGAATTTATACTATGTATCGTCATGAACGATACTTACTTTGTATTGTGTTGGATGTGTTGCGTATGCTACGTGGGCTTTACTTGACTCTTCCTATATAACGACGAGTTCTATGTATGTCGTTTCTTAATGCTTTTCAATGTCGGGTAAATCGATTTTCAAAAGTTTCGCCAATATTTCAAAAATATAATGCTTCGATCACTGTAATTATGTGATGGGGATTCTTTTGAGTACTAACAAGATACTTAATGCCACCTTAATTGTATTGCATAGGAAGTACGTTGATTTATTTATCATGTCGCAATTGTTTTTGTTTTATTCGCGATTAATTTATTTTACTTCTTACTCAGATGTGTGCTATTATTTCTAAATATTGTTACTATGACTGTAGTAAGAACTAAAGGAAACCTCATGAAGTGTTCCCTGCAGATTCGGATGAAAAGTAGTCTCAGTAGCAGACCTTGCCCCAAGTACCACACTATTGAAATTTTAGCTGCCGGTTTCGATTTTAGCTCACTCAGTAAAATTTTGAATTTTCAAATGTTCAAAAATCACCAGCCCGATGCTCAGGTTTTTCCCACGGTGTTGACGTGGGAAAATTCTGACCCACGCGCTTGTACAAAGAACGTTTTTCATTTTCCCATTTAATTGAATTTTTCATACATATTAGCCTACATATTTCAAAGATTATTTAAATTTTCGTCGAGAATAAAATTAGAATAACCTTCAAAAAATATAATAACATGAAAAATTCAATTGAAAGGGAAAATAAAAAATGCCCCTAAGTCAAGCGCGTGGGTGAAAATTTTCCCACGACAACACTGTGGGAAAAACCTGAGCGTCGCGGTAACGATGTTTGAAAATTTTAAAATTCAAAATTCTACTGTATAAGAGCTTAATTTCAAATCTGGTGACTAAAATTTTTATGGCCTGGTACCAGGGCCAAAGGGGGCGACCACTGGACTACTTTCAATCCAAATCCCCGGGCGACATTTCATGAGATTCCAAAGCTCTTTTCAACTTTAGACTCTTTGTGTATGCAAAACATTAGATCATCAGGTAAGTATATGCATTAGAATAAATGTTGGCTATTATGTGCGATAAATTATTGGCTGATGCACTCAAATATATTATTCGATTGAAACATTTTTGGACTTTTCCAAGAGAACAGATAAACAACCAGACAAAAATTCGAGATCGTGCAGTTGCCGCTTGATGGAAATAAAAATCATAACCCAACAATTTTCAGTTCAAGGAAAAGATCGTCATACGCGAAAAAAAAATCTTATCCCAGGGACGCGTAAGTTCAGTTTAATGCATAGAATAGTACATTTGACTTATTGAAATATCAATTTTGAACTTGAAACTATAAGTTGAAAATAATCATCATTCACCTTTATATGTAGACTAAACATTTCACATTTTTCATTACAGATCCCAGAAGTATTGTCACATTGAACTACTCATTGATAGCACCAATGACATTGATATTATTGAAAACAGCGGCACCCATTTTATATCTACCACTACGGCCTGAGAGCGGATCAACTGACTAGAGTTTAGATAAAAGTACCCAAACCTACTTTGAATTGAACGTGTGTCGTACTCAGGCGTCTCAGACTGACGTAAGTCAATTTTGTAGTGATCAATGCACTCAAACTATCAGTAGTCTGCGATTGAGGCGGAAATTAGGCTGCTGGAAATGAACATCGCGCGTCTAAAATCGGAAATTGAAAATTTGAAGAAAAAAAATAATTAATATCTCCTACAACGTGATAAAAGAAGATCCTAAAAAAAATCGAACATTACACCGGCGTCAAAAAGGAATGCTCAAAGTCATCGCTGAGTTATGCAACAATTTGAGTTTGAGTACCTGAATTATGTTAAACTCAAGAATAATAGGCTCCTAGCAGAACGGACTTCTTAAATTTACGACAAATTCGCGAAAAATACATATAAATAACCCATACAATACAATAGTATACAAATTACAACATCCATATGTAGAAACAATTACAAAAATTTGAAATAATTCACAAAACTTCATCATTCTCCTGCCTCTACACCCCTCCCCCCTTCACCAGAGGCTACACACCCGCATATTTATAGTGGAAGAGCCGCAAAGAAACTATAGTCAGATTCAACTATAGATATTAAAGTAACTGTTTTTTGTCATATTTTACAGTACATATTTTGTTTTATGTCATGTTTTTCATCTTATTTTGCGGCTACGTCCGTATCTTCGGTAGCCTCGCTCGAGTGTTTGTACACCCGGAGCAAAGAAAGAAACTCGATGAGAGGTCCAGGAAGGCCACGTATGTTGTAATAGGCTTTACGGAGACTGGATATAAACTTCTCAATATCGAGGACGACTCAACCGGTGAATTCACTCACGTACATATTGACGAATCAGTCAAGTACGGTGACCTAGTCAATTGGGTAGCTGCGGAGGATGTGTATATTGAAGAGGAAGGGGTTGTACCTTTGGAAACGGCGATGCTGGCTACTGGTGTGAGTGACCTAACGTTCGAGGAGGCGACGACAGGCGACGATAAAGTCCACTGGCGAGTGGCAATGAACGAAGAGCTTGCAAACCTAGAGCGAATGAACACGTATGAAATAGTTGAAGAGCCAGTAGGCCAATCGTTACTATACACCTGCCTATTCCGACGACGATTCCGACTATCCATGGAATCAATATTTATTCAATGATTCAATTTTGATTTTAATTATTCCAGCATGGAGCCTGAAAATCAACCGCCAGTGATTCCAACGGATTTTACAGTCTGCCAAAAATGCATCGCATTTTTCATTTCTGATTTTCACTGTTTCATTTTCCATTGAAAAAAAGAAAATTCTATTCTTTAGTCCATTGAAACAAATGATTTATTATTTATAAATTAAAAAAATTATTATGAAGAAAAAAGAACGAGTTTTCTCAATTATGAGACTTGATCTCCTCCACCCTTCTGTCATCTCTATTTATTTTGCATGATTGACATGAATCTAATTTATGTGCATATTGTATCTGCTTGTATGTATTTTTATAGCGTATGCAACAGTAGTCCAATTGTGTTTATCAGATTTTGATGTAAATATCGCACCAAATAAAAACGCCAAGCTCTAAGTGTAGCGAGTATTTTTGTTTTAAATCTTAAAAGTACTTACTTTACATAATGGTCAACAAACCAACTTTTAAATTATTCTTAATTCGAAAAATATTGCATATTATACGATTTATCTAATGCTACTAAATGATTTCGACACGGGTGACATCGTCAAGAGATCGACTGTTATTATTGGGAAAAGGCGTCGCACAAAAGATATACGAATTACGAAACTACGACGGATATTACAGTTTTTACAACTCGTGAACATAGATCTAGCGATCGCTGACGGTATTTTCAGGATCAAGATTTCATTTGGTAAAAAGTTTAAAAATCTACACGATGATCATTACTACAGGAATCTCAGAATATGTATAATTATTGTATCTGCTTGTATTTTTGTAGAGTTCCAAACAGCGTGTGAAAGTGTTGACAGAATACAAGTGCACCCAATACTAGATACCATTGGCTGATAAAGAAAAAATGATACAAGAGAATTTGGAATATTTGAAATTACTACGAGACGATTTGAGGTTTTTAAACATTATAAAAGAACATTGGTTCGTCAATAAGCTGATCTTCATAGACTTTTGCATCGAACAAAAAACGTGTCATTATTTCATGCCACCTGTTCTCCAAGATACCTTCCGAGGAGCGTTTTATCATCCCTACTACACAGAAATCGACGGCCTCACATTCACAGTCCCAGAACTTATGGAAGCCCTTCAGAAAACTGTCACCAAGTTAGGCCGTTTCTGACTTTTTTTTTGAGAATTGGTGGGAGGGTTCCATAAAAAGTTGTAGGGGAGAGGGAGGTCAAAAAACTACAGGAAAGATTTTGGATCTTCGACGTAAACTATCACTTTTGTACCAGGGTTTCAAATTTCAAAATTAACATGGTAAATCAAAAACAAAAAAATGATATTTTTTGGCGATAATTGATCATATTACGTTGTAGTATCCACTTGGAAGTGATAAAAACCGATTTTGAATTTTTTCACTCTTCCGGGGGTTTGCTTAACTCGCAAAAGTTATACGATGATTTGGGAAATATTCAAAAACTGCATAAAATAACTTTGAAGAAGCGAAAACCATTCAAAAACTGTATTCTCACTTTCAAGTGAATATAATATATAGGCATAATGTGTTCATCACCAAAAAAATTGTTTGTATAACAACTTTTTTCTCATCTTCAATGTAAATTTCAAAATCTGAAACCCTGGCAGGTAAAAAAGAGATGGTTCAAGTTGTGGATCCAAAATTTTTCCAGCAGTCTTTTGAGATCCTCTCACAACTTTTTATGGAATCTCCTTCTTCCAATTTTCAAAAATACAACGCAAATAATATTATGTTGGCCGTACAACGTGAGTTGCAAGCGAAGTACACGATCGGGTGTTATGCACATAACTTGAATCTGTAGTAACACAAGACAATCAAGGACATCGAAGCATAACTCAGGCGTTTCAGACTGATGTAAGTCAATGTTGTCGTGATCAACGCACTCAAACCATCAATAGTCTGCAATTGGAGGCGGAAATTACGCTGCTGGAAATGAACATCGCGCGTCTAAAATCGAAAATTGAAAATTTGAAGAAAAAATAATAATTTTTCCTACAACGTGATAAAAGAAGATCCTAAAAAAATCTAACATTACACCAGCGTCAAAAAGGAATGCTTCGAGGTCATCGCTGAGTTATGCAAACAATTTGAGTTTGAGTACCTGAATTATGTTAAAAAAGAAACAGAAAAATATACTGCTGAGAACCAAACAAAAGAAACAGATGACACAGAGCTGCGTAAAAAAGAAATCTGATGATCCGCCAGAAAAAATGACCTCGCAGGACGATTTGCTTTGTACTCTTACGAAGCTTCGTCACAATTACAGAAATATCGATTTAAATTCAACACCATTCAAAAGGACCTTACTAACTGAGAAAGTTCTCCAAGGTACCCTCCGAGGGACATTTTGTCATCTCATATGAAAGCCTGTTTTAGCATAATATGCTAATTAAGGGTTGAGTGAAATAAAGAGACTCCTCAGGTAAAAACACATAAAAAATTGTGCGGGGGTATACGTGTCCGCAGTTGTAGATAGGCCCGAACGTAAGTTGGGCATTCGTGATCGTATACGAATCGTCGTAAGCGCGAGCGCGAGAAAGAAAAGGCCGAGGCTACAATTAAGAGCGTGTATTCGTATAAGTGTACACGTAGACGAAAATATACATACTAACTACAACGTATCTAACGCATAAGGACCAGAGATCGAGGAAAGAATCGTGTAGGTGGTGAAGGGAAGTGGAGAGGCAAGGCGCGAGTGTACCGAGCAGGATACAGGACGATGACGAGAACTGGTTCGAGGAGAGAAGGGAAGGAACGATGGCAAAAATGCAAATAATACGCGGAGATCGCTACGATCACCGCAGGGCCCCTGCGGGGGTATACGTGTCCGCAGTTGTAGATAGGCCCGAACGTAAGTTGGGCATTCGTGATCGTATACGAATCGTCGTAAGCGCGAGCGCGAGAAAGAAAAGGCCGAGGCTACAATTAAGAGCGTGTATTCGTATAAGTGTACACGTAGACGAAAATATACATACTAACTACAACGTATCTAACGCATAAGGACCAGAGATCGAGGAAAGAATCGTGTAGGTGGTGAAGGGAAGTGGAGAGGCAAGGCGCGAGTGTACCGAGCAGGATACAGGACGATGACGAGAACTGGTTCGAGGAGAGAAGGGAAGGAACGATGGCAAAAATGCAAATAATACGCGGAGATCGCTACGATCACCGCAATTGTATTTACAAAAAATTACCTGAAAAACATTACAAAAAGAAAAATCGCGGAAATGCCTAAAACAGGACATGTTGTCCGTCCAAAGAAGATAAAAGGAATGAGAGAGGTAAAATAAAATAGGATAAAAAATACAAATTTTTCAATAAATTAAAAAACGACAATATTATTACAGAAGCAAAGCCCTTCAAAAAGATGTCACCAAGTTGAGCCGTTTCTGAATTTTTTTTTTTTTGGAAAATTGGAGGCAGAGTTCGATAAAAAGTTGTAGGGGGGGAGAGGAAGAGGGTCTTAAAAATTGCAGGAAGATTTTGGATCCTTAATGTAAAGTAAACTATCATTTTTCTACCAGGGTTTCAAATTTCAAAATTTACATGGTAAATAAAGAAAAAATGCATTCTTTTTTGTGATAATTGATCATATCGCATTATGTAGTATTCTTTTGGAAGTGATGAAATAGTTTTTCAATTATTTTCACCCTGGGGGGGGGGGGGCGGTTAGCTTGCCACCTCGCAAGAATAATACGATGATTGGGAAATATTCAAAAATTGTATAAAAGAACTTGAAGAAGCGAAAACCATTCAAAAACTGTGTTCTCACTTCCAAGTGAATATAATAAGTTGGTAGTGATGTTTCATCACTAAAAAAATTGCATCAACTTTTTTTTAATCTTCAATGTTTTCAAAATTTTGAAACCCTGGCAGGTAGAAAAGTGACGATGGTTCAATTCAAGAACCCAAATCTTTTCCTGCAGTCTTTTGAGGTCCTCTCACAACTTTTTATGGAATCTCCTCCTTCCAATTTTCAAAAAAATGTCAAGACTGATCGAAATATCCAGTAATAATGACTGTCAGACAATAATATACATTTTTCAATTCTGAAGTATGGTAATTATATTTTTGGGTACCTTACCTACATTAAAAGAAAAACCTTCTGTAATAAGTCAACTGTTTTCATTATTTGGTTTGGTATTTCATTTTTCTGTTATTTTTTGATATACTTAAGCAAGAATATACCTAGGCAAGAAAATTCGGTACTTTTTCTACAATAACGAAAATGGAAGATCAACAACCAACAATGACGAAGGATCTTGCTCGACATGAGATGCAAATGCGAAAACCAATAGAAAAAATGTCTTATAGTGATGTGAAAATTCAGACATTGTTCAATTCAAAATCTAAAGAATAGGTGCACTACTGAGAAAATTGAAGTAAGTTACAATTAACATTTCACTGTTTTATTCACGTTATTTTTTCTAGCATAATCTGATTGACCACTCAAAAAATGACCATCGAGGACGATTCGCTTCTACTCTCATGAAGCTTCGTCACAATTACAAGAAACCGAATCGATCTTATCGTCAACATCAACGAATTGAAAAAAAAAATCGCATCATCGTCATAAATTTAGCTACCCATGGTCGGATCTGCAATGCGATTTTATTTCTGTATTATGTGCATAAGTATTGATCGAATCGTCTGTTTATGCAGAGAAACTTTTGTTTTTGGATTAATCAAAGAGCCACTACAAAAAGTAAATTAATTATATGCACCATATTCTCACATGTGTTCTCTTTTGGATGTCTGTGACTAGCACACCGCACGGGAAAAACCTGAGCGTCGGCCCGTCGCGTCGGGGTGACGATTTTTGAAATTTTCAAAATTCAAATTCTACTGTGGGAGCTTAACTTAAAACTGGCAGCTAAAACTTTTATGGCCTGGTACTAGGGCCAACAGTGACTACCGAGACCACTTTCAATCCAAATACCCGATGCGAAAAATTAGCTCATTAGGTAGATACGAGATGTCTTTCACCACCAATGAGAGCGGATCAACTGACTACAGTATAGATAAAGTACCCCCACTGATTTTATATCGAACGTGTGTACTCTGGCGTTTCAGACTGATGTAAGTCAATGTTGTCGTGATCAATGCACTCAAACCATCAATAGTCTGCAGTTGGAGGCGGAAATTACGCTGCTGGAAATGAACATCGCGCGTCTAAAATCGAAAATTGAAAATTTGAAGAAAAAATAATAATTTCTCCTACATACAACGTGATAGAAGAAGATCTTAAAAAAATTTAACATTACACCGGCGTCAAAAAGGAATGCTTTGAGGTCATCGCTGAGTTATGCAAACAATTTGAGTTGGAGTACCTGAATTAGGTATGTTGAAAAAGAAACGGAAATACTGCTGAGAACCAAACAAAAGAAACAGATGACACAGAGCTGTGTAAAAATAAATCTGATGAACCGCCAAAAAAATGACCTTCCAGGACGATATTCAAAAGGACCTTACTAACTGAGAAAGTTCTCCAAGATACCTTCCGAGTAACATTTTGTCATCTCATGTGAGTCCTTCAAAAAAATGTCACTATAAGTTGAGCCGTTTCTGACCTTTTTTTTTTTTTTTTTTTGAAAATTGCAGGCAGAGTTCGATAAAAAGTTGTGGGGGGGGGGCTTAAAAAATTGCAGGAAAGATTTTGGATCCTTGATGTACACTATCACTTTTATACCAGGGTTTTAAATCTCATAATTTACATGGTGAATAAAGAAAAAATGATTTTTTTCGTGATAATTCATCATATCACATTATACGTATGTATATAGTATCCACTAGGAAGTGATGAAATAGTTTTTCAATTATTTTCACCCTTGGGGGTGGAGGGTGTTTACTTGCCTATTAGGAAATATTCAAAAATTGTATAAAAGTACTTAAAGAAGCGAAAACCATTCAAAAATCGTGTTCTCACTTCCAAGTGAATATAATAAGTACCTAGGTAATAGGTGTGATGTTTCATCACAAAAAAATTGTCACTTTTTTTTCATCTTTAGTAATCAAAATTTGAAACCCTGGCAGGTAGAAAAGTGATGGTTCAATTCAAGAACCCAAAACTTTTCCTGCAGTCTTTTGAGGTCCTCTCACAACTTTTTATGGAATCTCCTCCTTCCAATTTTCAAAAAAAAAAGTCAGAAGTGATCGGAATATCCTTTAATAATGACCGTGAGACAATAGACATCGAGTAAGTAATCTAAAACTAAAAATACACTAAGCCATTAAAATTTTTGTTTCACAAATTTATGAAATGTTTATGGAATGCGTCTCTAAAACCGGTTGGCGTTCACCGAGTGCGTATGCAAGCCCCGGTTTATTCATCCAAAATGTGATATTAGAGATAAATATGCTGTCTGTCATTTTCTGTTCTCTAGAACCGACATTAACGGCATTCTTAATCGAGATCGAGCACAGTGTAAAGATGAATCATCGTTGAACGCTGAGCGTTTGATAAAGCTTTACGAAGGTTATTACTATGGCGACAATTCGATACCAAAATCCATTATAATAATATTAGCTATGAAAACAAAAGAAGAACGTGTATTTAGAGCACACGGTGTTGGTGAAGATATTTTGAAGTTGGCGGACAACAATCGTACAGCAGCTCTGCTAACAGACTTTTTTTTCTGTAAGTATCTACGAGTATCAAGTTGAACCTGCAGCTTTTGCAGGCTCTTGCGACAAAATATTTACAGATGATAATGTAGCGTATGCCCACTATGTGATGGCAGGGGAGCTAATCTATGAAGGAGGCCACGTTAAACCTCCAAATACCGAATTTAGCAACGTAGTAGCCTTACACCTGGAAAAACTCGTTTTTACTGAAAGAAATTATGGTCAATTGGAAAACATTCGAACAGCTTGGATAACACTGTTGAAGCGGTAACGTTGCGTGATCAAATATCAACAATGAACCAGTACTGTCAACTCACGAAAAAACTACAACAAGCCATCGTCAGCTATTTGCTGATTGCAAAAGGGTTTTTGCTTTTTGTTTTAAGTTGCTTTTTAGTTTTTTTTCTTTTTTTTTTCGTGAATTTGATAACAGACAGCCAAAAGCAAGAAATTCACAGAGTAATGAATTTGCAAAAAAGCTGAAAGAAACCAGAATAAATAAACCTTTTTTTGGCTAGCTTTTAGCTTTGAAAACCCCCAAACTTCCTCGGCTTTCAGCTTGAGCTAGTTTTCCATAAATAAAATAAATAAATAATAAAAACATAATTAATTAATCTAATGAAATCGGCGGCTGCCTCACATTCACAGTCCCAGAATTTATAGAAGCCTATCATAAAGCTGTCACCAAGTTGAGCCGTTTTCGACCATTTTTTTGTTGAGAATTGGGGGGAGGGCTCGATAAAAAGTTGTGGGGGGGGGGGCTCAAAAACTGCTGGAAAGATTTTGGATCCTTGGGGGTAAACCATCACTTTTCTACTAGGGGTTCAAATTTCAAAATTTACATAGTAAGTAAATCAATTTTTTTTTAAATTTATAATTGATCATACTGATAATTATTAAGTATAGAATCCACTTGGAAGTGATGAAACAGTTTTTGAATCATTTTCACCCGAGGGGGGGGGGAGTTTTCTTGACTCACAACAGTAATGTGATAATTTGGGAAATACTCAAGTAGGCATTTAAAAATTGTATAAAATGACTAGAAGAAGCTAAAACCAATTCAAAATCTGTGTTCTCACTTCCAAGTGAATATAATTAGTAGGTACACTGTAAGCGTGGGTAACTTGGAACGGGGGTGTAACTTGGAACACTTGTGACTTTTTATGGTCTAGTAGTGGTCACACTGGATGTATGGTGGCTAGCGTGCTCTACGTGGTCTCATATTTTTCGTGTGATTGTTGTCGATTTTATGCAGCAATCATACCTTATTATTTTTCATACCTTGGTCTTATTAAAAAATGAAGAAAACGTGCTTTGAATATCGCCAAAATTGAACAGTGTTGAAACTTCTTTTACCCAGCTATTCGGATAAAGGCGAGTGAAATAATTTTTCAAAATAATTACAGTATGTGTTAATAGCTACAGAATGGCGTTGAATTCAAACCTGTACCTGTAATAGTTTCAAAATGACAGCCATTTAAAAAAAAAATTCATTTTTGTTCCAAGTTTTTTACCTGTTCCAATATTTTTTATAATTCTCAATTTTGAGATAATTTGAAAAATGAAAAAAACATCTTGTAGGAAATTTAATTTGCAACATGATAGTTTTTTTATTTTTTAAATTAGCTTAATATTTGAGCGAGTTATGTCAATTTGAAAAAATTGGGTTTCTATATAATTTTTTTATTGATAAAAAACAAGGCTTTTGAGTTTTTTTTGTCATTGTGAGTGAATAAAGCGTTGGTATGATTTGGGGTGGTAGGGAATATTATTTGTTGATGTTTTTCTTCAATTTCAAGGGTTCCAGGTGCTTGCCAGAGCCATCTAAAAGGGGAAAAGCTGCCAATTTATTCGAGTGTTCCAAGTATTTATTTTTTGAAAAAAACTTGGAACACCTATTTTTTTCAAAAAAAGAGGGTTGAAAAATTTTTGGGGCACTTGATATTTACTACAAATCAAAGAGAAGAAAGTGTCCCAAATTGTGAGCCAAAAAATTTTTTTTTCCACCGATCAGTTTTAAAATAATTCAAGTTTGAATATCTCAGTGTTCCAAGTTATGAAGTTACCCACGCTTACAGCATATGATGTTTCATCAGTCATCACCTCATCACCAAAAACATTGTTTTTTAAATAACTTTTTTTTCGTCTTCAAAGACAATTTCAAAATTTGAAACTCTGGTAGGCAGAAAAGTGATGGTTCAAGTCAGGGATCCAAGACTTTCCCTGCAGTCTTTTGAGGTCCTCTCACAACTTTTTATGAAATCTTCTCCTTCCAATTATTCAAAATAAATCAATAAAGCTATCTTACCCTAGCTGCCATTCTTCAAGACCTCGTAGAGATGCATGTGCTCCCACTATGCATGCATGTGAAATGGGCTTATTGATGTGGTCGATCGAAATATCGAGTAATAATGACTCTGAGACACAATATTAATTTTTAAATTCATTATTTGGTATAGTTTTTCATTTTTCTCTTAATTTTTGATATAAGCAAGAATATTGAAGTAAGTTATAATTAACAGTTCACTGTTTTGATGATTCACATTGTTTCTAGCATTGAAATTCGGGATGAATCACTATCAGTATCATTGAATCCATTCAACGAAAAATTGGCAACATTATTTAAATATTTATCGTGGTTAAGTAAATGATCTGCGAGTTTCGAAGATCATCGCAACAAAGCAAAAGCTGGATTAGAAAAACCGAGGGGCTTCATGGAAAAAGGGCCTTGGTCAATTTATTCCCACTGACTTCAACAAGTTCAAATGGACTTGAAAATTTTTTCTACAAGCAGACATTTACAAATTTGTTTGTTTTTTTTTTCATGGAAGAACACTTCAATATCACTGAACATGGTGAAATTATTTTTTTCAAATTGTTAATACATTCAAAATTGCAAAAGAAAAAAAATGACTAAGGCCCCTTTTCCATGGAACCCCTCAATTGTAGGTACGATGACTTCTCAAGTAAACATAAAAAAATGCAGACTAAATTCAGAAGCAAGAGAAAAAACTCCGCAAAAAGAATTAAGTAAGTAATCTAAAACTAAAAATACACTAAGCAATTAAAATTTGTGTTTCGCAATTTCATAAAGTTTTCAAACTCATTGAACAACAACCAAAAACAGTTATCAAATGTTTTAGTATAGAAATAAGAAATGTTAAGTATTTTCAAGCCTCGAAATATCCAAAAATACCAAAACATGCGTGCGAAAAATCGTGCATTCGTGCGAGATGAAATTTTCAACTCGATGAAGAGTTCGAAATATCATCTAGACCTATAGATTATTAAGCACGTTCGTAATCAAATATTCTTCTCGACATCATTTTATACGTGGTGATACCTTTTAAATAAATGACCAAACATAATCAATGAGTAATTTGTTTGCAACTCTTGAAATGCTTACGATCTTTTTCGTTTTTTTAAAACCTGGAACAGAGATATGGTATCATCTTCGCCCAAAGTGCATTAAAAATTAAACACTTCCCTCATCAATTTCAACTGGGGAGCATTTCTTGAATTTTTTAGCATGTTTGAAAATTCGGCATCTGCATCGTATCGAATAAATCGAATTCTAATTCATTCGAGGGCCTGTTATTTATAAATATTTCACGCTAAGCAACATTATTTAATAATTTCTCCCACCTACACAGCTCGTAGATGTTTATAGTTACACATGTGATCTCAAAAATATTGGTAATAATGCACTATTAAGCTTGCTAGACCATCGTTCAGTTTATTTTATCATGTCTTTAAAATACAGGATTTTACAACCAAACGCTGCAGATCTTACAATTTGACTTATAGAGGATGATCGAGGGGAAGGTATTTTCTTAGCTTTCTTTGTTTTTAGAAAATGAAAAAATTAAAACGAGTTTCTCTTTTACGATGTTTTTGTTAGTAGCAGAAAACTCGAGAGAATAATTTTTTAATTTATTTTACTAGCGAAGTTGTACACTTTTAAATTACTGTACAGAACAACATGGAATAAGTTGATTGTTAAGACGAGTACATGTCGACGTTTAAATTTCATCTACCAGTGAGATCGCAGCTAAATACTATACATGTACTGTACAATGTAGGTATACCTGCACAGTTGAGCTTTCAATTTGGTTGAATGTATTCGTAATTCGAATAGCAACTTATACATATATCGTGAACTTTTCGGCATCGTAAACCATACAAAATAAACGTTTACCTAAAAGTAAGAAAATTCCGAATATTTCCACCCAAGCAGTGTGCATGAGTAAGTAAATATACGTTAAATGAAAACACCACATCCACCGCTATGGTTCCAGTATACATAGTTTTACTACGTTAAAATATTCGTGTTTATTTTAGTTTTTCTTTTTTTTTCTTTTTCTTCTTCCTAAACATTAACGCGGTGTTTTTTTTTGTTGATAATTTCGCGCTGCTTAAATAATGTTGGCGCCTTGTAAAAAGGGAAAAATAAAAAACGCTAGAACTGGGTAAGTTTTTAAGAAAAACATTTCATTAAATTGTAAAATATAGAGGTGTTGGGTAGAGTATACAAAATCTGTCAAATATTTTCCAACCGGCCCATAATTTGCGCGATAAATTGTGAGAAAATACGATTAAAATATTTAACGCCCATTAAACGTTGACGCGAAAGGAATAATTTATTAATAAAATAGCTTTTTTCACTCTTTTTCCGTATAGCGGGGTGTTTCTTTTCTGTGTACAATTTCCAACCTCACCTTTCTTATTCGTTCACTTTTAAAATAAATATTATGAAAATTCCAGTCAAGCTAGCGATGTTTCATCGAATAAAGCAGCAAATTCTAAACAGAAAGAGTAAGTAACTTCACACTGATTGGTTCGATTCGATGTGTTGAATGTCGTTTTTCAAAATGTGTTCCCCCTTCCTTGAAAGACTAGAATTCCCTGTGCTTCAATCGTCGTCGTCGTCGTCGTCGTGTTTACGTATTGTAAATATTCACTCTTTATTCCCTCGACGATGGTATAGGTCTAGGTATTTATTGATTTAGATAGGACTACTTACTACCTGTCCTTAGACAATTTTTACAAGCTGGATCTTGGTTTGCTCATTTTTCAAACACAAACATATAACTAAAGCTTGATAATTTAGTAACGTATTGATCAAGTTATTTTGATGCTTTTGACCGGAAATTTATCCAAGTATACTGAATCAAAAGATCAACCCAGTAGGTCGAATGCCAATGAAAAGCGAAAGAATACGTAAGCCTAAGAATGCTGCAGGCAGTTGAAAAGCTTTATGCAAAGTTTTCCTCTACGCGATTGTAATCGTTTTCGCTCGATTTATTTGTAAATTATCTACGTTTTCATCGTAGGCGTTTTTGTAAACCGAGATTTCTTTTTTGGGTAAGTTTTATTAATAAAATTCTCTCTTTCAAACGGTTGATATACGATACGAAAAAGATTTGCCAAAATGAGAATAACGCTTTAGTGTTGTCTAACACGGTAATGCGAAAACTTTTTCGGTGATTAATGTAGAGATATTGTACGAAATGATTCGCTAAGATGTTTGGTTCACTTTATATGGGCCAATCTGCGTGTAAGTTAAATGAAGGAATTGTTGGGCAGACTCTTGGTGCATTTGGCTCGGATGGTTTTGGACACGGTTTTTCAATCTAACATACACCTAATGCAAAATAAAACTTGGAAAAAATAATGTCTCAAGGCTTCTTCATCCCCTAGCTATACAATTCGAGTGAGAACCCAAAATTTCACCTCTGACGCGTACAAGATCTCAAGATTTCTTGAGTAAAAAATGCATTTTGGAAGGGGGGGTAGACCAAGGTTTTGGATTTCGCGAGGTATTCGACAATAATCCTCAGTGGTGCCTCCATTTGTGAATAGGAATATTCCAACATTCGTATACATAATACCCTGTCCAAAAAAAAAAATCAAATCATGTATCAGAACATAATTTTGTCGATCGAATTTAGGTACATACCAATGTTTCAAAACTTCATCAACTATCTTTTCGAATAATAATACTACAACACTGAAACAAGCATAGTAGAGGTTGTAGTGAATTAAGATGAGTAAATTGGTATTTTTTACTATTTTCTTTGCGGTTTTTCATTTGTGGAAATAAAGAGGATTTTGTAACCCATCTTTCTATTCCAACCAAAACCATCCACATTAAGAAGATCAGAACCATACACTTAAGAAGAGAGACCTCAAAAATGAAAAAAATGGTTCTTTACATTTCTAACTCCATCTTGGATAATCTTTGTGACATCTTTGGTAGATTAAGGTTCCATTCTCCAAATTAATTCAAACCACAGCAAAACGGTCCGGGATCAATTATCAATCACAATTGAGGAAGGTCGAGAGGATATCAATTGTCATAAGAGATCAAATTCTAAATTTAGATATTAATTTTCCCAAAATTCAAACAAAATTAGGGTTAGTAAGTTTTTTTAAGCTATTCATGCATTTTCAGCAAACCACTTTCTCAATGTGACAATAATTTCATTTCAAACTGCCTACGAGAATATTATGCAAAAAATTGAAAGTTCGCAGTTTTTTCAATTTTTTTAAACTCAAAAATAGATTTTGAAAATTTCGAAAATTACTTCGACGTTCTCCATACATTATGCACTGGTAATTTCTTAAGCAAATATTTCTGAATAATAATACATATTACGCTTTTAAATCGATTTTCAACTCTTCTCGGATAATGAGACCCATAAAAATGGTGTAAAAAAGATAGCTTTTGGCAACATTTAGCACTCCGAGAACGGCTCTAATTATGTAGTCGAATTTTGTTTAATCGCCATATTCAGATTCAACGAGTCAAATCACCCCTATTTTCACTTTTTTCGCGATGATTTAGCTGAATTTCAAACGTAATTTTTTTCATTCAGAGATCTGCAATATTCGTCAAAATAATCGAATACTTACAAAAAAAATTGAGAAAAATGATCGCAAAAAATGTGTATTTCGAACCAGTTCAACTCGCGGAATACGCATCTGATAGTTTTTTCATCGAGTTTCTCGATGAAAAACTGAATTTTTCGAAATTCAATCAAGTTATTCGACTTGATTTTTCGGTAATAAATTGCAAATACCGGCCTGAAAAAAGGGATATTTAAAATTCAGTTAAATCATCGCAAAAACAATGAAATCGATCGGTAATTTGACTGATTGAACGCAGCAGCACTTCGCGAGCAATTAAAATAGTTCAAAATTGAATAGACAAGAAGGCAAGTCATTATTCTCATTTTTCTTTTATGCATTCAATAAACCATGTTTGCGTTATCATGGTATCTAACGGATTTTTATTTTGAAAAATCACTACTTTTTCACTACTTTTTGCACTACCTTTTTTCAACCAAATTTTCAGAATGCTATCCACACGACCCCCCCCCCCCCACTAAAAATGTAACAAAGTCAAATTTTTTACAGGAAAATTTATTTTCAAAAAAATTGAAATTAGTTGAAAATTTGCATACAAAGTATTTTTCAATTTCAATCAAAATTATTTTTAAAAAAACAATGCAAATGAACGCATTACATCCATTGTAAGACAAGGCATCTAACAAAATTTCAAAATAAAAAAGAAAGACTTTAGCAGGACATTTTTTAAACGCTCGAGATTTTCTAAGAAAAGAGAGCCGAGGAGGGGGGGGGGGGAGCAAACTTTCAAATTAGAATTTGTCGCTTTTCCACTTTTCCAGTGTCTTCAAACTTCCAAAGATTTTTTTCAAGCAAGCGGATGTTGAAAATATAGTTTTATCATTTCAATTTTTGATTTTATTTTCACCATTTAGGTTCTGGCTAATGTAATGAAATTGGGTGAATAAAAAACTTTTTTGTAACAGTAAAAAACTAACGAGCCCGAGCGAAGCGAGGGCAAAAGCTTTCAAAAATTTAGGTTTTGAGAAGTAAAAAAAAAGTTTCTTCATGCAGAGAGAAGTTCATTTTTCTGATTCAAACTTTGAACATTTCTTGAATTTGAACAAAAAGTTTGCTATGTGGGAAAAGAGCAAATAGCCCGAGCGAAGCGAGGGCAAAAGCTCTCGAAATTGTGTAATTCAAGTTCTAAAAAAGTCGACAAATGAGCTCTTTTCTACAGAATGAAGATTGAGAAAAAAAAGAACGCATTTGAATTTTTTCATTTTTTCACTACCTTTTTACCAAAATTCACTACTTTTTCACTACTTTCACTACCCATTTTAAAAATCACTACTTTTTCACTACTTTCACTACTTGCACTACCTGTTAGATACCCTGGTTATTTGTTCTGGAATCTAAGCCAGCAAAAAATCCTGAAGAGGACAAAAGAACGAAAAAATCATTCAAAAATACTTCTTTGATAACGCAACAATCATTTTTGATCTTTCAAGTTGTTCCCATCACTCGAAAAGTGCTGAAAAAGTCAGTTAAAGATGAAGAATATGCTAAGAAAATGCTCGCAAGATATAAATTTCGGATTTATACGAACTATCAGAGTATTGAGGGAGGGGAGGGGGGAATAACTTTGAAAATTTTAAATCCGAGTTCGAAGTTCCAAAGCAAAAAATATGAGGACATTCGTTCTGGGAACCTTCGCGGATGTGCAATTTCGTACAAGTATTAGCGAGAATTGGATAGAATCGTCGGCTGCGATGCATGTCAATTGTCATAAAGCTAAAGCGAACTAATTCTTAAAAAATTTACCTGATTACATGTTAATCTATTCCGATTATGAAATGTAGGTATTTTATCGAACTTGTTTTACCTGTAAATATAAAAATTCATTAGTTGTAATAGGTACAGAATAATAATATTTATGACATGACGTAAAGAAGGTACAAAAATTCAATTAACATCATTAAGGAAGCGAATTTTAGTCATTTTACTCACAAATAATCAATAAAGTTATTTCATTAAGATGTCAGTACCTACCCTGTAAATTGGCCCACTTTGAAAAAAAGATGATTCCATTTTTCTCCTTTCCCTTCCTTATTATGGAAGTTTCGTTAATTGTTTTTGAAACTGGTCATTCTGGGAGAAAGTCCTATCTTTGAAGATGCTCGTATCGTATTTGGACCAAAAAAATTTTTCAATGAAAGCTCAGTAAAGCTGTTTCAAGTAAATGTGAACAATACTACTAGTGTTTGGTTTTTTTCATGCACTGGACAAAACCATTCGTCCTAGCAAAAATCTGATGACAGTAATCAGATAGGAAATAAAATTCGTTACACATTTTTTCATGCAAAATTTTTTCTTTGAAGGTTTCGTTTTCGAGCATTACAACTTTGAAAATAAAAACAGTTTTTTTCCTCAAAATATGGTTCAGAGAGCAAATGAATTGACACATTTGTATGAAATTCAGTTTCCTCCAATTCCAATGCGTCAAATACTACTGTACTTTCAGAACCAATACTTGGATAGAGGGTATTGGTGACCTGTTTTTTTTTTTTTTTTTTTTTTTGGTAAATTAAATGACCAACTTTATTTTACTAGGAAGGTATTATCTTATATGGTAGGCATTTAGGCAACGTTTCTGTGGCAGAATAACTCATTTAAAGAAATTACAGTATCATTTTCGCATCTATTGGAGTCTCCAACTGTAACAACGCTTGAATAATTTAGCCTATCATTTATCAATTCGATTCAAAAACTTCGTATTCTCGCTAGTTTGTTACAAAATGTGTCAACATTAAGTGTTGCATCTTCAAAATTTTCTATTGAAAAAAAATATGCTTAGTTACCTACCACAACTTCAAAGCGATACTGCTCCAAAACAAAGCATTCTCGGGAAAAAATTTATAGAAAGAAAGTAGAGAATTTAATTTTCTTTCGGACTATCATCAGATTTTACCAAGACGCACTGTTTGTCCGGTACATACGAAAACTAAAAAAAATGAAAAATTAGTTCGTTTTTATTTGAAGGTGCTTTAGTGAGCTTTGAAGTTTTTGTTTTCGGTTCAGTCAAGTTAAATTCATCTTAAAGGATTGGCCTTTCACCCAAAATGATTCATACATATTTCAAAATCATCAATTCATCCCCAATGATGTGATTTCTTGGCTCAAGGTGGTGACTGTCAAGATACGCGAATGATCGTGTTTCTTCAAAAAAATTTCTTGCTGCCCCCGTTCGGTGTCCAACTAACAATCTGAGAACTGGCACAACCCGTCAGCTCCGATTGAGCCTAAAAAAGCTCACTAAAAGAGTACGTCATCCAGACCTCAGAACCGTATTTTCAGCAACGGAATTGATTTTTGGATCATGGTCGACTTTTTGAAAATGGCCCAAGCACCCTTGGTATACGGTTGATAAATGATTTTTTACAAAAAGAGCGCGATGATTAATAATACTCAACAAATGAATAATGCACCGACGACGATGCCCTGGCAACCTTTACCGCCATCTTATGTCGCACCTCTACGCAATTTGGAGCACATGGTTTTTAGGAAAATGCCGATGAAAATCCAAGAATTAGTACACATTATTGAAATCGACATTTCGAATCGACTGGCGATATTTCCGAGCCATTCTGCAGCCTTTAGAGAAAGTTAACTCGTCTCCAGCAATTTCAAATCACTTCAGAAAGTGTTGTAATCAACTTCAAAAACTCCAATTGACTTGTAAAAACGTCCACGTTTCAACTTATCATCTCGGGGATTTGCGATTCACCAACTTTGATGGATTCGTAATGTCAAACTTCTGTCAGGATTAAATTTCCAGCTGCTGAAGTTAATCACAAAGTCTTATGATGCGATTCAAAATTGCTGGAGATGGAGAGAAGTGCACTTCTGCTTGAGGCTCCAGATCGACTGAAAAAGGACTAAAGGAGGTGTGGACTTCATGATATAAACCGATTTCAGATTATTTCACATCTTCATTTACTCTTTTTGTAGAAAATTAATAATTATTATACCTACCAATAGAAATACATAATATTTTTTAATGGTGAACGAAAAATTTGATCTTTAGCATAGTCGATTAGAACATGTGAATTAATCATAATTTAAAGCGTCTTGAAAATACATGCAAGACTTTCACAACAATATGGTTTAAAATTAAACAAACAAGAAAGTAAAAGTGGTGGCAACCCTGTTTTAGGTCGTTCAGGCAATGTGGTTGCTGGACCTAGTACGGCAAAAAATTCGTCTAAACCGAAAGCCAAGAAGAAACTTTTCACTAATTCGGCCCCAGAAAAACGTACTGTAGCTGTATCTGACCCTCCGGCGACACCAATTACTCCAAAAAGCCCTCCAACTGCCACGGATATACACTTTGGCAATTTCGTTATAATTGGCCTGCCCTACTTAGAGGGGGGCAAGAATCTCATCATGCGAGTTATGTTGCCAGAGTTAAAAAATGGACTGAGGACCATTTCAAGATGTTTTACATGCGACGAGGCCGGCAGATTTTGTATTTATCACTCCCGACGATCGTATGCCGAAAGAACCCGAAGGGATGCCATTTTCATCAGTTCTGCAGCTTCTTGACAATTCGGTTAAAGTTCTAAGAGGCAGATATGCCTTCGAAAACTTGCCAAATACCGTTCAATTGATTAATTTTCAAATAAATGCGTTTTACACGACGTTTATAAATGTGTTTTTAGCGGTGTCCACTTTTCACCCCAAAATCGGTGGTCCAACCTTGCTCACTTTGAGCGCTTATGAAAATTTTGGTTGGAGCAAAAGGATGCCGAATTCGGTGAAAACGAAAAATTGGCTCAATATGTTGAGTAATTTTGGAGTAATTTTTTAGTTGACGGCCGGTACTATTATTGCATCATTTGAATTTGTACTTGTAATCGTGTTGTATTTCGTGTAAATAAAAGCAAATCAAATCCGACTTTTTAATTTATGTGAGTATTCTCGGACACTACAGTAAGCAATTGTTTTTCTTTTTCTTTTATGTGTTTAATAAAGTCATGTTTCTGTTGTTTGTTCAGGAATCTGAGTCAGCGAAAAGTTCTGAATAAGAATACAAAAGTCTGAAATAATCTTTCAAAATACTCCTTTGACAATGCCAAAATTCACTCTTGAATTTTAGAGGATTTTTGAAAATTCAAATTTGAATTGCCCATGCATGAGGAGTATCAAAATTTGATGCAATTGAAATAGAAAACCAAAGGTATTCCAAATGGACCGGTGAAGACTACACAAACTATTCTGAATTCTTTAGATTCGATTTAAAACTGATGTAAATAAGCCTTCCACGAAATTCAGTCTCCAAAAACTTGAATCATCGATTCTCGTGATGCCTTTGATCGATTTAAGAACAATTCCTCGAAACTCAGAATAAAAGTGATGTCCAGTGTCGAAATTTATAGTAGGTAGGAGTATGAAATTGGCGAGGGTGTTTTGTTTTTTTTTCTTCAAACTATCCACATAATTTTCAGCAGACTACATTTTTGCAATAAAAACAGAATTCCACTTTGAATATGAGCGTTATGCGAAAAATTTCACGTGTTTTGATTAAGTATTAAGCGACGAGAACAAGAGTGGGAAAAAAAGGAAAAAGGTGTAATTTCATTACGCCGACGTGAACTCGTTAAATTAATAATGTGAAATTTAATTTAATGATATTGTATTTTTGATAAAAACGTGATAGAGTTTCAAGTAGGTACCGTAGTTGTTGAGGGCGTTGAATTATCAAATTTTTTTCTCTCTCGAAATTCGAAAAACAAAGTAGACTATGAAAATCCCATAAAAGTGTCCATGTCTACTCTAAACACCGAAGTATTTTAACAAAATTAATTTTTTTTTCTTCTCTTTAGCTTCATTCAACGCTCGCGGAATAATTTCGAATTATTTGTATTTATTTCCATCATTGGAATGAAATTTTCACCGCGTATAATTTTTTTAATCGTTATATTCTCGAGGTGAAAAAATATGTACCAACAGAGTTATTAAAATGGCCCAGTTTCACGCGTACACCCGCCGCAAGCATCTGTATAAAAGTTAATTCGTATAAAACAGAAGCTCTGTGTGGGTAAAAAAAATAATGAGTGTTGTAATCTCTGTTCCGCGATGCTTTTAAAATATGCGACAGTCGCGAATTTAATAATTTTATTCGGTTTGCGGAACTCTGGGAACTCGGTAGGCTTTTTACTTTTGTTGCCTTCTTTGTCAAGATTTCGCCTTCGCGTTGGTTTAGTTCCAGATTTTACCTTCACTAACTCGTATTGTACCGCAGGAGGAAACCTGTGGCATAATTTATATCGAATTACCGAGAATTTCACTACGTTGTCGAGTTCTTTGAAGTTTATTAGACTTCTTCCGTTTTGCTTTCCATAAACGTTTGCGTAGAATTTTCGAACGATTATTATTTCGAGCGAGAATTTTTTACAAGGCGAAGTACACAGCTTTTGAAATTATTTTTCTCAGCTGAAATCTAGGTACGACTCGGGCTGGAGTTGTTTTTGTAATCAAGTAGACTGTAAAATGTTTGATTTGAGAAATTGGTAAAAAAAAATATTAAAAAAAATATAGATGCCAATCATAGGGATTTGACCCGAAAAATATTTTGTAAGTGGCCAATTTCCAGTAGTCATCTTGAATCCTCATTTTTTATTTCACTCCTAGAGAAATTCAAAAAAATAAAAATTCAAAAAAATCAACAAAATAAACCGATACCATCAATATTCTACGTCCAAGTCAAAACCAAGCTCGAAAAAATTACGAAATAAGATGACTAAAATTGTTCACCTTTCATCACAATATTGTGATTACTACTGGAAAATTTAATGGGCACGTTGTAGTCAGTTTCTTCGGAACAAAAAACTAAGGTTTTTATCAATATTTAATTACAAAAAGTAACCCTCGGGTGATTTTCAAAAAAAAAAAGGAAGAGAATAAAGGTGAAAAAACACGACGCGACGTAACTGGTGCCTTTGTATAGTAGGTGGGTGTATGTAGTACCATCGTCAGTTATACCAGTGTAAAACATTATTAGTCGGGTGTTCACCGAACCGCGAGAAAATTGGGAAAAAAAGAGCAGCCTATTGTTAATGAAACGAAAACTTTTCATTTCATCCGGCTTTTATTTTCTTTTTATATACGCATTCCAGGCTATACAGCTTGGTTCGTTTGGACAGCACGACGAGCGAGGTGGGTGAGACCAAGGGTCAAAGTCAGCATCGTCGATGTAGATATGGAAAGATGAAAGAGATTCTCGTATATAACTCTTTTCCGAAATGACGATCGCTTTCATGTTCATTTCCGTTTACATACCGCGACCATGCATCTGGAAATTTGCAAACCGCAATTGGAGTGATTTAAATTCATCGACTCTCTTCTCCTTTCAAGCTCTATAAGTCTCGGACATGCAGCACTATAAATGGGTTTTATAGGGCTCGTTATAATGAAAGAAAGAATTCCAAATGAAGCCTTCTGCTGGCGTCATTTTCACCAATGATGAGTACCTAGTGCCTACCTACGTCATGCATATCTATACCTACATACAAATGTGAAAACTCATTAAAAATTAAACGTATATCTGTGTACGCTTTGATATGCATACGATTTTTGTTCACCTCGAAGCTTATATGTAGATGAGTGAGCAGGAGAGATGTACGTCTACGTAGTACGTACGTACTTACAAACTACCCACGTACCTAAAGTGACCTACAGTACACCACCGATCGTGACAATTTGACAGGTGGTTTTCTTTTGGCGCAAATATAGTAGGTATAGGTACATGCTGCGAATGAATTCGATTTTTCTTTTCTTTGTGTTCACAAGCTCGATTCGATTGCGCTGCAGTATTTTTCATTGCAATTTGAGGTTGAATACAAAATGACGCGAGGTGAAAATGAAAGATCAATGAGGGATTTATTTTTCATATGTACAACCTTTCTTGAATGATTGTTGGAATTTTACAACACAATTCACCATTTAGGGTAGGCGAATTGCATATTCGAGGTGATACACTGCTCGGAAATGTACATTTTTACAAGTGGGATATTTTCAACTCGAATTTTAAAAGTATTCTAGAATCATCGAGTATTAAAAATGGATTAAGCATCGCCAAAAAAGCAAAAACTCTCGCATACTGAGCTTCAGAATATCAAACTCCAACAATGCCCCTGTCCTCGGATTTCATGTTTTATGAAACATGGTTGGGTACTTTTTTAAAAAAATGTTACACCCGGAAAATTCTCCCCCGCCCCACCCTCATTGCCCACAGTGGTGAAAAATCTTTTTTTTTTCGGGGAAAATAATCATACTCCAAAACGAGTTTTTGAACAAAAAATTTCCAATTCACCCAACATGTATAGAAGAGATATGAGTCTAGCCACAAGGAGATATTGACGAACATAAATTGACAAACTGAGAAGTGTTTATATGATATGTAATTTCACGAACGATTTAAAACTATCTTGAATGAATCGTACGTAAAAGAATCCACCTCGTCATGTCAATCGCCAAGCAAATACCTAATATTAGTGAACAATACTTTGAGAGGAAATTTCATCATTATTCATTATAGCGAACAAAATAGACAATTTTTCAGGAACTCAGACACTTATTCGTTCGCGATCAGTGAACGTGATCTATGAAATCGTTCGCGAACGATCAAGAAAAATACTTAAGTACCTCAAAAATGATCTGTTGGAAGAAGCTAACGAATAAAACGAGTTTTGTGGGAAAATGTCAGTGCAATTTCTTGGAACAGTTTACATACCTATAGTACAATTCGTCATTTTCCACAGAATCATTCGCGCGAGCTGTGACGTCCGTCATCCACTACCCTCTTAATTATACATATTCTTAATTACCTATCTATTTTTAATCGTGTATTATGGCCTTGCCACTTATTTTATAATACCTATTATTCTCATATACCTACCCTTATGGCTTGACTAATTACCTATCTATTTTTAATTTCAAGGGGATTAGGCATACCTAAATCGTTTCTTCAAATTATCCTTGAAATTGACAACGGCAAGCCTTAGTGAGTTATCAACGTCCGCGTAGTCAAAAACCACAAAAAATAACAAAAATATGGTAGAAAATAGAATTGAAGGCAAAACAATGGACAATGATGAAACAAAAATAGCACTGCTCATTCCCACTGAACATTCAGAGCTGCAATTTAGGTCATCTCTAAATTTTAAAATTAAGCTGTACGAATACAATTTTGCAGGATAATTAATAGTTCGACCATAGACCCCCACCCGCCGTAACCAAACAATCAGCCATCCTTATCACAATTCTGGACTTGTAAAAATTTACGTTTTACGTTGCTGATTCAATCGCGAGCAATAAATAAGATGAGTTCTAAGTAATTTATTTTATTAATTTCTCGCTAAATCATAAGAAAAAAAAGAAAAAACGAAGAAAAATCCTATAATGAGTAATGAAGCAACAAAAACACAAATAAATGAATATTATTGGGTACTTTTTTTGTCTACTCGGTCGATTTCATCTTTAGAAAAATACTCAATTACTCATTTTGCTCAACAGCAAGTGATATGTATGTACAACGAAGATGAAAGAACTTTGAAATTGCAACACCAAGAATTTTCCCCTTCAAACTACAGAGACCGTTAACTCTGATTAAATTAAAATTTGGCTCACTAAAAGACGACGTGACACCGACCTCATCACAAAATGTTGATTTTGATTTTTTCATTTTGTGACGGATTTTTGAAAAAGGTGGAAATATGAGCTAAGTTTTCTCTTCCAGTTGTACATTGTGTTGTGAAGTGATTTCGAAGATTAAACGGCGAGTCTTCGCATTGACACATACAACATAACCGTGTAGTCGACTTTTTAAAAACAATTGCTGGGAAATCATGAAATTTTCGCATGTGACGATTCAGACTAGAGTTTTGAGCGAATTTAACACCACAGGTCACACATAAAACTGGCATTTTTCAAGTTTCATTTTATAAATCGGGTTGCTCATTAAAATTTTTTGAAGTACAGACTGCGAAGTTTAGTGATACGGATAGATTTTCGTTGAGAATAATTAATGAAAGTGGTTATCACCCTACAGGAATTACCAATGACTGATTCTGAATATCATAATTTTCGAAGACTTTGTCAATTTTTAAAATTTGGGTTGGGTAAACAAGAAGGAGTATGAGTAAACATGGTAGGATTGATGGAATGTGAACTTTATGAACTTTTTAATCCACAAATCAGAGCAACACAGTTCGAAACCTACTGAAATTGCAAATAAATAATATCGATTGCTCCAATTGAAGAGTCCATGGAAAGAACCAGGTAAGTCACTTTTTTTGAAAAATGAGTTTAGGGTTGAATTAAAATCACACTGAGGAGTAGAAAAATGTAGTCCATTTAGATTTTTAAAAAAATCGATTTTTCATGGTTAAAATGGCCTTTAAAAAAAAGAGGAGAGGAGAAAAATGAGCCGAGACCAAATGTGAGGCGACAAGAAGAAAATTTCAACATCGTTAACTATTTAAAATACAAAAATTTTTCATTATGTCATCATAATAATCGATTTTTATCGAATTCAAGTTGTTGCGAAACACTGATTTTTCGATTTTTTGCTTGATTTTTTCACGAAAAGAGTGACTTTTCAAGTCGTGACTGGCCATCTCTTCAGTGGCGTAGCCAAGGGGGGCGAAGGGGGTCATGCCCCCCCTTAAGAGTGAAAATTTGAAAGAAAACATGCAAAAATGGACGTTTTTTCGTTGTTTGGACCCATTTTTTCCGAAAATTTTCGCTCTCGCTTCGCTCGAGCAGTAATTTTGCCTTCATTTTCATGAAATCACCACACATTACAATAGATTTCCAGAAAATTACCCCTCATTTCGATTTTTCATGCCTAAAAATCTGGTTTTGCCCCCTCCTTGAGAAAATCCTGGCTACGCCACTGCATCTCTTCATTTTTTTCCAACAATGCCTCAAGTTGTGTTTGTGGGATGTTGTGTGATGTATTTCCAGTCATTACCTTGATGAAATTCAAATTCCCTACAAAATTGGAGCATTCTGATACTTCAAAACGCCGTAACTCAAAAGTTTGAAAAAGTGACTTACCTGGTTCTTTCCGTGGACTCTTCAATCAATGAAAAAATTTTTGGTTCGGTAAAAAACAGTAAGCAACTTTCTATCTTCAACTACCACGCTAATGATAGCAAGCTGAGGCAAAGGATTAGGATGAACCGAAATTGATGAAGCCTCGCAAACCATTAAGACCAACTATAACAAATTCCACTAAATACGTCTTACGTATTTTCAGAACACAAAAGTAAGTAATTTTCCATCTTTAACCACCAGGTTATTCATGATAAAATTGATAACTGATAAGCCAGCCGATCCTCTGACAAGGAGAACTTTTTTCTCGAAGGGGACATCCTTAGGACCAGTTTAAAGCACACTTTCCGAAAAAAAAAGGTTAGTCATATTAACAAAATGGCCGCCGCCATTTTGATTGGCAGGTGACCGAAATCGCAAATTTTGCTTCCCAACATAGACCTTGTACGAAATTTTTTGAACTGGACAAAGCTGAACCGAAAGAGCATGCAAAAATTTATCAACAACTAAAATTTCAAGTGCTGAAGTGCATTTTTCGCTTTTAAGCGTATTTTTGAAAATCAAATTCAAGCCAACGAGAAAAAAATCAAAATTTTACCAGATTGACCTAAAAAGCTGAAATTTAGCATTCGGCCTACTAAATCGATTGGAAACGGATTCAGACCATTTTGAGCAATTCTGGAGCCTCCAGCAGATTTTTGAAACTTGAAATTTCAACAAAATTTCATCAAATGAAGTTGGAAATCCGCAATTCAAATTTCAATAGTTTACTAGAGGCTACAGTAATATCCAAAAAGTTGCTGGGGGCTCCAAAATGACTCAAACCCACCAGCAGTCGACTTGATAGCGTGTTTAAGTTGGAGCGCTGCGTGAATTTCGGATTTACAACTTCATTTGATAAAATTTTGTGGAAATTTCAAGTTTCTAAAATCTGCTAGGTAGAGGCTTCAGAACTGCTCAAAACTGTTTGAAACCATTTCCAATTGATTTGGCAGGTCAGATACAGAGTACATACATGCCAAACTTCGCTTTTTTAGAATCATTCATGATCTCAAAAAACTGTACATTCTGAATTCAATTTACTCTGTAAGTTTATCATTCCTAATTCATTTTACTCCGTAAGTTTATCATTCCAAATTCATTTTACTATTATTTTGATAACTTGATTGTGCCTTATTTACACATTTTCAACTCTCGCTTGATAACTTAAGAATGTTCCTAATTTATTTTTACCCTCATCAGTTTGAGAACCAGATTGTTCTCAATTTATTTTACTCTTACCCTGAGGTATTATTCGATTGTGCTTCATTTATTTTAATTTGTGTTTGAGGTTGTAACTTCATCATTCCTAATTTATATTTTTTACTCTCGTGTTTGATTTTGTATCTCGATTACGATTAGGTACTTAATCTATGTCTGTACATAATTTTACCATTGTTTCGATTATGCAGTCAGATGGTGTATGGTAGGTACATGTTCAATTTTGATTTTTCATCTCAATCGTAATCAACGTCGCTACTGTGCAGTTATTGTTAGCAAGTGTTTTTCGCTTCCGTTTTTAATTATGAAATATTTTGGGTACAGATGGAAAATAGAGAAAAAAGTAAAAATATTGAAACCGTAGATCCCTACTTTCGAAGCTCGAAACGTTTCCTAAGGTCTTTCTCTCCACTTGAGGTGAATATCTCATCGATTCAAGAAGATCGGAAGAGCATAGCCTTCGGCGGAATCTCTCAATATTTCGCTACCGCATTTCATCGTACCTCTGCTGTCAATTTTATTAATAGCATTAATTACACAATTCGTTCGCTTCTGTTTGTGAATCGAATCGCCTAATACAGAGTACTTATATGAGCCTTACTAAGTATGTGGTACTATAATATGGGGAAATGGAAGTACGATGTTGAGAAGACGATGTCATAATCGTGAGACAGAGAGAGACAAGGCCAAATAGTGATTTTAATTTTTCTATTATTTTATTTCTGAAAAGCAATTGTAACAGCGACACGTCACGTAACAGTATAATGCGTAATACGAGGAGAGGAACTTTCTTCTTGGAAGAACTTAGGTGGCGAAGGTATAAGCTCGATGATGATGGCGCCGCAGCATCGGCGATGATTATTTTTGGTGTATCATTTTTACATAACTCGATCGACGATAAGGTAGCTATCTTTATTGCAAGTGATGAGAGAATCGTCACAATCACCATGAACCATGATTGATTACTTTCTTTTGGTCGAGTAGATCGATTGATCGGATCGGATCAAATATCGCGATTGTTACTCTAATAAGCGGTTCTTGCACCATTCAAAGAAGAAAAAGAGATTCGCAAAATATTATAAAGACAGACGTTTGGTTACATTTTGTAGATGACAAAAAAAAAAAAAAATACTACATAGACGTAAGTACACAGAGAGTAGTGCTTAACGGGTACTCGAATTAAAGCACATTTTACAACGATTCCGATGTCAGAATTTGTATTCGAGCTAGAGTATGTACTTTTGTTAGTTGGAGAGCAGATTTACGAGCTTGAAATTCTGCAATATTTGTAAAGTGGCCTTGAATGATTTTTCACTTGACATTATGAGCCTCTCACCCCTCTTTCCACTCCTGGATTATTTCTACCAGCAGAGAAATTTTAGAACTACACAAAAAAAGTTTACTCTCAACTGTTTAAAAATTCAAAGGTCACAATTTGATAAAATTGGGATTAAAAAAATGAAATTTGGTTCGTGGTTTCGAGCCTTTTCAGAGTCTATATAGCAGATTTTTAGATTTTCCTGATTCGAAATAGATAACTTACCTATCTGGGCAGGTACAGAATTTGAATTTTGTTTTTTTTTATGATAATTTTTCCAAAATAAAAAAAGGTCAAAAAAAGTTGCCTAGTGTAATATAGATGTCAAGGCTACTATGTAGATCTAATATCAAAAAGTTGAGATAAAAATGTCAGCTGCCTATCTGGGCTGCGTATCATAGTGCCAATTCGCCGTTGCTCTGAAATTTATACGTACCTACATAATATTAACGTATGTGCAAATTTCTCGAAAATCTGATCTTATAATTTTACGTAATTGATCTATGCTCAGCAGGAATTTCAAAATGTAACGTTAAAAGTTACCTTGCCAGGGGAAGGGAGCCTATTGACCCGGCAACCTAGTCTATACTTTGTATACTGTAAGATGGTCTCTCGACAGGAGGGTATTCTTTTTTTTTCTTTCAACAATACCATCTCTTCTTCGGCGAGATGATTATATGGCGAACGAGTTCGAGTATTTAAAATAATATATTCAAGTGCCCGTTTCATTATGTTCGATATGCATTGTAAGTGAATCATATGTGATTGAAAGTGAATTTATTGTGGTGTTGGTTACGTTCGATTGGTATGGATTGGAGTAAGATTTTGGTAAGTTGAATATACTTTTTTGATTATTTTTTACAAGATGAATTCAGCTTGTATTTTTTTTCAATCGTTAAAGTTTGGTGATTTTCAACAAATTTTCATTTTACTTCTTAATTAAGCGTTTTCTTTTCTTAAATCGAAGTGTAAACGAGTAAATTAATTTTCAGATCTCATCTTTGCTACTCTTTAGCGTAGCTTTCGCTGTAGAAGCAAACAAGGCAACCACATTAAAACCGTTAGCTGCGAGTAACACTGCAGCCAAGCAATCGAGCCCATTGAAAATTTCATCGCCTTCGAAAGATGCTTCAAAACCAAAACCAACGACAAATGGCAAAGTACCAAGTGATGCCAAAGAACCAAAAGGGTTCACATTAACAGGAGATCATCCTCCTGGTGGCATTGCCGGTGGAATATTCACTGGCCAGGGTAATACGTTGGCCCATCACATCGGATACAATTTGTACAATATTGGAAACAAACCGATATTCAACGGATCTCCTTTCGGCAAACCAGGAAAACCAGTTGTTAGTCCTAATCATCTCAAACCAATTAAACCAATTGGAATCAAACCTGGCGGAGGTGCTGCTGCTGTCAAACCTGGCGCAGGTGGCGCTTCTGGAGGAAGTGGAACAGGTGGTGGTCAAGCCAGCGGTGGCGGTCAGGGTCAAGGGAGCGGTTCTGTCACAGCGGGTGGAGGTGGATATGGGAATATTGGAGGTGGCGGATCCGGTAGCGGATCATCTGAAGGTCAAACGTCAGGACAAGGGGGTGAATATGGTAGTGGAGGTGGCCATGGCGGCGGTCATGGCGGTGGACATGGTGGATTAGGAGGAGGTCAAGGTGGCGGTGTAGGAGGTGGTCATGGCGGCGGATTCGGTGGTGGATTTGGAGGCGGTCATGGAGGAGGATTTGGTGGCGGATTCGGAGGTGGACATGGCGGTGGTCATGGTGGAGGCGGAGGTCATGGTGGAGGCGGTGGTCATGGTGGAGGCGGAGGTCATGGAAGTGGCAGTGGGTCTGGTTCTGGATCAGGATCCGGATCTGGTTCAGGTTCTGGTTCATTTGGAGGCGGCGGTTATGGAAGCGGATCAGGAGGTGCCAGCGGATCGGGTTCTGGTGGATTCGGAGGAAGTGGATCAGGATCGGGTTCGGGCAATTTTGGTGGTTCGGGTGGATTTGGTGGAAGTGGATCTGGCTCAGGAGGATTTGGCGGATCTGGTAGTTTTGGTGGTAGTGGTTCAGGTTCTGGAGGATTCGGTGGTAGTGGATCTGGCTCTGGTAGTTGGGGCGGCAGTGGGTCAGGATCTGGAGGATTTGGTGGCAGTGGATCCAGCTCCGGAGGTTTCGGCGGCTCGGGGGGATTCGGAGGTAGTGGCGGCGGTTCAGGTGGTTTCGGTGGAAGCGGCTCAGGCAGTTTTGGAGGAAGTGGAAGTGGTAGCGGCTCTGGAGGATTTGGTGGAAGTGGTTCGGGAGGTTTCGGCGGAAGTGGCTCAGGTGGTTTTGGAGGTAGCGGATCAGGTGGATTTGGAGGTGGCGGTTCTGGTGGTTTTGGAGGTGGCGGTTCCGGAGGATTTGGCGGAAGTGGAGGATTTGGAGGAGGCGCAGGTGGAAGTGGATCGTTCGGAGGTGGCGGCGGAGGTTACGGATCGGGTGGTGGAGGATTTGGAGGTGGCGCTGGTGGTGGATTCCATGGTGGCGGCTATGGAGGCGGCGGCGGCGGATACAGACCTCGACCGACACATATTGGATCACAAGGACATGGAACTGGAGGTGGTGGCGGCCACGGCCAAGCTCAAGGTATGTATTGTACTTGAACTTTTTTCTAACATTTTGCATTAAAGCAAAATCCTAAAATGTGGCCATGATAAATAGACCAAATAGTTTTGTTGGCAGGTCTAGCATAAATTTTTCCACATTATTCAAAGGTGGCCACCTGGTTTGAAATCTTTGCACAATGAAGTTGTCCCGACCGGCAGAAAAAATTTTTAACCGGAGAAAGCTAAATTGAAAGAGCATGCAAGAAGAGATCAGCCAAAATTTCAGAGGTCAAAGTGCAGCTTTCGATTTTTGGTAAATTTTTAAAAATCAGAGGTGGCTCAAAAAATTTTAAAAAAATAAAAATTTTACAGCGTTGACTTAGAAAGTTGTTTGGTATGCTTCCTTTTTTTGACTCTCCACCTACAAGTGAAATATCTCAACTGGTATAAAAATTGTTGAACCGACAAAAAGGAATTGAAAGAAAACCCTAATATAAACCACCAGCCAAAATTTCAGATGCTGAGATTTATTTTTCGATTTTTGGCGAACTTCTTAAACATTTTAATTCAGGCCAAAATTACATATGAAAAAATCAAAATTTCAACAAATCAGCCTTAAAAGCTAAAATTTGGTTTATACCCTATTTTCTACCTGGTGAGTCGATTGGTGACGGTTTCGAGCTGTTTTGGAGCCTACAGCGGATTTTAGGTTTCTCCAGTTCTCGAAAAAACGCTGTGAATTGGGTGAAAGTGAAATTCAAGACCTATAAACTAGAATTTGCCTTCTTTGCGACCCTTTCCATCGATTTAGGCAAGTATGTATTATGAATTTTTTTTGCCAGTTCAAATCCAAAATTTTCTCCAGTGATTGATTTTGAAAAAACATGAAAAAATCATCGTCCGCAAACGCGTATACAAAAAAGACTTAAGTTTGGTTTACACACTATTCTCCACCTGCTGAGTTGATCGGTGACGATTTCGAACCAGTCTGGACCCTTTTTGAGCGTTTTTTTCAAAAACTGGAGAAACTTAAAATCCGCTGGAGACTCTAGAACCATTCGAAACTGTCACCAATCGACTCAGCAGGTCGAAAATAGCGTGTAAACCAAATTTTAGCTTTGTAGGTGAACTTGGTGAAATTTTTTTCTTCATTTTTCAACAGGCCACTTCGGACAAAAAAACTGCAATTTTCAAAAATAAATTTCGCCCACAAATTTCATTTATTTTTTGAACATAAGGTGTTCAAAAGATGCGAAATATTCTCTACTTTCGATTTAAATGATTTTGAAACCAGTAAATGTGATCGGCTTGCCAGGTTGCATTTATCTGGAGAAAATCCCCTGTGGCCACATTTGACCACTTTACTTCATTTCTATTTATTTTTCATCATTTTTTTGTAATCTATTTTCTTCTTCTCCATTTATAGGTAGCTATGGATCGCAACACCAAGGTTCCATTAGCATAAGTGGCGGTGGTAATGGAGGCGGTGGTGGCTCCGTCGGTGGTGGAGCTTCATCATATGGTTAGAATTTGCTCATAGGATTGCTTATATGTGTAAATACCAATATTCTAAGTTCAGAAAGAAACGAATTGGCGGAATTTCTGCCAGATCGATATTTCTAGTTCAGATTTGAACAGAGTGATATAAAAAAAACTTTTCATTTTTTTTTTCCTTTTAAATACCTAGTATTTTAATATATTATTTTGATATTATTTGTAATATTTTTATTTAATTTTTGAATGAATTTTGTTGTGTTGTGTATTAAACTATAAGACTGTTTTTATTTATACCGACAAAATTGTAAATATGGAAATTTAAACGTTGACTTAGATACTTTTTTATCAATGTAAAATTATTTCCGCGTAACTCAATATGGATCAAGTTATCAACAGTAATCAAGCTATCAACTGCGATACATTGTAGGGTGATGAGTGGTGAATACGACCTTGGTTCGCTTTTTAGGAGTGAGTAATTCGTCCAAATGTATCAAATTATACAATGAAATTTATACCAAGATCTTGATACATTAATTTTCGAGCTGTTCCCACTCGTTTATATCAAGTTGGTTGTATTGTATGTAGCTCACGTTTATGTATGAATCATGATATGATATTATTTTCAGATTTAACTGATTTAAATTATGGATATTTCATTGAAAACTATGTGAGAAAGCATTTTCCTAAACACTGTTAAAATGTAGGTATGTAGAATGCACAAAAAAATGCAACATTCGAGAGTACAACATAATAAGAAAATGTAAGTCTATTCTGAACCTGTTATGAGACTTGGTTTTCTTTAGTTTGATGATTACCTACTTATAATACCTACATCGTAAAAATTGCATTATTGAAAGTATGTAGTAAGGTTAATAATATTTTTAATATGTTTTAGTTTATTAATTTGATGAGATTTGATCAGTCGCAGAAAGACTTTGTTAGTAGGGCCAACTTCATTTTTGCCAAGTTTGCTGTGAAATGTTCTTGAAGAAAAAATTTATCCCGGAGGTTTGGAAGGCGGGGGAGAGGGGTTGCAATTACTCCATATATGCCATATGCTGGACTATCTAATTGATGAAGCCTCGGAAAACATCACGAGCAAATTACAGTAAAACGTACATACATACATAGGAGCAGTAAGATTCAATTCCAAAAAATTGAAAAGAAAAAACATTTTTTGAAACTGCGAGTCGATGAGGGTTATTTTTTCGGGAAATCACCCTTTTCTAGAGCTTTCATCAGTACACTCTAGGAGCTAAAGTTTATTCTGATGGGCGACATTTGATCAGAATCTTCAGCCCAGTCTTCCTCTGGTTACATTATTAGCCACAGCTCTCAATTGCTAACCTTGATGTTTAAGTTCTAATCAAACGTTTTTTAAGCATATTTCCTCATCCTATCACAGCACATTTCACAAATGTGTATCTCAATAAAAACCGGATCACTTCAATTAAATACACACTGCTGTGTTTAAATTTAATGCCTTTGGATTATTACTTTGTATACGTTATTTATCCAATATGTCGTCGATTGAGGTAACAATTGAAATAATTTTTGGATATTTTTTATACCTACATGATTTGTGTGTTTTGTTTACATTCGAAGATGTCTTACGTGCCAAAATTGATCAAGCAATTTGATCTGGCGCCTGACGTGGTTTTGAACTCTTTTTTGATTTGCTCATGCATTCTCAGGTATCTTCGAACGTGTAGGGTTATATGTGTTTTAGTATTAGTAATTTGTGTTGTGTGAGATCATTACCTTGGTCTTATCGATTTATCCGAGCTTCAAGAAAACAATAGCGACGATTCTTCGACTGCTACGATTACCGAAGTCAACGATTCGATCGAGAAAGAATTCAGTGAGGTTCAAGAAAAATTGAACCTATCAGGCCCGCGATCCGGCGACGGCAGCTCCCAGGCATGCAATGCCAGCTGCGATTACATTCCATATAACATACAAAGAAGAGAATATTCCCCGCGCTAACAGATTTTACATCGATAATATCCAACCCTGAACGCCGATTTTTTTCAATCCTATAAGTAGGCAACACCAATCCATCTTCGAAGAAAGTATGCACCAGACACGAACTTACTAACATGTAACAATCACGGTGAAAAACTTTTTTCCATCGCTTCAGCTGGCCATATCTACGTGAAAAATCACCGAATATTTCCAACTAACTTAAGCGAGCATTACGAGCTACAGGGGATAGGTAATAGGTATCAGGCTAGGCGAGCTCGCAAGCAGATCTACGTATATAGATAGAGATACATCCGAATAAAATTCGGCTGCGGCTACGACCACGGCGTCTGCCAAGCGGAGAAACCGCAGTCCGCATCTATCGCATCGTATTCTTCGTTAAGTACATTCGAGCCGATAAAACCGCCAGCAAATGGGAAATAGTGTGCCACGTGGTTGCGAACAATTAATTTATTCCAACGAGTTTTCCATAATAATTATCAGACACCGGGCAAGTTATCTGCTGCGAATGCTTTTATATACAGAGAACAGCAACCGCCTGGTGCCTGGTGCCTGAGCAGCCGCGAATACGAGTATACTCGCGAGCTGGATCGCGTTTATAGGCAGCATTTTAGCGCGTTTATCGTTAGTTATTTTAGATGAAAAATAGCTGAGAAGAGCACTCGACGAGAATTAGCTAGAATTCGCAGTTATATTCAATATCGCAGCCGAACCGTATAATCGAAAAAGTTGCTGCCTATGTATAGCAGCACGACGACGACGAGGGGCAAGGGTTTGGCGGTTATATTTTTGTAAACGTAGTATAAATACCTAACTGCGAGAGAGAAAAAAAAATGATGAGGAAAAAACACTCTTCTCTCATCGTCGTCGGCGGTGTACCTATATTTTAATAAACGCCGAATGAGAAAATAGGTAAATTAACTCGATGGGTAGGTAAAAAAACACACCCTTTTCTAGAAAATTGATATAAAATGATTACAACTTAACAACGTTTCTATACTGTATTTCGTTGCATGACCTTTAGGGGGCAACCTCATCCTTTCATTCGTAAGATCACCTAAGCTGGCTTTTCCTTCTCGTTTCACTCGACCTTAGACCCGTCAAAATACCCAACAACGTCACAAAATAAATCCTCTGAAAATAGTTTAACGACGAGTGTAAACGATACATCATTCGTTTGACCTACGCACGCTTCACATACACACGTTTTCTCTTCCCCATACGTCGACGTCGACGTCGTCGTCGTCGTCAGCGTCGCTGTAAATTTGATTTTTCCATTAATTACGTTTATTAATTTACATTTTCGATAATGTGAAATTTATATGTTTTCGGTTGATGAATAATATGTATTTCGTCCTGCTCGTATCCCTTCATCGACATCCAATATTTCTAAGTTTTGTAAAATTACTCGTTTCAGTTCCGCATTTATGTAGGGACTGGAATTTAATGCTCTAAAATTGAACGTACCTACTTTCACGCGAACTGCTACGTATAATAATTAATGATGGAATTATATGTATTTTTCTGCGTAGATTTTCATAATATAAATTCATTCGAATATTTTTCAAATTGGATACAAATGATGGGTAAATAGATACTGCATAGCTGGACGCCCATACGAAAATTACCGATGTTAATTTACATGTTGTAAAAATAAGCTCGTTGTTAATTAATCATTCGCGATTATCGTGAAATAATTTCAACAACATATCATATACAGTCCAGCATTTAAGAATGGAAATAATTGCACCCCCTACCCGGCCAATCCTCTGACAATGAGAACTATTTTCTTGAAGGGGACATCCTAAGGAATATTCTAAAGCAAACTTGCCGAAAACAAGTTGGCCATACTAACAAAATGGCGGTCATTTTGATTGACCGTTTTGAACAGGATTCTGGATTCATCTTTGTAGAATGCAAAGTCTCCGACCAAAAAGAGAAATTTACTTCATTCCTTTTCCATCCCTTCCGTTCCTACCGAAAAACTCTCCCCCTCTTTGGACTTGTGAAATTTTGAATTTTGATCTGAGTCAAACTTGTAATGCATGAACTTTTTAACTTGACTAACGTCATTTATTAAAAACTATGCGAATGGGTAAATTATGCGATTTTTGCGGACGTTGTTTTTTTTGTCTTGTAAAAATTGTGGTCTCAAATAAAAATAAAAATCGACGATCGTTTAGTTTTTAAATTATATTATACAGAAAGCAAACATGTAGTAATAAATCAATATCTAATTTGGTAAACATAAATTTATTATTTGGATTTTAAAATCAAAACGTCCACCTTTACAAGAAGCTCATCCTTGTTCCAGTAGATGTAATTCTTATAGTTCTCACTTAATCCAAAGTCATTGCTCGGAAAAAAATTACTCAACAGCTGACACTCATTTCAACGAAGAAGAGTAAAAAACGTAAGCAAAGAGCCTGTAAACCTGGTGTTGAAGAAAAAAATGAAATTTTTGAAAACCCGATTTAATATATATATGTTTATGTTTTTCACTGTTACTTTGTTGCAAGCATAAGTACCAAATCTATTACTTGTTTAGACGTTTTGATTCCAAATAATATGTAGGTAAGTATACCAAATTAGATGCCGATTTATTACTACATGTTTTCTTTCAGTTTATTATAATTTAAAAACTAAACGATCGTCGATTTTTATTTTTATTTGAGACCAACATTTTTACAAGTTCAAAGTGTACCGTATTCTGGGGTGGCTTTGAAACGGCGAGGTGACTTTGAAAGGTGCTTCACTCGTTACTTAACACCGCCTAGTGACGCTCGTATGAACTAAAAATGTGTTGTGATGGGCTACAGGATGCCCAGAAATATCGAGCACCCCCAAGAAAGTTTTTCATTAAAAATATAGGTTGGCAACGTGAAATAGATGCATATGATTGGTGGAATGTTATCTCTCCAGTCCAACAACCAATCATGTGCTATCATTATTATCATTCACTGTGACCAACCAAAGTATTTCAGTAGAAAACTTTTTTAGGGGTACTCGATATCTCTGGGCACCCTGTATGTGTATTCGGGAGGTTTCAAGCTACACGAGGATACCCCGGATAATGTTTTACGCGAAAGTGATCCTGCATTTTTAACTAACTATAAGTAAGTGAATTTTAGTTGCATTTTTGGTTTTTGCAGAAAATTTTACTCCATTTCAGTCTGGCGAGTGTTTCGAGAATATTAATGTGATCAAGTAAGTACCCATAAATATCAGCCATTCAAACCTTCCACTTTCGAAATAAATAAACTTGTTTATGTACGAAAATGCATTGTTCCCGCTCAAATGACCACTTTAAAATTTGGGGTCACATTGAAAGGCAATTTGAATAATTTTGATAACATTTTTCACATTAAAATTTTGATATAGGTATTTTGTTATTTTCAGATTTTTTATGACAAGATGAGACATTAAAAACGTATACCTGGGGCCAACGTTGATATTTTTTTATGATTTTTGTGACCTTGCTGACCTTTTTGTGACTTTTTATTATAGGAACGGGTTCAATACGTCCTTTGCGATACCTGGAGCCATAAAAAAATTCTGCAACGATGAAGAAGTGTGCATCAATTGTGGTTGAATGTTTTAAAAAATCATTATCGTAATTTAATTATCACAATTTTAATATTTCATGAATTCTCAATTTTTTGAATAAATTTTTCAGCTTTTTTGCCTTTTTTATTCATTTTGTTTACATGGTATTGAATACTCGTAGATTTGATATCCGTTGAAAAAATAGGGGGTTTCAAAGTGCCCCCAAACGCGGGGTGAGTTTGAAAGGGTACATTTTGATCTGCCATTTGGCTCCATATTGAGATGAAAACATTTTTTTGCGGGAATATCAATGTCTCTTCAACGTCTAGAAAGTCTTTTCTGGAATTTTTAATTAAGGGTCATCCAAAAAAATTGAACGAAAAAAACCGTTTTTTTCGTTCAAAGCTACCCCACCGAATACAGTATAGTGTAAACAAACAACAACAGCAATACATGGAGCTAACACTAGTCGAGGACGCCGCATTTAGCATAAGCTGTATTACGGGGTAAATAAAGTGAAAATCTCAAGACAAAAAAAACTTCAGGCCTCAGAGAAGTGAGTATATCTACGAATTAATAAGTAAACCAAAAATACAAGTAAGGCGTGGTTTTTCAATGTTTCATTTTTTTTTTTTCAGAAAAAATTTGAATGTAGCGCCGCTTGGTAACCGCCAACAAAACCAGAATTTTCATGATTCCGTGAAATCCCTATATTTTGAGGTAAGTATGTCCATATATTCTACATGCACCACAATACTTTTATAAGTGACTCGCATGAAAAGCTTGGGTCTTCTACAGATTTTGATAGTGTGAAGGAAAAAAGAACAGAAGATAGCGTAAAAAAAAACCTGCAAGTACAAATACTTTCAAGTCAGTACAACAGCAGTAAGCAATTTTCTATCTTTAACTACCACGATATTGATGGCAAGCTGAGACAAAGGATTTGGATGAACTGAAATTTATGGAGCTTTGCAAATGCAAACTATTAAGGCAAATCATGCAAATACTACATATAATTCGACATCGAATGTACTTGTATTTTCAGAACACAAAAGTAAGCAACTTTCCATCTTTCCATCCACTGAACTAATCAAGATAAGGAACAACATTTTGCGGTCATTTTGATAGAAAGACCAGCTAAAATCACAGATTTTGCTTTCCAATATAGGACTCATGCAAAATTTTCTGAACTGGACAAAGCTAGATCGAAAAGAGCATGCAAAAATTCATCACCAGCCAAAATTTCAAGTGTAAAAGTGTTTTTTTCAATTTTTGGTGAATTTTAGAAAAGAAAACCAAAAATGTACCAACTTGACCTAGAAAGCAAAAATTCAGCATATCCCCCCATTTTCGACCTGCTAAATCGATTGGAAACTGTTTCAAGCCATTTGAACAGTTCTGGAGCGTCCAGCAGATGTCCTCAAAATTTCATCAAATGAATTTGGAAAGCCAAAATTCATTCTGTGCTTAATGAGAAAATTTCAAGCATCAAAAAGTTGCTGCAAGCTCCAGAACTGATCAAAACCTTTTGAAACCATTTCCAATCTATTTGGTAGGTCTAAAATAGGGCATATCTCCAAATTTCCGCTTTCTAAGTCAATTTGGTAAAATTTTGATTTTTTTCTCATTTTTGGTTTCAACTTGATTTTTAAAAATTCACCAAAAATCGAAAGATGCACTTAAGCACTTAAAAAATTATTGTGGCTGGTGATCATTTTTGCACGCTTTTTCGATATAGCTCGCCGTAGCGCCGAATTTCGATCCCAATCTTAATCACCTGATATTAGGACAGCTTTCGAACCCCTGCGAACCACCGTGGTCCTCTACGAATTGGGGCAGTACATCCATGCGCAACAGAATCAAGAAAATGTGGATTCTGCTCAATTCGTTGAGGTCAATCAGTAATGTTTTCTACCTGTAGTGTGTACGTTCGATGTCACACAAAATTCCTAATTAGTGTGCTTCATTTTTTTTTTATTACGTTGATTGTGTTAATTTTAACAACTTCGTCCAATATTTTTTTTCTTAATAACTATGAGTATCGACAAAGTAAAAACATAAGACGAAACAATACCAGGCAGCTCCGCTGCGCTGAACGAGGGTGCGGAACTGCGGACGTACCAGTACGTATATTTCAGCTTAATTACGCAAGAAAGGTTAAATATTTTGGCATGTAGGAAATAAAATTTGTTTAAATTGCAGTTACAATTAATGAGCAACTGCAGCTCAAGTCGAATGTAGTCCCCCAGCATCCTCACGGCGCAGTACCACATCGGTATGTAGAGATGCAGGTGCGGCGTGAGATGTTTGAGATTGCCACTGAGACAGATGACGATTTGCGGGAAGCGTTCAGTAGAATTGTGGATCGATAAGCTAATTAATTCGATCATATCCTCGACATTATTCCTCACGCCAGCGTACACTAACACGTGTTTTTTTCTTAGATACCCAAGGGCGCTGACGGCGCGTATAGAATTTACGGATATTCAAAGAACCTTGCAAAGGAGGAGAGAACTGTGACCTCGGCTGACTTGTCAATCAAAATGGCAACCCATTTTTTTTAGTAGGGATACTTTTAATTTTTTTCTGAAAAAATATGTATTTTTTAAAAAAATTTATTCATTTTCATCATACCAGACGTTGATGAAACTGAAATGATTCACCAAAAGTTTTATTTTCAATAAACCGGATCAAGAATTGGATGTTAGTATTGACGAAGTATGTACATTCAAGTTTGCCAAATGTTGCTATGAGATATGAAAACAAATTCAGTGCAAAAGTGAATTTTTCTGGGTTATCAAATACCACATAGGTATGAAATTCACCCTTCGGAGTTTGATTACAAGTACATAATTGAAAATAATATTCGCCAATTACATATATCCGATGAGTATGCATGCTTAAGGCGCATACAAAAGCTGTATCGCCACAATGTAAGATTGCTGCTGGTGGTTTGATCATTCGCTCGATTTTATACTAATTCCTGCGAATGAACAAGATGTGATAATGGATATCAACAAAACCATATGGATATTAATTTTCGGGATACTGAGTCAAGTTCAGCGATTAACTATATAGTGATTCATAAAAAGACTTCGAAATTGGCACAACACAAAATGACTGATCTGAAAAGATTATTGAATGACACGTTAAGTGAAGTGCATACTGATCTTGATCAGATCGCCTTCCATGAAAACCAGATGCTGGATTTTTCGAAAGAGGAGTTTTGTGATTTTCAGTATTTTCACCCAAGGTTATTTTTGGTAGAATTTCAGTGAACTATGTAGTTTATATGCAAATTAGTACCCAAGATAACTACCTACTCATGCCTAATATTATACTTTATGTGTTTTATTTCATTTTTAACAATTCGAATAATTTTACTATTTTCAATGATTCTTTTTTAAATTTTAATTTCATATAACTAGGCCATGTGCAGAAGCTTTTTAGTTTCAAATAAATTAAGTACTTAAGATTTGTGATTTTTACCTGTGATGGCTAATTTTAGTGTTTTATTTTCAACTACTTATTTCAATTAATTCCACATTCAATTCTTTTCGCAGTTGATGTAATGACGTGTAGATAATAATCTCGACATTTTTTCAAATTGTGTGGTTTTAAAACCACAACTGAAATTTTATGTTTTTCAGTGGTTTGAAATGGATGATAGGCCGAATGACTTCGATTTTATGTGAGTATCAGAATTGGATTATTAAAGCAAAAATACTTTATCGTAATTCTGTGTTTTTTGTCAACAGATTTAGCTGGGTGAAATTCGATACCCCAGTTATAATTTATTTAGGAAAAGGCTACGCTTATGTACCGGTTTATACGGATTATTGGGATCATGAAAACAAGATGGTATCGTGGTACGCTCTCATGTACATTTGGACGAAATGCGGCCAATATGGTATCGGGATGCAGCTAATGTGATACACGATCGAAACAAATACTACTATCGAGATTTAAGTTTCCGATATGATCTCTCGCAGTAGGTATTCATCAAGGGATATATTTGTAAATATATTAATTATGTAATTTATTATTACAAAGTATTATTACTAAAATATCATTTGAATGCTACTTTGTTTACATTGTTTAGGTGTTCGACGCCAAAGGTACCGATAGAGGGTTAGTAAAGGCTGATAAGGATAACAACAATGGCAGGTTAGAGGATGTTTTGCGCCAATTGCATGAAAACTGCCTCTACCATGGAGTACCTATGTACGTGATTGAAAATTGTTATGTGTTTGTTCGAGATCTGTTCGCCCGGTGGAGGTTGGAAGATATTTTGGTACCAATTCCTAATGTACCGAACAGATGGGTAAATTACAAAAACATATAGCAATATATTATCAATTCTCAAACTAGCTTCTAACATATTTTAATAATAATTCACAGCCAACTTCAGTTACAGACCCACCAAGGCAACGTGCTCCATTGAGAGTAAGTTTGATTTTATAGTACCTACTTACTTATAGTAATGATTGTAAAAGTAAACTCTTCAGTATTATGACAAATTGAATTAATTTGATTCAAAAATGAAAATTTTTAATTTTTTGAAAGGAAAGTCTTCGAAAATTGCAGTACTGGTTTCTTCGGATAGGAACCAGCACCTAAAACTGATTTCAAATTGGGACACATGTATTAGGAATAAAATTTACGTCGTTATTTACTGTTACCTATATAATATACATTATACATTATAAATACCCATATGTACATTACACATAACATTTTACATACGATTGAAAGTCTCATTAAATATTGATACGTGATTATCAATTAATTTATATAATTTCTTCATAATACTGTATGGTATTCATTTAATTTCATAATGAAATTCCTCGTATGTTAAAGATTTCTTTTTCTTTTCAGGAAAATTTTCGACACGTTTTTGAAAGGGCTGCTGAAATTCAACAGCGAAATGCAACTCTACCGGCACTCCAACCTGTTCCACAGCAACCGCTTGGCCAACAGTTGAACGTTTTAGAGGCATACGCCAGACACAATGCTAGAGTGGTAAACATTTTTATTAAAATGATGAACTAATAATTTAATTTCATCTATTGTTTTTATGATATGAAGATTATCTTTTAAATTCGTAATAAATATGTTATATTTGTAAATAGGAACAAATTAATGCTCAACGAGCGAACGAGATTATGGCCCAAGAACAGGTTGTCGGTGAAGTTGTTCATGGTGTAAACGATCAGCCTATACAAATAATCGAACAAGAACCTGTGCAAGATGAATTGGTACAAGATGAACCGATGCAAGAAGATCGAATGCAAGAAGATCCGATCCAAGAAGAGGTATTAAATAACGATAATGCAGGCCAAATTTTAGAAATTCAATCTTCTCTACAACAAGTGATCAACACGACTCATGGCAGCGTGGAACGCGAGGTGATTATAAATATATTGTTTGAAAACGTTTCCCAGCTGTTTCAGAAGTGGCTCCCAGATGTGAAATTTCACAATAAGTAGGTAATATTGTGTAATTCAACACAAAATGTGGTAAAATTTAGTAAAATTCAACAATAATTACATTGTAAAATTTTAAAATATTCTATATTGTGTGTTATGATGGTATTATTCTCTATGGGAGCCACTTCTGACACATTTTATATTTTATTTTTACAATACTTCAATATGCTGGATCGACTGAAACCGTTTTCAATCAGTTTTGGCCCTCTAGTACCTAACATTCTGGTACATATCACATAATTCCAGCCCCCCCCCCAAAGGTTAAAAAATCTACCCCATTAGGCTGAGAAAAGCGCTTTCAAAAAAATGCAAACTGTTCCCAAACAAAAGCTACCCAATCTCGCACCGTAGTTAGAACAGTTCTTCCATCTGCACGCTGCGATGCACCTCGAGTAGGCGAAATAATACTTTTTCTCACCCGCTTGTGCTTTCTCAAAAGCACACAGAGAATCGGCTTTGTTGAGGCGTTATAGATTATACACAACAACCCTATCAAAAGCTGCGATTAAACTTCTTACAGTTAATTTTGTTATCTTGTGAAACCGTTTAAGAAAATCAACACAGTTAATTAAACAATTTATAGAGTGTATCTTGCAGAATTACTAATCTGTAATATGACGACGACGACGAGCGAGCGAAGACGTAGTCATCGTGAAAATTATACTACGCCGACGTCGCCTCGCTCGCCTTCTATCCTCATCTACTCCTCTATCGTTTAAAGAGTTTCTTCTCTGAAATCTATGCGGTTGTATGTACTTTGTACAGAACTAACAAGTAAGCGTAGCTGTTACACCACGAATCTACATCAAATGCTTGGAATGCACCTGATGGGGACTTTTTGAAGTTTTCGGCTTGCATTTGAGACTTGATGTGGGAACAGAACCCTACTGATTTTTGAGAAAAATATTAGTTCAGTGGTTCTCCATGAATTTTTAGAAAAGGCGAAGTATTTCGAATATAGCGCAATTTGCCATCTAAAAATGGTTGAAGAATTAGCAGAAATACGTGATCTCAGTAATTCGATTGTCTTGTTTCCCACGTCTAAGTATGACCTTTTCGACAAAGTCCAAAAATCTAGTGAAGTGCCAATTGAGAGCGAGACACACCATGCTGATGTAACGTTAACCGCCGGAGATCCGGCACATTATGATTTTCTTGTTTTAGATCAGGCAATGAACAGCGAGCTGGAGAAATTGGAATCTCGTAACGTACGAGCGGCTAGCTATGAACAAGAGGATATCGAAATGACCTAAGAAGAGGATTTATTTACAAAAATATTGGCGCGGGCGTATCGATCCTAACTGTCTTCTAAATCCTTCGAAGTTACATGTCTGCAAACAACGTTTTCAAAAAAGATCAGAATGGTACTGAATTTTTCAAACATGTATTCAAACCATTACGAAGTAGAAACCTATTCTGAGCATTAGCTTCCTGTCTTTTCAGAGCGTATTCTGCCCAAGTGCCCATACTCGTTGCGAATCGATGAATTCCGACTCCAAAGGTAGTATGTATTAAACCTTTTTAGAAGATTTTAACACAGTTCTACGTACGTACACTGTCTACTCAACAGTCAATTTTCACTGCTAAGCAGTCACGATATTTTGCCTTTTTAAAAGCAGTAGTTTTTTCTACTGCAAAACAGTGAAAAACTACTGCTTTCAAGAAGACAAAATGTCGTGACTGCTAAGCAGTGAAAATTGACTGTTTCAAATTTAGAGAGTAGACATCATATCGGATGGAGACAAAACACGAGATGAAGCCAAAAAACGCATCAACGAACTAGGAAACGAAAACACGTTCCCAAAACCCGCTCTTCCGAACGATAATGATGAAGTTGTTGAAACTTCAAAATAAGATGATCACAGTTCAGCATTTAAGTATGAAAGTATGCTATTTATGTTACCGGTGAAGTAACATCAAAAATATTATCAGATTTAACCGCTACTGAACGAAGAAAGCTCAATTTCAACAAATTTTCTCGAAAAGCATAATATGGGTCTCTTCTTGAATTACCCTCTTTCAAGGAATACTTCGAAAATAGAAGTGTTTTTAGAATTGCGCAACAAAGCTCTTATCTATTTTGGTAAGAAACCAACAGCTGAAACTTGGTCAGGAGTTGGTTGCAGCTACTCCCCCCTGGTAGTGCGACAAAATGAATTTAAAAATTTAAAAATAAATAAATGAAAATCTTTTTTTTTTTTTTTGGTTTAACTCGTTTGACAAAGGCTTTCGCTGACAGAATTTTGCCCCCTGGATAATCATGGAACACAGTACAGCACATCTCCATTTTTATTAAACGCTCAGTTTATACTGAGAAAGAAATTGAAGAAACATAAATGATATTGCAGCCGCGGCCAAAATTCAACAAAAATATTATTATATTTAACCGCTACGTCAAATTTTGTGTCATATTTCGGACCGATTTCCGACAAGATTTCTATGACATTGACTTGATCAAAAATTCTTTCTTAGCGGTCTAGATTTTAACCTTCGCAAATATAATGGAAAATGTGCATTTTCAAGAAATATGTACACAATTGAGAATGACTTTATCACTCATTCTGAAAAGAAAGGTCCAACATCCCACCTTTGGCTGAAGGACATTAACATGGTCATTGGTCAACCTAGCAAAATATTACATCGAATCTGAACGTGCAGGAAATTAGTCACTGCACATTGCATGCATTCATTAATTAATTCTTTAAAAATATCGAAAACGTCGAGTAAACTCGACTCCTTGGAACTTGAATTAAATCTTTGGAGGTTCTATAGGTTTCCACATTGGTAAAACCAATTGCTTTGAAGAGTGTAATAGGATGCCCTGCCCAATTGACCAAATCACAAAAAAGTTAAGCTTTCAAAGTGAAATCATTTTGGAAAATGAAAGTTTTGAAAAAGCTCAAATTCTTTAATTTCCAACAAAACAAATAAGTACATACAAATTGGAAATTTTTTTCAAAATTTATTCAACAACATGAGTAAGACGTAAGTCAAAAGCACTTTTTGAAAATTTTGGTAAAAAATTATGCAATAAGAAAAAGAATTGTAATAACGATGGTAAAAAAGGTCGTCTGGCAGTTCCCAAGTTGGGCAAAAATGAAAACTTGGTGAAAGAAATGCCTTGGACGAAAAAATGAAAAAAAAAATTTTAGACCGAAAAGAGAGGATTTTTTTTAATTTTTTCAATTTTTTGGTCAAAGGCATTTCTTTTTGCTCAACTTGTGACCTGCCAGACGACCTTTTTTACTATCGTTATTGCGACTTTTCTCTTTATTACCTAATTATTCTTCTAAAATATTTTTAAAAAGTGATTTTGGTTAATGTTTTTTTTACTCGTGTTGTTTAATTATTCTTGAAAAAATTTCCAATTTATATTCATTTGTTTTTTTGAAAATGAAGGATTTGAGATTTTTCAAAACTTTCATTTTCCAACATGATTTTTCTTTGAAAGCTCGACATTTTTGTGATCAATTGAGCAGGATACCCTATTACACCCTTTTAAGCAATTGAAGCATAGGTACGTTTCCAAAACGCACTAAGTCCATTTTCAAAGATTCTGAAGTTGCAAGGCTATCTAGCATGAAGTTGCGGCCCAAAATGGATGATTTTTTGATATGTTGTGCCCAAGGGTCTTGGCTACAACATATCAAAAAATCAGCCAATTTGGGTTATTTCTTCGTTTCCAAATTGTACTAAGTACCATGAATTTCTTATCAATATTTTTTTGGACTTAGTGCGTTTTGGAAACGTATCCTTCAATTTGTTTCCTCAACAGGGGAACCTAGTTTCTTAATAATTTTTGTCGAAAAATAAACTTTTTTTCAATGATTTAAAAGTTTTTGTTGCGCGTTTAAATATTATAATTTTTTCACTACATTTTCGATCAAGTTCACTACGTCTTTTCCACTACTTTCACAGCCCACTTTTAAAACCATTACTTTTTCACTACCTGTTAGATGGGTTGTCATAATATTACTCAATTTTCAAGAATGTGCAAAAAATGGCCAACGTTTGGTACGCCCGCATTTCAAAATATTCCCTATAAAATATTACAGAGATGATAACTTTCAAAATTTATGCGTAATTCTCGCGCAATTTTTGAACATGAAATATTTTCAAAGTTTGAAAGTCACTCAAAAATACGAATTTACAAAAATTTCCATTTGCTCAGCAGAACCCTAAAAGTTGATTCAGTCTTGAAATTTCAGTTCGTGGTCGGCGGTATCTACTTTTACGTAGTTTTCGCACCAAAATGCGAAGATGCATATGCATGGAACCCACATGCATATGCACAGCAGTTCTTTTTATAGGTAGCAGCAACAAAGTATTCGCTACGATGTAAAAATTACAAATTATTTGTTGGAAATTTATTTAAATGTCAACTGCCAAGGATGAATGTTCTGCGGGAGCGTAGTCAGGGGTCCCTAGAATACGTACGACCTATATACGTATAATTGCATTTCGCGATATGGTGCAACATGGTGGTAGAGTGCGATCCGGGGTCCGAGGTCCGAGGTCCGGTGTCTGCAGTAGATTACTCGGCACGGTTACGGGGATACAACATTGTGTGGCGGATGAGTGGAAATTTTTTTTCTATTTTGGCAAATTAGGTGATATGATAGAAACATTTTTAATCGACTGGTGCGGCGTGCGGGTGCTCGTGTCGTGAAATCATTTGGAACGAATTCAATAACGTTGTAAGCGGCAAGCGCGGAATTTCACGTGTTGGTACACGACGATTAATACGTAATTTCACGCTGTAAGAATGATGATAAAAATTATATTTTGTTCTTCTCTTTCTAAGCTAGAACATCTCCTACAATTCGGAAGATACCATAAAGGTGAGATAACCATAGCGATCGTGTAGGAAATTCAATTTCCTCCAAAAAGGTCCTCTGCAATAATATCGGTTATCTTCAAAATTGCAAGTCATATTCTTCTTCTCTTTTTCAAATGAGAATAACTCCTTCAATTTTGAACATTCTCAAATACGCTTAGGACTTTTTTGTGAAACATAAATTTTCTACAAAAAAAAAGATCAGAAATGTTCAAAACAGAAACGCTTGATGGAAAATTTTTCGGCGGATGCTCAAAGGACAAGTTCATTAGTTTTGTGTAGTTTGGACGATGGACAGACAGACGGCCACAGATTCGCAATGTAAAATATTCTATTTTAAATTTAAAAACGTCGCAGTTGCCGCGCGACTCGCGGACCTTCCCTTTCGCCTTCGCTTTGGCATTTGCGTCTGCCAGCGGTTATACATACGACTCGATGATGATGATGATGGTCGCTGAAGACGAGCACCGGTGGCCGTCGCCTGTCACACGTCATCGAATTTATAGCTGTAAAAACGTGGTTAGGGTCGTGGTCTATGCGAAGTAAGAATGCACTCGTAAATCTGGTAGACGCGATCGTGATATTCATTAGCACTTGGTTCGTTGTCGGTGGTCAGTCGTTCTGTTCTCTATTCGTTGGCCTTTTTCTTTGCGAGCGACGTTTTCGCCGCAGAAATTTATACTCGTACTCGTATTAGCCAAGTACATATCTACCTATCTTTGGAATATCGCGATCGCGCTCCTGCTTTTCTATCGTCCGATTGATTGATTTTTTAACGCGCATACACGTGCTACCTAGACCTACCGTACCGGTCTTTTTCCTTGTGCTGTGCAGTGTGCAGAATCCACCGGATCTTACATCCACGACGTGTCGTTTTTTACGCGCCTATTTTAAAATTTTCATTCTCCGACTACTGTCGCTGTAAATGGCGTCAACGCTTAAAGTCGTCAGTCCGAATGTCGAATACACGGACGGGTACATCGTTTCCAATTACAAGTATTTCATCACGGATGTTAAAAAAGAAAATGACCAACTACTAGTAAGCCACGCTTTTTACTTACTATACACCTATCTACAACTACGTACATATACTTACCTCGGATGAGAAAATCACGTTATGAAATTTTAAGCCCTCTCGGTGAAAAATAAGTGGTACCGGTGAGCCCCCCATTTTACAAAATATAAAAAAATCGAAGCATCAGACAAAATTTTAGAAATTGTGAAATAATTCGAACACCTCAATCAAGTCCCTACTTGGATAAACTCAACTTATATACCAATTTCAGTTTCCTTTTTCCATTCAATGACTAACTAGTGGATTAGAGGGGAGAGTTGTTTATTTATATGTATGTACTTACTTATTTGTGGAAAAAATATTTTTCAACGCCCTAAAGTTGTCGGCTTTTACTCGTATGAGAAAAATTTCTCCAAACAAGTCGTGCTAGGAAGCAACTCCCCCCTCCCCACACCCAGTTCTCAAAATATGTGACGCGGAATACGAAAAGGTTACCCAGACCAAAAAATGGATTTTTTTTTCATTTGCTAATTTCATGTAAAATTGACAGTAGAACACTTAAAACGCATTTTTATCGAAAACTACTTTTTTGATTTTTTTGCTTGGGGTAACCTTTTCGTATGCCGCGTCACATATAATAGAAATTCGAAAAAATTACTACTTTCTAATCCTTAGATTTGGTCCATTTTCATTTAAAAAAAACACTGTCAATAATACTTTCGACCTCTCCCCATGATAAAAAAGTGAGTCATCTTCCTCAAAAAATAAAAAAATAGAAACAATATTCTCGTCTTTTTTTTCAATAAATTTTAATCCTTGGATTAGGTCGATCGTCGTCAGAAAAGCACAACATATTTCATGTTTTCAATTTATGTACCACTATCCCTTTGAAAGCTTGGAAAAAGTTTGACGAATTCCTAATTAAGTACGTCACACGTTTCGATCTTGGAAAAAATTTCGATGAAATCACGATATCATGGCAGGCTTTTAAAAACTTGTAATGAACAATTTTCGACATTTTGACTCGGAGTAAATTGAAGTGAATTCACGTTTAGATCTCAAGTGATGACTTTCAAGAGTTTATAATAAAATGATGTCAAATCACACATGACTTATTGACATTCTGGCATCTTGTAATGTTAGGTAAGACTTTTGAAGACTTGGAAAAATCCGTTTAAAAAATCCTTATCAATGAGATTTCATTTTCAGGTTCAAAGCAAAAAACATATTGATGACTTGAAACTTTCTTCATAGAGGAGACATGACTCCATTTTTTAAAAAAATTTTCAAACTTCAGAAGGGTCTCTACTCTCTAAATTTGAAACAGTCAATTTCACTGCTTAGCAGTCACGACATTTTGCCTTTTTAAAGCAGTAGTTTTTTTCACTGTTTTGCAGTAAAAAAAACTACTGCTTTAAAAAGGCAAAATGTCGTGACTGCTTTAAATTTAGAGAGTATGTAGGTGTGCAAGATTGTTTGAGGGATTGAGGAAATCTCAAAAAAGAATTATCTATGTAGAAACCACGGTTGCTACAGAAATTTGTTGACCGAAAATCACTACCTTTTCATCAATTTTCAAAAAAAAAATCACTACCTTCCAAAATATTTCAACAACACCCCCCCCCCGCCCCACCATCAATTTTTCATTCGTTCTTTTTTTGGACTTTGCAATTTTTCACATACAAGTACCTATATACCTATTTGTTTTTGAAATCAATTCAATGATTATATAAAACAATCGGTATACATTATTATTCAATTTATTACAATTTCGCATATGAAGAGTGATATTCCAAAACTCGCTTTGTCCATTTTCACAACTTTTCAGGAGAGAGGAAAAACAGTTTCCCTTTAAACGGGTAAATTGGCTTATTAGGTGAGTTTAGCACTTTATTTGAGTGGATTTATGATGTAGGAGTGTAGGTATACTAGGGTGACCCTTAAAATGCAAAAGTAAATATTTTTTCGGTCTGACCCCCTAAATTTTTTAATTATATCATAAAATTCTCGAATACAAAATTTTAGCCCATTTGGAGGTCATTAACCCGTGCCGAATTGGACTAGATGTTTAAATGGGATTTAACATAGGTTTTTAAGTGAAAATTGCATTTAAATTCCTCTTAGGCGCCTAAAAAATAATTCTGAGGGTTTTTTACAAGAAAATGCTACAAAAGCATGTCAAAGACCATATAAAACAATAACAGGTTCATGGGGACCCCCCTACCCTTCCTTCCCACCCTGGAAATATAGGGGAAAATTCAATATTTCCAGGGTGGGAAGGAAGGGTAGGGGGTCCCCATGAACCTGTTATTGTTTTATATGGTCTTTGACATGCTTTTGTAGCATTTTCTTTGAAAAAACCCTCGGAATTATTTTTTAGGCGCCTAAGAGGAATTTGAATGCAATTTTCACTTAAAAACCTATGTTAAATCCCATTTAAACATTCTAGGCCAAGTCGGCACGGGTTAATGACCTCCAAATGGGCTAAAATTTTGTATTCGAGAATTTTATGACATAATTAAAAAATTTAGGGGGTCAGACCGAAAAAATATTTACTTTTGCATTTTAAGGGTCACCCTAAGGTATACACTTCATCCACTAAATACTGCTGAAAAAAATTTCAATAAAAATGGACAAAGCGCGTTTTGGAACATTATTTTTTTTTAAATTTTTAGTGAATTGGCTATTTAGGTGAGTTCAACACCTCATTTTGGTAGGTTGATGATGTAGGAATGTGAGTTAATACTTCATCTACGAGGTACCACTGAAAACCCAACTTTGATAAAAATGGACAAAGCGAGTTTTGGAATATCACTCTTCATATTCATATGCACGCATTAAAAATACATAAGGCGAGAGGGAAGAAACAGAATTTTCGAGAGTAAAATTTTTTCAAATACGAAAGATGGAGGATTTTTTTCCATTTTTAGCAATGATTTTTATAATTTTCATGTTTAGAAAATCGGATATTCCATTTTTCTCCATTTTTCACGTCCGGTATCTTTCAATCAGAATTTTCACTGAGACCAATGCCATTTGGAGGTTCAATAAAGGTTTTCTCTTGAAAAGGGGGTTATGTAGAACAATTATAATGTGGAAATGAGATATTTTCAAGAAATTTTCCCTGATTTTGATTTATTCTCATTTTGTTGTTTTTTTTCAGCTTTGAAGGGCTCTTTACAGGGTGTCCACTCATTTCTGGAAATGATTTTCCCTGACTTTTCCAGGTTTTCCAGACCAATTTTTCCATTTTTCCAGACCATTTTTTCTCTATTTTCTATGCTCACCCCGTTATTTAATTTCTTTAAAAAAATGGGGGGGGGGGGGTAATTTTTTCATAAGCTTCTCTTCGAACTGGATACTTCTTCGGATATAAAAAACAGCTCAACTTTGATTATTAACTTTTCTAATTAAAAATAAATAAAACATGCATCAAGTTTGGCCAATTGATAAAATACCTATGCATTCATATAACTTAAGAAATTTTTTTTTTTTTTTTTTTGATTTTTAAAGACCTCAAAATGTGAAATTTGTTCAATTCAAAATGAGAGACAAATTGGCCCGAGCGAAGCGAGGGCGAGAACTTTCGAAAATTTCATTTCAAGATGCCTGAAAACGAGTTTTTTTTTAATGCGAAGAGTGTTTATTTTTTGGTTTTTTAAATTTTAATATTGGAATGGATGTTTTTTTGAAGGAAGTTTACTCTTGAAAAAGAAAATAGAACAGGCTTGAGCGAAGCGAGGGCGGAAGCTTCTGAGAATTTCAGTTTCGAGAGTCATAAAAACGAGGTTTTTTAATGTGAGGACGAGTAGCTTTTTTTGGCTTCTAAAATTTTAGAATAAGTATTTGAATTATGATTGGTTTTTTTAGTGAGGACGAGTAGCTTTTTTTTGGCTTTTAAAATTTTAGAATATTTGAATTATGTTTTTTTTTTTGAAGGAAGTTGATTTTGAAAAATAAAACAGAACAGGCCCAAACGAGGGCGAAAGCTCTTGTAAATTTGTATGTATTTCGAGATGCTTAAGAACGATGTTTTTTTTTTTGTGAGGAGTTATTCATTTTTTGGCATAAAAACTTGATTTTTATAATCTAGAAATTTTCATGTTGTCTTTGAAAAAGAAAAGAAGCCCGAGCGAAGCGAGGGCAAAAGCTTTTGAAAATTTGCGTTTCGAGAAGTGAAAAACAGTGTTTTTCTTTCATCACAGGTCCTTATTCAGAATTTTCAATTGATCGTTTTTTCAAAATTCCAGGGATTTTGCGTGAAAATTACGAAATTCCCTGACTTTTCCCTGACTTTTCCAGACCGACCAAATTCCCTGACTTTTCCAGGTTTTCCAGGTTTTCCAGACCTGTGGACACCCTGCTTTACTAGTGGGCCAATATGGTTTGAAAGTCCGAGGAAAATTTTCTCTCGAAAAGGGGATCTATAAGAAAAATTCTGACGCACAAATGAAAAATTTTCATAAATCGAACTTTTGATTTTTTTTTCAACGGAAAAACAGTCAACTGATGGATGAGGGGGGAGGGGTGAGGGAGGTGAAAAATTACAACTTCGCACAATAAGGTACACCCTATACTATGTACCCTTAGCTACAAGGCGATGTCCAATGCGAATTTAGGTAATTGCGAAATGTGCACCTACGAGTAAAATTAAGATTCGCGAGCGTACGTGTTTCAGGTAATTCCCAGAGAAATTGCGCTAACGATTAAAACCGAAATCAAAGTACCGAAGCTTGGTGTGATGATGGTCGGATGGGGTGGTAATAATGGTACCACCGTCACCGCTGCCCTACTAGCCAACAAACTGAATTTATCGTGGCCGACGAAAACTGGACTCAAAACTGCCAACTGGTACGTTTCATATTTGAGTATCCATACTCGTATTTGCATTTTGTATTTGGTATTTTTCAAACGTAGCGACGGTCTACACTCAACCTACGCATATACAGCGTGCTCGGTAATACTCGTGGGTCTAGGTACCATCGAGCACTCCGAAAAAAAAAACTTTTTGTTGAAAACACACAGCGATGCATGCGATGATCGAGGTGGAATATTATCACATCAGGCCCAGGCCCAATCCAACAACTAATCGTGTTTTCTCATCCCACCATTACTTTTACTTCTGCTCTGCACTGTGAGTGTGACCCAACCAACTCAGATACTTGAGACAACATTTTTTTTCGAGGGTGCTCGCTGCTCCATATTACAGTGCACGCTGTATCAACCTACCTAGTACCTATACATAGGTACATCTGCTGTAAATACCTAAGTACGTGTATTTTCTTTCTTTTTTCTGGTGGTCCTGCTACGACCATCTGTCTTTGCGCACATTCGTACCCGCACTCACGGCTCACGGCTGCGGCTAATTGTAGTCGTTGTTGCTGCAGGGCTTTGACGACAAAACAATAAACAAGTAATTAGCGCGTGTCGTAGAATATCAACGTAGAATGTAGATTTTACCTACGTTATACATTGTACATAGAGAGATATAGCTCGTTGTACGAATACCTACGTACAATGCGAAGGGAAATCGCAGCCGAGGTGGACGTTTGTTTTTTAGCCATCGACGACGATGAGGCGTAAGATAGATTTTTAATTTTTTTAAATGGCAATTTCACCCCGGCCGCGTCTTCCAGCTTAGACTTACTACCTAGTACCTATTAATGCCAATTCCAAGGCGACTCATTAACCGATGAGAGTCAGTCAACGTGTACAAAGTGGCTACCTATTAATAACCTACACATCATGCCTGTCTGTATAAATAGCTATATTTATGAACTGTTGTTGATTGGTGGTTTAGGTTCGGATCTATCACGCAATGTTCGACCATTAAGCTAGGTATGGATGAGCAAGGTAAAGATTTCTATTTCCCGCTATCATCCCTGTTTCCCATGGTGAATCCTAACGACATAATCGTCGACGGCTGGGACATATCGTCTGCTGATTTGGCCACTGCTATGCAACGTGCTGCAGTTTTGGACTATAATTTACAGCAACAATTAATCCCGCTGATGAAAGATATGAAACCGAAACCTTCTATTTATTGGCCAGATTTTATCGCAGCCAATCAGGTAAGTGTACGCCTTCGCTCTACCATTGCCTACCTGCCTAAATACCTACCTACCTACCTACAGGGTGCCCAGAAATATCGAGCACCCCTAAAAAAGTTTTCTACTAAAATACTTTGGTTGGTCACAGTGAATGATAATAATGATAGCACATGATTGGTTGTTGGACTGGAGAGATAACATTCCACCAATCATATGCATCTATTTCACGTTGCCAACCTATATTTTTAATGAAAAACTTTCTTGGGGGTGCTCGATATTTCTGGGCATCCTGTACCCCGCAGTTTCACAGGGTGTACCCAATTTTAAACGCACAGATAGGTAGCTAGCTATACATGCAGCTAATTTATGTATTTACGCGTAGTTAGAGGTACTGAGATGAGCAACTACAGGCCACAGGGTGTCCATTATTTTTGGCAAGTCATTTTCCCTGACTTTTCCACGTTTTCCGACAATTTTTTCCAAGAAGTTGTCCGGGGGAGGGGGGTAACTTTTTCATACGTTTCTCTTCAAACTGGATAACTACTTCTTCGAATATAAAAAACAACTAAACTTTGATTAATAACACTTTTTTAATTAAAAAAAAATTTCATTATGCAAGAAACTCTTACAACTTGAGAAAGGCTTCATTCAGTGTCACATTTTTTCAAAATTCCAGGGATTTTGCGTGAAAATTTCGAAATTTCCTGACTTTTACCGATTTTTCAGAGAATGGACACCCTGAAATAAGATTAAGACGTGCACCTATTTCGTAATAATATGCACGTACTCGTATTTTAGGCCGAAAGAGCGGACAACGTCATCAAAACGTCGAGTAAGAAAGAAGCTCTGGAAATTCTGCGAAAAGATATGCGCGATTTCAAAGCAAAACATAATCTGGACAAAGTGGTCATCATGTGGACCGCCAATACCGAAAGATTCAGCGAAATTCACGTCGGTAAAAACGACACCGCCGAAAACTTGCTGAAAGCCATCGATGAAAACTTCGCAGAAATTTCGCCATCCACCTTGTTCGCAGTTGCCTCGATCTTGGAAAATGTGAGAATTTCACCTAAACGTGCTCATTGAGTAATACATACTCGTACATATTACATACCATACCTCCATACCTTATCATTGCTAATATGTACCTAGCTGCTTATAGTGCATTTACGTCAACGGATCGCCGCAAAATACCTTCGTACCGGGATGCATTGAACTGGCAGAAAAACACAAAGCGTTCATCGCAGGCGATGATTTTAAATCCGGACAAACGAAATTGAAATCAGTGCTCGTTGATTTTCTAGTATCGGCCGGAATTAAACCAGTTTCCATAGTCAGTTATAATCATTTGGGCAATAACGATGGCAGAAATTTGTCTGCTCCGCAACAATTTAAATCCAAAGAGGTCAGGTAGTGCACCTAGTATTCGATTTTTTCGACTTGCTCTTATACTGCGGAGTTATCACTTCAATTATCCCGTACCCGCATATAATTATTATGCTACTGTTGCAGATCTCAAAAAGCAATGTAGTCGATGATATGGTCGCTTCAAATTCAATACTGTACCAGCCAAACGAGAAACCCGACCACTGCGTAGTCATTAAATACGTTCCTTACGTCCGTAAGATGCGATTTCTGTAGCTATAGCCCTAATGTACCTACCAGCACTCGTACTAGTTACTGACCTATACCATACGCGTGCTTTTCGCTTAAATATGTTTTTTCAGGCGATTCCAAAAGAGCTCTAGACGAATACATTTCGGAAATCTGTTTGGGAGGAAATAATACAATTTGCATTCATAATACTTGCGAAGATTCTTTATTAGCTTCGCCGATAATCTTGGATCTGGTCATACTGGCTGAAATATGTACGCGAATTCAATTTTTCACCCCTGATCAAAAAGATCCAGTCCAATTGAACGTTGTGCTTTCGTTTTTATCGTACTTACTGAAAGCTCCGCTGGTGCCAAAAGGTAAGCTCGAGCTAAATTCTGACATTTTTACCTACCCATCTAATCGTACTAATTTACGAGCAATTTTTCAAACTCAAAAAATTTCATCAGTCTATTTTTATCGTACCTGCAGGTAAAGGTATTCACCTAGCATTCACTTAGCGATTTTTGGTTTTCATGTTTCAATTTTTTTTTGCAGGCGCGCCGATAGTGAATTCGCTTTTTAAGCAGAGGGCGTGCATCGATAATATTTTGAAAGCGTGCTTGGGACTGCCACCCGATAACAACATGACGTTGGAGCACAAACTACCTAAAGAACTGTTCCATGGGAATGCCACTGCGGCCACGTCTGACAAGCAGACTCAAAATACGAATAATCTCCCATCAGTACCAGCACCAGCACCAACTCCAGCACCAGCGCCAGCATCAGCGCCAGTATCAGCGCCAGCATCAGCGCCAGCCCCACCAGCAGCAGTGGAGAATCAGTTGCAGCAGCAGCCGAGTATCGAAGCTGTTCAAGCCGATTCGTCTGCTAAAATTGTTGAACCGGTTCTGGTATCAAATTAAAATTCGTAATCACCAAAGAAACTCGGTGTTATTTCATCATCAAGTAGGACGGATGCGGCACGGAGGCTTTTTTTCGCTCTTCCCATTTTTTTAATTTTCATTTTTCATCTTTTGCCAGGGTAAATTACGTCTTTTATTTCGCAGGTAACTACTCGTGTATACCTCGTAGTCCTCGTACATTTATATTACTTTTTGTCGACCACCTGTGAGCGGAGCTTATTTGTAACAGAAATTTTGACAAATGTACGTTACTACAAATATAATGCGTTATCAAAATTTGTAATTTATTGTCAAATACTTAGTCATGTTTTGTCAAGATTACCTAAAAAATCCTGATTTTGTCAAAATTGTCGAAAAATACCTGTTTTTTGTCAAAATTGTCAGAGGGTGTCATGTCATATTATTCTTTGCGAGTTGACGACAAGTTGTAGGTGATGCTTTTTTGTCGAAATCAAGATGTCTAACAAAATTTTTGAATGAAAAATCAGGACTTTGGCCGGGACATTTGGCAAGACATTTTTCAAACACTTTAGACTTGAGGTGATGGGGAGAGAGGTGTCAATATTGTACACGTTGATTATTCGTTCTTTAAAATGTCTTTAGACATTCTAAATTTTTATGGGAAGGGAGGGGGAGGTGGTCAAAGCGTGCTTTTTCGCGACTTTTTAAATCAGCTCCCCCTCCTCCCAACACCACAATTCTTTCGATAAAAAAATCAGGTTTTCCGATAGTTTGCATTTTTTTTTTTTTTTTAAGAAGTTCTGAAACGACCAACTTTTAACAGTTCTCATCTGGCATGAAAAATGTATGAATTGAAGTACTTCCTCTCAAGAAATATGAAAAAATTGAAAACTTCAGTAATTTAATTCAATAATAAAAAAAAAAAAACATTCCAATTCAGAATTGGTAATCCAAAATCATAAATTCGAACTTTTTATATTTTTTTCTGTTTTTGAGCTTTGAAAATTAAATTTAAAAAAAAGAGAAGGGAACGTTTACAAATTTACACGAGCGAAGCGAGGATGAGAGCTTTTGAAAATTTACCATTTGAAAAGTAAGGTAAACTGGGGCAATTACAAAGCAAATAAAAAGACTGTTGCACGGATGAATCTGAAATTTATATTACATACTTATGCTACATGGAGTTCTCCATCTGTCGATGGTAAAATTCTAGTACCATTTGGTCCGAAAAGTTTTGAGAAAATTACCATTTTTAAATTTAAAAACCAATTTTTATGCAAAAATGGGCGTTATTTTTTTGATTTTTGCTTTTTCAACACACTCACTGTAGTTATTCTACATGTCATTTGCTAATAACTTACAATGTATTCGTGGTCTTGATTCGGTTAAAAATTTGGTAATTTATCCAGTGAAAAAATTTTTAAAAATTATTTTTTTCAAACTTGCTAAAATAAACAAAAAATGTACTATGTACCTACATTATCTTGATCATTTCTGATGTTTTTTATGCAAACAGCACTCGTCTTGAAATACATTTTTGGTCAAATATATTAGTAAAAAATTAAAAAGAAGCAATAATTTTAAAATTCATTAAAACTGTTGATCACTTTTTTAACGTGTAATTCATCATGTGACTGTGGAGGTTTTTTTTTTGTAATTCGAACCATTTTTATGTAAGCTGTTCACAGCAAAAAAAATATTCAGTATAAGTAAATGCAAAAACAAGCCATCAGCTAGTCGCTGATTGCAAGAGAGTTTTTGCGACTTGCTTGAATTTCTCTAATTCTTCATAATAATACGTACGTTCATACTTGTAGGACGAAAAAAAAAACATTCTACAAAAAAACTAAATCAAGCTAAAAGATTGATCGATTATTATGCTTTTTGCTTCATCGCGCCGTTTTCACCAGCAATTTTTGGCAATTTCTGGTGAAAATTTAGACCTTTTTCTCGCAACTATAGCGACTAACCCTTTCACGCCGACTTTTAATTTACCACAAAATCTCCGATTTTTTTTGCTAAATGTGTTCCTTGTACCTTTCCAAAGAACATATATTTTAATGGCTTCATACCCCCACCCCCAAGTTTGAAATTTGGGGCCGGGACAGCGTATGTCCCAGCCGGCAAGGTGGAATCCTCATCTTGGGACAGCATATGTCCCAGGCAGTATTGGGGAGACCCTGGGACATTCGGGACACAGCTGAAAAGTGATAAGTTAATCGTAAAGAATTGAAGCATTTTCAGTCAAAAAACATTGGTATTAGTAGAATTTTTTTTTTTAAATACAAAAAATCACAAAAATTACTTTTTCAGTCAAAAATCATTGGTAGATGATCGTCCGCTCATGGATGAGCAAATCCATAAGTATATTTGGATGAGATCGATGATGACAGTTTCTCAGAATACGAATCTGATCAGGATATGACTTGGAAGCTAATAACGTTCAATCAGGTACTGTAAAATCGTGAATACGTTTATATTATTACACTACTTCGATTCCATAACTAATGCATTTTTACTGTTATCATTGATACTTTGCTGAGTCTTATCAACAACTTCAGACTCGTTGTCATTGCTATTTTCAATTTCAAAATCTATCAATGAACCCACTATTTATTAATTATCGAATCGAAGTAGTGTAATAAAAATAATATAAACGTATTCACGATTTTACAGTACCTGATTGAACGTTATCAGCTTCCAAGTCCGATTCCTCATTTCCACTTGGAATATAATCGTCATTAGATTCGTATTCTGAGAAACTGTCATCATCGATCTCATCCAAATACTTATGGATTTGCTCATCCGTGAGGGGAGGATCATTTCCTGGCCCTAGGTGAAAGCAAACATCGTCAAAGTTGAAAAAGAGTTGAAAAAAACAACCAAAAACATGAAAAAATGTCGATGAAAATTCACTCACTTTTTCGTATACACATTCCTCACTGAGTTTTGACTCAAATTCCAAAATTTTTTCACTAAAATGTACCTCAATATGTCTAGTTTTTGAAAAAAAATACCCGCTTTCAACGGATATCAGCAAGTTGTTGAACAAATGAGTTGAATTAGCTCATCTTCTGTTTTGAATCAATCGTTGTAGTCTTAGCAAGATCCGTTTGCGGGATCGTATTCGGTATTATTGTGCTTATAGCATTACGTTATCTGGTAAAATGGCTGTGAATTGTAAAATAAAATGTTCTCTCGTTTTTGTCAAATAAAATGCTAGAAAATGTCGTCTTCGTTTTGTGAATACTTTTCTAAAAGATCCACGGTTTGAACTGAATCCTTATTCGTCCATCATGGTAGCATCGCGTCGGCTCTAAGAAAAGTATCGAAGATAGTGTTACGAGGTAAAGGTATCCGTCCATATTCGCCGTATTCAGATGAAACACGTGTTGCTGTTTCCGTTTGCGAAGATTTATATGCTGGAATTTCGTTGTGGCTTGTCGTGGTAGTCGTTGGTTGGTCTCATATCGGTGTAATTCGTCGTCTGATCGTTGTATTGTGTTACTTTGCCGTAGTTATGTCTCCGCAGTTTGGTGTGATCGGATCCCATATGATTTTTGAGGGAGGAGTTTCTCTGGAATGGCGGTGTCGAATGAAAATGCCTCTACGTGCGGCTAAGGTTGAAGAAACAGTCGAGGATGACAATGTCTCTCCAGATAATAAAAGGAAAGCGGTGGAAAGTATCGTCTCAGTGACAGGAAGAAATCCTGTTCGTCATGTGTTGGAGGAGACTGAACCATACGGCTTGATGAGAAAGTTACGATCCAGTTGCTGTGTTTCTGCATCTGTAAAACGCATCTCGCTTCCTGTAAAACTCATAAATTCATCGAAGAAGTCAGAGTTGTATTATTATGGTTATGGAGCTTTTTCCTTTTGTATTCGCCGTATTCGGATGTGTAATGATGTATTTATCGATGGTTGATTTATCGGATGTATTCGTAGACTCGTGGCGTTTGTCGGATGTGCGGATTGCGGATTGCGGATTGCGGATTGCGGATGTCGGTGTCGTAGGTGTCGTTGTCGTATGCGTTGTACCATTGTTCTTGTTAGTTTTAATTTTTCTGTTGTTTTCTATTGTATTTCATCGATGTCGAAGTGTTTCAATCGGATGCGTAGGTGTTAATTTTAAATTGATCATGTATTTTATTGTATCTATTGTTTTAACTGTGATTTATTGCGTATGTACTTGTGTTTTTACTGATGCATTTTATCTATTGTGTTTACTTTTTACTGTGATACCTTATCCTTATGTATTCGATGTATTCGCTGGTGTTTTGTATTCGATTGTTTTATGGTTTTTATATTATTAGCGTTGTCGTAGTTATTAGTTAATTCATTCGCTGTTTGTTTTAAATTTGTACTTGTGTTTTTTAAGATGAGCTTAATTCATGGGGAAGTGTTGAACAAATGAGTTGAATTAGCTCATCTTCTGTTTTGAATCAATCGTTGTAGTCTTAGCAAGATCCGTTTGCGGGATCGTATTCGGTATTATTGTGCTTATAGCATTACGTTATCTGGTAAAATGGCTGTGAATTGTAAAATAAAATGTTCTCTCGTTTTTGTCAAATAAAATGCTAGAAAATGTCGTCTTCGTTTTGTGAATACTTTTCTAAAAGATCCACGGTTTGAACTGAATCCTTATTCGTCCATCACAAGTATGAAAAAAAAAATTATCAGTAAACACAAATTTCTAGGACTTTCAAAAATATGCTGGATAAATCACATTTTCGCGTAAATATTCAACCAGTGCTGCCTTTTGAACGAAGTAAAAATTGTTATGGATAGCTTGGGTGCTATAGTACTGCCGGGACTAGTTGCTGCGTTCATAACATACCCATGTGTCCCAGGAAAGCATTTTTTGTGTCCCGGGACATATGCTGTCCCAGTCGGCGTGAAAGGGTTAAGAGATTTCGTAGACACCTTGAAGTTTTTACACGTAAAAAAATGCATTCCTGTTCTTCAAAAATAACTTCCAACGGAGAAAAGAGAGTAAAGGACGCAACATTTTTTCATTTTTCCACCTGCTAAAGACCATTTCTACAATTTTTTTCCCATCAGTCAGGTAGGAAATACAACTAAACGTCTTCAAAATTCCACTAAAAAAGGAAATAAATAAAATTGAATACCTATTTAAAGTATGATTAAAAAAATAGCAGGACTTTTTGATGAAATTGTTGAAAAGCAGAACAACTGCAGGACACCTGCAAGACACATCGCCAAAAAGCAGGACCTGCAGGACTGTTATTCACCCTGTAAATTCCTAGTTTTTCAATTAAACAGTGAAAATGGTCGTAATTTTTTCCAAAATTGCGAAGAAATTTGCGCTTTTTATATCAAAACATGCAAAAAGCATTGATTTTTTGCCTTCCCTGCTTATAAAGGTCATATTTTGATTCAAAGTTTGTCAAACAAGAGAACCATTATTTACAACATTGATTAAAAACTCATTTTTCCTTAAATTTCATCCCCCCCCTTTCAGTTTTTATGGAAATTTTTTGAAAGTTTCTTTAGAGGCACTTTGAAAGTACCATTGATATACTTGATGAACTGACTTAGCAGCTCAATAATCGTACGAACAATTTTTGCAACATGTCTTTCAACTCTACCAACCAGCTCGTATGTGAGAAAAACTCATCTCCTCGGAATCAACGCAATATCTTAACGCGTACGCAGACATCGTTAATCTCGCCACATAGCAGCAGTCTTCATATTTCGCGAGAAAACATAAAGGTAGGCGCTCGACTCGCAGCCTTTCCAAATGGAAAATACAACCTGCAAAATTCCAAATTGTACTTCACGCTCGCATTCAACACATACATCGGTTTTTCCACTTGGTTTTTCCCAGTGTGTGACGTGACATGTATCGTCGTTGCAAATGGAAAATATGACATTAATGCTTTCGAACAGATGGTAAACAACGCAACGATGGCAGTTCCTATACACTACACATATATGTACCTACCATAGCTATACAGTACAGTAAACGTAATCCGTTTATAGGTAGATGAAATTGAAGTATCAGTTACTTAGGCTAGGTGAAAAGCATCAAGACCTGGGATCTGCTTTAACCCTTCGTGCTTTTGTCTACTGGTACGTATTGTTACCTTAAGCGGTATTGCGAAATGTTTGTATACGTCGTCGTCTAGCATACCTCAAGTTCAACACATACAACTAAAATAATGGAATAATACACATAAATGTAGGTAGTTGTCGTCGTCGTCGTCGTCGTCGTCGTCGTGCAAATGAAAATGACGAATAATCGTCTCTCGACGATACAAACATCCAACAATATAGCGAACAAGTTCTTCAATTCGAGTCTCCAGGCTTCTCTGCATCGTCATCACGTTACACGTAGCACTTATACATACTGCACGCGAATTTTTTTCACCCCCTTCACCCCCCTCACTCCATAGGAGCAATATTTTTATTGGTAATTTGGTAAAAACGTGCAATCTCGTGAAAAACCAGATTAATGGAAGACAAAGCAGCTCTCATGGGGGTCGTTTTGTCGTCTTTGTTTCGGTGACGTGTACGCTGTACAGCACCACGTGCGATTTCGGTGCCCATAATATGTATTAGCTCAACAAACTAGCAGCGCATTATTTTGTGGTAAACAGCCTACAGGCTGCGGTCGCAACCTCGCTGGCAAAACATAAAAATATACTTTTAGCCGCGGTTGTTTGTTATTTTACGAGATAAATAAACCACTCCGCGTATACAATATGTCTTTATTTTGAAAAATATTTCCCGCTTTTTCGCAAAATGTTCGAGTTGGGTGGTCTGTGTTGTAATTTTTTACTCTGCGAATGAGAGAAATGTGGAAAACAGCGGGTACGACGATGATTCGGAACTCGTTCGTCACAAATAAGCGAGAATCGACGTCAAAAATAACATTTTGAGCGTTGGTCCAACAAATTTTAATGATAATTTTTATTCAATTTTTACACAAAATACAAACAAATACTTCTTTACTGCACTGAGATACATTCTGTGTTAGTTGCCTGGCTTCGTTCCTTCAAGAGGGAAAAATTGATCAATTGAAAGTTTTTCAAACGAATTTTATGATATTAATTTTTTTCAAAGTGGAGCACCTGATGCAAAATTTCACTGAAATCTCAACGATGGCTCAACCATTCTAATGCTAGGTCAAGAACATGAACAATTCCAGAGCGAATACTAGTTTCGCTGATTGCAAGAGTTCGCTGATTACAAGAGGGTTTTTACTTTTTGTTTATTCGTTTTCATTTATTTATTTGCAATTTTGATTGTAGTCGAAAGCAAGAAATTGTCTCAGTTTGAGTTTAAACAATTTTCATCTTTTTCTTTATTATTTTCCACAACAAACAATAACCACCTTTTACTTTTCCATTCAACTAGATTTTAGCTGCCAGTTTTGAATTTAGCTCATCCCACAGTAGAATTTTGAATTTTAAAATTTTCAAAAATCGCTACTCCGACGCTCAGGTTTTTCCCACAGAGTTGTCGTGGGAAAATTCTGACCCACGCGCTGATACAAAGGACTTCTTTCATTTTCTTATTCAACTAAATTTTTTTATATTTCATCTTTCTAGAATTATTCCGATTTTTATCGAAAATGAAGAATTTGAATAATGTTTGAAAAATACACTATGAAAAATTCAGTTGAAAGGGAAAATAAAACATACCCCTCGGTCAAGCGCGTGGGTCAAAATTTTCCCACGACAACGCCGTAGGAAATACTCAGAGCGTCGGGGAAGGGTTTTTGAAAATGAGAATTCTAAATTTTACTATGGAAGCTCAACACAACACTGGTAGCTAACATTTTAATGGTGTGGTCCATGGGTCAACTTTCCATCCAAATCCCTGGGAGACAGTTTTCATAAGGATCTCTTAGACTATTTTTCTAGCCGAAATTTTCAAAAAGATACCGCTTTACTTTGCACTCAACATAGGTGAGAGAATGTCAAAAATTGTAACCATTCAAGAATTGATAACTTTTCACATTGAATTTAATTCCAGAAAAAAATTATCATCATACGAAATCAAGGATATGGTACGTTTTTTATATTTTATATCACCGTTATGTAAATGCTTGAGAAGAGTAATAAGATGGTTTTATGAGAACTTGAAAACTTACTCACTCCAACTTGGGAGCTGTTATTCTCCCCGACTCGCAGGAAGAGGATCAGAATGATCACTCTCAAAAAAAAATGAACGATATTGTCCTCCATTCCAATAATTATTTTCGCTTCAATTTTTCGTGATAAAGAACACAGAAATCACTGACACGAAAATAATAACTTTTATATGTTAGTAATGAGTGAATTATGTTTTATTAGATTTTCACATTTCACATTATTTATTGAAATTATGAACAAGTCCGAAGAAGGAAGTGCTTTTTCACTTTGAAATGTCAAAATCAAACTCGAAAAATGTATTTCCGAGCTGATTATTGAAAACGAAAATCAAGTATTGACGTTCAAAATTCAGAATGAAGATAATTTCACAGCTTTCCACCAATTGTTAATGGAAAAAAGTAAAGTGAAAAAAAGTAAGTAAGTTTTTTTGAAATTTTGAAAAATAACAGGTTTTTTATTGTAAAACTTTTACAGTGGCTGTTTTTTAAACAGAAAACTTGACATCCTTTTTAGTCACTTGGAGGGGGGGGGGAGAGAGAGATACGCTCATTCTTGAAAGTTTCAAGTACATATGTTTTTGTACCCCCTCCTCCCCTCAAACATCTAAAAAGAATTGATTTTCGCCTCATCTGTTTTAAAAGTTCTTTTCATGTTCCAAAATTGCCAAACAAAAATATTTTTTTCATGATAAACTCGCTTATCATATGAGGTTGTTTTTTTTTTGTCAAAAAAGTCAAAAAGTGTCAATTGTGGGGGAAAATGTCAAAAAGTGTCTATGTTTGGCAAAATTGTCAAAGAATGGCCATTTTTTGAATAACTGTCAAAAATGGCTAATTCTTTGCCAAAATTGCCAAACGGTCCTGTTCATTCCAAAATTGCCGAACAAAAATATTTTTTTCATGACAAACTCGCTCATGAGGTTGTTTTTTTTGTAAAAGTCAAAAAGTATATTTTTGGCAAAATATTCAAAAAGTGACCATTCTTGGAATAATTGTCAAAAATGGCTAAGTCTTGCAAAAATTGCCAAAAAATCATGTTTTTGCCAAAGTTGTCCAAAAATGACAATTTTCTGTCATAATTGTCACAAGATATCAATTTTTGGTGAATAGAAAAAAAGTTATGTTTTTTTTCTTTTGTCTAAATTCTAGTTTTTTGACAAAATAGTGAAATGGTGTAATTTTTACCAAAATAGCGAAGAAATTTGCGCTCCTTTTGCCAAAACGTCCAAAAAGCATTGATTTCTTACCTTGTCTGGCTGAAAAGTCCTCTTTTGGTTTCAAAGTTTGCCAAACAGAAGTACCCACTGTTTTTTTCTTTTACAAAATTGCTTAAAAGCTTATTTTTTCGTTGAATTTTATTCACTTTTCCATTTTAGCAATTTTTTTAGTTTTTATGGAAATGTTTCAATAGTTTTAGCTCTAAGTTTTATACCACTTCACGTATACATGTAAAATGAACTGACTTAGTTGCTCAATAATCATATAATTATACCATATAAACAACGCAACTTCTTTTTCAACTCTCCCAACCAACTGATCAACTGCCTGAAACCTTACCCCATCAAATTTTCCAACCTCACAAAAATTACCACTTCTCTAATAGAAAATCCTCCGTGAAAAAAAGAAGCATGTTTTCTTCGAGAAGATATTATGTAGCGAGCACATGCCTGACGATAACACATTTCTACAATTTCATATATCCATTCGCTTGTCTCGTTATTTGACACGTATATAAAACCATACTCGACGTATTGTCAAAATACTCTCAGGCACAAGCCTACAATACAATGTATTCGAATCAACCGGAATATAAAGGAGGGAAAGGTAAAAAAAATGAAAACTTATCGACGAATTCGGTACATATACCTACATATGTACTATGTACACACAATATGTTGAAAACGTTGACACAAGTTTTCTTTTTCGAAGGTTATCCATCCCTTTTGATGAAAGAATTATGGCAGAAAATGAATGAAAATATTATGTACAAATCGAGGGAAACGTTTTACTTCAACTTGGTTACAGGTTCAAAAAATAAAACTGATATTTGTAGCAAAATTCCTGAATTCATGATCAATGAAATTATAAGTAACATTATTGAAAACTCATCAGTAAGTAAGTAAAATTTTTTTTCTCGATTTTTTTTTGCATGATTTTTGCATACCTACGAACTACACACCAAATTTTTCAACGCTTTTCATCCCTTCAGCCATCCTAAAAGTAATAAAAATTAATTTCTCGAATATTTTCATTCGTGCTCTTCATCATCCCGTGTCTCTCCATTTATTAAACAGACTGTAATAGCCACAGCCTTATAGTTTTCGAACAAAATTCAGGTTAAATATCACGAAGCTCGTCCGACATCAAAGCACAGGTAATTACACCGTGATTTCGCAACTTTAAATAATTCACTCGAGGTAGACTCGACGACGTTAAAATGTCTCGTCTCTTAGTTAAAATCACATCGTGGTAATTATTTTTTCATAGTAAAAAAAGCCATCGTCTTTTTAATGGACAAACGGTAAAAAGTTACGTATATTTGTAAAAGGCTCTACGAACTCGACGTCGACCAGAAATTTATCATCGTGTACGTCCTACCATGTGGACGAAGTAGGTAAAGTAGTAAGCTTTTATGATTTACTCGATTTCCGCTCCATTATGATATTTCACTTTGATGTGGGCTTTATTTCGCGCAAAAGCTTTGCCGCAGCTGTCTAACTTTAATAAGCTTTTCGTCTACCTACCTACTACTTTAAGACGTGCATTTTTATTCTCAGTGTTGCCTCCATTAATGCTATTACGTCTTATGCAAATAGCAGTAGGTATAAGTCTACACGTTGTACGTTCGTATTTCGCCGAGAAAGCGAGAGAAAAAAATTCATTCGATGATACAGTTGATCTTACTATAATATTAAGGCGGTGTCCTATTCCACATCATTACTTTTCTAGCTGCGTACCGTTTTGGTAATACGATTACATAACAGATTAACAGCGTATTTTTTCCTTTTCCCTACGTTTTGGTAGGTACTTGGTAGCTGACTTTATGATTTGTTAATGAGAATTACTTTTGTTTGATCTTAATGAACGTGAAGCTGTGGATGTCGCGAGTATTTCCTTTCTTCAATACAGTAAATCAGATCGGATTTCAGATAAACGAGTACTAGATTAGGAGCTCGACTTGTCAAAGAAGTATGCTTTTTTGAAAACTGAAAATGCTACGCGAACACGTACACGAGGTTTAAACTTATCGTAAGTATGACCAGTACGGTGAAGTTTTACCAACCAAGAAATACGAAACGAGAAGAGAAAAAATCACCCAGCTTCCTCTACCTGTCTAATATTTGCTTGAGATAAAGTCGATTTTCCTCTAGGTTTTTCAAAGCTGATTCTATAAATTTTCTATTCTTATGAATATTACGGTCAATTGGTTGAATTCAGAACAGAATATTATGTACAAAAAGAAACTAATTTTTTGATACTTAGAAGTTGATAAAACGGAGTAAAAAACTTTAAAATCAGGCCTAAATCATAATTCAATACCGGAATTGAATTCCGAAGCGGTCAGATTACAAGAGAGTCACTGCCTGAGGGTGATAGGGAACATCATGGAAGTCGAAATATACCCTCAGAATATACCGTCAACCAAAATCTCAAGTGCTGAAATTCATTTTTCAATTTTTAGAAATTCAAAAAACAGGACAACTCCACGTAAAATTAAACCAACATTGCAAAATAGGTCATTGATTTTTTTTAATGCTTATTTTGCATGTGTGAAAATATTGTAAGTAGAAGTAATCATTAAACCATGACAAATTGGCACAAACCGGAAGACCTTTTTTTGCCAGAGATATAAGCACTTGAAATTTTACAAAATGGCGATGTTCTAAAATGTTGATCGTGGATAGCTCTGGTTCTAATTGCAGTGGGCCTTGAATTGCCCATTCATAAAATAATTAAAGAGCAAACCCAATTGTATTGGAACAAAATATATTTAGAAGGCGTCCATAAGACACAGGTCACAGTCGAAGCGATTTGCGAGACAATACGTAAACTCGTCGAAAAGGTTACAACAAACTCGACTGCCATCATATCTTATCTGCCCGATTTGAATCAACGCGACATAGACGAAAGTCAATCTTTTCAGTAGGTAGGTACCCGAACAATTTTCAAAAAAATTAAAAATTTCGTTTCATTTGCGAAAGGACCAGCAAAAATTATACCCATCCATTTGCGACTATTGCAGACCACGAAAAATCTTAAGCACTGAAAACAATATACAAAAAACTACAATGATGCTGCAGGCCAAGGAAGAAGAACAGACTTATTCGATCATATTCAGCGATGAAATGTTCATTCGTGATTGACGAAGTCACATAATAAAACCACCCTCCTAATGCCATGACACATCATTAATCAATTCATCATATCACAAATATATACCCCGGAACTACCCCCAAAGGCCAAAATGATCCAACATTCATCGACTTATATCGGAAATTCATTACTTGATTTTGCAATGTCAGTGTCATTAACCCTTTCGAGGTTCTCATATAACTAGTTTGAAAGAACCCAAATTGAAGATCTGGTGAGTTTATCGCAACTCATAAGGCAAAATTCCTCTCTGGACATTAGTAACTTATTTAGGAAATACGGATTGCATTTTTTTTGCGTTTTCATTTTTTTTTTTCACCTAAAAATTTATTAGTTTCATGTTTGTAAAGTATTTTTAGTTACAGTTATTTCATAATTTACACACTTTTTTTTCCATTCCATAGCACATTTTTCAAGTCGCAAATAGGCTAAAACTTTTTTTCTAACTTCCGTTATTTCAACGTGAAAATTTTCTTTAGATATGATTTTTTTTCTGTTTTGTAACTTTGGAATGATACCTTATGAAGTTATGATGAACTCGCCAGATCTTCAATTTGGGTTCACTCAAACTCCGAAAACTTCGAAAGGGTTATTGTACGTCTACGTATCAAAGGAAATTCAAGAAAGGTAAAATTTGAAAGTAGTGAGTGTACTGAAATAGGACACTGTGTTGGATAACAGATCGAAGTTCTTCGAAGTTTTATGCGTTTTGTGCAGACTGATGTTTAGTCCAAACTCCAGACTTGGTTTGAATCATGTTCAAAAGTAAAAAATCAGTGATCTGCTACGGAATATTAGGTCAATGCTCCACAGGGAATTGGCAAGTTTTTTCAATCATCTCCATGAAATAGAAAAAAAGGAACAAACTGTCCCCCTCTGTAATTTCTTTAGATTATTGTCGGTTACTGCACATTTACCCGAACCCGAAGGTTCAAAGTAATATTCACACGAATACTTGATATAATACGGATTGTATTTGTCTGAAAATCGAAGTCCTGAGCACTGTTAACCTGGAATTGAATATTCTCTCGAAACTGAGGAAATGAGCTGATATTGCCCTGAATTCATAACCTAATAAATTTCGAATATTTGAAGACACTAGCAAACGACCCAGCTTCTACCAAAAAGTAAGATAATTTTTGTCACTGGATTTTGAATTGAACAAAGATTAACTAGTTGAACGACTGGCTTAGGCAATGCAGCAACCGGTCTATCAAGACATTGTATCCAAGCCTGCAGAAATCTTTAACACTTGACCAGCTGCAGTTCTATTTTCCATTGTGGAAGCTGCCCACATAAATTATTCATGGCAAAAGCTTTTACTTCTATCTTGGCCAGGAGGTCTACTGAAAAGTACAGGTCGAGAGGCTTCAAGTCTGATACAATGATCCTTTGTAGTTTCCTATGGCATTCATACCCATTACCCACCCACAAAGTCGAACAACGACGATGTACTCGCAATTGTGTAACAGATGAGTAGAAAATCCATCTACATCAAGAACATGCACATGGAGACTTGATCCCCACCTTTGCCACGTAACAGTGCCACTTAGTGCCACTTATCAAAGTGGACTGCATCTGTGTATCACACAGATTATATTATGGGAAGGCAAGTTACAATCACCGATAAGGAGTAATCCCTTCGATTACTTCATGTCAAATTACCATTCACCTCCACCATTAAATCAATGAGTGGAATGGGAGCAGCTGGTAAAAATATACCTTGTACATACATAGCTACGTATGTACTTATCCCGATATTAAAATGAATAAACTCTCTTCATCAACCCATCACAGATGAGACACAATAGTTCTGAAAATTTGAATCGGAAGAAGCCAACTCAACCTGTACTCTGCATTGACACCGGCTCTAGATTCAGAAGCAGCAATCCCCCCCCCAACGTTTCAGCAGCTGAAATGAGCTTCGGCAAGTGTCAAGGTGGCACTCTAACATAGCATTCAAAACATTTACTTTACAAGCAATGAGAAGAACGTCGCAGCAGGATACAAATTAAGATCTTTAAAAAATTCATCTAACGATATCACCTTGTGATTTGAAATTGAATTAGGTATTCAGGTCCGTAAAACTTGAATTCTAGGACTTGGAAAATATTATTATCTATCAGGGTTTGCAGTGCTTAGGATTTCAATTTTCAGAGTTCATCAATTTATAGGAAATGTACAGTAACGCGCAGAATTCTAATCAAATTTCATTTTCCCCTAATCTAATGGTTTCCGTAATATTTATAATTATGATAAATTCGATGATTTGTGATGAATGAGTCCAGCCTTCAGAATTTGTAAAAATTTCATGTGAGGAGCTCATTGCAAAAGTAGCCCTTGTCACATGAACCTATGCAATCTCTAAAGCTCTCCCTTGAGCGTACCCAGTATCATGAATGTAAACTTTATAAAGCAATTCCTCTCGGGGCTAATCAGGGTAGACCAACTTGACGGTCATTTCATCATTACAACATGATCTCCGCAGTTGGCAATAGGTGCAATCGAGTGAAAAGGGTCTAAAAGTTCATGTGACAAGGGCTACTTTTGTAATGAGCTCCTCATGTCATTTCTTCATTTTTCTTTTGATTTCAAGCCTTTACAGCTAACTTGAACTTATGGTCTTTCATCCAATAGCTTAAAAGTAATCAATCAAGAACGATGAACATCTCAACAAGAGATCTGTAATACACCTTCTTTCATCACTTGACCTGCAAAAAGGTGAAAAACACCCGCACCATCATAGTCATTTGCACCTTCTATACTCAAGCGTGGCCTGCAATAGTAGTACAATATTAGAAGTTCTGAACCATAGAATGCCAAACTAGAGAAAGATAACATTTTTTTAAATTTAATAATAATAATGTCAGAGCAAGTAAATATTTCAGATCAAACAATGAAAAATGAAAATCGGACCAACAAACAATACCATGTTAAATTTTCAATTTTCGGATTTTCTGGCATTCAAAAAATATCCATAGAAGGGTTCAAAATCAAAATTCACAACTTGAAAACTCGTATCGACCATTCTTATGGCCTCAAAGATCAACTCAAGAAGCACTCACTCAAAAACGAAAAAATATTATTCATAATGAATGAATCTACGAAAAAAGCATAAAAATTTATAAAAAAGGTTCAAAATGAAATTCAGCATTTTAAAATTTTGATTATCTATTTACTATCTTTGTGACTTTCTCGGTTGATTGAAGCACAATTTCTCAAAATCTGTTCTCGTAAGTTCAAATCTACAATTTGCCCAAAATAATACAAGAGCAGCAAAGTCGATCAAACATGGATAAAAAAACACACACACGACTCACACGAGGCAAATTTCATAAAAAAAAAAATGAGGGTAATAAAAAAAGAAAACACATTTTACGGAAAAAAAATTGATAAAAATTACTATTTCAGTATAGTACCTAACCGGATCCCATTCAAAAATAATAGTGATTTTTACTCAGCCAAAAAATAGATTTTACCTGTAAAATTAGGTAAAATTTATTACTCTCATAGTAAAATTTACTAATCTCATAGTAAAAATCACAATATTTTTGAATGGGATCCGGTTACTGTTTGAAATAGTAAAAATTATCCATATTCCGTGTTGGATATCAAATCTACCTTATCGTAATAATGTCAAGAATCCCTGATGTTTCACAAAAGAATATCTGTAATTTTTGTGATCCATAAAAATGTTGACTATCTGCCTTCCTCTTCCTTCAAGTGAATTTTTTTCACCAGTCAAAAAATCTACGCAGCCAAAGCTGCTTGTTCTCTAGGCTCTCTGTGTACTCCAGCCTGTCAATGCTGCTGATAGCTCTTATATGCTCCCTATGAACATTATCTTCTGCCAAAACTACTTGCTCTCTGTACATTCCAGGAGCATTACATACACAATCAACCAGCACTTGTGCTTTAAACATCCAACATGCCATATCCAATTGGCACCCAGGACAAACCATAAGGATAACGAATCATTAAAAAACTCATACATTGTAGTGAAAGATATGAAATTGAGGAGAGGAAGATCGAAACCAAGTGACACAGCGAGCACTCCAAAAACTGCTGTCTTCGTGGAACTGGATTGATTGAACATTACAAGTACGATGACTGCATATGTCGATAAAGCTGTTTGTAGCATTAGAAGCGATCTATCCACTACTTCAGTAACGAAATGTGCCTCGAGTTTCTTTTCCAAGTCTGGATTCTCAAGGAATGTTTCATTCAAATTACCTGGAGAAGTGGAGATGTATCATAAGGTATCATGCAATATTGCCATTGTACGAATATCCAAATCTGCAGGCTCTAGCAAAATCCCAAACTGTATACCATCTACTTGAGTGATCTTTTCATGTTTATGTAATAAAGCGAGTATGTTTATCACAATGATTAAACCAAGTACGATTGAAAGACGTACGTTGTATTTGCGTATTTCATCTCCGTTTTGACTTCTTATAAAAAATGCGAGAACTGAGCTAATTTTCTACTGAATTTTACGTGACTTATTAACGCAACATCCACTGACTGTTTGCTCCTACCAGTCCTACCTTCAAGTGTCCTCTTCCGATTTGAACACCACCAATTTTTTTTGCAAAGAGCATGAACTAAAATCGTCATGATAATAATATCAGCAACCCAAATTGAAGATTTCAGACAAATTTTCGAAAATCCAAAAAAGATTATTTTGGGCGATGGTGCTTATTCAATAAAAATGATTATTGATCAAAATAAATCCTGAAACAAATATCAAACCTCTAAAATTTTTGGACAGCTAAAAATCGAGTTATGACAGAAGTATTCTCTACTTGTTCAACGAGTATATATTTACGTACATTCAAACCGATTTCTAGGCAGACATCACGGTACGATTTCACTGAATTTAGTCGGTGGCCCCTTCGATAAATTTTTTGCAAAAATGACATCTGTGCAGAAAGTGTCACATACGAGGTATTGAAGGCGCCACCGATGATGTTCGAGTTTTTCCCCTCACGAATATACCTACTACTGCTGAAGTGCTGATCAAAAAAATATTCGAAGCGTTCATTTGGAAATCGCGTGAAATACGAAAAAACTCGTTGAACCGATCAATAATATTGAGCCATCTCGATTTTTAGTAGGTAGGTAACCCAAATTAATTTTTACACTTTCTGCAATTCAAAAATTCTGAAGAAATAAAAAATTACGCTAGAGACTTCAGAATGACTCAAAATAGTGACATTCGGCTCGAGAAGTAAATTAATTTCAGGACCAATTTTCATTATTTTAATCAAAAAATCATAATTTTTGGATTTTTAAAAGTTCGCCAAAAACTGACAAATAGGTTATTTCTATTTTTATTCAGGACGGAGACGTTGATTCAAAATTTAGATAAAATATTCAATAATTTTTTCATACTAAATCAAAATGACTCACGATAACGATTGCCAAGATGTAGTCGTGTCGTTTTCGTCTCATTATTCCTTCGCGGCAATTTTGTTATTCATTTTAACGAAAAAGATGATGAAGTCAAATTTTAAGAATCTAGAAATGATTCACAATTTTGTTCATGAATTATTAGAATGATCGCAATACCGGATTATTCGTAAATTTTCCTTTTCTCTTCTGAAGTATGTATTATCAAGTAGGTATTTGACCTTTTTGTTGAAGAGAATTGTCCATACAATTTAAAAGGATAAATTTGAAATAAAATTGAGATCTTAGTTAAAATAATTAATTCTACGAACGTAAAAAAGTAAAAAAGTTCCTCCAACGAAGCGCTACCTACAGAAGTAAATTCGTACAACGATTTGAATCAGCCAATCAAATGGTTTGTTTTGATTCTGTCATTCTGTCTTTTCAGGTCAAGTGCAAGGTTACATTAATGTTTTGTTTTGCGAATCAGCTGTTTGAACACAGATAATTACCCGTCAAGGATTCTATCACGAGAATATTCAAAATTAATTTTAAAATTATAAAGGTTGAAAGAACACAAAACGAAATCATTAATTATTCTGTCAAAAAATTCGAGTTTTTACCACACGACGACGTATAGTATGAAAAGAACCATTTTAAATACATCTTGTACGTCTGCATGTCGATTATTATACATGTAGTATTTTTGAAACACAGCAGGCAAGAAGGTAACAGAGGCCGGTTTCCTACACGCTGAGAGCTATTTAAAGGGATACTATATAATTTGCATTGACAATGTGAAAGCAATTCTATTCAACGGTAATGCATTTCCTTTCAAAATACAGGTATATCGAAGAGGAATGTATAGAAGAACATCTTGTTTCATGACGAAATCGCATCACTAAGGTATCATTAAAGTACGTCGTGGCTGAGGTACTTTTTGGGAGGAAAAATTAAATTTCAAACGATAATGGCCATCGGCCTTTGAGAGTTCGTTTCATTTTTCCGAAACATAGACAGTTGTAATTTCGTTCTTCAATATAATAACAGTTTTTTAGGGACATCGATGGGTTTATTTATAGCCTAGAACTTAAACAATGGACCTAAACATGTATTCTACCACCACTCGAAATAGTCTTTAGAAAAAGTACAACTCTACACAGTATCGTGACAAGAATAATTAGTATCACGGTCAACATCTCATCTCTAACAGTTTACTCCGCGCGTTTGCAATCCGCTGACCTATTTTGTACGAAGTATAACGTAGCTCTGTTTTCCATCAGATTGAAATATTTTTGTAGTTTTTCTCAGTGTTTGTGGTTGGTGATTCACTTCGAAAAATCAAAATAATCGGTGAGTTAGTTCATGTAGCTTAGTACTGGCATCTTTGATAGGTAAAAATCATGGAGAAAATTTTTATAAATGTTACCTACCTAATAGATGAAAACAATTAAAATTAATTTTAAATGAATTAGATCATACACAGAACTCATTTGTACTCATGTTTCATTGAAGTGTTTGGAATCTAATTATAATGAATTTATGACAAACTGATTCCAGAAAATGGCTTCATTGTTACATGACGTTGATACACCAACCAAACAAGCTACGTTTGCTATGGCTTGTTTCTGGTCTCCGGATTGCATTTTTGGTGTTCAAAAAGGCGTTATTAGAACACGAGTAGGTTACAGCGGAGGCACAGCACAAAATCCAACGTATCGGAAACTGTAAGATAAATTTTTGACTCACAAATTCGAACAAGTAGTAACATAATCGATTATAATTTTGACAGAGGAGACCATACCGAGTCAATCCAGATCGATTACAATCCCAATGCAATTGAATACAAAGAATTACTCGATATTTTCTGGAAGAATCACGACCCAACTTCCAAGATGAAGAGACAAGTAAGCATACATCGTCACAAATCAAAATGATTGGCTTTTCAATGTGCTATTCGCACCGTGATTTTCCTTTTCGATTTCAGTACACATCGTTGATTTTTTATCACGACGAAGAACAGAAACAAATTGCTGAGAAATCATTCAAAGAAAAAGAAAATGAAGCTGGCCAACCTCTGGTGACAGAAATCTTACAAGCCAGCACATTCTACGATGCTGAAGAGTAAGATTGCATTATTTAGTTATCTTTATACCTATTGGCTATTACCTATTAGAGTGGATGGCGAGAAAAAAATGTGGGAGGATTTTTACCAAAAAAAGTTTCAGTTTTTTTCTAAAAATTGGAAAGAAGTAGAGTACTTTTACTTTTAAAAATGTAAAAAGCTTCACTTTTCGATAAAAAATTGCTAAGAAAAAATGATTTACTCATTTGCTAATAATTCCAAAAATTGTTATGATTACTGAAGATTTTCACTTTTTTCAAAAATTATTTAAGTCTCGTTTTTTGCCAAAAATCACCCAAAAGTATCTCTGTTTTGCCAGTAATTCCCAAAAAGTAGGTACTCATTTTTGATGAAATTGTCAAAGTCTTGCATTTATTCAAAAATGGTTGTTTTTTTTTTTGCTTTAGAAAAAGAAGTCACACTTTTTCTTCAAAAATTGTTCAAAAGTCTCGTATTTTCATTAGAAATTACCAAAAAGCTCTTCCTTTTGTAGAAATTGTGAAAGTCTCGCTTTATTTTGACACCTTTTGTCCAAAATTCGAAAAAATTCTTATCCAGACTTTATTACCAACAATCACTGAAATATTTTGCGTTTTTGTCAACAAATTTCAAAATAATTCAAATTTTTAAAATTAAAAATGAGAACATTTCAATTTGTAACGTTATGTGCTCTTTTTTGTTGATTTTTTTTCTCAATCAAAATGTTTTGCTCGTGTTTTGTCACATTTTTGGTCGGCCATTTTTTCAAGCTTTGAAGTTACTTTTTGCCCTAAAAACAAAAGTGTGATGGAAGCTTTTCTTTTGATAATATTCTGAACCGAAAATTTTCCAAAAATGTTCTGCGTCACGTTCTTTGAAGTGATTTTCGAAAAATTATGGCATTTTCTTCAAAACAATGACGTTGACAAAGTACAATAATTTTATTGAAAACGCTCATAGCAAGTTGAAAAATTTTCAAGAAGAAAAATTGAGATAGTAAAGATTTGTCAACTCTCGCCTCGCCCTCCCCCCCAAAAAAAACTTTATTAGATTGGCCATAACACCAAAAAAGTGAAAAATTCTGATCATGCCTCTCGAATGGAAAACTGAAATGGTCAAAGTATTTTTGACGTTGCATCCTCCCTTCCACCAAAAAAAATTTGACGAGAACGCTCAAAGACATTAAAAAATTGGAAAATTGATGAGTACTTCCCTTTTTCAATGAATTAAGTCGTTCAAGTGTTCAATTCGCGATTTGAGAATTTTTTTTTCTAAAAAATATTTCGAATTAGCCAAAACACGGAAAGATATGATTTCTGAAACTGGGGAAATATTTTGGAACGCAGTAGTGCCAATTTTTCAGACATTTCTCGACAATTTCAAAACACCGAAAAAATGTCATCAGTAATATTTCTTTCGTTTTTTTGGAAAATGGCAATAATGTCTGAAAAATTAGCATCACTTTATTTCAAAATATTTCCCAGTTTCAGAAATCGTATCTTTTCATGTTTGGACTTGATTAATGCGAAATATTTGAAAAGAAAGAATTTTCAAAACACCGATTCATCCAAAAATGGACGATTTAAAAATTCCCAACAGCTCAATAGAATCCTAAAAGTGATCTTAGATTTTAATGCCAATAGCCTAGCCTAGGTCGACACAAAAACCTCAAATGCTATCTTTTGGAATTGGGCCATTTTTCTCAAAACATCCTCTTCCCTCCACAGACAAACCTGGAGCCAAAATTTTTTCTGATTGAATTTAAACTAAAAATAAACGTTTTTACTGAATTTGGATAAAATTCCCATAAGGTATTTTTTTTTTCGCGATCCACTCAACACCTCATATTTTAATAGGTAAACAACTAGGTATAGATATTTCATCATTTTGTTTACATTTCAGCTATCATCAGAAATACAGATTGCAACAGCATCCTTGGCTTTGCAAGGCAGTAGGCTTGCAATCTGGAACTGATTTTAAACGATCTCATTTGGCTGCTAGATTGAATGGTTACGTTTATGGGCAAGGTACCCTTAAGGGCTTCAACGAAGAAGTTGAAAATCTCGGTTTGAATGAAAATGTGGCTGATTTTGTTCGGACATTGATAATCAAGAACGAGGGACAAGGATTGACTTGTTAAATAGGTAGTTTCGTGTTTTGTGCATCACATTTTTACATCATTCATCATCGTGTCTCTGTATTTAAATAAATATTTTGTAATTTTATGCAACATTCTTCAATTTTCAACGGTTGTTTTTTGTTGAAAAAATCACTACTTTTTGAATACCTTTTTCATCCAAATTTTCAGAAAGCTCTCCTTTCGACCATCCCCCACCCCCACATGTTACATTTTTCACAGGAAAATTTTCAAAAAAAATTTGAAATTGGAAGAAATTTTGTAATACCTGCAAAGTACTTTTTATGTTTCAATAAAAATTCAAAAAAAAACAAGATGCCAATTTCATTGTACACTATTTTTCAGTGATCTGAAGGTTTTTGTTTGAGAGTTTGAATTTTCTCATTTTTTCGCTACCTTTTTGATCAAATTTACTTTTTTTTTCTCACTACTTTCACTACCTGTTAGATACCCTGCAAAATTCAAAAAAATAAAAATGAAAAAAAACCACAGAATGAAAATATTCACATAAGGTATACTAACAAAGAGGACCTTTACAATTCGTCAAGTCGATCAAGTCTTTTGCAGTTTCAGAGTGATCATTTTGACGAAAATTCAAGAGGAAAAATTAGGAAAAATCAAAAAACACGCCGAACTTGAAAAAACAAGTAAGTAATGACGTCATAATCGTGGCGAAACTGCGAAGCATCCTATGTGTTGTGCTTTCGATCCGCTCGTGTTACTTTGACTGACAGCATAATAGAATGCCAAATTGATCATAAATTTAACTACTCGAAACAAATTAGTATACAATACGTTTCGTTGAATAGGATGATACTTCTATTAAAGATTAAGTAATTCAGAGGGAAGAAGTCGATAAAAAAAAGTCATTCAATTTTCTTCTTCATCTCTTCGATAAAAGCTTTTTCAGTTAATACAAGGATACTATAGTTGTATCAATATTTGGCGAATTGGTTGCCGCTAAGAAGGGTTTTTTCTTCTCCGTGTACAACGTCGAATGGCCACGAGCTGCTTAAATGGTTTTCACTAATACTAAGGTATTTGTTGTAATGTCGGAAATGCTCCGTTTTAACGTTTAATACAAGTATATATTTTTTTATATCAATAAGACGACTCGGAATTGGGATAGAGCTGTTCGCTATTTCTATTTCTTTACCTACTAGAAAGTGGTTTTATAATATTTTATTCCCTAAAACGATCGGATCAGATTAGAAGGAAAGAAAACGTACCAAGATTAAAGAAGGATTTCCGTCGGCAGAATTTCTCTACATCGTCGTAGTGAAGCCTCAGTATGAATTGGCAAATGTTTACGTTCGAATAGCTCAAGCCACACAACGATGAGGTGTGGTAAAGATTTAGTCAAACTGGTATACTTATACAGATAGTTTTTGGCTCGAAATTACGCCAGATTTGGGTGACGAAGATGAAAACTTACGGTTAGACTGCTGGGGTTTTCACAACGCTTCGCGTATGCATATTATATGAAACCCGAGGGCTTTCTTTTACATAGTTCGCGATACGATATCGATAAAAACACAGAAGATGAAGAGTATTTATGTCGCTCAAAACAGTGAGACAGAGTAGGTAAACTGTAAAACGATCTGGAATTTTAGGTAAACGCGTAAAGGGAATAAAAGTATAGGTAAGGTATACGACTTTTGGTAAATTTTCCACCTTCGTGAAGATCGAAACTTTTGGAAACTCGAGCCGGATAAATAGTAAATACATACGCGAGAGACTTTAAAAGTCAGTTAAGGGGGTAACGAGGAGGTATACTTTAAACGTTCGAACACCTTTTTTGGTAAGAGATAATCGTCATCTTAATATTTAAATATCTCGAGTTACACGCGAAACCGGAAATGAAAATTCACCGTGTCAAAGGCGAATGTTTTCGGAAACTTTATCGCATAGATACCTGTTCAACTTGCACCTTTTCTCGCTACGACGACGCTGTTTTCGCTATAACCCTTTTGTCGTTGCCGTTGGTTGAAGAAAAGTATATCGAAGAAATTTTCTTCTCGAGTAACTTTTCGCTGGGTTGTATCGCATTTTATAATTTAGCGCGTTCGGCGTTATTAAAGCTGGAGGAAATAAGTCGCGAGGAGTAAATTTTCGATTAACAATGAAAAAACAAAAAAAAAACAAAAATGGGGCGGTGGCTCTGGCGGATTTGCGTATTTTTGCCAAAGTTGGGTCGGCCGGCGCGGCGTCGCGACGTCGTCTGTGTCACGACGCTGCGCGTCGATGTGATTAAAATTAAACGCTGCTGAGATCGTGCAATATTTGGAGAGTTGAGTTTCGTTTAAACGTTTACTCGAATTAGAATATTAATCGTTTTGGGAAGTATAGTTTTTATTCTATGGGTTGGTATTTTTAATTAGATCAGCGCGTAAATTACATCGGTGAGACGGAATTGAAAGAATTATGGCGATGTTTTTCTTCACTGGTGATGTGGAAATGCCAACCTGAAAGGGCAGGTTGGTCGAAGTGAATTTTCAAAACATTCTGTTCAGAGTATACGTCCATCCAATCCTCTGATTATATTAATTTACAATCTCATAAACGATAAAGTTTTCTATTAAACTCGAGATTGTGTACATACATTGCAACGCGAATTTGAGCAGCATCGCAAATTTAAAAAACTGAAAATGAAATTAAAAATATCCAAGTTTGAATAAATTGAATAATTTTTAAATTTTGAACGTAGAAAAGCACAAATTGTCCAAGCCGAATAAGTATTAATTTGTATAACTTTGTTACAATTTCACTAGTAAGTTAATTTTTGTTACTATTTCGTCGAAAATGGTCAAAAAAAAAGTAACTCTGGTCACTTTTTTAAAGATCTGTCGTGTAAAAAAAAGTGCAAAATTTTAGAAAATAATTAATATTTTTACCTTAAAATCCTTTAGAATCATGATGAAAAAAATCGTTCACCTTTGAACGAAATGGTGACTACAAAAGAAGTACAGGTAAAGTTGTAGGATCTCTCTGAAGTAGAACAAATGGCACTTGAATAGAAAATGCAGGCTCATCAGTCTGCAACCCTCAATTCATGTGCGCTGAAGCGATCAAAGTGCTACGATTTAGTTCATGCAGACGCCAGTCTCCCTCTTGATTTTTCTACAGATGTGATGATCGACGAATGGAAACTTCTTCAATGCGAACAAATCCAAGTAACAAAATGACCAATCAATCGTAAATGTATGGAAACCATTTTTATTGAAATGAAGACTACTTCTAAGGAATTTAAGTACTCAAATATTGCTGCGAAGTATCCCAACCGGCATGCACAAAAATTTAAACTAGGCAAAAGAGAGTCGATAGAAGACCCCAAAATACACCACAAGCCAAAATTTCACAAGCTGAAATTGATTTCTCGACTTTTGGGGAAATTTTCAAAAATTCAAATTTAGGTCAAAAATGGTAAAAAAAATCAAAATTTCATCAAATTGACCTCAAAGAACTGAAATTTGGTTCTAGTATTCAATTTTCAACCTCCCGAGTGGATTGCCAATGGCTTCGAACTGTTCTGAAACCTTCAACGGATTTCAAGTCTCCAGTTTTCGAAGAAACAAAACTGTAAGTAGAGTGAAAATGATGTTCAGCGCCTAAAAACCTGGATTCACCATCTTTGTAACCTCCCCCGGATCGATTTTAGCACAAATTTTCAAAATTTTTTCATGCCGATTGAAACCAAAATTTATTCTAGTGATCACTTTTGAAAAACATGAAAAATTCGTAGTTCGCAAAGGTGTGAACGAAAAAAAAATTGAAATTCGGTTCCATGCCAAACCTCGCGAATCGACTGATGATGGTTTCAAATCGTTTTTGGATTCTAAAACGGATTTTGATTTTTTTAGTTTCCTTCAAAAATTATCATTCGGATTCGAACCAGCACAAAATAAAAATATTATGAAAATAGTGCCTAAATCGATCGAATGGGTTACAAAGATGGTAAATACAAATTTATGGGAGCTGAATTTCATTTTCACTCCACTTGAAGTTTTTTTTTTTGGAAACGGGAAAACCCAGAAGTCCGCCAGAGGCTCCACAACGAACGTTTCAAACCCATCACCGGGTACAAACCAAATTTCAGATTTCTTTGAAGATTTGGTGAAATTTCAATTTTTCTTATTTTTGACCCTTCAAACTTACAAAAAATTTCTAAAAATCGAAAAAGTTGAATTTCGGGGGTCCTATATTCCCTCCCTTTTGCCGAGTACAACAATTTTTGTGCCGGTTGGGATAGTTCCCTGGTCAGTCATTTCGATAGCATCAAGGACGCAATGAACACCGAAAAAAATGAAGTAGGTACGAGTAAGTAAAATCAATTTTTTCAAATTTTTGAGCAATTGAAGCTCTGAGGTGGAAGAACAAATTTTTCAAAGTTCAATTTCAAATTGAAATTTTACAACGTTTTTTCAGTTTTCTGTGTTTTTTGTTCTTCTTTCTAATCCTATATTAGGGGGTGTCCAATGAGTGGTCAGCGAAACTTCAGATTTGAATACAACCCAGTACCATCAAGAAAAAAGGCTATTATTGTAAGGTGTTGCCTAATTGTCTATCTTCAAAATTGAAGGGGAAAAATACTTTTTAAAATCTAAAAGCCAAAATCCAATTTTGACCGTGAGGGTCGGTAATACATTATTTACATTCGAAAAATAAACAGAATTACCTATTACGACTTTCAGCTCAATTTGCAAAAATTAAAGGGGCTACGAATGAATTTTAATTTCAGAAAATCATGATGAAAAAAATAATTGCGCAAATTAATAGTACGTCGAAAAGTAAACAAATTTCATAATGATTATTTTTTTTTATTACTCTAAAATTTAAAAAAGTTTTTGGAACTCAAAAATTTTCAATTCGATAAAAAGTTTCTGTCTGTACAAGAAAGCTGCAGTTGGACCTGAATGAAGAAGTTCTGTCAGAGATGCGGTTAATATACATAAATAAATAAAGTGAACAGGCACTTTTGCATATGGATTTGGCTTGTACAGTCAGCCTGTTTTTCGACGAATTCGCCGCCCTTTTTCCAGAAAAAAAATGATGACGATAAAGAAAAGGCATACAAATCGGTAACGAATCACCTTCTCGAGAGCATGCGAAAAGATCACGTGGACATAGCTAAATTAGAGATTAATAAAGATTTATATCTACAAATCGCGTCAGTTACCATCTTCACTTCAGGGATTGTATGTATGAACGGCTTCAAGAAAGAAGTTTTAGAGTCGTATAGGTAACGAATACATATATCAAAAGTGAAACAGTTCCGGAAAAAATGATACGATTGTGGTTGAGATTTATCAACGACGAAAAAAAGGAAGCGGCCACAGAACTGAAGAGCGGATTGAAAGACGCCGGTCTATAGCCTAGTTCACAAACTTAACGTAAAACATAAGATATAAGAAAATGTTCTTTGATTGGCTAGTTCTTATGTTTTACGTAAAAAATACCCATAAGAATGGGAATCTTATGTCAAAACGTAAGAACTAGCCAATCAGAGAACGTTTTCTTATGCCTTATGTTTTACGTTTTTTGTTTGTGAACTAGGCTTATATCGGAAATTATGTTCATCGAACTCTCTCAGGAAGCGTTTACGCAATGTACCAATATTATACATTCTGCTGTGAAAAGTTTTTTCAATAATGATTTCAAAATTTTGATTTGATATAGTCGGGTTGAACAGAAATTGGAGGGTCGAAAACAATGTCACTGTGATATCATGTTGTGGCATTACCCCCCCCCCCCCCCCCGATTTCGATTTTTGTTTGTTCTGAAAGCCCAAACAATACGAGTACATGAACAATTCAAATTCAAATATTTTTGAAAAAAACGATCAAAATGTCAAAGATGTACTGAATGGAATTGGAGTTTCAACTTTCAAGTTGAATTTGTGCAAGTGCAGTAAATTTGGTGTAAGGTTATTATCTTTCGTTTTTTACATTTTCCTAATTTAATTAAATAATATGTTTAAGAATTTGGATGATCATCATCCTACATACACAAAACGGTTTGTGCGGAAACAAGCGAGTGAACCGCGTGATAGAATTACTTATATTGGAATTTGCAAATAATACCAATTATGAGAATTTATCTCCAGCATCAACACCACATTACATATTCAATTCATCTGCAGCAACCAGCAGCGTCATCAATGAACCATCGTCACTACGAAATCACAAAAGTGAAATCGTTATTTTCATTGATTCTTTCATGGTTATTTTGAAGAAAAAAAAATCCCAAAACATTGGTCATAAAATCAACGAATTGTTTCCCAATACTATTCACGAATCATACATCAAATAGGTAGGCAACAAATGTTCTTACATTAATATTGTCCAAAATGCCTCGAACATGCACCTCCGATAAGATAACAGTTTCAGTCTGCATTGGCTGCAACATCCTCAAGAGGCGTCGTCACTTCGTCAGCATTCATACGAAAAAGCTACGCTACGCTGCTTTCGATGTCGCCAACTCAGCATAAAACTACGTAACAGATTTTCGTGCGAAATAATGGCGGATATAAATTTATTACATTTCTTTAGAATATAATACAGAAATGGAGTGCATTAAAACGTGGCTATATCCTGGATGAGATAAAGTCGACTGTGCGCGGAAAATTAATTGGCAATATTATCGAGTTAGAATGAGAGTTAATGCTTCGATTTAAGATATTTAAAACGTTCCCTCTGTTGGAGACATTTCTTTAGCAAAAATTATGGTTCCGTGAGAGGTGTTCGGAAGCCAACTATTTAGTATTATATCCGGTGTAATTAATTTTCAAAACTTACAGGATCTGCGTTGTGTAAACTTTTAATCAAACCGCTGCTGTGCTGTTGCTGGATGGGGTGTTGGTTTCTATAATACCTATACCACGAGTACGTTGGTGAGGGGGTTTGGGTTTGCAACTTGCGAGGAATTAAACCCGTCGAGTCGTTTTATTGTATTTCAAGTGACTAAAACCATGTAACAACAGAGAGTGTCCTGCTGAGTGTTTTTTTTCACGTATCTATAAATGAAGTACTTACGTAAAAGAGATAACACGAGAGGAAGCATGAAGGGAAGTTTCATCCACAGATTGTACAATGTACATACCTGCCATAGACCCCAGATCAGTTGTCACTAACTCACCAAAATTGAATCGAAAGTTGATAATTTCACTTAAAAACATATTCGTACAAGGCGAGGATCGTTTTAATTTCATTTTCATAACGATTCATTTCCAGCTTTACCAAAGACAGTTGAAAAGTTGTCTAGTGAAAATTCCATACAGGCCAACATAGGTACCTACATTAAGGCCTGTAACGTGAATAGGAATTTACGATGCGACGACTGCGTGAAAACGAGCAGCCTGGATTGAAATTTACACAATAAGTTTTACTCTTGTTTAATGATGATTTTTAGATAATTAGCGAAATAATGCGGTAGTTTAAAGTTGAAGCTGACAGAAATGGGTTGGTGTTTTGAAAACACACGCAGTTTAAAGGTAAGAGGTTAATATAGGGTCAGAGGACGTGGTCGCATAGGGTTCGCTAATACAATAAAACCTGCTGTTTGGTATAGTTTTACCAACGATATGTGAATCACGACGGAAAGTTTCGTTCGCCGTCGACTTATTAGACGAGTTTTGTGGCTGTTTTATTAAATATTGATTATTTTGAAAAACTTTATATTCTGGCGCGTGAATTAATAACAAAACCGATTTACATATCTGCCAATGTATATGTATCTCTGTCAACAGTGTAAAAAATTGTGTCGCGACGTTCTACGTTCAGTTCATTTTCATTCACGATGGTGTCAACAAAATGACGACTTTGTGTGCGTGCTTTTTTTCGAGTTCTATAGTTCGCCTGCTGTATTTCGAGGGAAATACGTATTAGTTTACCATTACGTTGGCTGAATACGAGCAGGTTTGGTTTTTGTAGCTTTCTGACTTTTGAGTTATCGTAATGGTTGAATGGAAGCCTTTGCAGTGTTTTTAATTAGTATGGAAATACGGGTGACGAAGGTATCGTTTCTTGTTGGGTTCCTTCCTTTGTGGGTTGATAATGGCTAAGAAAGTTACTCGCGATAACACTATTTTTCAACGAAATGGTTGAAATGCAAACCTACATACATACGTACAATACTATTTTCTAAACTCTTGTTTATACGATCATATAGTATGGCATAAGGCAATAGGAATAATTGCACCACCCCCCCCCCCTGATCTTCGAGGCAACTTTCTTCTCGAAGGAAATACCCTAAGGAACGTTTTAAAGCAAAATTGCCAAAAAAAAAGTTGGCCTCACTAATATGGTGCCCATTTTAATTGACAGGTCATCCGAAATCGCTGCAGTTTTCTCTAACCAGGGTGTCTACCGGAATTTTTTGGCCGAAAATCACTACCTTTTCACTACCTTTTTCACTACCTTTCAAAAAAAATCACTGTCTTCCAAAATATTTTTACCCCCCCCCCCCAAGACAAAAACGATTTTTCATTTTTTTTTTTTTTGGTTTGAACTTTGTAAATGTTTACATTGGACTAAGTACACGTTTTCATCAATTTGAAATCAATTCAATGATTATTTTTATAACCATTGCTACTCGAAAAATTGACAAATCTGCTACATATTTCGAGAATAAAATTCTTTCAATTATGAAAGATGAAGTTTTTTTTTTTTATTTATAGCAGCTACTTTTCAGGGTGTCTAGTCAAACAAAATTTCAAAATAAAAAAGCAGGACTTTAGCACGACATTTTTTAAATACTTGGGATTTTTCAAGAGAGGGAGGGAGTGGATGAGGCAAAATTTCACATTAAAATTTTTCGCTTTTCCAATGTCTTGAATGTCTTCAAACACCCCAAGATTTTTATCAAGCAAGCAGATGTCCAGGATATAATTTTGTCATTTCAAGTTTTCATTTTATTTTCACCTTTAAGGTTCTTGTTACTGTAATGAAATTGGGTGAATAAAAAACTTTCTTCAAAATAAAAAATTGAAAAAAAATTAATGGAAAATTTGAACAACATTTGGGAAAAAATATACCAATTTTTCGTAAAAAGCTATCGAAAATTAGCACTTTGAGGGGTATAAAAACGTTGGTTTTTTGGGTGATGAATGAAGAAGTTTAATATTTTGCTTCAAAATTTTAAAACACGAAAAAAAAGCAAACGAGCCCAAATGAAGCGAGGCCAAGAACGCTTTTCTGATACTTGAACAATAAGTTCTTTATATGGAAAAAGAAGAGCAAATAGCCCGAGCGAAGCGAGGGCAAAATTTTTCAAAAATACGTAATTCAAGTCCTAAAAAAGTCAACAGATATGATCTATTTTTTAGAAAATTTTTCAGGTGCAGAAAATCGGTGTTTCCACTTTTTTTTCATTTTTCACTACTTTTTAAGCAAAATTGCTGAAAATCACTACTTTTTCACTACTTTCACTACCGACTTTCAAAATCACTACCTTTTCACTACTTTCACTACTTTCACTACCTGGTAGACACCCTGCTAACTATACAGGGTGTCCGGAGAGTGGTGGTATAAACTTCAGATTTGGATACAACCGGGTACGACTAAGAAAAAATGTTAAGTATGTGAACATGTAGTCAATCTTCAAAATTGAAGGGACAAAATAATTTTTCAAAATCCAATTTTGACCATGGAGCTTCAGTAGTATGTACTTCTAAAAATGAACAAAATTACCTATTACGACTTTTGTAAATTGAAGGGGCTATAAAGGATTTTTCAAATTTTAAAAAATCGCAATGAAAAAAATAAACGTGGAAATAAATACTACCCCAAAAAATGAACAAATTTTATTGCGATCACTTTTTTCTTAATCTAAAATTTGAAAAGTTTTTGAAGCTCAACAATTTTCGATTAGCTAAAAATCTCATTAAATTTACAATTTTCAACCTTTAAAAACTTTTTAAATTTTAGAGTAAGAAAAAAGATAACAAAATTTGTTAATTTTTTGACGTAGTATTCATTTCCGCATTCATTTTTTTCATCGAAATTTTTCAAAATTAAAAATCATTTATAGCCTCTTTAACTTGCATCAAGTTAGGCAAAAAGTCATAATGAGTAATTTTGTTCATTTTTCTAAGTATACTACCGACCCTCATGGTCAGAATTGGATTTCGACTCTCAAAGTCATGAAAACGTATTTTCCCCCTTCAATTTTCAAGATAGGCATCTTGTTTATCTCGCGTTTTTTTACTCGCACCGGGTTATATCCAAATCGGAAGTTTGTACTACTCGCACCACTTGTTAGCACCACTCCTCAGACACTCTGTATAGGATTCGCACGAAATTCTTTGAACTGTTCTCGCAAACGCGAATTTGCACTTTTGGAATGGATTTAGCTCCAACTTTCAAATTTTTCCAACTCGAATGTCGAAAATCCAAGAGACGAAGAGCTATAGATGTATTTTTCATGCGGAAGGCCGAAGCTATTACGAGTACAACAGATCGCTACTACATTCTTGCCTATGATAGCGCATATCCTTGCTCAAGATATATAGTAGTCTCTTATAGGGATAATGGGCATCTCACTGCAGCAAAAAAGCGATTCAATAAAAAACTCAGTTCATGCAGGATTGCAGTGGAGCACGCTTTTGGGAGACTTAAGCAGAGGTTTAGACAATTATAACATTGTAAACTGAGAGATCGTGTCCGGATCATCAAATTCATATATGCTTGCTGCATTCTTCACAATTTAGCTGACGAAAATGACCTTCAAATTATGGGAGAGTTTGAGCAGTGGTGCCCACGTAGGTATAGCGGTATTGCAGCTGCAATACCCTTGCAATGTTGGGGCCCCCAGCAAAATTTGAGGCCCGTCAATTATTCAAAGTTTGGTACACAAAAACTCTAGGTATTTAATTTAGAGCAAAAGAGATGAAATAACCACAACACGCAATGAGTGTATACTACATACAAATTACCTACGTCGTAAATGTAATGTAGGTACTAGGTAGGTTCAGTAATAATACATTATTCATACTATTTCATACTTAAATAGGAGTACCTATTTGCCCATATGTTCCACAGAGTTGACTGATGCTATAAGATAAGCTCAAGAGTGACGATTACATAAAATGTTAATTTTGAAAGATTATGAAAATTCAACTAAAGTTGTCCCCTAAACTCTCATTCATTACCAAAAAAAGTTGTACTTTTTTCAAATTTTATCAAAAATTTATAACTGAAGAGGCGTACTCTTTTCCCAGGGCCTACCGGGATTTTCCCAGTGGCTTTCTATGTCCAGTCCGCCCCTGCAAGTGAGCCCACTAGCGTAGCCAAGGGGGAAAATGAGGTCATCGCACCCTCTTGCAAGCAAAAATTTAAAATAAAACTTGCAAAAATGGACGTTTTTATTATTTTTAGGACCTATTTTTTTTTCAAAATTTTCGCTCTCGCTTCACTCGAGCAGTAATTTTACATTCGTTTTCATATACACAATCAACAAACTCAAACATTACGTAAGGTTCTCAGAGAATTACCTCTAAATTTCGAATCCTGGCTACGCCATTGAGTGAGCCTCAAAAGGAATAAGTTTTTTGGGTGAATCTAGCCAAAACATTCATCCGTGGCTAAATACATTCATACAATCCATCCAGCCTTTCCAGTCTATCGATGAAGTTAAGCGTGAAGATGCTTATACAGATTTTGAATTCCCGAAGTTTAACGCTGATTTTTCGATTATTTTGCGAATTCAAGCTTCAGAGTGTTTTTCTAAGGTTGTACGTTCTAATAAAAATTTCGGCGACGTTGGCAGTGACCATGCTGTTCGACGGAGCGATCTTTTTCAAAGCTAAAGATCGTTAAAACGGACCTTTGATCAACTATGGGAGATGAGAGGCTGGAGGATCTATCAGAGATAGCCGTAGAATCAGACATAGACTTGAACTATGACGAAATAATAGATCATTGATAATGGCTGCTTTGGAATTCATAGATACTTAAATCTAAATGGAGTGAAGAGTTGTTTGTAGATCATATTTTTTCACAAGTATTTTAAACCTAAATTGAACTGAAGGAGATGAGTTACGCGTTTTCAATAATTTATCTTCATGCGAAAAAAATAATTTTATGAATGGCGTCTGGCGCAGAACGCTCCCTTTGATCTTCAGGTGGTTTGAATTTTAAAAACCTCGAAAAACTGAACAAACGATTACAATTCAAATTGCTTGAAATTAATGGCAAATATTCAAAAATAAAATTGAATCAATCAACATGCACAAATAGTCTAGGTAAATTTTTTCATTCAAACTTCATTACATTCTAGAATATGTCATTTTCTACAACATATAATCAGGAACACTAACAATTGACAAATATCTATACAAAGAGGTCACAAAATCATAAAATTCACTCATTTCAAAGATATCGTGTTATGTCCAAGTTGACATCACACTCAAATTTCATCCCTTCTCAATTAAAGACAGGCCCAGAGCAACCTCAAAAAGCTATATGTACTTCGAATCAAAACCGCGAATTCAGTATTGGAATTCATGCTTCAAATTAACAATACGACATAATAGGTATTAGGTACCTAGGTAATCGGGCGACATTGAAATTTCACCATCAGCATTAAAAGTAAATTTGTCGTTATCACGTGTACGACAAAGTACAAAGATACTTCTCGTTTACTACGTAGGTGAAAATATTTCACGGGTTGGTTATTTTTTGTCAATGTGGTTTACGCGAACGATACAGGGATACTAATTATTTTACATTTCGCACGCAAAATAATATATTAGCCTTTATCGTAGTGTTTTCAGTTAAATTCCTGTACTAAGTGTAACAGGTGTGTTTTAGTGATAACGGATTAGCCATGTATGATGGATACCTTAACTCGAGTACCTAATAACTTGTTGGCGATTAATTACTCGACAATGATATCCAAAAAACTATTACTCATCCATTAATTATGAATTAATTCAATATGTTTTCGGTGTGTAATTATATTTTACCTCTGTCCTATTTCTCGGTCTTATAGTCTAGTTCGTTCACAAACTTGAACTGCACTGCAAGTTATCGTCAATGTCATACTGAAGATTCTACTCCCTGTGAAAAAATTCGTTCTTTCAACCAATAATAGGTACCAATCGCATCAGAAAATGAGGTGAACATACTATAATGGATTGGACTGCATGATTAATAATCATGTACCAAAAAAAGAAGTGACCTCGAATGCGACAGCTTTAAGCTTTCAAGTTAGTTCCATCTAATCGTAAGAACATGACATGAATTTTTACTTTTTGGAAAATACTTATTAAATACATATTATTCATCTCCACCTAGATCTGATTCTCAGAACTTTTGGAGAAGTGAAAATCATAATAAAGTGTGTTTCAACCGCATTTCCCACCTTAATGACGACTCCATTCGGTCGGATTTTTTCCAATTCAAGAGGTGAAATCACACTGACTATAAATTTTTCGCAATGATTTAACTCAATTACAAATAGGTACCCGTTTTTCATCCGAAGCCTGAAATCTTTAATGAATATTCTTGGCTAAAAATGAAACTTTTATGCTGAAAAAACTTGATTACTAGTATTGAGCTGGATTTAACAACACTTGAAGTTACACAATAACTTGAAAATTGAATTGCTAATATTTTGCTTGAATTACAAATACGAGACCAGTCTTCACCACTAATCGTGAGCATTTCTTCTGAATTGAGATCTACGAGTAGTCCCTGAGCGTGAACTTTTTCGCAACTATTTAGCTAAATTTCCTCAAAATTTGATTCTTTGACAAGACTTTTCATGAAAAATCTCAGATTTCAGTACCTTCAAAAAGGAATAGGTACTTGAAGAAGTTGAATCATTGCAAAACGAGTAAAAAAAAGCATAATTTATTGACTCGTTGGAACGACGACAAAAAAATCTCGACTGAATTGGACTGTCCGAAGGCGAAAAATACGTCGAAACGCCTTTTTTTCTGTCATTTAGAGTGTTGATGTCATTACATCAAAAGGTAAGATTTGAATTGTACTTTATGTTCAAAATTCAATAACAGTTTAAAAACATATATGTAATTCAATTTCAGTTAGCAATAACGCTTTGGATATACAAAAAGCAATGATACTTAAATCCCAAAAACAAACTACAGTGATGCAGGGGCAGAACTGCTGGGTTGGAAGAACAAGCCACTACAGAGTAGCCCAAAAATCACTTTTCCAAATAACTGAAATGTAAAAATCAGAATAGAATTTTACAATTTATGAACATTATTTTGACTGTTCTCATTCTATTATGCAACCACTTTTTGTTTGTTGAAATCAGAACCGGAGATGATGATCATGTTAGGCGTACCGGCTGTGGCTAACAACGCATTATTGGATGCCCCACCGCCCGAACATCCTGTAATTCATGGACCTTTTTCTGCCCCATTCCCCGGACCCAGTGGAAGTAAGTTTCTTAACTTTTAAAATTAGGGTTAATATTTTCACCTTAACTGCCTCTATTTTCATAAATGTTTTCATGTAGTACAGGAACACGTACCGGAGAGCCATCGTGGAGACGAAAACAGTGACGAAAGCGAGAGCCATCGCTGCCGTCCCCCTGCTAGTTGTTGCAGCTCCTCAGCATCTGCAGCAGGAGGGTCAGGAAATGAAAATAAGTGATTTACTTATTTAAGATTTTTCATTTCAATTTTAATATTTTTTTTATAAGTATATTTATATGGGTATTCATACCTTTTATAATTAATTCATTAAATTTCAAATTTTTCATCATTTTTGTCTCTGGATGATGAAAGCTCGCATTTTGATCTTAGCTCCAGCACAGCGACTGAGCCCCCTTCAAAAAAATCGAGTAGTAAGTACACAGTTTTCCCTCACAAAACTCGCTATTTTTTCTTTTTTCAAGTACCTATAAGTTAATTATTTTGCCATGTATTTCAATTATTTAGGATAAGTGAAATGAACGAGTCGAATGGACCAGATTTTGGGGAAGGTTTTTGAAACACAGATAAAGCAGAAGATAAAAAAACAATTGAAAATGGTATCATTAAATTCGATCAAGTCAACATTTATACCATCTCAACAATCAACTTCTAACGATCCTACCTACTCATACATCGAAAATGAACAGCCTTTGATTGATGTTGTACAGTTGAATTTTTGTCGAGTTATTGCCAATCATGCATAGTGTTTTTTATGCAAGAAGAAAGAAGATCTGCGAGTTGTTCCATTTACTGCACGGATACAGATTAATGAGGAATGATGTTTCAGTAAAATGTAAACCAGAAGAGGGATGGAATTTACCCATTCAAGCGGAGATTGAAGGATTCATCCCCAATGCAGTCTGGATCCCACTGGTGGTACGCATTCTCGATAGAATGAAAAAATAGAAAATAGCAAGGAGATGCTATAACGAATTTGTATTATTTTTATGTTTCTCTTGTTTGTTTTTGTTGAGGGTGATACTAGGTCAAGTCTCGACGTACCTGCATTTGTTGCACTAAATTAACTTTCATTCCTCAGTAATAAATCTACTCATGGTAAGAATAAAATTAAAGTAAGCACAAATTCACATAGCTATACATAATTCAACTCATGTTGTTACTTTTTTGTTGCAGATTTCACCTGGATTTGACATTTAAAACGGTCCTTTTCAGAGCCACTTCACCAGGATATGTCATTAAAATGGTCCTTTTCAGTGCCACATTTTTGGCCCCTGGGCAAAGCTATACATCTTACCAATCTCACGATGATTGCCAGCTACATGAGTGAGATTTGGAAAAACTGTAGTAATGGTGTTGATACGTCCACATTGTGGGAGCTGCTAACTCATTTTTGGTGGGCTTGGTACCAAAGATGAGGCTGAATTCAACACCCATCGGCATAACATTTGCCCATTGTTGTACATTTTGTGAACTGTTGAGTGAGCAGCAACAAACATAATCAGTTTTGATGATTTTTGAACGGCCCAAACATCAGCATTGCAAATTCACGCCAAAGAACGTGGCTGACGGGAAACTTTGGCCGTATATTCAGTTTACAACCGACTGAATACCTGCCAAATTTTCAGTTTCAAAACAACCAACAATGTAAAAGAAAAAAGAAAAAACTGAGAAACTTTGTATTCATGAGTTTCAGGTGAGAAACAGTAAATTTATACTACTTAGTTCTGAACATAAAAAATACAATGAAGAGATTCCAAAGTTCCTGCAAGGAAGACCGGTTGTCTTCATTAAACATGTTTATAGTTATAATCGTTTCAATGTTGCGCAAAATTTATTCTACAAAATTGTATTGTGGTTGCGGAGGAAGAAATGAACATAAGTACTGAAAGTTCATTGTGAAACAACTGCTAAATAAAAATATGGTGCACTGTGACTGGAATAAACCGAGCTGCAATTTTGTGTTGATTTTCAAACACATCATTTGCCATGCAAACATATGTATGCAATAATTATTTTTCTTCCATTGTTCTAGTTTGAAAGTCCGCCGAAATAATATATCAACAGTCCGTTCATCACGATTAATACAAATTGCAATCTATTTGAAAATGGCCACCTTGAAACTGTACCAGAGCTTCACTAGCAATCAAATACGCGGTTTGGCTGTGAAATGAAAAATCAAAGTTGAAATTGTTCAAAATGATGTACTCTTAATTGTTTGGGCTCAAACTAAATAATTTTGAATTTTAGATGTTTCATAATACAATCATCTACATGTAAGTAATGAGAAACATTTTTAAAAAATTTGAGCAAAATCAGTTCAGTAGGAATTTGGGTAAAATTTTACCAAGCGTATAATTTGAATTGAAATTACTTGAATTTTTTACGAGCACTCGATCATAGGTACTACGTGTCTAATGACAATTCAGTATTACGCAGAAATGCATCGTTTCTAAGACCATCCAAAAACCCTCCAACGATTAGAAATTAAAAATGAAATTGTAAGTCTTAATCATGTATAATTTTTATAAACTAAATTAAGGTAATCTATGAATTTAGATTTTGTCTTCACTTTCAGAGGAAGCGAGGAATACCGAACAACGATGGACCGGAGAAGTACGTACCTATATTTAAATTACATACTTATTGCTCACATTACAGATTATGTGAATATCAATAATATTTTTAATCATTTTTTCCCCCTATTTTCTAGACGAACCCAACGCTACGTCGTGTTCTAGACAACATATTCGAACTCCTGGAACGCAGCATATATACTTTTTTTCGAGTGAGTAATAAACCATAATGGATAAGTATTATGTACAGATGATAATTATGATACTTATTAGGTACCTAATTAACTGATTCTTTTGTTGTAAATAATTCTCAGAGAGAAATCCAGATCCAGAACGAACTGCCGCCTGTGCCAGCAATGGCGAGGCTTGATCAATTGCAGAGAAGAATTAATCAACAAAATGCAGAGCTTGTATGAAAGTTTTTAACGTAAAAGCACACAATGTGCAGTAAAAATTTCACTTTGAATCAAAATTACGCAAAATTTTCCATTCAGAATTTCGTTCTTTACAACATGGTTCTTTATTCAAAATTTTAGCAATTACCGTTCAAAAGTTGCTGAAGTTCAGAGTAGTGACTAGTGAAAAGATAGCTAGGTATTGCAATGTACATCATTCAGTTACCTACGAGTATCGCAAGAATGTAAACAAAAACTGAACGTCAGGCAAATCACTCACTTTTACAACTTTTAAAATTAAAATCGGAGGGAGTTATTGTAAATCGTATAGCAATTCCTAGCGCAGTTCGGCCGAGCGAACATTTTTTTCTTAATAATTATGAGTATCGACCAAGTAAACACATCAGACAAAACAATACCAGGCAGCTCCGCTGCGCTGAAAGTACTCGGCGAGACAAACAAAGTTCATTATGTACACAAGTAGTCTTATCTTGTGAATTGAAGGAGCCACGCGCTCCGCAAAACTAGAAATTCACTAATATTGAAAGGTTCATCAGAAATGGGAAAATGTTTGAATCATTCAAACGATGCCCAAAACCCATAGTACTCGAGTGGACAAACAGAAAATGGTATTATGACAAATTGCCTATCTTCAAAATTGAAGGGGCAAACTTGATTCAAAATTTCCAAATTTGACTTGCCCTAGATTTTGAAAATTTTGAATTTTCAAAATCTAGGGCAAGTCAAATTTGGAAATTTTGAATCAAGTTTGCCCCTTCAATTTTGAAGATAGGCAATTTGTCATAATACCATTTTCTGTTTGTCCACTCGAGTACTATGGGTTTTGGGCATCGTTTGAATGATTTAAACATTTCCTTATTTTTTATGAACCTTTCAAAATTAGCGAATTTCTAGTTTTGCGGAGCACGTGGCTCCTTCAATTCTCAAGATAGACTACTTGTGTACATAACGAATTTTGTTCGTCTCGCCGAGTACTATCACCACACGCCGGCTTTCCGTTCGAAGTTGGGACACCCTGTATTTCAGCTTAATAACTCAAGAAAAGTTAAATATTTTGGCATGTAGGAAATAAAATTTGTTTAAATTGCAGTTACAATTAATGAGCAACTGCAGCTCGTGTCGAATGTAGCCCCCCCCCAACATCCTCATGACGCAGTACCACATCGGTACGTGGAGATGCAGGTGTGGCGTGAGATGTATGAGATTGCCACTGAGAGGGATGACGATTTGCGGGAAGCGTTTACTCGAATTGTGGATCGGTAAACTAATTAATTCGATCATATCCTCGACATTATTCCTCACGCCAGGACACGTATTTTTTTCTTAGAGGGGTACGCAACGAACGTTGCAAAGGAGGAGGGAAAAGGCTCAGCTAGGGGCATCTCGTGACTTGGCCGAGTTGGATGACATAATGCAAGGGAACGCGGAAAGCTAGTGCATTGAATAAAAAATCATATTGAAGAGAATAAAATGCTTAACATTTTATAATTCTATGTAATACCCACGTGCCTACTGAAAATGTCGCTCAATTTTAACTCAAAGTCAGATTTCTACTGCGGGCAGCATGCTTTTACAACTTCGAACTTTGAAAACTTTTGAACGATGAAAGCTAGCGCTTTGATAAAAAAAATCCCATCAAAGAGCACGAAATTGAACATTTTGTTTTTTTTTTTTTAAGTAAAACACCAAAGTGCTCACGGAAAATTTCGCATAATAGGACTATTGCGATATGAGAGAATCATTACCGGTAATTTTTTATAGATCACGAATGTAAGTATGTCAATATTGAAAAAATATTCTCCACAATCGCAATCCGGGTATCTTCTGTCTTCGTTGACGAAAATTCTTAATTACCACGCTCCCTTTACCACCGCGTGCAAAAAATAAAAACAAAAACAGATTAGAAAACCGGTATAGGAATTTCTGCAGAGTGCAGATTCTTTATTATAAGTCACCCGCGTCCGATGCGAACTCGTTTTCGTCACCTATCCCTATATACCCCTCCCCCTCCCCATCCACGCAGCAGTAATACGATTCCAGGCGTAATATCGCATACAGTCTTGGCAAGCGGCAATTAGTGATGGAAGAGAACTTGCAATGATAGCAAACCTGTAGATCGTGGTCAATAAACTGGTTTTATCACCGTTGCGCGGCCTTGTAAATATAATCATCAAACCTTCCTTCTCTTACGTATTATCATCGTCGTCTATCCAGTCAAATTTTAATTCGGCTTTCCTTAAAACTTAGTTAGTACCGTTTGTCAGCTGTAATAGTACTAATACATTGTGTGGTTACCTGGAAACTCTGTTTCGGATTTGCGTACCTGTTTGATTTTTCGAGGTGAGTAGTTGTTTATTTACGTAAAAATTTGGTATGTAATTTAAATAAGTTTATTAAAAAAATTCAGTTCACGTATTTTGAAGAATTGAAACTGAGTATAAGATGAACATTTGGTAGTGATTATTTTTCGAACTTTTTTCAGTGATTTCTGCTTATGAATATTGTTAATTTTTTCGTGATTGATTTGAAGTGAATTAGCCTTTGAAATATGTACAAGGATGTTCATAAGTCAGTGAACCGTTTTGCATAAAAATAAATTAACAATTTGAAAAAAAAATTGGTGTACGGGTGGGATTTGTGCTCTAGACCTTTTGCAAGTTCTGCATGAGTATTTCCACCGCCTTCCAGATTTCCATACCTCCCACACCATTCAGGCTACTCGAAATCGAAGACTTGTCAATTAAGCAGATTACCAACTGGTGTAATTTCTGGAAAAAAGTCTCATTTGCAAAATGTAATTTTTTGATTTTTGACGTAGGATGTACTGTTTGCTCAGAAAATCATCTTCTTTGCAATAAAAAATCTTGCTTTTAAATTGAAAAAAATGAAAAACTTTGCATGCGCGTGTAACATGTAAACCAAGCCTTCCAAAAAAAAATCTTCCATCTTGAACTTGTTTTTGATTAATTTGATTGCTTGTAGTGCAACCTGATGTGAAAATGGGTAATGGCGAAAAAAGGACTTTTTTTATTCGTTTCAAAAGCTGTATCAGGAATCATACCTATCCATTCATATTCATGAATTTCATGTGCAACCTGTCTCTCCAAAAGTCAAAATATACGTAGACGAATTTTGGAAAAACTGAACGCGAGGGGCGTGTAAACATGCACAATTGCACACAGTACTCGTACAGTTCTAATCCAGCAATCGAATCGTAAAATGGAAGCAAAAAATTTGAAAAACGTGGACTTGAATTCATCACTTAGATTTAAACCTTTCTGCTCTCATTTTCCAAAAATAACACCTTCGATAGTTTCTTCTAATTTATCCATTTCATTCTATTTACAAAAGGCTAAACGGGTTTTCAATCTATTTCGAGGCTTACGTATTGTATCCTTTGATTATAAAGATTGTATCAACCTCGAAATAAAATTTAAAAATTGAGATCGTAGTTCACACCTGTTGAAAAAATAAGTTGATGTGTTTTCAGAGAAGGTATCTTTCTATTACGAAAACTAAAAAAAAAAAAAAAAAAATGTATACCTGTATATTCTTGAACCGGTTTTGTTTTACTGCTTTGAAAATAACTTTTGAGAAAAATTTCCATCCTCACAAGCAGTTTATTACGTAGATACTTCGCAATTGTTTTTTTTTTTTTTGAGATCTAATTTCAATAAACCAGAATTGAAATTCGCATAAGTAATTATCGTATAGAAAAGTATTGCAGCAGCCTTAGATTGCTTTGTTGTTTTCTCAAACTTTGCTGGTTAAAATTACATCATTTTATCGACTGATGATGGGGTTATTTTCTACTACATATATTTTTATTGTAGTTGGAAATGTGTGATAATATTTCTGTTTGCACCTGTGTACAAAATACTAGTTCATCAATCATCATGTAGGTAGGTAGGTCTGGGTATAATTACGCTGCAAGAAAATTTTAATATTAGGTTTTCATTCGAAGCTTGGAAATTTTCCACTCGTGGGACCGAATGAATTTTCTCGTAAGATTTTTACAATTGGCAAAAGAAGATTAGTAGGTACCTACTACCTACCTATACGGTGAGCATCTTCGACGAATAGATTGTTATGTTTTTTTCAATCAAATCTCACCAGTCACCTGCACTCATGTTGGCTGTTATGAAAAGTACATAGAAAGAATGTACTCGTACTTATGTACATAGGTACTTAGGTAGGTATAGGTATGTACATAGGTACTTAGGTAGGTATAGGTACTTATACCAGTCTATATATCTTCAAACCGCAAATGTAAAATTCATTTTTCAAATAAATTTTTCATACCGTCGAATTGCTTGATAATTAGGTATGTACCTCTTCAATGTACGAATATTATTGATTTGTAATCAACTAATCATCTATTAAATCGAGTTTCATAAACGCTCAGCTCCTATTATTTGTCTCGTAATGCAGTTCGCAGGATTAGAAATCCAAGAATTGATTGTAATACGCTGCACATGTTGCAAAAAAAGAGAGAAAAATTATAGGTAATTTACGATTGCGTTAGTACGTGTTAAAGATAACAAATTATCAAATTCATGCAATCATCGTGACGAGCAAACGCCAAAATGAAATTTGTCAATATCAATTGAAGCACGTATCAAACAAAATGATAGCACTCCCCCCTCCAAAAAAAATTCCATTTGATGATAAAATTGCATCACAGTATCCCTATACCTGGTGAACATGAATGAAAAAAAGTAGCCTTATTTTACGAGCGTCGAATTTATTTTCCTGGAGCGAATTTTTTTTCTCAATTTTAAGGATTCGATTGTACGTATGAAATGTACTCGTATAGGTGCAAAAGTTAGCATACCTATTGATTACCTACTTTTGCATAAAAATACCTAGTTTGAAACAGAATTTAATAGGATTACGATGGTTTAGAATGTACGTCGACGTGTATTACATACGTTGCAATACACTCTCGTTGAATTTTTATAATAGCTGAATAGCGACTGTAAAAAATATTAGCGATTTATTTTGCGTAACGCTGCAAGTTTTTGCTGCATGTTTTTATTTACACATAGTAGGTCTAGGTACGCATTTGTAGTATATTTACATCGTGGTATTACACCGTGTCAACTCTAGAATTACAACCTAGCCTTAATATCTATTGCAGAACGAGGTGTAGAAATAGTTATAATTTTTATATCTTAAACTTGGCGGTCCCAGTTATGATATTTCATTTTTACGAGTTTTTTCCAAGTCTTGTCTCTATGCGGTATTTTGTTCTATTTTTTGATGAAATTTTCCTTAAAAAAAAAACAGCTCACATTGCTACTTATTCGTTTAAGTGAACTGTACAAAAAAAAATCTGACCAAAATTGTGTACCAAGCAACAAAGCAGAAAATTGAAGTACGTAGTACAAATATTCGAAAAAAATAGTTACGATTATATAATTAATTCGGTAGCATTCGATATTTGGTTATCAACCTGCAGTGACAGTAAACCGGTTATATGCACCTACTGTTTTATTTGGAACGTCGAAAAGTTTATCAAACAAGTGTTACTCAAGTCATAGCAACACTACCTACTATTTTTTACACGTATTAGATCAACCTCTTACCGTTATAAAGGCCAATGGTATTTTCAACTTTCAATGTGCTTCGAAAATAGGTATCTGCTCTGCTACAAAAATTCACGACTTTGAGCAAAATTTTCTGATATTTTTTGTATGTATGTAGATGTACGTCTATAGGAAGGAGGTCTAGGTAGGTAGATGCCACCTGATAACTTTTGCGTGGGTTTAACTTTGAGCATGACATGAGAAAAAAATGTTGATTTTTTTTCAAATTATCATACAGAAACGCCGACTGTTTAAATAGGTAAATATTACGTTGAATTTGATTATTGCAAATAGAAAGGGTTATTCGAGAGATTGCTGAATAATTTAGATGAACTCACGATGAAAAAAATTCTATGCAGTTGTACCTTAGCACTTTTGTTGGTGGTGCCTTGTAAAATCATGTGAGGAAGAAGTACCCATTCCTTACTTGAAAAATGCTAATTGCTAAACAACTAAGCATTTTTTAAATTTTTTTAATACGACGTGGATTATTCTTCAAGTTCACTAATCAGATCCCTGAGAAAATAATGCACTACAAATTCTGAGAAGTATTAAATTCAGAAAAATCAACTTTACTCGTCAAAATATTGTTTGTTGGAGTTGTAAAATTTTAAAAGCTTCCGGTGTCGCTCTGCTCGGGTCAAATTCGCTTTCCTTTTTAAAATTGAAGTTCAATTTAATAGAAATCCGAAACATAGAATTTCAAATCCAGAAAAATCACATTTCACGCATCAAAAAATGACTTTTTCTGTCTCATGGATTGGAAAATTTCTTAATCTTTCGCACAGGCTGATTAAAATTTCCTTATGAAAAATTCACAAAGAAAGCTTCCAGAATCTTGGTCAAATCAACGTACGTTTTCAAGTTTTCCATCAATTTTATGGCTCACTGGGGGAAATGAAAGGGATTTTGGCAAAAATGGAGAGCATTTTTGTACACAGCACCTCTAGAAAACCTGGAAAAGGGCGAGGTGTCATGTGAACGAGTTTACTTTGGGCCTTTTCCTCCAATTTTGGACATTTCTCTCCGATTTGCCACCTGGCTCACCTGGGCACTAACCCTCGAGTCCACCACTGGCAAGTTTTGATAAAATCAACAACTTGGGGAGGGATGGAATTCGAAGCTTCTACCCCCTAGACAAACGTGAAGTTTTGTAATTTGATGGCTCATCCCACCACGAATGTGCCCCTTGTTGCTATTCAACTACGGATCAGAAAATCTTTAATATTTCTGCACCTTATACAAAGGTATACCTACCTACATACATTATATTCCATCTAAAATACGAGACTATTCAATTTACTCGCGAGTATACGAGTAGTCGAGTACGATACGTAATGAAATAGTCAAGCTTGATGTGCATAAATTGTTAATGTTTTACGCGAATCATCGAACGAGCGGAGCAACGCGTTGCGAAGTTTAATGTGCCGATAAAAAGTAAAAGTATACTTTACGTACAAGTCTGTCATCGAAATGAATTTATGATGGTGAATTGACTGCGTTATAAAAAATAAAAAGATACGTCTGTATTCCTAAAACAATTGAATTAAGGTGTTTATTTAAGGTCGTAACCTGAATACTGTATGAGATCGTGGTGGCATGCTCTTTCGTACGTATGATTATTCCTGTCTGTATACGATATGATATTTCGGATGAAGAGGAAATATTATTAAGGTACTGGCAGAATTTTTAATTAGCTGGATACCGTGTCACGAAGACAGGATAAAGAAGGTAGCCGATGTCATTTGACGAGTAGTAGGGCACAGGCAAACATAATTACTGTAGTTATTAATTTCATAAACGGCGTATTTTTCTTCTTCTTAGGTGTGTTGGTCGTAATAATCACTCGACTGTTTACTCTAGTGTACTGTACAGCATTATTCGCATTCTGGAGGAAACCTCCGGGTCACGTTTCAAAAAAAAATTCCACGTTGGATTTCCCTGAAGAAATTTTCGTACCCCCAAAGTATATGACCCGGAGGTGTTTGTTCAGTGATGCGACCTACCCGAAGCTTTTCCTTAATGGCGCGAGTAACACAGGGCATAACATGACGTCATTAAGATGATGGCGGTGTTTTGGAAGCATACATTGATCGATACATCTTTTATGTAGTTTACTATGAATTAAGTTTACCTTGAAACACGGACACGAAAGATGGATAAATTTGTACCTACATTTACACGTAATGTTGTCTCGAACTGGTAGAGAATCTCGTTCGAAAGTATTGTGACATTATAAATCTAACTATGTTCATTTCGGTTGCAAAATACGAACATACCTATCAGCGAGTGATAAAACCAACGCTGTAACATCTTTTCTTTTCAAAATTATCAAATAAGTAGTAACGCTTCGCCATTATTGTAGTAAAATGTATGTTTATGAAAGCAATTGCAATGTGGACTGGGGATACTGGGTAGTAAATTTTACATCTTTGTGTTATCGCTAATGGGAAATACTGGTCTTTGGATGGATACACTTGTGCTTTCTTTGATTTCCTGGAAACTTTACCATTATACTATGTATAGGAATAAGATGGATGGTTATGGCTTAATTATACAAGGTACCTGCAGGTAAATTGAATAATTAAATTGTCCACGTTTTGCGATTGTAGCCTGTAATATTGTACTCGGTATGTAGCATAAACAGAATGTCCTGTCTATGTCCGCCCATTACACATTGAGGAAGTCTGGGCCCAAATGAAATTCGCAAATCCAATTTTTTGGCTGAACAAGAAGAAAAAAATTTGAAGCTTTATTCTAAAAGCATTTTAAATCAAGCCGAGCACCCCTTCTCTCATTTAAATGTTTGGGGGAAGGTATTGTTGCTATTTCAGCTCAGCTCAAGTAATAGATTGTCAAATATGAAATTCTACGTTTCCAAATTAATATTTTGAGTAATAACAGGGGCGGACTAGCCTACGATGTCACCCGACGATCACCAGGGCCACTGGGGGCCCCGAAACACCAGTCCAACAAGAAAAAATTGATACAATTTTCACTTTTTATAAACATAAATTTTCGCAATCTTTTGCTCTCGCTTTTCTCGGACCTTTTTGCTCGTTTTTTATTTAACAATTGACATTTTTAATTACCTACCTGTTAGGTACATATTCAAATTCTAAAATTGTGAAGTCAAAATTTTTTTTGAAATCTTTTGCCCCAACTTGGCTTAGGCCTGTGGGTGTATTTTTTTCAAATTGAATTTTTAAAAAAAATATAATATTAAAACTTTTAAAAATGTTTAAAGCGAGCAAATTTACACCTTACTTATACCAGAAAAAAATGTTTTTTTTTTACTCCTCAAAACAAGCTTCTGCTGCCCTCGCTTCGCTCAGGTCTGCTTTGCTTTTCATTTCCAAAATTGAAATTTAAAAAAAACAACATTCACATTTTGAAATTTTTGAGCAAAAAAAAATAAGTTTTTAAAAAACACAACGTTTTTAGTTTATTGGGATACGAATTTTCGAACACTTTTACCCTCGCTTCGTTCGGGCCAATTCCTATCTCTTTCCCAAACAAAAAACAATTTCATATTTGAAACTTTCATATGAAAATTCAAAAGAGAACATTACACTTTTTTAATAAGCTTCAAAGTGAGTAATTATGTACAATGTACATCAATTGGTAAAATTGTCATTTCATCTCCAATTTCATTTCATAGAAACTTGTCATTTTATTCCGCAAAATTGGTATTTTTTCCCATCATGCCGATCGGCAAATTTTCAATCACCCTACCTCACCCCCTCTCGAACAGCCTCTACTTTTGTTCCTGTCCATTGGACCATTTTTTTGGCGAAATTAAGAGGCAGAAGATTCTAGAGAGGATGGATAGATGACTTATGCAACTGAACGATTCATTGATATCATGTACAAAATGATTCTTAAACTAAAAGCATCAAGTGTTCATCGTCCAATAAAAACTTCTCTTTTGCCAAAAATTGGATAAAAAATTGAATAAAATTCAGCGAAGCCAGATTTTTCTCAAGGAGGGGGCAAAACCAAATGAAAAATTGAAATTAGAGGTCTTTTCTTGACCCTTCAAAGAAATAGCTACGCGAAAAAACAAACGCATTAAGCTGCACTTTCGAATCTCATGAAAGATAATCACCCGAAGCTGACGTTAGTTTGGAAAATCGACCGTATAAATCATTCGTAGTACCTACGACCTCCAGTTTTGAAAAAACTAATAATATATTTTATGAAAATCATCGAGATATAACCGCGGCACAAATAAATCAACAATGTTCATGGCCAAGTATGTAAATATTACCTAGTAACTACCACGATGAAAATAAATTTCAAATCCAACTAGGTACCTAGGTATGTGCAAGTAAGTACATACGTACTTAAAGCGTAAATACGAGTACCTAGACCCGGTATACGATGCAATTCACGATCAACATTATGATTACGACTACACTTTTATTCAATCAATTTGACGAAAAATTAGATTTTATAATAAAAATTCAATGTCTTTGAAACTGCACGATTGACCTCTTTAAACAGTTCGACAGGAATGAAAGTTTGTCAATTTTACTTGACCATATCTACTTCATATAACTGTAAATTTCAGTAAATTTTTTCCCGCAACTCGAATGTTTCCAAATTTTTACGAATTATTACAGCAAAATTCTCGTATGCATAACTCAAGATGTGATATTATTACATCAAAATCAAGACAAAGACAGTAATTTCAGTCTCGTCGTGCCAATCGGATAAAATTTTTCTCGTAAAATGACCCAAGGAAACGTAGTTAAAATAGACGATAATCGGGTTAAGGTTACCTCAAGATGGAATATCGATGCTAGGTATAGGTAGGTAGAGATACCATATGCAACGTATATATACGTAAAATTGATGCATACGTAAATTTGCGATCCTCAACAGAAGGTTGTAGGTATTTTCTTTCACTTAAAACATAGATCTATCATCTCAGATCAATTTCATCGAATCGATGATACGGAATGAAATTCGTTGTTGAATATACCTTTACCTATGTCAAACCTTTCGAGAAACCTAACGAAAATTGAATTTCGCAAAAGAACAATCGCGCCGGTAGCACCATCCAGTAGTAGATCGTTACAGTAATTACCTATACAAATTGAGAAACAAACCCAGCTGATATTCATCTATATGTACGAAAAATCGTAGATAACATCGTATTATCTGTACGAAACCGTCTCATGTTAACCGGTTCCCTGTACACCTATTTGAATCACATCTCGGAATCCAGAAATGATTAAATCGATTAATCGACTCTGAAAAAAAGAACTCGTTTTGCAAAGGTAATAACATTGAGCAACTTGACCATAATTGCGTCATAGCACGTGGAATAGAAGAACTTGGTCGCTAAGTTACATAAAAATCTCGCACGGATGCTTGAATATACTAATGCGCCTACGTTATCAACACGTATATGCCGCTTCAGTCCCGACGTTCTTACCTATTACCCTAAATTTCGCCCAATAAGTAGGTAAGTAATCAAATCGCGGTGTTACACATGTTTATCATTACAGTTGTTTTGGCTTCGTATCATCAATTATAAAGCAACTGCATGTTCATTCGTATAGTTTTAAAATTATTGTCCACCGAAGCATGAATCGTAATAACGAGACAAAACATGAAAATTCAATACCTAACCTACCTAGGTAGGTACCTATACATGAACAGTTCACACACGTACACCTAGACCTACTATACTCGTATTTATGTAGGAAGTATACGAGTAAGTAGCAAATGAACTTGATCTGATTAACCTAAAAAGTCATCAAATAAGAGCATAGTTGAACGTGAAATGGAAAATTTTAAAGTTTGAAGTTTGAAAAAAGTAATTCAGAATCAATTTTTGAAAACTTCATCTTTTTTTGTGAAAATTCTTCATCCTCTCGAATGAAATACAAAGTTTTTGAAAATTTATCCCAAATAAGCATTTAATCGAAAATGAACGAAATATTTTCCATCACGCTCTATCAAACAGAAACCAAGTTTTTTTTTCGTGTTTTTTCAACAAAAAGCAAAAAATACCAATAATCATGAGGGGAAAAAATGAGATGTTCAAAAACATGTCAACAATTTCGAAGGTTTTCCCCTCAAGCAGTGGTGCCCAGAAGACAAATTTCAAGAGGATGATTCCTCAAAAAGTTATATGTATTTCTTTTGCGAGGAGGGGGGACGGAAAACCGCGAAAATCACCACTCCTCTGTAAAATTACCGCCCCCGTCCATTAGGAATCCAACTCTATGCTTTGTTAGTTACCTATATCTGATGTACCCAATTGAAAATCTTGGATCTTTGAGACAAGATGAAGGTGATATGTACGTACCTACTTAATACAGTTTGCAAATATAATAAATAATGAAGGAAAGTGCTCTACTTTCGATACACCAATGATAGCAAAGAAAAGGTGATGCGTTAGAAGATTCCACGATGAAATGGATGTAGATCCTGACACTGATTTAGACAACTTCCATGATTTGAAAGTCAACGTTTGGTTTGTTGTGATCAATGTCCTGTGGTAAGGGGACGTTCAGAGAACGATTCACAGCGAATAATTTGCAAATTTTAGAAGAAGCCAATCTTCTGACTCATCAAAAATTTGTTGAGACGAAGATAACAAAATCACGTAATAACGTTGTTTCTACTCATCCTAATTGCAGTGCTTCCGTTAAAAATAAAGGCACGCAAGATACTAAACAGCCCGAAGAAAATGAGAGTGATGAGAATGAGGATGAATATGAGGAGCTATGTGTAGGCTATACTGTATAGTCAGAGCCAGAATAGGAAAATTCCTGAACCTTTGCGGATAAGCAGAGGGTGTTGCAAACCATTTCGTTTAATTTCTCAATTTTCAACGTTTTCTTCGTTGAGAGCTCTCAATAAAATCTTGATAATTTTACTACACTTCAGAATGCGTATTCAGCAAGCATAAAATTATTGAAAATTATTTACGTAACGTTATGTTTAACCCATACATGAGCTCAATGTTGATTCTAGCTGCTGAATCAGTTATTTTAGAAATGATAGATAATTGATCCCTTCGCAAGAATTTCAAAATTGCTCTCAGACAGAGTTGCGATTACAATTATAATGGATTGTATCCGATCAACAACACTAAGGCAACCAACCATTTCGAACTTTTTTCAGTGTTTGGGTTGAAAATGGGCTTAATCGATAGTTTAGAGCCTAAACAAAAAACAGAGTGAGTTTTTTAAATTTGAGTTGTTTTTGTGGTCAGAAGAGACTGTCTAAGTTGCGAAAATGACCATTTTTGCCCTACTTCAAGAATTCGTAGCGACATCACTGAGATCAGTATTGTTTTGTGAAAAAACCGAGGTCATTTTCGTATTCTACGCACTTTTTTAAGTAAACTACTTTCCCCAATTTTTGATTTTCGAAGTTTCGAGCGCATAAGACTAATTTTCCTAAATACGAAAAATTCAATTTTGAACTTCGGGTGAACACAGTTCCGCGCCACGATTACGTGGTGGAGTAACGCCAGCGTCGCGCGCTCGTAGTTTTAAAATATTATACAAATAAAAATCTTCCGTATGCGCTCGAAACTTCAAAATTCAAAAATCGGAAAAAGTAGTTTACTTAAAAAAAAGTACGCAGAACCTGAAAATAGCCTTGGTTTTATTCGCAAAACAATGCTGATGTTGCTGCAAACTTTTGAAGTAGGGCGAAAATGGCCATTTTTGCAACTTTGATCGTCTCTCTCTCTCCTGATCACAAAAACTACTCAAATTGAAAAACCTCACTCTTTTTTTTTTGTTTTAGGGTCTAAAGTATCGATTAAGCCCATTTTCAACCCGAACACAAATTTTCCGTTGCATAGTGTAATCTATGCATCTTCAGCTTTCAGATATTTTTATGCACCCTTCATTGTTTTGTTGAAAAATTGATTACTTAGGACTACAAAAATAATGGAGGGAGAGACAGTTTCAAAGTTGTGAGGGGGAGGGGGTAATTCCTCGACGCATTGTGGGATCTCGGGCATCGCCACCCTCAAGGGGGAACTTGCATCATTTTTTCTTTCAATTTCATATTCATATTCGTCTTGAAAAAACATATTACCAGTAGCAAAAAAAATATGTTCATATCATTGAAAGAAAACTGTTTTACAATTTTCATTAATTTCAAACGTAAGTAAGTAATTTTTTTCATCAGTTTTTTTATCAGTATTTCAAATACGCCAAAGCTTAGATACCACGACCTTTGTGTATAGGTTTCTCTGTACTTTGTAAGCGCATATAGCTAAGCATATGGCATAAGTGTAGCGCTGATCAAATACGTGGGTACATTTTTTCGTATGCCCTAGTATTTATTGTTAGATTTATTACTCTCGGATAGATAGGTCGTAATAGCACATAGCACGTGGCAAATTACATACAAAAATAATAACTAGACATGTGCTAGAATGTAAATGTAAACGTATGCGCGATTATCGATTGACGTATCAGCAAAATATCCGAAGAGCTATAATATACATACAAGCCTAGAAGCAGACGCCTTAAGCTAATTTAAAACAAGTCTACGCAACGTACATACCTACATACGTCGGTGTCAATTAATTGTTGCACTTCATTAATTGTAGGTCTAGGTATGGTTAACATAAAAACCAGATATGCTCTAACACAGATATAATATTGTGTTTGCACAGAAAATGCATTTCATGAAATTGCATCGTAGGTACTGCAGTCTGCAACTGAGTGATTGCGGTAATGAAACGATTTTATGTATTTGAAATGAAACGGGATAGCGAGATGTAGTACGCTAGCCTTGAACCATCTCTATGAATGAGCTACACGTATGTAACGATGATGAAAGTTGCAGGTGATATATAAATCTAGACGAAGAATAGACAGGAAAAAAATACGTATCATTGGCTGAAAAAATCGTTAATATTAAAAGAAAAAAAATCCCAGATATCGGATACCCACTTATCGTCGAGTCTGCATGTATTTTAATTTTTTTCTACTGATTCAGCAACAATAACTAGAATTACCTAACTCTAGTTTCACGTGTTGAATATTTCAAAGGTCATTGTACTTGACATGTCTCTCGAAATGATATTTGTCTTTTAAAAAAAGTTCAATAGATGGGAGAAAGTTGGGTGATAAGATTACAACATTTTCAAAATGACTGATAGGTACCTGAATTATGCTTATTTGGCAACTGTTTTCGAGTCAAGAGTAGGAGTCGTTGCTGTGTTTTAAAAAATCGAATTTGCTAAATCTGTTCTAGCGATGCAGTTTTAGTTCGACTCGTAGACATCGTACATTACATGCTTACTGCAGACAGATGATGAGGAGGAAAATAAGAAAAGTCCTTTGGTTTTTCTGATATCGTGTAACATATTGAAAAATAATCACGATTATCAACAACTTGGAAAAAAATTCAGTTGACTTTCTGACATTACGCCAGACTTTTAAAAACTTGAAAAAAAATATATTGTTGGCTTTCTGACGTTAGTAAGTTAGTATGCCCGATTTTGAAAACATTGGGACAAAAACCTGTTGACTTTCTTTCGACATTTTGTCAGAGTTTTTATAAATCGAGGAAAAAATCTTGTCGATTCTCTGCTGCTATGTCAGACTTAAGGAGGAAATCAATGAAACGATGATCCGAAAGTCCATACAAAATTTCAAAAAATTTCGTCCATTGGTTTTGACGTGATTCGCCGTCTAAAAAAACGAACTTTCAATATTTATTATACGATATACGAGTAGAAAACGTGTTCATATCACAAATATCAGAAACACCAATATAGCTTGGCGCGATGAAGTTATTGTAAAGTCAAGTTCCTCAAGTCATTCTGACCGGTCGATGAGATGGTATTTAGCATACATAACCTACATTTGTAATCGAGAGTGAAATTATATAATTACGAGATGCCGCCTTTTTGATTTGATATCTTAATTGATGAAGTGTCGTGAAGGCCAATTCCCGCTGTGCACAGTTTAACACACCCGTTTGTCTCAAGATGCAGAAGTACGTACATTGATATTGGAGAAGTTTTGTTGATAATAAGTTCCCGTTAAAGATTCGTATAATGTGGTTCAAGTACTTCACCTACCATACTCTTGTGGTGAATTTTTCCTACCTGAAATACCGCTGAATTGACTAAAATTGAATTAAATAGGTACCGTTACTATATGAGTAGAATTACACAATTTTCACCTCGTGTTGATGTGTAGAGTTTCTGGTAGACGATTAAGAGTTCGGGTGAAAAATGATTATACATATTATTGCAACGTTATAAGTGCCTACTGCCTACTATATTGCAAACGTACATATAATATCGATTTATGTGCATGATGAAGTCTGCGGAGGATTATGCTAGTTTTCGGAACGATTAAGCTGGATTTTGTGTTGGTTATTCGCAGGTGATTCTCAAACGTATGTACAAAATTGATACTGTAATTGATGGATTTTATACCGCATGGATTAAGTTACTTGGTATTGTGAGGTTTAAAAAAGTTACCTACGATTCGTGCTTCGTGGGCAACTGTGACTTGCGATAGAATAGGATATAATTTCGTAGCTTTTTGCAGAAATAGATATCTTCATCTATGTACTTGTACCGGGTGACCGAGAATAATGGATATGTTCTGATAAGCCAAACCGGGAAAAAAATTCCCCAAGTAAAAATTGGAAAATGGAATAACAATGGAGAAAGGTGCTTTCGAATTATTGTATCGATGCCAAATGAAAGATTATTTCGTGTTTCATTGAAACAATCACTCAAACGCCCATTTTTTACATGATTATTTAATTTTCCAATTTTCATAATGGGAATTTTCTCTCCATTTTGATAACATCGAAATCCCTTATTCTTGGTCACCCGGTATGTATTTCTTGAGAAGTCGATCTACTCGAAAATTTTCAACGACAACGTTTCGCCTCTTCTTCAACATTGTAGCAGTTTTGATTTGTGTTTTTTTTCTTCAAATTTTTTATTCAATGAAAAAGTTTGTTGAAAAAAAAAATAATTCGTGTTTTGTTTTATAGACATTGGAATCCAACTCTAAAATTACTCTTCCCCCCCCCCCTCTAACTGAAGAAGAAGATTCCACAATGATATGGGTGTAGCTGTAGATACTGAGACTGACGAGTCAGTGTTGCCAACCCTCGAGATATATCTTGAGAATACAAGATTTGGGCAATTTTGTGAAGATTGACCCAAAATCACTTGATTTTGAAGCAAACCTCAATTGCACACTAACGGGCTTAAGCTTTGTATGCAAATGCGAAGACGCCACAATTTTCAACAGCGATCAGTTCACATCGTTTTGCCAAAATCATGGTATTGATCACTTTGCAGGATGGCCAAAATTGCTCTCAGATACGTTAATGCACGCCCGAATGTAAATAAATAAATTGTTTTGCTGAAAAATTGATTATTAAGGATTATAAAAAATGGGGGAGTGTTGGGAGATCTTGGCACCACTGATTGAGAAAATATACTCAATTGCTGGATTCTTTGTGGAAAAAAACCTGCAGTCTTGATTGAAAAACTCGAAACATAATTGAATATGTAGGAAAATTATCTCCGAATACATGATTTGCGTGTTTACGTGCTAAATTTTTAGGCGAGCTTAATTGAATTAAATTAGTACGTACGTGTTGAAAATGTATAACTTAATTGAAAGTTGCAGTATTAATTTTTGTAGGTAGATAATTAAGTAGCAAATTATTCTACTTATCGTCTACAAAAATTTTAAAAAGTAGGTACCTAATTTAACAAGTGTTCTTCATGATTCAATTGCTTAGTGCGTTGTGTAATGCACTATACGTCTACCTTTATAAACAATTGCGCGTTACAGGATGTGCAATTATGTTTATTCGTGAAATACAACATACCTACTTGTCTGTATGGTATTGAAATCTCCAAATGGAGATTTTAAGTAGAAGTTTACCAACTAATTAGGTGTTTACTTGCTGTCAGATGAACCATTAAAAAGATCTATGATCACAAAATTTTCATTGTTCATTTTTTTTCTTTTTTGAACTAAGTACTCCAACATTTTAGGATTGAAATTTTGAAGGAAAATAGAGGGATCAAAATGGTGTATTATGCCTTGAAAATTTCAATAAGACTTCAACTGATCTTTTAATTTAATTTGGTGTGGATATTTGCTAGGTACTCGTATATGTACCTATTTGTAAAATTATAGTTCAACCCACTTTTAGAACCATTTCAAACAAAGCAGAAGTATCCTCTTGACTCTTAGAGCTGCCCTACCCATGCGGATAGTAGGTTGATTTGTGTTAGATTTGTCAGTTTTCATCTCCCATAAAAAAAAAATTTGCAAAAAATGAAAGCAGCGGATTTGATTTTATGGGCAATGTTGAACATGGCGATAATATTACGAGTTAGGTATTCATGGCCAATCGTTACTGTTAATCATCATAATCATCGCCGGTTCCATCTGTCCATCATTTTGGCCTATATTTACCAGCTAACGTGATATGTGATTATATAAGTACGAGTAATAATGATAAAATATGGTTATTAGACGTATGTATTCGGAAGCACTGTACCATAAGTAGATACTGTACTGAAATTTTGGCGAAAAATTACAGTCGTTGATTTATTTATCGGTTTGTGTATCACTCGTACCTACAATAATAAAATCTGGCAAATAGGTATTTCATAATGGATCATTTTTAGCTATACAAGGTACAGGTAGAGGTATCAGCTTATGATATTAGGTACACATGATGTACCTATACAATACCCACTAGGTCTAGGTACTTGAGGGCAGCAGGCTGCATGATGATGAACTCATTCCGTGTAAATGACTTCAGACTACACGCTGCTGTAGGTACACACAATGAATTGACTTAATTATTGGAGTTCGTGTTACATTGTAATTGACACGTATTGTTTTTAAACGAAGCGTTCTTGCTCTCGGTAATAATTAAATTTACGCCTAATTATTTTCGATCATTCGAAAATCATTTAATTTATTAATTAAGTTATAACCGAGGTTATTTAAATTTGGTCGAGTTGAAAACGTTGAACGATTCATACACGTATAATGCATTTTTATAACATAGGCTATATTTGCCAACATAATGTGTATATGGACCCGTCTGATGTTATATTAGTCATATTTTTAAAATGGTACTAAAATAGGTCTTGAATTCGATAATGATGGTCGAAAATTCATCTTCGACAATAAATAGCCGTTAGACAGACACCCATACGTGTAATTAAATTTCGATATTAACGAATTTAATTTGTTGTATCGTTTTCGGTTAATCTTTCAAGGTTTCGATTTTTTGGTTCATGGAGATTCGATAATATTTTATTTTAGATCGAATTCTTCGTACCGTCATAATGTGGTATAATCATAAGGAATCCCTCTCTATATACGTATGGATTGAATTAAGATAACCTAATACCACCTTGCTTCCATCAGATTCGTACGAATATCAAACTGGATGTTCAAATAATTTGCATATTTTCAATATTGATCCGGTGTTAAAGAAAGGATATACAAACACATACGTATCATTCATGGGCAATCGATGTGAGACAGTAAATGAGCAATTTTAGATAAGTTGTCTCGCCGGAGGCTTACGTCTCTGGTGTAAAATGTCATAAAAATTGACTCATCTGTTCTTCTCGAATCATTTTCAATTTTTAAAAATTTTTATACCCACTAAAATTACTTTTCGCTTGTAAAAAAAATGTTCATACTCTAGTCTATTTGCATTAATCGTTGATTTTTTTCCGTTTGTTTCAGATTGATCAAAATGAAGATCAAACATCCTTTCATGTACCAAGACATAGAAATTCCAAAAAGTAAAATCGACGCTATCGATGCGCTTCGTACCTGGCTCTCTTTTCAACCACATTTACCAAAACTCTCTGGTAAGAGACGAATTACTTAATTTTAATAAATAAGACTCGTCGTCGTGTCAAGGAAATGATTACCTACATTGGTATAGAGAGACTAGTACCCCGACTGATTGAATGATTACTTGTTTATACTGGGATAAACATTATTAACGCCAGGTGACAGTGCATTGACATTGAAATAATAATCATTAACTTCGAGTCTCTTATAAATCGTCATCGTATTCGGAGTTATACGTGCTACATAGTATAGCTACACAGCTAGTTACCTAATTTTAAAAGCCATGGTCGTTGTCAAAAGAATTATTACCTTCAAAGTTCGCTGTATGCATTATTATTTGCACTCACGTTTTTTTTTTAATTTGACATCTTTCTAACTAAGAATGTAAATTCAAGAACCGTCAAATGAGCAATTTGCTTTTTTCTGTGTAATGGAATGGCAAATTGATTATTGGTGTGAAAGATTTTCAAAAAAATTTTTTTGGATATACCTGGTCGAGACGACTGAGTCAGTTTGAATGTTTGATACAAAATTATTCAGTCAGATATACTCGTAGTTGAATCGAAATTTAATTCATATTGGAAAAGTTCAGTATGATGATTTTTTTTTTAAAAGTAGTTGATAGTTGACTAATTGGAAACAATTCTAAAAAAAAAGTTAAGGAATTGAAAATGAAAATAAAAACAAGCATATTGAAGAAGGAAGAACATGAACGAACAGAACTTACTAACTAGCTCATCCATAAATTTGCTCATCAATTTGTAACTACATACAAGACGTCTCAAACTAATTTTATAACCATTATGAACACCATTTATCCAAGGATTTTCCGGTCGTTTTGCGTGGAGTAGAGGACCTTTATATGTCATAGCGATAAAATTTTCATTTAGGTAGTTTTGTATACTGATGGGTTTTTGTGAATTTCATAGCAGGTATCTACAATTTACTTGCTAGCAACAATAATGTGTAGGTACATTGTATGCAATATAATTCATTACCCGTGTATTTTTGACGTTCAATATTTCTTTAATTGTTCAACCTGTTGCTATGAATCATCAGCCTCTTTCGCTTTATTTTTTCAAGCACTTTGTATCTAATTCAACTTCAATATTGCAAAAAGTGGGTTACATTTGCATTATATTACGTAGAATTGATTTTTCATTAAAATAAACAAATTTGAATTAATAAGTTCAAATATTAGTTCACAAACGGAAGTCAAAACATCCTTATTGGTGGCTAATTTTACTTGTATGTTCATGGTTGTGTGGCAGATACATTGTATGTACTCGTAATTAATTACCTACTTAGGTACACGTGCATTTTCCTCCTTGAAGGTGAAATAAAAGTGAGATTTTTTAGATAGATGAACGATTCGATGTGAATAATAAATTCTTGTTGAGTATAAAAATTATTTAATTGCCACGTACGTTGATTTTTGAAATTTATTCAATATTTTCTCGGTAATTTTTCAAGATTGCGATACTTTTTTAAAAACTAGTTCGAATCCCTTCAATTTGAAACCAAGGCAAAAAATTGAACAATGAATATGATTATCGTTTTTCAATGCACCATCCACTCGAGTTTTTTTTCATTTTTGAATGGTATTGTCCCCTGTGATTCTCAAGATATGCAACATGTTCGTCTCCTTCCACGGCCCTTTACATATATAATTTCAAGATGGATTTTTACTTTGAATTTTATATTTTTCAGATGAAACGATCATGTTATTTTTACACAGCTGTTACTATAGTTTAGAACGTACCAAAGATACCATTGAAAATTACTACACATTACGCGGAAAATGCCCGGAATTTTTCAGTAATTGGAATTTTGACGATTTGCAGGAATTATGGAAAGTTGGGTAAGGAAATTCTACGTTGCCTATCTTTTGTTAGAAATTTAGTGGTGCCATGCTCGCCTCTTTCTTACTAACTCATCAACTTTTCTCGAGTCGTGCCAATATCTCCATTTGACTGATTGATTTATGTATTTATGTTCCAGAGAAATGGCACCATTACCAAAAGCCACGCCGGAAGGCTACCAAATTATATTATATCGTTTGAAGGATCTAGATCCATCGAAATTATTATTCAACGATTTGGTTAAATGTTTCTGCGCATTTAACGACGCTAAAATCTCAGAAGATGGCCTTGTTCCAGGTTACATTGTTATACTAGATATGAAAGGCTTATCGTTTAGTCATTTTATGAAAGTTACGCCGTATGTACAAAGTATTAGATGTATTCTGTTATACTTACAGGTTAGTTGAATATGCCGAATGCGTAAAATTAAAACTTCATAAATTTCCATTTGTCCAAAAATTACAACCTAGTTTTTTTTTTGCTTAGGAATGCCATCCAGTTCGTTTGAAGCAAGTTCATGTCATCAATACGGTTTCCTTTATGGATCGAGTTCTCTCATTGATCAAACCATTTATTCAGTCTGAACTCATGAACATTGTAAGATTATTGCGAATTTTATTCACCAAGACGTGTTTTTCTGTTCTCTTAACATTCCTCTCAAACTGTCAACTGCTATAATTACGTAGGTATAAGGTTACCCATGAAAATGCATCCGATGCTGATGATCATTTTCAAGGAAAATCTTATGGGTACCGTCAACTGCCCTAATTTCGAACACTAGCAGTTTTTTCAATTTTTATGATAGGAAATAATACCTTACATGAAGTAAAAACGACACGCTTTCTGATAACTAGTTTAGGTCATGGGCCGTTTCCCTGATGCAAACGTGTTCATTTTATGCCATTCGTTTGACCATTTTCGCGAATTTTTCCAAGAGTCACACATCAAAGTGCGGTGAAAAAGTTATCTACAGAACCTAGCCAAATATTTCGACTGCAAGGAAATGATCCTAAATTATCATCAAGTGACTCTCGATGAAGAAAAAAAAATATTCTGTTCATTTTATTTACCATTCACTTTTGCAAGAAAAAAATCAAAAAACTGTAAAAATCGAGATTTCTGTCCTCATTTTAGACACTCGTTTGCTATTGAGTAAATTGCTACAACATATTTATTCATTTGTCAAAATTTCGGAAATTTGTAAACTGGAATTTTTGATTGAAAATTTTCAGGTAATGAAAATGAGGAAAATTTTCCTTTCCTTTTTCTATTCCTTTTTATTTTCCTCTTGAAATACGACAATTCTGATAGATTATAATTTTCAAATTCTTATCAATCGATAATTTATCGGTTATCACGCAGGGTACTCTAATGGAATTTTTTATTTCAGCTTCATCTTCACGGAAGTGCCGAATCATTAAGTGAATATTTCCCATTGGATTTAATGCCGGAGGAATACGGTGGAAAACAAACTGCAGTCTCTAAATTACACGGTTAGCTGTAGCATTCAGTATACCTATTACCATTTTGTTATCAATTTTGCATCATGATTAGATACATCATTTTATTCACTATATTAATCCGCAATCAACTTTTTCAGACGATTTTAATCGTTTAATGGAAGAACGTTATAAACAATGGTTGAAGGAATGTGAAAAATTCGTAGCAAATGAGAAAAATCGTACTGGTAAACCGAGGAAGGATATTACGAAAGCTAGTACCGAACTGGAAGGATCATTCAGAAAGTTAGATATCGATTAAGGTCGTTTTCTCATTATCACCATTTTTTTATAAATAAAACTATTTTTCCATATAATTTTAAGTACCTATTTTTATATTATGTACAATTTATGGGTTGAATTTATTTTAATACATAATATCTAAAAATTGTCTACCTTTTTTTGTAAACTACATTCCTGTTTAAATATAATACATATTGTAAATTGTTAGTCACTTTATCGTTATTATTTAATGTGCTACAAAAGAATGTACAGAACGACATGTGTCTTTTCGGAAATGAAAGGAAATTTTTTTTACATTGAGTTTTTTCTCGTTTACGTTTTCCCTTTATTCGTTTTGAGTATTTTTCAAAGTTTTTTTTATCAATTCAACTCCATATTTTCATCACATGCACTGATTTTTTTTTACATAATTCCTTCAGAGTTCAAAAATACACTTATAAAAAGTGGTTTCATAATATTAAAGGTGGAAATGAAAAATTCAAATATGATTGGTATTAAAAATCGTGGTCTAGTTCTAATCGAAGGCGAACACTTCGAGAGGGTCTCTTCTGTAAGCTCCATCAAATCAAAAAAAAAAAAAAAAGGAAAAAGAAAAAAGGAAAAAGAAAAAACTACCCAATCCACGTGACATCAGTCAATGGTTCTAAAAATGCGAGAAAAAATCATTTTTGAAATTTTCCCCTTAAAAATGTTGACTATTTGTAGCGGTTTTGAATTTTCCAAACAAAATCAATCAATTCAATTTGAATTTTGAAATGTTCATTTTCATTTTTAAATTTGAAAAATTAAATAATAAGAACACAACAAGAAATTTCATTTTGAAAACCTGATTTATTCATCATAATTTTTCTCGAAAAATTTCACTTCTCGAATAGAAATTTCAAAAATCCAAATTTCAATTTCGGCACTGATGATTTTTTTGAATTAAGAACTTGTTTTCCATAACAAAAATTAAAAATCTTCCATCAGTACTTTACAATCGCCAGGTATTAGACAAATCGAGGAGTTGAGGGGTCCAAACAAAATTTTGAAAAAAAATCAAGTCGGGGTACTTTTTGAAAAATAATTTTAAAATTCTGGAAAATACGTTATTGCTTGTTTTTATTTATTTAAAACTAGGTAAGAGTAACAATAACCAACCCACGATTACATCGTCTTGAAACCACTCCCTGTTCTTGTAAAATTTCAAAAAACATTCGTCTTTTTTTTCAAAAAAGAATAAAATTATCAGTTGCCGCCATTAAAAACTCATCAATTCTTCCCCTCAAAATCAAATCAATTTTAAAATTGTAGATTGTAGGTAGTTTAGGTACCTATGAACGTTTTTCTATAGTTATGGATACAAAATTGAATGCCGAATTCCATGATATTTTTATTGTTCATCATCTTTGTAGCTTGTAAACACGAAAACCAGCTGATTTATGGTCCATTGAAGTCGGAAAAATCCATGATGAATTTTGTTAAAAAATTTGAAAAAATTCAATGACTCTGTATGAACAGAATTTTTCACTTAGAACTCAAACCAAACACTCGAAAATTGAAAAAAAAATAATAATTATCTTAACTGACCAACATTTTTTATAAGTTATAGGTTAAAGGTTATAGGGAAATATACGTCAATTCCAAATTCGGGTTCCGGTTTAAATATTTTTGATTTTAGGTTATTCGATAAGAACGTCCACCAAGCACCAATGACCATGTGAAAAAGAGCACATCAAAGCACAGTCGAGTCGAGTCGAACTCTAAAACGCGATATTTAACAGTTGGTTACCCTGCAGGCAAAAGGCGTAATACGTACTAGAATACTACAGACGCAGACGAGTCTAAAAAGGAAAGAAAGATGGACTACACTACAACACTACATAAGGTGTGAAAATTAATGCATAAGTATCGCGTACTGCGTTAAAATTCGGTTCGTTCGGTTTAACGAGGCGGCGACGATAGCGAAAATTTCCTTTCTCGAGTAAATCATTTTATATTAGCTCAAAGGCACGTGAAAATTCCGCACTCGTATTTCCCAAACGACGCTACACCATATACACGCCATTCAGTCTCGAATCTGTGGGAAAAGTTGACGAGCAAAAATGGTACGAAGGAGTCCCCGAAGGGTGGAGGGGCGGGGAGGGGTGAACGGTTAAAAGAGCGTTACAGTCTCGTCGCGCGTCTCCGCATTCACACGTACATTTTTTTTTTTTTTTTTCGGGGCCCAAGGAGAAAAATCGCTTCAGATTTAATGGCTTTCTTAAAACGAAATTAGCAAAGTTGAAGAGAAAAAATATATTCAGCGCACGTCTGCGGAAGAGGTATTTTATGTTTGTTCCGTTTATAAATAAGCTACCCTCAGAGCCAGTTGGCGTCAAGGTGTGTATTTTTCTCTACGAGCGACGCGGACAGGCTTTTTACATAAAAAAGAGAGAGGAGAAAAAAAAATGAAAATACAGAGAAAAAAAAGTGAAATATAACAGCGAAATTTTCTACGCTTCGCGATGTGTTAGTATACGTACTAAATCGCGTACGTATACGATATAATTTGTTCGCGAAACGTACCTACAAATAAATCATGAACCAGAGCATCGGTCGCACAAAGCGCTTTTAATCGTAGTTTATGCGAAACAAGTAGCATACCAGCGCTCGAGCAGGCAATGGGCGAGAAGGGGGACACGGGGGAGGATTTTCAAATGAGTTCAAATTGATTTTTGCTTCTTTTTTTCTTCGTTTTTTTTTTATTCACCTCGACAACATTTAAAACATACCGAAATAATAACGTATTAGTATGACGAGAAAAATACTCGTTATAGAACAACCACTTCTTTCCTGCTCCACCTTTGTTCAGCTTTTCATATAGTCGTGCTGGGGAAAAAATCCTCGCGTATATTTTCGATTTAATAATATACACATTCGAGAGAGGAAAAAACACACCACACCGCGAGACCAGTTTTTAAATTTTGTTGCTTTTTTTTTAATTACTTAGGTAAAAGACTCGACGCCTCTCCCTCGTTGGTTTTTCTCGTTTTTTTTCCACGTATTTAAATTCATTCGCTTTTTTTAAATTACTAGTAGTAACCAAAGCTATCCAATATGTCAACCTTTTCGAGTACCATTGTTACCTTTGCAATTGCCGAGCACACGTCGAACAATTTATAAACACGAAGTTTATTACTCACTCACGTAGGTATGAGTATTTTTTGGTCGAATTTTCCGTAAGAAATTTCGATAGTTGCAGCGCAGTCTAGAAATTGGGAAATTTTTTGTTCGTCCACTCGAGTATTATTGGTTGGGGGGGGGGGTCATTTGAATAATTCCAACATTTTCTTATTTTTGATGAATTTTTCAAAATTAGTAAATTTCCGGGTTTACGGAGCACGTAACGCCTTCATTTTACAAGATAGGCAACTTATCATGATAACGTTTTTTGTTCATCTACTCGAGTTGCATCTGCAACCGAAACGCTTTCTCTAACGTTTAGTTCCATATCGGAAAATCGATCATAAAAATAAAGTGCCTCGAAGCACGGGTAATAAGATCGATTTTTAATATAATAATAAGATCGAAATGTATTTTAATACTTAAAATTGTGTTTATAAGCCGAATATTACAATAAATTCACGAACCCACACCCTGCATCTCTGGCTTTATTAGAAGGGAAGGGACCCCATTAAATCTTGAGTTTTATAAACTGTGATCAAGATTTCGAAATGAGAAAAATTCAGCCTAGAAGAAAACATAGGTAGGTAATTTGAAACTTAGAAAACATCGGTAGATTATTTTTTTAATTCATATTTCCGATAAGTATCAGTGATGAAATTGAAACGATTATTTTGATATACGAGGTGTTCTGGCTAAAAAATTAATCAAGGGAAATGTTCGTTGTTTTGTTCAGGTAGCATATTTGTAAATCCAGTGAAAATGAGTAAATATTGAAGCTGAAAATACTTCGTCCAGCTTGCCATAATGTAGACCAATGCATAAGTCGAGTTCGTAAATTATAAAAATCACTCCATTCGGATATGTCAAGAATTGCTCCACGTTAAAGATTTCTCCTCAGAGGTAATAGAGAAGTGGATTGAAAATCAAGAAATCGTAAATACGTTGTGGCCTAACTTAAACCCAGACAGAATCACCGGACAAACTTAATTATACAAAATGCATGTTCACCACAGAGGTACTTAGTTCGTAGTTTTGGCAAAAAGAAGGTATTTCAAGCTATAGAAATTAACCTCCATATTTGATAAGTGCAAATAAGTACTTTTTTTTCAATGCTTCTAAATGGTTTTATTGATCTGGCAAAACTCCGCTCTCAACTAGAGGGGCGACAATTCAGTATACTATGTACATAATTATAATATACTGATCACAAACCCCTGAAATTTGCATTTTTACAAAAAAATTGAGAAAGCATTTCCAAAGTAGGCACGTCAACTCGATTTCATCAGTCAATAAAAATTTTCAAAACACGAATTTATTCAAAAATGAGGAGTTCGCAAATTTTCAACCACTTAATAGAATCCTAAAAATAGGAGGTATGCTGGTTCGCCATTTTCTCGCGAAAACGAATTTTTTTCGAGTCGAAAACTCTGACATTTACAAAATTTCAAGTCCCTCTATTATTGAAGAGAATGAAAAAATACGACCAATTTTTTTGCAAATTTTTGAAATTTCATTCTGTACTTAGAACTTGATGAATCTAAAAAAAAAAGAGAAAAGAAACATTTTTTTTTTCATTTTTTTAAAACCTCAGTTTCTAATACAACATTAAAGTTCAAGATTTTAGCAAAATTGGTCATAGATATTTTTTTCATTTTTTACAAAAAAGGAAATCTTGTAAAACTTTTGTAATGTCATAGTTTTCGACTTTAAAAAAATTCGCTTTCGCAAGAAAATGGCGGACCAGCATACCTCCTATTATAGTGCCCTACTTTTAAAAAGTCGAAGAAATTTTACAAGTTTTTAGCTACATACTTTTTTGATTTTTTGAAATTGGCATCACAGCGTTCCAAAATATTTTTCCGGTTTCGGGAATGACATCTTTCAGTACTTTGGCATAACAGGCATAACTGATGCAAAATAATATTTTACAAGAAAAAATTATCAAAACACGAATTTATTGTTCAAGTTTTTGACTTCTTTAAAAGCACTCGAGTATGGGCTCACTGTAAATTTCGGACCAATATTCACGCAAAATTTTCCATGAACACATGGTTGAATTTTTATAGTACGGGCCACGCTTTTAGTTTGTTTTTTTTATAACTTCGAAATTTGATGAGTTTGAACAGTTAGGTAAGATGCAGTGCTTATAGTGGAGTAAGTATTTTTTTTTTCAATTTTTTTTTTTAGTTCTGGCCAAAAAGACCAAAACATTTTGAACAGAGTGGTTCATTTTGTAGCGTTAGATGGCAGGTCTTTCGAAACCATTCAAAGAGATGAAATGTAGAAAAATGAACAAAAAATTGCATACAACTGTGTATGAAATAGCAGCAGAATGGCAGCGACTTTGATATCGATGAAGTAGTAATATCGGATCCTACTGCTGGCTACTGTAGGAAGAAATTTGCACAAAACTCAACAGACCAACCTAGCTGAGTGGGTAAAAAACAGAATAACGAACCCAATGCAGATCCAGAAGGGTGTGATCTGTATTTTTATAGCGGAGTAAGTATTTTTTTTTCATTTTTTTTTTTTTTTGAATGCATGGACAAGCTCATGGCCAACGTACTTCGAATTATACCCTGTTCCTCATGAAGAGTGGAGCAGTCCGTCGTATAATATAAGAATGCTTTGTCAAATCAAACCTTGCCTTTATTAATTAGCTGAGGGCATTTTCGAAAAAATGGTGAATTTTTCACTCTTGCCTCTACCTAACGTGTTTTAAGGAAATGCCTCAGTCCCAAAAGATAGTATTCAAGATTCTGTTTCCATCTAGGCCATTACTATCAAAATCTAAGAGCACTTTTTGAGTTCTAGGTGTAGTGGTTGAAAATCTGCAAATCATTTTTTTTTTTCGAGTAATTTCGTGTTGGGAAGATATTTTTTTCTCAAGTATTATACACATTGATAATGGTAAATCTCTGATAGATATAATTTCAGAAACTGATGAAATATTTCGGAACACAGTGCTGCCAATTTTCAAGGCATTACCTATCGCAAATTTCAAAAAATCGAGAAAAAAAGTCAAAAACTCATCAAATTAAGTATTTTGGTTTATTGATATTGGTAATAATAATGACCACGAAATTAGTAACCCTGTAACCCTGTATTACAAAATATTTCTCCGCTTTCAGAAATGATTGATTTGGAAAGAAAATACTTTCAAAACACCAATTTACCCAATAATGAGCAATTTGGAAACTTGAAATCGCTCAGCATAGAACTCTGAAAGTAAGTTTTTCGAGTCGACGCAAAATTCCCAGTTTATCTTTTGCGACTGAATCATTTTACTCAAAACAGGATCATGATTTTTTTCTGAGAATATGCCTTTTTCGAAGATCCACAATATCTCCTCCGAGGGCACATCCATAGCTGAATTTTTATTTGATAGATGTTCAACTCAAAATGAAGGTTGAGACAGAATTTGGCCGTAATCCTTCGAGGACCTCGTGTTTTTAGAAAATATTCGCGATATATTTGTAATTAGAAAGTGCCCTTCGAAGTTCATCGAGAATACGACGTCTCATTTACACGAGGAGCAGCACTTTTAAATCAAGTTAGAACTGCTCAGAATTATAAAAATTCGAAGAGACCGCGAAAAGGAAGAGTATCAAAAATAGTGAACAATGACAAAATATATACTACCAGCCCATCATACATTTCGAATAAACAATTCGGCGCTTAAAAAACTGCTTGCCAGCTACGCCTTATTTTTTCCATCGCAAAACCTCTTCACTGCCATAATACATGCATACAACTTGGAAATGCGCGTGATTTCCATTCAAGATGACAATGGCAAGAAGTGAGAAAAAACAGAAAAACGAAAAGAAAGTCGAAATTGTAATTACATTGTCGACATTTCCCAACGACGACAATTGATGTGTGATTTGTATACATAGCTATATGGAAAAAACACCCGGGAAAAAAATGTAATTTAAATGGTACGGTATGAAGTACTATACGTACCTACCTCGTTTAAACTATTATAACTTGCGTTTTACCCCTCATCAAAAATAAACGCAGTCATTTGACAAATTGAAAAGTATTAATAAATCAACGGTAAAAAGTAAATTGGAAATTACGTCGAGAATAAAGTAACTCGTCGATTAATCGAAGCTTTATTTTCAATAAAGTCAATTTACTCTCAGCGCAAAATTTAATAAATTAAAAAACTCTTTGGTGAAAAAAAAAAGTATACACCGAGCACTGCTTTGATGTTGCGAGGTGGTCGTGGGGGGGAGGGGGCGTGATGGCAGAAAGGAGAAAAACACACGAAGGTTATTATAACGACGACTGAAAGGGAAAATGATGTCCGAACGATGGAAGGCAGGGTATCCAAATCTAACGGCGTATTTCAATTCGACGCTTTAAAAAAATGCCTTTTAAAAAAGGCAGGTACCTATTTATAAACGCGCGATACATTTCAATTTTCAACGATATTGATAAAAAGCAAGTTATTAGGTACTCGATATTGATACGCGCTTCGATGTGAAAACACTTGAAATGAAATTTTAAAAAGAAAAATAACTACCAATACAGTATGCTTAAACAAATTTTAATCAAAAGATTTCTACCCGCGCGTGTCATTAGATATCTGCTAGGCGATACAATTGTATATACTCGTTAAAAAAACAGCTTTTTTTCTTCTCTCTCTCTCTCTCTCTCTCCCCGCTCGAGCAGTAGGTAAGTAGAAAGCACTACCTGTATAAGCATTTCGCTTAAATGCTCATAAACGAATACCTACCTTACCTACCCTTTTTCCAAGTCGCTTTCTGCACTTTTCAAAGGATGTACATATCTTAAGATATGCTATCGACTGCCGACTGCCGCATACCGCAGCCTATCTTGAGAATAAGCTTTCGTATACTCTCTCTGCTTTGATGTTAACGCCTCGGGATTTTTCATAAATGCGAGAATATCGTATCGCGAACACGGCTCGCAAATTTTATATAAATCGAGCATTTGCTCACTTGAAATTTCACTCGGATTCGATTAAAATTTAACCGAGCGAGAATAAAATTCCAATTTTCATCGCCAAATTTTCAACGTTTCCCTTTTGAACGAGTAAAAGGCAAAAAATTATACCTATCAGAAATAAGAGAGATTTCTATTCGCAGGGATGAGCGTTGAATGCAGACACTGAATTTGCGATCTACCGAATTGGTGAATTTAAAAATAATTCTGGACTTTGTCGTGATCGCAAGAATCAATTAAAGAAAAAATTGGTTTTCATCCCTTTTTTTGGGGATCAACATTATTGTTTTCAAAATTTTTCAATTCATATTACCTACATGGTAATAGATATAGGATGAAAATTCGGAAAGGTATGATATGAATAGTTATGTTTTAACGAATAATAAACATGAAATGTACATACTTTTTTTTAGAAGGTATTTCTCACCGTAAATTTGAAATTCATAACTCACCTGAAACAAAGAAACAAAATTCAAGTTCAATTAGCTGTTTTGTTATAAAAATTGTAAAATACGCTTCGGGTCTCTCTCACACTAAGAAGTGTGTTTCGAGCAAAATTCATCACTTTTTCATATTCGATAGAAAGAAAAATGCATAAGTTAACATAAGAATTCATGGTACAGAAAAAGTTCAAACTACTTAAGGGAAAGATTTAAAAGTGTCCTCAGTCGACTTGGACCATTCTGCCAATGTAATGTAGGGCTATAGGTACTTGCTTGAAGGGATGACCTTCACCTCTCACTCGATTACACTGAAACGTACCAATTTTGGAAATTGAAAGAGCAGCCAGCTAAATTTCCAAAATACGAAATTTCTAGCGACAGTTTCTGAAGGTTCGACTTTTTGAGACGAACAAAAAAGGGTTTCTTACAAAACGGTCCATCTCTAAAATTAAAGACGTTAAGAGCAACTGATTTTTTTCATCATTACAAAGAATTTACTTTTTCCTTTTGACCACGACAGTCACGCAATCTAGTAGTGTGTAGAGTGAATTACTACTCGTCCGAGTATCATGTTTTCATTGGCGAAGTTACCTGTCAGAAGGCAAGTCAAGCAAACGTCATCACTTCGATCATCATTATTTGATATTTCAAAATTTAAATTAAACATTTCTTAAAATTTTCAATTACATTCACCAATTTTATTTTGTGTTGTAAATCGTAGTACTTGATGGAAGCATTTTTTCAATTTTGAATTTTTTGTTCAAAAAAATCGCCAATTTCAAAACTAGAAATTTTTTTAAATTAAACTGTTTTTGAAAGTGAATTGGACGAGAAAAACAATGGTAAAGCCTCTGTTCAAGAAATACCATATTTTCGTAACCTAATTTCTTCAAATTTTGAAAATAGACCAACGCATATCGGCCAGATTGATTGAAAAGCTTTTTTTTTTTTTTTACTACATTTTCCACGTGATTTTGTGAACAACCTACAGTTACAAAATTAAACGTTTATATTACCAAATTTGATTGGAGTACTCAAATTTAGAGTAATGTGAATGAATTGAAATGTTAGGTATCAGAATTCGTCGATGACGCTATTTTTTCTGATCGCTGTCAATTCATTTGCGATTTTTTTTTTTTCAATTTTAATTAGTCCATAGTATAATTGGATACAACATTCTCATTTACATATCTTCCTCCCTTAAAAACTTTTTCTTTATTCTTTAACGATGTTCTTCGATTCGTTTTATTCCAATTCTATTTTTGCATGGCAATCTTCTCGGACCTCGCTAAAGTTTTTTGTCAAGTTCACCGAAGATTTTGAAAGTTGGAAATGTTCCGACTGAAAAAGTGAATTCATACGTAACTTCATGAGACAAGCAAAACATTTATCAACTCGTGAAATTGCCTATCTTCAAACTTGAAGGAGCTACCCAGAGTATACAGATTATTAGTAGTATTTTGGCGACCCGAAAAAAATCATCTGCCAACAGCACCTTCAGTTTCGAAGGTAGGCTATTTTGTAATGGAACCCTTTTTATTTGGTTTGAAAAGTTGGATCAGAAACTATGGCCAAACATTCGATTTCTGGAAGTTCATCGACTCTTCTCCAATTAATTTCTGCGTTAGGCAGTTTCAGGAAAATCAAATATGTTACACAGTATCGTCATTCTTTTTATTCAAAATGAATTGGGAAACTGTAAGTATAGGCTGGGACATTTATACATATTGGAAATCTAATCAGAAAATCAGATATTCACGACTCAGCGCCCTAAAAGCCCAATGAACGATAAAATGTCACTTGATATCATTACTTTTTTCATCTCCAAAACAAAATTGGGGTGCATGGTCAGGGGTTGGAAGAGTCAGATCAAAAAACGAAGCTGATATTCGGACTTGGGATACTCAAAAACCTAACACACGATATGTCACACGATATTGTCAATCATTTGCAGCTTAACTCAAAATTCCCTTCCTCACTCCTTTCTGGAATGAAGGACCAATCTGGCCAATCATTTCGTATTTGTTTACTCCATGCAATATTTTGAACTTTTTTAGATATTAATGGTAGGTAGAACAATCGAATTAAAATCGATTTTACATCATTCATTTAGAGAATAAGAAGTGTACTATAATTCCCCCTCCCCCTCTCCGAAATGAACACTTCAAGAGAAAATTCCAGGATAGAACTTGTTCATAATTATTTCATATATTGTCGGGGAGCCCGCTTAAAGATCTACTGCACCCCCCCCCCGTCGATCCTCCGGGACAACTTTTTTCTTAAAGGGGGAGAGTCCTAAGGAACATTTCTAGCCCTTGTACTAAAAAAAGTGGTCCTACTTACAAAATGGCGGTCATTTTGATTGACAGGTCAGCCGAAATCGCAGATTTTGCGTTCCAACTATAGACACTGGAACTACAAGATGAACAACTGCAGGTCACAGCGGTAAGGGGAATCACGTAAAATTTCGTGAAAAGTTTTTCCAAACGGTACCTGTAGAAGCGCTGATCGTCGTTTTCCAACTGGCGGCTACTAGACGACGCGGGTGTTGGTGCGGCAAGGGGAAGTAATAGTTTCAGTGGTTTACTCGCTAGAGGCGCTGATCGTCGTTTCCCTAGTGGACGACGCGGGTGTTGGCGCGGTAAGGGGAATGAAATAACTTTTTACCGGATCCCCTAACGTCTGTGCCCACCAGTTGTTCATCTTGTAGTTCCAGTGTCTATAGTTCCAACATAGGACTTGCACAAAATTTTTCGAACTGTACAAAGGTAGATCGAAAGATCGAGCTAAAATTCATCACCTGTCAAAATTTCAAGTGCTAAAGAACGTTTCTTCGATTCTTGGTGAATTTTTGAAAATCAAATTTAGGCCAAAAATGAGGGAAAAATCAAAATTTTACCAAATTGATTGAGAAAGCTGAAATTTGGGATACATCCTATTTTCGACATGCCAAATCAATTGGAAACTGTTTCAAACAGGTTTGAGCCGTTCTGGAGCCTCCAGCAGATTTTTTAAACTCGAAATTCCCACAAAATTTCACCAAAATGGAGTTGGAAAGCTGAAATTTATTCAGCAAACTAATTTCAATGCGCTACGAAGCACTGCAGGTAAATTTCAAGTCATTTTGGACCCTCCGGCGACTTTTTGAAAATTCCTGGAGCCTCCATCAGATTTTTGAAACTTTAAATTTTCACAAAATTTTGTCAAATGGAGATGGAAAGCTTAAATTTACTCTACACTCCAATTTTAACACCCTCTGAAGATGACTTCAGGTGGGTTCAAATAATTTAGGAGCCTCCAGCAACTTTTTGAAAATTACTGAAGCCTCCAGTAGATTTTTTAAACTTGAAATTCCCGCAAAATTTTACCAAATGGAGTTGGCAAGCTGAAATTTACTTCGCAAACTAATTTCAATACTGCGATATATGAAGTCGACTGCATGATGGTTTCAAATGGTTTTAAATGATTTTGAAGCTTCCAGCTACTTTTTGGAAATTTCAATTTTCCAAAAAAACACCATACGATCTCTCAAAAACTCGCTGGAGGCTCCAAAACGACTTGAAATCCACCAGAAGACGACTTCGAAGCGTATTGAAATTAGTTAGCAGAATGAATTTTGACTTTCCATCTCCGTTTGATGATATTTTATGAAAATTCAAAGTTTCAAAAATCTACTGGAGGCTCCAGTAATTTTCAAAAAAATCGCTGGATGCTTCATAACGACTTGAAATCCCCCTGCAGTTGACTTCGTAGTGCATTGAAATTATGTAGTCCATTTTATGATGAAATTTTATGGGAATTTCGAGTTTCAAAAATCTGCTGAAGGCTCCAGAACAGCTCAAAACGGTTTGGAACAGTTTCCAATCGATTTGGCATGTCGAAAATGGAGTGTATCTCAAATTTCAGCTTTCTGGGTCAATTTGGTAAAATTTTGATTTTTTCCCTCATTTTTGGCCTAATTTTGATTTTCAAAAATTCACCAAAAATCGAAAAACGCACTTTAGCACTTGAAATTTTGACAGGTGATGAATTTTTTCTTGATCTTTCGATCTACCTTTATACAGTTTGAAAAATTGTGTGTAAGTCTTATGTTGGAACGCAAAATCTGCGATTTCGGCTGATCTGTCAATCAAAATGGCCGCCATTTTGTAAGTATGGCCACTTTTTTTTAGTACAAGGGCTAGAAATGTTCCTTAGGACTCCCTCCTTTAAGAAAAAAGTTGTCCCGGAGGATCGACGTGGGGGGGCGGTGCAATAGATCCTTAAGCGGGGCTCCTCCACTATATGTAGTTATAAAATATGTTTTTTTCAACGTTGAACATCCTTTTTATATGAGCTTTTGGGATGGGAAAAAATTCGTAATGACAAAAAATCTTTCTTTTCCGATGCTCTACAACATTTGTTTGAATATTTTTCAAACATCTGGATAATTCAATAAATACAACTGTAAAACCAAAAATATGACCCCTCCTGACCCCCACTTATCCACCAAAGATCCAAAAGAGGACAGGCACAAGATATACACGTTGTAATGCGAGTAGATCTGCATACTCTACTGTGCCTGTAAACAAAACTTCCCACTCCAGTGAATTTTTTCGGAGGGTTCAGACCTAAAAATCTTGCACCATAGGTAAAGGCAACGTTGCCGGTTGAAACTGGTTCGCATTTCCCACGTGACTTCAAGCATCATGTTCAATTTTATAAACAAACATCATTATCACAGCATCACACAGCTTAACTTCACGAGTAATATAATGCAGTTACTGTACCAGCTACTCGACTACTTATTCATAAAACACCACTGTAAGTACACCAGCTGCACATGTGAATTTTATTCCAAGGTTACACTGGTCGATGGACGCGGCGATGGATTCCATTTCATTTAATGGGATTGTTCATTACATGTACGGAGGAATGGCATCGGCCATCGGGCATCGCCGAGAGTAATGTGTAGTCGGTGCTTTCGTAGGTACGCGATGCATTAAACAACATCGTTCAACGCAGCGGTAGATTTAAGATTTTGCTCATGAAAGGGAACTCAACTGGTTTGGGCAACGCGGTCGCCGTAGTACGACTGTCATTAAATAACATACCTAAGAGTATACATTCGGTTAAACTTATACCTGAGACACCTGAACCCTTGCCCGAGTTTAATCGACTACGCGAGTACGCGAGTTGGTGTTCTGCTATTGCGGTCATCGGGCGTGTTTTTCTCATGTTGTCGTTTTGTTGTCGTTGATACGGCGCGATTAACGTTTTACTTCGTTCGCGGCGAAAGTTGAGTGTGTGTTTTCGTTTCAAATTTTATTCATTCCCACGTGCATGAAGTACCAAAAGAAAAAATTTGCAGTATTATGATAAGTAAGAATGTGTATAATTGATTCGAATTTACCTATACCACCGATTTCTTATTATTTTTTAGACGATAATGTGTACCTACTCGTAGCTCGAATACTACATATTATTATAAGCGGTATTTCGTTGGTTTGTTTCGAAATGATTACTTATTCAAACCTGTTTGGTGTTATGTGACATGTGGATAGGTACTTTTTATAACGGCAGTGTGTATCTATTTCAAAAGATTTTTTTGTAAGACAAAAGTATATCCTACTTAATTGCTTTTTACTATCAGTAGGTATAGTTTCGTGAAGATGACAATCTTAGTGCTATACATTATTTTCGTGTGGGCAGCTTCACAAAATACCGACATTTATATTTTACAATACAAGTTCTGTGGTACCTACAAGTCCATCTTTTTTCATAATTTTACACAAATATCTACCAATTTATATACTTGAAGTGGTACAAAATTGAGATTTTTTGATTTTATGGAATACTTACATTATTTATATGAATCATTTTTGATAATAATAAAAGTGCCGAACACCTTTGAATACTTATCAACGTGTTTTCATGATATTTTAAACACACTTTAACAATATTTTATGCAATTTTTACGAACTTTATCCAAATTATATCAATTTTGGATGATTTTTATCGATTTAAATGTTTTGTTTAAGTGTTTTTATATCATTTTCAAAATGTTTACACAATTCTCATGCAACTCTTTCTCAGAACAGATTCTAATTTCAAAATTATCAAGTGAATGTGTAAATAAATGAATAGAACAAAAATTGATGACTATTGCGGGTTTTTTTTGCGATAATGAAAGTACGTAGCAATCTCTCATAACGTAATCAATCACAAATTATCTATCAGTACTTTACATGATTCATCAAACCAGACAATGATACTTACCCGATGGTCGATTTATTTCAAAACTACATAATATTCGAAATTCAAACATGCTCTGGAGGGGAAGGGAATTTCGTCGAGAGAATTTTCGTACCAGAAATGAAGGTTGTGAGAACACTGTATCAATGATGCTGTATACAGATTTTGTCTATCTGTGTACCTAGCATGTGTAGTAATCAAGCAGAACAATGCGAAATCCATTGTTCATTATTTATTTGTGTATAGATTATGAAGCTACATAGATCATTCAAGGTCACGGATTGCTCCTTTTCTCATCGAAATAATCGATCGACTGGTCATTTCTTTTTTTTTATGACAGCTCGGGATGATATAACAACGTTTAATGACACTCATAAAGTGGGATTTTAGAAACCGCGATTGAATTACCAATTTACTCGTACCTATATCTATGATACCTGGGTAAAGCCGGCAACAGATACAGTTTTTACACGATTAATTGAAGTAAAATATTTGCGGTGCTTCTACCACATTTTTCTTGAAAAATGAATAACCATAATTGTTAAATAGTTAACCTTGATGGCTTGGAGGTTGAACTATCGTATACAGTTATAGCCATTCACTTTTACAATTCCCGCGTGATGTTAATTTATTTACTGGATCGTTGGATTGTACGTACATATATGCAGTATAAGCAACGTTTCATGGTTATAAGTACTTACTCGTACTCGTATATTTTGAGCATGACTCAAAGAAATGGTACTTACGGTTTGTATTTTGTGAAGGGGGGGGGATTGAAAATGAAGAAATTCGCGTATCATCTACGTTCAAGAATTTGATTGGTTGAAAATAATAATTAATTGAGGGAGGGGTTGAGGGGAGAAAGCGGAAGTTGGAAACGATCATTCGCCAAAAAATCCTCAAATTTGGAGGTAACCACTTGAAACGATCGAGAGGGTGCCTAATAAGCACAGATCAAAACTACAGGACTGAAGTTCATTATTGACCCTTCCAGAGAGATTTGAAATTTCCTGAGAAAATTTCAAAAAATCGCTGCAGGCTCCAGAATAGCATAAAAGTGCCAATTGTTGATATGAAGATGTATAGTTGCATTAGAGGAATTACTCATATTATTAGTTTACTTTGCTCAAAAAAATTTAGACTTCATGAAACAGTTCGAAAATCACCTTCAAAACATTCTAAATTTTTCAAATTTTCAAAAATCACTCAAAAAATGAATTTTGATTTTTTTCCATTTTCCCCTAAATTTGGATTTTTAGAAATGAATTTCAGCACCTAAAATTTTGGTTGGTTGGGTATTTTTGGGATCCTCCAAAATCCCCCTTTGACCGTTTCGAAAATTGTTGTGCTGGTTGGGAGACTTTCCCTACAAGTTGAATTGAATAAAGAATTGATCTAATTACAAAATCACTGTTCATTTATTTGCATTCCTGCTGGAGGGGAAGGTTGGAGGTGTAAGTGGTGTTGATGGGCGTTATTTTGGATATAGCAACAATTATGAAAAGAAAATTTTTCAGTCAAAATTGACCACTGATCTAGTGATCTCTTTAGGGTGAGAAAAATTGTGAAATCATTTCTCCTTTTCATTTTTTGAAGGTCGTTCACCCATACACAAAAAATGCTTACGAAAATGTACGTTGTTCATTCAGGTGAGATACATATATTTTTATTTATAATTATTGAAGAAATTCAAAAATCGAGTTAAATTTATTGAAATTCAACGCGAAATTTTTTTTAAAAAACTTTTTGATGTAAAAAAAAACAATGTAAAGTGCCATGCATTTGGTAAATTCCCCTAAAAAATACCAGAAACTAATTACTAAACGATACTGACAGGCTTGCATTCCTATGTTATGCGAGAAATAATGAGACGAGACTATTTTTCGATTTGCGAAACTTTGACGAGACTTCTCTAATTCAAGGTACACAAAAAAAATCCTCAAAAATAAATACTCATGGAAATTGAGCTGAATAAAAAATGTGAATATTTGAGGGGGAAGGAGGGGAGGTCATGATACTTTAGTGAAAAGCTTTCGTAAGACCCTATAATGTGACCCACGTTTCGTCAAAATCGGTCAAGTAAATTTTCTCTGCTATTATTTACATTACCTATTGTTATAATTTTTTTATTGCGGGGGGGGGGGCTCCGGATATGTTATAAACTTCTTCCTCTAGCAACACTCGATGTGGAGGTCTGAAAATTCGGAAATCAAAGTCAAAGAGACAATTTCATCATTTTCATCTTTCTGTACCCTTTCAGCAAATTTCTATCGACAAATAAAATACGAGTATTTTGTTCACTGACTGTGAGCAATTCTTCAAAAACTATAATCACTAGAAATTCAGCCCAATTTGTACTGTTTTGAAAATGGGGAAGAAAAAAAAAAATTATATATTCATTAGTGGGCCATCAACATGTACAGGAGCTTGAATAAAATTGTCTTTTACATACTTACTCTAAACTCTGCTGCTCTGCGTCGATATTGAAAATGAAATATTGAAAAATTGAAACGTTGAAATTGGAAATTTTTCAAAATTTCAAGGAAAAAATCGAGAAAGTAATTTCGATGAGTCATTGTCAGAAAACATTTTCAGAGTTTGGACAAATGATAATTTACTTCTTTACTTTTATTTGCATATTGTTATAATTTTTTTGAGGGAGGGAGGAGGAGGCTTCGAAAAAAATAATACTAATGATACCTATTGAAAAGTTGCCAAGCACTGCAGTGATCGCTCACAGGCTCTGTTCCAGAACTGAAACAACATTATGAAATTTTCAATTTGTCATGTTACAATACGAAAATATCCATCCAAAAAGTTGTGTTTTTTTTGGACAGTGAGAGGGCTAGAGGGGATTTAGAAAAGAAACGAATTTTTCAACTTGGAAAGAAGGAGAAATTTAGATTTTGGCTAACTTGAAATAACACTGCTAAAAAATTTTCCACTTGTTTTTTTTTCATCTTTAGACCAACAATTATCAGTTGGCAAAATGAATGAAAATATCGGAGAAAAATCATCTTTCAACAAAAATTGGGATGAAAGAAAGTACATAATTATTAAAAATTGAAAAAATACATCCACAATCCAATATAAATCGAAAGCAATTTTCTCAACAGACAGACGGGTAGGCAGGGAAAACATATTCCTCCGCTTGTTTTCATACATAGTCCATATACTGCCTTCATTACATTTCATTATGATATTATAATGAAGTAATTCAACTCCATACGGCGTGGCACTGGCAGTTTCAACACGAGTGCTTTCTTTTTGTTTGAATAAGATTGTTTTAGCACTTCATCGAATGCCTATAAGTATCTCAGTACGCGAAATCGTTTTGTTTAATAACAATGTTATCACTGAAAATTTATAAAGTTGCGTGATCACCTTTTATAAAACGATACACCTACCTATACACAAAGCACACTCGGATATACATACACATACACGATGTGTTCAAGAGTTCGAATGGTGCATGTATAAAAATTAGAACGCGTCCCGATTTCGTAAATTGAGGTAGGTATGCCGGCTAAGTATAGGGTGAAACTTCAATTAGGCAGGAGGGGGTTGAAGAAGTAGGAGAGAATCGCCACGCCGCCGATCCGTTTATTATTTTCACGATACCTTTGGAATTTTATTGCGGTGGTAACTTTTGAGTAAATGACGTTGACATTAAATTACCTATACCGTAAGGTCATTCCACTACATGTGTTAAATTTTTCGCTTCGATGTAGATGCCTTTGGATTTAAAGCTCCTAAACTGTTCTACGAAATCGAAACGGTTTGAATTTTTAATGTAAAAATACTTAGCTAACGGTCTTCGGTCTTTCTTATACCTACACGAGTTTATAGGTGGCTAATTTCTGTTATTTGTATTCGAAGGTTGAAAATATAATGAAAAAATGCCTTTGCCTTTACTCGAGAACGTACTCGAACCGGACTATATGAAATTATAAATGTTGACAGGAGGTAAATAATAATCACGAGTGCGATGGGTTTTTATGACAGACGTTTTAAGTATTTATCTAATTGAAAATTCGTCGAATTTTTTCCTACATTAATTATTATACACAAAAGAAGTTATTTCGTCTTTGTGTCTATTCTTAAAAGGTAAATGGCTAAATAGGAACCAACTTGTATTTCGAAGTTTCATCGAGTTTCTCAATTTAGATTATTACTAGTACCAATTATCTACTCATTACATTACAGTTCGTCGTTAGTTTATGATTCTTTTCGCTTTATTACGAATTTATGAATCGTCATATTACGAGTATAAAAATTACAAACGCATTCGATCGCTCGTAGTACTTTCCACTTGGTACCTAAATTTAAACCACCTTAAGTTATAGGAAAAACCTTGAAAAAGTCGAATACAGACGACTGTAGGGCGTTGCTCAGACGTATATCCAGACCTACCCAATTTTAAAATAGAAAGATGGAACCATAACCAGAAACTGTGCATCGACAGTTTATAGTTACCAAATTCAAAAAATTTTCAATACCTACCAAGCTTTAAGCTAGCTAAGTACCTACTCGCGAATTTTCCGTAAAATAGATCATTAACGACGAATAAATCTCTACTAGGCTCGATACAGGGTTAATGCTAATGCTAAACTGATTTTCCATATCAATCCAGCAACTGACATGACACGCCATGTTAAACGGTGTGACCACCTACTTACCTTATTGACTATAAACTATTTGCTATACGCCGTACACAATGATGATTTACCTTGTATGATATACCGTACACCTTCTACATCTACAGCATATACTACAGATGATAGCACACACACCGGCTTCCTTATGTCTTTTTCATGCAAGGTTAAATTGCCACAGTTGGCTCTCATTAGAAGAGAAAAAAATATATAAACGTCCTTTTTCGCTCAGCGTCCTATATATTTTCGAATTTGTCATTAAAATGACAAAATGTATCCATGTGCTGAATGCTAATAGGTATTATAGGTGGTATTATCTTTCGCGATGAAGAAAAACTTATTCGTGATTTTTTGGCGATCTCGCCGGCAAGGACGTTGCTGTTGCTGCGATCATGATATCATTTTTCACGTACGGTTTAATTTCAAACTAAATTACGAGTATTTTACAAGCGGTGCGTAAATTCACGTAACTCGATTTCAATTAAAATCCAATGAGAGTAATCTGAGATTTAGATCTAATAAATCATGCAGAAATAATGCCATAGGTACGTTGAGATTGAAAAGACACGTGCCTCAATAAGAGTATTGATTTGAAGTTTATCGGAGGGGAGGTGAGGGGGAGGTTGACAGAGAATTGCCAATTTCAAAGAAGTATCGACCATATACGGTGGCAAAAAAAAAATGTACTTTTTTCATTTTCATGGGGATTTCCCCAAAATACGCACCCACAGTCAACAATCTATTCCATGAAATACATATTATGCATCATTGAATGCGATTGTTCTATTAACCAGAATGAAGGCAGATGTGACTCATGGGGAACGTTTAATGTAACTCGTCAGAAATGAACAGCTACATATATACGTAGATTGCCAATCTAGCTGGGTTCAAGAGAAACATTTGCAGATGATCATTTTTTCATACTGGTGAATTAATTCAATGAATTAATCGAGCGAATCGAAAAAATGAAAAAAGATAACCTTTTCGATGACTTCTGGGCGACATTTTTTTAATGAAATTACGCACGGGTTTCAAAAATTGATGGGGTATTTTCATCGGATTTTTTCGACACAAATCACTGAAAAAAATATGTCAAGATTTTTTACATTTTCAGAGTTGATAACACTACTGAAATTCTATCGATTTTTGGTAACTTTCAAGTTACTTCTATGATAATTTACTTATGTGATTTTTTTCACCAATTCATTTCATATCAATACTTGATCTATTTTTCAGAATTTTTTTGTTCATAACTGATTTTTTTATGATATTTTGCTCGATTTTTTACAATGTTTCATCAATTTTCAGCCAATTTAAACAATTTTTACGACATTTCAACAACTTGGCAAGCAATTTTCGAAAAATGTAATTAAATTCTAATTTTTTACCAACTTAAGGTGATTTTTAGTATATCTGGGAGGTAAATTCAACAACAATTTTTACAACAATATTTTTGGACTTTTAAGAACTTATCATTCAATTTTGAGAACTGAACACCTGTTTGATCAATTTTTGGCCAAAAGGATGACTTCGATGACCTGGCAGACATCTTGAATATTGGTAGAGAAAGAGGAAGGGTCGTGAGCATAAAACCACAAAAGAAATGAGCTTTAGACCGAAATGCAAGAACAAAATTGAAAAAAACAGCCAAGTTGGGGAAGCTAATGGGTGTCCCAAAATTCTACCCTGGTCCTAATTACATACTTCTGAGCGATACCATAAATCCAGACACGAAAATATTGTTATGCATGTACATTGTACAATGTACATGTACATTTTGTAGGAGAATCATGTCTATCAGTATAGACACTGTTAATGTTGTTTTTTAGAGCGGTAATCAAGTACTTACGGCACGTCCTATATGTAGGTAAGGTATCGGACTTTCCTCTAATAGAATTTTCTCATGGTCAGCCCGCATAATACCTAATTTGCATCTAGGTCTACACTGATAACAGTTCAACATGTGTATATTTACTAGAAAAATAGGGTTTAGAGAGAATAGGAATATTTTTTCTACACTTTTTTTTTACCGATCACATTTTATTGTAATTTTTAGAGCCGCTTTGCCAACTATCAAATAGATTTTTAAAACAATTTTCCGATCATTTTTCTATATTACGCTCACGATTGGATGAAAAGAAATCCCAAAAATTGAAAAACATTACACTTAATTAATGTTCTTAAAATTGTAGTATTTTCAAGCATTTAAAAATATTCGAAACTTTTAAAATAAATTTTGCGAAAAAAAAACATTGTAATTGGCCAGGAAAATTATTGCAAGGGTTTCATCTTTTTTTACAAAAATTATGCTTTATCGGGAACGTACTTCAACATGGGAGAACATTTTTCGGGCTGGAAAATGAAAATTCAAAAGAGCATTCTAAAATACCACATACATCACCATACAGAAAACATTTCTGATGCTAGATTCAATTTTTAAATTTTTTATACTTTTAAAAATTTTAATATTGGCCAATTCAAGATTTGTATTAAACCTATTTTCGACCTCTCGAATCAATTGTTCGAAATTCTGATATGTATCAGCGTAGAGGGCTCTGATCCACAATATATGAACACGACACCAATATTATCAAAGTAGCTTCACTTTGACAATATAAGATCTGAATTGAAGTTGAAGCAGAAGCATTAGAAGGATTGCATGAATCTAAAGTCGTATTCATGCCCAGAGGGTTCGAATCGCATAAAAACAAGAAAACCAGATTTTGTCTTCAAACACTGATGCATAAAAACTATAAGTACATTACATTCAACTATGTCGTTGAAAAATCTGTACTGAAGTTTTCGTGTGTTGTGTGAATCATTTTTTCTGAAAAGTTCTATTTTTTTTCAATCATTTCTTTCTCAGTTGTTGTATATTGTGGGAATCATAATTTTTTCTAAAAAGTTTTATAGTATTGTTCTCAAGGTTTTTGTTTGTTGTGTTGAACAATTGAACATATCATTTCCTGAAAAATTCTATTTCTCATTCTCAAAGTTCTTGTGTGTAGGGTAAATCGTATTTTTTTCATACATAATATCAAATTTTGTTCCTTGATCAGTTCATCAGTAATTTTTTTCTCTATTGGTGTATGGTGTCTTAAATAAATACACGTTTGAAAGTGAAAAGTACTAGAAAAACATAGTAAAGTTGCCCCCTGCATGACTTTCAGTATTTTTTGCCTCAAAGTGTAGTGAAAATCACACCAAATCATAGTAAGTACACCTTACAATGGCGAATAGTACTAATTACTTCATTTTGCAGTAATAAATAGCATGCAGAATTGTAAACTAATCTACTAAACTCTGCAGTGAATTTGACTATGTTGTGAGGTAAAAAATACCAAAAACAATGCAGAAATTTTAGTATTTTTATTATGGAAATTTTCATCAGTTCAATTGTAGCACAAAATCTGACTTCATAATCGTGCTCAACGGTGTCGAATCATGCAAAAACGTCGCCCCAGTCATTATGTACCTAAATTTTCTCACGAATTTTTATTTTACCTCCTTCACAATAAATATTTTGATCATGATGCACCTAAACAAAAGCTCTGGAAAAAAATGATGATAATGGGTCAAAATACATCCAAAAACCGAGTTTTTAAAATTGTACCTCGCAAATTCACATTGCTAAAAATGATCAATAATTGAAAAAACCTCATTTGAAAGGAAATTATAGGGAAATTTGATGACAATTTTAGAGGGGGGGATGTCTCAAAAACGAGAAGTCGGCGGGCTGAAACTTTCCACAAGGAAGTTTCTAGATTGTGTCAATGGTAGTCATCTACAATGCAAATATCAACTTGAAAACCAGGGTGTCTACCAAAATTTAATTCTCAAAAATAGCGACTTTTCGCGACTTTTTTCAGTTAAAAGTACCCCCCCCCCCCCCACAAAAAAAAATTTCCAACGTAAAAATGTTTTTTTCAACAGTTCCCACACCCAATTTTTCAACAAAAAAAATGGGATTTTTCAATAGTTCCCATGTAACATGAAAAGAAATTTATGAAGAACCTTTTTTCGCGACTTTTTTTCAGTACCCCTCCCCCCATTTTCTAACGAAAAAAATTGGGTTCCAATAAAATTTGCACTTATTGGGTGGTGGGAGGGGGGAGGTTTGGACAACTTTCAATAGTTTCCATGTGACATAAATAGTCATCCAAATTTTCGAGCTATTCTTTTTCCTTTTCCATCTACTTAACTTTCTTCAGTTCTAAAATTTCAATTTCTTCGATTGTTCTTTTTCTAGTCATTTCAACCACTAATTTTTCTTTTTGTTTAAGCGAGAAGTTCATTCTTTCACTTCAAAACTTTGAAAGTTGAATGATATTTTTTCAGAAATTTCGATGTGTAAAAAGAAAAGAAAACAAGCCCGAGCGAAGCGAGGGCAAAAGCTTTTGAAAATTTGACTTTTGAAAAGTAAAAAAACACGTTTTTCTTCCATCACGGGCCCTTTCTTTATTGTCGGACCCTCCAGAATGAGCGAGTCCTTGGTAACTCTCGTCGGTCCTGCTCCTCCAGCAATCTAACAATAATTTCCAAAATATTACAATAGGTACATATTTCTAAAAATACACCTACATGGCCCGTACGAACCGAGCCAACTGAGGGCAAAAGCACTGGTAACACGAAAATTCACAATTCTCCAGAAGTGAAAAAATATCATTTTTAATGTGAGAAGTCAATTTTTCTATCATCAAGACTCAACGTTTGGCTAAAGAAAACGAAATAATATGCCCGAGCGAAGCGAGGGCGAAAGCTTTTGAAATTTTGAATTTTTATGATTATTTAAAATGCTAATTTGGCAGTAGCATTAACATTGAATAATAATACGAAAAGTTTTTAAAATTTAAAGTTTGGACAATTTATAGCGACTTTTTGGTATTTTTAGCAAAAATCGCGACCTTTTAGCGACTTTAGCGCCCTATTTTCAAAATCGCGACTTTTCGCGACTTTTAACGCTATAGCGACCTGGTAGACACCCTGGTTTAAAACTCTCTGGGACAAATTCACGTTTCTTACCCATCAATAGTCTTTCAACTTTCAAAAATTTTGAGAACTTGAAAAAAATATATACGAGTATATACTATTTACTTTTTCTAAAAAATTTGATGGCTTAAGATCTCTATTCATTTTAGAAACAGACCATTTTGTGAATGAATTGGGTGCAAGTTACCCCCCCCCCCCCCAACAAAAAACCGTAAAAGAGGTAAAACAACGTTCGATTCAGATGTGGGTACTTCTGAACCTTCCTTGCCATCTATAAGAATTTTCACTTCGCCGTCCCTCAAAATATTTTCATCTAGTCCTGATCTGCTTCTTTTTTACGAACCTGCCTACTTACTCGTAATAAAAAACTAGTTATTGATAATTTCATACTCTACGATTTTTTTTAACGGGAATACCACTCGTTTTATTACGTTTCATCAGTAGGTAATATCATTAAGTGTAATCATAAGTGACGAATGAAACGAAAATTCATTTCACTTTATATTGTACCGATTCTCACGAAATGACGCAAAATTATTATTATTATACTCTTTCTTTTTCGCGACGAAATGTTACGTAAAAGTAACGTACGTACTACGTACTGCATAAAGTATCTGGAATAATTTAGGTAGCTGTACATTTTGAATCGCAGCACTTAACAAACTGTTACAAAGTAATTAGGTATGTACTATAGGTCGTATAATTACTCGGCATGGATGCTGATTTATTGCGTGCAATGTAAACAACCTATTTATTCAGCATTTTCATCGTTTACATAAAATATATCGAAAATCCGCCATTAAACCTAACACTTTTAGTTGAAACTACCGGAGTATGGGTATGATTTTTTTTTCAAACTTTACATCAACTTTTCTCCTTACCAAGATTGACTCACAGACTTCCTCATTGTATTCATTCGCACATATAATATCAGATCTATTGCCGATCATGTCTAACTTGACCTTGAATACGAATCTGTAACTAACTAATAGTTAGTTAACGTTTTTAAAATGATACCTATCTACCGTGCAACGACGCCTGAAAGAATGAAGGAAGTGTATTCATAAGGTGTTCATTTACTACCGCATGAATTTGGTTCCTCCAGCCAGAGACAATAACGATAAGAGTGTTTAGAACCGAGTATTTTGTCACGTGCCCGGAAGTATTAATTTTATCCGATTTGTTTGCAGAAATGGTTCCTGTGATACTTTTATTTATAAGCGCAATTCATCTTTCAAATGGATTCAAAGCGGGCGCGCCTCCTCTCAGCTGTAAAACTATGACTCCGGGTCATGGTGTAGCACCTCAGACGTCGCCAGCTCCTTATAGCATAACCATCGTGCAAACAGATCCTGATGGATCGACTCGAGCTCGTATATCTGCAACTGCGTCGAATTTTTTCACCGGATTTCTGTTGACGACGAAATCCCAGTCACCGGAAAGTCCCGGTACGTTTATCGCAGTACCAGATGACTCAGCGATCATGAACTGCGGCCAAGATAAGGTAAAGTATTCGATTGGTACTCTATTTATACGCATTTAAATGCATACATTTTTTGGCAATGAAATTAATCGCTAATTTTTCAGGATGCTGCAGTTACACATAGAAGTAATAGTAAGAAACAATCGGTCGAAGTGGATTGGAAACCTTTGGCAGGATTTGAAGGAAGTGTTACTTTCATGTGAGTAAACTTATACAGACATTTATTGACATAGACATATAGTACGTCGCGTCGTCATTACTTTTACGTAATATTCAGTCACAAAAAAGAAATAGTAGTAGTCGGGGATCCCGGTTAAGGATCTATTGCACCCCCCCCCCCGGTCGTTCCTCAGGGACAACTTTTTTCTTAAAGGGGAGAATCCTAAGGAACATTTCTAGCCCTTGTACTGAAAAAAAAGTGGCCCTACTTACAAAATGGCAGGCATTTTGATTGGCCGGTCAGTTGAAATCGCAGATTTTGCGTTCCAACATAGGACTTGCACAAAATTTTTCAAACCGTACAACGGTAAATCGAAGGATCAGGCAACAATTCATCACCTGTCAAAATTTCAAGTGCCAAAGCGCGTTTTTCGATTTTTGGTGAATTTTTGAAAATCAAATTTAGACCAAAAATGAGGGAAAAAATCAAAATTTTACCAAATTGACCAAGAAAGCTGAAATTTAGGATATACCCTATTTTCGACATGCCAAATCGATTGTAAACTGTTTCAAACCGTTTTGAGCAGTTCTGGAGCTTCCAGCAGATTTTTGAAACTTGAAAATGTAGTTGGAAAGCTGACATTTATTCTGCAAACTAATTTCAATGCGCTACGAAGTACTGCAGGTAAATTTAAATTCATTTTGGAGCATCCACCGATTTTTTGAAAATTACTGGAGCCGGCAGCAGATTTCTTAAACTTTAAATTTTTACAAAATTTCATCAAATGGAGATGGAAATCTGAAATTTACTCTACACTTGAATTTCAACACCCTCTGAAGACGACTTCAGGTGGGTTCAAGTCATTTTGGAGCCTCCAGCGACTTTTTGAAAATCATTACAGCCTCTAGTAGATTTTTGAAAATTGAAATTCCCGCAACATTTTACCAAATGGAGTTGGGTAGGTAGCTGAAATTTACTTCGCAAACTAATTTCAATGCGATATGAAGTCGACTACATAATGGTTTCAAATGGTTTTGAAGCTTACAGCTACTTTTTGGAAATTTCAATTGTCCAAAAAGCGCCATACGAGCGACGCGACCTTTTAAAAAGTCGCTGGAGGCTCAAAAACGACCTGAAATTCACCAGCAGTCGACTTCGTAGCATATTGAAATTAGTTTGCAGAATGAATTTCGACTTTCTATCTTTGTTTGATGAAATTTTAGGGAAATTTCAAGTTTCAAAAATCTGCTGGAGGCTCCAGTAATTTTCAAAAAATCGCTGGAGACTCCAAAACGACTCGAAATCCCCCTGCAGTTGACTTCGTAGCGTATTGAAATAAGGTATATCCAAAATTTCAGCTTTCTTGGTCAATTTGGTAAAATTTTGATTTTTTCCCTCATTTTTGGTCTAAATTTGATTTTCAAAAATTCACCAAAAATCGAAAAACGCACTTTGTCACTTGAAATTTTGACAGGTGATGCGGGCTCTCCGACTACATAAAATAATTTTAAAAAATTTGACCAACTTTAGACTAATTATTTTGATTATTTGAGATTGGATTTAATGATCACAAAAATTGGCACCACTGAATTCCAAAATATTTTCCCAGTTACAAAGATGATGTTTGTCGATGCTCAGGTATAAATTGATACGAAATATTTGAGAAAAAAATGTTTTCAAAACATACGAGTATATTTACCCAAAGAGAAAAGCTGAGCCCTAAAATTGATTTTGGATTTATATGGCAATGATCTGAGTTGACACAGAATCTCAAATACAATCTTTTGAGACTGTCATTTTTTCTAAAAATAATGGTAGGGGGGCTGAAAGCGAAAAAACTTACGATTTTTTCGAAAATACTCCCCCTTTTGAAGTCTCATATTTTTCCTCCAGAGCTATACGACTTCGCCTTACTCTCCCCTTTGTAAAATAATACTTGTACAAATGTACATATACGATTGAGGCCGATGAATCAGGCCGAGAGTTCTTTTTACAAGTTTGTTTGAATAACCATCACATGTGTGGTATTGATTTCTATTCCAGAGGTACTGTCGTGTATAATTATTCGGTGTTTTGGACTGGAGTCGAATCGTTACCGGTTCAAATTGGCAAACGATCTGTTCCCAATAGCCCTAATGGAAATGATCTGGTATCTTTCCCCAATAGTCCTGCTAGAAATGATCAGGTAACTTTTTCAAACATTTCTACCTACCTACATAGATAATATATAGTTCAGATTTAGAGACTAAATTTTTGATACATACAAACCTACATATAATTATCAAATCTATGTACTCGATACCACCTACGTATCATTAACTTTCTTTAATGATATATTTCTCTATACATCGATTATTTCTTATAGGGATTAAACGCAGCTCAATTTTCTACTTACAATGGCTGCGGAACAAGTAAAACATGCTTGTCATATCCAGATAATTGTATCGCGTTCAAATCATGCAACGGATTAGTAGCTGTGAGCCCTGATTCAAACTCTTTTCAAATAGAAATGTTCGCTAAAAATTCCAAATACGTCGCCGTTGGGTTCTCAGAAGATAGATTAATGGTAAATATAAATTAATATTCCCACTTGGAGGATGGATGGCGAATCGGCGATGCATAGATTTATTTTCGGTAGGCTCAATCTGGTGTTTTTTTTTGTTTACTTTAGGGAGAAGATATTGTTTATGAATGTGTCGAAGAAGGTAACAATGTTTACCCATATCGATCTTGGAACGCGCCAAATCTTAAACGTAATAATCGACTTGATCCTCGAATTTATGTAAGTTTTCTTTTAAAAAAAAACTGAAATTTCTTTCAATTAGAATTTCAAAGGTCGAGTTGATGAAATAATAATATTAATTGTTAACAGGGCGATTCTGGTATTAGCCTGACAAGCAGTTTGATCGCCGATGGTTACATTTATTGTAAAATAAGAATAGATCCAGTCACAAACATTCAAAATAAGAGATTCGATTTAAATAACAACGAATATTATCTGCTGTTGGCTTCCGGACGAGAAGCAAGTAAGACTTCGCAAAAAACTTGTTTTTTTTTCTTATTTATTTGGCATACCTAATTCATATACCTCTAGTTACGACTTTACGTACTACGTAGGTCTAGACCTACAATAATACACGTGTTTCATCTTCGTTGTCTCGGTTAACTGATGCAGAAAGAGCATAGCTGGGTAAAATAGGCGATATGGCCTTGTCCTCGGATTTTGAAACCGACCAGCGGAATTCGTTCCTTATGATTTGAAACTTCTGTGATCAAATTTTCGGATCGTCAAACATCTCTAACCCCTTCAAAAGAGATGAAATTGTAATCTCAGTTCAAGAGTCATGAAATTTGAAAAAAAAAAAATCAGTCATATCTTCTGAGCAAAATGAGAAGTTGAAAATCTTTCGATTTTTTTCTTTTTACTGATTTTCGTCAAAGCCAGCTAGGTTTTCGCCAATTTGGAAAAATGCCCTCATTATAGGTGAAAAAAAAGAAGTGGTTCTACATATGATAAATTTATGATCATTATCAGGGTAATAAAATTCGACGAGGATGGCCTAACTAATTGGTAGATAGTCATTAATCATTACTCATTAGGCGATTATGTAAGAAAGGTAGCTATACGGTAGATTCAATAGGTACCTACTTGAAACAGTTTTCAATAAAATTTTGAAAATTTTGTGTGTAATAGATCCTAATGGAGTTGATTACCATGACGAAATTTACACTAGTTCCAAGAGTCGCCGATCTTTATCGGAAGTGCTTCCGGACACGGTGCCGGATTCGTTTTACGATGGATGTGATACAACGAAGACGTGCTTTGGGGTACCGGATGGATGCTTAGACAAGAAGAATTGTAACGCTGTCACTTCAGTCAACGTCCAAGGAAATAGATACGTATTTTCTATGTCTGCCAAAAATGCCGCATACGTTGCTACAGCATTATCCGAAGATAAACTTATGGTAATTATAATCAATTATTCATAAATAAGTAGTAAGTACCAGTCTATTATCGCCAAACTACGAGTAGGGTCATTCCACGTCAATTGGACCAAAGAAGTGATAGGGGGGTGCGACGATTTTTTTAAAATTTTTCCTGTGGAGAGACCTCCCGAAGGGATGACCAATGGCGCAAATCGCAGCCGTCTTGCCCATTTTTAAAGGCAGCCAGGGGGCGTCAAAGTTTTCAGTGAACCTAAAATATCATCCATTTCAGCAGTGGATTACTTACTCGATAACCGCGATACCTACTAAAATGGAACTTTTCCTCATATGAGTAGTTAGGGGTTTTGAAAGGCTTTTTGGTGATATCATAAAAATCCGTGTTGCCACTTTTTTTCGTACAAAAAAATTAGCTCAAAAAGTTTCGAAACGTAGTTTTCATATCGTCTCAAAAATTCCGAAAAAATATATTATGGACAACTTTCCATGCTGAACAACATATTTAAAAATTGGAATGGTAACATGTTGCAAAGTCGACTTTGAAAAATTCAAAGTTTGCGAAAAAATGCGATTTTTTGATTTGAAACATGAAAAAGAGTTTTGATAGGTGAAGTTGAACCATTTGACCCCTATATTTGTACGTATCTGCTGAAAAAGTTGAAAAAAACCTTTCACTCGATAAAATAAACTCCTCACAAGAAAATCAAAATTCGAAAAAATTCAATTTTCGATTTCAAACATCCAAAAAAGTTCAAATTTATTCAATTGTCTTATTTTGACCTCTTTCTGACGTATTTCATGAAAAAGTTGTTAAAAATTACACTCACAACAAAAAAATTAAAATTCGTTCATTTTTTGAATCTTTTCGAATTTTGATTTTTTTTTGAGAGGAGTTCATTTCATCGAGTGAAAGGGTTTTTTCAACTTTTTCAACAGATACGTACAAATAGGGGTCAAATGGGTCAACTTCACCTATCACAACTCTTTTTAGTCTTTTACATGTTTCAAATCAAAAAATCGCATTTTTTCGCAAACTTTAAATTTTTTAAAATCGCCTTTGCAACGTGCTACCATTCCAATTTTTAAATATGTTGTTCAGCATGAAAAGTTGTCTATAATGTATTTTTTTCAACATTTTTGAGAGTCGGAACGATATGAAAACTATACGTTTCGAAACTTTTTGAGCTAATTTTTCGTACAAAAAAAAGTGACAACACTGATTTTTATGTATCACCAAATAAATAAACAAATAAAAAGCCTTTCAAAACCCCTAACTGAGGGAAAAAGTTCCATTTTGGTAGGTATCGCGGTTATCGAGTAATCCACCGCTGAAATTGACGATATTTTAGGTTCACTGAAAACTTTGACACCCCTTGGCTGCATTTAAAAATGGGCTAGACGGCTGCGATTTGCGCCATTGGTCATCCCTTCAAAAGGTCTTTTCACAGGAAAAATTTCAAAAAAATCGCCGAACCCCCCACCACTTCTTGGTCCAATTGACGTGGAATGATCCTGTAGATACTTTCGTACAGGCTATACCCAATTTTCCAAACCCTCCAATAAATATCAACTACTTGTACATATTATATACATTTAAAACGCAGGAGGGAGGGGGAGAGCAATTTTATAGATGTCACGAATAGCTACTCGCATATGTTATCAGTCAATCCACGAACTTTATAGGGGGGGGGGGGGGGTCCATAGTGATGGAAGTACGTAAATGAAAAAATCAACTCGAGTTTTTCACACAAAAAATGAAAATGTTGTTACGAGAACCAGGCTAGAGTTCTCAAAGTCATCGATTCGATTTCTAATGACCATTAATTTGACCTCAAATTCAAAACAAAGAATAACGAAAAAATCTCAACGACATGTACAAAATTGAAACAGCTCAAAATGAATTGAATGGCGGAAATGCAAACCATGCGAAGTGTTCACACTTCACAGTTTAGAAACGTTTTTTCACTGTTTTCACAAGAGAAGTAAGAGAACGTAAAAAGTAAAAACACAAGAGCTCGCGTAACACAAGCGCTATCTTTAGGCGTTTATTAGTACAACTTGGAGATTGGAGAAGCGTTTCCTCTAATGTAACACTACAAGCGCATGCGTCGTGTTGAAAAAAGTAAAAACGTGTTTCGAAAAAAATTACACCTACAATTAGCACGGTTTGCAATTATTGCATTTCCTCCATTCAATTCGATTATTTTAGATTTCCATCGTCATATCGATCGAATGATCAGCTTTCAGCTAATTATTTCAAAGCACTGAAAGCAGCTTACTTTTCATTCGGTACGCTGCTAGCACTACATATCTTCACATGGAACTCATGGAAGCCACAATGTCACACAACCGACATTACGAAATATCCTACACAGTACACACTGCACACAAACAATCACGATGACGAATCCACAATATTATGTACTTATTATGTACCTTAATGTACCTAATCAGGTAATACAATACATATGATGTCTATGTGAACCAAAAAATGCTAGGTGCTAAAATAACGAACGTTTCAATATCAACCAAATCCATTACAATTCTAAAACACTAAAACAAAACTCACCGTCAGCATGCGATTAAGCGATTTCATGAAAATAACGATTCTGAAGGAAGACATACAGCAAAGTGAAAGAATGATGCAACGACGAAACTCACTACTTCGTTCATTGATCATGATCACAATTAGTGACAACTTACTCGAACAAACCGACGATCATTTTAAAATTTTATATCAAAATCAAAGCATAGAATTCAAAATTCAAACAAAAATTTACGCGACCAACGATAACGTGCACACGCACCACGCGGTGAAGAAGCAAATACTAACTCATAACATAACTGAACTGAGCTGAGAGTCTGTCCAGTGTTGCCACAGAAAATTTTTCTGAAGTTCCGAAAAATGTTCCGAAATTCAACAAAAAGTTCCGTTTTTTTAAAACATGATTTTATGCAAAATTTCAATGTTTTTTGCTATGAGAGGGGTGACCTATCAGTAGCGTAGCCAGGATTATCTCAAGGAGGGGGCAATTTTTAGACATGAAAAATCGAAATTAAGGGTAATTTTCTGGAAAGTTGTCGTGATATGTGGTGATTATATGAAAATGAAGGCAAAATTACCGCTCGAGCGAAGCGAGAGCGAAAATTTTTAGAAAAAATGGGTCCAAACAACAAAAAAACGTCCATTTTTGCATGTTTTATGTCAAGTTCCGAAAAAAAGTTCCGGTGAAGGAAAAAGTTCCCAAAAAGTTCCTCAAAAGGAAAAGTTCCGGTCAATGTTCCGACAGCTCTGAAAAGTTCCGGATTCCGGAACAAGTTCCGGACTTTGGCAACACTGAGTCTGTCTGAGACTGACACAACTACACAACGAATTTCGACTTTTCGACGGAGCAGGCAGAGGCAGACGAACAAAGAAAATGCCTACGTGCGTGCGATAAGATTCTTAGAAATCACCAAAATTCAGATCGGTACCGAACCACTACGTTATGTTGCCTTACAAGATAAGTCTTGATAGATCGTGAAAATTAAAGTTACACAGCATTTCTGATTTTTTTCGCAATAAAAATGAACTCGACCGACTTGAAAAGGTTTTCTTTCCAACCACACATGGAAACACATCGTTGCCAATGCCATCAGCCATGTTGCAATGTACATACATGAATCGAATGGCTATCTTCAACAACGCACAGGGTAACAGGGTATAATGCGGTATAGGGTGCACAAAAATTACGCGACAATCGACATTTTTTTATTCACTTTGGAAATTAATCAGAAGTTCTCAGGTCATTCATTACACAAAGATACTAATTAGATACTCGATATGATTGCGAATTGATGATTTTTAACAACACAATCGCGTTAAGGAAAATTAAATATCTCAAAATTGATTGAAGCAGAATTACGCAAGCAAAAACTACCCAGACGACTGAAAATTACTAAAATATGTTCAAATACTTATCACCCAGAAAGTATCATGAAAAATTTGTCAAACTGAAATATCAGTACCTACCATACTTGTACTTACTTATGTACATAATCGAAAATTCTAATTTTGGGAATTCATGAGAAAAATCGGGTGAATTGGAGAAAGTTGGGAAATTTGGGTAATGAATAGTGAATTTTCGAGAGCTTTTGCCCTCGCCTCGCTCGGGCCCCAGTCATATTCTCAAAAATATTAATTGACTATGTAATTTCCTGAAAACTGAAAATGCTATAAGTACCTAGTCATGAAAACCAACTTTTTGTCTCATCAAAAATTCAAGATGATGTTGTTTTACGTTTCGAATTATTAATTTTTCACAGCTTTCGCCTCCGCTTCACTCGGGCTATCCGTTTTCCTTTTATTTTCTCAGATCAATATTGGAGGATTGAAAATTGACTTCTCACATCGAATGATGCTGATTTACTTTCGAAAAATCATTAATTTTCGGAAGGTTTTTGCCCTTTGCTTTGCTCAGGCTTTCATTCCTTTTTTAAATACGTATGATTTCCTATAAACTATTGTCTACATATTATTAAAATTTTCAGATGTTGAAGCTATGAAAATCAACTTTTTTCATACTTAAGTATCAGTTATTTTACTTTTTGAAGTATCAATTTTTCAAAGCTTTTGTTCTCGCTTTAATCGGGTATAAATTCGAATTTTACTGTGCAATTTTTCAAAAATTTTAAATGAAAAATGAACTTTAGAAATTTAAGAAACATAACCAAACCAATAAGTAGATACCTACTAATAGGGTTGATACCAGAGCAAGAAAGTGCGAAATAACGAAAAAAGGTAAGAAATTCATTCAAAAAGCACAAAAATTTTGGAGTGAAATTTCTTAGTATATTGAAAATAATTTTCAAAACTAAAAAAAAATGAACTGAAACTGAGAATAAAAAAACAAAAAAAATTGAATTTGAAAACAGGAAAAATCGACAAAACAGAAAACAAAACACAAAACCTGTACTGTAAGTAATCAAAATTTAAAATCTGAACTGAAATTTGGAAAAACTGAAACCTGGAAAAACTGGAAATTAAAAGCTGCGTACGTTTTACCTACACTTTCATTTTTTCAATTTTGCAGCTCCATGGAAATGGAGAAGGTGTAGGGTTCTACCAGCTAAAAAAACTCAAATAAGTACGTACATTTTTCTGGGATCAGTTCAGAAAAGCGGTTCTTTTTTCAAACTCAGTTCAACTTCATAAAAACTTGAAAATCGATCCACTCGAAAGAGTTCACTGATCAGAAAATGAAAAATCATGCGTTTGTGGTTTTTAAGCTCTTTTTCCATTATGTATTCTAATTTCAGTTGCAATGATGAGTTCGAAATTTCGAATAATGAAAAATAGTACCATGGCGGTTTTCTCTCCTTTGTTACGAGGGTAACTTTGAATTATTGGGCTAAGGTTTTCAAAATGACGTTTAGGAGTAGTTCTGCATGTACTGAGGAGTTGCGGACGATTATTTTTTCAAGTGCTTGAATAATTTGAATTCCACACATCCAAAATCAATTACCTGGGAAACACTCACACTAGAGTAAATCTTATTGGGGTGATATGTATCTATTAGATTTTTTAGTGGGCAATTCTCAGCGCAAAACAGATCCCTATTTGAAACCAGAATTTGAAAAAAAAAAATACAGGATAAAAATCTTGAAACGTTATAACCTACTTTACACTGATTTCAGGGTGAAGATGTAGTATTTGAATGCGCTCAAGAGGATAACATTATTAGACCTTATGTGTCCTGGAATGTGCCAAATGATAAAAGAAATTACCGAGTGGTAAGTTCAGAATGTATTTCCCAGAAACTGTACTTTCATACCTATATTTTACCCAAGTTATTTAACCAGCTATTATCATGCTCGTATTTCAGAGACAAAACTTCTTGACCCTTTTGAGCGGTTCATCTGTTGACGGAAAAGTTCAATGTACTGTGATGCTAAATAATCCAATTATTAATATCGAAGGGAAAACCTTTGACTTGGCAAATAATAAATATGTTTTATTGGTCGCGTCAGGATCATCGATAAAACGTGAGTTCTGCTTTCGTTCGTTCAGTAAAAAATATACAGGCGTACCGTCGATTTTTTAAAAATAATGAAATATTTAACAGTTGGTTTTTCAAAAAATCTTTCAAAAGTTCATTTTTAAAAAGAAATATATTTTTGTGTTTTTTAGAGCCAGGCATTAATGGCCGACTTGGTTACCATGATCTCGAAAAGGCAGCCGCCATTGAACGACGATCGTTGGCGGATGTTGCAGCACTAAGAGCAACTTCTCATCTTTTTATGAATTTGCACGGAACTTTTATGATAGTTTCTTGGATCGGACTTGCCAGTTTGGGAATAGTGTTAGCGCGATACTATAAATCAACATGGGTAGAAAGTTCTGTATGCGGGAAAGATGTTTGGTTCGCTGTAAGTTTCTCAAAACTGAGTAACTGAAAATATTTCAAAACATATGGTTACGTGTTTGGGTATATGCTAATTTTGAGTTTTATTTTCCAGTGGCATAGAACATTCATGTTCTTAGCGTTTCTCCTAACAATTGCTGGTGTAGTCCTTATTTATTTAGAAGTTGGAGGAATATCTGGTGGTGATGCGTGGTCTCACGCTTTATTAGGAATAATCACCGTCGCGCTGACCATTTTCCAACCTCTTAGCGCATTTTTCCGACCTCATCCTGATTCTAGTCGAAGACCAATATTTAATTGGTTGCATTGGTTTGTAGGAAATGCAGCCCATATTATTGCCAGTGAGTAATATGCATACGAAAATGAAAAGTTCACATAATGAGAAGGTATAATTTGAATGTAGATAATTCAATTTTAACTTTTGTATTGCAGTTGTTACCATATTTTTAGCAGTAGATTTAAGTAAAGTCCAACTTCCCAGATGGACAGATTATATTTTAGCAGCTTATGTGGCATTCTACGTTTTCATCCATCTGATTCTATCGGTAAGGCGAAGTGAAAATAGGCATTTTCTAACTCAATTTCAAAAAATGAAAATGAATCTGTGTAACTATTCAACTTTTTACTTTAGATTGGGGGATGCATGAGTGAAAAATCTGGAGGAATGCGAGTAAACGCTATGCAAATGAAAGACATGAACACTGGTAGAAATATACCTCATCAGTTTGAAACGCGAAAAGATGCTTCGGTAATAACATACCTATTCAATTGCCTATTTATCTCAACACACGTGGAACTAAGTACCTAGCTAACAAATTCAATTTCCCTTCTTTTTTTCAGTATTCTGGTTTCAGAAAATGCATCTTTACGCTTTACTTCTTGATCATAGTCGCAATTACTGCCTTGCTGGTAGTATTAGTATTCTTTTCTTCAATGTTTGAAGATAGCAAGTACGTACCTCCTACCTTGGTGTACCTAATTTACATCATTTTATACCTCCTTATTGAATGATAAGGTTACATAATCCTAATTTACATGTGATTTACTTTGTTGTCGTAGGTAAATAAATTCATGAAGTAGATTCGCATTTTACCAAAGATTTGAGAAAAGATTGATCATCTTATTTGAATTGTCAACTGGAAGAGAATAAACGTAGCATTTAGATTTTTTCTGTATATAAATTAGTACTTACTTGTTTGCTTTGTGAGTCACAATTTTGTATTGTTGTCATATTTTTTTACGAGCCGATTAAATTATTTGATAATATTCTTTTCAACGAAACGTACCTTTTAGAATTATTTATATAGCCTATCAACTCATTAAGTTTATTTCATTATTTTTTAAGAATTAATTCCGATCTGATATTTTTTATTAAGTTTATGCCTCTATCTATGTATTTTTAGAAACATAACGATGTATAATTGTGAAACGCTTCCAATTATTGATATTTTTGTAATATTTGTATCTATAGGTACCTATTATGATTATTTTTATAGCTTTTTTGAACGCCTTTTTGTACGTACACGTAATTTAATTATTATTTTTTTCTACATAAGTACATCAAGTTTCGATAATTTCGAGAGTTTTTCTTACCTACCTATCTTGTCAAGTAAAGCCAGTAAATATTTAATCAAGTTATAACCTTGACAATTATTTGTTTTACTTCCATAGAATGAATTTAAAATCATCAAAGTAGGTACATAGATGACATTTTAGGCCTAAGTAATTGGTCCAACTCAAGGCATAGATCTACATGATAGTCCTTATGAGAGAGAATTTCTCGTTCTGCTTATAATCAACCTTCAAAAATATAATTTCACACGTACCAAGCAGATAGCGCAAAAGTCAGAAGTCAGAACATCAGGTTGACCCGTTGACCTTGGTTGACCTCGGATAATCAGTACACACTGACACGTCAGAGTATTCACTTCTCAGGAATGCGCAATGTGCACTGCGTCTTTCTCTTTTAGTCCAGGAGAATAATATGAAATTAAGGAGTTTGTGGAAAAATGGCAGGGGAAGCTGAATTTCGGTATACAGAGGGGTTTTCGTTCAAAAATTATTAAATTTGACCAAACGGATTCGACAGAGCCGACAGAAGAAGGGGACATTGTTCAAAATGGAACTCTGAAAGTTTCTCTTATGCTAATTTTCTGCCTCTCTAAGCAACTCCCAAGTATTCCATTTGGCATCTTCGCGTGTACTTTTATAGGAAGGAAACGGAATTGTAGGTATCCCTGTGAAAAGAGGAAGTAAGTATCAAAATTTGAGATTTGTTTCACACGTCTTTCAATCCTTTTTTTGAACATTGAGGAAATGTTTACATCATTAGTACCTACTCCATAAATTCACAGCAGATATAAGGTTAATTTGAATTACGTTGCCAAATTGGACATTGTCGAGCTATATCATCATCTGTAAAACCTGATTGTAAGTAACTTAATGTGACACCATCCTTCTTATCAAACGAGACCTCGAAGATTCTAGCCCAGTTTCTCCAACTTTATGAACACAAAATTGTGTCAGAGAATTGAAGAAAAAAAACCTCAACAACGAAACGCGTGGAGGTACACCTCGAAAAATAAAGTTGAAGATCATTACTGGGCAAAAATCATTATTAAGCAATAAGCGCCCACTCATTTCAGGATCACATAAAAAAATGTCAATTGTTGTAAATTGACAAAAAAAAAATTCCCCATCCAAAGAAAGACTGCAAAACATTTATAAAAAATCAATTATTGCATGAGACAGACACTCCTCAGACAGCAAAAGAGAAACAAATTTTCTCTAAGATTTTAACAAAAGCAAGTAGGCACATACCTAAATAAATCTTTCAGAAAACAACATGGTTTTGTTTTACGAGCCACAAATATCAACTAACAAGAGAACGACCCAAACTATTACCAATTTACAATACACTCCCAATTGGAAAATAATTCCACAGGCTTGTACGAGAGCATCCCCAGAAACTCCCATAGCCAAAAAATCAGCAGCTAAAGTCAATAAGAGGGTGAGTTACATTCAAATATTCAACAAAAAATGGTAATTTTAATGAAAAATTGCAGTGATGAGATATTAGCGATGTCCAGGATGGGTAATGATTAATGATTTACTCCTGTAGTGCTACATGCGGATTTGTACCATAACCCTATTTCTCAAGGGATTAGTATGTCATCAGGTAACCACCATGAGAATATGGGCTGCTAAAGTTGACATGGTGGCGAGTTACTGGTGATTATCATGGGTGGGGATAGTGGGGATGGGGGATGATTCACCCCCGTAGTGTTACACGCGGATTTCAACCATGACTCCATTTTTCGAGGGATTATAATATTATCAAGAGGTAGGTTAACCACCTTAAAAATATTGGCTACAGAAGTTGACATGGTAGTGAGTTATTGGAGTTTCGGGGGGGGGCGGGGGATTCATCCATGTAGAGTTACACACGGATTTCAATTGTACCTCCATTTCTCAAGGGGGTATGTCGAGAGAAATTTGCCATTCAAGAAAATTGACTGCTAAAGTTGACATTGTGGTGAGTGATTGGCAATTTTTCATTGAAATTGGTTTTTTTTTTTTTTAATTGAATATTTTAAAACTTCAAAATACCATAACGCACCCCCTATTACCTTGAGAAGTTGATTTTTTGGCTCTGAGGGTTTTTGAAGTTGCTCTATAAGTCTGGGAAAAAAATTTCAATTTGAAGAGTAACAGCTCAGGTAGTTCCCTTGGAATTGATAAGACCTCGTTTGAACAACTATTAGAAATTTGACGGCATTCCATCCAATTTTAGAGTTAAATTAAGGTAGAATAGACACCAAAATGTTCAAAATTGAAGAAATAATACTGACTTTTAAAATTTTAGACATTCAACTCTCTCCCCCTTTCGCTACAAGACCCTTATACGAAACCCAAAACTCGTTAGAAGTTTCTGCTTCAATTGATAAATCGAAACATGACTAAATCTGAAAAATGATCAGTGGTTTCAACAATTTTGGAGCACATCGATTGCTCTCTCTCCAAAATAAGCCCCTACGTTGTGCATGCAGTTTTTTAAAGCAACTGCATGCGAGACAAACGTACTTAGTGAGTTGTCTTTTTTTTTTCTAAATCAGATTTTCAACTACTCTTACTAATTTCAAATTTGTTTTTTTTTCTAAATCAGATTTTCAACTACTCTTACTAATTTCAAATTTGTCGATGATCAGTCACGATTTATTTAAACACATGGAACAAAAATATCTAATCCAACCATCGACTGATCATTCACCCATAATCCATCAATCGTCTACTTTCGAACAAACGAATATTGAATTCCAAGCATTCGGTAGCCATCTCTGCAGGCTCTGAATGAAATTACGGACTCAAAAAAGAGCTACACTTCGAGCAAAATTTTGAGACAGCCTACGCAAGATGTCTATTTCACACAATCGAATTTTCTCTTCAATTCGATAATTTACACCAAATCAAGCGCCATCTGAAAAATTGAACGAACATCTCTCCAATTCTTTCGGCAAAAGTGTACAGGTAGGTAACATCTTCGCAAAAAATATAGGTACCAAAAAAACGTTACCTTAATGTAACGTCAAAAAAGGCATATTAAGCGATTATTTCAGCTGTCATAGTATTACGACATGTGTCGCGAAACTTCAACTTACATGATATACTCTGAGATGAAATTGCTAACGGTAGGTTACTTTACCCTTGAAACTACATATTACCTACACACCGAGGAGGACTTTTTTTTCATAAATCTCGCGTTTTTTCCCGTACCTACCATCGCCATCGTTTGCCACAACGGAGACCATTAAAAAAAAAAGGTAGGTAGGCAAGTCTATGTAAGTCGGTCGCTTACCTGGGCGACTCGAGTCGAGTCATATTATAAATAGTTTTATTTAATGCGAATTTACCATTAGAAAGACGTTATCTTAGGTTGTAATTTTACACCGGAATTCCATTAAAAATAGTACAACCGGGAAATTAGAATATATTTCGCGAGCTTGAGCTTTTTATATATAGGGTAACACTGGCATACATATCTGGCGTTGCGGCGGCGTAAAATTTGTTGCAGTGATTTTACTACTACTAGAAGAAGACGTGGTGGTGTGGTAACTAGGGGGTGAGAACGTGGAGAATCTGACAGCAAATAAGACTGCTCGACGTTCGAAACGATAAAATATACTACACGTAAAGCGTATATAAGCTGGAATTTTAGGTGGGTATTTTTTTCTTGCTCGACGCAAGTAGGAGTAGGTATAACAATTTTAATTCCAGATGGTATATTTTTTCGAGTAAATTTACAACGTAAAGATAAAGGTTAATTTTATGTTCGCCAATTTACATATTTTTGAAAAAATATGCTTCACAAGGCTTGACAGTGTTTTTTCTATTATAATGGATTACACTTACCAACGGTATAAAAACTTGTAAATAGAAGCTCGGAAAAAAGAAAGTCTACGTAGACGTGGTTGAAAGCAAGGGGTGAAAGAAAGGGAGAGGAAAAGTTACATTACTGAGTGATGTTTATGTGAAACGATGCTTAGCGTTTATTCTTTCTCGGCTTTCTATTTTACACTCTTCTCTTTCTTTCTTGACATCTATTTGGTTTAATTTCAATTTCTCTCTTCATGAAACACAGTGTACAGAAAGGTACGAACGAAGAGAAGAAGGGAAAAAATGATTTTACGAATTTTGTACCCTCTGTAAGTATTCTATATACAGGGTGTCCCGTCGCAGAGTATCACCCTTTCACCAGTAACATAGGCAACCCATCATGAGTACAAATATGAATGTTTGCTTACCCTGGAATTCGAAGAGGCTGAATTTCACTCACATACAAAATTTTTGCTTTCGATTTGAACCTTGATGAATGGAAAGTTTCGCTTTGCGACGTTGAATTAGGTACTGATTTTGTCTCAAAAATTCTACAGAACAATAAAATCGAAAACAAAAATTATTCACGTGAGTAAGCTACAGCCTCTTCAAAACTCCCAGGGCAGGCAAACATACATATTTTTACTCAGAACGGGTTACCTATGTTACTGGATGAAAGGGGGTTATTTCGTGCCGGGACACCCTGTATAAAGCGCAAGCAAAATGGAGTGTTTTTAAAGGTTCGCTTGGCCGTGTAAAGTTTTTACCTCGTGTATTGAGATCGGGATTTTAATCAAACTCCGCAGCAATTTGCGGTAGAAGATTGAGAACGACGTTGTCGAACATTATTCGACGTATTTCTAGAGAGTATTTTCAAGTATATGCGGAAGTCGTCGACGTCCGTCGAATTTACCACGTATAGATAGATATACCTATAACAGTATAGATATACGCAGCTTCACCGATTCTCAATCGCTACCTGGGTGTGACGTCACGTCAGCTTTTAAAAGTAGTCGAGTCGTGGCTTTTTCTTGGAACTTTCGCTGCGGCATTTGAGGATTCGAGTTCGAGGTTTCTTTGCAATTACGAGAATGTGATGTGTACCTGAATGAGATTGCGCTGCGGGTAGTTTGCGGTACCCTATTGAGTTTGATATAGTTTTTAAAGGGATGCACGATCGAGTAACTTTGATAAATACCTACTAATGTTACCACTAATCGTCGCTGATTTGACTACTTTCAATTAGCGAATACCTAAGATAAGTAACTTCGGTTCAAGTTGTAAATGTTTGAAGAGTAAAACGATATCGATGAAATGAAAATTATAGAGAAAGGTGAAGATAGGTAGAGTGGTTCTAAACTACATAGAAGCATCAAGTTAATGGATTATTGTTTTCGAAAAATTCGTCTCTTCTTCAATGATGAATGAAGGACTTCATTTTCGGCTCCTTACCTCTTAAAATTAAATAGTTTCTAAAAAAACAGGTAGGTAAAATCTACGTACTCATTGAGAGTATAAATTTCATAACAGCAAAGTAAGTAATCTTTTTTTTAAATGATCATAATTTTAAACGCTTGTTAAAAATATTTCTGCAGCGAACCGCTTGTTCAAACATATTTGTAAAAAGTTTGAAACCAAAAAATTACACGAACAGAGATGCAAAAGCAAAACCGAGAAATCGATTCTTTCAAAGATTTGGTAAAGCAGACTGACCGCAAGTCTGTTTCTGGTTTCTTTGTTTACAAGCTTCAGTATACTACGGTCATTTCAACTTGTTTACTCCGGGGCATTTTCAGCCTTCAACCACGAAGATTTACTCGTACTATGGAACATATTTTTTTTTTCAAAGATATAGTACGAGTGATTCCGTCAACATCGAATGTAGCAAGAAAATAAGCGACGTGGACATCGAATTTAAAATCTGCCCAGTTATCAACGATTTAGGACCAAGAATAACGAACATAGGAATGGAGTGTAAACGTCAACTTCCTATTACTACGTGCCGCATTATTGAGCCTCCCATGTCAATTTATAGAAACTGAAAGTCAAAAATGGACAAAAAATAGGTAACACTTTTTTCATCTCAAATTGAGTGGAGATGACCTGGAATGCTAAAATTCGGATATATTAATCACAAACGCTCAGCAATGACTTGAAGCGAGTTGAGTCGATTAGAAAATGGTATTTCAGTCATTTCCAACTTCGACTCTTACCACTCAAAAAGCCGAATCCAGATCCCACAGGAACCCCATTCCCCAACTTTGATCACATTTGACCCATTAGAACTGGAGTCGAGTCGAGTCGTGAAATAAATGAATTTCAAAGAAATTGAAACAGACCTATCATAAATGGACTTTTTTCTATTAAGGAGATTTCCATGGCCATGACCATAGCACGTTCTTCTTTGTGTAAGTTGAAAACCCTTTCGAGAATTCTGTAAGTACCTACATAGTTATTTTTTCTCCAGACTGAACGTTTCCAATCTTTCTCAAAGGTGATTTTTCATATTCATCGTTCATGATGAGAAAAATTTAGGATCATTTCAAAAAATTCTCATAGAAAAGAGAGCAAAATCTTTATCCCTTTACTTTACATCATTTTTTCTCCCGCGACGTTCCACAAATAGTTCTAGAAGTAATTAAGAATTCGCATAATGCCTTACACAGTTAGTTATTTATACCTACAAGTTATAAAAACAAATACCTAGATATTAGGCATTTTTCAATCACAAATTCGTCTGATTCAACCGTTCACATACCTAATAGAATAGATCGCGAAATAAAAGTTGAAGGATTGTGAGAAAATTTAAAGAAAACTCCCATTTTGAGTTGAAAGTCACTCAAAAAAAATTCTCAACCCTGGAAGTACCACTGGAGCCGGAGGTAAGGGAAGATATGGGTTATCAAAGAGAAGGCATTTTCGAAAAAATTGTGATTTTTTTCAACTCTAACCGCTACCAAACTATTTTGGGGGAAAAACCTAGACCATTGCCATCAAAATCCAAGTCCACTTCAAAAGGATCTACACTGATTGACTAAAAATTGCAAATCGCTCATTTTTGCATAAATTTGTGTTTTTAAAATTGTTTCTAGTAAAATATTTCGCATTAATCACCATGCCAAAACATTCAAAGGTATAATTGTCTTAAACTGAGGAAATACTATTTCGGAAACCAAGTACCTACCTAGTGCAAATTTTTCAGTCACTACTGCCAATTTCATAATAACCAAAAAATAACTAAGCATGGTCAAAAATTTATCAAGTTTCAATGATTTGAAATTATATGTGTCAATAATGACCAAAAAATTTGCATCACTGCGTTCCAAAAAATGTTTCTAGTTTAGAAATGATATCTTTTTCGGATTTTTGAGCACAATGAATGCGTAATATTTGAAAAGAAAATATCATCAAAACACCAATTTACCCGGTAATGAGCGATCTGAAAATTTTCAGCCGCTCAGTAGAATTTTCAAAGCTTCAAAATAGTGTTGAATTTATTGACTTCAAAAAGAGTTAAAGGTATAGGAATGTGTATCTTCAAATCACAAATTTTAGTATTCTTGAATGTAGGTAAGGTAAATACATATTTTGTTTTTTTCATTTCAATAATTGACATTTTTTCTTACAGATTTTATAAGGGCAATTTATGATACGTTGATTGAAAAGGAGTTCAAGGATGCAGTTAAAGGAAAACTCAACAATAGTAGAGTGGAAAACTGAAAATCTTACTGGTTGATTTGCAGAAGTGAACAATTTTTTCTTCTTGTGAAATAGCAAACTATTGAAGTAAGTATATACTTAGTTATTATTGCATGTGCATTTTAATAGATGGAAATGCTCATCATAAATAAATCCAAGTGAATTAGAACATCAACTTCTAGTCCAGTGACTTTTACAAACAGTTGATTGCTTCTAGTCAAAGTACCCCTACTGTCTCAGTGGTATATCAAATCACTGCTAGTATAATCATTATTTTACTAGTGTTAAATAGTGTTCTAATTCACTACCAGTAATTTTTTGGTATATTTTTTTTTGTGCTCAACTAATAGTTTTTTCTACATACATAGGCCCACTTCGAGGGTTAAATTAAGCTTTTAAATTAGAAGAAGCCCGGTCGCTAACCTTGACCCTCCTTAACACATAAACACAGGTGCCAGGTCGTGAAATTTCAAATTCCAAGGAGAATTGGGATGAACAATATTGTCAACTTTGAAAGTTCCACACACCTACTTGAATTCACGAGTGATGTGAGAGACAAATAGACAGGCTTACATTTCTCCATCATTCCCATTTAAAAGCTACACCTACAAGTACTCCAACATCAAGGAGTAGGTAAGTGTACCTAGCATGGAACACTCAGTTTAGCTGACTGATGGGACCATCGACTACTTGCATCATGACCCAAATAAATCATGTACACATTAGTTTTAAACTTTTATATTTTTCTTGAAATTATAGAAAGCTGATGCCAACAAGCATAAAAAAACTGCAGAGATCAAGGAATATAGAACAGCTGAGGTCAACAAACATAAAAAAGCTGCAGAGATCAAGGATTGTAAAAAAGCTGATGCCAAAGAAGGCAGAGATGAAGCAATAAACACCAACAAACTTGGAAAGCTGATGCCATCAATGAAAGTGAAAAGCTATCAGAATCCATCGACATCAACAAATCATCTTTGTCATTCCAACCTTCACAATCCCATGACCCTGAATCTATCGTTGATGACAGCCTCAAGATGAGTGCTTCCCCAACTGACAATTCTGTATTCTGTAAGTTCTTCATATTTATGTAGAATGATCGTTCAAATGTACCTATTTATAAGGTACTTTATTACTTAGATTTTAAAGATATGTTCTTTCACAGGTATTTGAGGTTTGGAAAAAATGTTCTAAAGTCAGTCTAACAAAGTTCATAAATGAAGCAATGGAGGCCATATTTTTGGAAGAGGAATTGGCAACTTGCTCCTTGACAGGGCAAGTTGCCAATTGCCTAAAATCCGCTATAGTGGTGGCTGGGTTAGAGCTCCAAGTCCAAACCATGAAAAAAAAGTTAGATGAAGTTTGAGTAGCCAAGATTCACAGTGAGTAGGTACATAACAATATTTCAAATTCACCCATATACAATAAATGAAAATTATGCATGATACTAACATGAGTTTTTGTTCATTCACTTCATTCCAGGCGCCGCAGAAAAAATTTTCCCCAATGAGAAGAAAAGAGACCAGATTATAAAAACTACAATGAGAAACAAACTCAATAATTTTTCAAAGAAGAAAAAACCATCTGTATAATAGGTACTGTTGAAATTTTTTTTATTATTATTTTTTTACTAATGTACTTATTATGTATGTATGTACTTTAATTTGAAAATACATACATGTTAATTCGCACTAGTGTTTTATTATTGAAGTATGAATAACCCTATTTATACAAAAAAAAACTTGAAGTATGTACCTAACTATAAAAAAAAAAACTTGAAGTAAGTACCTACATAGGTATATAACATGGTAATTTCGTACAAGTTTACTTCAAGTGAGTTACTATTAGTAGGTAATTACAAGTTTACTTCAAGTGAGTCACTACAGGGTGCCCAGAAATATCGAGTACCCCTAAAAAAGTTTTCTACTAAAATACTTTGGTTGGTCACAGTGAATGATAATAATGATAGCACATGATTGGTTGTTGGACTGAAGAGATAACATTCCACCAATCATATGCATCTATTTCGATTTCGCGTTGCCAACCTATATTATTAATGAAAAACTTTCTTTGGGGTACTCGATATTTCTGGGAACCCTGTATAAGTAAGTTACTTAAGTATACTTGTACAAAATTACCATACAGTTTTACTTCAAGTTTTTTTTGTAGTTAACAGGTTAACTAGTAGTATTTTTTCACGTGGGGATATTGATAAACTTCAATTTCATTTCCTTAGTTCGCTTTAATGAACATGAAATCATTAAAACTAGGTACTAACAATGTCCATGTATCCATAGATCAAGTTGTTATAATGAATTATTGTAATGCTCTTGAATATGTTTTCATCTATCACGTTTAAAATTTGCAGATTACAATTTCCTTGTGAGATGCCAAACGACACCCTGCGCGTAAATTTATCGCGTAGATTATAGGTAGGTACGTCGTACGTCTACGTATAACAACAAAAATACCAGCTATTTTTCCACCCACCATGACAACGCATCGACAATTCGTATTCGACATATTTCACAAATTCATCTCGTTTGTCATATTAGCTATCCTGATGGTACATGGTACACATCACACAGCAGCAGGCATTTTCTCACCAGTCACCAGCCAAAGTAATATGACCCAGGCGGTTAATTTCAGTCAATCTGCCACCATCGGCAATATGTTTTAATTCCTTTCGAGCATTTCGGACGATGCGAGGCGCGATCTTATACGAAGACGAAAATTTAATTTCCGATACCGGAGCTTATTTTACGTGACATGACGAAGCAAGATGATACGAAGGTGGGCGAATCGGGCAAAGGCAAAAAGGGGTAGGTTTATAAAAGACAGGGTCTGTATTCTGTAAGTATATAGTATAAGTACGAAGACGAAAATCTTTCGGCTGACGGAATATCGCGCGCGACCGGGTTTCCATGTCGATGGAAAGTTGATATTCCACTCGGCGAAAGTTAACAAAAGCTAAAATAATAAGAGAAAGTTACCACCCCGCCCGCATCCGCAGCTGTGATACCGTCGTCGTCGTCGACAGAGAAAAACATTTCGCCATATTTCGCTATAGCTGCAAAACGGCACTTTTAAAAAGTCGCTTTATTTATGTGGTCTCGGTAGATCGCACCCGTCGAGTGTAAACTTCGAAGAAAATTAAAAATAAAAAAATAAGCGAAAAAAAAATCACCCGCCAACCAACTCTCGCAGCAGCAACCAAAAACCAAATACAGTGAAAACTTTTTACCTGATGAAAGTAATTACGCCAACTTTTGCTATATCCTCTTCGAGAATTTTCCATGTGTCGACTAACAGCTGCTTTTGGCGATCCGTTAATGGTTCGGCAAAAGGAACGCTTTTCTTGACGGTGACTTCTTCTTCTAATAATGTATTTTGACGACTTGATACCGTCATCCTTCGTTCGCCTTGCGAATCCTGCTTCATGAATAACGAATTCCTGCGACTTAATCCCGTATTACCCATAATTTTTTTTCTTTTATCTTCGTCGTCTTCGTTGTTGTTGCAAAAGATCTCGTCCTCTTCGTCGTCGTCTTCGTCGTCGTTACGATAATTAATCACTGTAATTAAAACGATTTTACACGATTAAACACAACGCAGCAGCAGATTGTGTAGGGAAATTTCGTAAAATAAACGTCAACTTGTATTCGCGTAACATCTTTTCGCGTCGTCTAAAAAAAAAGAAAACCGAATAGTAAAATAATGGTCGCGACGTCAAAATGCAACTATGTATACATATTTCATAATATACAAAGGATAAGCCAACTTTTTCCAACTTAATTAACGTCGTTGACGACGAGTAAAAACAGCTTATAAGAGCACGTTAAATCGAATCGCATTACTTCTCGAATTATAACATTCGCCAACGTGTACGTAATGTACTAAACACTAAACAGTCTGCTATTTCCATCATTTTGTATCACGTACATGTGTGTTTTTCCCAACACAACTATCATATATTCCCTCCACCATCCCCTTTATCCTCTGGTACCTTTAGCTTTAGCGATACGATACGGTACGAACAAAACACCATTCTCTCTTTCCATAACTTGCCTTTCTACACTCGATAAACCAGCCCCATTTATCATATAATCGCCGTGCCTCATTTTACGTAATACACGTAGTATCTTTACTGCTCGGACTATAGTGAAAAACTTTCTGGCTTTTGCACGCTGACACCCTGCTCCCTACTCGATCTTTCAACCTTATCTGTACACATAACCTACGTACTCGCAGAAAACAGCTTATACTACTATACGTAGACGTACGTATAGACATACACATAGATTCTTCACACACAAACTGTTGAACGAACGAAACGAATTTTCGACCATTTCATCGTTATACATACTAGAACACTCGAAAGCAAAGGTACCTATATAGTATCTCTTTCTCTCTCAACTGTAGCTAAAAGTAAAGTTGACGTGAAATCTTTCGCAAACAACATCGCGTATTATACACGGTACATTTTCTCACTCATATAAAACAATACAACTTTTCGAATGTACCGACACTAAACTTGGATATTTCTTCTTCGCTCTCTATCAACATTAATCATTTGTGTGACAAGGCAAAAACAAGATAAAACCTACTGCTTGCTTTTCTCGCTAAAGGATTACCGCCGCATAATACAAAAATATTACTCATCGCTATGCTAAAAACTATAGGTACACAGTACAGCTAGCACACAGCGGCGGTGTCGAGAACCCCGAGCAAGAGCGAAAAAAGCCTCTTCGTGGTTCGCGATTCGCCTCATCCGCTTCAATTAATGATTGCAAAATGCAAAACATAACCTGGCTGCCCGAGCTACGTGTTTTTTTTTCTACTTCAGCCCTCGTAGTATGTAGGTAGGTACTAGGTACACCTAGCTCGCTTTGAAATTATGGTAAAATATCGTATAACTTTTACGTGATATACAACGTACTAGTCATATATTCGTCGTATGGAGTATATTTCTTTAATTACAGCTTACGTGATGAAGTGTGAAACGAACGTGACGAGATTATTTTTGCAAAACGGACGGGCTCATTTCAAGTATAATACGATCTAATGTTGTATGACGTATAATCAACTAATGGATGAGGGAGAAAAATAGGATAAGCTCAGGCTTATAGTACCTATCGCTGATAAAACCGCGACAGAGTATTTTTTTATCCACAATTCGTACGCATATAAGTATATGTACTATGTAAATGAAAAATGAACCATAACACGTACTACGTAGACGAACAGGGTGCTCAATGCTCATGCAATAGATCCAAAAAAAAAAAAAAAAAAAAAAAAAGGACAAAAAAGCTGTGCTTTCAGATTTTTAATAAAAATAATTATCTTAAAAACGAAACCGCCGGAAAAATCGATAATTAAATTCAAACTCGACAGGTAAGAAACTTTTTTTTCTAGAACCTGTTTTTTTTTTTTTTTTTTAATCAATAGCATTCTAAAAAATTAATTAAAAACAAACTCTCAACGTCGACATATTCACTCAAAAAAAAAAACTTTATCTTGAAAAATGGATCACCTTTATCAGTAGGACTCTTTATATCACCCAAAAATTGATTTTTCGTGATGAAAATTTCACATTTTTTCCAATTACCTATTCATCACAAGAAATCGATTTTGGAAAGAATAATGGACCTGGTGAAAAATAAACCAATAGAAACAAAACTGTTGAACAGTGAATCTCGTCTGAACAGTTTGACTGTTACTTTTTACTTTTGGAATATAAGGAGAGAAAATGTAGAAACAATTCACACTCCGAATTACAGCATTTTTCCACAATCAATGTCATCGTCATCGATGTCATCATTCTCATTCTGAAGAATTACACAATACTGAAATACATACAAGAATGTATGAACCTTATTCTCTCAGTCAGGTTTTTCGTTCTAAACAACTCCAAATTAAATGTCGCACTTGGATATTTATCTTTTCCATAAAGTTGAATAAAAATACTTGAAAAAGAAATCATTTTCATGATAGCAAACAAATTTTAATCTCCTTAGTTTTATTACGCATTTTATTCAAGAACTTGTTAATATAGTCAGGTCTCAATTTGACAAAAAAAAGCTCCCGCTCGCGATTCGTGCTAAAAGCAATTTTATGATTGATTCTTGTTCTACACACTAAAGCGAATAAATTTAGCTTGTATGCCTATTTTTCCCCCTCCCCCTTTTCCGAGGGTCCACCCCCCAACATTTGAAATTCGTGTATCTCCTAATCTATGGGTTGTACAAAAAAAATTATAAAACAAAAATTGTTCCTTGACATCAGATCTTTAATTTGAGTTCATCAAAATTTGTTTTGGAGCAACCCTTCCCCCTCAAATTTTGTAAATACCCCTCAAGAAAACATCAATATTACATTTTTCACATTTTTAATGAAAAGTTTCAAAGTTGAAGAAAAATCTGTAATTGCTAACAAAAAGTGTTCAGAATTGAATTTCTTTTCCAACGAATTAAATTACGACCATTTTCCACCCCCCTCCCCCCACCAGGGTGATCCCACCTCCCCCGGTTACAAATACCAGACAACAAGGGAAAAAATCCAACGCAAATTGTTTCGGGTTGAAATTTGCATGGTAGGTGGGTATCATCAAGAGACTTACGCGTGGAAAGTTTTGGACCTCCAGACCTAGGGCCTTTTTGAAAAACCTCCCCTTTTCTGAAATTACAGTAAAAATAATAAAATGAGAATTTTGAGAAAAGTAACCATTAAGGAGTAGGGTGTCGTTTTCGCATGATTCGATACCGCTGAGTATGAATATGACGTCAGATTTTCTGCTACATTCATCTAACCCCCTCCAGAGCCCCCAGACCCCCACCACAAATTTTACCATTTTTGAAAAGAATTACCTACTTTGGTGATTGGTGATATTGGTATCGTTTTCATATGATTCGAACCCCCTGAGCACAAATATTGCGTCAGATTTTGTTTTACACTCATACAGCCCCTCCAGAGCCTCAGCCCCCCTTAATTTTCACTTTTCTTGAAATACGGCTACTTTTATAATAGGGGTCAAAAATACATCCAATAATTGTGTTTAGAGAATTGTGCCTACCAGTTGAAAATTTTCAGCGTGGAAAGTTTTGGACCCCCAGACCCCTCCCCTTTCGAGAAACCTCCCCTTTTCAGAAATTACAATAAAAATAATTTTCTCAAACCCATGTGAACTAATTTTTTCAATTTTTTAGTATGTTGTAGACATTCATAAGTGGTATCCTCATCCCATGAAAATTTTTAACCCCCTCCCCTCAAATTTACCCCTCAAATGGCGTTTTTTATGCATTTTAATAATGAAAATTGAGGGGGGGCTGAGGCTCTGGAGGGGCTGTATGAGTGTAAAACAAAATCTGACGCAATATTTGTGCTCAGGGGGTTCGAATCATATGAAAACGATACCAATATCACCAATCACCAAAGTAGGTAATTCTTTTCAAAAATGGTAAAATTTGTGGTGGGGGTCTGGGGGCTCTGGAGGGGGTTAGATGAATGTAGCAGAAAATCTGACGTCATATTCATACTCAGCGGTATCGAATCATGCGAAAACGACACCCTACTCCTTAATGGTTACTTTTCTCAAAATTCTCATTTTATTATTTTTACTGTAATTTCAGAAAAGGGGAGGTTTTTCAAAAAGGCCCTAGGTCTGGAGGTCCAAAACTTTCTACGCGTAAGTCTCTTGATGATACCCACCTACCATGCAAATTTCAACCCGAAACAATTTGCGTTGGATTTTTTCCCTTGTTGTCTGGTATTTGTAACCGGGGGAGGTGGGATCACCCTGGTGGGGGGAGGGGGGTGGAAAATGGTCGTAATTTAATTCGTTGGAAAAGAAATTCAATTCTGAACACTTTTTGTTAGCAATTACAGATTTTTCTTCAACTTTGAAACTTTTCATTAAAAATGTGAAAAATGTAATATTGATGTTTTCTTGAGGGGTATTTACAAAATTTGAGGGGGAAGGGTTGCTCCAAAACAAATTTTGATGAACTCAAATTAAAGATCTGATGTCAAGGAACAATTTTTGTTTTATAATTTTTTTTGTACAACCCATAGATTAGGAGATACACGAATTTCAAATGTTGGGGGGTGGACCCTCGGAAAAGGGGGAGGGGGAAAAATAGGCATACAAGCTAAATTTATTCGCTTTAGTGTGTAGAACAAGAATCAATCATAAAATTGCTTTTAGCACGAATAGCGAGCGGATATGCAATTGAGACCTGACTAATAACCCTCTTGGGTTAGAAACATCACATTGAAAAAAAAAAAGAAAAAAAAACGATATCAATAAACTAAAAAAATCAAGATTTTAGTGATTCTGTAGACACCATAATATTACAATTTTCATAATATTTCATCTCAATACTGCTCTATTTTTCTGATAGTCACAAGATGAAAAAATTTCTCATACACCTAGACGATAAAATCACGGGATGGGAAAATCACTTATTACGTAGGTAGTTTTTAAGTACATACGTGTCTTATTCTAAAGGCACCATACTCACAATTCAGCAATTATTTCAATTCCCTCCAACCTTGATTTTAATACACCCGTTTTCGTTTTCAAGGTAAGGGTCAGTCAAATTTCAAATACCATGAGAATTCAGAAAAGCGACGAATTGCATGAATTATTCCATAAAATGTTGCTGGATGTTCAAAAAGCTAGAATCAAGGTAGATGAGTTGGTGTGTTTCCTAGGATAAAATAGAATAAAAATAAAATATTGAAATGTACAATTTCGAGACCGTAAGGACGTTTGGGGCCCACAATAAAAAGGGAGGGAGAAGCAACAGGTTACAGACTACAGAGTTCACACTCACGGTGTTGCCAACCCCTCCTTTCGAAAATTCGTGGGATCGTCCTTTAAAAAGCTTGGTATTCTAGGGATTTTTTGGTCGTGGGTATCGAAGCTCTTTCAAATATGCCTGAAAAGAATGCCAGCTACCAACTTTTGAAGTTTTGAACTGAAACAAAGTTACTTAAGTAAGTACCTAATTGATGCATCTATTCAATTATGAGTATTTTAAAATTTGTTAAGAATTAAGTAGGTAAACCTTCCCAAGAAATAACAAGTAAAATTATTGATCTTTATAGGCTATTATTGTCATTTGACAAGAATAATTGACAAATAATTCTCAATTCGATACCTACTTACTCGCTTGATTGAAAAACATAAAATGAACAAATATTTGTCCCCAATTTTAAAATACAATGCCAAAAAAGCAAGGAAATTTCACCAAGTTAGCACTTTTCTGGGAACTTTTGGTTATTATCTTCTAATTTAAATCTTCATTTTTCAAATTTTTAAAAAACAGAAAAATTCTTGAGATTTTCTCGGGATTTTTCAATTTTTTCGGGAGGGGGGGGGGTTCTTTAGATTTTAGGGCAGTCTTGAGCTATTGAGCATGCATGAAAAATATTGCAATCCCAAGATAAATCTTGAGATTTTTTTCAAAAAACAATAGATGTATTCTTTTTACACGAATTTTGGCAGATTTTCGAGAATCTGGATTTTGGACGTTTTTTTAAATCTCTTTTTTTAACACTTCTGAGATTATTTCACCAATCTTTCAAAACCTCAAGTCTTCTTTTTCTAGGTAAAATCCAAAATCCATTTTCAAAAGCTGCTATACCTACCGCGAGCAGGAGCAGATTCTTGTGGATTCTAAATCTGCCAGAATCCAGATTCTCGGAAATCTGCCAAGATCCGCGTCAAAAGAACACATCTAATGACTTCAGAAACTGAAAAAGCTCGAAAAAGGTCACCAAAAAGATACCAAACGTGATCAAAACATTTTAATGTAGCTTTCGTTTCAAGAAGTTTGACTATTTAGTAACTTTTTGGTAAAAAATGAGACTTTAGACTTCAACAATTTTAGCAATTAAGGAATATGGGCTTCTGAAAAATTTCTTAAAACAAACAAGATTTTGAAGAATTTGAAAAAAAAATGAAACTTTTTGAAAATTTCTGCAAAAAAACACAATTTCTAGCCATTTTGCTGCACAGCAAAACTTGTGTAAAAGCGAGAATTTTCAACAATATTTTTATAGCAAAAAGTAAGATTTTGGCAATTTCAGTAAAAATTGCAATACTTTTTGTAGAAAGTACAGAGAAATGATGCTAATTTTTTTTTTTATTAATCTTTGATAGTTTACGTTGAAATCCAACTGTTTCCACGGACTGTACGTACTTAAGCAGTAAGCTAAAAATTAAGTCAATTTTTTCGAATAGGTACCACGTGCAAAAATAGAGTCTTTTGTTATCAAAGACATACTCGACGAGAAAACAATAAATTTAGAAGTAAAAGTTACATTTAGAATGAAATTACTGCTATTAGGTAAAAGTACCTATGAAAAAAATTAATGAATCAGAATTGTTGGAAAAAAGTTACCAAAAATGGTCACTAATCCTTCGGTAGTAATTACTTCACTACCTACTACCGCAATATTAAATATTACAAAAAAATCGTAATGCCAAAAACGAATTGGATTATTCTAAAAATTAGGCTGATTCTAGATCCAAAATTTTCGAAAATTTTAAATCTATAATGACTTTGCCTGATGCTAAACTTGGCATGGCACAAATATGCTAAATTAGCAACAACTGGCTACATAAGATTACATCTTTAGTTTTACACCAATCATGATCGTATTCGTAAAACGAACGATACTGAAACGTAAGTACAGATTTACCTTATAAGAAAACCACCGATTCCGATACAGTCAATTAATAAATTTCAGATTTTTCATTACAACTATGGATAACTCGTAATGAAAATTAAATATGTATAAACAACACGAAATCGAAAATTTTTTTTATCTCACATTATACGATACGATCGCGAATTGAAACGTAATTCTGTTGTCGTAAATGATGAAAGGACCAATCTAGAAAGCATTCACGTGGTAACTGAACTTCCACTGGCGGTTCGAAATGCACGCCGAAAACACATGAGGCGGTGCGCGTCTGTGCAGTTGAAATCTTCCTCATACCCTTCATCATGATAGTAGGTATTTATGCATGAAAATACTTATTCGTATTTTGATTTTTCGTAGAATTTCTATCAAAGCTTTGTGTTTTGGCGTGTAAATTACACGCTGTTAAAAGAGAGTTATTTACACCTGGTTTTGAGCTTCGCAATAATTAGTGCTAAATGCTGATATTACAACACGTGTGAAGATTGGATAATGTGAGCGATGATTCTTTGAGCAATAAAAGACATTTCATACGAAGTTTTGGAATCACAATACTTACCTACTTACCTTTATTGTAAGAATTTAACAAAATTTCAAAAGAAAAAAGCATAACTTCAGCGGGACATTTCTTAAACACTTGGAAATTTTTTCAATGTTGAGGGAGGGGGTGGGTGAGACAAAATTTTGTAATTCAAGTAGGTACCTACTTACTAAAAAAAAAGTCGACAAATGAGCCTTTTTCAACAATACTTTTTCACAACTCCAAAAAAAAGAGAAATAAGTTCAAAATTTGAAGTCTGGTTGAAAAAGGCAGGTTTTTTTTGATGAAAAGTGATGAAAAGCAGGAGAACTGCAGGACTTGCACTCTTGCAGGACTCACTGGCAAAAGGCAGAATTTCGTAGGACTTGCAGTTATGTAGTTGCAGGACCGTCAGACAACCCGGTTTTTTAAAATGTCTGGAAAACACTGTTTCAAATTTACAAAAATGTTAAGGCCAGAAAAAATGGGCTTATCGATTTAAAAAAATATTTTGATTCGTAAAGAATTTAGGTGCATATAAAGTTTTTGAAAAATCTCTTGTTTTCCATTTTTTTCAAGCTGTTCTTGAAAAATTTTTGTTCAAAGGCTATAGGTGAATAAGTATGGTGAATTTGCCCCCGAGAGCTTCAGGGTTGATATTTGCATGGAAGGTGGGTACCCTTGAGCACCTTCGGTCAGGAATGTTTCAGACCCCCAGACCCCCCCGTCCCCCGTTTTTGAGAAACCCCCCTTTCCTGAAATTACAATAAAAAAAAATTTCTCAGCCCCATGTGAACCGATTTTTTCAATTTTTTGGTATGTTGTAAACATCCATAAGAGGTATCATTACAAAAAATTTCAACCCCCTCCCCTCATATTTCCCCCTCAAAATGGCGTTTTTTAGTTTTGTTTGCTTGTTTTAGCAATGATCACGATTCGGCACAAAAATGCGAATAGCATTTTTAAATGTGTTTTTAACCCCAAAAAAACATAATTTTTTTTCAAAAAAAAATTTTTGGTGGGCCGTGGTCAAAAATTGAAAAAACCAACAGAGGGGGGTTGAAAATGGATTCTGGTGTAAATTATTGTTTTTGGTAAACGAGGTGTCGTTTCCATATGAATCGAACCCCCCGAACACGAATATGAAGTCCAATTTTATGCTACCCGCAACCACACCCCTCCAGTGCCTCTGCCCCCAACTCAATTCTCACTATATTGAAAGTTCAGGTATTTTTTCATAATGTTGGTGTCGTTTCCATATGAATCGAACACCCCAAACACGAATATAACGTCCAATTTTATATTACCCTCATCCACACCCCTACAGTGTCTCCTCCCCCACCTGAACAAAGAATTTTTTTACCAACTCCGAGCAATCTTCTACCAATAATTACTTGGATTGTTATTACTTTTAAAAGTATGTTTCGCAAAGGTTGAAAACTCAACGAAGTAAAAAAAAGACTAACGCAAGGTTCAAACTTTAACATTCAAGCTTCGAGGTTTCCATTCGTGCCAAAATAACACCAACATTATGAAAATAGGTTTACGCATTTTAAATAGTAAAAATTGACGAGCTGACTGTAGCTTGGAAGGAGATGGATGAGGAAAGAGCTATATTGGACGTCATATTCGTGTTCGGGGTGTTCGATTCATATGGAAACGACATCAACATTATGAAAATATCTCAACTTTCAATATAGTGAAAATTGAAGTGGGGGCAGAGGCCCTGGAGGGGTGTGGATGAGGGTAGGACAAAATTGGACTTCACATTCGTGTTCGGAGGGTTCGATTCATATGGAAACGACACCTCGTTTACCAAAAACAATAATTTACACCAGAATCCATTTTCAACCCCCCTCTGTTGGTTTTTTCAATTTTTGACCACGGCCCACCAAAAATTTTTTTTTGAAAAAAATATATGTTTTTTAGGGGTTAAAAACACATTTAAAAATGATATTTGCATTTTTGTGCCGAATCATGATCATTACTAAAACAGGCAAACAAAACTAAAAAACGCCATTTTGGGGGGGGGGGAAATATGAGGGGAGGCGGTTGAAATTTTTTGTAATGATACCTCTTATGGATGTTTACATCATACCAAAAAATTGAAAAAATCGGTTCACATGGGGGTGAGAAAAATTTTTTTATTGTAGGTAATTTCAGAAAAGGCGGGTTTCTCAAAAACGGGGGGGGGGTCTGGGGGTCTGAAACATTCCTGACCGAAGGTGCTCAAGGGTACCCACCTTCCATGCAAATACCAACCCTGAAGCTCTCGGGAGCAAATTCACCATACTTATCCAGTATCCACCTATAGCCTTTTTTAAAATATCAAAATATGAAAAATTTGACTTTTCCGTTTTCTGATCATTAAAAATAATGTTCTTACTTCTCGAATGATTGATTTTTGAACGCTTTAGCTCTCGATCCAGCTATGTATACTTATTCGAGTTTCACTCGACAAATTTTTCGATACGTACCCCCTCCCCATCCAAAAGGGTCGACCAGGGTCTATATCTGAATAAGAATAAGTATACACAAATCAGTACTTTTTCAAGAGGTAGGTACTATTTTTTAATTAATGAAATGAGTCAGAACTGTCAAAAGCTCAGAAGCCAGAAGAGCTATTATTTATCTAATTAAATGATAAAATTTATTAGGAATTTTTTTAAAAAATCCAAAATAATTATCACACAATGTGAGACAGATAAACCGAATCTAATAAGGAATTCCTAAAAGCTAATTGCAGAATTTCCTACAAGTGGTTGCACTTGCACTCGATTTGTGTGGTGTTATTTACTTCTCTTCTAACGTATGATGATTTTTTTCTAGTCTCTAAAAACAAGTTTGAACGTCCTCGTATTTTTATGATCATTTAGGTCGATGGACAAAAAAATTTCCAATTGATTTGTCAAGTTCATAAATATACATGGTATTTTTTTCATTTTTGTTCAAATCGTCTTGACAATTGACACCTAAAATAATTATAGGTACTTAAATACATTTTTTAAAACATTTTTCTACCTCAACCCTACGGTCAAACATGATAGGTAAACCGTGTTAAGAAGTAGAGTACTAAGCACCTAGTAGACCTTCAAAATCGATTGATTTCCATGTTTGGTGCCTTAATTTACGAGTGGATGATTCTACGATTCCCAACCCCATGTGTTTTGGCATTTCAGAAATTCAAAAAAACAATAATTTGTGTTTTCAAGCAATAGGTAAGAGAGGATTCGATCAACGAAAGTTAAGAAAAATACACGAATGCAAAGCCACACATAGATCTAGTTCTTTGTTAAGTACAGTTTAGCTATAATTGTGAATTTTATACTGAATTACAATTGATATTGGGGTTTTATAATGAAATATGTTGATTTATCGCTGTACATGCGATTAATTGATAATTTAATTAAGAAAACAAGAAGTTATTAAGAATTTAGATTTCTCTGTGTTGGAGTAGTGCGTTAACGGCTCATCTCGGCACGTGGTTCCGTGGTGTAGTGGTTATCACATCTGCTTTACACGCAGAAGGTCGCCGGTTCGATCCCGGCCGGAATCATAAGATTTTTTGGTTATTAGACGGCCATAGTTAATTTTTTTTAATGCAACAATACGGTGTTTTCAAACAATGAATAACGTACGATTTCGGTGACTTCGTATGTTTACAGATTGGAACGCCATATTATGCAGTTATAGGAATGAATTTTGGGAATGGGGATAGGCTCATGGCTCATTGGGAAGGTCTAGGTAGTTCAAATTAGGTTTCCGAAACACTTGTCGCAGAAAAACAAAGGGCTTAGGTCTATCTCCATTCAATTTGAACGTTTTGTTCAGCTGTAGTTTTTATCATTTTGTTTACGTAGAGTAAGTTTTTTTAGATCAAAATTCAAAAACTTGAAAAATAGAAACTACTTACAATTTTTCTGAAATAAAAAACGTTGAAACTGTTTAAAAATTGATTTTTGGTTTTTGGTTTCAGTTGAGTTTTTACCTTTTGATAATTGGTTCTTTGGTTTTTGGTTTTCAGTTTTTCCATACTTGTATTTGGTTTTTTGAGTTTTTGGTTTCAGTTTTCATTTTTCATTTTTTTTTTTTTTTTTACCACTCAAGGCATTATGCTGCTGAATTCTGGGAAGTTTAGTATTAGTATTAGACATTAGTATAATTGACTAATTGTATTCGTTTCTATTCATCTATTCTACTAATAAACACGCAAAACGTTACATAAGTACACTTAATACTGGCAAATGAGGTGAAGTCCAATGTTTTTCAAATTTCAAATCAAAACTTCTTGGCTCTTACTTCACTTTTTAACTTATTATGATAGAATAATTGTGGTGTGGGCCGTGGGGGATGGCTCATTTTGACGACCTAGGACCCAGAACTTGTCTACAAGTGGTGATTTTCAAACAAATTTTCGGTGAAGTTTTTGAGCTTATGAGCTATTTAATATTAATTTTTTCCTAGTTGAAAAATGAAATTTGTCTGAATCACCCTGAAAATGAGGTGAGGTCGGACAACCATTGTATTTATACCTATATCATTATATTATTTATTTTCTATTATTTTGGACAACTCAACTGCATCTGAAGTGAACTGGGACAACATCCTGTTGTGTTTTTTTTTTGAAAAGTAAAAGTATTTAGCGTTGAAATACTTTTCTTTTATCAACATACAAAGAAAAAACAAAAACAGAAGACAATTCAATTTTTTTCATTTGGATGATTAATAAATAAAGAAAACCATTCCAAATTTAGCTTTTTTTTCAATTTTCACAATTGATAATTACCTTCAAATTATAATAGCAACGTGAAATTCCGATTTATTTTTATTTATTTTCCAATTGAATGACGAAAAGAACATTTTAACTTTTGTATAAATAACACAAAACTTCGATTTTTTTTTCAATTTAAATTTTAATGCTCAATTTCAATTTTCAATTCTGCAAATAAAATGAAAATCATTCCAAATTCAGTTTTTTTTTTGAATTTTGATTTTCACGATCGATAGGTACCTGCGAATGAAAACAACATCAAATTCACATTTATTTTCAAATTTACCTAATGCTGACGAAAAAAAAACATTAAAATTTTTTAAAAAACAAAACTTGGATTTTTTTCATTTTGATGATCAATCAATTCTGCAAAATAAAAAAAAAATGAAAAAAAAACAGAAAAAACCAAAAACCAGCAAGGATTATATTTTAATATTTTCTGGTTTTGAGTTTTGGTTCACAACTGTTTCTTATTTTATATTTGGTTTTTTGGTTAACTGTTTTGACCAAATATTTTTTATTTTTGGTTTTGAGTTTTGCACAAAACAGATTTATATTTGGTTTTCCTTCATTTTTGGTTTTTGGTTTTTTAACAGTTTCAACCCCTGGGCAAATAAAAAAAGATGTTTCTGACCTTCTTATAACAACGAGAAATCTTTAAAAATGAAGGTGGATCGAAATGAAACGGGTCGTCGGGTCATACTCGGGGTTTGAACTTTGATGTTTTGATTTTGAAATTGAAACTTGATGTCTGCCTAGGTATAGGTACAACACTTTTTAAACGACAAAATTAATTTCAAGTTTCTTAAGTTAGTAAGTAGACTAGGCCCTTTCGGTAAAGACCCATTTTAAAAAGGATGAAATAACGAACGTTTTGCTGTAATAATATACCTATGTGTTCGTTGAAAATTGTTAGTAATTCTAGTTCAACTTCAAAAGTTCAATACTTAATTACTTACCATCCGCGATTGGTTTTTGCCTTGTTTTTGCAACTTCAAACTACTACAACTTTTGAACGGTTGCACGTAGAGCTTTCGATAAACACTCATTTTAAAGACGATGAAATTACGATCATTTTGCTATATTAAAATACCTGTGTGTTCCCTGAAGATTTCGAGTATTTTTAGTTTAAAGTTGACATTTATGTAGTATATGAAAAAATTGGGTAATATAAGTATTCATAAAATCGTCAATTTTTCGCGAAATGACAAAAATTTAACACCAATCGATAGGAAATTTCATTGTCTTTAGTTCGAAACTACATAAAAATTCACCCAAACCCGCGAACAATCGAAAAAATTGCATTTTTTACACGTAAGATTGTATGTTCATAACTTCACATCCGTTGGTTAGAACCAATATGGCGTATGCGTATACTTCCCTTATCTAGAACTTTAACTTATCCATTCGATTCTCTTCTTATACCTTTATTCTGTGCTTTGTGCCGCAGAGTCATTTTACATAGATTATTTTATGTTGGAATCTTTTATATTTTGTTTTTAATAAAATAAAAAATGATGGAAAATGAGTTCGTTCGTGTTTATTAATTCAATAACAACAGACAAGTTGATTATTTTTAAATCGGGTCATTTCGTGAGGTGATACAACTCGGTTTCATTGATTAATTCGACTGAATTCTCAAGATTCGTAGTGTTTCATTAATGAAATAATCGGAGCTGCTTCATTATGATCTTTCTTCTTATCAGTGAAAGCACGCGTATTTGTGGTAAAATTAATAAATTTGCGAATATTCGAACACTGTCTTCGACTTAAGAGCTCGACAATATTATAGCATCGTTAGCGATTAAACATTTCTACATAAATCTCATTGCTGGTCTTATCTGAGTGAAATGTAATATCTTAAGTTTTGATGCTTCGTAACTTGAATACATAGTTGTGACTAAACAGATGTTTTGAATTTACCTGTTAAAAATTAATTTGTAATCGAACGATTGCTACTAATCGCATAGGTTTTCGGCGATTTCCATGTACAAACGTTCCATTACGGATTTCCGATCGCTTTATATGTTCTAAATCATGATGTGTTTTTGTTGTCGTGTGAGATCGGTAGGTTATTTTCATTCGACTTTTAGATGGGATATGATAATGAATTTTTGCTGTAATGTACGCGATCGGGTCGTTGTTCGAGTGTTTTATAGTGTTATTTTGAAGTAAGTCGAGTATTACTGAAATTAATTTTGTTTCTGTTTGCAGATGTGAGCCTTGAATTGGAATTGATTTAAATATGATGCCAAACTATGCGTATACAAGATAGAGAGGTTGTAAGTGCACCATGCGTCGGTACTGTGGAAACGAAAGATGTGAACGGGGCATCTATACCGGCTACTGAAATAAAAACCGAGATAAAAACAGAAATAAAATCCGAAATCAATGACGCTTCGCATTCGAATGGTATATTGAGCCCACCTACAACGCCTTCGACTACTACACCTTCTGAGAATGATTACGCTCCCAATGGACCTGGTTCAGGGAGATTTAAGTTTTTTAAAGGTAGGTAATTTGCCTATTTGTGAGTGAAATCGATGTGCCAATGGGAAATATTCCTAATGTGTTGATTATTTTCACAGATGGCAAAGTTATTCTGGAACTTTGGCATCATAAAAATGGAGAAAGGATGTTCTGGATACCAGTGTCAAAAAATTCCACATTTTGGCCTCCAACTGGCCATTGCACTCCGCGTCAAGAAAGTTCTACCTCATTAAGTGGTAAGTGAAGCTTCGACGTTATAGGTCGATTCTCGCTATGATACGTGAATTCTAATTATTTTGGAAATGATTTCAGTTTCTGATGATAATTCATCGATTCAGTCTTCTCCATGGCAGCGAGACCATTTCTGGAAGCAAACGGTACCTAGAAAAAATGTAAATCGTGGATTAGAATTCTCATGGGTTGCCCGTAAACGTAAAATGAGATTTTCATCGTTAGCGATCCGTCGTAAAAGGCGAAGACCTTACGATCTGGTGAAAATCGAATCGGATGAAATATTCAAGGAGGATAGTTCGTCGCGTAAATTCGGCTCGAGTATAAAGAGAAAATTAATCGATGTAATTCAAAAATTATCAGAGCGTAGAAGTTACGAAAACGCGACCAGTTCGTGTCGCACAGATCCCGGCATCGTATCGCCTCGCAAACGAATTCTCAAAGAATTCGAAAAAGTATCATTAGAAGAGATGGGTAACACCAGTAAGAAGCATCAAGCTCGAACCGTTGCTTCAAGCGTCTCGGCCAGCGCTGTGAGCATATTATCCGGGAGCGTTTCGAGTCCTGTTGCTAATGCATCGGTCACTGCCATTTCTAGTAAACCTGCAAATAATCACAGTATTACTTCGATCCTGTCGAGAGACGAGGAACCTTCTTTTTTACGCAATTTATTAAAGTCTCCAAACGAGTCGTCATCCGAATCGAAACCCTCATTTACCGCCGAATCGCCATCCAGCGCTGATATTCGAATCGCTTCCTCTCGTCCCAGTCATTGCTCTACTCCAATATCTGCCTCCCTTTCACCGCCGTATCCTAAAAATGTACTTTATCCTCAGCCCATTCCTTCGTATATTCCGCCTACATATTTACATCATTCTACTCAACCATTTCTCACTTCGCCTCCGATGTCCAATCATCCTCCTTATTACAGCGCTTTTTCGTCGACATATCGCGATCCTTCTGTGTGGTCAATGCCTTCCGTATCTAGTCTTCCTAGGCAATCTGTTTATCCGGCGGCCAGCGTATCATCGTATCCACCGATAAGCCTTTCACCGTACGTACCCGTTGCCCATTCTTCTTTCCAAAGTTACTCAGTTACGGAAAATGGAAATGGTAAGTTATTTCCTTCTCGAATAATTTTGTATACTGAAATTTTCATTAGTGTAATTGTTTTTTCTCTTTTTCTCGTTTCAGATGCTCCATTAAATTTATCAAAACATTGAAAACATGTAAGTCAGTGTAACGTTTTTATAATAAACAGAAACTTCGTGCCTTTTTCTCTTTTTTTTACTAATCGTTTTTAAATACGTTTAAAAAAAGGTACAATTAATAAGAACATTACGGCATAGTATTTTTGTATTTTATTACTGTAAATTGTTGCTAAATGTTTCCTATTGTTATATTTGTAAATATTTGAAAATGTATATTCGCTTCATCAAATTTTACATTATATTGTATAGTATCATTTTTGTCTTGACGGAAAAAAAATAGTACTCTCGTGACGTACGTATCGATTTTTATTTATTTTTTTCTACAAATTTTCGTAGCTGTGATTTTTAAAAGTTTTTTTTTGACAACATTTTTTTTTTTCATTTTTCTAGAACATTTTATTTAATTGTTCAATTTATTATTATTTTTTTACGTTTTACCCATCCCATATGTATTTTATAAACATTATTATCGACAAGTTTATACGAATGTAGTTCATTAAGTACATATATGTGTTTACAGTAATTTTAATGTGTTCAACATTATTTGTATCATTTTACAGAGCTAAAACATAGATCTTGTACGTTTTTTTATCTTTTAATATTTTTGTTGTAAATTATTATTCGATTGTACTAACACATTTCTTAAAACTATACACTGACTGCTAAAATACATACTCGTAATGTTCATAGATTAACTTTTTAATAAAATATTTTTTATAATGTATCCGTCGTGATTTTCCATTTTTTTTTCGATTTTCGTTCAAAATAGTTAGCGACTGAAGATTTATTAAAATTTTATTCGTCCAGTTTAATTCAATTAGGCAAAATGTACGTGAGACTTGAGTCTACGATAGTTAAATTATGTTATCAAAAGAATTTAACAAGTAAGTGGAGGTCATTCAACGCTAACATTCGGTAGTATATTTCTCATGGTTCTTTGATGTTCCAGTCGTTTTTAGAGATGAAGCGAGACTCAATGAAGAGATGAAAATCGTTTTTCATTCGTCGAAGAGGTGTAATTTTACTCTTAACGAAACTTGAGATTTCAAAGTTAATGCTTCGAAATGTTACAATGATGAAAAATCCACTTTTTGAAAAAATTTTCCACAATTTGAAAAACATTCCTGACCCTCTATCCTCTATCCTTCCCGCTCCTAGACATACCTACATACATACATTTGGAATGGCGTTCGTTTTTTGTGATGTAGGCTAAGCAGTTTTCAACACAAAGTTCTTTTTCTATAAGAAGGATTGCGTATTCCGATCCTTAAAAAAATTATAATTATGTAGGTATCAATGGAAAGAAGATAAAATTTCCTTATTATGTAGTTATGGTATAAAAAAAATATAGGGTCAGGGTCCTGTAGATGGATTTTGAGTAAAACAAATCAAACTTCTGCAATTCTCCACTTGGAAATTTTTAATCCATTCTTCTGCGTACCTACATATAGCCAAGTGCAAGAGTATTTGTTTAAATTATTTAAATTAACTTCTCAAGAAATAATGGAGAATTGATTGACACGTTTACGGTCGACTTGTGAGTAGTGTGAAATAATAGATTATTTTTCACTTCTAAAAAACCTATGTGCTCGCTGAACTTTTTGAGTACCTAATTAAACAAAAACGATTAAAATGCAATAATTTCACAATCACAACACCGGCGGTCGTCGGTCGTTCAGCAGGCCATTTTTAAAGAAATTTTCACTAGGTGGGCAAGAGACGGTGGCATATCCGGGGGGAAGGGTGAAGGGGGCCATTGCCACTCGCGAGTAAAAATTTGAAATAAAACATGCAAAAATGGCCTTTTTATCATTTTTGGTGGGACCTAATTTTTCAAAAAGTGTTCGCTCTCACTCTATTCGAGCAGGAATTTTACCTTTGTTTTTATAAAATTATTACACATCATGAAAGGTTTTCAGAAAATTACCTCTAAAATGATAGGCACACTTGGTTGCATAATACAACCATATTTAATTCACATTTTTTTTTAAAATTTGAGGTGAGATTTTTAGATCAAAAAGTGTTAGAATTAGAAATAGAAATTATACTAGTTACAATTTTTCTGCAATCAGGATCTTTCTGACTCTCTTAGTTTCTTATAGCATAGCAACAGTAAATTGGGGAATGGGAGAAACCGAGAAAGGGACAAAGACAAAGTCCCAAAGTCGATATTGATACTTGATAGTTGATGGTGATCTACTCATCTAGTTTCTAGGTATGACGTTTCATGAGAACTTGGAATAAAAAACTTATTTAGTTAGGTAGGTACTGTTACTATAAAATGAAGCAGGATTGGGCCAGTTCAGTTGTAATGAGTAGACGTAGAGTCGTAGAGCAGTTCTTTGAGTTTGAGGTTTGAGACATGAAAACAACTTGGTACAAGGTACAAAACAAGCATTCATCATAGTCAATAGTCATAGATTTATCTAGAAAACTGAAACTAAAAAAAGCAAGACTGGTTTTCGCATTTCGATAGGTACCTAGTTCATTTTTTTGATTTTTTGAATAAATTTCCAAAATCTTAGTCTTACGAATGTGATACCAAAAAAGTGGAACTGAATTTGAAATGAAACTGAAATGAAATGAAGATTTGAACTTGAAGAAAAAATGAAATGAAAGTGAGGAGCTCATTGCAAAAGTAGCCCTTGTCACATGAACTTTTAGACCCTTTTCACTCGATTGCACCTATTGCCAATTGCGGAGATCATGTTGTAATGATGAAATGACCATCAAGTTGGTCTACCCTGAGTAGCCCTGAGAGGAATTGCTTTATAGAGTTTACATTCATGATACTGGGTACGCTCAAGGGAGAGCTTTGGAGATTGCACAGGTTCATGTGACAAGGGCTACTTTTGCAATGAGCTCCTCAAGTAAAACTTGAACTGAAATGACCAAACTGAAACTAAAAACTGAGAACTGAATCTGGAATGTAAGAGTGCCATTGCCAATTGCCATATGCAAATCAAAATCTGCAGTAAATAAAAATAATAAATTAATAATTAATTATTAATTAAAAATGAAAAATAATTTTGGCAACGGCTGATTTACTGCGGCTAGACACAACTAGTTTGCTCATCTTCGTGACGTTGTGACGTCATGGTGTTATCTCTGTTATCATTCTTCAAACAAAACTCAAAAAATCTGAAACGAAATTAAACGAAACCATTCGTTCAGTTCAGTTTTATTAAATTTCTTTTTGCTGGATTTTTATTTCAGTGACTTAATCGTATTGTACATATGATGTATAGTAACTGTTCTGTATTTCGTGAAAATTCAACTCTTGGAACTTACGAGCATGAAGACTTGAATTACTCTCATTTATGCACCTTCTGATGAGCTAGGGTAATAGCATTTTCCGGCGAATTAATCAGAACATTTTTTGTACTATGTACTTTACATGTTCTCTAAATCAAGTGGATTAGTGATGGTTGGTGAGATATTAGTCATAATGATAGCTGATAGATAATTATGACGAGTAGTACTTGAATAGATACTCCGTCGAGTAGTGCATGATGCTCAATGTGGATCAAGTTCCTTAATAAATTTTTAGTTTCATTTTCTGCAAAGTAATTAGTTCCTGTTTTGTTTTTTCCTTTGTAGCTTTAATTCAACGATGATTCTAAGAACTGTGAAATCGATTTGGAGAAAGCACGACTTCTTGATAATTTGTTCCTTTATCGTGTTCGGTTTAACTGTTTATCATAGATTAGACAACATCAATTTTTATGGTTTACCAAAGTAAGTTCAGTAGTTGTAAGATATTCGTACAAATCTTATCGTTGAGGCGGAAATGTTACTAATTTACATGCAAATTTGTTTTTTAGACATATCCCCTGCGATTCTACTCCATACGTGAATAATCCCAAAAGATTTGAAGGAATAGTGAATCGCCAAGCGAACGTGCCTCGCATAGTACACTTATTACGGTTTGGACAAGATGTTAATTGTTTCACGCAAGGAGATTTGGACGCTATTGTTACAATCTTGGGAAATTTCGAACCGGAGCAGATTTACGTCCATACCGATGATGTGAAAACCATGAAAAACATCATTAATACCATTTTCGTTAAAGAAGATGTGAGGAATATAATTGACGTAAAGTTTTACCCTCGGCCGAAACATGTGTTTGGTTTAAATATTAGCGAAACGTTTAGACACAAACATATGATTGATTTCACTAAAATAAAAATATTAAGGTGAGATTATTGCTCTTGATCGCTATCACAATTATTATTCGTTGTAATTGGTTTTAAAAGGCGATACATTTTTGGATTTGGTTCTAATGTTGGGCGATCGTATTTGAATTTTTCGGGTGTTGGTAATTTTTTATCTTTAACGTATTGTATTCTCAGAGATAAAGTTCTACTCATTGTTATTATTAAGTCACCGATAGGTATTTTGAAGGTCCTATCTCCTTCGCAGTCGTGTTCTTGAATCTTTCTCAGTTGATCTTCTGTTAGATCACAACGACAAAGATGGATATGTTTCGATTGTTTGGAGGATATTGAAGTGCTGTCGTCGTCTGTGTCTGATTTCTCTTTCTCGCTATCTGTTTCTGAACCGAATTCTTTCACCTGCCCCATTAATTCCTTGTTGGATTTTTTTTCATCTGCACTTTTGCTAGTATCAATATTAGATTCTGTCGATGTGTTAGTACTTGGTGTGGTAGACAGTCGTATATCTGACTTCTTTCCTCTAGAACATCTTAACACAGATCCTCCATCGCCACGACGCCTTCGTGAATTTGTGCTTTGACAGTGTAGCCTTGATCGGTTGTAAAACGTTTTTAGATGGCTACCATTTTTTACGCATGCCATCAAGCTTGTGGTGAATGCGTCATGGCGTGATTTTCGTTTATTCATAACTACGTTAATCGTACGAAAAATTCAAATATTAATATTTCGACTCATTATATTTCTATAACAGTTGATAATACGTACAACGATTTTTTTTTTTGCAGACGTTACGGAGGCATATTTTTAAACAACGACATTCACATCGTACAAGATCCGAGTAAATTTTTACAATTTGAAATGACTGTTGTGGTGCGTTCAACTTCAGATGTCGATAGTCCTTTAGAGCTATTCGATGAAGTTATAATTGCCCATAGAGACGCCAGATTTCTAGAGCAGTGGCTAAAATCGTACCATCTATATGATCAAAATGCCGAGAGCCATGTTAAAAGAGATGTTATGAAAAATTTGCTCAAGAAAAATACCATGTACGTTCACATATTAGATAATGACATTTCTAAACAAGTTGTTGCGAATAGCGAAGAATATCACGCAATGTTATCGTCAAGAAAACGTCATTTTATTAATATTCAAAGCACAGATGATAGCTGTTTAGTGTAGAAAGGAAAAATTCGTGTTCGGTAGGCAATTTGTCATTTTGTTCCAAGATCAAAAAATTACGACATTCCCTATATCCATCCCACTCTGAATTTTTTTCAAAGATTTTACGGTAAAAGTTGAGTAAAATTTTAAAAAAATCGATTTTGGAGTAATATTGCAGAAAACCAGTTTTCGAAAAAAGTGGCAATTTTGAAAGCTGCAGAATGTGTTCAATTGTTCAGTTGATCGGAAATTATGTTACGTGTGAGTTCAATAACACTGTTTCGTTTTTAAAATTTTAATCAAGTTTTTACCTCACACAATCACGACTAATTGTTCAAATTTACCTATCTATGTAACTATTTTATAAGTTTTTCCTGTGTTTTATTGTCTTTCATGTTTTTTTATGAGTCATAATAAATTCTTTCTGTTGACGTTGTTCTTACTTGTGAGATTGTACATTGACTACCATGGTCAGCGAAAGTGCTGGATGCTTGCACCAGGCGACCGAAAAATTTTCAAAAATAGCTCTATTTCTTGTATAAAAAATTTGAATCAGATACCTATTATCAAAATATTGAATGCGTTCGAAAATTTTGTGATCACAAATGAAAAATCTCTTGAACTGGTGGGTTCTTTTTATACACGATGACAACAGTTACAACTTCGACATGATTTGTGAAATACAATATCTGTTCTAAAATTAGTCCCAAAAATTGGAAAACTGATTAAAATCTTGTTGAGTTGTTGACCATTCCAACGTCAACATGAGCGCAGTTCTTCGGCGATGCGTCGATGAAACTTCTCATAATTTGCCATTTGGAGTTGTTGGACTCGGGCAAATTTTTATGCAGAATAACGATAAATAATGTACCTAACCACCAACCAGTGTGTTCATATTGTGCATTGTGCAGTAAAATGATGAATGAATGAATGAATGTTGAGAAAATCAAACAGCCATCATTGTACATTAAATTTTATTTTTCCACCAAAAAGCTGCTCGATTTGTTCATAGCTGTTATACCTAATGGACCATTTTTCCTGCCACGATAACGAAATAATTCACAAACTGAATTCAAAAAAACGATTGTATTTTGTTATGTACTCTTGTTAGGCACATTGGAATGGCAATCCATTCGATCATTCAATTGTATCTAAAAATACTTATTTAGAACAATTTAATACAATATTAGGTATAATATGCATCGATGACGTCTTAAATGATAAATATTAAAACGAAAAATTGTCAATTACAATTACAATTTACAAAATAATTATTTCAATTTCTGAAAATATGTAAAAATGCATGGAAGCTTTGAGCCTGAGCGTCATATTGATCGACTAGTGACGTCATTGATCACAGTTTAGAGAGAATCCGTCTCTTGTTATGGTTGCTTTTTTTAAAAAGAAAATACAATAATATTTTTAAATGATAGGCACGCATTATTTTATGAGCCTGTATATAATTCAATTTTGAATTATTCTCAATAGTATAGTTCATTGAATGATAATTTATGAAACATTTTTCATGTGAAAATGCCCTTTAAAAGTTACATTCGAGAACGATACAGTGTCCAGTGTTATTGTTTTAACTTATCACTGAACATTGTCCTCAGTTTTTAGAAATTGTCTCTTTTATTATTATTAATAAGTATTCAGTAGTGTTTTCTTAACAATGGGACGAGAAATGAGATCATCATCGACAGAAGAATATGAGCATATAGCTGCATACACATCTCCTCCCAACAGGTAAGGAGTGTTCGTTTTGTTTCATAATATTGAAAGTCTTTCTATATCTATACAATTACAGAGGTCGGATGAGAAGCAGAAGTCCGATTCATCATCGTGCATCGTCGTCTACTCATAGTAGTCACGTTTCAAGTTCTTCTAGATCGAAAAGGTAATGTTCAAATTAATTTTCAGTATCAAATTTCACTGATCAAATCGACCCTATGTACTTAAATGTTTTGATTTCTAATTAATAAATTATAGAAGTCCGCGCCGAGAGGACCGATTCCGCAGAACGAATTCGCGTTCTAGGCAGAGATCTCATTCTTCCGAAGGACATAAATCAAGGTACATTAATTATTATAATCTATTAGATCACTGATCTGTAATTTTTTATAATTATCACTTTTCAACATTCTAACAGACTCGAAGAAAGTGTAAAATTGACAAAACCAGCTTATGGAGGCCCGAAAGAACCTCTTGTTTTGGATTCTAATATACAAATATCGGTGAATTCCAAACCTAGCTGTTCTCCAGTTCGTCAAACTAGTGCCACTCGTATAGTGACTGTTCATCCTCGAGGTATTCAATACGATTAATATTTTATTCAACAAAGACTGAGGTTAATTATAGTTTTATTTACGATTATGTATCTTATTATTGTTGCTTAGGAGATAGAAAATCTCGTAATTCCAGTTCTAGCGATCATGATCGATACGAACGGAGTGAGTTTTAATTATAGAATTCTCATAATTATTTAATTTTGAAAGTAACAGCAGTAGTTGCTCTTTCTGCAAACATCCTTAAATTTGAAGAATGTAAATTAAGGGAAGTGAATTTGCATGAGTAATTCTCATGTCTCGAAAAGACAATAACATTATTAAATGAAAAAGTAACGTAAAAAAGAAATAATAGAAACATTGTTGAATTGAAAGTCAAAACATACTTCAATCAGAATTATTCGAAATAATAACTGTAACGCAATAGAAAATAAAATTTCATATTCAATTCAATTTTTATACTTTCAACTTGTGATAATTAATTTCGTGTTGAATTTCTCAAATAAGTATTTAAATGAATTTTAAAGTAAAATTATTAAACCCACGTAATTGTGAGTTACTTGTTATCCTCTGTTCAATGTTGAAATGGAAATTTTCAAGCGATCTTGATAAATTTACCACGTCATAATAACCACTTCTTACTTTACTTAACAATATTCGAATTTACTGTTTCTTGAATTATTCGGAGATGGCATATCTTTCCATCATTGACGGTGTCCAAAAAATTCCAAGATTGGAGCAGCGTTTGTTAAGTCTCTGGAAAAAGATATTGAGTTAATTTTTTTACAACTTCTTCGATCATATTTTTGTTAATAGAACATTCTGCGAATATTCATTTTATTTCGTACTCTACTTCATAATATTGTTAAGTATGATACGATTATTATTATTTTTTTTCTCCAAAGTAGATGCAAAAGCTCAACACAATTCTGATAGAAGTGCATCACGTCGGAATTTAACTGGACGTGAAGGAAACCACAGAAGTTAGTACATATTTTTAAAAGTATTAGTTAAATTTAACGTTTGGCATGGAAATCTTTGTATAAAAACTCGAATCGATTGTGTATCCTGTATCCTGTTGGAAATATTCAGGATCTTCCTACAAGAACTAACGAAGCATTGGTCCACTTCGAGTGATCCCTTCGAGATAATAAATTGAAATCTTCATTAACGTAACAAGGATAAATAATATTTTTTCAAACAGAATACTTTGCTCTTATGAGGAATGTAATTGGAAGCTAGTTTATTCGGTACGAATAACACTTGAAGGATGATTGAAAATTAAAATCCGAGATAAAACTATAATACCTAATCATTTCTTATGATTTTGATTACTTATTCAAAATTATTTCAATTTGATTTGTCTGCTTTTCAATTTTCGACGTAAAGATTTTAAATTAAAAATAAAGAAGTACCTAAATGTAACATTATTCTTAAAACTTGAAGAACTCATTGAAGCATATTTTTTAATAATTATCACGAAGTGGGCCATCCCTACAAAGGAGATTCAACGATGACCAGTACCAGTGATCAACTTGATCAAAGCATCGCGAACACGATTTTAATTTATCATACTGTCGTAGAAAATCAAAACGGAATCCATTTTTCAGCCTTGTGTCAGTGTGAAACTATTTTCATTTTCTTGCATATTTTTTTTCATCGAAATACCATTAGCACCGTTATTTTGTCTTTTTTTCTTCAAACATCGCTTATTTTCAAGCTTTTTTATTTTATTATTTGCAATTTTCTTATAACTTTTTCTTTGCAACGTAATATCAGGCGTAAAGTATTATTTAAATTTTGAAATTTCCTTAGGTGTATGGGTATATGACGATTTTACTTGATTATAGCTTTTTGAGTTCATGATCAACCTAGAACGTAGAGGTCTCAACTTTCAAGGTGATTGTATTTTTTAATTTATCGTAAATGAAATAACAATATAATAATGGTTTTAGTAATTTTAAACTGTGAAGCGATTTTGTAAGATTGTAATCTTTTAAAAATAAGTAATCAGAATCAGAATACGAATGAATGATGTTTTGAAGAGCCAGTTCAGTGAAAATCGTGGAAATCGGAAACGAAAATGAGAAGATCTAGAGTAACGATGGATTGGAAGATTGTCATTTAGAAGAACTCTTTAATCATGCGTTATGAACGGATCATAATTTACGTTTCCAATTCACTTCAGAAGAAGAGAAAAATCGATTACATTTTGCTCATGAAGTTACCCGTTTCAACGAAGACAACTGAAATATTATTGCATGGGAATCATGGGATCGTGAAAAAAAGGGACCTGCGTATTTTTAGAACGAATTTGCCTTGAATTTACAGCAAAAAGCTACACCCGAGATTTCACAGAAATATCGGATCACTTTTTATAAATTGTTTTTTCTACCAAAGAAGAACATCATTACATTCTTCATGCGATTCGATAGTGATCGCTCATGTCGTATCATGTTTTAAACAGATTAACGGTTAAAAATTATTTGCATGTGTTGGCTTTCAATTTTTTTATTGAAAAAAAAAAGCTTCAGTTATTTTTACTTAAAGAGCTAATTTTTCATAGTCATAGCATTGGAAAATAGAATCAATATTTTTTTTACATTTAAAAGAATTTAACTGTTCAATTAAGCAATTTTAAAATGAAAGCACGAGTAATTTTTATTGTTTATAATTTTTATTGTTTATGAAACATTTCATCGAATGAAGATGGCGAAGTTTTTATATTTCCAAAAGTGTTTTTTTCAAGGGAGTAAAGGTCTTCAATTTTTCTGAAAGTTCTTTTGCTATTAATTTTATAAAGCAGATACAAAAAGAAAAGGTCTGAGTGATTCAGTTTGAGAGAAAATATAATGTCATTTTAAAAAAATCTCAACTTCTTCAGTCATCGTTTCATCTCATTTTCATAATGAAAAGTAAATCGCTACGTTTCGATTTTTGAAGAAAATTTTCCAGAAGGAGGGGGGTGGAGCAAATTGAAACTTGCATTTGTTGGATTTATTTACAATACCTACCTATCTACTTCATCATTTATCTTCTTTGATTTTGATCTGGAAAATTACCAAATGTATAAGAGGGGGTGGAGGGGTGAGTAAAGGTCTTTTCGCCAAAAGATAGAATTGAAACTTTTAGCTGGGAATTTTCCCCTAATATTTCAATGTTTTGAAGAGCTGAAGGAGTGAGCGGGGGAGAGGGTGAAGAGCCAAAGAATCAAAAATGATACAAGGCAACTTTTTCAAAATCATACACTTTCTGAATAATTTTTGGAAAATTTTCTGGTATTGCATCCTTGTTTATTTCAATTTACCTATTTTTTTAGAAAAGAGAACAACTACAAGGGAAAAACGTAATTTTTGGGCAAGGGAACGGGAGGCTTAAACAAAAACGAAAAAAAATTCCGAAATTGTAATTTATTTGGAGGAAATGAAAAAGCCGAAACAACAAAAAAAATGTATTTTAGGGGTAGGGATGATTAACGAAAACAAAGCAAACATTTAATTTTCATATCACATTTTTTGTCAGGACACTTTTTGGCAATTTGATTTTTTTCGTGTGAGGTCTGAGGATATTTTCAACGATTTTTGTGAACTTGTCTGGGAGTCTGAAAATAATGTTGCGAAACTCAAAAATTTGTCACTTGATTTTATTTGAATTTATAATATTTTTTTCGGAATCTCCTTCAGCAATACGTTTTTTTTTTTTTTTTGAAACACCTGATGTGAAACGAAGGAAAATAAAATTGTGTTGGTGAAGTGGAAATTGAAGTTTCTTGTGGACCTTGGGTCGACGGGACCTTGCCACAATTTGAAGAGGGAGTTGGGCGAAAACTACAATTCTGGGAATCTTTCTCAGAAGAAACCAATTTTGTGATTTTCTTTTTCATCATTCATAAGGATAGGATTGAACTTCTAATGACGAATATTGGACTACACATCATAAGAAGTTTGAATACTGCTACAATGACTTCGCCATCTTCATAAAATTGAAAGTGTTTGCATCGAATGATGACTTTTGAAGCACTGAATGCAAGCTAATCATTTTTTCTGAAATGTACTCAAATAGGTATTTTAGATTACATCTTAAATATTTAAGTATAAAATAGAATGATTTATAAAATAATTGGTTGACTTTAAGTGTCATTAATCATTTATTAATCAATAGGACATGTAAAGATTGCAAAATTAATAGCCCCTACCCTGATTTGGTTACTTTTTAATGAACTTTGAGCTTTGTCAACCAATTATGACTTGAATTGTTTCTTCTTTGAAAAAATTCCAAAAAATCGACATGGATTGTTTTTAGATTAATTGTTTCAATGACGTTTTCAGAATATTTCCAATTTATGCGCCGAATGTGGTGAGTGCTTTGAAAAGTAAGTAGTTAAAAATTAAAATTTTTCAACTCTTTATTGAAAAATTGTTACGCTGTAATGCATTTTATTGTAAGGGTGTACTAGCAAAAAACGCTTGAGTGAAAAAAATACGCGCTTGGAGCTTTTAAATCGCAAAATTGTCTTTGAACATGAATTTTAGTTCCTCCTAATTTCCCAAATAATTGAAAAAGTACGCTTTTTATCGTATTGTGAAACAAATCGCTGAAAATTGGGTTCTTGTTTGATTTCCTATATGTAATATTTCTTCATAATATTAAGAGCATAATACGAAATTGAACCTGGTTCTTTTACACATGAATATGAAATTTTATAGACTCTTCGAGACGGGAACGTGAACGTCGAAGCCCCCCATGGAACCGCAGACGAAATTCGCCAAACAGAGCACGTCGCGACAATCATAACCGCTCGCAAGAGACTCGAAATCGAGGAAACGAAACTCGCAGAAATTCAAAGTAGGGTGTTCACGAAAAGTGAAAAATAAACACTCATTGACACATCAAAGTAATCAATTTTCACTCACCGTTTTTCAGAGACAGATTGAGAGACCGAAGAAGAAATTCGTCCAGAGATTGTAGACGTGAGAGATCTCGCATTGATGAAGGCAGCAGCCAATTTTCTCGCAGAAGTGCGTCCATGAACCTGATTAAACGATATGTATAAATTAATCTTGAGCTAATTTGTGATTATTTGTGTATAAAGATGGGTATGACAATAGATTAGCTAGAGAAAGAAATACCTCAAGATCGGATAGAAGACGATACAGTCGAGACAGCAGACAGGAAAGCGAAGACTATTCGCATTCATCGCGTCAAGACTCATACGAAGAGTCAGAAAGATCACAACACGAAGAAGAGCTCGACGAAGATTCTGAAAATCTAAATGAAAATGTTGGTTTTGATGTTATTCAAATTCACAAAATTTAACAATAGCCTATGTATAATTTGAAAATTTTCTCTTCAAGCAGGAAAATAATGAAGCACTTACGCCAAATGGAGCTCCGGTTGCTTATATCGTTAGACCTCCAATTCCGCCGATATGGCCGCACCCAATGTATCCATATCGACCTCATCCGCCAATTTTTCCACCAAGACCACCCGTAGGAATAATAGCGCCTCGGATAGGTTTCATACCTCGACCACCAAGACTTATCCCGTATCCTCGGCCGCCTCCTCCTGGATTATTTTTTGCTAGTTAGTAAAAAAATAATTATATAATATTTCATTACGTAAAACTCAAAATTCGAATATAATTATTCACGATCACTATTATTTCACAGGACCTCCAATGCCTTTGCCACCACCACCAACGTATTGAAAATGTTTTCAATACGCATGAAAGCATGGCAGCCGATCTCTAAATTTCTTTTGTATATAAATAATTTCCTCAGTGTGTCAGTTTAGATTTATTTAATATGTACATAGGGTATATTTTTTCAACTTGCTTACCAGTTAATAATGCCGAATTATTACGTATTGCACTACACAAAGACCGCATGAAGGTGTTAGCATTTAACACGAAAATTTTGTGAATGTAGTTTTATAGTGTAAATTCATATTATTTGTAAATATTTTTAAAAACTGTTGTGAATTATTTCCATTTTATATATTTATTATAAGGTTAAGACCATTATACTCAGGATGACGTGTTGATTACACAATTAAAAAAACGTAATAACTATTTCACAGTATTGTTTTTTGCGCGACTTTGAATTCACTTCTACATGTATACCTCGAAACAGATCGAATTTAAGATTAATCGCTATATTATAAACTGAAGGGTACAGAGAAAGAATGGCATAACTTGATTTTTTTCAAATTTTTTTTGCCCATCTGTTTAATTTCAAGTAAAATTAAACAGATGGACATTTTTCACTGAGAACATTTGAAAGTGCATGTCATTCATAATATACCAAATGGCATTTAAAAAAAAAAAATTGAAAAAAAATCGAGTTACTTACGCCGTCTGTCCCTGTCGGCCTGTATCTTGTACCCTTCAATTAAATTTAGAGTAAAACAAGCGAAATAATTTCAACAAAGTGCACAACTTACCCAAATTCATTTCCGGTAGTGTAGTATTCACTGCATGCAGGATAGTAAGGATTCGTTTGAAAAACGAGTGCACTACTTACAAAGTTTGAAAAATACTAAAATTAGTGTGTTTCTCATCGCGGTAGAGCTTTTAAAACGTTTTATTAGGATGAAACATAGATGAAAGTAACAATCGAATGATTTAATTTATGTTCAATTATTTTCGATGAAACGAAAAAAGAAAAATAAAACATCAAAATTTGTATTGAAAACTTGCCCTGCCCCTTCAGCCATGCGAATTGCGACTTTTCTTTTTGCATGCGAAATGCGTAACAGCCGTTCATTTCGTTCATGCCGTTATTGCCGTTCTTTTGAATTTTTTCAAACTTTTTATAATTTTTTATTTTTTTTTTATTTTCAAAACTCATTAAACATCTTAACATTCTTAACATCATTGATTTATCTGCGTTCTGCGATCTTTTACAATCAACAAAAAATCTTTTTTTTTTAGAAATTATCAAATTTGATATTTTTTTGGTCAAAATTCACAAAAAATAAATTCTTGAAGTATAAATTTTGAATTCTTTGACTTTTTTAGCTTCAATACATTTTTTGAACATTCAAGATTTTTCAAAATGAACCAATCACTCCTCCCCCCCTCCACGAGGGTGAATTTCGCGATTTTCAGCCATTCTGCAGCCTCCAGCGTGATTTTCAATTTCTTCAGAATTTTGAATTTGCTCCAGAAGGCGTGAATATGAAGTTCGGAGTTCGGCAGCTAAAAATTCAGTAAATCTAAATAAATCACCATATTAGAAAAATAGGTAGATTTACAAATGGTTTTTTCGTTTTTTTAAAATTTTATTTTATTTTATTAAACAATCGTGTTCTCAGACTTACTGAAAAGTGAAAATTTTCAATAAACTCAATCCAATTCCAAAATTGACACATAAAAATTCATAAATGGTACTTCAAACAACAATTGGACTTACTTCGATAGGAAATTTTATCACCTTCAATTTTATTCCTTGAAAAATTTCACGTAAATCCACTTATTTTGAATTTGATTACGAGAAAAAAAATCGAAAAGAGCAGTGAACTGATCCAATATGCAAGATAGGCCGTAAGCGAGCTTACTTTTTAGTTTTTATTCTGCACACTTTCTTCAACTTCAAAAACTTCATAAATTTTCGAAAAAAAACTCAAGAAAAGAGGATGCAGAATATCTCAATGTTTTAGTAAAAAGCTGAGGTGCTCACTGAAAATTTCAAGCAATTTTAATTTTTTTAAATTCAAAATTTCATTTTTATTCCTAGTGACTGTTTTTACAATTTTGAAACAAACTGAACTGAATTCAATTCTGATTCTGAACCGTTTTTAAAACACCTGTGTACCTAGACTTTAGACTTAGGTACTGAAAATATTGAGCAATCTAATTCAAAGTAGACTCATGCGAAATCCATAACCATAAATGAAGTGTAGTGTGGTTTATAAAACGGTTGATAGTTGATGCTACGAAAAACTCAAAAAATTGTAACGATAGTAAAATTTTATACGAGTAGTTGTTAATTTTGATCCTGATAATTTTGCGATGAAATTAAAATTCATAAAAAAGTTTGAAAATCAGAAATTCAAAATCAAAATACCTAATGGGCTATACAGGCTACAGCTTACAGTCGCGATTTTCAAATTTCGTGATGATGATGATGATGATGTAGTGAATGAACAATGAACTGAACGAAGAACGACTGTTACGCATCTCGCATCCAAAAAAAACAGGGCTGCTTAGCTAGCCATTAGCTTTTAGCCATTAGCCGTTAGCCGAGGGTAGCCAATGCTTTTTTAGCTTTAGCCATTAGCTGGCTAACTCTCCGAAGCATTAGCTAGTAGCTAGCTTTTAGCCAATCATTTTTCATTTCCATGGCTGGCTGATTTTTGCTCCTATTAGACTCTTAATTTTATGTAAATTTGATTTTTAAACCTGATTTTGAGTAATTTTATTTTTTTTTTACTTTTTACTCCTTTTTACATATGATTAATATGTCAATAAACAATTTCAGGGTGTACCATGTAATTGGTCTTTTTTCAACGAGTGTTTTGAGGTACAACTTCATTTTAAAAAAATTAGCCATTAGCTAAACGTTAGCTAGCCAATCAGAAGTTATTAGCCATTAGCTTTAGTTTTAGCCAATGAAAATTTTTTTTAGCTTTAGCCTTTAGCTTAGCCAATGCGATTGGCTAAATGCAGCCCTGAAAAAAAATACCGTCTGGGGGCCGTTCATTTCGTTCACGCCGTTCACTTCACGATTAAGTTTAAAGTTTTAATTTTTTTTTCCATTGCAATTTTACAAAATTTATAATATAATATTACATGAAAATTTATCAGCATCAAAATTAAAAGAATCAGAATTTTTTTCATTTTTCTTAATAATTTGTTTTTCTACTGAGAGCTGTATAGTAGCTTTGATTGTTAGAACGTTTTTCAGTTCAGGCTCAAAGTTGTAAAAACTAAAAACCGTCGCGAGAAATAAAAATAAAATTTTAAATAAAAAATGCTTGAAATTTTCAGTGAGCACCTCAGCGTTTCTACTAAAACATTAAAATATTCTGCATTTTATTCCCTTTAATTTGTTTTTTTCCTCAAAAGTCAAAACGTCAAAACTGTATGAAGTTTTTGAAGTTGAAGAAACTGAAAGTGTGCAAATCTGCAAAATAAAAACTGAAAAGTTTGCTCGCTTATCTTAATGATGCTTCATCAAGCACGCGGATCGCTCACTTTTTCCAATTTTAATCTTGAATTTTGTTGTTAAAGGTGGAGTTCAGAAGGAAAAAAAATAAGTAAAGGGACAAAAAATGCAGAATAGGTACTTTGCTACTTAAAACTAAACAACTCTTACGTGCTCACTGAAAATTTTCGGAGATTTTTAAATTTAAAAATTCAAAGTTTGATTTCTTTCTACTCTGTAGGACTAATAAATTTTACAACTTTGAACTTCAATAACTTTTGAACGATAAAACACTCGTGTCCTCACTCCTCAGAGTCACTGCATGAAAAGTGAAAATTTTAATTTTATTTTCATTGAACTCAATTCGATTTATACAATTTACCAACGTGTTGAATTTATTTTAATAAATACCTGAAAATTGTCTACCTATCTTGTGTAAACTATCATCCTGTTTAAATATAATTATTGTCAATCGTTACTGTATCATTGTTTGTTTCATATGCTACAAAAGAACGTACCTAGAACGACATGTGTCTTTTTTAATTGAAGTTTTTGAAGTGGAAACGAAGGAAACAGTTTTTACATTGTGTTTTCTCTCTTTTATTTTTCCGTTTATTCTACAAAAAAAAAAGGTATAGTGTGATTGACTGCTCTACCTATTTTTTAAAATGTTTTCAAATAATCATACAGCGAGCTACATTCTGTAAAAAAAATTAGGAAAGGTATTCGTTTCGTATCGCGTCACAATTTATTTTTTCATCTTTTAGAAAGTGACTATATACTTCTCAGACAGATTTAATTTGTACAACCGAGGTACCTACCTGGGTTAATGTTTTTCATGCATGAGCATGCAAATGTTTACTTTTCATTGATGCCTTCCTAATATTTACTTTGCGCTTAATTATTCAGGAAACTTTATTAACATCAGCCTTTAAAAACAGTAAATTCTTCTCCGTGACATTTTTCATTCGTGGGTGGTGGAGAGGAAACTATATAATACACCGTGCTTCGAAGGTTATTTTAATTTACGGAAGTTGAATCGATAGCATAAATGAAAATTTATTAAAGATAACGTTATACCTACCTATTATTATTGTTTCTTGAAGTAATACCATGTACTTTCAAAATTAATGTAATCGTTTGGTTCGTAACATTTTGAATATTTTATCTATAATCCGTGAGCATATTTTTGCTACAATATAGATAGATGGATACCTACTTAGTATTGTACTGTGAGGAAAAAATAATCACCATCACAAATAAATAAAAACGAAGTATAGATATATACTTTGCAATTAACACATGTTCAAATTCATTGTTTACGCAAGTGTTGTCAATTTTTGTACTATTCGAATCAGCGAAATGAATTTGGATTTTTTTTTTAATAGATTGAAAATGTTGATTGTAAGTTCTTTAGTGATCGTGTAGAGGAGACTTGAAATAGGTACCTGTGAATTAAATTTAGGTATGTAAAACTAAAATTGATATTTTTCATGAGTTGGTGTAATATTTTTAAAAAATTTCCCGAATAATTTCTCGTTCTTTTAAATAAAATATTTCGTAGTTTTTCGATTTTGTCTCATCACGTGGCTCCAGTCACCGCGTAACAAGCCGACAATGTGAAGGTACGCTGGGACTTATTTTTTATGAAAATTAATTAAAAATTTAGTCGACTACAGACTACAAAATATTTCACAAACAAAAAAACAACTGAAAGTAGGTATATATTTTATTGAATACGTAATCAAAATGTGGATGTTTTATTCGAAACAATTTGTCAGATAAACCGCGTCTCCGTAATTATTTTTTCACCTCTAAAAAAGTTTAAAATGCGATATCTGCTTTCCAGCTGTTCAACATTCATACCTCTTGAAATTAGGACATGGACTCGACTGCTGGTTGTTCTTCGCCTTCGTTTTGGATTAAATTACTGAAAAAAAAGAGCGTCCGCAAAGAAAACGTGTACAATGTGAAAAGCTCTGTAAAGCAAAACGACTCAACCCAGGCTGAAACTTATTACAAGTACGATAAGTACCGTCCTAGTGTGGGCGAAGAAGATATTATCGACTTGGCGACCAAATACGAACGAGAAGAACAAATTCGCAGAATAATCCACCGAGAAGAAGAAATTCTCGACGAATGTTCATTCGAGAATTTCCGAAATGGTGGAAAAATAATTATATGTGACAGAAAATACCACGAAAATATCGTATTAGGATTCGAAAATTTGACTCTGGAAAAATCAGCCGACAAACACGCGCGATGTTGTTCGTGCTCATCATCGCAATACTGCGAAAATGATACGAGAAAAAAATCGAAAAATGAAATTCATCTACGACAGATTATCGAACACGCATTGAAATTCAAACCAGAGAAACGGCAAAATGAAGTGAAAAAACAGATTACTACGTCAAAACAATCTGATGGAAAACGAAAAAAATTACGTGCTCGAAACACACACGTTACCGCGACCGCCGGTAGTGAAAGTTCCAGCTCGGAAAATTCGTACGACGAAGAAAAATCCGCTATTTTTCGTTATAATTTAAAAAGCTATCGAGAAAAATATACATACAAAAGGAGAAGCTCGGCTGAGAAACGTTTGCTGTTTCGCGATAGGTGTAAATCGAATCAAACGGTATTAAACGAAGCTAAAAAAACACCGAGTGAAATAAAATCCTTGACGAGATTTACTCGTCAACAAAACCAAGCAGTTTTGTTGAAAGTTCAAAACGTTCGATGTACAAAAGCTCATCACGGTACACTGAATAAAAAACGATGGCAAAGGCTTAAGGTAATTTTTTTATATTTTTATTATAATCGCAAAATGCGATCAGTATTATTAGGTACGCTAATAGGTGGGACCTACTGCCTATACCAACATATAAGTAGGTACCGTATGCGTTCTTTGACAAAGCATTAATTTGCCGCATATACAAATACAAAATAGGTACCAAAGTTTCAAGCACTTTGAAGCAGTCAACCATGCATAAAAGTATTATGATTTTTTTCAGCTTCACTACATAGATAGGTAATTACATTCCGATTAAACGTTGTAGCTTGTATGTAGCTTTGGGTACCTACATATACGCAAAATTGGCTCACTTTTGTCGCGAATAATACTTATTATGCATCATTCAATTCATCCTTACCCTTATTTGAATTACATAATGACATAAGGGAGCGTTAATTGGTAGGTATATAATTGTGTAATTGTAAGCGTACTTTTTAAAATCTTGGTCTAACTTAATTTGCACTGAAATTTTCACTCATCTCTAAAAAAAAATTCTATTACCTAAGTACCAACTCACCAACCCTCACTATAGAACTTGAATTTGAAATTATTTTTCTACAGATTTTTCAACTTTTTAATACCTATTGCAAACTACAGCCTCGGTGTGTGGGGAAGCAGGGAATGGAATTTACATTCAGCAACAGAAAATCTATAAATTTTACTACCTACGTAGGTACTCATCTGCAAATTTTAGTATGTATCTAGTAAATTCGTAAATCGTACAATACATACATTATTTGTATTTTTCCAGTGTTTTCTATAATAAAAGTGGCTTTTACGAATTCGAATCAATCTGCATAAGGCTTCAGACTTTACGCATACCTAGGTAATAAGTTACACCTAACACGTATTCAACAAATCTTAGCAAAATTCAAAAACTTGTGAAAAAAATCGCAAAATTGTACTAAAAAGTCATCTAAAAAATTCGTTCTAGATCATGGATTGGTTCAAAATCAGATCAAAGTGAAAGAAAAAAAGTGATTCCAAAAATAGTCAAATGATAAATTTATACTATTTATATTTTTCAATGGAAATTACAAACCATAGAAAAATTGACTAACTCAATTTGGCTTGACAGTGAGAGGAAAAAAATTGTCGACCAAAATTGACCCACCAAGAGAGACAAATCGTTTGAAAAATCAATTTTTTATCATTTTTGAAGGGACTTTACCCTTACTAAATATTCTGAAAAAAATATACGTTGTGTATCTTATCTACAGGGTGTCTGGCGAGTGGATGTCAAAACTCAAAACTTCAGATTTGGATATAACCGGGTACGACTTTTAAAAAAAACGTTATTTGGACAAGTTGCTTATCTTTGAATTTGAAGGGGCAGTCGAACTTTGGAAAAAAATTTCGGAAAAACGTATTTTTGACCTTGGGAATGGGTAGTACTTGGGAAAATAAACAAATTTCATTATTATGAATTTTGCCTAACTTTGAAATTGAAGGGGCTAGAAACATTTTTTTTTTAATTTGAAAAAAACGTGTTTCTGACTTTGGGAATGGGTAGTACTTTGAAAAATAAACAAATTTTGTTATTATGAATTTTTGACTAACTTTGAAATTGAAGACGCGTCAGAATCGTCAGAAATATTTCGAAAAGAACTATCGTAAAAAGTATTTCAAGACAAACAATCAATTTTTCTGACGATTCTGACGCCTTCAATTCTAATGTTAGACAAAAATTCATAATCACAAAATTTGTTTATTTTTCAAAGTACTGCCCATTCCCAAAGTCGAAAACAAGTTTTTCTCAAATTGTTTGTTTAAAATGTTTCTAGCCCCTTCAATTTTAAAGTTAGGCAAAAATTCATAATAACGAGATTTGTTAATTTTTCCAAGTACTACCCATTCCCAAAGTTAAAAATACGTTTTCCCCAATTTTTTCCAAAGCTTGGTTGCCCCTTCAAATTCAAAGATAGGCAACTTATCCATATAACGTTTTTTTTAAAGTCGTACCCGGTTACATCCAAATCTGAAGTTTTGACATCCACTCGCCAGACACCCTGTATAGATGTGATAATGATAAACATAGGTATCATTTTATGTACAAGTACATAAATAATATGTACATTGGGGTCATTACATCGCACCTCGGGAGTAATAAGGTCACATCTCAAAAAAAATTGATTTTGATGTTTTTGCATTTTTGGGGTTTGTATGACCCCCCTCAACCAAAAATTACACTTTGAGTTGGGTACATTGTCTAGATCTTGTATAAAACGCAAATGGCCTAACTCAAAATCTCAACAACATTGCATGTTGTTTGGAGTTATAAGGGCACATCTCAAAAAAGTCCACCTTTTTTGAGCAAATTTTGTACATACAAAGTGTTAACAACTAGTTTTGATTGTTTTGAATGTTTGTCAGTTAGAAAAAGTCACAAGGAGTGCATTTTTTATTGGCTTGTACCAAATGGAAAAATTTTTTTAAATTGATTACTTTTCAGAAAAATGAATTTGCACATATCATGAAATTTTAGTTTTTTGAGAAAAACTCAAAAACTAAGCACTTTAGAAAAAAACTAACTACATTATGTCGATTGGAAATTTAATTCTCTACAACTTTGTTATCATGCAATTTTTTTTGGACGCTTCCTTTCGCCTCCACATCAACTTTAATGAAAGGTTATAACTCAAAATGTTTTCCAAACATTGAAATATTTCCTCTTTAAGATTTTATTTTTCAAAGTGTTCTTATGCTAAATGAAGGTAGGATACCAGATCTTTAAAATGAGGTGCTATTCATTCCTCACAATTAATTATAAATTGATAAAAATAATGAATCAAGTTTTTAAAAAAAAGAAAATCACTCTCTTGTAAAATTTCACTTTTTTGAGATGTGACATAACTCCCGAGGTGCGACATGTCAATTCGACCAAAAAAATGCGATTTTGAAAGCCAGGTCTTTCGATTTCGCTCAAATTTTGTTTACAATATCTACCTACTCAGTAAGTAAGAAATCCACAATCAGTTTGGTCCCAGCCTCCTCAGGGGGCGGGTGGGAGGAGGCTTCCATTATTCTCACATTGTCTCGAGGTACTCAAGTTCAGCAGCGCATTCCTCCAAAACTATGATACGCACTTTGATCAAAACTGATTTCACAGTTCGAAAGGGTATTATTAAATTTTGAACTTTTTAAGCATTTTGAAGTTTTCAAAATGGCGCTGTAAGTGGGAGCTACCATTTAAAATCCTGAAAAAATTTCTATAGATGTACCTTTTGATGCTTTTTCGAAATATTCAAGTTTCGAGATGGGATCTCTAATCTCTTGATGGAGGGGGAGCACCCCCATCCCCAATTTGGGGCAAAACTTTCGAATAAAAATCTGGGGCATGTGATATATTGAATTGCATGTTTTTGGTAACGCTGATCACGAATATGACGTTAGATTTTTGATTGGACCTCATCCACGGCCCCCAGCACCTCCCAAAATGGGGTAAAAGTTCAAAACAAAGGTTTTTTTGTGCGACACATCAAATAGTCTACGGCTTCCAACAATTTTTTTTGGACTTTTACCAATTGGGGGCGGTTCTGGGAGCCATGGGTGAGGTCAATTTGAAAAATTACGGCTATATTCGTTTTCAGCGATATCGAAAACATACTACTTCATGTGTCACACGATTGAAAAACCATTTTTTTTAGGTTACCCCCCCCTTGGGGAGGTGCTAGGGGGCCGTGGATGGGTCCAATCAAAAATCTGACGTTATATATTCGTATTCAGCGTCACCAAAAACATACTATTTGATGTGTCGCACGAAAAACCCCTATTTTTGAACTTTTACCCCATTTTGGGATGTGCTGGAGGCCGTAGATGGGGTCCAATCAAAAATCTAACGTCATATTCGTGTCCAGCGTTATTAAAAACATGCAATTCGATATATCACATGCCCCACATTTTTATTCTAAAATTTTTCCCCAAATTGGTGATGGGGTGCTCCTCCTCCATCAAGAGATCCCATCTCGAAACTTGAATATTTCGAAAAAGCATCAAAAAGAACATCTATAGAAATTTTTTCAGAACTTTAAATGGTAGCTCCCACTTATAGCGCCATTTTGAAAGTTGAACTTTCAATATTGAAAGTTCAACTTTCAAATTTTGAAAACTTCAAAATGCTTAAAAAGTTCCAAATTCAACACTCTTTCGAACTGTGAAATCAGTTTTGATCAAAGTATCATAGTTTTGGAGGAATGCGCTGCTGAAGTTGAGTACCTCGAGACAATGTAAAAATAATGGACGCCCCCCACCCGCCCCCTGAGGGGGCTAGGACCAAACTGATTGCGGGTTTCTTACTCGTACTTATTGGGTGGGTGGACATTGTTAGAAAAAATTTGTGCGAAATCGAAAGACACGACTTTCAAAATCGCATTTTTTCGGTCGAATTGAATTGACATGGAATGACCCATTTGCACATTTTTTTTTTTTTTTTGGCAGAATTTGTCTATTTTTAAAGAGAACTAGAAAAAATATGAATAGAACGAAGATTGCGATTTTAAAAATGGAAAAAACAGCACTTCTTAGACAAATTCTGACAAACGTTAGGACTTTTTGACAATTTTTACAAAAGCTGTACTTTCAGACTATTTTGGCTAACAACAAGATTTCATTGAGCATTACACCATTAGATTTTTTTTGGATAACATGTCAAAAAAAAGGTCTCTGCTATTAATTTATTTTGGCAAAAAACTATTATTTTTTTTTTTTGAAAACTTCGGAAAAATAAATTTTGACAATGATTTGGCAAAAAACAGGACTTTTTAGGATAATTTTGGCCAATTTTGGCAACATGATTTTTTGAACATTTTGGTCAAAAGTACAAGTAGGACTTTTGTTAGGCAATTTTTACAAAAGTTGACATGAACATGATTTTTTTGACAATTTAGGCAAAAACAGAACTTTGCAGACAATTCTGGCAAAAAAATAACAAGGACAACAAGGACTTCTTAGGATAATTTTGGTAGAAGCAGGAATTTTAGAAATTTTGGATACTCTACTCTAACTCTCTAACAAAGTCTTTTGGTCATTTCTGCAAAAAATTTTAGAACTTTTTGGATAACGTCAAAAAAAATGCGTTTTTCCACAATTTTGGTAAAAAACAGGACTTTTTTGGCAGTTTTAACAAAAGTTGGGATTTTTTATAATTTTTTATGAAACAAACTTCTGCAAAATTTTGGTAAAAATGAGACTTTTTTGACATATATTCTGGCGATAAAATTCTTTGAATATTTTGGACAAAAAAACAGGTGCTTTATTTTTGGAATTTTTTCACAAACAGTTGAGATTTTTTGATAAATTTGACAACAATATTATGAATTTTTGAAATTTTGAATTTTGGCAACAGTAGGATACTTGGCAAGTTCGCAGGAGCGATTTTTCGCCTCATACTATGTATAGTGACTTGACCAACGTGACAATTCAAAGTTTTAAAATTTGAGTGATGATTTTAAAAAAAAAACTCAAACTTGAAAAAGAAAAGCAAAAGAGACCGAGTGAAGCGAGGCCATAAGCTTTCAAAAATTCATGTTTTGAGAAGTAAAAAAAAGTTTTAATATGAAACGAAGAGTTTATTTTTCTCATTCAAACTTTGAACATTGTTTGAATTTGAACAATAGTTTTTTACTGAAAAAAGAAGAACAAATAGTCAGAAAAGTCAACAAATGAGCTCTTTTCTACGAAATAGCTTATTTCAAAATTCCAGAAAATGGATGGATTAATTTGATAAGTAATTTGAAGTTTGATTTTTTTTTTAAACAGAGTTCTTTGATGAAAAGTGATAAAAAGCAGGACAACTGCGGGACTTGCAGAACTCGTTAGCAAAAAGCAGAACTTTAGCAGGACTAGCAGGACCGTTAGGCACCTTTGTAATTACCTAGTTGGAAAAATCCGAAAGAGGGAGGGGATCTGGGGTAAAAGATTGAAAAAATTTTCAGTATTATAAGTATCTCCCCCCCTCACAACACTTCATCACGCCTTTGGATGCACCATTTTCATGAGTGATGTGACCCCCCCCCCTCACCATCGCAAATAACCACCCAGTTGCAGGGGCGCCTACAGAAAACTTGTACAGGTCGGGCGGCGACACACCCCCTTGGTCAGTGCACCACCACCCCCCCCCCCAAAAGACCCTTACCCCCTCCCACAAATGGAAATTAAAAATTTTACGTAAGCAAAAGTTTATTCAAGTAACAGAAACAGTTTATTTAAACTAATAATAATGCATGAACACGCTCGCAACATGTCTGGTCCAATGTGTATGATTATCAAACCTACCTCTAACTTTGTCGCAGTACGAACACTTCGTTGGGGCCATTTCAAAATGTTAACATTAAAATGTGAAAATCACTGACTAATTACTTCATAAACACGAACACCAAAGCATTTGATCGCATTATATTTTAATAAATGTATTTTTTCACGAGCTCCTCACTTCGAGCAACACCAAAACGCAATGAAATATTCAATCAAATGGATTAAATGTCCGAAGGCAAATAGCCAAAGACCATCGTAGAAATATTGATAAATCGACTGCTGATAGCTGGAATATGTTTTTTTTTTTTATATAAACGTTTACTAAGCAGGTGCACTCAGGCTCTCTACCACTGGTCACTGGTGCCTTATGTCTTATCTATGACTCACTCAATCTTAAATTCTTGATTTTGCAACACAGCACATTTCAGAGTGTTTACATAACGAGTATACCTTTACCTACATCCTACCCTACCCATAGGAAATGGCTACACAGTGATCTAATAGTATAGTATTTGAATTTTTTCCTTCTGCTTTTGATATGATTTTGCCCCCAAATTTTCATCATTCAACTCGTAACTTCCAGGACACTTACCACTGCCGCTAGACCACACCACCCCCACAGCAGGTCGGGCCACGGCCCGACCTCTTTATCCCTGTAGGCGCCCCTGCCCAGTTGTAAATTATGCGGAATTCGCACACCTTAAACATTAATGAATTTTTTCAAACAAATATTTTCAAAAATGAAAAATTGTGTTCAACTACCTAATAAATGTATGAACTTTGCTTTTCAATTCTATCTATCAAAAATATGTACTTACCTACTTGTTAGAGTCGATGTTGATAAAATGAACAAAAAATATAAAAACCAGTGTCCCTATCGATAATTTAGACAAGTTTCAATTCGACTTTTAAGAGGAATATTTCTGTAGGCTATTAAAAGGGCTTAAGCAGATTTCATATACTGTAACACAAATGATGAATACAAGAAAAAAAAAAAAAAAACTTGAAAATTTCTTCGAAATTGAAAAACTTGTAGAGTCGAAACAATATAGGTAGGTATTTTCTCAGTTCTTTTTTTCTCTAGCACTCGAACTTCTGACCCACTGACGTCAGAAAAACTTGGTTTCCAAAAAAAAAAAAGTTGCATAACAAGCAGTTCGTACCATCTGATTACCAGAAAATGTTTTAGGGCCTGGGGAGGGCAGATGTCATATAATATAGACTAATATACCTTCAAGTCCCTCGCTAACTGCTGAAATTTCTAAACACAAAATCATATAATTTCGCCATGAAGATGCTTATAATTCTTATTTGTATACTTTTGTAAAATGAGAAATATTTTAAAAAAATCAATTTCACTTTCGATTTTAATAAACGTATCAAAAATCATAAAACTGATTAATAAAATGAATCTTCTCCGGGTGTTTACTGTTTAGGTACGCAAACAGTAGGTACAACAAGTGTTGGGGGAATTCAGTCGTTGAAAAGAAGTCGCCCTTTCGTCATTTTAAATTAATCAGTTCGGCAACCCAATCGAATTACGGGCATTTCACGAAAAAAAAAACAACCTTAGCACGCGTTCGTAGGCATACATACACACACGACATTGTTATCATAGCTATTCGAATATACCCATACACTATAAGTATACCTACCCATTTCAGACACACCTCACAAAAATCGCTGAAAAAGGTCGAAAAATTAACTACATGTCAGCCAAAATTATGTGAAGCTTTTTTTTTTCAATAATTATTCGACGAAGATTCCAAGTTATTGCACCCTTTTTCAAGAAAAAAAAAAAAACTCTGCCGTAGGAACATGCGCTGAAATGGAACCGGCGCTTGTAGTACTCTGAAAGTTGCGAACAGCCATGAAATTGTGCTTCACAATTGGCGTGTTTGTTGTTATGCATGTAATATAGAATTCGTAGTCGGTCTGGTAAATTTTATAATGTTTTATACCAGTTAAAAATCAAAATATTTTAGTATTTTAATGTTTTGTAGTGTTAGTACAATTGATAGATTACTCAGTTATCCTGTGTAAAAGTTCTTAGGTAAGATTATTAAAGGTGAAATTCCGTTAATATAACTTCTTTATGTTACCGTATCGATTTTATTTTCTCGTTTTCGTTTGGGGCGGTGCTGTGATAAAATGGCTGAATCAGCATGAGAACTTAAATATATTATCGATGTATACGCGTTTATTTTTTAATTATATGTACGTTAAATCGGGAAAATATTAAAAAGTGGATTAATTTTTTGTTAAAATGGTTAGGAAATAACTAAGACGCGATTATACCGTATTATATTGTGCAGTATGTTTTTCTTTTCGTAAAATAGAGTTCCCCTTTTTATGGCAGTTTTTTTAATGGGTGAACACCTTATACAGTATACATAAAATGTATCGCTCATTTTCGGACAGTTTTAATCATTTATTTTTTCGTACCCACCGTTTAATTTCAAGTTGTTATTCATTCTGTTAGAGAAAAAAATCAATAAACTCTCCAGATACTTTAATATTTAAATAAATCATTCGAGTAATAAGTAAGTACCTTCTTGAAGTACCTTATGGTTGAATATTAAGTATATATTTTTAATTTTAGTGGTTTAATATCCAACTTTTACAATTTATTCTTTGTTGTGGTAAATAATGTGTTCGCTTATTACACAAGTGAAGGTATAATTTAGATATAATGCAAGTAGGGCATAAAATTAATTCGATTTGTCAACATCGATGCTAAAATATTTTGATATCTCGTTCCGTAATTAGGTACCTCAATGACGAATTACGAGTATTATAATTTTAAAATTTCGTTCTGTGGCAAACAAGCATAGATTCAAATTTTATTTTAAACTTCAGTTGAAAATGTATTATAACTTGCTATGTACATATTTCAACGAGTGATGTGTGAATTTATTAGCTGCTGTTTTGAGCAACTGAATTTAATGTGTCCCTCTTTCACTAAAAATCCTGTATTTTTTTTCAATAAAATCTTTAAAAGTAGGTAACGTAAAATTAATTAATAATTTCTTATGAAATAGCGGATAAATGAACACCCCTTTTAATTATTTTACCCATTTATAGTCAAGTTTTTTTTTACCTGAACAGTGTATTTAAATTTATCTCGTAGTTTATCTCCTCAACTTTCTCTTCCTGAACAACATACTGGAAGTCCTCGCGGTGTTGTTTCTTGTTTTTGGTGTCTTAGTGAAATGGGTATTAACAAAAATGATCAGCCACTTAACAAAAATACGTTCAAAATGTTTTTTAAAATGTAGTTTATTCTCCCTACGTATTCAGTTTTAGTTAATTCGAATTTGTGAGAAACGATTAATTGCAAATTTGCAAAAAACCAACCAATATTTTAGATATGTATCAAATATTTATACTCAAATTTTTTCACAGGAAAATGTTTTAAAATATGAAATTGGAAGAAAATTTGTATACAAAGTCGTTTTCAATTTCTATCAAAATTATTTAAAAAAAAAAAAAAAAAAAAAAAAACGGATGCATTATTGTTTTTTTTTTATTTTTTCACTACCTTTTTGATTAAATTCACTACTTTTACTACTTACCCATTTTTAAAATGACTACTTTTTCTCTACCAACACAAAGTAAATGAGATAATTTCGAACTGAAATTCTCATCGATAACTTTCTTGCTTCCTTTTGGTTTTTGTTGCTTAAAAGCTTTACTGATCCAATTTCATTTTATTTCGATTTCTCCAGGTAAAAACGGAGTCCTCACTATCATATGGGTCAACGCGTAGCTCATCGGATCACCTTGATGCAATCTTATTGGTAAATCAGATTGATTTTAGTTCACATATAAAGTATCTACCATGACGTTACATATTTACCAATTCATTTTAAAAATTTCAACAGCAAATGCGAGATGTCAGCGAGAGAAAGAAAGAACTGGAAAAGGAGCAGGCTGAAACACTCTCCTCTCTTCGTGATAAACAAAATGAACTACAATGGAGATCAAATTGTTCAGCATCTGAAAAAGTCAAAATATGTGAAACCATCGAAGCTTTGCAGGTAGTTACCTACCTTATATTTTTATTTTATTGAATACTGTAAGGCTATTTAGGTAAGAAAGTAGGTACGTATAAATCCAAAGAAAATTATTGAAAAAATTTACCATTTTTTAAACTTTTGTTAATTTTTTTCCCATATTATTCATTCCATAAAATTTCTAAACCAATTCAAAGAATTTTTTTCTTTTTAAGCGTCTGAAATCGATTAAAATTTACGTAACTATTTCGTTGTTTTAGTCAAAAATCAGAGAATTGGAGAAGAAGATGGAATTACAAAACGTGCACCATGAAGAATTACTCTTGGAAATGGCAGCCATCAAACGTACTTCTAGTTCGCAACAAAGATCAAGTCTGCCAGGAAATTATACGACCAGTCCATGGAAAAAACCGAATGCTTCCAATCAAGAAGTACAAACATCTCCTGAATCAAACGCGTCCGGTAAATAACACATTATTTAATATTTATAGTACATAGATAGATGTACCTACTATGATTATTTGTTACATTGGTATACCTACTACACTTACTATAGTATAACTACATACTTAAATAATATTGTGACTCTTGAAGTAACCATCACAATTAACGTAAGTAGGTGTAGGATGACATTTTCAACGGCTGAAAGTACCAACTAGGTATTGCCGTTTTGTTACTGCTTTTGCATTTATTATTTTTCTTCCGAGTTGTTGAAGCTTGAAAATTTTGATTGCATTATAAAAAAAATCACCTTCAAGCATTAAGAAAAACGAAAATTGTTATAGTCCCTCCAACTTGAAATTATTTATCCTAAATATTGATGCTGGTACCGTAATTATTTTTGAAAAAAAAAAAAAAAAAAAAAAACTTCAACTTTTCTTCTTTATACTTGCAAATATACCTACCTACTTATGCAATCAATCAATATCCTTAGTTTATTATCATTTTCCAAATTAATACCTATCATCAAATCAAAATAAAAAGAAGTCTGGCCAAAAAAAAGAATTGATTCAATTTCCAACCCAAATCTAATTTGCATACAAATGTAATAAATATCGAAAATATGCCGATTATAGAATTGCCAAGAGTTCTAGTTTACTTACGTTAGGTATACTTTCGCTTATAAAGCTTCGACTGGCCGCGCTTTCACTGTGGATAATGTATCTTTTTAGATAGGTAGTACTCGTACAACAATTCAAAATTTTTATTAAAACGTAGAAATATTTATAAACGTTGAAAAATCGCTTTTTTTTCTTCGAGCTTTCGATATTATTTATTATATAATTTGTGTGAATTTTTGCCAGAGCTAAATTATTTAGATCGCCTAACGCCATCTACTTCTAATTCATACGACAGCGGAAACATTTACGAAAATCGTCCAGCAAATTATCGATCACGACCGCATATTCATGGTAATTATACCATAATGTAATGTAGGTAGAATCAAACGTCGAAATCTGGCACCTTTAGTCTTATTATTTAGTAAATACGTCTTATTCCTTCATTACGACTTTGCATTTGTATTGCTTTTATTATAATTTTTCATTTTTTTTCCTTTTCCAATTTTTTTCAAACTAAAATAAATTTGTTTACGACCTACTTAACGCATTTAGGAAAAGAAATATGCACGCAGATCAGTACCTATCTAACTCAACAGTCCCTAATCCCTATGTAATGTTAATGTATGTAATTTAAATACGTCCCGTACGTAATTATAAGCTATTAGTATAAACGTAAACGTATTACATAACCAATAACCATGTTTTTCTGAGAAATTGTAATCGATATATCGAGGTGAACTTGATAAGTAACTATCTGCTGCAGACTATTGTGATTAACTTGACATTCATTTTGTGAGCGAAGATTTTATGTTCGAGTGTCTTTTTCTTTGAAAGGTTTCCTATACGAATTCAAATCGTAAAAAATAACCGAGTTCTAAATTTTTTCGACTATAATAACTTTTTTTCACCAAATGTGATTACTTATATCATCTGAAAGTAGAGATTTTAAGCTATCGTTTCACGAGTGTGGAAATTTTTTTTACATGGATCAGTTCTGAATAATGAAGTGTTTATAATTACCTGACAAAAAGTGGGTAATTTACACCTATACCATGGTGAATGAGAAATGAGCAAATACAATTTGTTAATCGGTACCTACAATTGAAATTAAGGTAATGAGGACAGTCTCAGTCTAGGCAATTTAGAAATGCCTTTAAACATTTCGAAATTCTAAAATTCATCTAACAGATGTTTAATTTAGGCAGCGTGATGATTTATAAGTCGAAATGAAACGGATTTAATCAATTATAATTTTATTTTAAAGTTACACGAAAATGAACAAACGGAAATTTAGATATGTCTTACAGATTGAAATCTTAACTCGAACTCGAACAAATCCTGGAATCAAGGGAGTATTTTGTAGTGAGAAAAATAGGGTAAAGGGTTTGTTTTGGTGTATGTGGTTCAGCTAAATGCATTTGGTCTTTAATTGCACTCTATAGGTATCTGTAATTGCAATTGGTGCAATTCACATATGGTTTTTTAGTAGGTAGCTTACATTCGGTTCGCTAATATGAAGGGTGGTTGGTTATGACTATTGACCAATCTTTGACACAAGTCATTTTATTTCTGGCAGTGTGGCGCAGAGCTGTGGGTCCAAAACGATTTCGAGATTGGGTTTTGGTTTTGGGGGCAGAATTTATTCATTTCAGGATTGGATTTGTTTTAGTTTTGTTCTTTTAAATTTTTATTTCGGTATTGACTTTTGGGATTGGTTTCGGTATTGAAAAAATTGGTCATTTCAATCAATTTTAAGCCCAAATTGACTAAGTACTGAACCCTGCAAGGGGTCTAAAAAATGGGAGGTTTTGGCATGGGGAATCCGATAGTGTAATTAGTTTAATGTTTTAAATGCATATTTTGCTCAATTCGTCGAGTAATTTCTATTATATAATCTTGATGGATGATAAACGATGTAAAATGACAATTTATCAAAATCAAATTCGGGGAAAAAATCAAAAATTTAATTCGGATTCAGGATCAAGAAAAATAACAATTTTTTTCACTGGTGTTTTTGTAAACAGTTTTTCTCGATTATTTTTTCAACAATTCAGCATGACCTACTGAAGAAAAATTACCCACTCTGAGAATTTGGGAAATTTTACGCTCTACAATTTTGCTAACTTGCAATCTTTTCAAAACTCTTGATTTTCTTTTAAAAAAAAACAAGTGTTTACAATGAGCCTGGTTTTCAAAGCTAACCGGGATAGTAAAATTGTAAACAAGTTTCAAAAATTTGTCTACCCGCCCAGGTATATTTCAAAATGTCCTCAACAAAGCAATTTTTATTTTTTGAGCAGTTTTCAACTTGAAAACCTGAGAGGGGAAAGGGGGAAAAGGAGTCTATATTTTATGCGTCAATTATTCTTTTTAAAAAATGTATTTCAAGGACAGTCAAGAAATTTTCAAGGGAGGGAGGTTGCCAAAGCTAACTTTATACGCAACTTTTTCATCCCCCTCTTTCTGCAATTTTTTTTAACTCAAGGTTTAATGGATCTGATTTCTGAGTTAATTAGATGAGTTGATGCAATTTCAATTATTAGACCATTCTGAGCATTTCGGATGGTTTTGAATTTGAATGAAATTTCACATCTTGATTCGTGGTGCTTTGTAAAGTTTCGCGCTTCTTCGCGACGTTTTCAGCGAATTTTTGACGATTTCTGGTAGAAATGCAGACTTCTTTGCAACATTAAAGACCTCTCCTAGATACGCTGAAGTTTTTAAATGTTATAGTCGGGGGACCCGCATAAGGATCACCTGCACCCCCCTGCCGATTCTCCGGGACAACTTTTTTCTTAAAGGGGAAGTCCTAAGGAACATTTCTGGCCCTTGTACTGAAAAAAAAGTGGCCCTACTCACAAAATGGCAGCCATTTTGATTGGCCGGTCAGTTGAAATCGCAGATTTTGCGTTCCAACATAGGACTTGCACAAAATTTTTCAAACCGTACAACGGTAGATCGAAGGATCAGGCAACAATTCATCACCTGCCAAAATTTCAAGTGCTAAAGTGCCTTTTTCGATTTTTGGTGAATTTTCAAAAATCAAATTTTGGCCAAAATGTGAGAAAAAAATCAAAATTTTACCAAATTGACCTAGAAATCTGAAATTTGGGATATAACCTATTTTCGACCTGCCAAATCGATTGGAAACTGTTTCAAACCGTTTTGAGCAGTTCTGGAGCCTCCAGCAGATTTTTGAAACTCGAAATTCTTACAAAATTTCATCAAATGGAGTTGGAAAGCCGAAATTCATTCTGCAAACTAATTTCAATACGCTATGAAGTCGACTGCAGGTTATTTTTAAGTCGTTTTGGAGCCTCCAGTGATTTTTTGAAAATTATTGGAGCCTCCAGCAGATTTTTGAAACTTGAAATTTCCCCAAAATTTCATCAAATGGGGTTAGCAAGCTGAAATTAACTCTGCACTTCAATTTTAACACCTTCTGAAGACGACTTCAGGCGAGTTTAAGTAATTTTGGAGCCACACGTGACTTTTTGAAAAGTTTCATCGCGTTTTTAGGAGAATTCAAATTTCGAAAAAGTAGCTGGAAGTTTCAAAACCACTTGAAACCACCATGCAGTCGACTTCATTTGAAATTAGTTTGCAGAGTAAATTTCGGCTTGTTAACCCCATTTGATGAAATTTTGGGGAAATTTCAAGTTTCAAAAATCTACTGGAAGCTCCAGTAATTTTCAAAAAATTGCTGGATGCTCCAAAACGACTTGAAATATTAGTTTGCAGAATTAATTTCGGCTTTCCAACTTCATTTGATGAAATTTTGTGAGAATTTCGAGTTTCAAAAATCTGCTGGAGGCTCCAGAACTGCTCAAAACGGTTTGAAACAGTTTCCAATCGATTTGGCAGGTCGAAAATAGGATATATCCCAAATTTCAGATTTCTAGGTGAATTTGGTAAAATTTTGATTTTTTTCTCACATTTTGGCCAAAATTTGATTTTTGAAAATTCACCAAAAATCGAAAAAGGCACTTTTGCACTTGAAATTTTGACAGGTGATGAACTTTTGCCTGTTCTTTCGATCTACCTTCGAACGGTTTAAAAATTCCGTGAAAGTCCTATGTTGGAACGCAAAACCTGCGATTTCGGCTGACCTGTCAATCAAAGTGGCCGCCATTTTGTTAGTAGGGCCACTTTTTTTTTGAGGACAAGGGCCAGAAATGTTCCTTAGGACTTCCCCTTTAAGAAAAAAGTTGTCCCGGAGAATCGGCAGGGGGTGCAGGTGATCCTTTTGCGGGCCCCCCGACAATTAAGAAAAAAATTACATCCGTGTTCTTTAAAAATAACTTGCATCAGAGGAAAGACAGTAGAGTAGGTAGGTAAAGGAATCTGTTTCTGTTCACTTTTTATCTGTTAAAAACTATTTTCTACACAACTTTTTTCTCATTACTCAAGTGGGAAAAACGACATTTTTATGCACAAAAAAGGAAAATACGTTAAAAATTTAAAGTCTAATTAAAAAAATAAAAAAAAAGGGCTTTTTGATAAAATTGTTGGAAAGCAGCACAACTCTCAACTCTGCAGGACACATAGCGTTACCTTAATGCCAAATCCGTGCAAGTCCATCAAAAACAAAATCATCTTTTTGCGTCACTGATAAGACTCTGGGAAGCCCTGAATTGAAAATTTTGCATCCGAGTACAGTTAAAATGCACCACCGAAGATGCACGAAGCTGACCGATGTTCAATCAGAACTCAACGAACCCTTCCGAGCATATCCGAACCTTATCAGTGATGCGTAAAATCGTACTTTTTTGTATGGACATACTCGGATTTGGCATTAAGGTAACGATAGCCAAAAAGCAGGACAAAATCAGAACTTGCAGGACTGTTGGATACATTGAGTTACATCTCATATAAAAGCTGATTAAATAAAAACTAGATAATTGATTTTCTTTAACTAGATTGAAGGAATACATAAAAAAATATTGAAGGCTTGAAGGTTCAAAAGACCAGTAAATAAAATATCAATTTTACGTGGTTGAACAATTTTTTTCAAAATAAGCAAAATATCTACCTTTGTTCACAATTACCTACACTGACCTCATTATTTTTTTATTCTTTCACGAATGAATGATTGTATTTTTGGTTGAATGAATTCCATTATTTGCATATACCTCTACCTACCTATCTATACGTAGACTAGAATTAGGCTGGATTCTTGCTCTGAGAATTCCACGCAAAAGCACAATGCCGCTGTAGTAATTTTTAAACCAATACGCACACCCTGTTTTATACGATATAATGAATTTAAAAAATTAGTAGGTAGTTTTCGTTTGTGTTTTATCTTCATGTAGTCTAGTCTATAGGTACCTCTACCTATATATCTTCACATTCCCATTTTAATTTTTCATCATGCATTTTTTTGTTTTTTGACGCTATTAATAAATATTGTAGGTATGTTTGCAACTCAATATTATGATTTTGTTTCACAATATCTGAGTACCATAACATATTTAAATTTTAGATAGGTACGAAATATGTATCAGTTGTTATATAGGTAGGTTACTAGGTACGTTAAAATTATTTGCATAAATTTACGAAACGTACATAATTTTCATTGGTTCATGTCGTATCAATCTGACTGGACCTAGCTTACAATCGCAAAAATACGTAAACGAATTGAGATGAATATACAGGGTGTCCCAATAATATCGAACACGGCTGGCAAGAATTTTTGTGAATTGGCTGTGCCGAGCTACGTATCAAAATATACATTGATTCAATGCTGCCAACCTACCAAAATTCTCTCCAGCTATGCTCAATATTTCTGGAGACCCTGTACATTATAATGGACCTATCTGGCGTCTACCTAAATTTCTATATTCGAAACAATCTTGAAATTTCATTGGTTGGTTCACAAGATATATTTTGCACTTTGCGATGGGTGATAATTCTTTATAGTCTTCACACGAACATTTTTTTAATGGATTATCAGATAGGTAGGTATAGATTCAAATTTATTTTAGCATATTTACTGCGACGATTCGTGAAAGTTATGGATTACTATAGTTACCTACCTATGGTAAATTTACACTTATTAGGTATAAGTACTATTCATTTTTTCTGTTTTCTTGATAATATTATTCTTAATTATGGTTAAAATTTTATTGGCTTAAAACAGGGTGTCCTACCAACATCGCACCAAGTAGTTCGTATGTAGATTTGCATCTTGCCTCATTAGATCCGTCTGCCCGCTACTCGATAAACACTAACACCGCTGTTGCATGCAAGCCGTATTGGTCTCAGTCTGAACCACCGTGTACATGTCCAGTTAGCTCTGATCAAGAATTAACTTCTGCTACTCCAAGTAATGAAAGTGCGTGTTCTGATGATTCAGGAATTCAAAATGTTTCAATATCACATAACAGCAGCATCACGGTTGATATTGATAAAATAATGGCGAAAATAGATCAAGATAATAGGATCTTGGCAGAATTAGATAAAACTCGTTCGACAATAGGTATGTTTGATTTTATATATTTCACTGTGACCAGTGTCCTGGTATATATTACCTAAGATGTACAAGTATTCACTCTTTCCTATTTGATTTTACAGTGACTCAGGGAAGTATGACTGCCGAACAGTTGAGACATATTAGCGATATGGGAATCATACCACCAGCGTCTTGTCAAGGGATGTTACCAGTCATGCAGTCTTCTGGATTACCAATGACTACATCTCAAGTATGTCAACGTAGATCTATAATTGGTACATAGAATAAATGAACTTTTTCTTCAATGGGTAGTAATTCTTCAATTTTTTCCTTATTTATACAGACAACCATTAACCCACCAATTTCGTTATCAAATACTTTCCCATCGTATCTACAACAGTATGATTTAAGCAATAGTATGAGACCATCGATGGGGTCAATGTTTCCTATGCAGATGTCGCAGCAAATGTCACAAATCCCAGTATCTCAATCGACTTTCAGTATTTTACAATCAAATTATCCCGGAAACTATTCCCAGATGTCGTCAAATTTACTGCAGTCGCAGTTTGATTTGGATGGTGGGTGGCTGCTTCGTATTTACATTTAAAATAATAGTTGAATTTAATCGTTTAATGACAATTGATGTAAATTCCAGCAAGGGTCATGAAAAATGGCAATATGTCAGGTAGTGCTTTTGCTAGTACAAGTGATCTCCTTTTACCACACGAGGATCTCATGATGGAAGGTCCGTCTCGCCGTACCCAGGATATGGTTGAAATTCCTGGAAAAGGGTTGTGTAATATTTTTATCTCTAAGTAAGTCGTATAAGTGTAAAACTTTACTGCCGGTGTAAAAAGCTGTTATCTATAAATTTTTACCTCCGTTTGTTAAAGGTATTCTTACGATCCGTTCTCACAAAGTACCAGTATATGTCCAGAAGCTGAATTAGCAATAAATGCTGGCGATTATCTTCTTGTGTATGGAGAACCAGATGATGTAAGTTTGATTTTTCTAAAATTCATATTAGGTACTTATATAAAAATCCATGCGTATTCAGGATGCCTACTAAAATCCAGAAAGCTAAATTCGTGCTTCCAAGTCCAAGATGAAATGTCTTACGTCAATGTTGACAAACCTACCAATAGTTTAAACAAGCAAGGTCACAGGTGACCTGGCAACGGGTTCCCCGTAAAGTTGATACCATAAAAAAATATTTAAAACGCCTTTCTATTAATTAATTATGAGTACTTACTTTTTATAAACACGATGAAATGTCAATGAAAATTGAAAATGGTATTTCAAAAAAAAATTGAGTTATTAGGTACCTCTACTTAATAATAATTTCATAATTTGTGATCGGGAATATTCGAATTGTTTTCCAAATTATTTGGACCTGCATTTTGGCAGATTTTCTATTTCTTTTTCACAAACGTGAAAAATTAATTTGTTTGAAAATAAAATTCAAAACTTCAAAAGCAAAATTCGCGTGCTCGGAACATTTTTGTTCAACTTCATAGTTCATATTTCATGGCTATTTCCCTGTGTCACTACACTGGCATAAATATAAATCGAAAATCATTGATAAAATTTTTTCGAATTATTAATAATTGAATATTATTTGGGGGTTTCAAAGATTTGTTGAGTGAGATTGGCCATTGGCCGAATAGAAAATGATAATTCATAATTGTTGTCAAAGATTTGAATCTTTGAATATTGAATTGAAGGTATGTAATATCCGCTCATACTTCCACCAATGCGAAAAATGGAAAGGTAATTCACACAGTACGACTCAACTCAAATCACAATTTTTTGGTAACAACAACGCCAACAGCAGACCTACTAATTTTGATAATAAGCTTTCAGTTTGAAAATGTCATTCATCAACTTCAACTACAAAGGCTACAACTTATAAATTTCCATTTAGGTATTTACAAATTTTTGAAATTTTCCTTCATTGTAAACACTTTTTTAATTTAATTTGAAATCAAAAAAAAATTAAAAAATTGAATTGGAATGTGCGGCTAATAGAAAAATTTATTGAATAAACAGTAATAATTGTTGGCTGATAAAAACGAAGTTGAAAATGCGTAGCAAGGAGTGTTGTTGAAGAAACTGAAAAACACTAAGCACGTAAAAAGGTGTCTTATGGGTAGCGTAATACGCATCACATCAGACACCTTTCTAAATAACGCGGGGCGCTGAATTCTCCATAGCGATTTTAATAGGGTTTCCCGTGGTGGGGGAACCCTAAAAATCAAGTCTTCTAGGTGTCCCCAGAATTTTAAAATATTCTCATAGATTTCTATTTGATATTTTTCTGCATGAAGGAACATACGATTTCAAGATTCACCCTCTTCTTGCCGCCCTTCACTGGCCATTTTATCATTTTATTCAAAAGAACGAGAGAATTGTCAAAAAAAAATTTCATGCAAATTCTAACAAGGTTCCTACAGTTCATTGAAATCAAACGTCAACATATCTTTGGGATTTTATTTTCTGGACAAATTTTTTGCATCATCATTGTCAGCCTGTCTGAGAAACTGTAGAAGAATTGCTCGCCAATGTGACATCAAGCTTTTTCTTCAGTCTCCCTATGCGCCTCCTGTCAATTGGAGTGTATATTCTTTGACTTTTAGAGGGGACCATTCGTCAGGCATTCTATCAACGTGTCTTCGCCATTTATTTCTACCGTAAACTGGGGTAACATTGAATTGAAATCGCGGGGTAACAATGGTAACATGGAAGGGTGCGGTTTTTCATCACATTATGCTCCATGGCGGTGGAACCATGAAGAATGGAGCAATTCTGACACCAGGGATGGATTGAGTACACTTTGGCAGTTATTTTTCCTATTTTATCATTTTCAACTAGTGGTTACAACACCAATAAATAAAAAGCAAGTGAAAAAAGGTGGCGTTTTAATTAATTTTAATTAATGTGAAAAGCTTGGGTTCTGGAATTTTGAATTTTCAAATAATGAGTCAAGTCAATCAAGTGACATTAAGACATTATAGATGTGTTGGTACACCTCCTGACTACAAATGAGCGCATTTGTTCATGTGTCAAAGTTCTTCCCTGAGGAGTAAAAAAATAATATTCAAACTGGGGTAACTTTGAAGGCTATAAAAAAATCATGGAATTTCAGTAAAATTGGCCAAAAATGCATGAAAATGCTTGGCAACTTGTTAAAAATGATGTGAAAACTTGAAAAACAGCTCTAAAATCATTTAAAAATCATAAAATTCAGTCAAATTGGCCAAAATGCATGAAAAACGCCTGAAAACTAGAAAAATTTCAAATTATCATTTTGGAGCACTTTTTTATAAATTCAATTGTGAATATGGATCATTTTGTAGGTGCTTGATGCGTATCAAGTGACCAAGAAGTGAAATATTCATGTTTTTGATAATTTTTGACTTTGAGCTAAGCACATTTCAAGGGGCCTTCAAAGTTACCCCAAACACTGGGTAACTTTGAAGGGCACTTCTTTTGGCTTTTGCGCCTGACAGGAGAAATGTAGACAACTTCTGTAAACGCCAAAACTTAGTGCTGACATAGCTTTATCAAAAGCACCACACACAATTCCCCCACCTCCACCATTCATACCTCTCGTCGTCGTCGTTGTGGTTCCTTGTCCTTTACAGGACATTGGAAATCACATTTTGTGGTACCCTAACAGGGTGAGGCGAATGCCTATTGCCACTGCGATTATTCTGGGGAATCGACATTGTTTCAAGCTTCCACTAGTAGTTTCCCATTGCTTTCTAGTGACATCTACACAAGCACCTTGGAGCTAGCTGGGTAGTTTCTAGTTTAGAGACCCTGAGCTCCTCAGTGTTGACCTCTATAGACGCTCGAACCTCTAAACATGAAAAATTCTGAAAAATCCTTCAATGTTATGTTACCCCAGTTTACAGTATAATCTTTCACCCATCAAATGATTGGATCTGCTCCTAGCTCCTTCAGGATTTCTTCATTCCTTTTCCTATTGTGTCTAGGAGTCTAGTATATCCTGCTGTGGCTCGCATAAATCTCATTTCCACTGTGGTTACTCGGCTTTTTATATCCTTTCTCATCGTCCATGTTTCACTTCTGTACAGCAGCATTGGTCTTGCCAGCGTATTATAGATTCTTATTTGAGTTTTGGCTCTGACTTTTCTTAGAGGGTTGGCTCCGTTTATTGCCCCTGCTTACTCTCAGGAATTTGTTGATCTTAAGTCGTGCGTCAACCTCTCCATCATAAGATAGCTCGCACCTGAGATATTTAAAGCTTCTGACTTGTTCTACCCGCAGTCCAATGTCCATTTACAACAATTTTACTGCGTATTGCCTCTTTCCCCTCAAAGGCCATCACCTTTGTTTCTGACAACGCCCACTTGAAAGGCACGCGAAAATGACAGTAAATTTGCCGCCGAAAAAACGCCAGCTAGGAGCGGCTACTTTTATAAAACCAGACATTTAAACAGCCGCTTTTGACCGGCGAATAGCACCAACCCTATTGACAAAATTATGCTGAAAAGCATGTATAACAGTGCTTGATTTTAGACTGGTGTAAAAGCGTGCATTATCACTTTAAAAATGTACATTTTCGCATACTAAACAGAAGCAATCTAGCAACCAAGTACCTACCTATTTTCTAAAATGCACCAGTGAGTAAAAATTTTTCAAAGTCCACAAATTGATAACATTTATGCAAAAATAACCTCTTATTCTTATAAGCTCCGAGGTGACTGAGTGAATTAAGCAGTTGCATATCGCAGGAACCCGGGATTAATCCCCGCACACACTGGAAATTTTCAATTTTTTTTTCAATTTTTTTGAAAAAATTATTTATTAGAATGTCTTAAAATTCACAATTAATTGGTAGATAGTATTGCCTGTGAGTTTGAGCAATTTTTCTGCTAAAATTTCCGGAATTTTTATACATACATACTTACTTTTGGTTTACTTTCAACCGTGCTATTTACTTACTGAATAGCATGTGATTTTTTGAAAAAGTCCAAATTTACGCATGCGTGTGATATGCAAAAAAGCATCCATTTCAGCATGTTGTACGCACAATTTTTGTCAATAGGGAATTTTAAAGTTGCCAGTTAGAATCGGCTACTTTTATAATTAAGAACAGTCGCTTTTGAGCTGCGTTTTAAGCAGCAGTTTTTTATTTGCTGATTCGCTGATTACAGGGCACATGCGCAACGTGTCTTTGCAACTTTGTTTTTTTTTTTTAAATTAAATGATAGGACAAAGTGTGGTATTATGTATATGTATACCACTTGAAAACAATGTTATTTAGGTTGCTGTGATAGCTGAGTGGTGAGAGCTATGAATTACCACGCGGGAGTTGTGGGTTCAATCCCCACTTGGGTTAGGCTAGACATTTTTTGTAGTTTGGTAGAATTTTCAGCTTTTTAAGTATGTACTTAAACAGCTGGTTTAATTAAACAGCCAATTTTGGCTGGTGTTTTTTTTACCGGTAAAACTGTCAATTTTGAGCCGGCTTTTTCACCGGCTTTCTCAGTGACATTGTCAAGTGGGGGAGATTCTCATTCCATGTATGAAAGAAAATATGTAATCCACGTCCAAATAAATTTTAACCCTCCCCCCTCCCCTTAAGAAATTATTGCCTAGAAAAATAAATAATCCTCTGCCAAAAAAAAAATCCAAAAAAATAACTCAGGGCTAGCAAACCGGATAGATATCACCCTTGGTTTTGGTTTCGGTTTTATGTTTTTTGAAAAAGTATAGGTTTTGGTTTTGGTTTTTGTTTTTTAAATATATCGCTCTTCACTTCCGGTTTTGGTTAGGGGTTTTCATTTCAAAGAAATCGGTTTTGGTTTCGGTCTTTTCCTTTTTTCTCCATTTTTTGGAGGGAAGAAGGCCAAGTTTGTCAACTTTTCTAGTTTTCACCTTTACCATCAGTTTTTACTTCATTTTTATCAAAAATGCAGTATTAATTGGAGTAGGCCTAATTACCTGAAAAATTCCAAAACCAATTCAGTTTTCAATCGATTAAGGTTTCGGTTTTGGACTTTGAATTTGAGAAATAACACTCACAGTTTCTGTTTTGGTCTTGTTAAAAGGGAAAATAACCCTCCTTGTTTTGGTTTTGGTTTTGAGAAATTTCAATTGGTTTTTGGGGGTTTTGGTTTGCAAGCCTTGAAATAACTAATTTTGTAACTAGAAATAAATTTGTAAAAATAAAAATAAATTTTACTAATAGGAAGTTTTTTGTTTTTTGTAAAGAAGGAAAGTAAAAACTCCTTTTTTCAAGTTGAATTTGAAAAAGTATTGCTTTCCAAAAAAATTATTTTTTGCAGAAATCGCTAAAAATTGTGAAAAAGTTGTAGTTTGTTTTGTTGCTAAAATTGTGAAGGTTTTATTTTTTTGGTTCAACATTTTCAAAAATTGTCAAAAAATCTCTTTTTTCCAAAATTACCAAATACCTACCTAGATTTTGCTTTTTAAAAAACTGCCAAAAATCTTGCTTTTTTCAAAAATTGCCATAAGTTTTCTATTTTTTGAAACAATTTTTTGCGAAATTTCAACCAAAAAAACTTGCCCAAATTTCTAAAAATTGATAGAAAGTTTTACTGTTGTTTTTTTTCTTTAGCTAAAATTGTGAACAAGTTTTGGTTTTTTTGGTCCGAACCACCAAAAAAGATCTTGTTTTTCATCAAAACTATTATAAAATCACGTTTTTTTTGCCAAAATAAGTGTCAAAAAATCTTACTTTTCGTTAAAACTACCCAAAAGTGCGTTTTAAAATTTAAAATTTGTTACTGAATAGCATAGTTTTTCCTCAACCCAAAACCAAAATAGGTTTCAAGAGTCATTCCTCAAGTTTTTGGCGTTTCAAGTTTTAGCTTATACAGTACACTGGTCAAAAAATAATTCTCAAAAGCATTATTTTTGACATCGGTTTTTTAGACTTGAAATTTTTCAAATTTGGAGGACTTTCTGGAAAATTTAATTGTGAAAAAAAAGATAACTAGCCCGAACGAAGCGAGAAGCAAAAGCTTTTGAAAACATAAAATTCAAGAAGTATGGAACAAAGGAAATTGAATAAAAATTGGAAACAGCGAGTGTTTTGATAATCCAATTTGTTTATAGAAATTTTCGTGCTTTCCTGCTACCTTGGTCAAATTCTCGCCTTTTTCTTGCCTGTATAGACACTCTGTAAACGAAGTATTAGAATTCAACGTTAAATCTCTACCTTCTGGCCCTTTTAATTTTTGTAACCTCGCAACATCGGATAAAATAAATTTTGAAAATTAATCCAAACAAAGAAAGTTATAATCATAAGTAAATATTTTACTTTCGCTATTACAGGATGGATACGTGGATGCGGAATTAATGGATGGAAGAAGAGGTTTAGTACCAATCATGTTCATTCAAAAATTATCCGGCGACGAATTACTAGAATTTAATCAACGAGTATTGATGGGTATGAAAGAAGGAGACGATAGCGCGTCAACTACCATTCCTCAAGATATAGAAACTGTTCATATAGGTATTAATTTTATCGAGAATTTTTAATTTTTCAATACTCGCATTTTTTTTGGCCACCTGTCTGTACACTTCACTTTATATTATTCAAAATGAAAAGAGGTTTTCAGTTCGTATGCACATTTTTTTTTCTTCAAAAAATCCAAGAGGCAATTAAAATGCGATTTTTATAATAATTTTCAAATTTTTTAGTTCGTCCACTAATTTATTACTTAGTTTGACCCTATATAATGCTTTCATAGAATAGATAACATAGTCCGACACCGTAGACTAGCCTGGAAAAACAGCTTTTATCTCAGATAACAAAATTATTGTCCGCCTATTTTTTTTTTTTTTTTACTGAAACTTTGAAATTGAAATGAAACGTACCTACCAAAATGAATCATCTCTGGTGTTTTTCAATGGGGTGTCAAGAGGAAATTATGAGACGTCTCGTATTGCCTCGATAGGGTATTCACTTTAACATATTAGAATGTTATTAGCTGGTATTTATTATTCGATTCGTAATAAATAGATTTAATTTTAGTACCCATAGGTATTAATTCGTAGAAACCACGTAATTATTGCTAATTACTAACGTTTATTTACTTATTCGATAAATTGTCTTTTAAGTTTTGCGTTTGCCAAGTCATGTTTGCATGTTAAATCGCACAATTTTTAATTTAATAAATAGATGAGCATGGTAAAAAATTCAGGCCAGACTATAATCTTGGTGGTACAACTGAGGAAGAAGAAGATGTCGATGAAAGTGAAAGTGGTAAGTTCAGCACCAAGTTATACAAATATTTAATTACTTTTTTTAAAAAAAAAAATCATGCATCATCTGCGAACGCTTTAAAAGTATATGTATCTACCTATCTCTTTGATAAACAGAAATGCATAGAAAATCTATATAATTTTGTCATCTCGAACATTTTAATTTGAAAATAGGCGTATTGATGGTAGATACGTTACGAAGTAAATTTTGCTTAAACGCCTTTTAGGATGTTTTCCTTTATAGTCTTGAATTAGTTTTAGAGGCTAATATGGAATACTTGAATGCATTAAAAGTGAAAATTAAATATGTAATCTTCCTTCGTTATTTTAGTTTTTTGAAAAAAAAAGAATTGAATATTTTCCGTACGATTTCTAACCGTTTTATTTTCATGTTGTTTATGGGATAAGATTTATCCTAAGATAAAAGTTGCCTCAAGATTTGGATGTGTCTTATTATGTTTTATCACTAATCGGTCATAAGTACGTATTTTATTATTCGAGCAGGTATTAAATTGATACAATTCATCACGATGCGTTTGATAAAATATTATTACCCATCAGCTTTTTTACGAGTGATTTTCATTGTCATTTTTGAACTATAGGTATTTGATAGATTAAATCAAATAGGTACCTATACATTTTTATGAATTTACACGCTTCAGAAGAAGAGTGAATTTTACCGCGTTGAGAATTGAATCTATAGGTAAATAATTGGCAAAATATAACGGACAGTTTTTCAAATATTTTGAAGATCAAATTCAAATTACATACGTACTCGATAGGTATGATTTTTTGTGTGAACGTTGAACGCTTTTGATGAATTTGTAACGTGGTGTGGGCATTTTTCTCGTATAACAAAAGATACCTACATATAGGCGAATCATAGACCTACTTACCTACAATAATTTCGAATTCATAATTTAGTTAAAATTCGTATTAGTATCCTTATAGTAGGTAGCGTAGTCACATTCCATTATTTAGTGCATGTGCACACCAAAGTAGATTAGCAACTGATGATCATTACTACTGCGCAAATTCTTAGATATGTTCTTCTCGGTGCTAGTTCCCGCTCCAAAACAACTGACGTTGGAAAGACAGCTCAACAAAAGTATTTTAATAAGATGGAATGCGCCAGAAGATTCGCCGACCCATTGCATTGATTCTTACCACGTATATGTCGATGGAGTTTTGAAAACCACAATCAAAGCAAACGAGCGAACAAAAGCTTTGCTAGAAGGAGTTGATTCAAACAAAGTAAGCTGCTTTTCAAACATGCTATCGTATCCAAACTTTCAACTGGGGTCAGGATTAAAATTCAATGTTTTTCTTTTTTTTTTTTTAGCCCCACAGAATCAGCGTACGATCTGTGACTCAGAATAGAAGAACATCCAGGGATGCTGCTTGTACTATGTTGATAGGAAAAGATGTTCCATGCTACCCAACTAATGTCAAAGCACATCATGTAACACCTACTTCTGCTGTGATATCTTGGATGCCGAGTAATAGTAATTATCAACATACTGTTTGCGTCAATAATGTCGAAGTGAGAACCGTTAAACCAGGGGTCTACAGACATACCATTACGGGTGAGATTTTTTTTTTTTAATTACAGGGTCCCCATTCGCTCTGGTACCTACTAATTTATTTCCAATTTTTCAACAGGTCTAGTGCCGAATACAATTTACAGAGTGACAGTCAGAGCTAAAAATATTAGAGCTCCACAATTTGACGATAAGACTGCTTCTGATAAATACGCATCTCACATAGATTTTCGAACTTTGCCTAAAGGTAGGATATATATACACTTCTTTTTAAATGAGTGACAAGAGGGGAATATTTTCCTGTTTAAATCGCATTAGAGATAGGTATTTCCTAGATCTCTTTACTTTGTGCACAGTTTAAATGATTGTTTATTAAGTTTTCATGCATGCTTTATTTTAATTGCTTATCATTTTTTATGCTTTCTGCGGGAAGGTATCCGAGGTGCGTCTTTCATCATTTTTTTACTCTATTTTTGCATAATAAGACGTATGGTAAGTGCATCTAATAACGCCCGGCTCATGGTAAAGTCCGCCTCTTGAAAATTGTATTAGTAAATGAACAATTTCGGTTATAGTAATGCTCAGGTTATTTGCAAACTGTTGAGAAACTGTTCTATGCAGTTTTCAAGTTCAAAAGTTGCATTGTTGAGCAATGCTGCCTGGAATTTTTACCAACAAAAAAAATCAAAATAGTCATATGTAATCTGAGCATTTTTCAAAGTTGAAATATTCTGCAATCTTGAAGACTAATTTAAAAATGAATACATCAATGAAAAGCTCCTGTCTTCCTCTTTTCAACCTTACATCAATTTAATTTTTTTTGATCGCTTTTTGGTTCAGGAGCTTTGATTATAATTGGTGAAGCGAGTTCCAAAAGGATACACCGTCAAAACTTCAGATTTGGATACTCGACGTACATATAAAAAGTTTGATGGATAAGTTGCCTATCTTTGAAATTTAAGGAGCAATCGAGCTTCGAAAAAGAAATTGAGAAAAACGTATTTTGACCATGGGAATGGGCAGTACTTTGGAAAATGAACAAATTTTATAATTAAGAATTTTTGCCTAACTTCAAAATTGAAGGGTCTAGAAATATTTTAAAAGAAAATATTTCAAAAGAAAAAATACCTATTTGTAGTTCCTTTAATTTCAAAGTTGGGCAACAATTCATGATGACAAAATTTGTTAATTTTTCAAAGTATAATGTCCATTCCGGAGGTCAAAAATACATTTTTCTCAAGTTCTTTCTTTTAAAATATTTTCAGCCCCTTCAATTTTGAAGTTTTGAACTTTTGACATCCATTTACCAGACACCCTAAATTATCTCAAAGTTTTTGGTTCTAGTAGTGGCCAAAAAAATGAAACAAGCACATATGTGTCTGGCAAGAGGAAATTCGATAACTTATCAAAATTATCTGTAGTTTAAGTACGTACCAATAAGTAATATCTGGTAATTTTCAAATTTTGGATAAGTACCCATAATTTTAATTTACTAAAAATTACTAACTAGTAATATACCAGAAATTACTAGTAATTTATCAAAAATTACCAGTATGTAATTTACCAAAAATTACCAGTAATTTACCAGAAATTACCAGTAATTTACCAGAAATTACCAGTAATTTACCAGAAATTACCAGTAATTTACCAGAAATTACCAGTAATTTACCAGAAATTACCAGTAATTTACCAGAAATTACCAGTAATTTACCAGAAATTACCAGTAATTTACCAGAAATTACCAGTAATTTGCCAGAAATTACCAGTAATTTACCAGAAATTACCAGTAGTTTACCAAACATTACCAGTAATTTACCAAAAATTACCAGTAATATACCAAACATTACCAGAATTTACCAAGAATTACCAGGAATATACCAAACATTACCAGAAAATTACCAAAAATTACCAGTAATTTACCAAAAATGACCAGTTCTATCTAATAGTTATCACCAACCAGTAATTTACCAAAAAATACCCTTAATTTTTCCAAAAATACCAGTAATTTACCACGTTGTATTTTAGTAGAAATTAAAAATTACCAGTAATTTACCAAAAATCACAAGTAAAATTACTAATTTACCAAAAAGTACCAAAAGTGCAAGTATGTACGAGTACCTTGAAATTCAATTTTTTTAATTTTTACAAAATATTGAGTTTTTTTGTGGGGTGGGCATAATTAGAGTCAGGCATCGACCTTAGAATAAAAGGTCGATGGGGTCATGACAAATGTGTATAATTACGCTCGGTAAAATATGTTTTTTGGTTTATTCAATGTATTTGTAGGTGAAGATTTTAACAATGAACCAAACAAATTTATATCAACTTCAGGGCCCCCTCTTAGTCCCCAGCCTATTGGTTTAATTTTTTAGACAGTTTCAAGCCCGCCCTGGAATTGCGGTGAGCGTTATTAGGTGCACTTACCTTACATAGATACGTAGTCGATACTTATATTTATGTGTTTTCTAATTCATTCGTCCGGAATGATTTATAATTTGAACATACTCGTACCATATCCATCTACCTAGTTCAACTCATGGAGGAGTGAACAAGGTCACAAATTGAAACAGAAATTATCCCATAGAATTTATTAGGAAACACTAAACTTATCTACCTAGATGTTAATTTTATAATTTATAATTTTCTTAAGATAGGTACTCAACTTTAATCGATACTAGAAAAAAATGTAGTGCAAGTGAATGATTTTTACTTTGAAGTGTATAGGTAGTCGAAAAATAGGTAGTTAGGTAATTAGCAAATGAACAAGTTCAGAATTTTTTGAAAATTTTAAGTAAGCCAGATGATTACTTAGTACTTAGATAAATCGAGTTTTATCTTATATGTAAATAAATTACTTAGTTGAGATCCAGTAAACTGGTGTTTGATTGGTATATGCTAATTTAAGCCGAAATTTACTTTAGATAGGTGCCTAATTTACAAATAAATGTGAAAGGAAAGTAAAGTAGGATTACAGCTTTTAAGCTGAATTTTTTTCTTCATAAAAAATGATTTAAACTGTGAAAAAAAAAATTATTCAAGGTACAGGTATTTTGAACATTTTTGCTTGAGCGTCTTATTATATCTCGCATGATCAATATTGTCACCAATTATTGACAGTACTAATTCATATAATATATCCTTCATGTATTGCTTGTCTGGTAGGTAAATAATATTTAGGTATTATTACAATGAGTTCTTTTTATTCGAAAAAATCACATCTAGCATCATTGTAAATTTACTGCATAATTTGATTGCATGAGCAGTGATGTATCCCATCATCATATTTTTTTTACAATTGTTTAAACTGTTCATGAAGAAAAAAATCGAGTATTCATTTCTTAGATACCTAATTTAGTACCTACTTACTTAATTTTGTTATTCTATATACTCAGATATTTTGATATTTACATTAGGTAATAATTGTGAGAACGTAATAAATACTCGATCATTTTATTGTCTGTAGGCATGCCTGATCCACCTTCTGAAATTCAGGTTGAAGTAGGACCACAAGACGGCACTTTATTAGTTACATGGATCCCTGTAATGGCTGAAAGTGCGAACGGAGCACCAGTTACAGGTTATGCAGTTTACGCGGACGGTAAAAAAGTTACCGATATCGATAGTCCGACAGGTTCGAAGAAATATTTCTCATAATTAGATATAATATTGTTTCCATTCAAATGCAGGTAACGATTAACTAAATTCTATCGTAAATTTAGGTGATCATGCTCTAATCGACATCAGTAAAATAATCAGCATGAATCCGCGAAATGTCACTGTTCGAACGAAGTCTAAAGAAAATCAGTCTTGTGATAGCAACGCCACGCCGATTCCATCATCCGCTATAAAAGCGCGACATCATAGTTCAAAAGTAAATTTACCTACATTATTAGTAAAATAAGAATGGCAGGGACGAAACCAGGGGGGAAGGGAGAGACGTGCCTCTCTGGGCGTCTAGAAAGTTGAAAAAGTTGGCAAATTCGTCTTTTTTTGGCGGAAATTGGAAATATTGACATTTTATCAAGTTCTGGATGGCAAATAAAAATAACTCTACATAAATAAGTTAACACGACAATATATCATTAACAGTTGATGAGAATTTCCAACAGTTTAGAACTGCTTGAAAATGCCAACTGAAACAAATTGTATAATTTTTACAGCTTGAGTGAAATTTATCAACAAACTAGACAGCGCAAGCGCAGCAGTAGCAGTGTGCGCGCATAGCCTATTTTGTTACAAAAGTGCAACCCAATTTCAAAAAAAAACAAGGCAATTTTGGATTTCAAAAGCAGAACGCGATTTTGAAAAAAAAGCACAACGCAAATTCAAAAATAATACGTGACTTTAAAAAAAGCACCCAATTTTGAAAAAAGCACAACGCAATTTCGAAAAAAAGCACAACGCGATTTTGAAAAAAAAGCACAACGCGATTTTGAAAAAAAATGCACACAACGCAAATTCGAAAATAAAACGTGATTTTAAAAAAAAGCACAACACGATTTTGAAAAAAAAGCACAACGCAAATTCTAAAATAAAATGTGATTTTCAAAAAAAAGCACAACGCGTGAACGCGATTTCAAAAAAAGCACAACGCAAATTTGAAAATAAAATGCAATTTTGAAAAGAAAAAGCACAACGTGATATTGAAAAAAAGCACAACGCGATTTTGAAAAAAAAACACAACGCAATTTTGAAAAAAAGCACAACGAGATTTTGAAAAAAAGCACTATGAGATTTTGAAAAAAAGCACAATGTGATTTCAAAAAAAGCACAACGCAAATTCGAAAAAGAAGCACAACACGATATTGAAAAAAAGCACAACGCAAATTCGAAAATAAAATGTGATTTTCAAAAAAAAAGCACAACGCGATTTCAAAAAAAGCACAACGCAAATTCAAAAATAAAACACAATTTTGAAAAGAAAAAGCACAACGCGATATTGAAAAAAAGCACAACGCGATTTTGAAAAAAAAAACACAACGCGATTTTGAAAAAAAGCACTATGAGATTTTGAAAAAAAGCACAATGTGATTTCAAAAAAAGTACAATGCAATTTTGAAAAAAAGCACAACATGATTTGAAAAAAAGCACAACGCGATTTCAAAAAAAGTACAACGCAATTTTGAAAAAAAAGCACAACACAATTTTGAAAATGAAACGTGATTTTAAAAAAAAGCACAACACAATTTTGAAAAAAAGCACAACATGATTTTGAAAAAAAAGCACAACGTGATTTTGAAAAAAAAGCACAACGTGATTTTGAAAAAAAAAGCACAACGTGATTTTGAAAAAAAAGCACAACGTGATTTTGAAAAAAAGCACAACGTGATTTTGAAAAAAAAGCACAACGTGATTTTGAAAAAGAAGCACTGCATGATTTCAAAAAAAGCACAACGCAGTTTTGAAAAAAAAGCACAACACGATGGAGTTAAGTCTGTATTTTGTTTAGCTTCATTGAAGTACGGATATTAAAAAGCTTTTACCCTAGCGCAGGGTTGTACATGTTTAAAACAAAAATGTTTTAAACATGTTTAAAACACGTTTAAAACAACTGAAAAAAAACAGAACAATGTTTTAAACAAAAAAGGCCATTTAAAACCATTTAAAACAGTGTTTTTTTTTGTTTTAAACGTGTTTTTTTTCAACTCCAATTTCCTAAAAAAAACACGTTTTTTTTAATTTCTTGTTGAAAAAAAGTGAAATTGAACAAACAGTATTTTTAGAGACAAATTTTGTGTTTTGATTCCAATTTTTCAATATTTCTTGAGTTGTATAGCTATTTTATGACGTCACATCTTAAAAATTGATGTCTGATGAACCCAAAACGAATGTATTTGTGTTTAAAACACATTTTAAACGTGTTTAAAAACACATAGTTTTAAACAAGTAAAAAAAACTGTTTTAAAACAAAAAAAACGTTTTAAACAAAAAAAAACGTTTTTTTTGTTTTTTTTTAAAAAAACACGTTTTTGTACAACCCTGCCCTAGCGTTTTTTTATTTTTTGAAATTGGAATTTTCAAGTTTTTTCCCTCACTTCGAAGTTGAGCTAATTCGTTTATGAAGCAAAAAAAACACACACACACACCTGTAAAATTTTAGTGGGCGAAGTTGGAAATTTTGGTACCTAACAAGAATTGGCATTTTCAGCGATTCCCCTCCCCCTTCTGAGAAACCACTTCGTTTCGTCACCCCGAAAAATATTAATGGCTTACCCCACATTAATCCTTATAATATTAAGGGAAATAGAGATCGGAAAAATGCCAGAATCTCATGCCCCATTAAAATAGTGTTTCAATCTTCATAAGAAAATACTTGCAAGTGTAAATTCTGCAATATTCTACATCGATTTTAAATTTCTAGGGAAATAATTATGGACGCCATCAAGCCAAAAACGCTTATGGCCAAGTTCTCGTAATAGATCCTGAAGAAAATCTCAGTGATAAGGAAGTTTACCCTGGACAGAGCTCATCCGTTCCCGCAATTGGTAATTATAACTGCTTACCTATACCTGAAAAGTCGTAATTTATTAACGACGTTCATAAAAAACAAAAAAATGCAATACATATTCAAATGTGTATCATCGTTTTATTGTGATTACGCAGAAATTACGAAAGAAAATCTAGCCGATGAAAATTACAGCGAAGAAGAATTTTTAGAAACTCATAGATCTAATAGAAATATTCGTTACAATCAACCCCCTCCTCCTCGATCTCATGGTCCACCTCGAAGTCATTTAGAACGAGGTAGACCACCCCCTCCGCACTCAGGTCATGAACGAGTACTGCCTCGTCCTAATTACGATGTTAGATCGTACGATATGCGTCGAGATAATAGGTACCTATTTTTGATTCGCCATTAATTACTATTTCGCATGTTGCATTGTATTACTTATTGAAAATGTATCGGCTTATTCCAGAGAATATCACCATTCGCCAGCACGTTCAACAGATAGACGAACTAGAGTTATGAACGATCCTCACATGAAACCGAACAGAGGACCAACGCAATCACAAGCTTCTCCTGTCAACAGGCAGCATCCTGCTCCAGCAACCGCAACTCCGGATGATAAATCCAGGCTCGTTGTAGCGTTATTCGATTACGATCCATCGTCCATGTCTCCAAATCCAGCCACAAGTCACGAAGAATTAGCCTTCTCGGCTGGAGATCAAATAAAAGTATATTATTTTAATCGCAGCAATCGCGCAGTTGTGTAGGAAACTTGGTAAAATTTTTATAATTTGTTTCTACGTAGATCTTGAGTGAAAAAGATCCAGATGGTTTTTACTGGGGCGAATGTCACGGTAAACAAGGTTACGTGCCGCAAAATATGATCACCGATCTTGAAAATGCACCAAAGGTACTACTGTTTCATCTCCACATAATGCTCGTTGATTATCGTTTATACAAGTATTCTTCATTTCTACAGACTCTGTTGAAAAAAATCAAACAGCATACGAGGTATCCTGATATACATCATAACGCCAAGGCGAGGAAAATGATCGCGTTGTATGATTACGATCCGCACGAAAATTCGCCCAATCTCGATTCCGATGTTGGTATCTCCTAAATTCGTGTTCTTCAGTACGTTGGATTAAAATATCAACTAACTCGATCGAATCTTTTTCAGGCGGAAATCAGCTTCAGCCAAGGTCAAATCATTTACGTAAAAGGCGAGCCAGACGACGACGGTTTTTATTTGGGCGAAGTGGACGGTATGCAGGGCTTAGTACCTTCGAATTATTTACAAGAGATAGACGAATACCAAGAAGATGATAGGCAACCTCCTCATGCACGCCAAACCAATCGTGGAGTTGTTAGACCAATACCTCAAAGGGATCAAAATCGTGGGCACGGGCCCGGTGCCAGAGGACCACCACCTCCTCCTCGAGATGGAATGCCACCAAGATCAGACGTCAGGGATAGAAGGAAAGGTATCCATTCATTTATCTTATCTTATGCGGTTTGTTTTTTTTTCGTATCGAATTTTAAAATACGTTTATTTTTCATTTTTGCGTTGACAATGTACAAGTTTTGATTTTATACAACTGAGCGAAAAATATGAAAAATAAGTTTTTATTCTATACATAAAAGAGCTTCGTTGTTTTGTATCATAGCGCCACTTGAAAAAAAAAAAAACGAAATGTAAATGCAATATTCTATACGTTTTATTTTTTTTATTTATGGTTTTTTTGATTTTTGTGTGAAAATTCCAAGTATATAGAGTTGTGAGTATTACAATTATTTTTGTTTGATCGAAACGTACATATTATTTTTTATTTTTAAATCGAAATCATTTTGATATAATTAATACATAAATTAAGTAATAACTATCGTGAAATGGAAAAAGTTGTACAGAATTTGAAGATTTAAAAAAAAATCAAGATACAGCGTATATATTGACTTTTTTTTTTTTTTTGGTTTCAGTGTAACAAATTTAATATTTTTTATTTTGAAAGAGTTTTTCATTTTTGAAATTTTTTTCTTATATGCTTTTTCATTTGTATCGCATTACATTTACTTGATATCATGTTTCTTCGTTAGTTTTAGGTAATGCTGAGATACTCGGATTGCAAAATAAAAATGTGATGAACATTATTGTGTCAGTTAAAAAGAAAATAAATTCAATGAATTCGCTGGGGAGGTTGGGATCTTATTGGCACTTGAAAGAATGCCTGAAACTTAATGCATTGAAGCTGTCATTTTGTTGGCATCAGGGGCGGACTGGTCTATAATGTTATCTGACGATCGCCAGGGGCCTTGAAACACCAAGGGGCCTCCGAGACTTGTTTAAACTAACAAAATATAATATTTTATTTTTGGAAGCAAAATCGAAATTTTTAATTACGTACATTCAAATTCTAAAACTGTGTTGTCGAAAAAATAAAATCATCACAAAAAACCTTGTTCTTAGGTAAGTCTAGGTACATACCTCTCAAAATACGAATTTTTGAATTTTTTTGCCCTCGTTTTGCTTGGTTTTTTCCTACCTAACAAGTGAACCTCTTGAGGTGTCACACTCCGATTTGAACGGGACCGCAATTTTTGGAAAGAGCATAGTCCAAAACCCCCAAAACCAAATTTTCAGCTGCCCGAGTTCATTTTTCGATTTTTGGCGAATTTTTGAAAATTCAAAATTGACTGTTTTATGCGATTTATGCTTTTTTGTTGAAAGTAGACACGTACTTGATCAGTAAAAATGGTCAAAATAAGTCCCAAAACTAATATTAATTATCCAAATTCAAATTTTATCATTTCCAGCCATTCTGGAGCCTCCAGCGCGATTTTCAATTTCTCCAGAATATTGAATTCGCTTCGGAAGACGTGAATATTATGAAGTTGGGCTGCTAAAAATCGAGTTGTATATTACACTCGACCTGTTTAACGAGTTTATCCACATTTGAGCCGATTTTGAGAGTGATAGCTCAAGAGTGGTTTTTCGAGGTGTCACTCTCGCTCCGAAACAGCTGGAAATAGTAGAATTTGCTCTCGGGGGGGGGGGGGGGTTAGTTCTTGAAGAAATACATCGATTTGCACAAATTTCAAAAATTTCCTCACAAACGGTTATCTTTTGATTTTTTGGATTTTTTAATTTTGAAAAAAGCTGGTCAAAAAAACACTCTTGAGGTGTCACTCCCGAAGTCGGCTCAAATGTAGATAAACTCGTTAAACAGGTCGAGTATAATACACAACTCGATTTTTAGCTGCCCAACTTCATATTCACGCCTTCTGGAGCAAATTCAAAATTCTGGAGAAATTGAAAAATCGCGCTGGAGGCTCCAGAATGGCTGGAAATGATAAAATTTGAATTTGGATAATTAATATTAGTTTTGGGACTTATTTTGACCATTTTTACTGATCAGGTACGTGCCTACTTTCAACAAAAAAGTATAAATCGCCAAAAACAGTCAATTTTAAATTTTCAAAAATTCGCCAAAAATCGAAAAATGAACTCGGGCAGCTGAAAATTTGGTTTTGGGGGTTTTAGACTATGCTCTTTCCAAAAATCGCGGTCCCGTTCAAATCGGAGTGTGACACCTCAAGAGATTCCCTTGTAAGTATATTAAGATCGAACTTTTTAAAAATCCATTATTCAAATTCTAAAATTTTGAGGTAGAAAAGTGAACAAATTAAAAAAAAATTGTTTTTTCACCTCTCGAAATACGAATTTTGAAAAGCTTTTGCAGTCGCTTTGCTGAGGTCGATTTTTATTTCTTTTTAAACCAAAAAAAATCCATTCTTGAAACTTCCATAAATTCGAAAAAAAACAACAATTTTTTATAAACCTTCATCAATTGGAAAAATTGTTATTTCATTTTGTATTTCACTTTAAAAACTCGTCGTTTTATTCAGAAAAATTTGTATATCTTTCTCATGGCAAATTTTCAGTTCTCTCCCCCCCCCCCTCAAAAAACACCTCTATTTTTGTTCCTGCCAGGTTGACTTGAATAAAAAGACAACAACAAAACTCAACTGCACAACTTGGCGTTGAAGTATCCGAACTTGAGTTAAAAACAGAACGAAAAATATTCTTAAGGGCCGATTCCGCATACTTTTTTGCATAAGCAGCAGGCGCTAAAATTCACACGTTGCAAGTTTACTTAATTCAAGTACATTTACTTTCAAGTACTTGATCATGTCTGATCAAATAAATTTACTTGTATTTATTATTTTTCATCGTGAAATGGAATGGATAATCCGCCAATTAATTGAAAAGTCAAGTTAGGTACTTGCGGTTGTTTGAATTGAATAAACTAGCCACGTGTAAACTCCAGTTGTCACCTTGCATCTTCAGATCTGGAGATCTACTGAACAGAATTGAATGAAATTTAAAATATATATACTTTGAAACAATTAAAAGAAAATGTCGGATGGGATTTTCATTTGATTGAATATTTTTCGTAGAATTTGAAATTGAAAATCAACGAAATTTGAACACTTTTCAATCGTTGTTCATTCCAAAACTATTCAAGTAATTAAAAATCCCCTTCCGACATTTTTTTCTAATTGCTTCATAGTATCTATATTTCAAATTTCATCAATTTTCGTCGGATAGATCTCGAGATCTCAACACTCGAAAATCAGGCGGATCGGGTATGCAATCGTGTATGCGGAATCGGCCCTTAAGGGGGAAGGAGATAAAATTTTGAAGGCCTCAATCGACCCAGTCCGCGCCTGATTGACATAAAAAATGTCTTCCTTCAAAAAAAAAAAAAAAAAAAAAAAAAAAACGAAAATAAACCAAAAATGAGTTTAAAATTTTATTCCCATCTTAGATAAGTTCATCCCAAAAAAAAGTCAAAGTTTCGGTTATGCAATTTTATTAACATGTTGTTTTCGCCCTTATTCGCAGTTAAGTAGGTATTAATTCATCGCTGCGCACCGTTTACGTCGAGGAACGTGATAAATATTTTTCTAAAGTACTAATTTCTAAGTTGATTGAAATGTTTTCTAAACCGAAAGAATAATCATATTCTAAGATTTTAAAATGTTTTATTAAAACGTAGGTATTTTAAAGGCTTAATATTAAGGAATTGGCTTATTTGGTGAATTGCAGGCGGTAAACACACTATTCTTGGATCTTGCTTGCATTGGTTTCTGACATTAGGAACTGTTGCTGTCCGTAGTTTATGTTTCGCTTTCTGGAGAAATAAAGTTCATCTGTAGTGAAATAGCCTTGAGGTATCTAGGGCAACATATTTCGATTCTTTATCTTTCTTTTCTTATTCCTTCCTTCTTTTATTATATCTAAGCTGTGTCCCTTTTTTTAAAACGAAATTTATTCTGATGCATGACTCTTTATATATTTTCTTATAATTATGTTCGTCTTATTTTTGCATTTTCATCTCAGAACGATACAGTATCTCAGCAAGTTTGAATTATTCAAAATTTTATCCGACGTGATTTAAGCGTAAGCTATCTTAGATTTTTATTTGTACATACGAGTATATAAGCCGGAGGAGTGTTCGTCATTTTAATGATAATTTAAGTTAAATTTGTCGATTGCTGCGAACACCGCAAAATGTTTCAAAATGATAATATTTTTCAACTTCATTTTCAGCCTAAGTGATGGCTTACCAAACACACACATATCGCACTGACAATTTTATACAATCGTGAAAATTAATATTATAGTTGTGTGTGACAGCGGAGTTACTGTATACTGAATTTATGTTATTGTTGCTGCATGTTTTAAAATGCTTACTGTGGTTCAGCTTCATGTTCAGTCGTCAACTTCTCAATACTTTTTTTTTTTCAATTAATCACTTGTCTTTTTTTACAATTTTTATTTATTTGACTACTTTTTACTTTCTTTTATATTGAAATCTGGGAGCATAGTTTCTGTATTCAATCTATAGAATTAATAATTCTTTATCGTTTTTTTTAAAGTTCACTTTGAATTCAGTTTTAGTTTATTTATTTGGTAGGTAAATATATTGTAAATGATATGATTAGGGATACTCATCTTGTGAAAAAAATAATTTTCCATCATCCATTACTTATCATATAAGTATACACTATATACAGGTTCACTTCCTGACATAGGTAATATTATTTATACAGACCTATCTTTAATACGATATATCTCTTTAGGTAGGTTGCGGTACTTTACTGATAATTGGCTACGCCATTATTTATTTAAAATAAATAAATATTAAGTACCTTACATACTAACACACAAGTACACATGACAATATAAAAAATGATGCATAGAAAAAGTCAAATAAGTGATGAAGTGTTTGGTGTTCTCGTGCTACGTATTACATCATTGTTATCTTAAATATCAAAATATTGATTTTCGCTATTTTGCTTACTAAGGTACTGTGCCCTATTAACGCCATGCACTCGAAAAATTGGAATTACTCAGTCACAATTAATCTTATTTCCATTCTGATTCGTGTAGGTGATAAAGGATACATGAACGTATCTTTTGAGCAAATGTTTGAATTTTTACAATTTTTTCCCTCCGAGCAATAACGGTTCAAAGTGAGGTCACCATTCTGGCGTTGTTTGGAACCGGGTACCCAATAACGCCAACAATTTTTTTTTTAATTTTTCACCTAAAATTTCACGATGAAATCAATTTATAATGCAATTAATGAAATCTACAATAAAAAATACGTACCCTACCACCAAAATTATCCGCAAAAGTAAATTCTAACCCCAATCAAAATGCATTTTCAAATTTCGAAAAAATGAAAAAAATGCAAATTTTTTTTTTAATTTTAAATATAAAATTTTGTGATAAAAACAATTTTGAATGAAGTTATTGAAATCTATGATGAAAAATGCATACCCTACCACCAAAATTATCCGCAAAAAAAATTTTAATCCCAACCAAAATGCATTTTCAAATTTTAAAAAAGTGATTTCAATTTTAAATCTAAAATTTTGCGATAAAACCAATTTTTAACGCAATTATTGAAATCTATGATGAAAAATGTATACCCTACCACCAAAATTATCCGCAAAAGTAAATTTTAACCCCAATGAAAATGCATTTTCAAATTTCAAAAACAAAAAAATAAATTGTAAGAAATACAAAAAAATGTATTGAAAATCAATAATATTGAAATAGGTAATTATTACTTATTAATCACCTCTACGTCTTTTCGACATTTCTGAAAAAAAATTGAAAAAAATTACGTTGGCGTTGTTAGGACACCCCTATTTTCAACTTTGAAGAAAAATTTTAGCATGAAAAAATGCGTAAAATGGATCGTCTATGAGCTCAACATGTAGAAAAAGGTACAAATATTCATTACAAAGCTTATCAACTTACCGAAAATATTTTTTTCTTGGTGTATTTTCAAAATGAAGTTTTTCTAAGTTGCATAGCACCGCTGATAAAAAAATTCAAATGCAAAATTTTTAGACTTCCACTTCGAAAATCACAACAACATTTTGCCAGTCACGTTGTTTTTATTTATAGAGTACCTGAATGTACGTTATAGCCCCATAGGACGTTTAGTTCTCGAGATATCAGCTGTTGGCGTTGTTAGGCACCTGGCGTATTTAGGGCTCAGTACCTTAATTTAGTCTGTTTACCTACTGAATTTCAAATTGAATTTTGCCAAAATACGTAGGTACAACGGTATTGATTATGTTTTTCGAATGTTCAGTAGATACATAATTTGATTGAATTTTCCACAAAAAAAAAAAAAAAAAAAAAAAAAAACTCAAATCAAAGACGAATCTACAAATACATATTTCAAATATCTAATTCAAAATTTTCATGACTTCTGCACGAGGAAATAAAATTACCTATATATTTTTTTCTTTCTTCAACATTGATGTGATTACGTTACACGAGTATTCGCCAATTACAGCTATTTTTTTGTATTGGTGTGCGGCATTGTGTCTATACATATCTTTTTTTTACTTTTCTACACCTTTTCTAAATTATCTATTATTTTTTTTCTGTGTGAGCATGAAGTTTTTATTTTATTTTTGTTTTAATTTTCATTTTTTTATATTTTTTTTATCTCGTTTTCTTTTTCTCTCTCTTTCTGTTTGCTAGATGCGCGCCCTCAGTACGAAAATCAGCAGGTGAGTTGACACACTACAATGACCAACTATCATCAGTATGTTATTTGGTGTTTGTAAGAAATGTGCATTATGCGAATTCTCTACATAACTACACAACATTACAACATCAGTATTAATAGTCACAGCATTCATTTTTTTTTTTTTTTTTTTTTGAAATTATTTGAGCGTAGATACAACCATGGTAGAGCATTACGAATGATGCGAGTAATCACTGCGACAGCCCAAAAATAACTAAATAAATGCGATTAAAGATTATTTTGAACTTGAAGTATGTAGTAACAGGGATGGTGGCCCGAACTCCGAACCCTATTCTGATACCTGGCCCTGAAAGATCTCGATTATGTTCAATGAACTTGAACCTCGAAACTCCGTTTTCGATCGATTATTCGTTAAGATCTTTCTAGTTCAAGGCTAGAACTGCTGGAAACGAATAAGTCGATAAAAATACTGAAGGGTCATTCCCACGTCATTCCACCAAAATTCGACCAATGATTTGGAGTCATGTCCTTCGATTTCGCTCAGATTTTTTTTACAATGTCTATACCCTCCCAATAAGTAACAAAACCCGCATTCAGTTCAGTCCCAGCCCTTTCAGGCAGTGGGTGGGGGGGGGGGCTTCAATTATTTTCACATGGTCTCGAGATACTCAACTTCAGCTGTGCATACCTCCAAAGCTATGACACTTTGATCAAAACTGATTTCACAGTTTAAAAGAGCATTGCATTTTGAACTTTTCAAGTACATATTTTGAAATTTTCAAAAGTGTGAAGTTGAACTTTCAAATTAAAAGTTCAAATTTCAAAATGGCGCTGTAAGTGGAAGGTACGATTTAGAATTCTGAAAAAATTTCCATAGATGAACAATTTGATGCCTTTTTAAAATATTCAATTTTCGAGATAGGATTTTTCAATGGGGGAGCAGGAGCACCCCTTCCCCCAAATTTGGGCAAAACTTTCAAAAAAAAACTGGGGCATATGATATATCGAATTGTATGTTTTTGATGACGCTGAACACGAATATGACGTCAGATTTTTGATTGGACTCCATCCACGGCCCCAGCACCTCCCCAAAGGGGGTAAAAGTTCAAAAAAGTGTTTTGTTCGTGCGACACACGGAATAGTATGTTTTTGGTGACGCTGAACACGAATATGACGTCATTGACGTCAGATTTTTGATTGAACCTCATCTACGGCCCCCAAACAATTTTTTCGGACTTTTACCTATTCAGGGAGGTTCTGGGGGCCATGGGTGAAGTCGATTTAAAAAAAGATGGCTATATTCGTGTTCAGCGATATCAAAAACATACTATTTCATGTGTCACACGATTGTAACAATTTTTTGGGGGGTTACCCCCTTTGGATAGGTGGTGGGGGTCATGGATGGGGTCCTATCAAAAATCTGACGTCATATTCGTGTTCAGCGTCACCAAAAACATACAATTCAATATATCACATGCCCCAGATTTTCTTTCGAAAGTTTCTCCCAAAATTGGTGGTGAGGGTGCTCCCCCTCCATTAAGAGATCCCATCTTGAAACTTAAATATTTCGAAAAAGCATCAAAAAATACATCTATGGAAATTTTTTTAAAATCTTAAATGGTAGTTCCCACTTACTGCGCCATTTTGAAATTTGAATTTTCAATTTGAAAGTTCAACTTTCAACTTTTGAAAATTTCAAAATTCTTAAAACGTTGTAAATGCAATGCCCTTTTGAACTGTGAAATCAGTTTTGATCAAATAATCATAGTTTTGGAGGAATGGTCTGCTGAAGTTGAGTTCCACGAGACAATGTGAAAATAATGGAAGCCCCCCACCCGCCCCCTGAGGGGTCTGGAACCAAAATAATTGCGGGGTTCTCTTTTACTGGGTGGATGTATATTGTAAAAAAAATTTGAGCGAAATCGAAAGACATGACTTTCAAAATCGCCTTTTTTTGGTTGAGGTTACATGGAATGACCCAGTAAGTACTACTGACCCCCGTGGTCAAGATATTGTGGCTCTTGGATCTTGAAAACGTATTTTGCCCCTTCGATTTTCAAGATAGGCAACTTTTTCGTCTTACGTTTCCTACAAATTGAAATTTCAAAAGTGAATACCTAAAGGGTTAAATTTGTACATATTTTATTTTTGGACTGATCAGTGATCTGTTCATATAATTTTACGACCCTCAAAGCCAAAGAAACTTGTCATAATAAATTATCCGTTTAGTGTATCTCGATTTCTGCAAACCAACAAAATTTCATTCAAAATCATCACAACGAGGCAGAGAAAAAAATTGAACCTGATCTGATCTCGATTTGATCCTGTATGATCCAAAACCGGAACTGAACCTGAACCTTTAAACCCTAAACCAGAACCCCAATCCTTGATCCAGTTGGTGTTGATAATTCTGATTTTAAAATATCGATATTTTCAAAAAAAAAGTATCGATATTTTCAACAAAAAAAAGTACTTATCGATATTTTCAAAAAAAAGTATCGATATTTTCAACAAAAAAAGTATCGATATTTTCAAAAAAAAGTATCGATATTTTCAACAAAAAAAAAGGACTTATCGATATTTTCAAAAAAAAAGTATCGATATTTTCAAAAAAAAGTATCGATATTTTCAAAAAAGAAGTATTGATACATTGTCGATTATCGGTATTTCAAGATAAAATTACAAAAACAGCAGAATAAAACAACGTAATCAGCAGGTTTATAGTTTTTTTTTTTTTTTTTTTGATAGGAATTCAAAATTTGTATTCAAAAAGGGAACCTTTTTACCCTTTGAAGGCTTTGAATGAGGGAGTAGCTAAATTATTCAGTAATTTACTGGATTTGAAGTGAATTTTCTGAAAAATATGTCTTCATTCTTTTAAATATCGATATTGAATTGACCAAATTCATTTTTCCGAATCAATAATTTCGATATTTTAAAAATATCTATACATTATCAACACTACTTGATCTTGATCCTGATCCTTTATCTAGTGAACCCGGATCCCTAACTCGTGATTCCGAACAAAATCGTTCGGGACCGCCATCCCTGGTATGTAATGGTTGTAACTTCGCTAGTTGATCTAAAATTTGCATACATGAAAAATATTTTCAAACGCAGCATAGACACATAGACACTTTAGTTTATATGTATAAGACATAAAAAAATTAAACGAAGTAAACCAACATTATGTTTATTAGGTAATTAGCTACCTACCTATTTACCTACCTATCTACCAACCTACCTAATTATTTACCTAGATTAGATTTTTTTTTATTGAAAAATTCAAATACTTATGTACCGATAGAATGTCTAACATACTTGTAGGTACCAATGTAGATTATTTATTCGCTTACTGGAAATGGCTTAAAGCTTCTTTATTTAGTTTCAACTTATTTTCAAACAATTCATTCTTCGCTTTACTTCATTCGTTCCATTCTTATATTTTGTTTCATCTATAACTGAACTTGAGTAGGTACATATTTCGTACACTTTCAAACAACTTCAAAAATTTAGTTGGAATAGCATATAGTATTGAATAATAGGCATATAAGAATATTAGATGTTATATTAGATCTATTCAAATTGCAGTTTCGTTAGTTTTCTCCACAATTAAGTAATTTTTGGGCAGTGTTCTTACTGTGATGAAAACTTCCTTTATTGTGAAATATCATCGTAATTTTTCGAAAAATATCTTTTGAATAGGCACGCAAACGTAAACAAATTGAAATATCACTTCAATAATATTACTTTTTAGGTACCTACCTAATGATTAAGCTATCTATTAAAAATTATAAACTTTTATGCCTCGGTTACAAAACGTTTTAATAAGATTGAAAAGCTTGTAGACTAAATTAATCACCATTTTTTTGAAAGGTTGCTTGGTTTTAATTTGCTTTTTAATAGAGTAGGTTTTTTGTTGTAGTTCACAACGTAATTTTACTTCAATCGTAATAACTTTTTCTCAGATACGTCTAATAAATACAGGTTCTTTTTTGCACAATCAATAATTACCTAATGTTGAAAGTAAGTACATATTCAGATGGAATTAGTGAATAGAGCAAAAATTCACTCGCCTACAGGGAGTTCATACATATTGAGTAGTCTTGTAGAAAACAAGTGGTAATGTTGGTAAACATGTAAATGAGAAAAACTGATGATGAGTCAATGAAGCGATAAAATTAGCTGTTCATCAATCGTCATCATCATTACTAAAATGCAATGTTTCCAAACATTACTACGTCACTGTCAAGCTAGGTACTCCATATTCTCAAAAAATCTGTTTGTATGGATACCTACCTATTCCAAAAAATATCAATAGGTACCTACATACATAAAAATTCATATATTGAGGAAATGAACAACTGTACAGTAAGATCAATCGATCTTCTTTCCACTTCAAGTAGGTAATGATGTCGTCCAATCACAATACGTTATTTGTGTTCTCAATGAATCAGATGTTCATATCATTACCTACCTAAAACGGTACCAATATCCAATTGATCTTACTGTAAATAAAATTAGTCACATTTTGACGAGGTAGTACCTATCTATGTATACCTTTTTTACCTACCTATGTTTGCCTATAAACATTAAAAATTAAGAATACCGACAATCGTACGTAATTAAACGAATTTTTATGTTTAAAGGATCAAATTAGAAATACCGGAAGAACAGACGAAGGACGTCACTTGGATAGACGAATGGGACGAGAACTTCCTTCGGTAAAAGGAGACCATTATGGAAATATGCCAACGCGAGAAAATAATACGAGTACCATTGCTTCCAATCTTCAAAATAACGATCCAAATAGGAGTAGTTTTAGAACTAACAGAACAATAAGAGGAACTCCGAATGTTATTCCAGAGCTTTCAGCAAATAAACCAACTAACGCCCCTCCATCTACTGGTACAGGATTAAAGTTTCCCGAATCGCCGAATATCATGCAGAAATTGAGCGAAATAACTCATAACGCTGAAAATCCTGTAGACAATATTTTATCAAAAGGCAAAGAATTAATTTTTATGAAATTCGGTTTAGGTAAATGATACAAAAAAAATAATTCTCTGCTTTCAAAATCACTGCCTTCGTATTTTTTTCTCACGTTTACATACATTTTCTATGAATCGTTAATATTACTTTTTTTTTTTTTTTTTTTTTAAATGATACAAAATATATGTACGTATGTATTGTTGAGCATTGTTGAGTTATGTTTCACTGACGTTGAATATTATACTTATGTATTATACCATATTATAAATGAAATTAGGAGGAGAAGTAACTTTTTAAAAATTTACTTTATTCATTTGATTCATTCGTTTTTTTATTTTGTGTTTGTTTCGTTCTAAGTTATACTTATTCTTTCTTTCGTTTTTTTTTTTTTTTTTTTTTACCAATTTACGCTCTTTTTTTATTTTAAAAAAATTTTATACTTGAGCGAAATTTTGAACTCTTTTTGCCAAATGAAATACCTCTCTATCTCGACTATTATTTACGATTAAATGTTTTTTTTTTTAGAAAGGAAAAAATAATGAAAAATTTAACGGACGGAGGTGCAGACATGGAGTATTTATTTCATTATACTTTGTACTTTATATAAGAAGTTACCTTCGCATATCCTGTTTCTGAATTTGACTTGACTATTTATTACTTTATTCTTTATAGAACTTCTTAAGTCATCACAGTGTAGATAATTACATGTAGGATTGTCGATCTTCTAATAATGCAATTTTATAACAGACGAAAAATTATGCGATTGAATTTATATCTGTTTTTTTTTTTTTTTTTTTTTTTCTAAAATCAATGGTGTACATTTTTACTTATTGTATGTCTATTTTCTTCGCATCTAAAATGTTATCAAAATTTACTGAATCATTCACTCGAAATTTTCTGACAGTGAATTTAGTAATTTTCACTTCTTTCCCTGATGAAAAATGCAACATTATACAGATTTTATATTTTTCGTAATATACCTTGATATTCTCTTCACCATAAAAATGAAGAAGATTGATGTATTTTCTGAATTTTATTATGGGGAAAACATCGTTCGAATATAATTTTCAAAATGTATTTTGCCTATTATAAAAGTATCGGCAGTTTTTTTTACATTTTTTTAAAAAACAAAATCTTTTTTTTTAACTCGTCAAATTATTATTGAAAAATGTAGATGCTTCTATTATTTTTAAATTTGAATCTTTTTGCAATTGGAAAAATAAAGATCGTCGTTTCGTTTCGCTTAAAAATATTACAAAAACATGTCGGCATTTTTATTTTTAGCTTGAATTTTCTCTGTACCTAATATTCCTCGAATAAGTAATTTGAATTTATGTCCATTTTCATGTTTCGACTAATTAATGGCGTATTTTTGTACTCTATGCAAAAATTAAATTGTACAAACATAAGTCACACAAGTAATACCTATTTCGTGTTATGGTACATTTTTATTAAAATTCCAAAATTGTATTTTTGTCCATATTAAGCCTTACTTACATACAAAGTTATATGAATGAACTAAAAGTGACAAAAATTTTCTCAATAAAAAAAATGAAGATTAGTTTTTTTTTTAAATGTCTCATTTCAAATTTTATGTGGGAAAATAAGGTCTGCTTATGTATGCTTCATTGATATCAGTAATTTAAAAATTGTCTAACAGGACATTTTAATATATCATTATTAAATGTTACATTACGTCAATAATATGAATAAACATATTTTATTTTGTATTGGATCTTTATTTAGCTCGTTAGTTATTCAACGTTCGACGTCGAAGTTGAAAGTACAAAAGTATCACGAGTGTTACAAATTTACAATGCACGGTACTGAAATATTAAGATACCAGACCAGGACAAAGAGATTTAAATTCAGGATTTTTTGTTGACTTGTATAATTCGATGAAAATTTTAAAATGAAAATAATAAACAACGTAAGTAACGTAACAATGTTTGCAGCTAAAAATCAAAATCTGGTGACATAATTTGAATGAAATAATGTTATGCTTGAAATCACCGTATTAAGTATGCAGGTAGATATTATTCATTTCAATTCATAAAAATCAAAAATTCTTGAATTTGAACAAATTGTAATCTTCAAAAGATTATGTGAGCATCCCAGAAAACCTAAAAACAGTCAGTAGGGTATCGAAATGTTCAAAATTCAGAACCGGAAGAAACGATCATTTTTAGAACTTGAGGGGCATTAAACTCCATTTCTCCTTCCCGGGATTTCATGGTCTCAATACCCCAAATATACCTATTGTACTCGTGAACTTTTCAGCCAAACAAATTCTTCAATACATCTGGTCGTTGTTTTCGAAAATTTTGGTGCGCACAACCTCCTCTTTAAATAAATCTCCATAAAGAGAAAATTATTTCCAGATGTTCACGTCACACGAATTTTCAAGCTACAGGATGAAAAAAACTCATTTCTTTTACAAAAAGTAAAATAAATTTTTATTTAGGTGTCAATTTATTTCCAAAGGAACACCATCACTAATGCATACAGTTATCGATCTATCAACTACATATTTTCGAATAGAAATTACATATTATTTAAGGACGTATTCGCGAGCTAAACAGCCTTTTTTGAGTGACAGATGAGGCCAGCTCGTAACAGGCGATATTCATTAATCGTTCGAGTCGACCACTTGATTGTTTTTACGAATATCGAATTACGTCACGTAAGGCGATTGTATGTAGATTGTGAACCATCCGAAGCAGCGTGAATATTCGGTCGTCGAGGATCTTTCGTCCTTTTCTCCGTTTATTTCAAAATACAATCTTCAGCACGCTTTCTTTATATTTAAATATATTATGAATCGTTTCGCCTATTTGGGTGGGAGGGATAAAAAAAAACAGTTGTAACAGGTATCATACATATTAGAGACTCGAGCGAGTCTTGAATCTTAGGCGTATACTCGTACACTTATACAGTATGACACAAAAGTAGTATTCGGTGGCTTTTATTTCTAAGTGGAAAGAGTAAAGAGTTAGCGAGATGAATGAAAAGTGTTGAGTCTAGGGAAAAATAAGAGCTTTCAAAAGCGGCCTTGAAAATTTCAGGCCCATGCACAGGGTGTCCAAAAATTGTAAAACCGGTTTGGTCAAAAAATTCAAACTGGTTTTTATTCGCGCAATGTATTCTACACACAAAGACGGCAAAAATGTGAAATGAATTTTTTGAAACTGGTTCATCAATTTGCAACCAGTTGACAAAAAATACCCAAAAATTGTAGATAGAGAAAAAAGCTTGAAACAAAATGTTGTAGAGCGTTAAAAATTGCACAATTCTGTCTAATCAAATTTTGAAACTGGTTCAATGGTTTCGCATTTAGCAACCTAGAAACCAGTTCATTAATTTGCAACCAGTAATCAAAAATTACCTAAAAATTGGAGATTTAGAAAAAAACTTGAAACAAAAGTTGTAGAGCGTGAAAAATTATACAATTTTGTCTAATCACATTTTGAAACCGGTTCATTGGTTCGCATTTAGCAACCTCGAAACCAGTTCATTAATTTGCAACCAGAACTCAAAATTTACCTAAAAATTGGAGATTGAGAAAAAAGCTTGAAACAAAAGTTGTAGGGCGTGAAAAATTACACAGTTCTATTCAATCACATTTTGAAACCGGTTCACTGGTTCGCATTTAGCAACCAGTTTTTGACAATCACCCAAAAATTATTAAAGATAGAGAAAAAAACTTGAAACATGAGTTGTAGAGTGTGAAAAATTGAACTATTTTCGCTAATCAGATTTTGAAACCAGTTCATTAATTCGCAGCAAGCCATTGAAAGTTACCCGGTTAGTTAATTAGCCATTTTCAAAATCTGATCTGCAACAATGGTTCAATTTTTCACACTCTACAACGTTTGTTTCAATTTTATTTCTCTATCTTTAATTTTTAGGTGTTTGTTAAAAACATAGTTGCTAAATGCGAACCAATGAACCGGTTTTGTTCCAAGTTTTTTTCTTCATCTTCAATTTTTAGGTGATTGTCAAAAACTGGTTACTAAATTCGAACAAGTGAACCGGTTTCAAAATGTGATTGAACATAATTATGAAATTTTTCACGTCCTACAACTTTTGTTTCAAGCTTTTTTCTCAATCTCCAACTTTTAGGTAATTTTTGATAACTGGTTGCAAATTAATGAACCGGTTTCAAAATCTGATCAGCAAAAATGGTTCAATTTTTCACGCTCTACAACTTTTGTTTCAATTTTTTTCTCTTTCTCTCCAATTTTTAGGTGATTGTCAAAAACTGGTTGCTAATTGCAAACCAATGAACCGGTTTCAAAATGTGATTAAACAAAATGGTGTAATTTTTCACGCTCTACAACGTTTGTTTCAAGCCTTTTTCTCAATCTCCAATTTTTAGGTAATTTTTGATAACTGGTTGCAAATTAATGAACCGGTTTCAAAATCTGATCAGCAAAAATGGTACAATTTTTCACACTCTACAACTTTTGTTTTAAGTTTCTTCTCTTTCTCTCCAATTTTTAGGTGATTGTCAAAAACCGGTTGCTAATTGCGAACCAATGAACCGGTTTCAAAATGTGATTAAACAGAATGGTGTAATTTTTCACGCTCTACAACGTTTGTTTCAAGCTTTTTTCTCAATCTCCAATTTTTAGGTAATTTTTGATAACTGGTTGCAAATTAATGAACCGGTTTCAAAATCTGATTAGCAAAAATGGTACAATTTTTTACACTCTACAACTTTTGTTTCAAGTTTTTTCTCTTTCTCTCCAATTTTTAGGTGATTGTTAAAAACCGGTCGCTAAATACGAACCAATGAACCAGTTTCAAAATGTGATTAGACAGAATTGTGTAATTTTGCACGCTCTACAACATTATTTTGTTTCACTTTCGTTTCAAGCTTTTTTCTATATCTACAATTTTTGGGTAGGCCTATTTTTTGTTAACTGGTTGCAAATTAATAAACCAGTTTAAAAAAATCATTTCACGTTTTTTGCCGCCTTTGTGTGTAGAATACATTGCGCCAGTAAAAACCAGTTTGAATTTGTTGACCAAACCGGTTTTACAATTTGTGGACACCCTGTGCATGGGCCTAAAATTTTCAAGGCCGCTTTTGAAAGCCCTTATTTTTCCCTAGACTCAACACCGCTTCATTCATCTCGCTAACTCTTTCCACTTGGAAATAAAAGCCACCGAGCACTGCTTTTGTGTCATTCTGTATGTAGTCGCCAACTGAAGACAGTACAAACCTTTGTTGAATAAGTCGTCAACTGCGTTTTTATACTCGTCAAAGTCTTGGCTGACGTGATCCTCACTCGAGGAGCTGCTGGCAGCATCAGCGGTACCGTCGCCGTTTCTACGCTTACACCATTCCACGTAAGCAAGAAGCGCTTGGCGAGAGCGACTTCTATTCCAGTCGTACGATTCCATGTCTTCTTCTACTTTTTCCGATTCCCAATTTTCAGTCATCTGCGCAAGTACAAAAAAAATGTATGTATCAAGATCTGAGCGTAATGAAAATACATACGAGTATGTACGTAGACGCACTATTATACTGCACATATGTGTACCTATGTACGAGTACAAGAGCCCGAGTCGAAGATGCAATTATAACGATGCTTACCCACGATTCGTAATACAGCGCCAGCAACAGATACTGATTGTAATCGTAATTTTGCTTACGCAGCGGACATCGATCGGCTACCAAGGTGACGACGTCGGTTTCCTCGTTGTGACGGTCGCCTAGCAAGCGTCGAATTTTATCTTTAGAATGCGAATCCAAGGATAAATGCGACAATCGGAACTGCAATTTTAGTACGTACGATTACGAAAGAAATATGGAGAAAATAAAAAAAAAACGATTAGATTGGAAGAGGCATTCGGCACTCGACACTTACTTGAAACGTAACCACTCTGGCTTTGGGATCTCGTATTTTGGGTGACGAATGACAATAATCGGTGGAAATGACCCGCACAGGGAAATGCTTTTCGATTTTTTCGTCGTCCAGTAAAGCGCTAGGCCACGGAGTACAAAACTTACGCAACGCATTGCAGTGCTTCTTAACGGCCGGAGGCGTCAAGTGCAAGAAGTTGGGTAATTTCATTAATTCGGCGTTGGCGTACTTGCCAGGAGGGGTACGTTTACGCCTGCGGTCGAATCCCTGCTTCAGCGGCAAAGGAACCGAAGCCGGGTGAAATGTTCTCGGACCGGGCCATACGTTGCTCCAATCTTGATCGGTCGGCATTCGTAATTCTCTGCGAACAAAATATATCTCTACTTAGTACAATGCCACGCTCATCGACGATCCAATATGTACGTATATGTGCATAGTAGAGTAGATGATGCTAATCACCTGGCAGGAGGCATAGGAGGTCTGATGTATTTCGCATCGGTCGCGCTTTCTTTCCTTTTTCGATTTCGCACGTCAAAGACTCGAAACTCGTCATCTGCAAATACAAAATGAATACGTAAGGAAACGTAGGTATTGTAGGTATTACCTATTGGCGCTGACTTTGAGCGCGTATAAGAGAAAAGAACATAGAGGAAATGATCTCACCTTGGAAGTCGGTTTGGCCATTGAATCTCCGTAAGTTACTCAACAATCCACCGGGTAGCCGAGACGTTGTTTGCTGCACCGCCGCTAATCGCGTCAACATGGCTAATATAGATATTTGCGGCAGTATTTATCAAATTACATCGAGTATTTCAGTTGAATTATACCGGTGAATTTGTGAAGACAATTAAAACTCTCGTCTCACATTTTCCATTTTTTTCAGGTAGGTAGGTGATAACAAAAAAATAATGCGTAAGAATGATAAGCCTAGAGTGCGCTAGCGCAGTGCAAGACTGGCGACTACTTGCAGTATAATTGGAAAAGTTTTTACTTTTTACCGTCGCTTTTTACGGTTTTTATTTTTAATTATTTTTACTAGGGTTTTTGTTTTTGCTCGAAAATTAATGAAGTTTTTGCTTTTTGAAGTTGAAGAAAGCAGGGTTGAAAAGGGTGAAAACCGTTTGGACTAACAACTGTTTGGAGTCACCAAAATCACTTTTTTAGGGTGAGCTGAAAACTGAAATGAGAACCAGAACAGAACCATCAGAATTCAGAACTAAACTGTTTCAAAATTTGGAAAAGAAAATTCCCAAAAGAACTAGTACCTTAAAAGAACCACTAATACCACCATGTAAAATGAATTTGAAAAAATTTGTAACTGGAACCATTTCTTACATAGTCCCAATTGAATTTTAAAAGAAAAAGAAAAGAATAGCCATTACAAGAACCAGAACCAGATTACAAAAAATTAGAAGAAGAACCATCAGAAATTCAAAATGAGTGGATTTACAATTTACATAGAATTTTATAACTTATAAAAAATGAAATGAAATAAAATTTCCAAGATTTTTTTGTAGGTATGAGTCATATTTGAATTAAGATTGCTCAAAATTTTCAGTGAATAGGCTACTGAATAAGTACATACACTATTGTTTTAAAAAAGCAAACAGTTCGGAATCAAAATTTTATTTTCAATGTGTGTGTTTTTTTTAAATCGCAGATTTATCGTTCCAACATAGGACTTGCATAAAATTTTTCAAACCGTACAAAGCTAGATCAATAGATCAGGCAAAAATTTATCATCTGTCAAAATTTCAAGTGCTAAAGTGCGTTTTTCGACTTTTGGTGAATTTTTGAAAATCAAATTTAGGCCAAAAATGAGGGGAAAAAATCAAAATTTTACCAAATTGACCAAGAAAGCTGAAATTTGGGATATACCCTATTTTTGACCTGCTAAATCGATTGGAAACGGTTTCAAACCGTTTTGAGCAGATCTGGAGCCTCCAGCAGATTTTTTAAACTCGAAATTCCCACAAAATTTCATCAAAATGGAGTTGGATAGTCGAAATTTACTCTGCAAACTTATTTCAATAAGCTACGAAGTCAACTGTAGGGGGATTTCAAGTCGTTTTGGAGCCTCCAACGATTTTTTAAAAATTACTGGAGCCTCACTACCTTTTCACTACTTTTTCACTACCTTTCAAAAAGAAATTTACCACCTTCCAAAATATTTTCATCTCCCCTCAGAAAATCAATTTTTCCCTCTCTTTTTTTGCGGGTTGCCTACAACAAAATTTCAAGATGAAAAATCTAGATTTCAGCGCAACTTTTAGCAGGACGTTTTTTAAACACTTGGAATTTTTCAAGAGAGCGAGTAGTGGTGGAGGCAAAATTTTTCGCTTTTCTAATGTCTTAAACATCCTAAGATTTTTCCAAGCAAACGGATGCCAAAATTCAATTTTTGATTTTCAGATTTCATTTTTACCTGTTAAGTTCTTTGATAAATGAAATGAAATTGGGCGAATAAAACATAACTTTTTTCAACGTAACAAATTTTTAAAAAATATACAAAAATTTAATGTAAAATTTGAACGATTTTTGTGGGAAAAAATTCAAATTTTTCGAAATAAAACAACGAGTTGTAAAATAAGTAAGAGATACGTAAAATGACAATTTTGTCATTCGAAAGGTATAATTCTACCTAATATTCATATAACGTATACAAATTTTGATTTCTCTTTCAAGTCTGGAATTTTTCAATTATGGAAAAGAGAAACAAACTGACCCTCACGAAGCGAGGGCAAAAGCTCTCGAAAATCAGTACTTCGAGAGCCAAAAAAAACAATGGTTTTTTGTTTAATACTGAGTTACCTACTTATAAAAAGTTTATTATTTTTCTTCAAAATTTTAAAATTTGAATGTTTTTTTTTTTTTTGAAAAGTTCGAAATTGAAAAAAAAGCAAACGAGCCCTAGTGAAGCAAGGTCTAAAGCTTTCAAAATTTATGTTTTGAGTACCTAGTAAAAAAAAAGTTTATTTTCTAATTCAAACTTAGAACATTAATTTTATTAAATGTGAACAATAAGTTTTATATTGGGAAATAGAAAAGCAATCAAAAAATATAATTCAAGTTCTACAACGTCGATAAATGAGGCCTTTTCTACAAAATATTTTTCATGTGTTGAAAATTTGATTTTCCACTTTTTTTCATTTTTCACTACCTTTCAAGCAAAATTTCTAAAAATCACTACTTTTTCACTAATTTCACTACCCTGTAGATACCTTGCCTGGCCAACTAAAATGTTAGAAATAATTTCAAAGCTCTGGAGAAACGTCTCGAAAAACTAACCTGATGATAGTTTCATAATTTTTTTTTGAAAATTTTCATCATAAAAAAATGGGTAAGCGCTGAACTGTTAAAACTCATCGTATCTCAATTTATTTATCTAATTCAAACATGAAAATTTGCATCCCTCGTCGTCGGTTATTTCCTAACGAATGATTCAACAGAATCTTTCAACTATTCAATTACGAGGCTCGAATATCGAATGACGAATTAAATCTTCGTCGTACGTATCACTCGCAATTTTAAAATAAAAACCCGACTAATCACTCTCAACCAGTCATAACTAGTGAAAACTATACGATAACAGAACAAAACTCGCCATTAGATACGTAATTCTCGACAAATAATAAATTCTATCACATAACAAACATCAACAACATAACGCCATACAAGAAACAAAACCATTTCCTCGACTTGAAACAAATTTTTTTATTATTCAACACTTTCAATAAGTAAAAAAAAAAAAAAAGAAAAAAGAAATATTACAAAAATTATTTGAACACATTCAACAAAACATTTTGTACAATATTATACAGATACACATACATACATATTACATATATAAAAAAATGTTAACTTTATTTCACCGAATCAATCGTTCTATCTCTTACACGACGCGTGTCTCTTACTACTCGTACATTTTTCAGTCAGTTAATTAAAGCCAATCTCAACCTATGAATTCAAGGATCTGAAATATAAATTATCAAAACGTTATATAAATTAAGCAACACATCGATTTATTTCATCGATCATCTTTTTTTTCGTTCAAACAATAATAACAACGACAACAACAAAAACAACAGAAATAATAGTAATAATAAAATAGTACTAATGAAAAAATAATTTAGAATAAAACTAGCGTATTATTTTTTAGATGTTAACATTATGTAAGAAGGAAAAACCGTTAACGTTATTCACAGGTGGAAAAAATTCGTCAGAGGGTAGCGTTTTCACAAGACAACAAAACAAGCATTTTTTTGTTTAGTAAACCACTACCGTTGATTAAAACTTTCGTAATTACGTAACCAAACCAAAAAAAAAAAAAAACGCAAGCGTATTAGTTCGTGTACATTTAATATAACAAAATCGTGTAATAATCAAGCACGTGGAATTATTTATTCAATCGCAACATCGACATCTTTTCATCGTGCCTTTTTTTTTGTTTTGAAATCAGCATCAACGCTACACCCCGCCGATTACAATAAAAATAGAGAAAAATTCTCTCTTAAATATTAATTCGTAGCGTAGGTAGGTACGAAGATACTCGTATTTCGACATTTCGAGAAATAGGTAATCATTCGTTCAAAATTTCTATAAGCTCTTGCCAAACCCAAGACAACACGTCGCTGATATCAAAGCTCAACCAAACCGACGCGTAAAAATCTTCACACTAATGGAAAAGTAAAACGTTTAAACAAAACAGGAGAGAAAAAAACAATACACACGAGAAAGAAGAAAAAAAAACTACATACAAAAAAGGAATGCACTCGCATCGAACGACAAATTAAGTGACAGTGACGGCGTAAAAAGAGATGAGGACAACAAAAAAAAATGAAAGTAAACGAGGAATAATATTTGCTTAAATATTGTTAGTCGTAAGTAAACCATCTGAGAGAAGGCCACGATAATATTTGTCGAATGGAAAAAAAATTTCCAACGCAAGTAGATATTCGTGTTGTCGAGTACGAAAAAAAAAAAGGAAGAAGCAGCACAGGCATACAGAAAAACCGATCCAAAAAAGAGCCTTATTTCCTCTCTTTTTCTAGCATAATGGCACTTCGGTTTTAATATAGGAAGAAATTCTATCACAATTGGATATTATCAAAGCGTAAAGTGTCTCCTTAACGGAAGGCATACGCGTATAAACGGCGCTTATTAATCGTCATAACTGAGGCGTACCGTAAGTAGATTGTCGCGGACCGATTTGTTTTATTTGACCAGATTCTTCTTCCGCCTCGACTGTGTATTTGATGTGATCTCTTCGGCAGCGCCATACCACCCTCATGTCTTGAAACGATATATCAACCTCTTTAAACGAATTCAATAACATGACTGCTATCACTATAACCGTGAAACCGCATATGTTTCCTAATATATCCTGCCAACATAGATTGTAATATTCATGTATAAGAGTCGAACGTTAATACTCGTACATAAGTTCAATTTTACTACAGTATAAATATACTAAGAGAGCGAAGCTCGTGCATTAATTACCCGCCACCAGTGCGGGTATGAAGTTGAATTAATCATCGAGCATGGTGTCTGCGTTAGGCTAAACTAAAATGTAAGATATAGCGTAGAGAGACGAATACTTACGGTGGCATCTAAATTCTGCCATTCTTTGAACAATATCGCCGACGCGATCAACACCAAAGTGGTAAACATTACATAATACACCGGCGTAACAATACCAGTATTGAATGAATCTAGGGCCTTATTTAAATAAGTCATTTGTACAACGACGCATACGATCACCATCACTAAAAATATCCACGTGAGCCAGTTGGTCATGTCGTTTTGCCCTGCGAAAATTTAAACCAACAAATACTCGTATTAGCACAACACTGATGTGAAAATAAATTTACCAAGATTGTTATCAAAATAGAAACTAATTCTAAATCATTCTTAATTGGCAAAATAATAAATAATCTATCGCCGAAATTGCTCTTAGGAACGATACGTCAAGATTTACTATCAATTTAAACCAATTATCGAGACACTCGCGAGGGAGCTGTACGAGCATTAGGTTTCAAGTTCGACCTTCGTTCACTTCGTTCAATGGGAACATTTTCGAGTAATCTTGTACTCTCTTACGAATCTAGAAAATTTTAGAATTTGGAGAATTCTTCAAATTTTTACGAGGGAACCTTTCGAGCAAGGACGTATTTACGAACAAGCAGTATGGACAAATTTCAGGGCACAGCAATTCTAAGCTTGAATCAAATCAAGACACATTTTTTTTTCTTTCTCTCCATTTTCCTTGAAAAATTAACAATCAAAGATATGAATATGGAAATGGAAAATTGTTCCTAAATTCACGGAGAGGATTACGAGTACAATTAACCTGAGTTAGTAAATCTACGTGGGTAAGGCGAGCTAAAATCCTATCTGTCCCATTTTTTAAAAAAATTTCACAAACTGCGGATTCAAAAAACTGCTGGAAATTATAGCCTGAAATCTGCCCTCGATTAGCTTGGAGTGTTGAAAACGACACGCATATTCAAACATCAGCTATTTGCCTCGATTGGATCAGATTTTGATGGACCTACTA